>NC_091469.1:246898925-248219834 GCF_036971445.1 Narcine bancroftii | reverse complement strand
CGAAGAATCGCAATAGACGCCGGATTGCTGCCCACTCATGGCAAGCAACCCCCACTGGTGAGGAGCTGCTGTCAACTCGAGTCAAGGAACACAAACAGGGAGGAGTCACGTGATGGAGTAGTGGCCGGACGGTGAACTCCAGCCCTCTCCAGAAAAGTCGGGAAAAACAAGAAAAAATACAAAGGCACAGAAATACAAGTTAAAGAAAAGTGAGTATAAAGGTGGAAAGAAGATGGAGACAAAAGGAGAAAAATCAAAATCAACGGAAAGAAGAGAGGAAGAGAAGACAACGGAGGAAAAAGGTGAAGGCCTTACCTGTCCGAAGAAGCCCGCTGTGGAGAGAAAACCCCACTACCTCAGGTCGGTAGAAAGAGAACTACAACAATGGCTCACAGAGCCGAGTAAAAATGCGCAACCGCGCATGCGCGACTCCTCGCGCATGCGCGATGCGCATACAAAAAAACACACCGACGGGAGGGGGGACCAGCTGGGGAGTCGATCTCCACAGCCGGCAACGACAGCTGCAGAACACCTGCAGCAAGAAGACAACACAGAAGACAATGGAAACAAGAAAGAAGAGGAGGAAAGGGCATCAAAGAAACAACAGATGGCCAACCCAGAGGAAGAAGAAGAGGAAGAGTATGGTGAAATAGAAGAAGAAAAGAGAGGCAAGGTAAAGGAGGTACTTGCTCTTGTTAGAGGATACATGGAGTCATTTAAAGAATGGCAAACACAGGAATTCAATGATTTAAGAAGAAGAATAAACAACACAGAAAAGAAAATAAATAAAATGGATATGACCTTAACAGAAATGGGGAAAAAAATGGACAAGATGGAAGAACGGGCAATAGCAGCAGAAATGGAGGTAGAAGACTTAAAAAAGAAATTGGAGGAATCTAATAAAAAAACTAAAGAGACACAAGAATTACTAGCCCAAAAAATAGATATAATGGAAAATTATAACAGAAGAAATAACATAAAGATAGTGGGCCTCAAGGAAGATGTAGAAGGCAAGAATATGAGGGAGTTTATAAAAGAATGGATCCCTAAGGCCCTAGGATGTCCAGAACTACAGCAAGAAATGGAAATAGAAAGGGCACATAGAGCATTGGCCCCTAAACCACAACCACAACAAAAACCAAGATCTATTGTAGTAAAATTCCTAAGATATACTACAAGAGAAAAGGTACTGGAGAAGACAATGGAAAAAGTAAGAGAGGGCAACAAACCACTGGAGTATAAAGGGCAAAAAATCTTCATTTATCCAGATATAAGCTTTGAACTCCTAAAGAAGAGAAAAGAGTTCAATGCAGCAAAAGCGATTTTATGGAAGAAAGGATATAAATTTACACTGAAGCATCCTGCGGTATTGAAAATATTTATCCCAGGACAACAAAACAGACTATTCTCGGATCCAGAAGAAGCACGAAAATTTGCAGAACAATTACAAAAATAGACTGAGGGATGAAGACGGGTAATGAGAGCAAAAATTATCACGATTGATATGTATGTGGGTAAAGACAAAAATAGACTGAGGGATGAAGACGGGTAAGGAGGGTAAAAATGACCACGATTGATATGTATGCGGGTAAAGAGGTATAAGAGTGAATAGAGACAATGGGCATATGTGAAAATATCTGTAATTAGAGGAAAACATAGAAAGTATAGACAAGAATTAACAAGAGAAGGTAATGGAATAGAGAGAATAAGGAGGGAACTAAAAGAGTGACCTTTGTGACATATAAAAAACGAAATCTTTTCTGGGGGGGGCTGGGTGGGGGGAAAAGAGCGGTCACTGCAAAATCAGTTGACGCTTGCGAGTGGATTCGCAAATCCAAATGGAGAGGGGAGATGTGGTTGTCCGACAAGGGATAAAGGGCAACTCAGGAGGGGAAGGGGAGATTGGGGATAAAGAAGATAGAAATAGGAGAATAAGGAAAATGTTGGATGTTGTAGGAATGTTGTCTGGTAAAGAGTTGAAAATAAGAAAACAGAAATGGAAAAGGAGGAAAGGTAATGATGGAAAAACGGAAAGAGAAGATAAACAAAATATAAAATGGCTACGCTGAACTATATGACTCTAAATATTAATGGAATACATAACCAAATTAAAAGGAAGAAACTACTAAATTTACTGAAAAAGGAAAAAATAGATATAGCATTTGTCCAAGAAACACATTTAACTGAATTGGAGCACAAGAAATTAAAGAGAGATTGGGTAGGACATGTAACAGCAGCATCGTATAATTCAAAAGCAAGAGGAGTGGCTATATTAATTAGCAAAAATGTGCCATTTAAAATAGAAGAGGAAATAATAGATCCAGCAGGGAGATATGTTATGATAAAATGTCAGATATACTCAGAGCTTTGGAATCTACTTAATATATATTCACCTAACGAAGAAGATCAAAAGTTTATGCAAGATATCTTTTTGAAGGTAGCTAATACGCAAGGGAACATACTAATAGGAGGGGATTTCAATCTGAATTTGGATCCAAATATGGATAAAACGGGGAAAAAAATTAACAGGAAGAACAAAGTAACCAAATTTATAAATAAATCAATGCAAGAAATGAAACTTGTGGACATATGGAGGAAACAAAACCCAAAAGAAAAGGAATACTCATACTACTCGACTAGACATAAAACATACTCAAGGATAGACCTATTCCTGTTATCAGCCCACATACAAGGGAGAGTTAGGAAAACGGAATATAAAGCTAGACTATTATCGGACCACTCACCCCTGTTATTGGCAATAGAGCTAGAAGACATCCCTCCAAGAATGTATAGATGGAGACTAAACCCCATGCTACTTAAAAGACAGGATTTTAGAGAATTTATTGAAAAACAATTAAAAATGTACTTTGAAGTAAATACGGAATCAGTGGAAGATAAGTTTATACTATGGGACGCAATGAAAGCATTCATTAGAGGGCAAATAATAAGTTATGCAACCAAGATGAAGAAGGACTATAATCAGGAAACAGAGCAGTTGGAAAGGGAAATAATAAACATAGAAAAAAAATTAGCAATAAAGGAAGATACAACCAAAAGAAGAGAATTGGCGGATAAAAAAATAAAATATGAAACATTACAAACATATAAGGTGGAGAAGAATATAATGAAGACAAAACAGAAATATTATGAACTAGGGGAAAAAACACACAAAATCCTAGCATGGCAGCTTAAGACAGAGCAAACTAAGAAAATGGTATTGGCAACAAGGAAAAAAGACAAACAAATTACATATAATCCAAAAGAAATTAAGGAAAACTTTAGAGAATTCTATGAACAATTATACCGAACCGAAAACGAAGGGAAAGAAGGGAAAATAGATGAATTTTTGACTAAAATTGAACTACCAAAACTACAAATAGAGGAACAAAATAAATTAACAGAACCATTTGGAACAGTAGAAATACAAGAGATAATAAAAAATTTACCAAATAATAAGACACCAGGAGAGGATGGACTCCCAATAGAATTCTACAAAACATTTAAAGACCTAATAATACCGCCCCTCCTGGATGTAATCAACCAGATTGATGAGACACAAAACTTACCAGATTCATGTAAAACAGCAATAATTACAGCGATACTAAAACAAGGGAAAGATCCACTCTCACCAGCGTCATATAGACCAATATCTTTGCTAAACACAGATTATAAGATAATAGCTAAACTATTAGCGAACAGATTAGCAGAACAGGTACCGAAAATGGTAAATTTAGACCAAACTGGATTTATCAAAAAAAGACGCACAACAGACAATATTTGTAAATTTATTAACTTAATTCATGCAGTAGAAGGAAATAAAGCACCGGCAGTAGCAGTTGCTTTAGACGCAGAGAAGGCCTTCGACAGAGTAGAATGGAATTACTTGTTCAAAGTATTGCAAAAATTCAGTTTACCAGAGAAGTATATTAATTGGATTAAAGCATTATATAAGGGACCGTTAGCGAAAGTGACAGTAAATGGACATGTATCAAAGCAATTTAACTTAAGCAGGTCAACGCGGCAGGGATGCCCACTATCACCATTATTGTTTGCGCTAGCTATAGAACCACTAGCAGAATCGATAAGAAGAGATAATAATATAAAAGGAATAAAAATAAAAGACAGGGAATATAAAATCAGTCTGTTTGCGGATGATGTGATAGTGTACTTAACAGAACCAGAACTAGCAATAAAAGAACTATATAAGAAATTGAAGGAATATGGAGAAGTGTCGGGATACAAGATAAACGTAAATAAAAGTGAAGCAATGCCTATGAATAACGCGGATTTCTCAAAATTTAAGGAGGAATCCCCATTCAGATGGCAAACGCAGGCAATAAGATACCTAGGTGTGCAAATAAACAAAAATCTAGGCCAATTATATAAACTCAATTACAATCCACTAATGAAAAAATTACAGGACGATTTAGAGCATTGGAAAGAGCTACCACTAACACTGATAGGAAGGATAAACTGTATTAAAATGAACATTTTTCCAAGGATACTATACTTATTTCAGGCATTGCCAATACAACTGACAGAAAAATTCTTCAAAGAGTTAAAGAAAATAATAAGGAGATTTTTATGGAGAGGGGGGAAACCGAGGATAGCACTAGACAAATTAACAGAATGGTATAAACAAGGAGGCTTACAATTGCCAAACTTCAAAAATTATTATAGAGCCGCACAATTAAGGTACCTATCAGATTTTTATCAAACAAGGGAAAAACCAGACTGGACGAGACTAGAATTAGATAAAATAGGGGAAAAGATACCTGAACACATATTATATAAATGGGACGAAAAATTGGTACAACATAGAACTTCTCCAGTATTACACCATCTCCTCAATATATGGAAGAAGATTCATGTAGAAAGAAATAAAATAAATTACCAAATACCAAAACTAATATTGACGCAAAATAAGCTACTCCCTTTTACAATAGACAACCTTGCCTTTAGAAAATGGGAAAAAAAAGGGATTAAAAGAATAGAAAATTGTTTTTCAGGAAGTAGATTCTTATCCTTTGAACAAATGAGAGATAAGTACAATATAACGGGAGATACAGCGCTGGCATATTACCAACTGAGATCCTACTTGAAAGATAAATTAGGAAGCAACTTGAGTTTACCAGAGGGAAGTAACCTTGAATATGTGATTACAGATACAATGTTAATCAAAAGATTTATAAAAAATATGTATATTAAACTGCAAGAAAAGGAAAATGAGGAAACAAATGGTAAAACTAAACAAAAATGGGAACAAGATTTAAATATAAAGATAAAAAAGGAAACATGGGAGAAGTTATGCTCTGGAACGATGAGAAATACAATAAATACGAGGCTGCGTATGATACAATATAATTGGTTACAAAGACTATACATTACACCGCAAAAGTTAAATAAATGGGACCCAACAGTATCGGATAGATGTTTTCGATGTAAAAAAGAAAGGGGAACAACAATTCATGCAATCTGGACATGTGAGAGAGTAGAAAAATTTTGGGATGATCTCAATCAGATATTAAATAAAATAACAGAAAACAATATACCAAAGAATCCAGAGATCTTTCTCCTAAGTAACATAAAAAATAAAGAATTTGGAATTGACTTGGAGGATGCACAAAAAAGATTTGTTAAGATAGCCCTAGCTGTAGCAAAAAAATGTATTATGTCAACCTGGAAATTGGAAGATAATTTGAAAATACAACAATGGTATATAGAAATGAATAAATGTATTCCATTAGAAAAAATAACATATAGTTTAAGAAATAATATTGAAATATTCGAACAAGTATGGGAGCCTTACATTAAATACAATAGCGAAAACCTACCGGGAACAAACATTACCTAAGTTGATGGAAGGAGAAGAGAAGAAAAGAATGGACTCAGTAGAATTTCTGGTGTATTTTTGTTGAATGACAACATTGTCTAACTGAATTAATGCAACCTAGATTGTATAACTAAAATGGATGAGAGGGGGGGGGGATGGGGGGGTGGCTTGGGAGGAGGGAGGGGGGAGGGAGAAAAAGTCACTGTAAATGTGTGGAAAAGAAAAAGTGTATATCATGGCTATTGTGATTTATGGTGTGAAAAATAAAAATTTTAAAAAAAAAAAAAAAAAAAAAAAAAAAAAAAGGAACACAAACAGGTGGAGATCTGCTGGCGATTTGAGTCGAGAAATCCCTGCACACAGTAGGTTGATGACGATTTTAGATGTGCAACACTCACAGGCTATGGGATTCTGGGCACTTAAGGTGACAAACTCATGCAGGTGGTGGGCTGCTGGCCTCTCAAGGTGAGGAACCACTGCAGGTAGTGGGTTGCTGTCACCTCGAAGATAGGAAATCCGGCAGGCTGCGTGCTGCTGGAGAATTGTGTCGAAGATTCGCAATAGACTCCGTATTGCTGGCCATTCAGGGCAAGCAACCCATACTGGTGAGGAGCTGTTGTACACTCGAGTCAAGGAACACAAACAGGTGGAGATCTGCTGTCGATTTTAGTCGAGAAATCGCCGCAAACAGTATGTTGATAAAAATTTGAGATATGGAACACTCACAGGCTATGGGATTCTGCACACTTTAGGTGACGATCTCATGCAAGTGGTGATCTGCTGGCCTCTCAAGGCGAGGAACCACAGCAGGTAGTGGGTTGCTGTCACCTCGAGAGTAGGAAACCCGGAAGGATGAATGCTGCGGGAGAATTGTGTCGAAGAATCGCAGTAGATGCCAGATTGCTGGACACTCAGGGCAAGCAACACCCACTGGTGAGTAGCTGTTTTCAACTCTAATCAAGGAACACAAACATGTGGAGATCTGCTGGCGATTTTAGTCGAGAAATCCCTGCAGGCAGTGGGTTGATAACGATTTGAAATGTGGAACACGCACAGGCTATGGGATTCTGGACACTTGAGGTGACGAACTCATGCAGGAGGTGGGATGCTGGCCTCTCTAGGCGAGTAACCACAGCAGGTAGTGGGTTGCTGTCACCTCGAGGGTAGAAAACCCGGCAGGATGCATGCTGCTGGAGAACTGTGTCGAAGAATCGCAGTACGCGCCGGATTGCTGGCCTCTCAGGGCAAGCAACACCCAATGGTGAGGAGCTGATTTCAACTCGAGTCAAGGAACACAAACATGTGGAAATCTGCTGGCGATTTCAGTCGAGAAATCCCTGCAGGCAGTGGGTTGATAACGATTTGATATGGGGAACACTCACAGGGTATGGGATTCTGCACACTTGAGGTGACGAACTCATGGAAGTGGTGGACTGCTGGCCTCTCTAGGCGAGTAACAACAGCAGGTAGTGGGTTGCTGTCACCTCAAGGATAGGAAATCCGGCAGACGGCGTGCTACTGGAGAATTGTGTTTTAAAAAATCGCAGTAGACGCCGGATTGCTGGCTGATCAGGGCAAGCAACACCCACTGTTGAGGAGCTGTTGTCAACTCGAGTCAAGAAACACAAATAGGTGGAGAACTGCTGTCGATTTGAGTCGAGAAATCCCCGTAGGCAGTGGGTTGATAATGATTTGAAATGTGGAACACTCACAGGCTATGGGATTCTGGACACTTGAGGTGACGAACTTATGCAGGAGGTGGGATGCTGGCCTCTCAAGGCGAGGAACCACTACAAGTGGTGTGTTGCTGTCACTTCGAGGATAGGAAATCCAGCAGACGGCGTGCTGCTGGAGAATTGAGTTTTAAAAAATCGCAGTAGACGCCTGATTGCTGACCACTCAGGGCAAGCAATCCCCACTGGTGAGGTGCTGTTGTCAACTCGACTCAAGGAACACAAACAGGTGGAGATCTGCTGGCGATTTGAGTCGAGAAATCCCTGCAGGCAGTGGGTTGATAACAATTTGAGATGTGGAACACTCACAGCCTATGGGATTCTGGACACTTGAGGTGACGAACTCATGCAGGTGGTGGGCTGCTGGTCTCTCAAGGCGAGGAACCACTGCAGGTAGTGGGTTGCTGTTACCTCGAGGGTAGGAAACCAGGCAGGATGCGTGCTGCTGGAGAATTGTGTCAAAGAATCGCAGTAGACGCCGGATTGCTGTCCACTCAGGGCAAGCAACACCCACTGGTGAGGAGCTGTTTTCAACTCGAGTCAAGGAACACAAACAGGTGGAGATCTGCTGGCGATTTCAGTCGAGAAATCCCTGCAGGCAGTGGGTTGATAACGATTTGATATGGGGAACACTCACAGGGTATGGGATTCTGGACACTTGAGGTGACGAACTCATGCAGGAGGTGGGATGCTGGCCTCTCAAGGCGAGGAACCACTGCAGGTAGTGGGTTGCTGTCACTTCGAGGATAGGAAATCCAGCAGACGGCGTGCTGCTGGAGAATTGTGTTTTAAAAAATCGCAGTAGACGCCGGATTGCTGGCCACTCAGGGCAAGCAATCCCCACTGGTGAGGATCTGTTGTCAACTCGACTCAAGGAACACAAACACGTGGAGATCTGCTGGCGATTTGAGTCGAGAAATACCCGCAGGCAGTGGGTTGATAACGATTTGAGATGTGGAACACTCACAGGCTATGGGATTCTGCACACTTTAGGTGACGATCTCATGCAAGTGGTGATCTGCTGGCCTCTCAAGGCGAGGAACCACAGCAGGTAGTGGCTTGCTGTCACCTCGAGGCTAGGAAATCCCGAAGGCTGCGTGCTGCTGGAGAATTGTGTCGAAGAATCGCAATAGACACCGGATTGCTGCCCACTCATGGCAAGCAACCCCCACTGGTGAGGAGCTGCTGTCAACTCGAGTCAAGGAACACAAACAGGTGGAGATCTGCTGGCGATTTGAGTCGAGAAATCCCATCACAGTGGGTTGATAACGATTTGATATTTGCAACACTCACAGGCTATGGGATTCTGCACACTTGAGGTGACGAACTCATGCAAGAGGTGGACTGCTGGCCTCTCTAGGCGAGTAATCACAGCAGGTAGTGGGTTGCTGTAACCTCGAGGGTGGAAAACCCAGCAGGATGCATGCTGCTGGAGAATTGTGTCGAAGAATCGCAATAGACGCCGGATTGCTGGCCATTCAGGGCAAGCAACCCATACTGGTGAGGAGCTGTTGTCCACTCGAGTCAAGGAACACAAACAGGTGGAGATCTGCTGTCGATTTTAGTCGAGAAATCCCCGCAAACAGTATGTTGATAAAAATTTGAGATGTGGAACACTCACAGGCTATGGGATTCTGGACACTTGAGGTGACGAACTCATGCAGGTGGTGGGCTGCTGGTCTCTCAAGGCAAGGAACCACTGCAGGTAGTGGATTGCTGTCACCTCGAGGATAGGAAATCCGGCATGCTGCCTGCTGCTGGAGAATTGTGACGAAGAATCGCAATAGACGCCGGATTGCTGGCTATTCGGGACAAGGAACCCATACTGGTGAGGAGCTGTTGTCCACTCGAGTCAAGGAACACAAACAGGTGGAGATCTGCTGGCTATTTTAGTCGAGAAATCCCCGCAAACAGGATGTTGATAAAAATTTGAAATGTGGAACACTCACAGGCTATGGGATTCTGCACACTTGAGGTGACGAACTCATGCAAGTGGTGGACTGCTGGCCTCTCTAGGCGAGTAATCACAGCAGGTAGTGGGTTGCTGTAACCTCGAGGGTGGAAAACCCAGCAGGATGCATGCTGCTGGAGAATTGTGTCGAAGAATCGCAGTAGACGCCGGATTGCTGGCCACTCAGGGCAAGCAACACCCACTGGTGAGTAGCTGTTTTCAACTCTAATCAAGGAACACAAACATGTGGAGATCTGCTGGCGATTTTAGTCGAGAAATCCCTGCAGGCAGTGGGTTGATAACGATTTGAAATGTGGAACACGCACAGGCTATGGGATTCTGGACACTTGAGGTGACGAACTCATGCAGGAGGTGGGATGCTGGCCTCTCTAGGCGAGTAACCACAGCAGGTAGTGGGTTGCTGTCACCTCGAGGGTAGAAAACCCGGCAGGATGCATGCTGCTGGAGAACTGTGTCGAAGAATCGCAGTACGCGCCGGATTGCTGGCCTCTCAGGGCAAGCAACACCCAATGGTGAGGAGCTGTTTTCAACTCGAGTCAAGGAACACAAACATGTGGAAATCTGCTGGCGATTTCAGTCGAGAAATCCCTGCAGGCAGTGGGTTGATAACGATTTGATATGGGGAACACTCACAGGGTATGGGATTCTGCACACTTGAGGTGACGAACTCATGGAAGTGGTGGACTGCTGGCCTCTCTAGGCGAGTAACAACAGCAGGTAGTGGGTTGCTGTCACCTCAAGGATAGGAAATCCGGCAGACGGCGTGCTACTGGAGAATTGTGTTTTAAAAAATCGCAGTAGACGCCGGATTGCTGGCTGATCAGGGCAAGCAACACCCACTGTTGAGGAGCTGTTGTCAACTCGAGTCAAGAAACACAAATAGGTGGAGAACTGCTGTCGATTTGAGTCGAGAAATCCCCGTAGGCAGTGGGTTGATAATGATTTGAAATGTGGAACACTCACAGGCTATGGGATTCTGGACACTTGAGGTGACGAACTTATGCAGGAGGTGGGATGCTGGCCTCTCAAGGCGAGGAACCACTACAAGTGGTGTGTTGCTGTCACTTCGAGGATAGGAAATCCAGCAGACGGCGTGCTGCTGGAGAATTGAGTTTTAAAAAATCGCAGTAGACGCCTGATTGCTGACCACTCAGGGCAAGCAATCCCCACTGGTGAGGTGCTGTTGTCAACTCGACTCAAGGAACACAAACAGGTGGAGATCTGCTGGCGATTTGAGTCGAGAAATCCCTGCAGGCAGTGGGTTGATAACAATTTGAGATGTGGAACACTCACAGCCTATGGGATTCTGGACACTTGAGGTGACGAACTCATGCAGGTGGTGGGCTGCTGGTCTCTCAAGGCGAGGAACCACTGCAGGTAGTGGGTTGCTGTTACCTCGAGGGTAGGAAACCAGGCAGGATGCGTGCTGCTGGAGAATTGTGTCAAAGAATCGCAGTAGACGCCGGATTGCTGTCCACTCAGGGCAAGCAACACCCACTGGTGAGGAGCTGTTTTCAACTCGAGTCAAGGAACACAAACAGGTGGAGATCTGCTGGCGATTTCAGTCGAGAAATCCCTGCAGGCAGTGGGTTGATAACGATTTGATATGGGGAACACTCACAGGGTATGGGATTCTGGACACTTGAGGTGACGAACTCATGCAGGAGGTGGGATGCTGGCCTCTCAAGGCGAGGAACCACTGCAGGTAGTGGGTTGCTGTCACTTCGAGGATAGGAAATCCAGCAGACGGCGTGCTGCTGGAGAATTGTGTTTTAAAAAATCGCAGTAGACGCCGGATTGCTGGCCACTCAGGGCAAGCAATCCCCACTGGTGAGGATCTGTTGTCAACTCGACTCAAGGAACACAAACACGTGGAGATCTGCTGGCGATTTGAGTCGAGAAATACCCGCAGGCAGTGGGTTGATAACGATTTGAGATGTGGAACACTCACAGGCTATGGGATTCTGCACACTTTAGGTGACGATCTCATGCAAGTGGTGATCTGCTGGCCTCTCAAGGCGAGGAACCACAGCAGGTAGTGGCTTGCTGTCACCTCGAGGCTAGGAAATCCCGAAGGCTGCGTGCTGCTGGAGAATTGTGTCGAAGAATCGCAATAGACACCGGATTGCTGCCCACTCATGGCAAGCAACCCCCACTGGTGAGGAGCTGCTGTCAACTCGAGTCAAGGAACACAAACAGGTGGAGATCTGCTGGCGATTTGAGTCGAGAAATCCCATCACAGTGGGTTGATAACGATTTGATATTTGCAACACTCACAGGCTATGGGATTCTGCACACTTGAGGTGACGAACTCATGCAAGAGGTGGACTGCTGGCCTCTCTAGGCGAGTAATCACAGCAGGTAGTGGGTTGCTGTAACCTCGAGGGTGGAAAACCCAGCAGGATGCATGCTGCTGGAGAATTGTGTCGAAGAATCGCAATAGACGCCGGATTGCTGGCCATTCAGGGCAAGCAACCCATACTGGTGAGGAGCTGTTGTCCACTCGAGTCAAGGAACACAAACAGGTGGAGATCTGCTGTCGATTTTAGTCGAGAAATCCCCGCAAACAGTATGTTGATAAAAATTTGAGATGTGGAACACTCACAGGCTATGGGATTCTGGACACTTGAGGTGACGAACTCATGCAGGTGGTGGGCTGCTGGTCTCTCAAGGCAAGGAACCACTGCAGGTAGTGGATTGCTGTCACCTCGAGGATAGGAAATCCGGCATGCTGCCTGCTGCTGGAGAATTGTGACGAAGAATCGCAATAGACGCCGGATTGCTGGCTATTCGGGACAAGGAACCCATACTGGTGAGGAGCTGTTGTCCACTCGAGTCAAGGAACACAAACAGGTGGAGATCTGCTGGCTATTTTAGTCGAGAAATCCCCGCAAACAGGATGTTGATAAAAATTTGAAATGTGGAACACTCACAGGCTATGGGATTCTGCACACTTGAGGTGACGAACTCATGCAAGTGGTGGACTGCTGGCCTCTCTAGGCGAGTAATCACAGCAGGTAGTGGGTTGCTGTAACCTCGAGGGTGGAAAACCCAGCAGGATGCATGCTGCTGGAGAATTGTGTCGAAGAATCGCAGTAGACGCCGGATTGCTGGCCTCTCAGGGCAAGCAACACCCAATGGCGAGGAGCTGTTTTCAACTCGAGTCAAGGAACACAAACATGTGGAAATCTGCTGGCGATTTCAGTCGAGAAATCCCTGCAGGCAGTGGGTTGATAACGATTTGATATGGGGAACACTCACAGGGTATGGGATTCTGCACACTTGAGGTGACGAACTCATGGAAGTGGTGGACTGCTGGCCTCTCTAGGCGAGTAACAACAGCAGGTAGTGGGTTGCTGTCACCTCAAGGATAGGAAATCCGGCAGACGGCGTGCTACTGGAGAATTGTGTTTTAAAAAATCGCAGTAGACGCCGGATTGCTGGCTGATCAGGGCAAGCAACACCCACTGTTGAGGAGCTGTTGTCAACTCGAGTCAAGAAACACAAATAGGTGGAGAACTGCTGTCGATTTGAGTCGAGAAATCCCCGTAGGCAGTGGGTTGATAATGATTTGAAATGTGGAACACTCACAGGCTATGGGATTCTGGACACTTGAGGTGACGAACTTATGCAGGAGGTGGGATGCTGGCCTCTCAAGGCGAGGAACCACTACAAGTGGTGTGTTGCTGTCACTTCGAGGATAGGAAATCCAGCAGACGGCGTGCTGCTGGAGAATTGAGTTTTAAAAAATCGCAGTAGACGCCTGATTGCTGACCACTCAGGGCAAGCAATCCCCACTGGTGAGGTGCTGTTGTCAACTCGACTCAAGGAACACAAACAGGTGGAGATCTGCTGGCGATTTGAGTCGAGAAATCCCTGCAGGCAGTGGGTTGATAACAATTTGAGATGTGGAACACTCACAGCCTATGGGATTCTGGACACTTGAGGTGACGAACTCATGCAGGTGGTGGGCTGCTGGTCTCTCAAGGCGAGGAACCACTGCAGGTAGTGGGTTGCTGTTACCTCGAGGGTAGGAAACCAGGCAGGATGCGTGCTGCTGGAGAATTGTGTCAAAGAATCGCAGTAGACGCCGCATTGCTGTCCACTCAGGGCAAGCAACACCCACTGGTGAGGAGCTGTTTTCAACTCGAGTCAAGGAACACAAACAGGTGGAGATCTGCTGGCGATTTCAGTCGAGAAATCCCTGCAGGCAGTGGGTTGATAACGATTTGATATGGGGAACACTCACAGGGTATGGGATTCTGGACACTTGAGGTGACGAACTCATGCAGGAGGTGGGATGCTGGCCTCTCAAGGCGAGGAACCACTGCAGGTAGTGGGTTGCTGTCACTTCGAGGATAGGAAATCCAGCAGACGGCGTGCTGCTGGAGAATTGTGTTTTAAAAAATCGCAGTAGACGCCGGATTGCTGGCCACTCAGGGCAAGCAATCCCCACTGGTGAGGATCTGTTGTCAACTCGACTCAAGGAACACAAACACGTGGAGATCTGCTGGCGATTTGAGTCGAGAAATACCCGCAGGCAGTGGGTTGATAACGATTTGAGATGTGGAACACTCACAGGCTATGGGATTCTGCACACTTTAGGTGACGATCTCATGCAAGTGGTGATCTGCTGGCCTCTCAAGGCGAGGAACCACAGCAGGTAGTGGCTTGCTGTCACCTCGAGGCTAGGAAATCCCGAAGGCTGCGTGCTGTTGGAGAATTGTGTCGAAGAATCGCAATAGACACCGGATTGCTGCCCACTCATGGCAAGCAACCCCCACTGGTGAGGAGCTGCTGTCAACTCGAGTCAAGGAACACAAACAGGTGGAGATCTGCTGGCGATTTGAGTCGAGAAATCCCATCACAGTGGGTTGATAACGATTTGATATTTGCAACACTCACAGGCTATGGGATTCTGCACACTTGAGGTGACGAACTCATGCAAGAGGTGGACTGCTGGCCTCTCTAGGCGAGTAATCACAGCAGGTAGTGGGTTGCTGTAACCTCGAGGGTGGAAAACCCAGCAGGATGCATGCTGCTGGAGAATTGTGTCGAAGAATCGCAATAGACGCCGGATTGCTGGCCATTCAGGGCAAGCAACCCATACTGGTGAGGAGCTGTTGTCCACTCGAGTCAAGGAACACAAACAGGTGGAGATCTGCTGTCGATTTTAGTCGAGAAATCCCCGCAAACAGTATGTTGATAAAAATTTGAGATGTGGAACACTCACAGGCTATGGGATTCTGGACACTTGAGGTGACGAACTCATGCAGGTGGTGGGCTGCTGGTCTCTCAAGGCAAGGAACCACTGCAGGTAGTGGATTGCTGTCACCTCGAGGATAGGAAATTGGAAAGACTGCGTGCTGCTGGAGAATTGTGTCGAAGAAATGCAGTAGATGCCGGATTGCTGGCCACTCAGGGCAAGCAACACCCACTGGTGAGGAGCTGCTGTCAACTCGAGTCAAAGAACACAAACAGGTGGAGATCTGCTGGCGATTTCAGTCGAGAAATCCCATCACAGTGGGTTGATAACGATTTGAGATGTGCAACACTCACAGGCTATGGGAATCTGGACACTTGAGGTGACGAACTTATGCAGGTGGTGGGCTGCTGGCCTCTCAAGGCGAGGAACCACTACAAGTGGTGTGTTGCTGTCACCTCGAGGATAGGAAATCCAGCAGACAGCGTGCTGCTGGAGAATTAAGTTTTAAAAAATCGCAGTAGACGCCGGATTGCTGGCCACTCAGGGCAAGCAATCCCCACTGGTGAGGAGCTGTTGTCAACTCGACTGAAGGAACACAAACAGGTGGAGATCTGCTTGCGATTTGAGTCGAGAAATCCCCGCAGGCAGTGGGTTGATAACGATTTGAGATGTGGAACACTCACAGGCTATGGGATTCTGCACACTTTAGGTGACGATCTCATGCAAGTGGTGATCTGCTGGCCTCTCAAGGCGAGGAACCACAGCAGGTAGTGGCTTGCTGTCACCTCGAGGCTAGGAAATCCCGAAGGCTGCGTGCTGCTGGAGAATTGTGTCGAAGAATCGCAATAGACACCGGATTGCTGCCCACTCATGGCAAGCAACCCCCACTGGTGAGGAGCTGCTGTCAACTCGAGTCAAGGAACACAAACAGGTGGAGATCTGCTGGCGATTTGAGTCGAGAAATCCCATCACAGTGGGTTGATAACGATTTGATATTTGCAACACTCACAGGCTATGGGATTCTGCACACTTGAGGTGACGAACTCATGCAAGAGGTGGACTGCTGGCCTCTCTAGGCGAGTAATCACAGCAGGTAGTGGGTTGCTGTAACCTCGAGGGTGGAAAACCCAGCAGGATGCATGCTGCTGGAGAATTGTGTCGAAGAATCGCAATAGACGCCGGATTGCTGGCCATTCAGGGCAAGCAACCCATACTGGTGAGGAGCTGTTGTCCACTCGAGTCAAGGAACACAAACAGGTGGAGATCTGCTGTCGATTTTAGTCGAGAAATCCCCGCAAACAGTATGTTGATAAAAATTTGAGATGTGGAACACTCACAGGCTATGGGATTCTGGACACTTGAGGTGACGAACTCATGCAGGTGGTGGGCTGCTGGTCTCTCAAGGCAAGGAACCACTGCAGGTAGTGGATTGCTGTCACCTCGAGGATAGGAAATCCGGCATGCTGCCTGCTGCTGGAGAATTGTGACGAAGAATCGCAATAGACGCCGGATTGCTGGCTATTCGGGACAAGGAACCCATACTGGTGAGGAGCTGTTGTCCACTCGAGTCAAGGAACACAAACAGGTGGAGATCTGCTGGCTATTTTAGTCGAGAAATCCCCGCAAACAGGATGTTGATAAAAATTTGAAATGTGGAACACTCACAGGCTATGGGATTCTGCACACTTGAGGTGACGAACTCATGCAAGTGGTGGACTGCTGGCCTCTCTAGGCGAGTAATCACAGCAGGTAGTGGGTTGCTGTAACCTCGAGGGTGGAAAACCCAGCAGGATGCATGCTGCTGGAGAATTGTGTCGAAGAATCGCAGTAGACGCCGGATTGCTGGCCACTCAGGGCAAGCAACACCCACTGGTGAGTAGCTGTTTTCAACTCTAATCAAGGAACACAAACATGTGGAGATCTGCTGGCGATTTTAGTCGAGAAATCCCTGCAGGCAGTGGGTTGATAACGATTTGAAATGTGGAACACGCACAGGCTATGGGATTCTGGACACTTGAGGTGACGAACTCATGCAGGAGGTGGGATGCTGGCCTCTCTAGGCGAGTAACCACAGCAGGTAGTGGGTTGCTGTCACCTCGAGGGTAGAAAACCCGGCAGGATGCATGCTGCTGGAGAACTGTGTCGAAGAATCGCAGTACGCGCCGGATTGCTGGCCTCTCAGGGCAAGCAACACCCAATGGTGAGGAGCTGTTTTCAACTCGAGTCAAGGAACACAAACATGTGGAAATCTGCTGGCGATTTCAGTCGAGAAATCCCTGCAGGCAGTGGGTTGATAACGATTTGATATGGGGAACACTCACAGGGTATGGGATTCTGCACACTTGAGGTGACGAACTCATGGAAGTGGTGGACTGCTGGCCTCTCTAGGCGAGTAACAACAGCAGGTAGTGGGTTGCTGTCACCTCAAGGATAGGAAATCCGGCAGACGGCGTGCTACTGGAGAATTGTGTTTTAAAAAATCGCAGTAGACGCCGGATTGCTGGCTGATCAGGGCAAGCAACACCCACTGTTGAGGAGCTGTTGTCAACTCGAGTCAAGAAACACAAATAGGTGGAGAACTGCTGTCGATTTGAGTCGAGAAATCCCCGTAGGCAGTGGGTTGATAATGATTTGAAATGTGGAACACTCACAGGCTATGGGATTCTGGACACTTGAGGTGACGAACTTATGCAGGAGGTGGGATGCTGGCCTCTCAAGGCGAGGAACCACTACAAGTGGTGTGTTGCTGTCACTTCGAGGATAGGAAATCCAGCAGACGGCGTGCTGCTGGAGAATTGAGTTTTAAAAAATCGCAGTAGACGCCTGATTGCTGACCACTCAGGGCAAGCAATCCCCACTGGTGAGGTGCTGTTGTCAACTCGACTCAAGGAACACAAACAGGTGGAGATCTGCTGGCGATTTGAGTCGAGAAATCCCTGCAGGCAGTGGGTTGATAACAATTTGAGATGTGGAACACTCACAGCCTATGGGATTCTGGACACTTGAGGTGACGAACTCATGCAGGTGGTGGGCTGCTGGTCTCTCAAGGCGAGGAACCACTGCAGGTAGTGGGTTGCTGTTACCTCGAGGGTAGGAAACCAGGCAGGATGCGTGCTGCTGGAGAATTGTGTCAAAGAATCGCAGTAGACGCCGGATTGCTGTCCACTCAGGGCAAGCAACACCCACTGGTGAGGAGCTGTTTTCAACTCGAGTCAAGGAACACAAACAGGTGGAGATCTGCTGGCGATTTCAGTCGAGAAATCCCTGCAGGCAGTGGGTTGATAACGATTTGATATGGGGAACACTCACAGGGTATGGGATTCTGGACACTTGAGGTGACGAACTCATGCAGGAGGTGGGATGCTGGCCTCTCAAGGCGAGGAACCACTGCAGGTAGTGGGTTGCTGTCACTTCGAGGATAGGAAATCCCGAAGGCTGCGTGCTGCTGGAGAATTGTGTCGAAGAATCGCAATAGACACCGGATTGCTGCCCACTCATGGCAAGCAACCCCCACTGGTGAGGAGCTGCTGTCAACTCGAGTCAAGGAACACAAACAGGTGGAGATCTGCTGGCGATTTGAGTCGAGAAATCCCATCACAGTGGGTTGATAACGATTTGATATTTGCAACACTCACAGGCTATGGGATTCTGCACACTTGAGGTGACGAACTCATGCAAGAGGTGGACTGCTGGCCTCTCTAGGCGAGTAATCACAGCAGGTAGTGGGTTGCTGTAACCTCGAGGGTGGAAAACCCAGCAGGATGCATGCTGCTGGAGAATTGTGTCGAAGAATCGCAATAGACGCCGGATTGCTGGCCATTCAGGGCAAGCAACCCATACTGGTGAGGAGCTGTTGTCCACTCGAGTCAAGGAACACAAACAGGTGGAGATCTGCTGTCGATTTTAGTCGAGAAATCCCCGCAAACAGTATGTTGATAAAAATTTGAGATGTGGAACACTCACAGGCTATGGGATTCTGGACACTTGAGGTGACGAACTCATGCAGGTGGTGGGCTGCTGGTCTCTCAAGGCAAGGAACCACTGCAGGTAGTGGATTGCTGTCACCTCGAGGATAGGAAATCCGGCATGCTGCCTGCTGCTGGAGAATTGTGACGAAGAATCGCAATAGACGCCGGATTGCTGGCTATTCGGGACAAGGAACCCATACTGGTGAGGAGCTGTTGTCCACTCGAGTCAAGGAACACAAACAGGTGGAGATCTGCTGGCTATTTTAGTCGAGAAATCCCCGCAAACAGGATGTTGATAAAAATTTGAAATGTGGAACACTCACAGGCTATGGGATTCTGCACACTTGAGGTGACGAACTCATGCAAGTGGTGGACTGCTGGCCTCTCTAGGCGAGTAATCACAGCAGGTAGTGGGTTGCTGTAACCTCGAGGGTGGAAAACCCAGCAGGATGCATGCTGCTGGAGAATTGTGTCGAAGAATCGCAGTAGACGCCGGATTGCTGGCCACTCAGGGCAAGCAACACCCACTGGTGAGTAGCTGTTTTCAACTCTAATCAAGGAACACAAACATGTGGAGATCTGCTGGCGATTTTAGTCGAGAAATCCCTGCAGGCAGTGGGTTGATAACGATTTGAAATGTGGAACACGCACAGGCTATGGGATTCTGGACACTTGAGGTGACGAACTCATGCAGGAGGTGGGATGCTGGCCTCTCTAGGCGAGTAACCACAGCAGGTAGTGGGTTGCTGTCACCTCGAGGGTAGAAAACCCGGCAGGATGCATGCTGCTGGAGAACTGTGTCGAAGAATCGCAGTACGCGCCGGATTGCTGGCCTCTCAGGGCAAGCAACACCCAATGGTGAGGAGCTGTTTTCAACTCGAGTCAAGGAACACAAACATGTGGAAATCTGCTGGCGATTTCAGTCGAGAAATCCCTGCAGGCAGTGGGTTGATAACGATTTGATATGGGGAACACTCACAGGGTATGGGATTCTGCACACTTGAGGTGACGAACTCATGGAAGTGGTGGACTGCTGGCCTCTCTAGGCGAGTAACAACAGCAGGTAGTGGGTTGCTGTCACCTCAAGGATAGGAAATCCGGCAGACGGCGTGCTACTGGAGAATTGTGTTTTAAAAAATCGCAGTAGACGCCGGATTGCTGGCTGATCAGGGCAAGCAACACCCACTGTTGAGGAGCTGTTGTCAACTCGAGTCAAGAAACACAAATAGGTGGAGAACTGCTGTCGATTTGAGTCGAGAAATCCCCGTAGGCAGTGGGTTGATAATGATTTGAAATGTGGAACACTCACAGGCTATGGGATTCTGGACACTTGAGGTGACGAACTTATGCAGGAGGTGGGATGCTGGCCTCTCAAGGCGAGGAACCACTACAAGTGGTGTGTTGCTGTCACTTCGAGGATAGGAAATCCAGCAGACGGCGTGCTGCTGGAGAATTGAGTTTTAAAAAATCGCAGTAGACGCCTGATTGCTGACCACTCAGGGCAAGCAATCCCCACTGGTGAGGTGCTGTTGTCAACTCGACTCAAGGAACACAAACAGGTGGAGATCTGCTGGCGATTTGAGTCGAGAAATCCCTGCAGGCAGTGGGTTGATAACAATTTGAGATGTGGAACACTCACAGCCTATGGGATTCTGGACACTTGAGGTGACGAACTCATGCAGGTGGTGGGCTGCTGGTCTCTCAAGGCGAGGAACCACTGCAGGTAGTGGGTTGCTGTTACCTCGAGGGTAGGAAACCAGGCAGGATGCGTGCTGCTGGAGAATTGTGTCAAAGAATCGCAGTAGACGCCGGATTGCTGTCCACTCAGGGCAAGCAACACCCACTGGTGAGGAGCTGTTTTCAACTCGAGTCAAGGAACACAAACAGGTGGAGATCTGCTGGCGATTTCAGTCGAGAAATCCCTGCAGGCAGTGGGTTGATAACGATTTGATATGGGGAACACTCACAGGGTATGGGATTCTGGACACTTGAGGTGACGAACTCATGCAGGAGGTGGGATGCTGGCCTCTCAAGGCGAGGAACCACTGCAGGTAGTGGGTTGCTGTCACTTCGAGGATAGGAAATCCAGCAGACGGCGTGCTGCTGGAGAATTGTGTTTTAAAAAATCGCAGTAGACGCCGGATTGCTGGCCACTCAGGGCAAGCAATCCCCACTGGTGAGGATCTGTTGTCAACTCGACTCAAGGAACACAAACACGTGGAGATCTGCTGGCGATTTGAGTCGAGAAATACCCGCAGGCAGTGGGTTGATAACGATTTGAGATGTGGAACACTCACAGGCTATGGGATTCTGCACACTTTAGGTGACGATCTCATGCAAGTGGTGATCTGCTGGCCTCTCAAGGCGAGGAACCACAGCAGGTAGTGGCTTGCTGTCACCTCGAGGCTAGGAAATCCCGAAGGCTGCGTGCTGCTGGAGAATTGTGTCGAAGAATCGCAATAGACACCGGATTGCTGCCCACTCATGGCAAGCAACCCCCACTGGTGAGGAGCTGCTGTCAACTCGAGTCAAGGAACACAAACAGGTGGAGATCTGCTGGCGATTTGAGTCGAGAAATCCCATCACAGTGGGTTGATAACGATTTGATATTTGCAACACTCACAGGCTATGGGATTCTGCACACTTGAGGTGACGAACTCATGCAAGAGGTGGACTGCTGGCCTCTCTAGGCGAGTAATCACAGCAGGTAGTGGGTTGCTGTAACCTCGAGGGTGGAAAACCCAGCAGGATGCATGCTGCTGGAGAATTGTGTCGAAGAATCGCAATAGACGCCGGATTGCTGGCCATTCAGGGCAAGCAACCCATACTGGTGAGGAGCTGTTGTCCACTCGAGTCAAGGAACACAAACAGGTGGAGATCTGCTGTCGATTTTAGTCGAGAAATCCCCGCAAACAGTATGTTGATAAAAATTTGAGATGTGGAACACTCACAGGCTATGGGATTCTGGACACTTGAGGTGACGAACTCATGCAGGTGGTGGGCTGCTGGTCTCTCAAGGCAAGGAACCACTGCAGGTAGTGGATTGCTGTCACCTCGAGGATAGGAAATTGGAAAGACTGCGTGCTGCTGGAGAATTGTGTCGAAGAAATGCAGTAGATGCCGGATTGCTGGCCACTCAGGGCAAGCAACACCCACTGGTGAGGAGCTGCTGTCAACTCGAGTCAAAGAACACAAACAGGTGGAGATCTGCTGGCGATTTCAGTCGAGAAATCCCATCACAGTGGGTTGATAACGATTTGAGATGTGCAACACTCACAGGCTATGGGAATCTGGACACTTGAGGTGACGAACTTATGCAGGTGGTGGGCTGCTGGCCTCTCAAGGCGAGGAACCACTACAAGTGGTGTGTTGCTGTCACCTCGAGGATAGGAAATCCAGCAGACAGCGTGCTGCTGGAGAATTAAGTTTTAAAAAATCGCAGTAGACGCCGGATTGCTGGCCACTCAGGGCAAGCAATCCCCACTGGTGAGGAGCTGTTGTCAACTCGACTGAAGGAACACAAACAGGTGGAGATCTGCTTGCGATTTGAGTCGAGAAATCCCCGCAGGCAGTGGGTTGATAACGATTTGCGATGTGGAACACTCACAGCATATGGGATTCTGGACACTTGAGGTGACAAACTCATGCAGGTGGTGGGCTGCTGGTCTCTCAAGGCGAGGAACCACTGCAGGTAGTGGGTTGCTGTCACCTCGAGGATAGGAAATCAGGCATGATGCGTGCTGCTGGAGAATTGAGTCAAAGAATCGCAGTAGACGCCGGATTGCTGTCCACTCAGCGCAAGCAATCCCCACTGGTGAGGTGCTGTTGTCAACTCGTGTCAAGGAACACAAACAGGTGGAGAATGCTGGCGATTTGAGTCGAGAAATACCCGCAGGCAATGGGTTGATAACGATTTGAGATGTGGAACACTCACAGAGTATGGGATTCTGGACACTTGAGGTGACGAACTCATGCAGGAGGTGGGATGCTGGCCTCTCAAGGCGAGGAACCACTACAAGTGGTGTGTTGCTGTCACTTCGAGGATAGGAAATCCAGCAGACGGCGTGCTGCTGGAGAATTGAGTTTTAAAAAATCGCAGTAGACGCCTGATTGCTGACCACTCAGGGCAAGCAATCCCCACTGGTGAGGTGCTGTTGTCAACTCGACTCAAGGAACACAAACAGGTGGAGATCTGCTGGCGATTTGAGTCGAGAAATCCCTGCAGGCAGTGGGTTGATAACAATTTGAGATGTGGAACACTCACAGCCTATGGGATTCTGGACACTTGAGGTGACGAACTCATGCAGGTGGTGGGCTGCTGGTCTCTCAAGGCGAGGAACCACTGCAGGTAGTGGGTTGCTGTTACCTCGAGGGTAGGAAACCAGGCAGGATGCGTGCTGCTGGAGAATTGTGTCAAAGAATCGCAGTAAACGCCGGATTGCTGTCCACTCAGGGCAAGCAACACCCACTGGTGAGGAGCTGTTTTCAACTCGAGTCAAGGAACACAAACAGGTGGAGATCTGCTGGCGATTTCAGTCGAGAAATCCCTGCAGGCAGTGGGTTGATAACGATTTGAGATGGGGAACACTCACAGGGTATGGGATTCTGGACACTTGAGGTGACGAACTCATGCAGGAGGTGGGATGCTGGCCTCTCAAGGCGAGGAACCACTGCAGGTAGTGGGTTGCTGTCACCTCGAGGATAGGAAATCCGAAAGACTGCGTGCTGCTGGAGAATTGTGTCGAAGAAATGCAGTAGATGCCGGATTGCTGGCCAATCAGGGCAAGCAACACCCACTGGTGAGGAGCTGCTGTCAACTCGAGTCAAGGAACACAAACAGGTGGAGATCTGCTGGCGATTTCAGTCGAGAAATCCCTGCACACAGTGGGTTGATAACGATTTGAGATGTGCAACACACACAGGCTATTGGATTCTGGACACTTGAGGTGACGAACTTATGCAGGTGGTGGGCTGCTGGCCTCTCAAGGCGAGGAACCACTACAGGTGGTGTGTTGCTGTCACTTCGAGGATAGGAAATCCAGCAGACGGCGTGCTGCTGGAGAATTGTGTTTTAAAAAATCGCAGTAGACGCCGGATTGCTGGCCACTCAGGGCAAGCAATCCCCACTGGTGAGGATCTGTTGTCAACTCGACTCAAGGAACACAAACACGTGGAGATCTGCTGGCGATTTGAGTCGAGAAATACCCGCAGGCAGTGGGTTGATAACGATTTGAGATGTGGAACACTCACAGGCTATGGGATTCTGCACACTTTAGGTGACGATCTCATGCAAGTGGTGATCTGCTGGCCTCTCAAGGCGAGGAACCACAGCAGGTAGTGGGTTGCTGTCACCTCGAGGCTAGGAAATCCCGAAGGCTGCGTGCTGCTGGAGAATTGTGTCGAAGAATCGCAATAGACAGCGGATTGCTGCCCACTCATGGCAAGCAACCCCCACTGGTGAGGAGCTGCTGTCAACTCGAGTCAAGGAACACAAACAGGTGGAGATCTGCTGGCGATTTGAGTCGAGAAATCCCATCACAGTGGGTTGATAACGATTTGATATTTGCAACACTCACAGGCTATGGGATTCTGCACACTTGAGGTGACGAACTCATGCAAGAGGTGGACTGCTGGCCTCTCTAGGCGAGTAATCACAGCAGGTAGTGGGTTGCTGTAACCTCGAGGGTGGAAAACCCAGCAGGATGCATGCTGCTGGAGAATTGTGTCGAAGAATCGCAATAGACGCCGGATTGCTGGCCATTCAGGGCAAGCAACCCATACTGGTGAGGAGCTGTTGTCCACTCGAGTCAAGGAACACAAACAGGTGGAGATCTGCTGTCGATTTTAGTCGAGAAATCCCCGCAAACAGTATGTTGATAAAAATTTGAGATGTGGAACACTCACAGGCTATGGGATTCTGGACACTTGAGGTGACGAACTCATGCAGGTGGTGGGCTGCTGGTCTCTCAAGGCAAGGAACCACTGCAGGTAGTGGATTGCTGTCACCTCGAGGATAGGAAATCCGGCATGCTGCCTGCTGCTGGAGAATTGTGACGAAGAATCGCAATAGACGCCGGATTGCTGGCTATTCGGGACAAGGAACCCATACTGGTGAGGAGCTGTTGTCCACTCGAGTCAAGGAACACAAACAGGTGGAGATCTGCTGGCTATTTTAGTCGAGAAATCCCCGCAAACAGGATGTTGATAAAAATTTGAAATGTGGAACACTCACAGGCTATGGGATTCTGCACACTTGAGGTGACGAACTCATGCAAGTGGTGGACTGCTGGCCTCTCTAGGCGAGTAATCACAGCAGGTAGTGGGTTGCTGTAACCTCGAGGGTGGAAAACCCAGCAGGATGCATGCTGCTGGAGAATTGTGTCGAAGAATCGCAGTAGACGCCGGATTGCTGGCCACTCAGGGCAAGCAACGCCCAATGGTGAGGAGCTGTTTTCAACTCGAGTCAAGGAACACAAACATGTGGAGATCTGCTGGCGATTTCAGTCGAGAACTCCCTGCAGGCAGTGGGTTGAAAAACGATTTGAGATGGGGAACACTCGCAGGGTATCGGATTCTGGACACTTGAGGTGACGAACTCATGCAGGAGGTGGGATGCTGGCCTCTCAAGGCGAGGAACCACTGCAGGTGTTGGGTTGCTGTCACCTCGAGGATAGGAAATCCGGCAGGCTGCGTGCTGGTGGAGAATTGTGTCGAAGAATCGCAATAGACGCCGGATTGCTGGCCATTCAGGGCAAGCAACCCATACTGGTGAGGAGCTATTTTCAACTCGACTCAAGGAACACAAACAGGTGGAGATCTGCTGGCGATTTCAGTCGAGAAATCCCTGCAGGCAGTGGGTTGATAACAATTTGAGATGGGGAACACTCACAGGGTATGGGATTCTGGACACTTGAGGTGACAAACTCATGCAGGAGGTGGGATGCTGGCCTGTCAAGGCGAGGAACCACTGCAGGTGGTGGGTTGCTGTCACCTCGAGGATAGGAAATTGGAAAGACTGCGTGCTGCTGGAGAATTGTGTCGAAGAAATGCAGTAGATGCCGGATTGCTGGCCACTCAGGGCAAGCAACACCCACTGGTGAGGAGCTGCTGTCAACTCGAGTCAAAGAACACAAACAGGTGGAGATCTGCTGGAGATTTCAGTCGAGAAATCCCATCACAGTGGGTTGATAACGATTTGAGATGTGCAACACTCACAGGCTATGGGAATCTGGACACTTGAGGTGACGAACTTATGCAGGTGGTGGGCTGCTGGCCTCTCAAGGCGAGGAACCACTACAAGTGGTGTGTTGCTGTCACCTCGAGGATAGGAAATCCAGCAGACAGCGTGCTGCTGGAGAATTGAGTTTTAAAAAATCGCAGTAGACGCCGGATTGCTGGCCACTCAGGGCAAGCAATCCCCACTGGTGAGGAGCTGTTGTCAACTCGACTGAAGGAACACAAACAGGTGGAGATCTGCTTGCGATTTGAGTCGAGAAATCCCCGCAGGCAGTGGGTTGATAACGATTTGCGATGTGGAACACTCACAGCATATGGGATTCTGGACACTTGAGGTGACAAACTCATGCAGGTGGTGGGCTGCTGGTCTCACAAGGCGAGGAACCACTGCAGGTAGTGGGTTGCTGTCACCTCGAGGATAGGAAATCAGGCATGAAGCGTGCTGCTGGAGAATTGAGTCAAAGAATCGCAGTAGACGCCGGATTGCTGGCCACTCAGGGCAAGCAATCACCACTGGTGAGAAGCTGTTGTCAACTCGACTCAAGGAACACAAACAGTTGGAGATCAGCTGGCGATTTGAGAGGAGAAATCCCCGCAGGCAGTGAGTTGATAACGATTTGAGATGTGGAACACTCACAGGTTATGGGATTCTGGACACTTGAGTATACGAACTCATGCAGGTGGTGGACTGCTGGCCTCTCAAGGCGAGGAACCACAGCACGAAGTGGGTTGCTGTCACCTCGAGGGTAGGAAACCCGGCAGGATGCGTGCTGCTGGAGAATTGTGTCAAAGAGTCGAAGTAGACGCCGGATTGCTGTCCACTCAGGGCAAGCAACACCCACTGGTGAGGAGCTGTTTTCAACTCGAGTCAAGGAAAACAAACAGGTGGAGATCTGCTGGCGATTTCAGTCGGGAAATCCCTGCAGTCAGTGGGTTGATAACGATTTGAGATGGGGAACACTCACAGGGTATGGGATTCTGGACACTTGAGGTGACGAACTCATGCAGGTGGTGGGATGCTGGCCTCTCAAGGCGAGGAACCACTGCAGGTTGTGGGTTGCTGTCACCTCGAGGATAGGAAATCCGAAAGACTGCGTGTTGCTGGAGAATTGTGTCGAAGAAATGCAGTAGATGCTGGATTGCTCGCCACTCAGGGCAAGCAACACCCACTGGTGAGGAGCTGTTGTCTACTCGAGTCAAGGAACAAAAACAGGTGGAGATCTGCTGGCGATTTGAGTGGAGAAATCCCAGAAGGCAGTGGGTTGATAACGATTTGAGGTGTGGAACACTAACAGGCTATGGGATTCTGGAGACTTGAGGTGACGAACTCATGCAGGTTGTGGGCTGCTGGCCTCTCAAGGAGAGGAACCACTGCAGGCGATGTGTTGCTGTCACCTCGAGACTAGGAAATGCCGCAGGCTGCGTGCTGCTGGAGAATTGTGTCGAAGAATCGCAATAGACGCCGGATTGCTGCCCACTCATGGCAAGCAACCCCCACTGGTGAGGAGCTGCTGTCAACTCGAGTCAAGGAACACAAACAGGTGGAGATCTGCTGGCGATTTGAGTCGAGAAATCCCTGCACACAGTAGGTTGATGACGATTTTAGATGTGCAACACTCACAGGCTATGGGATTCTGGGCACTTAAGGTGTCGAACTCATGCAGGTGGTGGGCTGCTGGCCTCTCAAGGTGAGGAACCACTGCAGGTAGTGGGTTGCTGTCACCTCGAAGATAGGAAATCCGGAAGGCTGCGTGCTGCTGGAGAATTGTGTCGAAGATTCGCAATAGACTCCGTATTGCTGGCCATTCAGGGCAAGCAACCCATACTGGTGAGGAGCTGTTGTACACTCGAGTCAAGGAACACAAACAGGTGGAGATCTGCTGTCGATTTTAGTCGAGAAATCCCCGCAAACAGTATGTTGATAAAAATTTGAGATGTGGAACACTCACAGGCTATGGGATTCTGCACACTTTAGGTGACGATCTCATGCAAGTGGTGATCTGCTGGCCTCTCAAGGCGAGGAACCACAGCAGGTAGTGGGTTGCTTTCACCTCGAGAGTAGGAAACCCGGAAGGATGCATGCTGCTGGAGAATTGAGTCGGAGAATCGCAGTAGATGCCAGATTGCTGGCCACTCAGGGCAAGCAACACCCACTGGTGAGTAGCTGTTTTCAACTCGAGTCAAGGAACACAAACATGTGGAGATCTGCTGGCGATTTCAGTCGAGAAATCCCTGCAGGCAGTGGGTTGATAACGATTTGAGATGGGGAACACTCACAGGGTATGGGATTCTGGACACTTGAGGTGACGAACTCATGCAGGAGGTGGGATGCTGGCCTCTCAAGGCGAGGAACCACTTCAGGTTGTGTGTTGCTGTCACCTCGAGGATAGGAAATCCGAAAGACTGCGTGCTGCTGGAGAATTGTGTCGAAGGATCGCAATAGACGCCGGATTGCTGCCCACTCATGGCAAGCAACCCCCACTAGTGAGAAGCTGCTGTCAACTCGAGTCAAGGAACACAAACAGGTGGAGAACTGCTGGCGATTTGAGTCGAGAAAACCCTGCACACAGTAGGTTGATGACGATTTTAGATGTGCAACACTCACAGGCTATGGGATTCTGGGCACTTAAGGTGACGAACTAATGCAGGTGGTGGGCTGCTGGCCTCTCAAGGTGAGGAACCACTGCAGGTAGTGGGTTGCTGTCACCTCGAAGATAGGAAATCCGGCAGGCTGCGTGCTGCTGGAGAATTGTGTCGAAGAATCACAATAGACGCCGGATTGCTGGCCATTCAGGGCAAGCAACCCGTACTGGTGAAGAGCTGTTGTACACTCGAATCAAGGAACACGAACATGTAGAGATCTGCTGGCGATTTCATTCGAGAAATCCCTGCAGGCAGTGGGTTGATAACGATTTGAGATGGGGAACACTCACAGAGTATGGGATTCTGGACACTTGAGGTGACGAAATCATGCAGGAGGTGGGATGCTGGCCTCTCAAGGCGAGGAACCACTGCAGGTGGTGGGTTGCTGTCACCTCGAGGATAGGAAATCCGAAAGACTGCGTGGTGCTGGAGAATTGTGTCGAAGAAATGCAGTAGATGCCAGATTGCTGGCCACTCAGGGCAAGCAACTCCCACTGGTGAGGAGCTACTGTCAACTCGAGTCAAGGAACACAAACAGGTGGAGATCTGCTGGCGATTTCAGTCGAGAAATCCCTGTACACAGTGGGTTGATAACGATTTGAGATGTGGAACACTCACAGGCTATGGGATTCTGGACACTTGAGGTGACGAACTCATGCAGGTGGTGGGCTGCTGGTCTCTCAAGGCAAGGAACCACTGCAGGTAGTGGATTGCTGTCACCTCGAGGATAGGAAATTGGAAAGACTGCGTGCTGCTGGAGAATTGTGTCGAAGAAATGCAGTAGATGCCGGATTGCTGGCCACTCAGGGCAAGCAACACCCACTGGTGAGGAGCTGCTGTCAACTCGAGTCAAAGAACACAAACAGGTGGAGATCTGCTGGCGATTTCAGTCGAGAAATCCCATCACAGTGGGTTGATAACGATTTGAGATGTGCAACACTCACAGGCTATGGGAATCTGGACACTTGAGGTGACGAACTTATGCAGGTGGTGGGCTGCTGGCCTCTCAAGGCGAGGAACCACTACAAGTGGTGTGTTGCTGTCACCTCGAGGATAGGAAATCCAGCAGACAGCGTGCTGCTGGAGAATTAAGTTTTAAAAAATCGCAGTAGACGCCGGATTGCTGGCCACTCAGGGCAAGCAATCCCCACTGGTGAGGAGCTGTTGTCAACTCGACTGAAGGAACACAAACAGGTGGAGATCTGCTTGCGATTTGAGTCGAGAAATCCCCGCAGGCAGTGGGTTGATAACGATTTGCGATGTGGAACACTCGCAGCATATGGGATTCTGGACACTTGAGGTGACAAACTCATGCAGGTGGTGGGCTGCTGGTCTCTCAAGGCGAGGAACCACTGCAGGTAGTGGGTTGCTGTCACCTCGAGGATAGGAAATCAGGCATGATGCGTGCTGCTGGAGAATTGAGTCAAAGAATCGCAGTAGACGCCGGATTGCTGTCCACTCAGCGCAAGCAATCCCCACTGGTGAGGTGCTGTTGTCAACTCGTGTCAAGGAACACAAACAGGTGGAGAATGCTGGCGATTTGAGTCGAGAAATACCCGCAGGCAATGGGTTGATAACGATTTGAGATGTGGAACACTCACAGAGTATGGGATTCTGGACACTTGAGGTGACGAACTCATGCAGGAGGTGGGATGCTGGCCTCTCAAGGCGAGGAACCACTACAAGTGGTGTGTTGCTGTCACTTCGAGGATAGGAAATCCAGCAGACGGCGTGCTGCTGGAGAATTGAGTTTTAAAAAATCGCAGTAGACGCCTGATTGCTGACCACTCAGGGCAAGCAATCCCCACTGGTGAGGTGCTGTTGTCAACTCGACTCAAGGAACACAAACAGGTGGAGATCTGCTGGCGATTTGAGTCGAGAAATCCCTGCAGGCAGTGGGTTGATAACAATTTGAGATGTGGAACACTCACAGCCTATGGGATTCTGGACACTTGAGGTGACGAACTCATGCAGGTGGTGGGCTGCTGGTCTCTCAAGGCGAGGAACCACTGCAGGTAGTGGGTTGCTGTTACCTCGAGGGTAGGAAACCAGGCAGGATGCGTGCTGCTGGAGAATTGTGTCAAAGAATCGCAGTAGACGCCGGATTGCTGTCCACTCAGGGCAAGCAACACCCACTGGTGAGGAGCTGTTTTCAACTCGAGTCAAGGAACACAAACAGGTGGAGATCTGCTGGCGATTTCAGTCGAGAAATCCCTGCAGGCAGTGGGTTGATAACGATTTGAGATGGGGAACACTCACAGGGTATGGGATTCTGGACACTTGAGGTGACGAACTCATGCAGGAGGTGGGATGCTGGCCTCTCAAGGCGAGGAACCACTGCAGGTAGTGGGTTGCTGTCACCTCGAGGATAGGAAATCCGAAAGACTGCGTGCTGCTGGAGAATTGTGTCGAAGAAATGCAGTAGATGCCGGATTGCTGGCCAATCAGGGCAAGCAACACCCACTGGTGAGGAGCTGCTGTCAACTCGAGTCAAGGAACACAAACAGGTGGAGATCTGCTGGCGATTTCAGTCGAGAAATCCCTGCACACAGTGGGTTGATAACGATTTGAGATGTGCAACACACACAGGCTATTGGATTCTGGACACTTGAGGTGACGAACTTATGCAGGTGGTGGGCTGCTGGCCTCTCAAGGCGAGGAACCACTACAGGTGGTGTGTTGCTGTCACTTCGAGGATAGGAAATCCAGCAGACGGCGTGCTGCTGGAGAATTGTGTTTTAAAAAATCGCAGTAGACGCCGGATTGCTGGCCACTCAGGGCAAGCAATCCCCACTGGTGAGGATCTGTTGTCAACTCGACTCAAGGAACACAAACACGTGGAGATCTGCTGGCGATTTGAGTCGAGAAATACCAGCAGGCAGTGGGTTGATAACGATTTGAGATGTGGAACACTCACAGGCTATGGGATTCTGCACACTTTAGGTGACGATCTCATGCAAGTGGTGATCTGCTGGCCTCTCAAGGCGAGGAACCACAGCAGGTAGTGGGTTGCTGTCACCTCGAGGCTAGGAAATCCCGAAGGCTGCGTGCTGCTGGAGAATTGTGTCGAAGAATCGCAATAGACACCGGATTGCTGCCCACTCATGGCAAGCAACCCCCACTGGTGAGGAGCTGCTGTCAACTCGAGTCAAGGAACACAAACAGGTGGAGATCTGCTGGCGATTTGAGTCGAGAAATCCCATCACAGTGGGTTGATAACGATTTGATATTTGCAACACTCACAGGCTATGGGATTCTGCACACTTGAGGTGACGAACTCATGCAAGAGGTGGACTGCTGGCCTCTCTAGGCGAGTAATCACAGCAGGTAGTGGGTTGCTGTAACCTCGAGGGTGGAAAACCCAGCAGGATGCATGCTGCTGGAGAATTGTGTCGAAGAATCGCAATAGACGCCGGATTGCTGGCCATTCAGGGCAAGCAACCCATACTGGTGAGGAGCTGTTGTCCACTCGAGTCAAGGAACACAAACAGGTGGAGATCTGCTGTCGATTTTAGTCGAGAAATCCCCGCAAACAGTATGTTGATAAAAATTTGAGATGTGGAACACTCACAGGCTATGGGATTCTGGACACTTGAGGTGACGAACTCATGCAGGTGGTGGGCTGCTGGTCTCTCAAGGCAAGGAACCACTGCAGGTAGTGGATTGCTGTCACCTCGAGGATAGGAAATCCGGCATGCTGCCTGCTGCTGGAGAATTGTGACGAAGAATCGCAATAGACGCCGGATTGCTGGCTATTCGGGACAAGGAACCCATACTGGTGAGGAGCTGTTGTCCACTCGAGTCAAGGAACACAAACAGGTGGAGATCTGCTGGCTATTTTAGTCGAGAAATCCCCGCAAACAGGATGTTGATAAAAATTTGAAATGTGGAACACTCACAGGCTATGGGATTCTGCACACTTGAGGTGACGAACTCATGCAAGTGGTGGACTGCTGGCCTCTCTAGGCGAGTAATCACAGCAGGTAGTGGGTTGCTGTAACCTCGAGGGTGGAAAACCCAGCAGGATGCATGCTGCTGGAGAATTGTGTCGAAGAATCGCAGTAGACGCCGGATTGCTGGCCACTCAGGGCAAGCAACGCCCAATGGTGAGGAGCTGTTTTCAACTCGAGTCAAGGAACACAAACATGTGGAGATCTGCTGGCGATTTCAGTCGAGAACTCCCTGCAGGCAGTGGGTTGAAAAACGATTTGAGATGGGGAACACTCGCAGGGTATCGGATTCTGGACACTTGAGGTGACGAACTCATGCAGGAGGTGGGATGCTGGCCTCTCAAGGCGAGGAACCACTGCAGGTGTTGGGTTGCTGTCACCTCGAGGATAGGAAATCCGGCAGGCTGCGTGCTGGTGGAGAATTGTGTCGAAGAATCGCAATAGACGCCGGATTGCTGGCCATTCAGGGCAAGCAACCCATACTGGTGAGGAGCTATTTTCAACTCGACTCAAGGAACACAAACAGGTGGAGATCTGCTGGCGATTTCAGTCGAGAAATCCCTGCAGGCAGTGGGTTGATAACAATTTGAGATGGGGAACACTCACAGGGTATGGGATTCTGGACACTTGAGGTGACAAACTCATGCAGGAGGTGGGATGCTGGCCTGTCAAGGCGAGGAACCACTGCAGGTGGTGGGTTGCTGTCACCTCGAGGATAGGAAATTGGAAAGACTGCGTGCTGCTGGAGAATTGTGTCGAAGAAATGCAGTAGATGCCGGATTGCTGGCCACTCAGGGCAAGCAACACCCACTGGTGAGGAGCTGCTGTCAACTCGAGTCAAAGAACACAAACAGGTGGAGATCTGCTGGAGATTTCAGTCGAGAAATCCCATCACAGTGGGTTGATAACGATTTGAGATGTGCAACACTCACAGGCTATGGGAATCTGGACACTTGAGGTGACGAACTTATGCAGGTGGTGGGCTGATGGCCTCTCAAGGCGAGGAACCACTACAAGTGGTGTGTTGCTGTCACCTCGAGGATAGGAAATCCAGCAGACAGCGTGCTGCTGGAGAATTGAGTTTTAAAAAATCGCAGTAGACGCCGGATTGCTGGCCACTCAGGGCAAGCAATCCCCACTGGTGAGGAGCTGTTGTCAACTCGACTGAAGGAACACAAACAGGTGGAGATCTGCTTGCGATTTGAGTCGAGAAATCCCCGCAGGCAGTGGGTTGATAACGATTTGCGATGTGGAACACTCACAGCATATGGGATTCTGGACACTTGAGGTGACAAACTCATGCAGGTGGTGGGCTGCTGGTCTCACAAGGCGAGGAACCACTGCAGGTAGTGGGTTGCTGTCACCTCGAGGATAGGAAATCAGGCATGAAGCGTGCTGCTGGAGAATTGAGTCAAAGAATCGCAGTAGACGCCGGATTGCTGTCCACTCAGCGCAAGCAATCCCCACTGGTGAGGAGCTGTTGTCAACTCGTGTCAAGGAACACAAACAGGTGGAGAATGCTGGCGATTTGAGTCGAGAAATACGCGCAGGCAATGGGTTGATAACGATTTGAGATGTGGAACACTCACAGGGTATGGGATTCTGGACACTTGAGGTGACGAACTCATGCAGGAGGTGGGATGCTGGGCTCTCAAGGCGAGGAACCACTGCAGGTGTTGGGTTGCTCACCTCGAGGATAGGAAATCCGGCAGGCTGCGTGCTGCTGGAGAATTATGTCGAAGAATCGCAATAGACGCCGGATTGCTGGCCATTCAGGGAAGCAACCCATACTGGTGAGGAGCTGTTTTCTACTCGAGTCAAAAAACACAAACAGCTGGAGATCTGCTGGCAATTTGAGTCGAGAAATCCCCGCAGGCGGTGAGTTGATAACGATTTGAGATGTGGAAGACTAACAGGCTATGGGATTCTGGACACATGAGGTGACGAACTCATGCAGGTGGTGGGCTGCTGGCCTCTCAAGGCGAGGAACCACTGCAGGTTGTGTGTTGCTGTCACCTCGAGGATAGGAAATCCGGCAGACGGCGTGCTGCTGGAGAATTGTGTTTTAAAAAATCGCAGTAGACGCCGGATTGCTGGCCACTCTGGGCAAGCAATCCCCACTGGTGAGTAGCTGTTGTCAACTCGACTCAAGGAACACAATCAGGTGGAGATCTGCTGTCGGTTTGAGTCGATAAATCCATGTAGGCAGTGGGTTGATAATGATTTGAAATGTGGAACACTCACAGGCTATGGGATTCTGGACACTTCAGGTGACAAACTCATGCAGGTGGTGGACTGCTGGCCTCTCAAGGCGAGGAACCACTGCAGGTGGTGTGTTGCTGTCACCTCGAGGGTAGAAAATCCAGCAGACGGCGTGCTGCTGGAGAATTGTGTCGAAGAATCGCAATAGACGCCGGATTGCTGCCCACTCATGGCAAGCAACCCCCACTGGTGAGGAGCTGCTGTCAACTCGAGTCAAGGAACACAAACAGGTGGAGATCTGCTGGCGATTTGAGTCGAGAAATCCCTGCACACAGTAGGTTGATGACGATTTTAGATGTGCAACACTCACAGGCTATGGGATTCTGGGCACTTAAGGTGACAAACTCATGCAGGTGGTGGGATGCTGGCCTCTCAAGGCGAGGAACTACAGCAGGTAGTTGGCTGCTGTCACCACGAGGATAGGAAATCCGGCAGGCTGCGTGCTGCTGGTGAATTGTGTCGAAGAATCGCAGTAGACGCCGGATTGCTGGCCACTCAGGGCAAGCAAGCCCCACTGGTGAGGAGCTGTTGTCAACTCGAGTCAAGGAACACAAACAGGTGGAGACCTGCTGGCGATTTTAGTCGAGAAATCGCCGCAAACAGTATGTTGATAAAAGTTTGAGATGTGGAACACTCACAGGCTATGGGATTCTGCACACTTGAGGTGACGAACTCATGGAAGTGGTGGACTGCTGGCCTCTCTAGGCGAGTAACAACAGCAGGTAGTGGGTTGCTGTCACCTCAAGGATAGGAAATGCGGCAGACGGCGTGCTACTGGAGAATTGTGTTTTAAAAAATCGCAGTGGACGCCGGATTGCTGGCTGCTCAGGGCAAGCAACACCCACTGTTGAGGAGCTGTTGTCAACTCGAGTCAAGAAACACAAATAGGTGGAGAACTGCTGTCGATTTGAGTCGAGAAATCCCCGTAGGCAGTGGGTTGATAATGATTTGAAATGTGGAACACTCACAGGCTATGGGATTCTGGACACTTGAGGTGACGAACTTATGCAGGTGGTGGGCTGCTGGCCTCTCAAGGTGAGGAACCACTGCAGGTGGTGTGTTGCTGTCACCTCGAGGATAGGAAATCCAGCAGACGGCGTACTGCTGGAGAATTGTTTTTTAAAAAATCGCAGTAGACACCGGATTGCTGGCCACTCAGGGCAAGCAATCACCACTGGTGAGAAGCTGTTGTCAACTCGACTCAAGGAACACAAACAGTTGGAGATCAGCTGGCGATTTGAGAGGAGAAATCCCCGCAGGCAGTGAGTTGATAACGATTTGAGATGTGGAACACTCACAGGTTATGGGATTCTGGACACTTGAGTATACGAACTCATGCAGGTGGTGGACTGCTGGCCTCTCAAGGCGAGGAACCACAGCACGAAGTGGGTTGCTGTCACCTCGAGGGTAGGAAACCCGGCAGGATGCGTGCTGCTGGAGAATTGTGTCAAAGAGTCGAAGTAGACGCCGGATTGCTGTCCACTCAGGGCAAGCAACACCCACTGGTGAGGAGCTGTTTTCAACTCGAGTCAAGGAAAACAAACAGGTGGAGATCTGCTGGCGATTTCAGTCGGGAAATCCCTGCAGTCAGTGGGTTGATAACGATTTGAGATGGGGAACACTCACAGGGTATGGGATTCTGGACACTTGAGGTGACGAACTCATGCAGGTGGTGGGATGCTGGCCTCTCAAGGCGAGGAACCACTGCAGGTTGTGGGTTGCTGTCACCTCGAGGATAGGAAATCCGAAAGACTGCGTGTTGCTGGAGAATTGTGTCGAAGAAATGCAGTAGATGCTGGATTGCTCGCCACTCAGGGCAAGCAACACCCACTGGTGAGGAGCTGTTGTCTACTCGAGTCAAGGAACAAAAACAGGTGGAGATCTGCTGGCGATTTGAGTCGAGAAATCCCAGCAGGCAGTGGGTTGATAACGATTTGAGGTGTGGAACACTAACAGGCTATGGGATTCTGGAGACTTGAGGTGACGAACTCATGCAGGTTGTGGGCTGCTGGCCTCTCAAGGAGAGGAACCACTGCAGGCGATGTGTTGCTGTCACCTCGAGACTAGGAAATCCCGCAGGCTGCGTGCTGCTGGAGAATTGTGTCGAAGAATCGCAATAGACGCCGGATTGCTGCCCACTCATGGCAAGCAACCCCCACTGGTGAGGAGCTGCTGTCAACTCGAGTCAAGGAACACAAACAGGTGGAGATCTGCTGGCGATTTGAGTCGAGAAATCCCTGCACACAGTAGGTTGATGACGATTTTAGATGTGCAACACTCACAGGCTATGGGATTCTGGGCACTTAAGGTGTCGAACTCATGCAGGTGGTGGGCTGCTGGCCTCTCAAGGTGAGGAACCACTGCAGGTAGTGGGTTGCTGTCACCTCGAAGATAGGAAATCCGGAAGGCTGCGTGCTGCTGGAGAATTGTGTCGAAGATTCGCAATAGACTCCGTATTGCTGGCCATTCAGGGCAAGCAACCCATACTGGTGAGGAGCTGTTGTACACTCGAGTCAAGGAACACAAACAGGTGGAGATCTGCTGTCGATTTTAGTCGAGAAATCCCCGCAAACAGTATGTTGATAAAAATTTGAGATGTGGAACACTCACAGGCTATGGGATTCTGCACACTTTAGGTGACGATCTCATGCAAGTGGTGATCTGCTGGCCTCTCAAGGCGAGGAACCACAGCAGGTAGTGGGTTGCTTTCACCTCGAGAGTAGGAAACCCGGAAGGATGCATGCTGCTGGAGAATTGAGTCGAAGAATCGCAGTAGATGCCAGATTGCTGGCCACTCAGGGCAAGCAACACCCACTGGTGAGTAGCTGTTTTCAACTCGAGTCAAGGAACACAAACATGTGGAGATCTGCTGGCGATTTCAGTCGAGAAATCCCTGCAGGCAGTGGGTTGATAACGATTTGAGATGGGGAACACTCACAGGGTATGGGATTCTGGACACTTGAGGTGACGAACTCATGCAGGAGGTGGGATGCTGGCCTCTCAAGGCGAGGAACCACTTCAGGTTGTGTGTTGCTGTCACCTCGAGGATAGGAAATCCGAAAGACTGCGTGCTGCTGGAGAATTGTGTCGAAGAAATGCAGTAGATGCCGGATTGCTGGCCACTCAGGGCAAGCAACACCCACTGGTGAGGAGCTGCTGTCAACTCGAGTCAAAGAACACAAACAGGTGGAGATCTGCTGGAGATTTCAGTCGAGAAATCCCATCACAGTGGGTTGATAACGATTTGAGATGTGCAACACTCACAGGCTATGGGAATCTGGACACTTGAGGTGACGAACTTATGCAGGTGGTGGGCTGCTGGCCTCTCAAGGCGAGGAACCACTACAAGTGGTGTGTTGCTGTCACCTCGAGGATAGGAAATCCAGCAGACAGCGTGCTGCTGGAGAATTGAGTTTTAAAAAATCGCAGTAGACGCCGGATTGCTGGCCACTCAGGGCAAGCAATCCCCACTGGTGAGGAGCTGTTGTCAACTCGACTGAAGGAACACAAACAGGTGGAGATCTGCTTGCGATTTGAGTCGAGAAATCCCCGCAGGCAGTGGGTTGATAACGATTTGCGATGTGGAACACTCACAGCATATGGGATTCTGGACACTTGAGGTGACAAACTCATGCAGGTGGTGGGCTGCTGGTCTCACAAGGCGAGGAACCACTGCAGGTAGTGGGTTGCTGTCACCTCGAGGATAGGAAATCAGGCATGAAGCGTGCTGCTGGAGAATTGAGTCAAAGAATCGCAGTAGACGCCGGATTGCTGTCCACTCAGCGCAAGCAATCCCCACTGGTGAGGAGCTGTTGTCAACTCGTGTCAAGGAACACAAACAGGTGGAGAATGCTGGCGATTTGAGTCGAGAAATACGCGCAGGCAATGGGTTGATAACGATTTGAGATGTGGAACACTCACAGGGTATGGGATTCTGGACACTTGAGGTGACGAACTCATGCAGGAGGTGGGATGCTGGGCTCTCAAGGCGAGGAACCACTGCAGGTGTTGGGTTGCTCACCTCGAGGATAGGAAATCCGGCAGGCTGCGTGCTGCTGGAGAATTATGTCGAAGAATCGCAATAGACGCCGGATTGCTGGCCATTCAGGGAAGCAACCCATACTGGTGAGGAGCTGTTTTCTACTCGAGTCAAAAAACACAAACAGCTGGAGATCTGCTGGCAATTTGAGTCGAGAAATCCCCGCAGGCGGTGAGTTGATAACGATTTGAGATGTGGAAGACTAACAGGCTATGGGATTCTGGACACATGAGGTGACGAACTCATGCAGGTGGTGGGCTGCTGGCCTCTCAAGGCGAGGAACCACTGCAGGTTGTGTGTTGCTGTCACCTCGAGGATAGGAAATCCGGCAGACGGCGTGCTGCTGGAGAATTGTGTTTTAAAAAATCGCAGTAGACGCCGGATTGCTGGCCACTCTGGGCAAGCAATCCCCACTGGTGAGTAGCTGTTGTCAACTCGACTGAAGGAACACAATCAGGTGGAGATCTGCTGTCGGTTTGAGTCGATAAATCCATGTAGGCAGTGGGTTGATAATGATTTGAAATGTGGAACACTCACAGGCTATGGGATTCTGGACACTTGAGGTGACAAACTCATGCAGGTGGTGGACTGCTGGCCTCTCAAGGCGAGGAACCACTGCAGGTGGTGTGTTGCTGTCACCTCGAGGGTAGAAAATCCAGCAGACGGCGTGCTGCTGGAGAATTGTGTCGAAGAATCGCAATAGACGCCGGATTGCTGCCCACTCATGGCAAGCAACCCCCACTGGTGAGGAGCTGCTGTCAACTCGAGTCAAGGAACACAAACAGGTGGAGATCTGCTGGCGATTTGAGTCGAGAAATCCCTGCACACAGTAGGTTGATGACGATTTTAGATGTGCAACACTCACAGGCTATGGGATTCTGGGCACTTAAGGTGACAAACTCATGCAGGTGGTGGGATGCTGGCCTCTCAAGGCGAGGAACTACAGCAGGTAGTTGGCTGCTGTCACCACGAGGATAGGAAATCCGGCAGGCTGCGTGCTGCTGGTGAATTGTGTCGAAGAATCGCAGTAGACGCCGGATTGCTGGCCACTCAGGGCAAGCAAGCCCCACTGGTGAGGAGCTGTTGTCAACTCGAGTCAAGGAACACAAACAGGTGGAGACCTGCTGGCGATTTTAGTCGAGAAATCGCCGCAAACAGTATGTTGATAAAAGTTTGAGATGTGGAACACTCACAGGCTATGGGATTCTGCACACTTGAGGTGACGAACTCATGGAAGTGGTGGACTGCTGGCCTCTCTAGGCGAGTAACAACAGCAGGTAGTGGGTTGCTGTCACCTCAAGGATAGGAAATGCGGCAGACGGCGTGCTACTGGAGAATTGTGTTTTAAAAAATCGCAGTGGACGCCGGATTGCTGGCTGCTCAGGGCAAGCAACACCCACTGTTGAGGAGCTGTTGTCAACTCGAGTCAAGAAACACAAATAGGTGGAGAACTGCTGTCGATTTGAGTCGAGAAATCCCCGTAGGCAGTGGGTTGATAATGATTTGAAATGTGGAACCCTCACAGGCTATGGGATTCTGGACACTTGAGGTGACGAACTTATGCAGGTGGTGGGCTGCTGGCCTCTCAAGGTGAGGAACCACTGCAGGTGGTGTGTTGCTGTCACCTCGAGGATAGGAAATCCAGCAGACGGCGTACTGCTGGAGAATTGTTTTTTAAAAAATCGCAGTAGACACCGGATTGCTGGCCACTCAGGGCAAGCAATCACCACTGGTGAGAAGCTGTTGTCAACTCGACTCAAGGAACACAAACAGTTGGAGATCAGCTGGCGATTTGAGAGGAGAAATCCCCGCAGGCAGTGAGTTGATAACGATTTGAGATGTGGAACACTCACAGGTTATGGGATTCTGGACACTTGAGTATACGAACTCATGCAGGTGGTGGACTGCTGGCCTCTCAAGGCGAGGAACCACAGCACGAAGTGGGTTGCTGTCACCTCGAGGGTAGGAAACCCGGCAGGATGCGTGCTGCTGGAGAATTGTGTCAAAGAGTCGAAGTAGACGCCGGATTGCTGTCCACTCAGGGCAAGCAACACCCACTGGTGAGGAGCTGTTTTCAACTCGAGTCAAGGAAAACAAACAGGTGGAGATCTGCTGGCGATTTCAGTCGGGAAATCCCTGCAGTCAGTGGGTTGATAACGATTTGAGATGGGGAACACTCACAGGGTATGGGATTCTGGACACTTGAGGTGACGAACTCATGCAGGTGGTGGGATGCTGGCCTCTCAAGGCGAGGAACCACTGCAGGTTGTGGGTTGCTGTCACCTCGAGGATAGGAAATCCGAAAGACTGCGTGTTGCTGGAGAATTGTGTCGAAGAAATGCAGTAGATGCTGGATTGCTCGCCACTCAGGGCAAGCAACACCCACTGGTGAGGAGCTGTTGTCTACTCGAGTCAAGGAACAAAAACAGGTGGAGATCTGCTGGCGATTTGAGTCGAGAAATCCCAGCAGGCAGTGGGTTGATAACGATTTGAGGTGTGGAACACTAACAGGCTATGGGATTCTGGAGACTTGAGGTGACGAACTCATGCAGGTTGTGGGCTGCTGGCCTCTCAAGGAGAGGAACCACTGCAGGCGATGTGTTGCTGTCACCTCGAGACTAGGAAATCCCGCAGGCTGCGTGCTGCTGGAGAATTGTGTCGAAGAATCGCAATAGACGCCGGATTGCTGCCCACTCATGGCAAGCAACCCCCACTGGTGAGGAGCTGCTGTCAACTCGAGTCAAGGAACACAAACAGGTGGAGATCTGCTGGCGATTTGAGTCGAGAAATCCCTGCACACAGTAGGTTGATGACGATTTTAGATGTGCAACACTCACAGGCTATGGGATTCTGGGCACTTAAGGTGTCGAACTCATGCAGGTGGTGGGCTGCTGGCCTCTCAAGGTGAGGAACCACTGCAGGTAGTGGGTTGCTGTCACCTCGAAGATAGGAAATCCGGAAGGCTGCGTGCTGCTGGAGAATTGTGTCGAAGATTCGCAATAGACTCCGTATTGCTGGCCATTCAGGGCAAGCAACCCATACTGGTGAGGAGCTGTTGTACACTCGAGTCAAGGAACACAAACAGGTGGAGATCTGCTGTCGATTTTAGTCGAGAAATCCCCGCAAACAGTATGTTGATAAAAATTTGAGATGTGGAACACTCACAGGCTATGGGATTCTGCACACTTTAGGTGACGATCTCATGCAAGTGGTGATCTGCTGGCCTCTCAAGGCGAGGAACCACAGCAGGTAGTGGGTTGCTTTCACCTCGAGAGTAGGAAACCCGGAAGGATGCATGCTGCTGGAGAATTGAGTCGAAGAATCGCAGTAGATGCCAGATTGCTGGCCACTCAGGGCAAGCAACACCCACTGGTGAGTAGCTGTTTTCAACTCGAGTCAAGGAACACAAACATGTGGAGATCTGCTGGCGATTTCAGTCGAGAAATCCCTGCAGGCAGTGGGTTGATAACGATTTGAGATGGGGAACACTCACAGGGTATGGGATTCTGGACACTTGAGGTGACGAACTCATGCAGGAGGTGGGATGCTGGCCTCTCAAGGCGAGGAACCACTTCAGGTTGTGTGTTGCTGTCACCTCGAGGATAGGAAATCCGAAAGACTGCGTGCTGCTGGAGAATTGTGTCGAAGGATCGCAATAGACGCCGGATTGCTGCCCACTCATGGCAAGCAACCCCCACTAGTGAGAAGCTGCTGTCAACTCGAGTCAAGGAACACAAACAGGTGGAGATCTGCTGGCGATTTGAGTCGAGAAAACCCTGCACACAGTAGGTTGATGACGATTTTAGATGTGCAACACTCACAGGCTATGGGATTCTGGGCACTTAAGGTGACGAACTAATGCAGGTGGTGGGCTGCTGGCCTCTCAAGGTGAGGAACCACTGCAGGTAGTGGGTTGCTGTCACCTCGAAGATAGGAAATCCGGCAGGCTGCGTGCTGCAGGAGAATTGTGTCGAAGAATCACAATAGACGCCGGATTGCTGGCCATTCAGGGCAAGCAACCCGTACTGGTGAAGAGCTGTTGTACACTCGAATCAAGGAACACGAACATGTAGAGATCTGCTGGCGATTTCATTCGAGAAATCCCTGCAGGCAGTGGGTTGATAACGATTTGAGATGGGGAACACTCACAGGGTATGGGATTCTGGACACTTGAGGTGACGAAATCATGCAGGAGGTGGGATGCTGGCCTCTCAAGGTGAGGAACCACTGCAGGTGGTGGGTTGCTGTCACCTCGAGGATAGGAAATCCGAAAGACTGCGTGGTGCTGGAGAATTGTGTCGAAGAAATGCAGTAGATGCCAGATTGCTGGCCACTCAGGGCAAGCAACTCCCACTGGTGAGGAGCTACTGTCAACTCGAGTCAAGGAACACAAACAGGTGGAGATCTGCTGGCGATTTCAGTCGAGAAATCCCTGCACACAGTGGGTTGATAACGATTTGAGATGTGCAACACTCACAGGCTATGGGATTCTGGACACTTGAGGTGACGAACTTATGCAGGTGGTGGGCTGCTGGCCTCTCAAGGTGAGGAACCACTACAGGTGGTGTGTTTCTGTCTCCTCTAGGATAGGAAATCCAGGAGACGGCGTTCTGCTGGAGAATTGAGTTTTAAAAAATCGCAGTAGACGCCGAATTGCTGGCCACTCAGGGCAAGCAATCCCCACTGGTGAGGAGCTGTTGTCAACTCGACTCAAGGAACATAAACACGTGGAGATCTGCTGGCGATTTGAGTCGAGAAATACCCGCAGGCAGTGGGTTGATAACGATTTGAGATGTGGAACACTCACAGGCTATGGGATTCTGGACACTTGAGGTGACGAACTCATGCAGGTGGTGGGCTGCTGGTCTCTCAAGGCAAGGAACCACTGCAGGTAGTGGGTTGCTGTCACCTCGAGGATAGGAAATCCGGCATGCTGCGTGCTGCTGGAGAATTGTGTCGAAGAATCGCAATAGACGCCGGATTGCTGGCTATTCAGGGCAAGCAACCCGTACTGGTGAGGAGCTGTTGTCCACTCGAGTCAAGGAACACAAACAGGTGGAGATCTGCTGGCGATTTTAGTCGAGAAATCCCCGCAAACAGTATGTTGATAAAAATTTGAAATGTGGAACACTCACAGGCTATGGGATTCTGCACACTTGAGGTGACGAACTCATGCAAGTGGGGGACTGCTGGCCTCTCTAGGCGAGTAACCACAGCAGGTAGTGGGTTGCTGTCACCTCGAGGGTAGGAAACCCGGCAGGATGCATGCTGCTGGAGAATTGTGTCGAAGAATCGCAGTACACGCCGGATTGCTGGCCACTCAGGGCAAGCAACACCCAATGGTGAGGAGCTGTTTTCAACTCAAGTCAAGGAACACAAACATGTGGAGATCTGCTGGCGATTTCAGTCGAGAAATCCCTGCAGGCAGTGGGTTGATAACGATTTGAGATGGGGAACACTCACAGGGTATGGAATTCTGGACACTTGAGGTGACGAACTCATGCAGGAGGTGGGATGCTGGCCTCTCAAGGCGAGGAACCACTTCAGGTTGTGGGTTGCTGTCACCTCAAGGCTAGGAAATCCCGCAGGCTGCGTGCTGCTGGAGAATTGTGTCGAAAAATCGCAATAGACGTCGGATTGTTGGCCATTCAGGACAAGCAACCCATACTGGTGAGGAGCTGTTGTCCACTCGAGTCAATGAGCACAAACTGGTGGAGATCTGCTGGCGATTTTAGTCGATAAATCCCCGCAAACAGTATGTTGATAACAATTTGAGATGTGGAAAACTCAGAGGCAATGGGATTCTGCACACTTGAGGTGACGAACTCATGAAAGTGGTGGACTGCTGGCCTTTCAAGGCGAGGAACCATTGCAGGTAGTCGTTTGCTGTCACCTCGAGGGTAGGAAACCCGGCAGGATGCGTGCTGCTGGAGAATTGTGTCGAAAAATCGCAATAGTCGTCGGATTGTTGGCCATTCAGGACAAGCAACCCATACTGGTGAGGAGCTGTTGTCCACTCGAGTCAATGAGCACAAACAGGTGGAGATCTGCTGGCGATTTTAGTCGATAAATCCCCGCAAACAGTATGTTGATAACAATTTGAGATGTGGAAAACTCAGAGGCGATGGGATTCTGCACACTTGAGGTGACGAACTCATGAAAGTGGTGGACTGCTGGCCTGTCAAGGCGAGGAACCACTGCAGGTGGTGGGTTGCTGTCACCTCGAGGATAGGAAATTCGAAAGACTGCGTGCTGCTGGAGAATTGTGTCGAAGAAATGCAGTAGATGCCGGATTGCTGGCCACTCAGGGCAAGCAACACCCACTGGTGAGGAGCTGCTGTCAACTCAAGTCAAGGAACACAAACAGGTGGAGATCTGCTGGCGATTTCAGTCGAGAAATCCCTGCAGGCAGTGGGTTGATAACGATTTGAGATGGGGAAGACTCACAGGGTATGGGATTCTGGACACTTGAGGTGACAAACTCATGCAGGAGGTGGGATGCTGGCCTGTCAAGGCGAGGAACCACTGCAGGTGGTGGGTTGCTGTCACCTCGAGGATAGGAAATTGGAAAGACTGCGTGCTGCTGGAGAATTGTGTCGAAGAAATGCAGTAGATGCCGGATTGCTGGCCACTCAGGGCAAGCAACACCCACTGGTGAGGAGCTGCTGTCAACTCGAGTCAAAGAACACAAACAGGTGGAGATCTGCTGGAGATTTCAGTCGAGAAATCCGATCACAGTGGGTTGATAACGATTTGAGATGTGCAACACTCACAGGCTATGGGAATCTGGACACTTGAGGTGACGAACTTATGCAGGTGGTGGGCTGCTGGCCTCTCAAGGCGAGGAACCACTACAAGTGGTGTGTTGCTGTCACCTCGAGGATAGGAAATCCAGCAGACAGCGTGCTGCTGGAGAATTAAGTTTTAAAAAATCGCAGTAGACGCCGGATTGCTGGCCACTCAGGGCAAGCAATCCCCACTGGTGAGGAGCTGTTGTCAACTCGACTGAAGGAACACAAACAGGTGGAGATCTGCTTGCGATTTGAGTCGAGAAATCCCCGCAGGCAGTGGGTTGATAACGATTTGCGATGTGGAACACTCACAGCATATGGGATTCTGGACACTTGAGGTGACAAACTCATGCAGGTGGTGGGCTGCTGGTCTCTCAAGGCGAGGAACCACTGCAGGTAGTGGGTTGCTGTCACCTCGAGGATAGGAAATCAGGCATGATGCGTGCTGCTGGAGAATTGAGTCAAAGAATCGCAGTAGACGCCGGATTGCTGTCCACTCAGCGCAAGCAATCCCCACTGGTGAGGTGCTGTTGTCAACTCGTGTCAAGGAACACAAACAGGTGGAGAATGCTGGCGATTTGAGTCGAGAAATCCCTGCAGGCAGTGGGTTGATAACAATTTGAGATGTGGAACACTCACAGCCTATGGGATTCTGGACACTTGAGGTGACGAACTCATGCAGGTGGTGGGCTGCTGGTCTCTCAAGGCGAGGAACCACTGCAGGTAGTGGGTTGCTGTTACCTCGAGGGTAGGAAACCAGGCAGGATGCGTGCTGCTGGAGAATTGTGTCAAAGAATCGCAGTAGACGCCGGATTGCTGTCCACTCAGGGCAAGCAACACCCACTGGTGAGGAGCTGTTTTCAACTCGAGTCAAGGAACACAAACAGGTGGAGATCTGCTGGCGATTTCAGTCGAGAAATCCCTGCAGGCAGTGGGTTGATAACGATTTGAGATGGGGAACACTCACAGGGTATGGGATTCTGGACACTTGAGGTGACGAACTCATGCAGGAGGTGGGATGCTGGCCTCTCAAGGCGAGGAACCACTGCAGGTAGTGGGTTGCTGTCACCTCGAGGATAGGAAATCCGAAAGACTGCGTGCTGCTGGAGAATTGTGTCGAAGAAATGCAGTAGATGCCGGATTGCTGGCCAATCAGGGCAAGCAACACCCACTGGTGAGGAGCTGCTGTCAACTCGAGTCAAGGAACACAAACAGGTGGAGATCTGCTGGCGATTTCAGTCGAGAAATCCCTGCACACAGTGGGTTGATAACGATTTGAGATGTGCAACACACACAGGCTATTGGATTCTGGACACTTGAGGTGACGAACTTATGCAGGTGGTGGGCTGCTGGCCTCTCAAGGCGAGGAACCACTACAGGTGGTGTGTTGCTGTCACTTCGAGGATAGGAAATCCAGCAGACGGCGTGCTGCTGGAGAATTGTGTTTTAAAAAATCGCAGTAGACGCCGGATTGCTGGCCACTCAGGGCAAGCAATCCCCACTGGTGAGGATCTGTTGTCAACTCGACTCAAGGAACACAAACACGTGGAGATCTGCTGGCGATTTGAGTCGAGAAATACCCGCAGGCAGTGGGTTGATAACGATTTGAGATGTGGAACACTCACAGGCTATGGGATTCTGCACACTTTAGGTGACGATCTCATGCAAGTGGTGATCTGCTGGCCTCTCAAGGCGAGGAACCACAGCAGGTAGTGGGTTGCTGTCACCTCGAGGCTAGGAAATCCCGAAGGCTGCGTGCTGCTGGAGAATTGTATCGAAGAATCGCAATAGACACCGGATTGCTGCCCACTCATGGCAAGCAACCCCCACTGGTGAGGAGCTGCTGTCAACTCGAGTCAAGGAACACAAACAGGTGGAGATCTGCTGGCGATTTGAGTCGAGAAATCCCATCACAGTGGGTTGATAACGATTTGATATTTGCAACACTCACAGGCTATGGGATTCTGCACACTTGAGGTGACGAACTCATGCAAGTGGTGGACTGCTGGCCTCTCTAGGCGAGTAATCACAGCAGGTAGTGGGTTGCTGTAACCTCGAGGGTGGAAAACCCAGCAGGATGCATGCTGCTGGAGAATTGTGTCGAAGAATCGCAATAGACGCCGGATTGCTGGCCATTCAGGGCAAGCAACCCATACTGGTGAGGAGCTGTTGTCCACTCGAGTCAAGGAACACAAACAGGTGGAGATCTGCTGTCGATTTTAGTCGAGAAATCCCCGCAAACAGTATGTTGATAAAAATTTGAGATGTGGAACACTCACAGGCTATGGTATTCTGGACACTTGAGGTGACGAACTCATGCAGGTGGTGGGCTGCTGGTCTCTCAAGGCAAGGAACCACTGCAGGTAGTGGATTGCTGTCACCTCGAGGATAGGAAATCCGGCATGCTGCCTGCTGCTGGAGAATTGTGACGAAGAATCGCAATAGACGCCGGATTGCTGGCTATTCGGGACAAGGAACCCATACTGGTGAGGAGCTGTTGTCCACTCGAGTCAAGGAACACAAACAGGTGGAGATCTGCTGGCGATTTTAGTCGAGAAATCCCCGCAAACAGTATGTTGATAAAAATTTGAAATGTGGAACACTCACAGGCTATGGGATTCTGCACACTTGAGGTGACGAACTCATGCAAGTGGTGGACTGCTGGCCTCTCTAGGCGAGTAATCACAGCAGGTAGTGGGTTGCTGTAACCTCGAGGGTGGAAAACCCAGCAGGATGCATGCTGCTGGAGAATTGTGTCGAAGAATCGCAGTAGACGCCGGATTGCTGGCCACTCAGGGCAAGCAACGCCCAATGGTGAGGAGCTGTTTTCAACTCGAGTCAAGGAACACAAACATGTGGAGATCTGCTGGCGATTTCAGTCGAGAACTCCCTGCAGGCAGTGGGTTGAAAAACGATTTGAGATGGGGAACACTCGTAGGGTATCGGATTCTGGACACTTGAGGTGACGAACTCATGCAGGAGGTGGGATGCTGGCCTCTCAAGGCGAGGAACCACTGCAGGTGTTGGGTTGCTGTCACCTCGAGGATAGGAAATCCGGCAGGCTGCGTGCTGGTGGAGAATTGTGTCGAAGAATCGCAATAGACGCCGGATTGCTGGCCATTCAGGGCAAGCAACCCATACTGGTGAGGAGCTATTTTCAACTCGACTCAAGGAACACAAACAGGTGGAGATCTGCTGGCGATTTCAGTCGAGAAATCCCTGCAGGCAGTGGGTTGATAACGATTTGAGATGGGGAACACTCACAGGGTATGGGATTCTGGACACTTTAGGTGACAAACTCATGCAGGAGGTGGGATGCTGGCCTGTCAAGGCGAGGACCCACTGCAGGTGGTGGGTTGCTGTCACCTCGAGGATAGGAAATTGGAAAGACTGCGTGCTGCTGGAGAATTGTGTCGAAGAAATGCAGTAGATGCCGGATTGCTGGCCACTCAGGGCAAGCAACACCCACTGGTGAGGAGCTGCTGTCAACTCGAGTCAAAGAACACAAACAGGTGGAGATCTGCTGGTGATTTCAGTCGAGAAATCCCATCACAGTGGGTTGATAACGATTTGAGATGTGCAACACTCACAGGCTATGGGAATCTGGACACTTGAGGTGACGAACTTATGCAGGTGGTGGGCTGCTGGCCTCTCAAGGCGAGGAACCACTACAAGTGGTGTGTTGCTGTCACCTCGAGGATAGGAAATCCAGCAGACAGCGTGCTGCTGGAGAATTGAGTTTTAAAAAATCGCAGTAGACGCCGGATTGCTGGCCACTCAGGGCAAGCAATCCCCACTGGTTAGGAGCTGTTGTCAACTCGACTCAAGGAACACAAACAGGTGGAGATCTGCTTGCGATTTGAGTCGAGAAATCCCCGCAGGCAGTGGGTTGATAACGATTTGCGATGTGGAACACTCACAGCATATGGGATTCTGGACACTTGAGGTGACAAACTCATGCAGGTGGTGGGCTGCTGGTCTCTCAAGGCGAGGAACCACTGCAGGTAGTGGGTTGCTGTCACCTCGAGGATAGGAAATCAGGCATGATGCGTGCTACTGGAGAATTGAGTCAAAGAATCGCAGTAGACGCCGGATTGCTGTCCACTCAGCGCAAGCAATCCCCACTGGTGAGGAGCTGTTGTCAACTCGTGTCAAGGAACACAAACAGGTGGAGAAAGCTGGCGATTTGAGTCGAGAAATACGCGCAGGCAATGGGTTGATAACGATTTGAGATGTGGAACACTCACAGGGTATGGGATTCTGGACACTTGAGGTGACGAACTCATGCAGGAGGTGGGATGCTGGGCTCTCAAGGCGAGGAACCACTGCAGGTGTTGGGTTGCTCACCTCGAGGATAGGAAATCCTGCAGGCTGCGTGCTGCTGGAGAATTATGTCGAAGAATCGCAATAGACGCCGGATTGCTGGCCATTCAGGGAAGCAACCCATACTGGTGAGGAGCTGTTGTCCACTCGAGTCAAGGAACACAAACAGGTGGAGACCTGCTGGCGATTTTAGTCGAGAAATCCCCGCAAACAGTATGTTGATAAAAATTTGAGATGTGGAACACTCACAGGCTATGGGATTCTGCACACTTTAGGTGACGATCTCATGCAAGTGGTGGACTGCTGGCCTCTCAAGGCGAGGAACCACAGCAGGTAGTGGGTTGCTGTCACCTCAAGGGTAGGAAACCCGGCAGGATGCATGCTGCTGGAGAATTATGTCGAAGAATCGCAGTAGACGCCGGATTGCTGGCCACTCAGGGCAAGCAACACCCACTTGTGAGTAGCTGTTTTCAACTCGAGTCAAGGATCAAAAACATGTGGAGATCTGCTGGCGATTTCAGTCGAGAAATCCCTGCAGGTTGTGGGTTGATAACGATTTGAGATGGGGAACACTCACAGGGTATGGGATTCTGGACACTTGAGGTGACGAACTCATGCAGGAGGTGGGATGCTGGCCTGTCAAGGCGAGGAACCACTGCAGGTGGTGGGTTGCTGTCACCTCGAGGATAGGAAATTCGAAAGACTGCGTGCTGCTGGAGAATTGTGTCGAAGAAATGCAGTAGATGCCGGATTGCTGGCCACTCAGGGCAAGCAACACCCACTGGTGAGGAGCTGCTGTCAAATCAAGTCAAGGAACACAAACAGGTGGAGATCTGCTGGCGATTTCAGTCGAGAAATCCCTGCACACAGTGGGTTGATAACGATTTGAGATGTGCAACACTCACAGGCTATGGGATTCTGGACACTTGAGGTGACGAACTTATGCAGGTGGTGGGCTGCTGGTCTCTCAAGGCGAGGAACCACTGCAGGTAGTGGGTTGCTGTCACCTCGAGGGTAGGAAACCAGGCAGGATGCGTGCTGCTGGAGAATTGTGTCAAAGAATCGCAGTAGACGCCGGATTGCTGTCCACTCAGGGCAAGCAACACCCACTGGTGAGGAGCTGTTTTCAACTCGAGTCAAGGAACACAAACAGGTGGAGATCTGCTGGCGATTTCAGTCGAGATATCCCTGCAGGCAGTGGGTTGATAACGATTTGAGATGGGGAACACACACAGGGTATGGGATTCTGGACACTTGAGGTGACGAACTCATGCAGGAGTTGGGATGCTGGCCTCTCAAGGCGAGGAACCACTGCAGGTTGTGGGTTTATGTCACCTCGAGGATAGGAAATCCGAAAGACTGCGTGCTGCTGGAGAATTGTGTCGAAGAAATGCAGTAGATGCCGGATTGCTCGCCACTCAGGGCAAGCAACACCCACTGGTGAGGAGCTGTTGTCTACACGAGTCAAGGAACACAAACAGGTGGAGATCTGCTGTCGATTTGAGTCGAGAAATCCCCGCAGGCAGTGGGTTGATAACGATTTGAGGTGTGGAACACTAACAGGCTATGGGATTCTGGACACTTGAGGTGACGAACTCATGCAGGTGGTGGGCTGCTCGCCTCTCAAGGCGAGTAACCACAGCAGGTAGTGGGTTGCTGTCACCTCGAGGGTAGGAAACCCGGCAGGATGCATGCTGCTGGAGAATTGTGTCAAACAATCGCAGTAGACGCCGGATTGCTGCCCACTCATGGCAAGCAACCCCCACTGGTGAGGAGCTCCTGTCAACTCGAGTCAAGGAACACAAACAGGTGGAGATCTGCTGGCGATTTGAGTCGAGAAATCACTGCACACAGTAGGTTGATGACGATTTTAGATGTGGAAGACTAACAGGCTATGGGATTCTGGACACATGAGGTGACGAACTTATGCAGGTGGTGGGCTGCTGGCCTCTCAAGGCGAGGAACCACTGCAGGTGGTGGGTTGCTGTCACCTTGAGGATAGGAAATCCGGAAGGCTGCGTGCTGCTGGAGAATTGTGTCGAAGAATCGCAATAGACGCCGGATTGCTGGCCATTCAGGGCAAGCAACACCCACTGGTGAGGAGCTGTTTTCAACTCGAGTCAAGGAACACAAACAGGTGGAGATCTGCTGGCGATTTCAGTCGAGAAATCCCTGCAGGCAGTGGGTTGATAACGATTTGAGATGGGGAACACACACAGGGTATGGGATTCTGCACACTTTAGGTGACGATCTCATGCAAGTGGTGATCTGCTGGCCTCTCAAGGCGAGGAACCACAGCAGGTAGTGGGTTGCTGTCACCTCGAGGGTAGGAAACCCGGAAGAATGCATGCTGCTGGAGAATTGTGTCAAAGAATCGCCGTAGACGCCGGATTGCTGGCCACTCAGGGCAAGCAACACCCACTGGTGAGTAGCTGTTTTCAACTCGAATCAAGGAACACAAACATGTGGAGATCTGCTGGCGATTTCATTCGAGAAATCCCTGCAGGCAGTGGGTTGATAACGATTTGAGATGGGGAACACTCACAGGGTATGGGATTCTGGACACTTGAGGTGACGAACTCATGCAGGAGTTGGGATGCTGGCCTCTCAAGGCGAGGAACCACTGCAGGTGGTGGGCTGCTGGCCTCTCAAGGCGAGGAACCACTGCAGGCGATGGGTTTCTGTCACCTCGAGGCTAGGAAATACCGCAGGCTGCGTGCTGCTGGAGAATTGTTACGAAGAATCGCTATAGACGCCGGATTGCTGCCCACTCATGGCAAGCAACCCCCACTGGTGAGGAGCTGCTGTCCACTCGAGTCAAGAAACACAAATAGGTGGAGATCTGCTGTCGATTTTAGTCGAGATATCCCCGCAAACAGTATGTTGATAAAAATTTGAAATGTGGAACACTCACAGGCTATGGGATTCTGCACACTTGAGGTGACGAACTCATGGAAGTGGTGGACTGCTGGCCTCTCTAGGTGAGTAACAACAGCAGGTAGTGGGTTGCTGTCTCCTCGAGGGTAGGAAATCCGAAAGACTGCGTGCTGCTGGAGAATTGTGTCGAAGAAATGCAGTAGATGCCGGATTGCCGGCCACTCAGGGCAAGCAACACCCACTGGTGAGGAGCTGTTGTCTACTCGAGTCAAAAAACACAAACAGGTGGAGATCTGCTGGCGATTTGATTCAAGAAATCCCCGCAGGCAGAGGGTTGATAACGATTTGAGATGTGGAAGACTAACAGGCTATGGGATTCTGGATACTTGAGGTGACGAACTCATGCAGGTGGTGGGCTGCTGGCCTCTCAAGGCGAGGAACCACTACAGGTGGTGGGTCGCTGTCACCTTGAGGATAGGAAATCCGGAAGGCTGCGTGCTGCTGGAGAATTGTGTCGAAGAATCGCAATAGACGCCGGATTGCTGGCCATTCAGGGCAAGCAACCCATACTGGTGAGTCGCTGTTGTCCACTCGAGTCAAGGAACACAAACAGGTCGAGTCCTGCTGGCGATTTTAGTCGAGAAATCCCTGCAGGCAGTGGGTTGATAATGATTTGAGATGCGGAACACTCACATGGTATGGTATTCTTGACACTTGAGGTGATGAATTCATGCAGGAGGTGGGATGCAGGCCTCTCAAGGAGAGGAACCACTGCAGGCGATGGGTTGCTGTCACCTCGAGGATAGGAAATCCGAAAGACTGCGTGCTGCTGGAGAATTGTATCGAAGAAATGCATTAGATGCCGGATTGCTGGCCACTCAGGGCAAGCAACACCCACTGGTGAGCAGCTGTTGTCTACTCGAGTCAAAAAACACAAACAGGTGGAGATCTGCAGGCGATTTGAGTCGAAAAATCGCCGCAGGCAGTGGGTTGATAACGATTTGAGATGTGGAAGACTAACAGGCTATGGGATTCTGCACACATGAGGTGACGAACTCATGCAGGTGGTGGGCTGCTGGCGACTCAAGGCGAGGAACCACTGCAGGTGGTGGGTTGCTGTCACCTCGAGGGTAGGAAACCCGACAGGATGCGTGCTGCTGGAGAATTGTGTCAAAGAATCGCAGTAGACGCCGGATTGCTGTCTACTCAGGGCAAGCAACACCCACTGGTGAGGAGCTGTTTTCAACTCAAGTCAAGGAACACAAACAGGTGGAGATCTGCTGGCGATTTCAGTCGAGAAATCCCTGCGGGCAGTGGGTTGATAACGATTTGAGATGGGGAACACTCACAGGGTATGGGATTCTGGACACTTGAGGTGACGAACTCATGCAGAAGTTGGGATGCTGGCCTCTCAAGGCGAGGAACCACTGCAGGTTGTGGGTTGCTGTCACCTCGAGTATAGGAAATCCGAAAGACTGCGTGCTGCTGGAGAATTGTGTCGAAGAAATGCAGTAGATGCCAGATTGCTCGCCACTCAGGGCAAGCAACACCCACTGGTGAGGAGCTGTTGTCTACTCGAGTCAAGGAACACAAACAGGTGGAGATCTGCTGGCGATTTGAGTCGAGCAATCCCCGCAGGCAGTGGATTGATAACGATTTGAGGTGTGGAACACTAACAGGCTATGGGATTTTGGGCACTTGAGGTGACGAACTCATGCAGTTGGTGGGCTGCTCGCCTCTCAAGGCGAGGAACCACTGCAGGCGATGGGTTGCTGTCACCTCGAGGCTTGGAAATCCCGCAGGCTGCTTGCTGCTGGAGAATTGTTTCGAAGAATCGCAATAGACGCCGGATTGCTGGCCATTCAGGGCAAGCAACCCATACCTGTGAGGAGCTGTTGTCCACTCGAGTCAAGGAACACAAACAGGTGGAGATCTGCTGGCGATTTTAGTCGAGAAATCCCCGTAAACAGTATGTTGATAAAAATTTGAGATGTGGAACACTCGCAGGCTATGGGATTCTGCACACTTGAGGTGACGAACTTATGCAGGTGGTGGGCTGCTGGCCTCTCAAGGTGAGGAACCACTACAGGTGGTGTGTTTCTGTCACCTCGAGGATAGGAAATCCAGGAGACGGCGTTCTGCTGGAGAATTGAGTTTTAAAAAATCGCAGTAGACGCCGAATTGCTGGCCACTCAGGGCAAGCAATCCCCACTGGTGAGGAGCTGTTGTCAACTCGACTCAAGGAACATAAACACGTGGAGATCTGCTGGCGATTTGAGTCGAGAAATAACCGCAGGCAGTGGGTTGATAACGATTTGAGATGTGGAACACTCACAGGCTATGGGATTCTGGACACTTGAGGTGACGAACTCATGCAGGTGGTGGGCTGCTGGTCTCTCAAGGCAAGGAACCACTGCAGGTAGTGGGTTGCTGTCACCTCGAGGATAGGAAATCCGGCATGCTGCGTGCTGCTGGAGAATTGTGTCGAAGAATCGCAATAGACGCCGGATTGCTGGCTATTCAGGGCAAGCAACCCGTACTGGTGAGGAGCTGTTGTCCACTCGAGTCAAGGAACACAAACAGGTGGAGATCTGCTGGCGATTTTAGTCGAGAAATCCCCGCAAACAGTATGTTGATAAAAATTTGAAATGTGGAACACTCACAGGCTATGGGATTCTGCACACTTGAGGTGACGAACTCATGCAAGTGGGGGACTGCTGGCCTCTCTAGGCGAGTAACCACAGCAGGTAGTGGGTTGCTGTCACCTCGAGGGTAGGAAACCCGGCAGGATGCATGCTGCTGGAGAATTGTGTCGAAGAATCGCAGTACACGCCGGATTGCTGGCCACTCAGGGCAAGCAACACCCAATGGTGAGGAGCTGTTTTCAACTCAAGTCAAGGAACACAAACATGTGGAGATCTGCTGGCGATTTCAGTCGAGAAATCCCTGCAGGCAGTGGGTTGATAACGATTTGAGATGGGGAACACTCACAGGGTATGGAATTCTGGACACTTGAGGTGACGAACTCATGCAGGAGGTGGGATGCTGGCCTCTCAAGGCGAGGAACCACTTCAGGTTGTGGGTTGCTGTCACCTCAAGGCTAGGAAATCCCGCAGGCTGCGTGCTGCTGGAGAATTGTGTCGAAAAATCGCAATAGACGTCGGATTGTTGGCCATTCAGGACAAGCAACCCATACTGGTGAGGAGCTGTTGTCCACTCGAGTCAATGAGCACAAACTGGTGGAGATCTGCTGGCGATTTTAGTCGATAAATCCCCGCAAACAGTATGTTGATAACAATTTGAGATGTGGAAAACTCAGAGGCGATGGGATTCTGCACACTTGAGGTGACGAACTCATGAAAGTGGTGGACTGCTGGCCTGTCAAGGCGAGGAACCACTGCAGGTGGTGGGTTGCTGTCACCTCGAGGATAGGAAATTCGAAAGACTGCGTGCTGCTGGAGAATTGTGTCGAAGAAATGCAGTAGATGCCGGATTGCTGGCCACTCAGGGCAAGCAACACCCACTGGTGAGGAGCTGCTGTCAACTCAAGTCAAGGAACACAAACAGGTGGAGATCTGCTGGCGATTTCAGTCGAGAAATCCCTGCAGGCAGTGGGTTGATAACGATTTGAGATGGGGAACACTCACAGGGTATGGGATTCTGGACACTTGAGGTGACAAACTCATGCAGGAGGTGGGATGCTGGCCTGTCAAGGCGAGGAACCACTGCAGGTGGTGGGTTGCTGTCACCTCGAGGATAGGAAATTGGAAAGACTGCGTGCTGCTGGAGAATTGTGTCGAAGAAATGCAGTAGATGCCGGATTGCTGGCCACTCAGGGCAAGCAACACCCACTGGTGAGGAGCTGCTGTCAACTCGAGTCAAAGAACACAAACAGGTGGAGATCTGCTGGAGATTTCAGTCGAGAAATCCCATCACAGTGGGTTGATAACGATTTGAGATGTGCAACACTCACAGGCTATGGGAATCTGGACACTTGAGGTGACGAACTTATGCAGGTGGTGGGCTGCTGGCCTCTCAAGGCGAGGAACCACTACAAGTGGTGTGTTGCTGTCACCTCGAGGATAGGAAATCCAGCAGACAGCGTGCTGCTGGAGAATTAAGTTTTAAAAAATCGCAGTAGACGCCGGATTGCTGGCCACTCAGGGCAAGCAATCCCCACTGGTGAGGAGCTGTTGTCAACTCGACTGAAGGAACACAAACAGGTGGAGATCTGCTTGCGATTTGAGTCGAGAAATCCCCGCAGGCAGTGGGTTGATAACGATTTGCGATGTGGAACACTCACAGCATATGGGATTCTGGACACTTGAGGTGACAAACTCATGCAGGTGGTGGGCTGCTGGTCTCTCAAGGCGAGGAACCACTGCAGGTAGTGGGTTGCTGTCACCTCGAGGATAGGAAATCAGGCATGATGCGTGCTGCTGGAGAATTGAGTCAAAGAATCGCAGTAGACGCCGGATTGCTGTCCACTCAGCGCAAGCAATCCCCACTGGTGAGGTGCTGTTGTCAACTCGTGTCAAGGAACACAAACAGGTGGAGAATGCTGGCGATTTGAGTCGAGAAATACCCGCAGGCAATGGGTTGATAACGATTTGAGATGTGGAACACTCACAGGGTATGGGATTCTGGACACTTGAGGTGACGAACTCATGCAGGAGGTGGGATGCTGGCCTCTCAAGGCGAGGAACCACTACAAGTGGTGTGTTGCTTTCACTTCGAGGATAGGAAATCCAGCAGACGGCGTGCTGCTGGAGAATTGAGTTTTAAAAAATCGCAGTAGACGCCTGATTGCTGACCACTCAGGGCAAGCAATCCCCACTGGTGAGGTGCTGTTGTCAACTCGACTCAAGGAACACAAACAGGTGGAGATCTGCTGGCGATTTGAGTCGAGAAATCCCTGCAGGCAGTGGGTTGATAACAATTTGAGATGTGGAACACTCACAGCCTATGGGATTCTGGACACTTGAGGTGACGAACTCATGCAGGTGGTGGGCTGCTGGTCTCTCAAGGCGAGGAACCACTGCAGGTAGTGGGTTGCTGTTACCTCGAGGGTAGGAAACCAGGCAGGATGCGTGCTGCTGGAGAATTGTGTCAAAGAATCGCAGTAGACGCCGGATTGCTGTCCACTCAGGGCAAGCAACACCCACTGGTGAGGAGCTGTTTTCAACTCGAGTCAAGGAACACAAACAGGTGGAGATCTGCTGGCGATTTCAGTCGAGAAATCCCTGCAGGCAGTGGGTTGATAACGATTTGAGATGGGGAACACTCACAGGGTATGGGATTCTGGACACTTGAGGTGACGAACTCATGCAGGAGGTGGGATGCTGGCCTCTCAAGGCGAGGAACCACTGCAGGTCGTGGGTTGCTGTCACCTCGAGGATAGGAAATCCGAAAGACTGCGTGCTGCTGGAGAATTGTGTCGAAGAAATGCAGTAGATGCCGGATTGCTGGCCAATCAGGGCAAGCAACACCCACTGGTGAGGAGCTGCTGTCAACTCGAGTCAAGGAACACAAACAGGTGGAGATCTGCTGGCGATTTCAGTCGAGAAATCCCTGCACACAGTGGGTTGATAACGATTTGAGATGTGCAACACACACAGGCTATTGGATTCTGGACACTTGAGGTGACGAACTTATGCAGGTGGTGGGCTGCTGGCCTCTCAAGGCGAGGAACCACTACAGGTGGTGTGTTGCTGTCACTTCGAGGATAGGAAATCCAGCAGACGGCGTGCTGCTGGAGAATTGTGTTTTAAAAAATCGCAGTAGACGCCGGATTGCTGGCCACTCAGGGCAAGCAATCCCCACTGGTGAGGATCTGTTGTCAACTCGACTCAAGGAACACAAACACGTGGAGATCTGCTGGCGATTTGAGTCGAGAAATACCCGCAGGCAGTGGGTTGATAACGATTTGAGATGTGGAACACTCACAGGCTATGGGATTCTGCACACTTTAGGTGACGATCTCATGCAAGTGGTGATCTGCTGGCCTCTCAAGGCGAGGAACCACAGCAGGTAGTGGGTTGCTGTCACCTCGAGGCTAGGAAATCCCGAAGGCTGCGTGCTGCTGGAGAATTGTATCGAAGAATCGCAATAGACACCGGATTGCTGCCCACTCATGGCAAGCAACCCCCACCGGTGAGGAGCTGCTGTCAACTCGAGTCAAGGAACACAAACAGGTGGAGATCTGCTGGCGATTTGAGTCGAGAAATCCCATCACAGTGGGTTGATAACGATTTGATATTTGCAACACTCACAGGCTATGGGATTCTGCACACTTGAGGTGACGAACTCATGCAAGTGGTGGACTGCTGGCCTCTCTAGGCGAGTAATCACAGCAGGTAGTGGGTTGCTGTAACCTCGAGGGTGGAAAACCCAGCAGGATGCATGCTGCTGGAGAATTGTGTCGAAGAATCGCAATAGACGCCGGATTGCTGGCCATTCAGGGCAAGCAACCCATACTGGTGAGGAGCTGTTGTCCACTCGAGTCAAGGAACACAAACAGGTGGAGATCTGCTGTCGATTTTAGTCGAGAAATCCCCGCAAACAGTATGTTGATAAAAATTTGAGATGTGGAACACTCACAGGCTATGGGATTCTGGACACTTGAGGTGACGAACTCATGCAGGTGGTGGGCTGCTGGTCTCTCAAGGCAAGGAACCACTGCAGGTAGTGGATTGCTGTCACCTCGAGGATAGGAAATCCGGCATGCTGCCTGCTGCTGGAGAATTGTGACGAAGAATCGCAATAGACGCCGGATTGCTGGCTATTCGGGACAAGGAACCCATACTGGTGAGGAGCTGTTGTCCACTCGAGTCAAGGAACACAAACAGGTGGAGATCTGCTGGCGATTTTAGTCGAGAAATCCCCGCAAACAGTATGTTGATAAAAATTTGAAATGTGGAACACTCACAGGCTATGGGATTCTGCACACTTGAGGTGACGAACTCATGCAAGTGGTGGACTGCTGGCCTCTCTAGGCGAGTAATCACAGCAGGTAGTGGGTTGCTGTAACCTCGAGGGTGGAAAACCCAGCAGGATGCATGCTGCTGGAGAATTGTGTCGAAGAATCGCAGTAGACGCCGGATTGCTGGCCACTCAGGGCAAGCAACGCCCAATGGTGAGGAGCTGTTTTCAACTCGAGTCAAGGAACACAAACATGTGGAGATCTGCTGGCGATTTCAGTCGAGAACTCCCTGCAGGCAGTGGGTTGAAAAACGATTTGAGATGGGGAACACTCGTAGGGTATCGGATTCTGGACACTTGAGGTGACGAACTCATGCAGGAGGTGGGATGCTGGCCTCTCAAGGCGAGGAACCACTGCAGGTGTTGGGTTGCTGTCACCTCGAGGATAGGAAATCCGGCAGGCTGCGTGCTGGTGGAGAATTGTGTCGAAGAATCGCAATAGACGCCGGATTGCTGGCCATTCAGGGCAAGCAACCCATACTGGTGAGGAGCTATTTTCAACTCGACTCAAGGAACACAAACAGGTGGAGATCTGCTGGCGATTTCAGTCGAGAAATCCCTGCAGGCAGTGGGTTGATAACGATTTGAGATGGGGAACACTCACAGGGTATGGGATTCTGGACACTTTAGGTGACAAACTCATGCAGGAGGTGGGATGCTGGCCTGTCAAGGCGAGGACCCACTGCAGGTGGTGGGTTGCTGTCACCTCGAGGATAGGAAATTGGAAAGACTGCGTGCTGCTGGAGAATTGTGTCGAAGAAATGCAGTAGATGCCGGATTGCTGGCCACTCAGGGCAAGCAACACCCACTGGTGAGGAGCTGCTGTCAACTCGAGTCAAAGAACACAAACAGGTGGAGATCTGCTGGCGATTTCAGTCGAGAAATCCCATCACAGTGGGTTGATAACGATTTGAGATGTGCAACACTCACAGGCTATGGGAATCTGGACACTTGAGGTGACGAACTTATGCAGGTGGTGGGCTGCTGGCCTCTCAAGGCGAGGAACCACTACAAGTGGTGTGTTGCTGTCACCTCGAGGATAGGAAATCCAGCAGACAGCGTGCTGCTGGAGAATTGAGTTTTAAAAAATCGCAGTAGACGCCGGATTGCTGGCCACTCAGGGCAAGCAATCCCCACTGGTTAGGAGCTGTTGTCAACTCGACTCAAGGAACACAAACAGGTGGAGATCTGCTTGCGATTTGAGTCGAGAAATCCCCGCAGGCAGTGGGTTGATAACGATTTGCGATGTGGAACACTCACAGCATATGGGATTCTGGACACTTGAGGTGACAAACTCATGCAGGTGGTGGGCTGCTGGTCTCTCAAGGCGAGGAACCACTGCAGGTAGTGGGTTGCTGTCACCTCGAGGATAGGAAATCAGGCATGATGCGTGCTACTGGAGAATTGAGTCAAAGAATCGCAGTAGACGCCGGATTGCTGTCCACTCAGCGCAAGCAATCCCCACTGGTGAGGAGCTGTTGTCAACTCGTGTCAAGGAACACAAACAGGTGGAGAATGCTGGCGATTTGAGTCGAGAAATACGCGCAGGCAATGGGTTGATAACGATTTGAGATGTGGAACACTCACAGGGTATGGGATTCTGGACACTTGAGGTGACAAACTCATGCAGGAGGTGGGATGCTGGGCTCTCAAGGCGAGGAACCACTGCAGGTGTTGGGTTGCTCACCTCGAGGATAGGAAATCCGGCAGGCTGCGTGCTGCTGGAGAATTATGTCGAAGAATCGCAATAGACGCCGGATTGCTGGCCATTCAGGGAAGCAACCCATACTGGTGAGGAGCTGTTGTCCACTCGAGTCAAGGAACACAAACAGGTGGAGACCTGCTGGCGATTTTAGTCGAGAAATCCCCGCAAACAGTATGTTGATAAAAATTTGAGATGTGGAACACTCACAGGCTATGGGATTCTGCACACTTTAGGTGACGATCTCATGCAAGTGGTGGACTGCTGGCCTCTCAAGGCGAGGAACCACAGCAGGTAGTGGGTTGCTGTCACCTCAAGGGTAGGAAACCCGGCAGGATGCATGCTGCTGGAGAATTATGTCGAAGAATCGCAGTAGACGCCGGATTGCTGGCCACTCAGGGCAAGCAACACCCACTGGTGAGTAGCTGTTTTCAACTCGAGTCAAGGATCAAAAACATGTGGAGATCTGCTGGCGATTTCAGTCGAGAAATCCCTGCAGGCTGTGGGTTGATAACGATTTGAGATGGGGAACACTCACAGGGTATGGGATTCTGGACACTTGAGGTGACGAACTCATGCAGGAGGTGGGATGCTGGCCTGTCAAGGCGAGGAACCACTGCAGGTGGTGGGTTGCTGTCACCTCGAGGATAGGAAATTCGAAAGACTGCGTGCTGCTGGAGAATTGTGTCGAAGAAATGCAGTAGATGCCGGATTGCTGGCCACTCAGGGCAAGCAACACCCACTGGTGAGGAGCTGCTGTCAAATCAAGTCAAGGAACACAAACAGGTGGAGATCTGCTGGCGATTTCAGTCGAGAAATCCCTGCACACAGTGGGTTGATAACGATTTGAGATGTGCAACACTCACAGGCTATGGGATTCTGGACACTTGAGGTGACGAACTTATGCAGGTGGTGGGCTGCTGGTCTCTCAAGGCGAGGAACCACTGCAGGTAGTGGGTTGCTGTCACCTCGAGGGTAGGAAACCAGGCAGGATGCGTGCTGCTGGAGAATTGTGTCAAAGAATCGCAGTAGACGCCGGATTGCTGTCCACTCAGGGCAAGCAACACCCACTGGTGAGGAGCTGTTTTCAACTCGAGTCAAGGAACACAAACAGGTGGAGATCTGCTGGCGATTTCAGTCGAGATATCCCTGCAGGCAGTGGGTTGATAACGATTTGAGATGGGGAACACACACAGGGTATGGGATTCTGGACACTTGAGGTGACGAACTCATGCAGGAGTTGGGATGCTGGCCTCTCAAGGCGAGGAACCACTGCAGGTTGTGGGTTTATGTCACCTCGAGGATAGGAAATCCGAAAGACTGCGTGCTGCTGGAGAATTGTGTCGAAGAAATGCAGTAGATGCCGGATTGCTCGCCACTCAGGGCAAGCAACACCCACTGGTGAGGAGCTGTTGTCTACACGAGTCAAGGAACACAAACAGGTGGAGATCTGCTGTCGATTTGAGTCGAGAAATCCCCGCAGGCAGTGGGTTGATAACGATTTGAGGTGTGGAACACTAACAGGCTATGGGATTCTGGACACTTGAGGTGACGAACTCATGCAGGTGGTGGGCTGCTCGCCTCTCAAGGCGAGTAACCACAGCAGGTAGTGGGTTGCTGTCACCTCGAGGGTAGGAAACCCGGCAGGATGCATGCTGCTGGAGAATTGTGTCAAACAATCGCAGTAGACGCCGGATTGCTGCCCACTCATGGCAAGCAACCCCCACTGGTGAGGAGCTCCTGTCAACTCGAGTCAAGGAACACAAACAGGTGGAGATCTGCTGGCGATTTGAGTCGAGAAATCACTGCACACAGTAGGTTGATGACGATTTTAGATGTGGAAGACTAACAGGCTATGGGATTCTGGACACATGAGGTGACGAACTTATGCAGGTGGTGGGCTGCTGGCCTCTCAAGGCGAGGAACCACTGCAGGTGGTGGGTTGCTGTCACCTTGAGGATAGGAAATCCGGAAGGCTGCGTGCTGCTGGAGAATTGTGTCGAAGAATCGCAATAGACGCCGGATTGCTGGCCATTCAGGGCAAGCAACACCCACTGGTGAGGAGCTGTTTTCAACTCGAGTCAAGGAACACAAACAGGTGGAGATCTGCTGGCGATTTCAGTCGAGAAATCCCTGCAGGCAGTGGGTTGATAACGATTTGAGATGGGGAACACACACAGGGTATGGGATTCTGCACACTTTAGGTGACGATCTCATGCAAGTGGTGATCTGCTGGCCTCTCAAGGCGAGGAACCACAGCAGGTAGTGGGTTGCTGTCACCTCGAGGGTAGGAAACCCGGAAGAATGCATGCTGCTGGAGAATTGTGTCAAAGAATCGCCGTAGACGCCGGATTGCTGGCCACTCAGGGCAAGCAACACCCACTGGTGAGTAGCTGTTTTCAACTCGAATCAAGGAACACAAACATGTGGAGATCTGCTGGCGATTTCATTCGAGAAATCCCTGCAGGCAGTGGGTTGATAACGATTTGAGATGGGGAACACTCACAGGGTATGGGATTCTGGACACTTGAGGTGACGAACTCATGCAGGAGTTGGGATGCTGGCCTCTCAAGGCGAGGAACCACTGCAGGTGGTGGGCTGCTGGCCTCTCAAGGCGAGGAACCACTGCAGGCGATGGGTTTCTGTCACCTCGAGGCTAGGAAATACCGCAGGCTGCGTGCTGCTGGAGAATTGTTACGAAGAATCGCTATAGACGCCGGATTGCTGCCCACTCATGGCAAGCAACCCCCACTGGTGAGGAGCTGCTGTCCACTCGAGTCAAGAAACACAAATAGGTGGAGATCTGCTGTCGATTTTAGTCGAGATATCCCCGCAAACAGTATGTTGATAAAAATTTGAAATGTGGAACACTCACAGGCTATGGGATTCTGCACACTTGAGGTGACGAACTCATGGAAGTGGTGGACTGCTGGCCTCTCTAGGTGAGTAACAACAGCAGGTAGTGGGTTGCTGTCTCCTCGAGGGTAGGAAATCCGAAAGACTGCGTGCTGCTGGAGAATTGTGTCGAAGAAATGCAGTAGATGCCGGATTGCCGGCCACTCAGGGCAAGCAACACCCACTGGTGAGGAGCTGTTGTCTACTCGAGTCAAAAAACACAAACAGGTGGAGATCTGCTGGCGATTTGATTCAAGAAATCCCCGCAGGCAGAGGGTTGATAACGATTTGAGATGTGGAAGACTAACAGGCTATGGGATTCTGGATACTTGAGGTGACGAACTCATGCAGGTGGTGGGCTGCTGGCCTCTCAAGGCGAGGAACCACTACAGGTGGTGGGTCGCTGTCACCTTGAGGATAGGAAATCCGGAAGGCTGCGTGCTGCTGGAGAATTGTGTCGAAGAATCGCAATAGACGCCGGATTGCTGGCCATTCAGGGCAAGCAACCCATACTGGTGAGTCGCTGTTGTCCACTCGAGTCAAGGAACACAAACAGGTCGAGTCCTGCTGGCGATTTTAGTCGAGAAATCCCTGCAGGCAGTGGGTTGATAATGATTTGAGATGCGGAACACTCACATGGTATGGTATTCTTGACACTTGAGGTGATGAATTCATGCAGGAGGTGGGATGCAGGCCTCTCAAGGAGAGGAACCACTGCAGGCGATGGGTTGCTGTCACCTCGAGGATAGGAAATCCGAAAGACTGCGTGCTGCTGGAGAATTGTATCGAAGAAATGCATTAGATGCCGGATTGCTGGCCACTCAGGGCAAGCAACACCCACTGGTGAGCAGCTGTTGTCTACTCGAGTCAAAAAACACAAACAGGTGGAGATCTGCAGGCGATTTGAGTCGAAAAATCGCCGCAGGCAGTGGGTTGATAACGATTTGAGATGTGGAAGACTAACAGGCTATGGGATTCTGCACACATGAGGTGACGAACTCATGCAGGTGGTGGGCTGCTGGCGACTCAAGGCGAGGAACCACTGCAGGTGGTGGGTTGCTGTCACCTCGAGGGTAGGAAACCCGACAGGATGCGTGCTGCTGGAGAATTGTGTCAAAGAATCGCAGTAGACGCCGGATTGCTGTCTACTCAGGGCAAGCAACACCCACTGGTGAGGAGCTGTTTTCAACTCAAGTCAAGGAACACAAACAGGTGGAGATCTGCTGGCGATTTCAGTCGAGAAATCCCTGCGGGCAGTGGGTTGATAACGATTTGAGATGGGGAACACTCACAGGGTATGGGATTCTGGACACTTGAGGTGACGAACTCATGCAGAAGTTGGGATGCTGGCCTCTCAAGGCGAGGAACCACTGCAGGTTGTGGGTTGCTGTCACCTCGAGTATAGGAAATCCGAAAGACTGCGTGCTGCTGGAGAATTGTGTCGAAGAAATGCAGTAGATGCCGGATTGCTCGCCACTCAGGGCAAGCAACACCCACTGGTGAGGAGCTGTTGTCTACTCGAGTCAAGGAACACAAACAGGTGGAGATCTGCTGGCGATTTGAGTCGAGCAATCCCCGCAGGCAGTGGATTGATAACGATTTGAGGTGTGGAACACTAACAGGCTATGGGATTTTGGGCACTTGAGGTGACGAACTCATGCAGTTGGTGGGCTGCTCGCCTCTCAAGGCGAGGAACCACTGCAGGCGATGGGTTGCTGTCACCTCGAGGCTTGGAAATCCCGCAGGCTGCTTGCTGCTGGAGAATTGTTTCGAAGAATCGCAATAGACGCCGGATTGCTGGCCATTCAGGGCAAGCAACCCATACCTGTGAGGAGCTGTTGTCCACTCGAGTCAAGGAACACAAACAGGTGGAGATCTGCTGGCGATTTTAGTCGAGAAATCCCCGTAAACAGTATGTTGATAAAAATTTGAGATGTGGAACACTCGCAGGCTATGGGATTCTGCACACTTGAGGTGACGATCTCATGCAAGTGGTGGACTGCTGGCCTCTCAAGACGAGGAACCTCAGCAGGTAGTGGGTTGCTGTCACCTCGAGGGTAGGAAACCCGGCAGGATGCATGCTGCTGGAGAATTGTGTCGAAGAATCACAGTAAACGCCGGATTGCTGTCCACTCAGGGCAAGCAACACCCACTGGTGAGGAGCTGTTTTCAACTCGAGTCAAGGAACACAAACAGGTGGAGATCTGCTGGCGATATCAGTCGAGAAATCCCTGCAGGCAGTGGGTTGATAATGATTTGAGATGGGGATCACTCACAGGGTATGGGATTCTGGATACTTGAGGTGACGAATTCATGCAGGAGGTGGGATGCAGGCCTCTCAAGGAGAGGAACCACTGCAGGTGGTGGGTTGCTGTCACCTCGAGGATAGGAGATCCGGCAGACGGCGTGCAACTGGAGAATTGTGTTTTAAAAAATCGCAGTAGACGCCGGATTGCTGGCCGCTCAGGGCAAGCAACACCCACTGTTGAGGAGCTGATGTCAACTCGAGTCAAGAAACACAAATAGGTGGAGATCTGCTGTCGATTTGAGTCGAGAAATCCCCGTAGGCAGTGTGTTGATAATGATTTGAAATGTGGAACACTCACAGGCTATGGGATTCTGGACACTTGAGGTGACGAACTTATGCAGGTGGTGGGCTGCTGGCCTCTCAAGGCGACGAACCACTGCAGGTGGTGGGTTGCTGTCACCTCGAGGGTAGGAAACCCGGCAGGATGCATGCTGCTTGAGAATTCTGTCGAAGAATCGCAGTTGACGCCGGATTGCTGGCCACTCAGGGCAAGCAACACCCAATGGTGAGGAGCTGTTTTCAACTCGAGTCAAGGAACACAAACATGTGGAGATCTGCTGGCGATTTCAGTCGAGAAATCCCCGCAGGCAGTGGGTTGATAACAATTTGAGATGGGGAACACTCACAGGGTATGGGATTCTGGACACTTGAGGTGACGAACTCATGCAGGATGTGGGATGCTGGCCTCTCAAGGCGAGGAACCACTACAGGTGGTGGGTTGCTGTCACCTTGAGGATAGGAAATCCGGAAGGCTGCGTGCTGCTGGAGAATTGTGTCGAAGAATCGCAATAGACGCCGGATTGCTGGCCATTCAGGGCAAGCAACCCATACTGGTGAGTAGCTGTTGTCCACTCGAGTCAAGGAACACAAACAGGTGGAGTCCTGCTGGCGATTTTAGTCGAGAAATCCCTGCAGGCAGTGGGTTGATAATGATTTGAGATGGGGAACACTCACATGGTATGGTATTCTTGACACTTGAGGTGATGAATTCATGCAGGAGGTGGGATGCACGCCTCTCAAGGAGAGGAACCACTGCAGGCGATGGGTTGCTGTCACCTCGAGGATAGGAAATCCGAAAGATTGCGTGCTGCTGGAGAATTGTGTCGAACAACTGCAGTAGATGCCGGATTGCTGGCCACTCAGGGCAAGCAACACCCACTGGTGAGGAGCTGTTGTCTACTTGAGTCAAAAAACACAAACAGGTGGAGATCTGCAGGCGATTTGAGTCGAAAAATCCCCGCAGGCAGTGGGTTGATAACGATTTGAGATGTGGAAGACTAACAGGCTATGGGATTCTGCACACATGAGGTGACGAACTCATGCAGGTGGTGGGATGCTGGCGACTCAAGGCGAGGAACCACTGCAGGTGGTGGGTTGCTGTCACCTCGAGGCTAGGAAATCCCGCAGGCTGTGTGCTGCTAGAGAATTGTGTCGAAGAATCGTAGTAGACGCCGGATTGCTGGCCACTCATGGCAAGCAACCGCCACTGGTGAGGAGCTGTTGTGAACTCGAGTCAAGGAACACAAATAGGTGGAGATCTGCTGTCTATTTGAGTCGAGAAATCCACGTAGGCAGTGGGTTGATAATGATTTGAAAAGTGGAACACTCACAGGCTATGGGATTCTGGATACTTGAGGTGACGAACTCATGCAGGTGGTGGGCAGCTGGTCTCTCAAGGCGAGTTACCACTGCAGGTGGTGTGTTACTGTCACCTCGAGGATAGGAAATCCGGAAGACGGCGTGCTACTGGGGAATTGTGTTTTAAAAAATCGCAGGAGACGCCGGATTGCTGGCCGCTCAGGGCAAGCAACACCCACTGTTGAGGAGCTGTGGTCAACTCGAGTCAAGAAACACAAATAGGTGGAGATCTGCTGTCGATTTGAGTCGAGAAATCCCCGTAGGCAGTGTGTTGATAATGATTTGAAATGTGGAACACTCACAGGCTATGGGATTCTGGACACTTGAGGTGACGAACTTATGCAGGTGGTGGGCTGCTGGCCTCTCAAGGCGAGGAACCACTGCAGGTGGTGTGTTGCTGTCACCTCGAGGATAGGAAATCCAGCAGACGGCGTGCTGCTGGATAATTGCGTTTTAAAAAATCGCAGTAGACGCCGGATTTCTGGCCACTCAGTGCAAGAAATCCCCACTGGTGAGAAGCTGTTGTCAACTCGACTCAAGGAACACAAACAGTTGGAGATCTGCTGGCGATATCAGTCGAGAAATCCCTGCAGGCAGTGGGTTGATAATGATTTGAGATGGGGAACACTCACAGGGTATGGGATTCTGGATACTTGAGGTGACGAATTCATGTAGGAGGTGGGATGCAGGCCTCTCAAGGAGAGGAACCACTGCAGGTGGTGGGTTGCTGTCACCTCGAGGATAGGAAATCCGGCAGACGGCGTGCAACTGGAGAATTGTGTTTTAAAAAATCGCAGAAGACGCTGGATTGCTGGCCGCTCAGGGCAAGCAACACCCACTGTTGAGGAGCTGATGTCAACTCGAGTCAAGAAACACAAATAGGTGGAGATCTGCTGTCGATTTGAGTCGAGATATCCCCGTAGGCAGTGTGTTGATAATGATTTGAAATGTGGAACACTCACAGGCTATGGGATTCTGGACACTTGAGGTGACGAACTTATGCAGGTGGTGGGCTGCTGGCCTCTCAAGATGAGGAACCACTGCAGGTGGTGGGTTGCTGTCACCTCGAGGGTAGGAAACCCGGCAGGATGCATGCTGCTTGAGAATTGTGTCGAAGAATCGCAGTTGACGCCGGATTGCTGGCCACTCAGGGCAAGCAACACCCAATGGTGAGGAGCTGTTTTCAACTCGAGTCAAGGAACACAAACATGTGGAGATCTGCTGGCGATTTCAGTCGAGAAATCCCCGCAGGCAGTGGGTTAATAACAATTTGAGATGGGGAACACTCACAGGGTATGGGATTCTGGACACTTGAGGTGACGAACTCATGCAGGATGTGGGATGCTGGCCTCTCAAGGCGAGGAACCACTACAGGTGGTGGGTTGCTGTCACCTTGAGGATAGGAAATCCGGAAGGCTGCGTGCTGCTGGAGAATTGTGTCGAAGAATCGCAATAGACGCCGGATTGCTGGCCATTCAGGGCAAGCAACCCATACTGGTGAGTAGCTGTTGTCCACTCGAGTCAAGGAACACAAACATGTGGAGTCCTGCTGGCGATTTTAGTCGAGAAATCCCTGCAGGCAGTGGGTTGATAATGATTTGAGATGGGGAACACTCACATGGTATGGTATTCTTGACACTTGAGGTGATGAATTCATGCAGGAGGTGGGATGCAGGCCTCTCAAGGAGAGGAACCACTGCAGGCGATGGGTTGCTGTCACCTCGAGGATAGGAAATCCGAAAGACTGCGTGCTGCTGGAGAATTGTATCGAAGAAATGCATTAGATGCCGGATTGCTGGCCACTCCGGGCAAGCAACACCCACTGGTGAGGAGCTGTTGTCTACTCGAGTCAAAAAACACAAACAGGTGGAGATCTGCAGGCGATTTGAGTCGAAAAATCCCCGCAGGCAGTGGGTTGATAACGATTTGAGATGTGGAAGACTAACAGGCTATGGGATTCTGCACACATGAGGTGACGAACTCATGCAGGTGGTGGGCTGCTGGCGACTCAAGGCGAGGAACCACTGCAGGTGGTGGGTTGCTGTCACCTCGAGGGTAGGAAACCCAACAGGATGCGTGCTGCTGGAGAATTGTGTCAAAGAATCGCAGTAGACGCCGGATTGCTGTCTACTCAGGGCAAGCAACACCCACTGGTGAGGAGCTGTTTTCAACTCGAGTCAAGGAACACAAACAGGTGGAGATCTGCTGGCGATTTCAGTCGAGAAATCTCTGCGGTCAGTGGGTTGATAACGATTTGAGATGGGGAACACTCACAGGGTATGGGATTCTGGACACTTGAGGTGACGAACTCATGCAGGAGTTGGGATGCTGGCCTCTCAAGGCGAGGAACCACTGCAGGTTGTGGGTTGCTGTCACCTCGAGTATAGGAAATCCGAAAGACTGCGTGCTGCTGGAGAATTGTGTCGAAGAAATGCAGTAGATGCCGAATTGCTCGCCACTCAGGGCAAGCAACACCCACTGGTGAGGAGCTGATGTCTACTCGAGTCAAGGAACACAAACAGGTGGAGATCTGCTGGCGAATTGAGTCGAGCAATCCCCGCAGGCAGTGGATTGATAACGATTTGAGGTGTGGAACACTAACAGGCTATGGGATTCTGGGCACTTGAGGTGACGAACTCATGCAGGTGGTGGGCTGCTCGCCTCTCAAGGCGAGGAACCACAGCAGGTAGTGGGTTGCTGTCACCTCGAGGCTAGGAAATCCCGAAGGCTGCGTGCTGCTGGAGAATTGTGTCGAAGAATCGCAATAGACACCGGATTGCTGCCCACTCATGGCAAGCAACCCCCACTGGTGAGGAGCTGCTGTCAACTCGAGTCAAGGAACACAAACAGGTGGAGATCTTCTGGCGATTTGAGTCGAGAAATCCCATCACAGTGGGTTGATAACGATTTGATATGTGCAACACTCACAGGCTATGGGATTCTGCACACTTGAGGTGACGAACTCATGCAAGTGGTGGACTGCTGGCCTCTCTAGGCGAGTAATCACAGCAGGTAGTGGGTTGCTCTAACCTCGAGGGTGGAAAACCCAGCAGGATGCATGCTGCTGGAGAATTGTGTCGAAGAATCGCAATAGACGCCGGATTGCTGGCCATTCAGGGCAAGCAACCCATACTGGTGAGGAGCTGTTGTCCACTCGAGTCAAGGAACACAAACAGGTGGAGATCTGCTGGCGATTTTAGTCGAGAAGTCCCCACAAACAGTATGTTGATAACAATTTGAGATGTGGAACACTCAGAGGTGATGGTATACTGCACACTTGAGGTGACGAACTCATGCAAGTGGTGTACTGCTGGCCTTTCAAGGCGAGGAACCACTGCAGGTAGTGGTTTGCTGTCACCTCGAGTGTAGGAAACCCGGCAGGATGCATGCTGCTTGAGAATTGTGTCGAAGAATCGCAGTTGATGCCGGATTGCTGGCCACTCAGGGCAAGCAACACCCAATGGTGAGGAGCTGTTTTCAACTCGAGTCAAGGAACACAAACATGTGGAGATCTGCTGGCGATTTCAGTCGAGAAATCCCCGCAGGCAGTGGGTTGATAACAATTTGAGATGGGGAACACTCACAGGGTATGGGATTCTGGACACTTGAGGTGACGAACTCATGCAGGATATGGGATGCTGGCCTCTCAAGGCGAGGAACCACTACAGGTGGTGGGTTGCTGTCACCTTGAGGATTGGAAATCCGGAAGGCTGCGTGCTGCTGGAGAATTGTGTCGAAGAATCGCAATAGACGCCGGATTGCTGGCCATTCAGGGCAAGCAACCCATACTGGTGAGTAGCTGTTGTCCACTCGAGTCAAGGAACACAAACATGTGGAGTCCTGCTGGCGATTTTAGTCGAGAAATCCCTGCAGGCAGTGGGTTGATAATGATTTGAGATGGGGAACACTCACATGGTATGGTATTCTTGACACTTGAGGTGATGAATTCATGCAGGAGGTGGGATGCAGGCCTCTCAAGGAGAGGAACCACTGCAGGCGATGGGTTGCTGTCACCTCGAGGATAGGAAATCCGAAAGACTGCTTGCTGCTGGAGAATTGTATCGAAGAAATGCATTAGATGCCGGATTGCTGGCCACTCAGGGCAAGCAACACCCACTGGTGAGGAGCTGTTGTCTACTCGAGTCAAAAAACACAAACAGGTGGAGATCTGCAGGCGATTTGAGTGGAAAAATCCCCGCAGGCAGTGGGTTGATAACGATTTGAGATGTGGAAGACTAACAGGCTATGGGATTCTGCACACATGAGGTGACGAACTCATGCAGGTGGTGGGCAGCTGGCGTCTCAAGGCGAAGAACCACTGCAGGCGAGGAGTTGCTGTCACCTCGAGGCTAAGATATCCTGCAGGCTGTGTGCTGCTAGAGAATTGTGTCGAAGGATCGCAGTAGACGCCAGATTGCTGGCCACTCAGTGGAAGCAATCCCCACTGGTGAGAAGCTGTTGTCAACTCGACTCAAGGAACACAAACAGTTGGAGATCTGCTGGCGATTTGAGACGAGAAATCCCTGCAGGCAGTGGGTTGAGAACAATTTGAGATGGGTAACACTCACAGGGTATGGGATTCTGGACACTTGAGGTGACGAACTCATGCAGGTGGTGGACTGCTGACCTCTCAAGGCGAGGAACCACAGCACGTAGTAAGTTGCTGTCACCTCGAGGGTAGGAAACCCGGCAGGATGCGTGCTGCTGGAGAATTGTGTCGAAGAAATGCAGTAGATGCCGGATTACTCGCCACTCAGGGCAAGCAACACCCACTGGTGAGGAGCTGTTGTCTACTCGAGTCAAGGAACACAAACAGGTGGAGATCTGCTGGCGATTTGAGTCGAGCAATCCCCGCAGGCAGTGGGTTGATAACGATTTGAGGTGTGGAACACTAACAGGCTATGGGATTCTGGACACTTGAGGTGACGAGCTCATGCAGGTGGTGGGCTGCTCGCCTCTCAAGGAGAGGAACCACTGCAGGTGGTGGGTTGCTGTCACCTCGAGGATAGGAAATCCGGCAGACGGCGTGCAACTGGAGAATTGAGTTTTAAAAAATCGCAGTAGACGCCGGATTGCTGGCCACTCAGGGCAAGCAACACCCACTGTTGAGGAGCTGATGTCAACTCGAGTCAAGAAACACAAATAGGTGGAGATCTGCCGTCGATTTGAGTCGAGAAATCCCCGTAGGCCGTGTGTTGATAATGATTTGAAATGTGGAACACTCACAGGCTATGGGATTCTGGACACTTGAGGTGACGAACTCATGCAGGTGGTGGGCAGCTGGCCTTTCAAGGCGAGGAACCACTGCAGGTGGTGTGTTGCTGTCACCTCGAGGATAGGAAATCCGGCAGACGGCGTGCTACTGGAGAATTGTGTTTTAAAAAATCGCAGTAGACGCCGGATTGCTGGCCGCTCAGGGCAAGCAACACCCACTGTTGAGGAGCTGTTGTCAACTCGAGTCAAGAAACACAAATAGGTGGAGATCTGCTGTCGATTTGAGTCGAGAACTCCCCGTAGGCAGTGTGTTGATAATGATTTGAAATGTGGAACACTCACAGGCTATGGGATTCTGGACACTTGAGGTGACGAACTTATGCAGGTGGTGGGCTGCTGGTCTCTCAAGGTGAGGAACCACTACAGGTGGTGTGTTGCTGTCACCTCGAGGATAGGAAATCCAGCAGACGGCGTGCTGCTGGAGAATTGTGTTTTAAAAAAATCGAGTAGACGCCGGATTGCTGGCCACTCAGTGCAAGCAATCCCCACTGGTGAGAAGCTGTTGTCAACTCGACACAAGGAACACAAACAGTTGGAGATCTGCTGGCGATTTGAGACGAGAAATCCCTGCAGGCAGTGGGTTGATAACGATTTGAGATGGGGAACACTCACAGGGTATGGGATTCTGGACACTTGAGGTGACGAACTCATGCAGGTGGTGGACTGCTGACCTCTCAAGGCGAGGAACCACAGCACGTAGTGGGTTGCTCTCACCTCGAGGGTAGGAAACCTTGCAGGATGCGTGCTGCTTGAGAATTGTGTCAAAGAATCGCAGTAGACGCCGGATTGCTGTCCACTCAGGGCAAGCAACACCCACTGGTGAGGAGCTGTTTTCAACTCGAGTCAAGGAACACAAACAGGTGGAGATCTGCTGGCGATTTTAGTCGAGAAATCCCCGTAAACAGTATGTTGATAAAAATTTGAGATGTTGAACACTCGCAGGCTATGGGATTCTGCACACTTGAGGTGACGATCTCATGCAAGTGGTGGAGTGCTGGCCTCTCAAGACGAGGAACCACAGCAGGTAGTGGGTTGCTGTCACCTCGAGGGTAGGAAACCCGGCAGGATGCATGCTGCTGGAGAATTGTGTCGAAGAATCACAGTAAACGCCGGATTGCTGGCCACTCAGGGCAAGCAACACCCACTGGTGAGGAGCAGTTTTCAACTCGAGTCAAGGAACACAAACATGTGGAGATCTGCTGGCGATTTCAGTCGAGAAATCCCTGCAGGCAGTGGGTTGATAACGATTTGAGATGGGGAACACTCACAGGCTATGGGATTCTGGACACTTGAGGTGACGAACTCATGGAGGAGGTGGGATGCTGGCCTCTCAAGGCGAGGAAACACTACAGGTGGTGGGTTGCTGTCACCTTGAGGATAGGAAATCCGGAAGGCTGCGTGCTGCTGGAGAATTGTGTCGAAGATTCGCAATAGACGCCGGATTGCTGGCCATTCAGGGCAAGCAGCCTATACTGGTGAGGAGCTGTTGTCCACTCGAGTCAAGGAACACAAACATGTGGAGTCCTGCTGGCGATTTTAGTCGAGAAATCCCCGCAAACAGTATGTTGATAAAAACTTGAGATGTGGAACACTCACAGGCCATGGGATTCTGCACACTTGAGGTGACAAACTCATGCAAGTGGTGGACTGCTGGCCTCTCAAGGCGAGTAACCACAGCAGGTAGTGGGTTGCTGTCACCTCGAGGGTAGGAAACCCGGCAGGATGCATGCTGCATGAGAATTGTGTCGAAGAATCGCAGTAGACGCCGGATTGCCTGCTACTCAGGGCAAGCAACACCCACTGGTGAGGAGCTGTTTTCAACTCGAGTCAAGGAACACAAACAGGTGGAGATCTGCTGGCGATTTCAGTCGAGAAATCGCTGCAGGCAGTGGGTTGATAATGATTTGAGATGGGGAACACTCACATAGTATGGTATTCTTGACACTTGAGGTGATGAATTCATGCAGGAGGTGGGATGCTGGCCTCTTAAGGCGAGGAAATACTGCAGGTGGTGGGTTGCTGTCACCTCGAGGATAGGAAATCCGAAAGACTGCGTGCTGCTGGAGAATTCTGTCGAAGAAATGCAGTAGATGCCGGATTGCTGGCCACTCAGGGCAAGCAACACCCACTGGTGAGGAGCTGTTGTCTACTCGAGTGAAAAAACACAAACAGGTGGAGATCTGCTGGCGATTTGAGTCGAGAAATCCCCGCAGGCAGTGGGTTGATAAGGATTTGAGATGTGGAAGACTAACAGGCTATGGGATTCTGGACACATGAGGTGACGAACTCATGCAGGTGGTGGGCAGCTGGCCTCTCAAGGCGAGGAACCACTGCAGGTGGTGTGTTGCTGCCACCTCTAGGATAGGAAATCCGGCAGACGGCGTGCTACAGGAGAACTGTGTTTTAAAAAATCGCAGTAGACGCCGGATTGCTGGCCACTCAGGGCAAGCAACACCCACTGTTGAGGAGCTGTTGTCAACTCGAGTCAAGAAACACAAATAGGTGGAGATCTGTTGTCGATTTGAGTCGAGAAATCCCCGTAGGCAGTGTGTTGATAATGATTTGAAATGTGGAACACTCACAGGCTATGGGATTCTGGACACTTGAGGTGACGAACTCATGCAGGTGGTGGACTGCTGACCTCTCAAGGCGAGGAACCACAGCACGTAGTGTGTTGCTGTCACCTCGAGAGTAGGAAACCCGGCAGGACGCGTGCTGCTGGAGAATTGTGTCAAAGAATCGCAGTAGACGCCGGATTCCTGTCCACTCAGGGCAAGCAACACCCACTGGTGAGGAGCTGTTTTCAACTCGAGTCAAGGAACACAAACAGGTGGAGATCTGCTGGCGATTTCAGTCGAGAAATCCCTGCAGGCAGTGGGTTGATAACGATTTGAGATGGGGAACACTCACAGGGTATGGGATTCTGGACACTTGAGGTGACGAACTCATGCAGGAGTTGGGATGCTGGCCTCTCAAGGCGAGGAACCACTGCAGGTTGTGGGTTGCTGTCACCTCGAGGATAGGAAATCCGAAAGACTGCGTGCTGCTGGTGAATTGTGTCGAAGAAATGCAGTAGATGCCGGATTGCTCGCCACTCAGGGCAAGCAACACCCACTGGTGAGGAGCTGTTGTCTATTCGAGTCCAGGAACACAAACAGGTGGAGATCTGCTGGCAATTTGAGTCGAGCAATCCCCGCAGGCAGTGGGTTGATAACGATTTGAGGTGTGGAACACTAACAGGCTATGGGATTCTGGACACTTGAGGTGACGAACTCATGCAGGTGGTGGGCTGCTCGCCTCTCAAGGCGAGGAACCACTGCAGGCGATAGGTTGCTGTCACCTCGAGGATAGGAAATCCGAAAGACTGCGTGCTGCTGGAGAATTGTGTCAAAGAAATGCAGTAGAAGCCGGATTGCTGGCCACTCAGGGCAAGCAACACCCACTGGTGAGGAGCTGTTGTCTACTCGAGTCAAAAAACACAAACAGGTGGAGATCTGCTGGCGATTTGAGTCGAAAAATCCCCGCAGGCAGTGGGTTGATAACTATTTGAGATGTGGAAGACTAACAGGCTATGGGATTCTGCACACATGAGGTGACGAACTCATACAGGTGGTGGGCTGCTGGCGTCTCAAGGCGAGGAACCACTGCAGGTGGTGGGTTGCTGTCACCTCGAGGCTAGGAAATCCCGCAGGCTGTGTGCTGCTAGAGAATTGTGACGAAGAATCGCAGTAGACGCCGGATTGCTGGCCACTCATGGCAAGCAACCCCCACTGGTGAGGAGCTGTTGTCAACTCGAGTCAAGGAACGCAAACAGGTGGAGATCTGCTGTCGATTTGAGTCGAGAAATCCCCGTAGGCAGTGGGTTGATAATGATTTGAAAAGTGGAACACTCACAGGCTATGGGATTCTGGATACTTGAGATGACGAACTCATGCAGGTGGTAGGCAGCTGGTCTCTCAAGGCGAGTTACCACTGCTGGTGGTGTGTTGCTGTCACCTCGAGGATAGGAAATCCGGCAGACGGCGTGCTACTGGGGAATTGTGTTTTATAAAATCGCAGTAGACGCCGGATTGCTGGCCGCTCAGGGCAAGCAACACGCACTGTTGAGGATCTGTGGTCAACTCGAGTCAAGAAACACAAATAGGTGGAGATCTGCTGTCGATTTGAGTCGAGAAATCCCCGTAGGCAGTGTGTTGATAATGATTTGAAATGTGGAACACTCACAGGCTATGGGATTCTGGACACTTAGGTGACGAACCTATGCAGGTGGTGGGCTGCTGGTCTCTCAAGGTGAGGAACCACTACAGGTGGTGTGTTGCTGTCACCTCGAGGATAGGAAATCCAGCAGACGGCGTGCTGCTGGAGAATTGTGTTTTAAAAAATCGCAGTAGACGCCGGATTGCTGGCCACTCAGTGCAAGCAATCCCCACTGGTGAGAAGCTGTTGTCAACTCGACACAAGGAACACAAACAGTTGGAGATCTGCTGGCGATTTGAGACGAGAAATCCCTGCAGGCAGTGGGTTGATAACGATTTGAGATGGGGAACACTCACAGGGTATGGGATTCTGGACACTTGAGGTGACGAACTCATGCAGGTGGTGGACTGCTGACCTCTCAAGGCGAGGAACCACAGCACGTAGTGGGTTGCTGTCACCTCGAGGGTAGGAAACCTTGCAGGATGCGTGCTGCTGGAGAATTGTGTCAAAGAATCGCAGTAGACGCCGGATTGCTGTCCACTCAGGGCAAGCAACACCCACTGGTGAGGAGCTGTTTTCAACTCGAGTCAAGGAACACAAACAGGTGGAGATCTGCTGGCGATTTCAGTCGAGAAATCCCTACAGGCAGTGGGTTGATAACGATTTGAGATGGGGAACACTCACAGGGTATGGGATTCTGGGCGCTTGAGGTGACGAACTCATGCAGGAGTTGGGATGCTGGCCTCTCAAGGAGAGGAACCACTGCAGGTGGTGGGTTGCTGTCACCTCGAGGATAGGAAATCCGGCAGACGGCGTGCAACTGGAGAATTGTGTTTTAAAAAATCGCAGTAGACGCCGGATTGCTGGCCGCTCAGGGCAAGCAACACCCACTGTTGAGGAGCTGATGTCAACTCGAGTCAAGAAACACAAATAGGTGGAGATCTGCCGTCGATTTGAGTCGAGAAATCCCCGTAGGCCGTGTGTTGATAATGATTTGATATGTGGAACACTCACAGGCTATGGGATTCTGGACACTTGAGGTGACGAACTTATGCAGGTGGTGGGCTGCTGGCCTCTCAAGGCGACGAACCACTGCAGGTGGTGGGTTGCTGTCACCTCGAGGGTAGGAAACCCGGCAGGATGCATGCTGCTTGAGAATTGTGTCGAAGAATCGCAGTAGACGCCGGATTGCTGGCCACTCAGGGCAAGCAACACCCAATGGTGAGGAGCTGTTTTCAACTCGAGTCAAGGAACACAAACATGTGGAGATCTGCTGGCGATTTCAGTCGAGAAATCCCCGCAGGCAGTGGGTTGATAACAATTTGAGATGGGGAACACTCACAGGGTATGGGATTCTGGACACTTGAGGTGACGAACTCATGGAGGAGGTGGGATGCTGGCCTCTCAAGGCGAGGAAACACTACAGGTGGTGGGTTGCTGACACCTGAAGGATAGGAAATCCGGAAGGCTGCGTACTGCTGGAGAATTGTGTCGAAGATTCGCAATAGACGCCGGATTGCTGGCCATTCAGGGCAAGCAGCCCATACTGGTGAGGAGCTGTTGTCCACTCGAGTCAAGGAACACAAACATGTGGAGTCCTGCTGGCGATTTTAGTCGAGAAATCCCCGCAAACAGTATGTTGATAAAAATTTGAGATGTGGAACACTCACAGGCCATGGGATTCTGCACACTTGAGGAGACAAACTCATGCAAGTGGTGGACTGCTGGCCTCTCAAGGCGAGTAACCACAGCAGGTAGTGGGTTGCTGTCACCTCGAGGGTAGGAAACCCGGCAGGATGCATGCTGCATGAGAATTGTGTCGAAGAATCGCAGTAGACGCCGGATTGCCTGCCACTCAGGGCAAGCAACACCCACTGGTGAGGAGCTGTTTTCAACTCGAGTCAAGGAACACAAACAGGTGGAGATCTGCTGGCGATTTCAGTCGAGAAATCGCTGCAGGCAGTGGGTTGATAATGATTTGAGATGGGGAACACTCACATGGTATGGTATTCTTGACACTTGAGGTGATGAATTCATGCAGGAGGTGGGATGCAGGCCTCTCAAGGAGAGGAACCACTGCAGGTGGTGGTTTGCTGTCACCTCGAGGATAGGAAATCCGAAAGACTGCGTGCTGCTGGAGAATTCTGTCGAAGAAATGCAGTAGATGCCGGATTGCTGGCCACTCAGGGCAAGCAACACCCACTGGTGAGGAGCTGTTGTCTACTCGAGTCAAAAAACACAAACAGGTGGAGATCTGCAGGCGATTTGAGTGGAAAAATCCCCGCAGGCAGTGGGTTGATAACGATTTGAGATGTGGAAGACTAACAGGCTATGGGATTCTGCACACATGAGGTGACGAACTCATGCAGGTGGTGGGCAGCTGGCGTCTCAAGGCGAAGAACCACTGCAGGCGAGGAGTTGCTGTCACCTCGAGGCTAAGATATCCTGCAGGCTGTGTGCTGCTAGAGAATTGTGTCGAAGGATCGCAGTAGACGCCAGATTGCTGGCCACTCAGTGGAAGCAATCCCCACTGGTGAGAAGCTGTTGTCAACTCGACTCAAGGAACACAAACAGTTGGAGATCTGCTGGCGATTTGAGACGAGAAATCCCTGCAGGCAGTGGGTTGAGAACAATTTGAGATGGGTAACACTCACAGGGTATGGGATTCTGGACACTTGAGGTGACGAACTCATGCAGGTGGTGGACTGCTGACCTCTCAAGGCGAGGAACCACAGCACGTAGTGAGTTGCTGTCACCTCGAGGGTAGGAAACCCGGCAGGATGCGTGCTGCTGGAGAATTGTGTCGAAGAAATGCAGTAGATGCCGGATTACTCGCCACTCAGGGCAAGCAACACCCACTGGTGAGGAGCTGTTGTCTACTCGAGTCAAGGAACACAAACAGGTGGAGATCTGCTGGCGATTTGAGTCGAGCAATCCCCGCAGGCAGTGGGTTGATAACGATTTGAGGTGTGGAACACTAACAGGCTATGGGATTCTGGACACTTGAGGTGACGAGCTCATGCAGGTGGTGGGCTGCTCGCCTCTCAAGGAGAGGAACCACTGCAGGTGGTGGGTTGCTGTCACCTCGAGGATAGGAAATCCGGCAGACGGCGTGCAACTGGAGAATTGAGTTTTAAAAAATCGCAGTAGACGCCGGATTGCTGGCCGCTCAGGGCAAGCAACACCCACTGTTGAGGAGCTGATGTCAACTCGAGTCAAGAAACACAAATAGGTGGAGATCTGCCGTCGATTTGAGTCGAGAAATCCCCGTAGGCCGTGTGTTGATAATGATTTGAAATGTGGAACACTCACAGGCTATGGGATTCTGGACACTTGAGGTGACGAACTCATGCAGGTGGTGGGCAGCTGGCCTTTCAAGGCGAGGAACCACTGCAGGTGGTGTGTTGCTGTCACCTCGAGGATAGGAAATCCGGCAGACGGCGTGCTACTGGAGAATTGTGTTTTAAAAAATCGCAGTAGACGCCGGATTGCTGGCCGCTCAGGGCAAGCAACACCCACTGTTGAGGAGCTGTTGTCAACTCGAGTCAAGAAACACAAATAGGTGGAGATCTGCTGTCGATTTGAGTCGAGAACTCCCCGTAGGCAGTGTGTTGATAATGATTTGAAATGTGGAACACTCACAGGCTATGGGATTCTGGACACTTGAGGTGACGAACTTATGCAGGTGGTGGGCTGCTGGTCTCTCAAGGTGAGGAACCACTACAGGTGGTGTGTTGCTGTCACCTCGAGGATAGGAAATCCAGCAGACGGCGTGCTGCTGGAGAATTGTGTTTTAAAAAAATCGAGTAGACGCCGGATTGCTGGCCACTCAGGGCAAGCAACACCCACTGTTGAGGAGCTGTTGTCAACTCGAGTCAAGAAACACAAATAGGTGGAGATCTGTTGTCGATTTGAGTCGAGAAATCCCCGTAGGCAGTGTGTTGATAATGATTTGAAATGTGGAACACTCACAGGCTATGGGATTCTGGACACTTGAGGTGACGAACTCATGCAGGTGGTGGACTGCTGACCTCTCAAGGCGAGGAACCACAGCACGTAGTGTGTTGCTGTCACCTCGAGAGTAGGAAACCCGGCAGGACGCGTGCTGCTGGAGAATTGTGTCAAAGAATCGCAGTAGACGCCGGATTCCTGTCCACTCAGGGCAAGCAACACCCACTGGTGAGGAGCTGTTTTCAACTCGAGTCAAGGAACACAAACAGGTGGAGATCTGCTGGCGATTTCAGTCGAGAAATCCCTGCAGGCAGTGGGTTGATAACGATTTGAGATGGGGAACACTCACAGGGTATGGGATTCTGGACACTTGAGGTGACGAACTCATGCAGGAGTTGGGATGCTGGCCTCTCAAGGCGAGGAACCACTGCAGGTTGTGGGTTGCTGTCACCTCGAGGATAGGAAATCCGAAAGACTGCGTGCTGCTGGTGAATTGTGTCGAAGAAATGCAGTAGATGCCGGATTGCTCGCCACTCAGGGCAAGCAACACCCACTGGTGAGGAGCTGTTGTCTATTCGAGTCCAGGAACACAAACAGGTGGAGATCTGCTGGCAATTTGAGTCGAGCAATCCCCGCAGGCAGTGGGTTGATAACGATTTGAGGTGTGGAACACTAACAGGCTATGGGATTCTGGACACTTGAGGTGACGAACTCATGCAGGTGGTGGGCTGCTCGCCTCTCAAGGCGAGGAACCACTGCAGGCGATAGGTTGCTGTCACCTCGAGGATAGGAAATCCGAAAGACTGCGTGCTGCTGGAGAATTGTGTCAAAGAAATGCAGTAGAAGCCGGATTGCTGGCCACTCAGGGCAAGCAACACCCACTGGTGAGGAGCTGTTGTCTACTCGAGTCAAAAAACACAAACAGGTGGAGATCTGCTGGCGATTTGAGTCGAAAAATCCCCGCAGGCAGTGGGTTGATAACTATTTGAGATGTGGAAGACTAACAGGCTATGGGATTCTGCACACATGAGGTGACGAACTCATACAGGTGGTGGGCTGCTGGCGTCTCAAGGCGAGGAACCACTGCAGGTGGTGGGTTGCTGTCACCTCGAGGCTAGGAAATCCCGCAGGCTGTGTGCTGCTAGAGAATTGTGACGAAGAATCGCAGTAGACGCCGGATTGCTGGCCACTCATGGCAAGCAACCCCCACTGGTGAGGAGCTGTTGTCAACTCGAGTCAAGGAACGCAAACAGGTGGAGATCTGCTGTCGATTTGAGTCGAGAAATCCCCGTAGGCAGTGGGTTGATAATGATTTGAAAAGTGGAACACTCACAGGCTATGGGATTCTGGATACTTGAGATGACGAACTCATGCAGGTGGTAGGCAGCTGGTCTCTCAAGGCGAGTTACCACTGCTGGTGGTGTGTTGCTGTCACCTCGAGGATAGGAAATCCGGCAGACGGCGTGCTACTGGGGAATTGTGTTTTATAAAATCGCAGTAGACGCCGGATTGCTGGCCGCTCAGGGCAAGCAACACGCACTGTTGAGGATCTGTGGTCAACTCGAGTCAAGAAACACAAATAGGTGGAGATCTGCTGTCGATTTGAGTCGAGAAATCCCCGTAGGCAGTGTGTTGATAATGATTTGAAATGTGGAACACTCACAGGCTATGGGATTCTGGACACTTGAGGTGACGAACCTATGCAGGTGGTGGGCTGCTGGTCTCTCAAGGTGAGGAACCACTACAGGTGGTGTGTTGCTGTCACCTCGAGGATAGGAAATCCAGCAGACGGCGTGCTGCTGGAGAATTGTGTTTTAAAAAATCGCAGTAGACGCCGGATTGCTGGCCACTCAGTGCAAGCAATCCCCACTGGTGAGAAGCTGTTGTCAACTCGACACAAGGAACACAAACAGTTGGAGATCTGCTGGCGATTTGAGACGAGAAATCCCTGCAGGCAGTGGGTTGATAACGATTTGAGATGGGGAACACTCACAGGGTATGGGATTCTGGACACTTGAGGTGACGAACTCATGCAGGTGGTGGACTGCTGACCTCTCAAGGCGAGGAACCACAGCACGTAGTGGGTTGCTGTCACCTCGAGGGTAGGAAACCTTGCAGGATGCGTGCTGCTGGAGAATTGTGTCAAAGAATCGCAGTAGACGCCGGATTGCTGTCCACTCAGGGCAAGCAACACCCACTGGTGAGGAGCTGTTTTCAACTCGAGTCAAGGAACACAAACAGGTGGAGATCTGCTGGCGATTTCAGTCGAGAAATCCCTACAGGCAGTGGGTTGATAACGATTTGAGATGGGGAACACTCACAGGGTATGGGATTCTGGGCGCTTGAGGTGACGAACTCATGCAGGAGTTGGGATGCTGGCCTCTCAAGGAGAGGAACCACTGCAGGTGGTGGGTTGCTGTCACCTCGAGGATAGGAAATCCGGCAGACGGCGTGCAACTGGAGAATTGTGTTTTAAAAAATCGCAGTAGACGCCGGATTGCTGGCCGCTCAGGGCAAGCAACACCCACTGTTGAGGAGCTGATGTCAACTCGAGTCAAGAAACACAAATAGGTGGAGATCTGCCGTCGATTTGAGTCGAGAAATCCCCGTAGGCCGTGTGTTGATAATGATTTGATATGTGGAACACTCACAGGCTATGGGATTCTGGACACTTGAGGTGACGAACTTATGCAGGTGGTGGGCTGCTGGCCTCTCAAGGCGACGAACCACTGCAGGTGGTGGGTTGCTGTCACCTCGAGGGTAGGAAACCCGGCAGGATGCATGCTGCTTGAGAATTGTGTCGAAGAATCGCAGTAGACGCCGGATTGCTGGCCACTCAGGGCAAGCAACACCCAATGGTGAGGAGCTGTTTTCAACTCGAGTCAAGGAACACAAACATGTGGAGATCTGCTGGCGATTTCAGTCGAGAAATCCCCGCAGGCAGTGGGTTGATAACAATTTGAGATGGGGAACACTCACAGGGTATGGGATTCTGGACACTTGAGGTGACGAACTCATGGAGGAGGTGGGATGCTGGCCTCTCAAGGCGAGGAAACACTACAGGTGGTGGGTTGCTGACACCTGAAGGATAGGAAATCCGGAAGGCTGCGTACTGCTGGAGAATTGTGTCGAAGATTCGCAATAGACGCCGGATTGCTGGCCATTCAGGGCAAGCAGCCCATACTGGTGAGGAGCTGTTGTCCACTCGAGTCAAGGAACACAAACATGTGGAGTCCTGCTGGCGATTTTAGTCGAGAAATCCCCGCAAACAGTATGTTGATAAAAATTTGAGATGTGGAACACTCACAGGCCATGGGATTCTGCACACTTGAGGAGACAAACTCATGCAAGTGGTGGACTGCTGGCCTCTCAAGGCGAGTAACCACAGCAGGTAGTGGGTTGCTGTCACCTCGAGGGTAGGAAACCCGGCAGGATGCATGCTGCATGAGAATTGTGTCGAAGAATCGCAGTAGACGCCGGATTGCCTGCCACTCAGGGCAAGCAACACCCACTGGTGAGGAGCTGTTTTCAACTCGAGTCAAGGAACACAAACAGGTGGAGATCTGCTGGCGATTTCAGTCGAGAAATCGCTGCAGGCAGTGGGTTGATAATGATTTGAGATGGGGAACACTCACATGGTATGGTATTCTTGACACTTGAGGTGATGAATTCATGCAGGAGGTGGGATGCAGGCCTCTCAAGGAGAGGAACCACTGCAGGTGGTGGTTTGCTGTCACCTCGAGGATAGGAAATCCGAAAGACTGCGTGCTGCTGGAGAATTCTGTCGAAGAAATGCAGTAGATGCCGGATTGCTGGCCACTCAGGGCAAGCAACACCCACTGGTGAGGAGCTGTTGTCTACTCGAGTCAAAAAACACAAACAGGTGGAGATCTGCTGGCGATTTGAGTCGAGAAATCCCCGCAGGCAGTGGGTTGATAAGGATTTGAGATGTGGAAGACTAACAGGCTATGGGATTCTGGACACATGAGGTGACGAACTCATGCAGGTGGTGGGCAGCTGGCCTCTCAAGGCGAGGAACCACTGCAGGTGGTGTGTTGCTGCCACCTCTAGGATAGGAAATCCGGCAGACGGCGTGCTACAGGAGAACTGTGTTTTAAAAAATCGCAGTAGACGCCGGATTGCTGGCCGCTCACGGCAAGCAACACCCACTGTTGAGGAGCTGTTGTCAACTCGAGTCAAGAAACACAAATAGGTGGAGATCTGTTGTCGATTTGAGTCGAGAAATCCCCGTAGGCAGTGTGTTGATAATGATTTGAAATGTGGAACACTCACAGGCTATGGGATTCTGGACACTTGAGGTGACGAACTCATGCAGGTGGTGGACTGCTGACCTCTCAAGGCGAGGAACCACAGCACGTAGTGTGTTGCTGTCACCTCGAGAGTAGGAAACCCGGCAGGACGCGTGCTGCTGGAGAATTGTGTCAAAGAATCGCAGTAGACGCCGGATTGCTGTCCACTCAGGGCAAGCAACACCCACTGGTGAGGAGCTGTTTTCAACTCGAGTCAAGGAACACAAACAGGTGGAGATCTGCTGGCGATTTCAGTCGAGAAATCCCTGCAGGCAGTGGGTTGATAACGATTTGAGATGGGGAACACTCACAGGGTATGGGATTCTGGACACTTGAGGTGACGAACTCATGCAGGAGTTGGGATGCTGGCCTCTCAAGGCGAGGAACCACTGCAGGTTGTGGGTTGCTGTCACCTCGAGGATAGGAAATCCGAAAGACTGCGTGCTGCTGGTGAATTGTGTCGAAGAAATGCAGTAGATGCCGGATTGCTCGCCACTCAGGGCAAGCAACACCCACTGGTGAGGAGCTGTTGTCTATTCGAGTCCAGGAACACAAACAGGTGGAGATCTGCTGGCAATTTGAGTCGAGCAATCCCCGCAGGCAGTGGGTTGATAACGATTTGAGGTGTGGAACACTAACAGGCTATGGGATTCTGGACACTTGAGGTGACGAACTCATGCAGGTGGTGGGCTGCTCGCCTCTCAAGGCGAGGAACCACTGCAGGCGATGGGTTGCTGTCACCTCGAGGATAGGAAATCCGAAAGACTGCGTGCTGCTGGAGAATTGTGTCAAAGAAATGCAGTAGAAGCCGGATTGCTGGCCACTCAGGGCAAGCAACACCCACTGGTGAGGAGCTGTTGTCTACTCGAGTCAAAAAACACAAACAGGTGGAGATCTGCTGGCGATTTGAGTCGAAAAATCCCCGCAGGCAGTGGGTTGATAACGATTTGAGATGTGGAAGACTAACAGGCTATGGGATTCTGCACACATGAGGTGACGAACTCATACAGGTGGTGGGCTGCTGGCGTCTCAAGGCGAGGAACCACTGCAGGTGGTGGGTTGCTGTCACCTCGAGGCTAGGAAATCCCGCAGGCTGTGTGCTGCTAGAGAATTGTGACGAAGAATCGCAGTAGACGCCGGATTGCTGGCCACTCATGGCAAGCAACCCCCACTGGTGAGGAGCTGTTGTCAACTCGAGTCAAGGAACGCAAACAGGTGGAGATCTGCTGTCGATTTGAGTCGAGAAATCCCCGTAGGCAGTGGGTTGATAATGATTTGAAAAGTGGAACACTCACAGGCTATGGGATTCTGGATACTTGAGATGACGAACTCATGCAGGTGGTAGGCAGCTGGTCTCTCAAGGCGAGTTACCACTGCTGGTGGTGTGTTGCTGTCACCTCGAGGATAGGAAATCCGGCAGACGGCGTGCTACTGGGGAATTGTGTTTTAAAAAATCGCAGTAGACGCCGGATTGCTGGCCGCTCAGGGCAAGCAACACGCACTGTTGAGGAGCTGTGGTCAACTCGAGTCAAGAAACACAAATAGGTGGAGATATGCTGTCGATTTGAGTCGAGAAATCCCCGTAGGCAGTGTGTTGATAATGATTTGAAATGTGGAACACTCACAGGCTATGGGATTCTGGACACTTGAGGTGACGAACCTATGCAGGTTGTGGGCTGCTGGTCTCTCAAGGTGAGGAACCACTACAGGTGGTGTGTTGCTGTCACCTCGAGGATAGGAAATCCAGCAGACGGCGTGCTGCTGGAGAATTGTGTTTTAAAAAATCGCAGTAGACGCCGGATTGCTGGCCACTCAGTGCAAGCAATCCCCACTGGTGAGAAGCTGTTGTCAACTCGACACAAGGAACACAAACAGTTGGAGATCTGCTAGCGATTTGAGACGAGAAATCCCTGCAGGCAGTGGGTTGATAACGATTTGAGATGGGGAACACTCACAGGGTATGGGATTCTGGACACTTGAGGTGACGAACTCATGCAGGTGGTGGACTGCTGACCTCTCAAGGCGAGGAACCACAGCACGTAGTGGGTTGCTGTCACCTCGAGGGTAGGAAACCTTGCAGGATGCGTGCTGCTGGAGAATTGTGTCAAAGAATCGCAGTAGACGCCGGATTGCTGTCCACTCAGGGCAAGCAACACCCACTGGTGAGGAGCTGTTTTCAACTCGAGTCAAGGAACACAAACAGGTGGAGATCTGCTGGCGATTTCAGTCGAGAAATCCCTACAGGCAGTGGGTTGATAACGATTTGAGATGGGGAACACTCACAGGGTATGGGATTCTGGGCGCTTGAGGTGACGAACTCATGCAGGAGTTGGGATGCTGGCCTCTCAAGGCGAGGAACCACTGCAGGTGGTGGGTTGCTGTCACCTCGAGGATAGGAAATCCGAAAGACTGCGTGCTGCTGGAGAATTGTGTCGAAGAAATGCAGTAGATGCCGGATTGCTCGCCACTCAGGGCAACCAACACCCACTGGTGTGGAGCTGTTGTCTACTCGAGTCAAGGAACACAAACAGGTGGAGATCTGCTGGCGATTTTAGTCGAGAAATCCCCGTAAACAGTATGTTGATAAAAATTTGAGATGTGGAACACTCGCAGGCTATGGGATTCTGCACACTTGAGGTGACGATCTCATGCAGGTGGTGGGCTGCTGGCCTCTCAAGGCGACGAACCACTGCAGGTGGTGGGTTGCTGTTACCTCGAGGGTAGGAAACCCGGCAGGATGCATGCTGCTTGAGAATTGTGTCGAAGAATCGCAGTAGACGCCGGATTGCTGGCCACTCAGGGCAAGCAACACCCAATGGTGAGGAGCTGTTTTCAACTCGAGTCAAGGAACACAAACATGTGGAGATCTGCTGGCGATTTCAGTCGAGAAATCCCCGCAGGCAGTGGGTTGATAACAATTTGAGATGGGGAACACTCACAGGGTATGGGATTCTGGACACTTGAGGTGACGAACTCATGCAGGAGGTGGGATGCTGGCCTCTCAAGGCGAGGAACAACTACAGGTGGTGGGTTGCTGTCACCTTGAGGATAGGAAATCCGGAAGGCTGCGTGCTGCTGGAGAATTGTGTCGAAGAATCGCAATAGACGCCGGATTGCTGGCCATTCAGGGCAAGCAACCCATACTGGTGAGGAGCTGTTGTCCACTCGAGTCAAGGAACACAAACATGTGGAGTCCTGCTGGCGATTTTAGTCGAGAAATCCCAGCAAACAGTATGTTGATAAAAATTTGAGATGTGGAACACTCACAGGCCATGGGATTCTGCACACTTGAGGTGACAAACTCATGTAAGTGGTGAACTGCTGGCCTCTCAAGGCGTGTAACCACAGCAGGTAGTGGGTTGCTGTCACCTCGAGGGTAGGAAACCCGGCAGGATGCATGCTGCATGAGAATTGTGTCGAAGAATCGCAGTAGACGCCGGATTGCTGGCCACTCAGGGCAAGCAACACCCACTGGTGAGGAGCTGTTTTCAACTCGAGTCAAGGAACAAAAACAGGTGGAGATCTGATGGCGATTTCAGTCGAGAAATCCCTGCAGGCAGTGGGTTGATAATGATTTGAAAAGTGGAACACTCACAGGCTATGGGATTCTGGATACTTGAGGTGACGAACTCATGCAGGTGGTGGGCAGCTGGCCTCTCAAGGCGAGGAACCACTGCAGGTGGTGTGTTGCTGTCACCTCGAGGATAGGAAATCCGGCAGACAGCGTGCTACTGGAGAATTGTGTTTTAAAAAATCGCAGTAGACGCCGGATTGCTGGCCGCTCAGGGCAAGCAACACCCACTGTTGAGGAGCTGTTGTCAACTCGAGTCAAGAAACACAAATAGGTGGAGATCTGCTGTCGATTTGAGTCGAGAAATCCCCGTAGGCAGTGTGTTGATAATGATTTGAAATGTGGAACACTCACAGGCTATGGGATTCTGGATACTTGAGGTGACGAACTCATGCAGGTGGTGGGCAGCTGGCGTCTCAAGGCGAAGAACCACTGCAGGCGAGGAGTTGCTGTCACCTCGAGGCTAGGATATCCTGCAGGCTGTGTGCTGCTAGAGAATTGTGTCGAAGGATCGCAGTAGACGCCAGATTGCTGGCCACTCAGTGCAAGCAATCCCCACTGGTGAGAAGCTGTTGTCAACTCGACTCAAGGAACACAAACAGTTGGAGATCTGCTGGCGATTTGAGACGAGAAATCCCTGCAGGCAGTGGGTTGAGAACAATTTGAGATGGGGAACACTCACAGGGTATGGGATTCTGGACACTTGAGGTGACGAACTCATGCAGGTGGTGGACTGCTGACCTCTCAAGGCGAGGAACCACAGCACGTAGTGGGTTGCTGTCACCTCGAGGGTAGGAAACCCGGCAGGATGCGTGCTGCTGGAGAATTGTGTCAAAGAATCGCAGTAGACGCCGGATTGCTGTCTACTCAGGGCAAGCAACATCAACTGGTGAGGAGCTGTTTTCAACTCGAGTCAAGGAACACAAACAGGTGGAGATCTGCTGGCGATTTCAGTCGAGAAATCCCTGCGGGCAGTGGGTTGATAACGATTTGAGATGAGGAACACTCACAGGGTATGGGATTCTGGACACTTGAGGTGACGAACTCATGCAGGAGTTGGGATGCTGGCCTCTCAAGGCGAGGAACCACTGCAGGTTGTGGGTTGCTGTCACCTCGAGTATAGGAAATCCGAAAGACTGCGTGCTGCTGGAGAATTGTGTCGAAGAAATGCAGTAGATGCCGGATTACTCGCCACTCAGGGCAAGCAACACCCACTGGTGAGGAGCTGTTGTCTACTCGAGTCAAGGAACACAAACAGGTGGAGATCTGCTGGCGATTTGAGTCGAGCAATCCCCGCAGGCAGTGGGTTGATAACGATTTGAGGTGTGGAACACTAACAGGCTATGGGATTCTGGACACTTGAGGTGACGAGCTCATGCAGGTGGTGGGCTGCTCGCCTCTCAAGGCGAGGAACCACTGCAGGCGATGGGTTGCTGTCACCTCGAGGTTAGGAAATCCCGCAGGCTGCTTGCTGCTGGAGAATTGTTTCGAAGAATCGCAATAGACGCCGGATTGGTGGCCATTCAGGGCAAGCAACCCATACCTGTGAGGAGCTGTTGTCCACTCGAGTCAATGAACACAAACAGGTGGAGATCTGCTGGCGATTTTAGTCGAGAAATCCCCGTAAACAGTATGTTGATAAAAATTTGAGATGTGGAACACTCACAGGCCATGGGATTCTGCACACTTGAGGTGACAAACTCATGCAAGTGGTGGACTGCTGGCCTCTCAAGGCGAGGAACCTCAGCAGGTAGTGGGTTGCTGTCACCTCGAGGGTAGGAAACCCGGCAGGATGCATGCTGCTGGAGAATTGTGTCGAAGAATCACAGTAAACGCCGGATAGCTGGCCACTCAGGGCAAGCAACACCCACTGGTGAGGAGCTGTTTTCAACTCGAGTCAAGGAACACAAACAGGTGGAGATCTGCTGGCGATATCAGTCGAGAAATCCCTGCAGGCAGTGGGTTGATAATGATTTGAGATGGGGAACACTCACAGGGTATGGGATTCTGGACACTTGAGGTGACGAATTCATGCAGGAGGTGGGATGCAGTCCTCTCAAGGAGAGGAACCACTGCAGGTGGTGGGTTGCTGTCACCTCGAGGATAGGAAATCCGGCAGACGGCGTGCAACTGGAGAATTGTGTTTTAAAAAATCGCAGTAGACGCCGGATTGCTGGCCGCTCAGGGCAAGCAACACCCACTGTTGAGGAGCTGATGTCAACTCGAGTCAAGAAACACAAATAGGTGGAGATCTGCCGTCGATTTGAGTCGAGAAATCCCCGTAGGCCGTGTGTTGATAATGATTTGAAATGTGGAACACTCACAGGCTATGGGATTCTGGACACTTGAGGTGACGAACTTCTGCAGGTGGTGGGCTGCTGGCCTCTCAAGGCGACGAACCACTGCAGGTGGTGGGTTGCTGTCACCTCGAGGGTAGGAAACCCGGCAGGATGCATGCTGCTTGAGAATTGTGTCGAAGAATCGCAGTAGACGCCGGATTGCTGGCCACTCAGGGCAAGCAACACCCAATGGTGAGGAGCTGTTTTCAACTCGAGTCAAGGAACACAAACATGTGGAGATCTGCTGGCGATTTCAGTCGATAAATCCCCGCAGGCAGTGGGTTGATAACAATTTGAGATGGGGAACACTCACAGGGTATGGGATTCTGGACACTTGAGGTGACGAACTCATGGAGGAGGTGGGATGCTGGCCTCTCAAGGCGAGGAAACACTACAGGTGGTGGGTTGCTGTCACCTTGAGGATAGGAAATCCGGAAGGCTGCGTGCTGCTGGAGAAATGTGTCGAAGATTCGCAATAGACGCCGGATTGCTGGCCATTCAGGGCAAGCAGCCCATACTGGTGAGGAGCTGTTGTCCACTCGAGTCAAGGAACACAAACATGTGGAGTCCTGCTGGCGATTTTTGTCGAGAAATCCCCGCAAACAGTATGTTGATAAAAATTTGAGATGTGGAACACTCACAGGCCATGGGATTCTGCACACTTGAGGTGACAAACTCATGCAAGTGGTGGACTGCTGGCCTCTCAAGGCGAGTAACCACAGCAGGTAGTGGGTTGCTGTCACCTCGAGGGTAGGAAACCCGGCAGGATGCATGCTGCATGAGAATTGTGTCGAAGAATCGCAGTAGACGCCGGATTGCCTGCCACTCAGGGCAAGCAACACCCACTGGTGAGGAGCTGTTTTCAACTCGGGTCAAGGAACACAAACAGGTGGAGATCTGCTGGCGATTTCAGTCGAGAAATCGCTGCAGGCAGTGGGTTGATAATGATTTGAGATGGGGAACACTCACATGGTATGGTATTCTTGACACTTGAGGTGATGAATTCATGCAGGAGGTGGGATGCAGGCCTCTCAAGGAGAGGAACCACTGCAGGTGGTGGTTTGCTGTCACCTCGAGGATAGGAAATCCGAAAGACTGCGTGCTGCTGGAGAATTCTGTCGAAGAAATGCAGTAGATGCCGGATTGCTGGCCACTCAGGGCAAGCAACACCCACTGTTGAGGAGCTGTTGTCTACTCGAGTCAAAAAACACAAACAGGTGGAGATCTGCTGGCGATTTGAGTCGAGAAATCCCCGCAGGCAGTGGGTTGATAAGGATTTGAGATGTGGAAGACTAACAGGCTATGGGATTCTGGACACATGAGGTGACGAACTCATGCAGGTGGTGGGCAGCTGGCCTCTCAAGGCGAGGAACCACTGCAGGTGGTGTGTTGCTGCCACCTCTAGGATAGGAAATCCGGCAGACGGCGTGCTGCAGGAGAACTGTGTTTTAAAAAATCGCAGTAGACGCCGGATTGCTGGCCGCTCAGGGCAAGCAACACCCACTGTTGAGGAGCTGTTGTCAACTCGAGTCAAGAAACACAAATAGGTGGAGATCTGTTGTCGATTTGAGTCGAGAAATCCCCGTAGGCAGTGTGTTGATAATGATTTGAAATGTGGAACACTCACAGGCTATGGGATTCTGGACACTTGAGGTGACGAACTCATGCAGGTGGTGGACTGCTGACCTCTCAAGGCGAGGAACCACAGCACGTAGTGTGTTGCTGTCACCTCGAGAGTAGGAAACCCGGCAGGACGCGTGCTGCTGGAGAATTGTGTCAAAGAATCGCAGTAGACGCCGGATTGCTGTCCACTCAGGGCAAGCAACACCCACTGGTGAGGAGCTGTTTTCAACTCGAGTCAAGGAACACAAACAGGTGGAGATCTGCTAGCGATTTCAGTCGAGAAATCCCTGCAGGCAGTGGGTTGATAACGATTTGAGATGGGGAACACTCACAGGGTATGGGATTCTGGACACTTGAGGTGACGAACTCATGCAGGAGTTGGGATGCTGGCCTCTCAAGGCGAGGAACCACTGCAGGTTGTGGGTTGCTGTCACCTCGAGTATAGGAAATCCGAAAGACTGCGTGCTGCTGGAGAATTGTGTCGAAGAAATGCAGTAGATGCCGGATTACTCGCCACTCAGGGCAAGCAACACCCACTGGTGAGGAGCTGTTGTCTACTCGAGTCAAGGAACACAAACAGGTGGAGATCTGCTGGCGATTTGAGTCGAGCAATCCCCGCAGGCAGTGGGTTGATAACGATTTGAGGTGTGGAACACTAACAGGCTATGGGATTCTGGACACTTGAGGTGACGAGCTCATGCAGGTGGTGGGCTGCTCGCCTCTCAAGGCGAGGAACCACTGCAGGCGATGGGTTGCTGTCACCTCGAGGTTAGGAAATCCCGCAGGCTGCTTGCTGCTGGAGAATTGTTTCGAAGAATCGCAATAGACGCCGGATTGGTGGCCATTCAGGGCAAGCAACCCATACCTGTGAGGAGCTGTTGTCCACTCGAGTCAATGAACACAAACAGGTGGAGATCTGCTGGCGATTTTAGTCGAGAAATCCCCGTAAACAGTATGTTGATAAAAATTTGAGATGTGGAACACTCACAGGCCATGGGATTCTGCACACTTGAGGTGACAAACTCATGCAAGTGGTGGACTGCTGGCCTCTCAAGGCGAGGAACCTCAGCAGGTAGTGGGTTGCTGTCACCTCGAGGGTAGGAAACCCGGCAGGATGCATGCTGCTGGAGAATTGTGTCGAAGAATCACAGTAAACGCCGGATAGCTGGCCACTCAGGGCAAGCAACACCCACTGGTGAGGAGCTGTTTTCAACTCGAGTCAAGGAACACAAACAGGTGGAGATCTGCTGGCGATATCAGTCGAGAAATCCCTGCAGGCAGTGGGTTGATAATGATTTGAGATGGGGAACACTCACAGGGTATGGGATTCTGGACACTTGAGGTGACGAATTCATGCAGGAGGTGGGATGCAGGCCTCTCAAGGAGAGGAACCACTGCAGGTGGTGGGTTGCTGTCACCTCGAGGATAGGAAATCCGGCAGACGGCGTGCAACTGGAGAATTGTGTTTTAAAAAATCGCAGTAGACGCCGGATTGCTGGCCGCTCAGGGCAAGCAACACCCACTGTTGAGGAGCTGATGTCAACTCGAGTCAAGAAACACAAATAGGTGGAGATCTGCCGTCGATTTGAGTCGAGAAATCCCCGTAGGCCGTGTGTTGATAATGATTTGAAATGTGGAACACTCACAGGCTATGGGATTCTGGACACTTGAGGTGACGAACTTCTGCAGGTGGTGGGCTGCTGGCCTCTCAAGGCGACGAACCACTGCAGGTGGTGGGTTGCTGTCACCTCGAGGGTAGGAAACCCGGCAGGATGCATGCTGCTTGAGAATTGTGTCGAAGAATCGCAGTAGACGCCGGATTGCTGGCCACTCAGGGCAAGCAACACCCAATGGTGAGGAGCTGTTTTCAACTCGAGTCAAGGAACACAAACATGTGGAGATCTGCTGGCGATTTCAGTCGATAAATCCCCGCAGGCAGTGGGTTGATAACAATTTGAGATGGGGAACACTCACAGGGTATGGGATTCTGGACACTTGAGGTGACGAACTCATGGAGGAGGTGGGATGCTGGCCTCTCAAGGCGAGGAAACACTACAGGTGGTGGGTTGCTGTCACCTTGAGGATAGGAAATCCGGAAGGCTGCGTGCTGCTGGAGAAATGTGTCGAAGATTCGCAATAGACGCCGGATTGCTGGCCATTCAGGGCAAGCAGCCCATACTGGTGAGGAGCTGTTGTCCACTCGAGTCAAGGAACACAAACATGTGGAGTCCTGCTGGCGATTTTTGTCGAGAAATCCCCGCAAACAGTATGTTGATAAAAATTTGAGATGTGGAACACTCACAGGCCATGGGATTCTGCACACTTGAGGTGACAAACTCATGCAAGTGGTGGACTGCTGGCCTCTCAAGGCGAGTAACCACAGCAGGTAGTGGGTTGCTGTCACCTCGAGGGTAGGAAACCCGGCAGGATGCATGCTGCATGAGAATTGTGTCGAAGAATCGCAGTAGACGCCGGATTGCCTGCCACTCAGGGCAAGCAACACCCACTGGTGAGGAGCTGTTTTCAACTCGGGTCAAGGAACACAAACAGGTGGAGATCTGCTGGCGATTTCAGTCGAGAAATCGCTGCAGGCAGTGGGTTGATAATGATTTGAGATGGGGAACACTCACATGGTATGGTATTCTTGACACTTGAGGTGATGAATTCATGCAGGAGGTGGGATGCAGGCCTCTCAAGGAGAGGAACCACTGCAGGTGGTGGTTTGCTGTCACCTCGAGGATAGGAAATCCGAAAGACTGCGTGCTGCTGGAGAATTCTGTCGAAGAAATGCAGTAGATGCCGGATTGCTGGCCACTCAGGGCAAGCAACACCCACTGTTGAGGAGCTGTTGTCTACTCGAGTCAAAAAACACAAACAGGTGGAGATCTGCTGGCGATTTGAGTCGAGAAATCCCCGCAGGCAGTGGGTTGATAAGGATTTGAGATGTGGAAGACTAACAGGCTATGGGATTCTGGACACATGAGGTGACGAACTCATGCAGGTGGTGGGCAGCTGGCCTCTCAAGGCGAGGAACCACTGCAGGTGGTGTGTTGCTGCCACCTCTAGGATAGGAAATCCGGCAGACGGCGTGCTGCAGGAGAACTGTGTTTTAAAAAATCGCAGTAGACGCCGGATTGCTGGCCGCTCAGGGCAAGCAACACCCACTGTTGAGGAGCTGTTGTCAACTCGAGTCAAGAAACACAAATAGGTGGAGATCTGTTGTCGATTTGAGTCGAGAAATCCCCGTAGGCAGTGTGTTGATAATGATTTGAAATGTGGAACACTCACAGGCTATGGGATTCTGGACACTTGAGGTGACGAACTCATGCAGGTGGTGGACTGCTGACCTCTCAAGGCGAGGAACCACAGCACGTAGTGTGTTGCTGTCACCTCGAGAGTAGGAAACCCGGCAGGACGCGTGCTGCTGGAGAATTGTGTCAAAGAATCGCAGTAGACGCCGGATTGCTGTCCACTCAGGGCAAGCAACACCCACTGGTGAGGAGCTGTTTTCAACTCGAGTCAAGGAACACAAACAGGTGGAGATCTGCTAGCGATTTCAGTCGAGAAATCCCTGCAGGCAGTGGGTTGATAACGATTTGAGATGGGGAACACTCACAGGGTATGGGATTCTGGACACTTGAGGTGACGAACTCATGCAGGAGTTGGGATGCTGGCCTCTCAAGGCGAGGAACCACTGCAGGTTGTGGGTTGCTGTCACCTCGAGGATAGGAAATCCGAAAGACTGCGTGCTGCTGGTGAATTGTGTCGAAGAAATGCAGTAGATGCCGGATTGCTCGCCACTCAGGGCAAGCAACACCCACTGGTGAGGAGCTGTTGTCTATTCGAGTCCAGGAACACAAACAGGTGGAGATCTGCTGGCGATTTGAGACGAGAAATCCCTGCAGGCAGTGGGTTGATAACGATTTGAGATGGGGAACACTCACAGGGTATGGGATTCTGGACACTTGAGGTGACGAACTCATGCAGGTGGTGGACTGCTGACCTCTCAAGGCGAGGAACCACAGCACGTAGTGGGTTGCTCTCACCTCGAGGGTAGGAAACCTTGCAGGATGCGTGCTGCTTGAGAATTGTGTCAAAGAATCGCAGTAGACGCCGGATTGCTGTCCACTCAGGGCAAGCAACACCCACTGGTGAGGAGCTGTTGTCAACTCGAGTCAAGCAACGCAAACAGGTGGAGATCTGCTGGCGATTTTAGTCGAGAAATCCCAGTAGGCAGTGGGTTGATAATGATTTGAAAAGTGGAACACTCACAGGCTATGGGATTCTGCACACTTGAGGTGACGAACTCATGCAAGTGGTGGACTGCTGGCCTCTCAAGGCGCGTAACCACAGCAGGCGATGGGTTGCTGTCACCTCGAGGTTAGGAAATCCCGCAGGCTGCTTGCTGCTGGAGAATTGTTTCGAAGAATCGCAATAGACGCCGGATTGGTGGCCATTCAGGGCAAGCAACCCATACCTGTGAGGAGCTGTTGTCCACTCGAGTCAATGAACACAAACAGGTGGAGATCTGCTGGCGATTTTAGTCGAGAAATCCCCGTAAACAGTATGTTGATAAAAATTTGAGATGTGGAACACTCGCAGGCTATGGGATTCTGCACACTTGAGGTGATGATCTCATGCAAGTGGTGGACTGCTGGCCTCTCAAGACGAGGAACCTCAGCAGGTAGTGGGTTGCTGTCACCTCGAGGGTAGGAAACCCGGCAGGATGCATGCTGCTGGAGAATTGTGTCGAAGAATCACAGTAAACGCCGGATAGCTGGCCACTCAGGGCAAGCAACACCCACTGGTGAGGAGCTGTTTTCAACTCGAGTCAAGGAACACAAACAGGTGGAGATCTGCTGGCGATATCAGTCGAGAAATCCCTGCAGGCAGTGGGTTGATAATGATTTGAGATGGGGAACACTCACAGGGTATGGGATTCTGGACACTTGAGGTGACGAACTCATGCAGGTGGTGGGCAGCTGGCCTCTCAAGGCGAGGAACCACTGCAGGTGGTGTGTTGCTGTCACCTCGAGGATAGGAAATCCGGCAGACAGCGTGCTACTGGAGAATTGTGTTTTAAAAAATCGCAGTAGACGCCGGATTGCTGGCCGCTCAGGGCAAGCAACACCCACTGTTGAGGAGCTGTTGTCAACTCGAGTCAAGAAACACAAATAGGTGGAGATCTGCTGTCGATTTGAGTCGAGAAATCCCCGTAGGCAGTGTGTTGATAATGATTTGAAATGTGGAACACTCACAGGCTATGGGATTCTGGATACTTGAGGTGACGAACTCATGCAGGTGGTGGGCAGCTGGCGTCTCAAGGCGAAGAACCACTGCAGGCGAGGAGTTGCTGTCACCTCGAGGCTAGGATATCCTGCAGGCTGTGTGCTGCTAGAGAATTGTGTCGAAGGATCGCAGTAGACGCCAGATTGCTGGCCACTCAGTGCAAGCAATCCCCACTGGTGAGAAGCTGTTGTCAACTCGACTCAAGGAACACAAACAGTTGGAGATCTGCTGGCGATTTGAGACGAGAAATCCCTGCAGGCAGTGGGTTGAGAACAATTTGAGATGGGGAACACTCACATGGTATGGGATTCTGGACACTTGAGGTGACGAACTCATGCAGGTGGTGGACTGCTGACCTCTCAAGGCGAGGAACCACAGCACGTAGTGGGTTGCTGTCACCTCGAGGGTAGGAAACCCGGCAGGATGCGTGCTGCTGGAGAATTGTGTCAAAGAATCGCAGTAGACGCCGGATTGCTGTCTACTCAGGGCAAGCAACATCAACTGGTGAGGAGCTGTTTTCAACTCGAGTCAAGGAACACAAACAGGTGGAGATCTGCTGGCGATTTCAGTCGAGAAATCCCTGCGGGCAGTGGGTTGATAACGATTTGAGATGAGGAACACTCACAGGGTATGGGATTCTGGACACTTGAGGTGACGAACTCATGCAGGAGTTGGGATGCTGGCCTCTCAAGGCGAGGAACCACTGCAGGTTGTGGGTTGCTGTCACCTCGAGTATAGGAAATCCGAAAGACTGCGTGCTGCTGGAGAATTGTGTCGAAGAAATGCAGTAGATGCCGGATTACTCGCCACTAAGGGCAAGCAACACCCACTGGTGAGGAGCTGTTGTCTACTCGAGTCAAGGAACACAAACAGGTGGAGATCTGCTGGCGATTTGAGTCGAGCAATCCCCGCAGGCAGTGGGTTGATAACGATTTGAGGTGTGGAACACTAACAGGCTATGGGATTCTGGACACTTGAGGTGACGAGCTCATGCAGGTGGTGGGCTGCTCGCCTCTCAAGGCGAGGAACCACTGCAGGCGATGGGTTGCTGTCACCTCGAGGTTAGGAAATCCCGCAGGCTGCTTGCTGCTGGAGAATTGTTTCGAAGAATCGCAATAGACGCCGGATTGGTGGCCATTCAGGGCAAGCAACCCATACCTGTGAGGAGCTGTTGTCCACTCGAGTCAATGAACACAAACAGGTGGAGATCTGCTGGCGATTTTAGTCGAGAAATCCCCGTAAACAGTATGTTGATAAAAATTTGAGATGTGGAACACTCACAGGCCATGGGATTCTGCACACTTGAGGTGACAAACTCATGCAAGTGGTGGACTGCTGGCCTCTCAAGGCGAGGAACCTCAGCAGGTAGTGGGTTGCTGTCACCTCGAGGGTAGGAAACCCGGCAGGATGCATGATGCTGGAGAATTGTGTCGAAGAATCACAGTAAACGCCGGATAGCTGGCCACTCAGGGCAAGCAACACCCACTGGTGAGGAGCTGTTTTCAACTCGAGTCAAGGAACACAAACAGGTGGAGATCTGCTGGCGATATCAGTCGAGAAATCCCTGCAGGCAGTGGGTTGATAATGATTTGAGATGGGGAACACTCACAGGGTATGGGATTCTGGACACTTGAGGTGACGAATTCATGCAGGAGGTGGGATGCAGGCCTCTCAAGGAGAGGAACCACTGCAGGTGGTGGGTTGCTGTCACCTCGAGGATAGGAAATCCGGCAGACGGCGTGCAACTGGAGAATTGTGTTTTAAAAAATCGCAGTAGACGCCGGATTGCTGGCCGCTCAGGGCAAGCAACACCCACTGTTGAGGAGCTGATGTCAACTCGAGTCAAGAAACACAAATAGGTGGAGATCTGCCGTCGATTTGAGTCGAGAAATCCCCGTAGGCCGTGTGTTGATAATGATTTGAAATGTGGAACACTCACAGGCTATGGGATTCTGGACACTTGAGGTGACGAACTTCTGCAGGTGGTGGGCTGCTGGCCTCTCAAGGCGACGAACCACTGCAGGTGGTGGGTTGCTGTCACCTCGAGGGTAGGAAACCCGGCAGGATGCATGCTGCTTGAGAATTGTGTCGAAGAATCGCAGTAGACGCCGGATTGCTGGCCACTCAGGGCAAGCAACACCCAATGGTGAGGAGCTGTTTTCAACTCGAGTCAAGGAACACAAACATGTGGAGATCTGCTGGCGATTTCAGTCGATAAATCCCCGCAGGCAGTGGGTTGATAACAATTTGAGATGGGGAACACTCACAGGGTATGGGATTCTGGACACTTGAGGTGACGAACTCATGCAGGAGTTGGGATGCTGGCCTCTCAAGGCGAGGAACCACTGCAGGTTGTGGGTTGCTGTCACCTCGAGGATAGGAAATCCGAAAGACTGCGTGCTGCTGGTGAATTGTGTCGAAGAAATGCAGTAGATGCCGGATTGCTCGCCACTCAGGGCAAGCAACACCCACTGGTGAGGAGCTGTTGTCTATTCGAGTCCAGGAACACAAACAGGTGGAGATCTGCTGGCAATTTGAGTCGAGCAATCCCCGCAGGCAGTGGGTTGATAACGATTTGAGGTGTGGAACACTAACAGGCTATGGGATTCTGGACACTTGAGGTGACGAACTCATGCAGGTGGTGGGCTGCTCGCCTCTCAAGGCGAGGAACCACTGCAGGCGATAGGTTGCTGTCACCTCGAGGATAGGAAATCCGAAAGACTGCGTGCTGCTGGAGAATTGTGTCAAAGAAATGCAGTAGAAGCCGGATTGCTGGCCACTCAGGGCAAGCAACACCCACTGGTGAGGAGCTGTTGTCTACTCGAGTCAAAAAACACAAACAGGTGGAGATCTGCTGGCGATTTGAGTCGAAAAATCCCCGCAGGCAGTGGGTTGATAACTATTTGAGATGTGGAAGACTAACAGGCTATGGGATTCTGCACACATGAGGTGACGAACTCATACAGGTGGTGGGCTGCTGGCGTCTCAAGGCGAGGAACCACTGCAGGTGGTGGGTTGCTGTCACCTCGAGGCTAGGAAATCCCGCAGGCTGTGTGCTGCTAGAGAATTGTGACGAAGAATCGCAGTAGACGCCGGATTGCTGGCCACTCATGGCAAGCAACCCCCACTGGTGAGGAGCTGTTGTCAACTCGAGTCAAGGAACGCAAACAGGTGGAGATCTGCTGTCGATTTGAGTCGAGAAATCCCCGTAGGCAGTGGGTTGATAATGATTTGAAAAGTGGAACACTCACAGGCTATGGGATTCTGGATACTTGAGATGACGAACTCATGCAGGTGGTAGGCAGCTGGTCTCTCAAGGCGAGTTACCACTGCTGGTGGTGTGTTGCTGTCACCTCGAGGATAGGAAATCCGGCAGACGGCGTGCTACTGGGGAATTGTGTTTTATAAAATCGCAGTAGACGCCGGATTGCTGGCCGCTCAGGGCAAGCAACACGCACTGTTGAGGATCTGTGGTCAACTCGAGTCAAGAAACACAAATAGGTGGAGATCTGCTGTCGATTTGAGTCGAGAAATCCCCGTAGGCAGTGTGTTGATAATGATTTGAAATGTGGAACACTCACAGGCTATGGGATTCTGGACACTTGAGGTGACGAACCTATGCAGGTGGTGGGCTGCTGGTCTCTCAAGGTGAGGAACCACTACAGGTGGTGTGTTGCTGTCACCTCGAGGATAGGAAATCCAGCAGACGGCGTGCTGCTGGAGAATTGTGTTTTAAAAAATCGCAGTAGACGCCGGATTGCTGGCCACTCAGTGCAAGCAATCCCCACTGGTGAGAAGCTGTTGTCAACTCGACACAAGGAACACAAACAGTTGGAGATCTGCTGGCGATTTGAGACGAGAAATCCCTGCAGGCAGTGGGTTGATAACGATTTGAGATGGGGAACACTCACAGGGTATGGGATTCTGGACACTTGAGGTGACGAACTCATGCAGGTGGTGGACTGCTGACCTCTCAAGGCGAGGAACCACAGCACGTAGTGGGTTGCTGTCACCTCGAGGGTAGGAAACCTTGCAGGATGCGTGCTGCTGGAGAATTGTGTCAAAGAATCGCAGTAGACGCCGGATTGCTGTCCACTCAGGGCAAGCAACACCCACTGGTGAGGAGCTGTTTTCAACTCGAGTCAAGGAACACAAACAGGTGGAGATCTGCTGGCGATTTCAGTCGAGAAATCCCTACAGGCAGTGGGTTGATAACGATTTGAGATGGGGAACACTCACAGGGTATGGGATTCTGGACACTTGAGGTGACGAATTCATGCAGGAGGTGGGATGCTGGCCTCTCAAGGAGAGGAACCACTGCAGGTGGTGGGTTGCTGTCACCTCGAGGATAGGAAATCCGGCAGACGGCGTGCAACTGGAGAATTGTGTTTTAAAAAATCGCAGTAGACGCCGGATTGCTGGCCGCTCAGGGCAAGCAACACCCACTGTTGAGGAGCTGATGTCAACTCGAGTCAAGAAACACAAATAGGTGGAGATCTGCCGTCGATTTGAGTCGAGAAATCCCCGTAGGCCGTGTGTTGATAATGATTTGATATGTGGAACACTCACAGGCTATGGGATTCTGGACACTTGAGGTGACGAACTTATGCAGGTGGTGGGCTGCTGGCCTCTCAAGGCGACGAACCACTGCAGGTGGTGGGTTGCTGTCACCTCGAGGGTAGGAAACCCGGCAGGATGCATGCTGCTTGAGAATTGTGTCGAAGAATCGCAGTAGACGCCGGATTGCTGGCCACTCAGGGCAAGCAACACCCAATGGTGAGGAGCTGTTTTCAACTCGAGTCAAGGAACACAAACATGTGGAGATCTGCTGGCGATTTCAGTCGAGAAATCCCCGCAGGTAGTGGGTTGATAACAATTTGAGATGGGGAACACTCACAGGGTATGGGATTCAGGACACTTGAGGTGACGAACTCATGGAGGAGGTGGGATGCTGGCCTCTCAAGGCGAGGAAACACTACAGGTGGTGGGTTGCTGACACCTGAAGGATAGGAAATCCGGAAGGCTGCGTACTGCTGGAGAATTGTGTCGAAGATTCGCAATAGACGCCGGATTGCTGGCCATTCAGGGCAAGCAGCCCATACTGGTGAGGAGCTGTTGTCCACTCGAGTCAAGGAACACAAACATGTGGAGTCCTGCTGGCGATTTTAGTCGAGAAATCCCCGCAAACAGTATGTTGATAAAAATTTGAGATGTGGAACACTCACAGGCCATGGGATTCTGCACACTTGAGGAGACAAACTCATGCAAGTGGTGGACTGCTGGCCTCTCAAGGCGAGTAACCACAGCAGGTAGTGGGTTGCTGTCACCTCGAGGGTAGGAAACCCGGCAGGATGCATGCTGCATGAGAATTGTGTCGAAGAATCGCAGTAGACGCCGGATTGCCTGCCACTCAGTGCAAGCAACACCCACTGGTGAGGAGCTGTTTTCAACTCGAGTCAAGGAACACAAACAGGTGGAGATCTGCTGGCGATTTCAGTCGAGAAATCGCTGCAGGCAGTGGGTTGATAATGATTTGAGATGGGGAACACTCACATGGTATGGTATTCTTGACACTTGAGGTGATGAATTCATGCAGGAGGTGGGATGCAGGCCTCTCAAGGAGAGGAACCACTGCAGGTGGTGGTTTGCTGTCACCTCGAGGATAGGAAATCCGAAAGACTGCGTGCTGCTGGAGAATTCTGTCGAAGAAATGCAGTAGATGCCGGATTGCTGGCCACTCAGGGCAAGCAACACCCACTGGTGAGGAGCTGTTGTCTACTCGAGTCAAAAAACACAAACAGGTGGAGATCTGCTGGCGATTTGAGTCGAGAAATCCCCGCAGGCAGTGGGTTGATAAGGATTTGAGATGTGGAAGACTAACAGGCTATGGGATTCTGGACACATGAGGTGACGAACTCATGCAGGTGGTGGGCAGCTGGCCTCTCAAGGCGAGGAACCACTGCAGGTGGTGTGTTGCTGCCACCTCTAGGATAGGAAATCCGGCAGACGGCGTGCTACAGGAGAACTGTGTTTTAAAAAATCGCAGTAGACGCCGGATTGCTGGCCGCTCACGGCAAGCAACACCCACTGTTGAGGAGCTGTTGTCAACTCGAGTCAAGAAACACAAATAGGTGGAGATCTGTTGTCGATTTGAGTCGAGAAATCCCCGTAGGCAGTGTGTTGATAATGATTTGAAATGTGGAACACTCACAGGCTATGGGATTCTGGACACTTGAGGTGACGAACTCATGCAGGTGGTGGACTGCTGACCTCTCAAGGCGAGGAACCACAGCACGTAGTGTGTTGCTGTCACCTCGAGAGTAGGAAACCCGGCAGGACGCGTGCTGCTGGAGAATTGTGTCAAAGAATCGCAGTAGACGCCGGATTGCTGTCCACTCAGGGCAAGCAACACCCACTGGTGAGGAGCTGTTTTCAACTCGAGTCAAGGAACACAAACAGGTGGAGATCTGCTGGCGATTTCAGTCGAGAAATCCCTGCAGGCAGTGGGTTGATAACGATTTGAGATGGGGAACACTCACAGGGTATGGGATTCTGGACACTTGAGGTGACGAACTCATGCAGGAGTTGGGATGCTGGCCTCTCAAGGCGAGGAACCACTGCAGGTTGTGGGTTGCTGTCACCTCGAGGATAGGAAATCCGAAAGACTGCGTGCTGCTGGTGAATTGTGTCGAAGAAATGCAGTAGATGCCGGATTGCTCGCCACTCAGGGCAAGCAACACCCACTGGTGAGGAGCTGTTGTCTATTCGAGTCCAGGAACACAAACAGGTGGAGATCTGCTGGCAATTTGAGTCGAGCAATCCCCGCAGGCAGTGGGTTGATAACGATTTGAGGTGTGGAACACTAACAGGCTATGGGATTCTGGACACTTGAGGTGACGAACTCATGCAGGTGGTGGGCTGCTCGCCTCTCAAGGCGAGGAACCACTGCAGGCGATGGGTTGCTGTCACCTCGAGGATAGGAAATCCGAAAGACTGCGTGCTGCTGGAGAATTGTGTCAAAGAAATGCAGTAGAAGCCGGATTGCTGGCCACTCATGGCAAGCAACCCCCACTGGTGAGGAGCTGTTGTCAACTCGAGTCAAGGAACGCAAACAGGTGGAGATCTGCTGTCGATTTGAGTCGAGAAATCCCCGTAGGCAGTGGGTTGATAATGATTTGAAAAGTGGAACACTCACAGGCTATGGGATTCTGGATACTTGAGATGACGAACTCATGCAGGTGGTAGGCAGCTGGTCTCTCAAGGCGAGTTACCACTGCTGGTGGTGTGTTGCTGTCACCTCGAGGATAGGAAATCCGGCAGACGGCGTGCTACTGGGGAATTGTGTTTTAAAAAATCGCAGTAGACGCCGGATTGCTGGCCGCTCAGGGCAAGCAACACGCACTGTTGAGGAGCTGTGGTCAACTCGAGTCAAGAAACACAAATAGGTGGAGATATGCTGTCGATTTGAGTCGAGAAATCCCCGTAGGCAGTGTGTTGATAATGATTTGAAATGTGGAACACTCACAGGCTATGGGATTCTGGACACTTGAGGTGACGAACCTATGCAGGTTGTGGGCTGCTGGTCTCTCAAGGTGAGGAACCACTACAGGTGGTGTGTTGCTGTCACCTCGAGGATAGGAAATCCAGCAGACGGCGTGCTGCTGGAGAATTGTGTTTTAAAAAATCGCAGTAGACGCCGGATTGCTGGCCACTCAGTGCAAGCAATCCCCACTGGTGAGAAGCTGTTGTCAACTCGACACAAGGAACACAAACAGTTGGAGATCTGCTAGCGATTTGAGACGAGAAATCCCTGCAGGCAGTGGGTTGATAACGATTTGAGATGGGGAACACTCACAGGGTATGGGATTCTGGACACTTGAGGTGACGAACTCATGCAGGTGGTGGACTGCTGACCTCTCAAGGCGAGGAACCACAGCACGTAGTGGGTTGCTGTCACCTCGAGGGTAGGAAACCTTGCAGGATGCGTGCTGCTGGAGAATTGTGTCAAAGAATCGCAGTAGACGCCGGATTGCTGTCCACTCAGGGCAAGCAACACCCACTGGTGAGGAGCTGTTTTCAACTCGAGTCAAGGAACACAAACAGGTGGAGATCTGCTGGCGATTTCAGTCGAGAAATCCCTACAGGCAGTGGGTTGATAACGATTTGAGATGGGGAACACTCACAGGGTATGGGATTCTGGGCGCTTGAGGTGACGAACTCATGCAGGAGTTGGGATGCTGGCCTCTCAAGGCGAGGAACCACTGCAGGTGGTGGGTTGCTGTCACCTCGAGGATAGGAAATCCGAAAGACTGCGTGCTGCTGGAGAATTGTGTCGAAGAAATGCAGTAGATGCCGGATTGCTCGCCACTCAGGGCAACCAACACCCACTGGTGTGGAGCTGTTGTCTACTCGAGTCAAGGAACACAAACAGGTGGAGATCTGCTGGCGATTTTAGTCGAGAAATCCCCGTAAACAGTATGTTGATAAAAATTTGAGATGTGGAACACTCGCAGGCTATGGGATTCTGCACACTTGAGGTGACGATCTCATGCAGGTGGTGGGCTGCTGGCCTCTCAAGGCGACGAACCACTGCAGGTGGTGGGTTGCTGTTACCTCGAGGGTAGGAAACCCGGCAGGATGCATGCTGCTTGAGAATTGTGTCGAAGAATCGCAGTAGACGCCGGATTGCTGGCCACTCAGGGCAAGCAACACCCAATGGTGAGGAGCTGTTTTCAACTCGAGTCAAGGAACACAAACATGTGGAGATCTGCTGGCGATTTCAGTCGAGAAATCCCCGCAGGCAGTGGGTTGATAACAATTTGAGATGGGGAACACTCACAGGGTATGGGATTCTGGACACTTGAGGTGACGAACTCATGCAGGAGGTGGGATGCTGGCCTCTCAAGGCGAGGAACAACTACAGGTGGTGGGTTGCTGTCACCTTGAGGATAGGAAATCCGGAAGGCTGCGTGCTGCTGGAGAATTGTGTCGAAGAATCGCAATAGACGCCGGATTGCTGGCCATTCAGGGCAAGCAACCCATACTGGTGAGGAGCTGTTGTCCACTCGAGTCAAGGAACACAAACATGTGGAGTCCTGCTGGCGATTTTAGTCGAGAAATCCCAGCAAACAGTATGTTGATAAAAATTTGAGATGTGGAACACTCACAGGCCATGGGATTCTGCACACTTGAGGTGACAAACTCATGTAAGTGGTGAACTGCTGGCCTCTCAAGGCGTGTAACCACAGCAGGTAGTGGGTTGCTGTCACCTCGAGGGTAGGAAACCCGGCAGGATGCATGCTGCATGAGAATTGTGTCGAAGAATCGCAGTAGACGCCGGATTGCTGGCCACTCAGGGCAAGCAACACCCACTGGTGAGGAGCTGTTTTCAACTCGAGTCAAGGAACAAAAACAGGTGGAGATCTGATGGCGATTTCAGTCGAGAAATCCCTGCAGGCAGTGGGTTGATAATGATTTGAAAAGTGGAACACTCACAGGCTATGGGATTCTGGATACTTGAGGTGACGAACTCATGCAGGTGGTGGGCAGCTGGCCTCTCAAGGCGAGGAACCACTGCAGGTGGTGTGTTGCTGTCACCTCGAGGATAGGAAATCCGGCAGACAGCGTGCTACTGGAGAATTGTGTTTTAAAAAATCGCAGTAGACGCCGGATTGCTGGCCGCTCAGGGCAAGCAACACCCACTGTTGAGGAGCTGTTGTCAACTCGAGTCAAGAAACACAAATAGGTGGAGATCTGCTGTCGATTTGAGTCGAGAAATCCCCGTAGGCAGTGTGTTGATAATGATTTGAAATGTGGAACACTCACAGGCTATGGGATTCTGGATACTTGAGGTGACGAACTCATGCAGGTGGTGGGCAGCTGGCGTCTCAAGGCGAAGAACCACTGCAGGCGAGGAGTTGCTGTCACCTCGAGGCTAGGATATCCTGCAGGCTGTGTGCTGCTAGAGAATTGTGTCGAAGGATCGCAGTAGACGCCAGATTGCTGGCCACTCAGTGCAAGCAATCCCCACTGGTGAGAAGCTGTTGTCAACTCGACTCAAGGAACACAAACAGTTGGAGATCTGCTGGCGATTTGAGACGAGAAATCCCTGCAGGCAGTGGGTTGAGAACAATTTGAGATGGGGAACACTCACAGGGTATGGGATTCTGGACACTTGAGGTGACGAACTCATGCAGGTGGTGGACTGCTGACCTCTCAAGGCGAGGAACCACAGCACGTAGTGGGTTGCTGTCACCTCGAGGGTAGGAAACCCGGCAGGATGCGTGCTGCTGGAGAATTGTGTCAAAGAATCGCAGTAGACGCCGGATTGCTGTCTACTCAGGGCAAGCAACATCAACTGGTGAGGAGCTGTTTTCAACTCGAGTCAAGGAACACAAACAGGTGGAGATCTGCTGGCGATTTCAGTCGAGAAATCCCTGCGGGCAGTGGGTTGATAACGATTTGAGATGAGGAACACTCACAGGGTATGGGATTCTGGACACTTGAGGTGACGAACTCATGCAGGAGTTGGGATGCTGGCCTCTCAAGGCGAGGAACCACTGCAGGTTGTGGGTTGCTGTCACCTCGAGTATAGGAAATCCGAAAGACTGCGTGCTGCTGGAGAATTGTGTCGAAGAAATGCAGTAGATGCCGGATTACTCGCCACTCAGGGCAAGCAACACCCACTGGTGAGGAGCTGTTGTCTACTCGAGTCAAGGAACACAAACAGGTGGAGATCTGCTGGCGATTTGAGTCGAGCAATCCCCGCAGGCAGTGGGTTGATAACGATTTGAGGTGTGGAACACTAACAGGCTATGGGATTCTGGACACTTGAGGTGACGAGCTCATGCAGGTGGTGGGCTGCTCGCCTCTCAAGGCGAGGAACCACTGCAGGCGATGGGTTGCTGTCACCTCGAGGTTAGGAAATCCCGCAGGCTGCTTGCTGCTGGAGAATTGTTTCGAAGAATCGCAATAGACGCCGGATTGGTGGCCATTCAGGGCAAGCAACCCATACCTGTGAGGAGCTGTTGTCCACTCGAGTCAATGAACACAAACAGGTGGAGATCTGCTGGCGATTTTAGTCGAGAAATCCCCGTAAACAGTATGTTGATAAAAATTTGAGATGTGGAACACTCACAGGCCATGGGATTCTGCACACTTGAGGTGACAAACTCATGCAAGTGGTGGACTGCTGGCCTCTCAAGGCGAGGAACCTCAGCAGGTAGTGGGTTGCTGTCACCTCGAGGGTAGGAAACCCGGCAGGATGCATGCTGCTGGAGAATTGTGTCGAAGAATCACAGTAAACGCCGGATAGCTGGCCACTCAGGGCAAGCAACACCCACTGGTGAGGAGCTGTTTTCAACTCGAGTCAAGGAACACAAACAGGTGGAGATCTGCTGGCGATATCAGTCGAGAAATCCCTGCAGGCAGTGGGTTGATAATGATTTGAGATGGGGAACACTCACAGGGTATGGGATTCTGGACACTTGAGGTGACGAACTTCTGCAGGTGGTGGGCTGCTGGCCTCTCAAGGCGACGAACCACTGCAGGTGGTGGGTTGCTGTCACCTCGAGGGTAGGAAACCCGGCAGGATGCATGCTGCTGGAGAATTGTGTCGAAGAATCACAGTAAACGCCGGATAGCTGGCCACTCAGGGCAAGCAACACCCACTGGTGAGGAGCTGTTTTCAACTCGAGTCAAGGAACACAAACAGGTGGAGATCTGCTGGCGATATCAGTCGAGAAATCCCTGCAGGCAGTGGGTTGATAATGATTTGAGATGTGGAACACTCACAGGCCATGGGATTCTGCACACTTGAGGTGACGAATTCATGCAGGAGGTGGGATGCAGGCCTCTCAAGGAGAGGAACCACTGCAGGTGGTGGGTTGCTGTCACCTCGAGGATAGGAAATCCGGCAGACGGCGTGCAACTGGAGAATTGTGTTTTAAAAAATCGCAGTAGACGCCGGATTGCTGGCCGCTCAGGGCAAGCAACACCCACTGTTGAGGAGCTGATGTCAACTCGAGTCAAGAAACACAAATAGGTGGAGATCTGCCGTCGATTTGAGTCGAGAAATCCCCGTAGGCCGTGTGTTGATAATGATTTGAAATGTGGAACACTCACAGGCTATGGGATTCTGGACACTTGAGGTGACGAACTTCTGCAGGTGGTGGGCTGCTGGCCTCTCAAGGCGACGAACCACTGCAGGTGGTGGGTTGCTGTCACCTCGAGGGTAGGAAACCCGGCAGGATGCATGCTGCTTGAGAATTGTGTCGAAGAATCGCAGTAGACGCCGGATTGCTGGCCACTCAGGGCAAGCAACACCCAATGGTGAGGAGCTGTTTTCAACTCGAGTCAAGGAACACAAACATGTGGAGATCTGCTGGCGATTTCAGTCGATAAATCCCCGCAGGCAGTGGGTTGATAACAATTTGAGATGGGGAACACTCACAGGGTATGGGATTCTGGACACTTGAGGTGACGAACTCATGGAGGAGGTGGGATGCTGGCCTCTCAAGGCGAGGAAACACTACAGGTGGTGGGTTGCTGTCACCTTGAGGATAGGAAATCCGGAAGGCTGCGTGCTGCTGGAGAAATGTGTCGAAGATTCGCAATAGACGCCGGATTGCTGGCCATTCAGGGCAAGCAGCCCATACTGGTGAGGAGCTGTTGTCCACTCGAGTCAAGGAACACAAACATGTGGAGTCCTGCTGGCGATTTTTGTCGAGAAATCCCCGCAAACAGTATGTTGATAAAAATTTGAGATGTGGAACACTCACAGGCCATGGGATTCTGCACACTTGAGGTGACAAACTCATGCAAGTGGTGGACTGCTGGCCTCTCAAGGCGAGTAACCACAGCAGGTAGTGGGTTGCTGTCACCTCGAGGGTAGGAAACCCGGCAGGATGCATGCTGCATGAGAATTGTGTCGAAGAATCGCAGTAGACGCCGGATTGCCTGCCACTCAGGGCAAGCAACACCCACTGGTGAGGAGCTGTTTTCAACTCGGGTCAAGGAACACAAACAGGTGGAGATCTGCTGGCGATTTCAGTCGAGAAATCGCTGCAGGCAGTGGGTTGATAATGATTTGAGATGGGGAACACTCACATGGTATGGTATTCTTGACACTTGAGGTGATGAATTCATGCAGGAGGTGGGATGCAGGCCTCTCAAGGAGAGGAACCACTGCAGGTGGTGGTTTGCTGTCACCTCGAGGATAGGAAATCCGAAAGACTGCGTGCTGCTGGAGAATTCTGTCGAAGAAATGCAGTAGATGCCGGATTGCTGGCCACTCAGGGCAAGCAACACCCACTGTTGAGGAGCTGTTGTCTACTCGAGTCAAAAAACACAAACAGGTGGAGATCTGCTGGCGATTTGAGTCGAGAAATCCCCGCAGGCAGTGGGTTGATAAGGATTTGAGATGTGGAAGACTAACAGGCTATGGGATTCTGGACACATGAGGTGACGAACTCATGCAGGTGGTGGGCAGCTGGCCTCTCAAGGCGAGGAACCACTGCAGGTGGTGTGTTGCTGCCACCTCTAGGATAGGAAATCCGGCAGACGGCGTGCTGCAGGAGAACTGTGTTTTAAAAAATCGCAGTAGACGCCGGATTGCTGGCCGCTCAGGGCAAGCAACACCCACTGTTGAGGAGCTGTTGTCAACTCGAGTCAAGAAACACAAATAGGTGGAGATCTGTTGTCGATTTGAGTCGAGAAATCCCCGTAGGCAGTGTGTTGATAATGATTTGAAATGTGGAACACTCACAGGCTATGGGATTCTGGACACTTGAGGTGACGAACTCATGCAGGTGGTGGACTGCTGACCTCTCAAGGCGAGGAACCACAGCACGTAGTGTGTTGCTGTCACCTCGAGAGTAGGAAACCCGGCAGGACGCGTGCTGCTGGAGAATTGTGTCAAAGAATCGCAGTAGACGCCGGATTGCTGTCCACTCAGGGCAAGCAACACCCACTGGTGAGGAGCTGTTTTCAACTCGAGTCAAGGAACACAAACAGGTGGAGATCTGCTAGCGATTTCAGTCGAGAAATCCCTGCAGGCAGTGGGTTGATAACGATTTGAGATGGGGAACACTCACAGGGTATGGGATTCTGGACACTTGAGGTGACGAACTCATGCAGGAGTTGGGATGCTGGCCTCTCAAGGCGAGGAACCACTGCAGGTTGTGGGTTGCTGTCACCTCGAGGATAGGAAATCCGAAAGACTGCGTGCTGCTGGTGAATTGTGTCGAAGAAATGCAGTAGATGCCGGATTGCTCGCCACTCAGGGCAAGCAACACCCACTGGTGAGGAGCTGTTGTCTATTCGAGTCCAGGAACACAAACAGGTGGAGATCTGCTGGCGATTTGAGACGAGAAATCCCTGCAGGCAGTGGGTTGATAACGATTTGAGATGGGGAACACTCACAGGGTATGGGATTCTGGACACTTGAGGTGACGAACTCATGCAGGTGGTGGACTGCTGACCTCTCAAGGCGAGGAACCACAGCACGTAGTGGGTTGCTCTCACCTCGAGGGTAGGAAACCTTGCAGGATGCGTGCTGCTTGAGAATTGTGTCAAAGAATCGCAGTAGACGCCGGATTGCTGTCCACTCAGGGCAAGCAACACCCACTGGTGAGGAGCTGTTTTCAACTCGAGTCAAGGAACACAAACAGGTGGAGATCTGCTGGCGATTTTAGTCGAGAAATCCCCGTAAACAGTATGTTGATAAAAATTTGAGATGTTGAACACTCGCAGGCTATGGGATTCTGCACACTTGAGGTGACGATCTCATGCAAGTGGTGGAGTGCTGGCCTCTCAAGACGAGGAACCACAGCAGGTAGTGGGTTGCTGTCACCTCGAGGGTAGGAAACCCGGCAGGATGCATGCTGCTGGAGAATTGTGTCGAAGAATCACAGTAAACGCCGGATTGCTGGCCACTCAGGGCAAGCAACACCCACTGGTGAGGAGCAGTTTTCAACTCGAGTCAAGGAACACAAACATGTGGAGATCTGCTGGCGATTTCAGTCGAGAAATCCCTGCAGGCAGTGGGTTGATAACGATTTGAGATGGGGAACACTCACAGGCTATGGGATTCTGCACACTTGAGGTGACGAACTCATGCAGGTGGTGGGCAGCTGGCCTCTCAAGGCGAGGAACCACTGCAGTTGGTGTGTTGCTGTCACCTCGAGGATAGGAAATCCAGCAAATGGCGTGCTACTGGAGAATTGTGTTTTAAAAAATCGCAGTAGACGCCGGATTGCTGGCCGCTCAGGGCAAGCATCACCCACTTTTGAGGAGCTGTTGTCAACTCGAGTCAAAAAACACAAACAGGTGGAAATCTGCTGGCGATTTGAGTCGAGAAATCCCCGCAGGCAGTGGGTTGATAACGATTTGAGATGTGGTAGACTAACTGCTATGGGATTCTGGACACATGAGGTGACGAACTCATGCAGGTGGTGGGCTGCTGGCCTCTCAAGGCGAGGAACCACTGCAGGCGGTGGGTTGCTGTCACCTCGAGGCTAGGAAATTCCGCAGGCTGTGTGCTGCTAGAGAATTGTGTCGAAAAATCGCAGTAGACGCCGGATTGCTGCCCACTCATGCAAGCAACCCCCACTGGTGAGGAGCTGTTGTCAACTCGAGTCAAGCAACGCAAACAGGTGGAGATCTGCTGTCGATTTGAGTCGAGAAATCCCAGTAGGCAGTGGGTTGATAATGATTTGAAAAGTGGAACACTCACAGGCCATGGGATTCTGCACACTTGAGGTGACAAACTCATGCAAGTGGTGGACTGCTGGCCTCTCAAGGCGAGTAACCACAGCAGGTAGTGGGTTGCTGTCACCTCGAGGGTAGGAAACCCGGCAGGATGCATGCTGCATGAGAATTGTGTCGAAGAATCGCAGTAGACGCCGGATTGCCTGCCACTCAGGGCAAGCAACACCCACTGGTGAGGAGCTGTTTTCAACTCGGGTCAAGGAACACAAACAGGTGGAGATCTGCTGGCGATTTCAGTCGAGAAATCGCTGCAGGCAGTGGGTTGATAATGATTTGAGATGGGGAACACTCACATGGTATGGTATTCTTGACACTTGAGGTGATGAATTCATGCAGGAGGTGGGATGCAGGCCTCTCAAGGAGAGGAACCACTGCAGGTGGTGGCTTGCTGTCACCTCGAGGATAGGAAATCCGAAAGACTGCGTGCTGCTGGAGAATTCTGTCGAAGAAATGCAGTAGATGCCGGATTGCTGGCCACTCAGGGCAAGCAACACCCACTGTTGAGGAGCTGTTGTCTACTCGAGTCAAAAAACACAAACAGGTGGAGATCTGCTGGCGATTTGAGTCGAGAAATCCCCGCAGGCAGTGGGTTGATAAGGATTTGAGATGTGGAAGACTAACAGGCTATGGGATTCTGGACACATGAGGTGACGAACTCATGCAGGTGGTGGGCAGCTGGCCTCTCAAGGCGAGGAACCACTGCAGGTGGTGTGTTGCTGCCACCTCTAGGATAGGAAATCCGGCAGACGGCGTGCTGCAGGAGAACTGTGTTTTAAAAAATCGCAGTAGACGCCGGATTGCTGGCCGCTCAGGGCAAGCAACACCCACTGTTGAGGAGCTGTTGTCAACTCGAGTCAAGAAACACAAATAGGTGGAGATCTGTTGTCGATTTGAGTCGAGAAATCCCCGTAGGCAGTGTGTTGATAATGATTTGAAATGTGGAACACTCACAGGCTATGGGATTCTGGACACTTGAGGTGACGAACTCATGCAGGTGGTGGACTGCTGACCTCTCAAGGCGAGGAACCACAGCACGTAGTGTGTTGCTGTCACCTCGAGAGTAGGAAACCCGGCAGGACGCGTGCTGCTGGAGAATTGTGTCAAAGAATCGCAGTAGACGCCGGATTGCTGTCCACTCAGGGCAAGCAACACCCACTGGTGAGGAGCTGTTTTCAACTCGAGTCAAGGAACACAAACAGGTGGAGATCTGCTAGCGATTTCAGTCGAGAAATCCCTGCAGGCAGTGGGTTGATAACGATTTGAGATGGGGAACACTCACAGGGTATGGGATTCTGGACACTTGAGGTGACGAACTCATGCAGGAGTTGGGATGCTGGCCTCTCAAGGCGAGGAACCACTGCAGGTTGTGGGTTGCTGTCACCTCGAGGATAGGAAATCCGAAAGACTGCGTGCTGCTGGTGAATTGTGTCGAAGAAATGCAGTAGATGCCGGATTGCTCGCCACTCAGGGCAAGCAACACCCACTGGTGAGGAGCTGTTGTCTATTCGAGTCCAGGAACACAAACAGGTGGAGATCTGCTGGCGATTTGAGACGAGAAATCCCTGCAGGCAGTGGGTTGATAACGATTTGAGATGGGGAACACTCACAGGGTATGGGATTCTGGACACTTGAGGTGACGAACTCATGCAGGTGGTGGACTGCTGACCTCTCAAGGCAAGGAACCACAGCACGTAGTGGGTTGCTCTCACCTCGAGGGTAGGAAACCTTGCAGGATGCGTGCTGCTTGAGAATTGTGTCAAAGAATCGCAGTAGACGCCGGATTGCTGTCCACTCAGGGCAAGCAACACCCACTGGTGAGGAGCTGTTTTCAACTCGAGTCAAGGAACACAAACAGGTGGAGATCTGCTGGCGATTTTAGTCGAGAAATCCCCGTAAACAGTATGTTGATAAAAATTTGAGATGTTGAACACTCGCAGGCTATGGGATTCTGCACACTTGAGGTGACGATCTCATGCAAGTGGTGGAGTGCTGGCCTCTCAAGACGAGGAACCACAGCAGGTAGTGGGTTGCTGTCACCTCGAGGGTAGGAAACCCGGCAGGATGCATGCTGCTGGAGAATTGTGTCGAAGAATCACAGTAAACGCCGGATTGCTGGCCACTCAGGGCAAGCAACACCCACTGGTGAGGAGCAGTTTTCAACTCGAGTCAAGGAACACAAACATGTGGAGATCTGCTGGCGATTTCAGTCGAGAAATCCCTGCAGGCAGTGGGTTGATAACGATTTGAGATGGGGAACACTCACAGGCTATGGGATTCTGCACACTTGAGGTGACGAACTCATGCAGGTGGTGGGCAGCTGGCCTCTCAAGGCGAGGAACCACTGCAGTTGGTGTGTTGCTGTCACCTCGAGGATAGGAAATCCAGCAAATGGCGTGCTACTGGAGAATTGTGTTTTAAAAAATCGCAGTAGACGCCGGATTGCTGGCCGCTCAGGGCAAGCATCACCCACTTTTGAGGAGCTGTTGTCAACTCGAGTCAAAAAACACAAACAGGTGGAAATCTGCTGGCGATTTGAGTCGAGAAATCCCCGCAGGCAGTGGGTTGATAACGATTTGAGATGTGGTAGACTAACTGCTATGGGATTCTGGACACATGAGGTGACGAACTCATGCAGGTGGTGGGCTGCTGGCCTCTCAAGGCGAGGAACCACTGCAGGCGGTGGGTTGCTGTCACCTCGAGGCTAGGAAATTCCGCAGGCTGTGTGCTGCTAGAGAATTGTGTCGAAAAATCGCAGTAGACGCCGGATTGCTGCCCACTCATGCAAGCAACCCCCACTGGTGAGGAGCTGTTGTCAACTCGAGTCAAGCAACGCAAACAGGTGGAGATCTGCTGTCGATTTGAGTCGAGAAATCCCAGTAGGCAGTGGGTTGATAATGATTTGAAAAGTGGAACACTCACAGGCTATGGGATTCTGCACACTTGAGGTGACGAACTCATGCAAGTGGTGGACTGCTGGCCTCTCAAGGCGCGTAACCACAGCAGGCGATGGGTTGCTGTCACCTCGAGGTTAGGAAATCCCGCAGGCTGCTTGCTGCTGGAGAATTGTTTCGAAGAATCGCAATAGACGCCGGATTGGTGGCCATTCAGGGCAAGCAACCCATACCTGTGAGGAGCTGTTGTCCACTCGAGTCAATGAACACAAACAGGTGGAGATCTGCTGGCGATTTTAGTCGAGAAATCCCCGTAAACAGTATGTTGATAAAAATTTGAGATGTGGAACACTCGCAGGCTATGGGATTCTGCACACTTGAGGTGATGATCTCATGCAAGTGGTGGACTGCTGGCCTCTCAAGACGAGGAACCTCAGCAGGTAGTGGGTTGCTGTCACCTCGAGGGTAGGAAACCCGGCAGGATGCATGCTGCTGGAGAATTGTGTCGAAGAATCACAGTAAACGCCGGATAGCTGGCCACTCAGGGCAAGCAACACCCACTGGTGAGGAGCTGTTTTCAACTCGAGTCAAGGAACACAAACAGGTGGAGATCTGCTGGCGATATCAGTCGAGAAATCCCTGCAGGCAGTGGGTTGATAATGATTTGAGATGGGGAACACTCACAGGGTATGGGATTCTGGACACTTGAGGTGACGAACTCATGCAGGTGGTGGGCAGCTGGCCTCTCAAGGCGAGGAACCACTGCAGGTGGTGTGTTGCTGTCACCTCGAGGATAGGAAATCCGGCAGACAGCGTGCTACTGGAGAATTGTGTTTTAAAAAATCGCAGTAGACGCCGGATTGCTGGCCGCTCAGGGCAAGCAACACCCACTGTTGAGGAGCTGTTGTCAACTCGAGTCAAGAAACACAAATAGGTGGAGATCTGCTGTCGATTTGAGTCGAGAAATCCCCGTAGGCAGTGTGTTGATAATGATTTGAAATGTGGAACACTCACAGGCTATGGGATTCTGGATACTTGAGGTGACGAACTCATGCAGGTGGTGGGCAGCTGGCGTCTCAAGGCGAAGAACCACTGCAGGCGAGGAGTTGCTGTCACCTCGAGGCTAGGATATCCTGCAGGCTGTGTGCTGCTAGAGAATTGTGTCGAAGGATCGCAGTAGACGCCAGATTGCTGGCCACTCAGTGCAAGCAATCCCCACTGGTGAGAAGCTGTTGTCAACTCGACTCAAGGAACACAAACAGTTGGAGATCTGCTGGCGATTTGAGACGAGAAATCCCTGCAGGCAGTGGGTTGAGAACAATTTGAGATGGGGAACACTCACAGGGTATGGGATTCTGGACACTTGAGGTGACAAACTCATGCAAGTGGTGGACTGCTGGCCTCTCAAGGCGAGGAACCTCAGCAGGTAGTGGGTTGCTGTCACCTCGAGGGTAGGAAACCCGGCAGGATGCATGCTGCTGGAGAATTGTGTCGAAGAATCACAGTAAACGCCGGATAGCTGGCCACTCAGGGCAAGCAACACCCACTGGTGAGGAGCTGTTTTCAACTCGAGTCAAGGAACACAAACAGGTGGAGATCTGCTGGCGATATCAGTCGAGAAATCCCTGCAGGCAGTGGGTTGATAATGATTTGAGATGGGGAACACTCACAGGGTATGGGATTCTGGACACTTGAGGTGACGAACTTCTGCAGGTGGTGGGCTGCTGGCCTCTCAAGGCGACGAACCACTGCAGGTGGTGGGTTGCTGTCACCTCGAGGGTAGGAAACCCGGCAGGATGCATGCTGCTGGAGAATTGTGTCGAAGAATCACAGTAAACGCCGGATAGCTGGCCACTCAGGGCAAGCAACACCCACTGGTGAGGAGCTGTTTTCAACTCGAGTCAAGGAACACAAACAGGTGGAGATCTGCTGGCGATATCAGTCGAGAAATCCCTGCAGGCAGTGGGTTGATAATGATTTGAGATGTGGAACACTCACAGGCCATGGGATTCTGCACACTTGAGGTGACGAATTCATGCAGGAGGTGGGATGCAGGCCTCTCAAGGAGAGGAACCACTGCAGGTGGTGGGTTGCTGTCACCTCGAGGATAGGAAATCCGGCAGACGGCGTGCAACTGGAGAATTGTGTTTTAAAAAATCGCAGTAGACGCCGGATTGCTGGCCGCTCAGGGCAAGCAACACCCACTGTTGAGGAGCTGATGTCAACTCGAGTCAAGAAACACAAATAGGTGGAGATCTGCCGTCGATTTGAGTCGAGAAATCCCCGTAGGCCGTGTGTTGATAATGATTTGAAATGTGGAACACTCACAGGCTATGGGATTCTGGACACTTGAGGTGACGAACTTCTGCAGGTGGTGGGCTGCTGGCCTCTCAAGGCGACGAACCACTGCAGGTGGTGGGTTGCTGTCACCTCGAGGGTAGGAAACCCGGCAGGATGCATGCTGCTTGAGAATTGTGTCGAAGAATCGCAGTAGACGCCGGATTGCTGGCCACTCAGGGCAAGCAACACCCAATGGTGAGGAGCTGTTTTCAACTCGAGTCAAGGAACACAAACATGTGGAGATCTGCTGGCGATTTCAGTCGATAAATCCCCGCAGGCAGTGGGTTGATAACAATTTGAGATGGGGAACACTCACAGGGTATGGGATTCTGGACACTTGAGGTGACGAACTCATGGAGGAGGTGGGATGCTGGCCTCTCAAGGCGAGGAAACACTACAGGTGGTGGGTTGCTGTCACCTTGAGGATAGGAAATCCGGAAGGCTGCGTGCTGCTGGAGAAATGTGTCGAAGATTCGCAATAGACGCCGGATTGCTGGCCATTCAGGGCAAGCAGCCCATACTGGTGAGGAGCTGTTGTCCACTCGAGTCAAGGAACACAAACATGTGGAGTCCTGCTGGCGATTTTTGTCGAGAAATCCCCGCAAACAGTATGTTGATAAAAATTTGAGATGTGGAACACTCACAGGCCATGGGATTCTGCACACTTGAGGTGACAAACTCATGCAAGTGGTGGACTGCTGGCCTCTCAAGGCGAGTAACCACAGCAGGTAGTGGGTTGCTGTCACCTCGAGGGTAGGAAACCCGGCAGGATGCATGCTGCATGAGAATTGTGTCGAAGAATCGCAGTAGACGCCGGATTGCCTGCCACTCAGGGCAAGCAACACCCACTGGTGAGGAGCTGTTTTCAACTCGGGTCAAGGAACACAAACAGGTGGAGATCTGCTGGCGATTTCAGTCGAGAAATCGCTGCAGGCAGTGGGTTGATAATGATTTGAGATGGGGAACACTCACATGGTATGGTATTCTTGACACTTGAGGTGATGAATTCATGCAGGAGGTGGGATGCAGGCCTCTCAAGGAGAGGAACCACTGCAGGTGGTGGTTTGCTGTCACCTCGAGGATAGGAAATCCGAAAGACTGCGTGCTGCTGGAGAATTCTGTCGAAGAAATGCAGTAGATGCCGGATTGCTGGCCACTCAGGGCAAGCAACACCCACTGTTGAGGAGCTGTTGTCTACTCGAGTCAAAAAACACAAACAGGTGGAGATCTGCTGGCGATTTGAGTCGAGAAATCCCCGCAGGCAGTGGGTTGATAAGGATTTGAGATGTGGAAGACTAACAGGCTATGGGATTCTGGACACATGAGGTGACGAACTCATGCAGGTGGTGGGCAGCTGGCCTCTCAAGGCGAGGAACCACTGCAGGTGGTGTGTTGCTGCCACCTCTAGGATAGGAAATCCGGCAGACGGCGTGCTGCAGGAGAACTGTGTTTTAAAAAATCGCAGTAGACGCCGGATTGCTGGCCGCTCAGGGCAAGCAACACCCACTGTTGAGGAGCTGTTGTCAACTCGAGTCAAGAAACACAAATAGGTGGAGATCTGTTGTCGATTTGAGTCGAGAAATCCCCGTAGGCAGTGTGTTGATAATGATTTGAAATGTGGAACACTCACAGGCTATGGGATTCTGGACACTTGATGTGACGAACTCATGCAGGTGGTGGACTGCTGACCTCTCAAGGCGAGGAACCACAGCACGTAGTGTGTTGCTGTCACCTCGAGAGTAGGAAACCCGGCAGGACGCGTGCTGCTGGAGAATTGTGTCAAAGAATCGCAGTAGACGCCGGATTGCTGTCCACTCAGGGCAAGCAACACCCACTGGTGAGGAGCTGTTTTCAACTCGAGTCAAGGAACACAAACAGGTGGAGATCTGCTAGCGATTTCAGTCGAGAAATCCCTGCAGGCAGTGGGTTGATAACGATTTGAGATGGGGAACACTCACAGGGTATGGGATTCTGGACACTTGAGGTGACGAACTCATGCAGGAGTTGGGATGCTGGCCTCTCAAGGCGAGGAACCACTGCAGGTTGTGGGTTGCTGTCACCTCGAGGATAGGAAATCCGAAAGACTGCGTGCTGCTGGTGAATTGTGTCGAAGAAATGCAGTAGATGCCGGATTGCTCGCCACTCAGGGCAAGCAACACCCACTGGTGAGGAGCTGTTGTCTATTCGAGTCCAGGAACACAAACAGGTGGAGATCTGCTGGCGATTTGAGACGAGAAATCCCTGCAGGCAGTGGGTTGATAACGATTTGAGATGGGGAACACTCACAGGGTATGGGATTCTGGACACTTGAGGTGACGAACTCATGCAGGTGGTGGACTGCTGACCTCTCAAGGCGAGGAACCACAGCACGTAGTGGGTTGCTCTCACCTCGAGGGTAGGAAACCTTGCAGGATGCGTGCTGCTTGAGAATTGTGTCAAAGAATCGCAGTAGACGCCGGATTGCTGTCCACTCAGGGCAAGCAACACCCACTGGTGAGGAGCTGTTTTCAACTCGAGTCAAGGAACACAAACAGGTGGAGATCTGCTGGCGATTTTAGTCGAGAAATCCCCGTAAACAGTATGTTGATAAAAATTTGAGATGTTGAACACTCGCAGGCTATGGGATTCTGCACACTTGAGGTGACGATCTCATGCAAGTGGTGGAGTGCTGGCCTCTCAAGACGAGGAACCACAGCAGGTAGTGGGTTGCTGTCACCTCGAGGGTAGGAAACCCGGCAGGATGCATGCTGCTGGAGAATTGTGTCGAAGAATCACAGTAAACGCCGGATTGCTGGCCACTCAGGGCAAGCAACACCCACTGGTGAGGAGCAGTTTTCAACTCGAGTCAAGGAACACAAACATGTGGAGATCTGCTGGCGATTTCAGTCGAGAAATCCCTGCAGGCAGTGGGTTGATAACGATTTGAGATGGGGAACACTCACAGGCTATGGGATTCTGCACACTTGAGGTGACGAACTCATGCAGGTGGTGGGCAGCTGGCCTCTCAAGGCGAGGAACCACTGCAGTTGGTGTGTTGCTGTCACCTCGAGGATAGGAAATCCAGCAAATGGCGTGCTACTGGAGAATTGTGTTTTAAAAAATCGCAGTAGACGCCGGATTGCTGGCCGCTCAGGGCAAGCATCACCCACTTTTGAGGAGCTGTTGTCAACTCGAGTCAAAAAACACAAACAGGTGGAAATCTGCTGGCGATTTGAGTCGAGAAATCCCCGCAGGCAGTGGGTTGATAACGATTTGAGATGTGGTAGACTAACTGCTATGGGATTCTGGACACATGAGGTGACGAACTCATGCAGGTGGTGGGCTGCTGGCCTCTCAAGGCGAGGAACCACTGCAGGCGGTGGGTTGCTGTCACCTCGAGGCTAGGAAATTCCGCAGGCTGTGTGCTGCTAGAGAATTGTGTCGAAAAATCGCAGTAGACGCCGGATTGCTGCCCACTCATGCAAGCAACCCCCACTGGTGAGGAGCTGTTGTCAACTCGAGTCAAGCAACGCAAACAGGTGGAGATCTGCTGTCGATTTGAGTCGAGAAATCCCAGTAGGCAGTGGGTTGATAATGATTTGAAAAGTGGAACACTCACAGGCTATGGGATTCTGCACACTTGAGGTGACGAACTCATGCAAGTGGTGGACTGCTGGCCTCTCAAGGCGCGTAACCACAGCAGGCGATGGGTTGCTGTCACCTCGAGGTTAGGAAATCCCGCAGGCTGCTTGCTGCTGGAGAATTGTTTCGAAGAATCGCAATAGACGCCGGATTGTTGGCATTCAGGGCAAGCAACCCATACCTGTGAGGAGCTGTTGTCCACTCGAGTCAATGAACACAAACAGGTGGAGATCTGCTGGCGATTTTAGTCGAGAAATCCCCGTAAACAGTATGTTGATAAAAATTTGAGATGTGGAACACTCGCAGGCTATGGGATTCTGCACACTTGAGGTGACGAACTCATGCAAGTGGTGGACTGCTGGCCTCTCAAGACGAGGAACCTCAGCAGGTAGTGGGTTGCTGTCACCTCGAGGGTAGGAAACCCGGCAGGATGCATGCTGCTGGAGAATTGTGTCGAAGAATCACAGTAAGCGCCGGATAGCTGGCCACTCAGGGCAAGCAACACCCACTGGTGAGGAGCTGTTTTCAACTCGAGTCAAGGAACACAAACAGGTGGAGATCTGCTGGCGATATCAGTCGAGAAATCCCTGCAGGCAGTGGGTTGATAATGATTTGAGATGGGGAACACTCACAGGGTATGGGATTCTGGACACTTGAGGTGACGAATTCATGCAGGAGGTGGGATGCAGGCCTCTCAAGGAGAGGAACCACTGCAGGTGGTGGGTTGCTGTCACCTCGAGGATAGGAAATCCGGCAGACGGCGTGCAACTGGAGAATTGTGTTTTAAAAAATCGCAGTAGACGCCGGATTGCTGGCCGCTCAGGGCAAGCAACACCCACTGTTGAGGAGCTGATGTCAACTCGAGTCAAGAAACACAAATAGGTGGAGATCTGCCGTCGATTTGAGTCGAGAAATCCCCGTAGGCCGTGTGTTGATAATGATTTGAAATGTGGAACACTCACAGGCTATGGGATTCTGGACACTTGAGGTGACGAACTTATGCAGGTGGTGGGCTGCTGGCCTCTCAAGGCGACGAACCACTGCAGGTGGTGGGTTGCTGTCACCTCGAGGGTAGGAAACCCGGCAGGATGCATGCTGCTTGAGAATTGTGTCGAAGAATCGCAGTAGACGCCGGATTGCTGGCCACTCAGGGCAAGCAACACCCAATGGTGAGGAGCTGTTTTCAACTCGAGTCAAGGAACACAAACATGTGGAGATCTGCTGGCGATTTCAGTCGATAAATCCCCGCAGGCAGTGGGTTGATAACAATTTGAGATGGGGAACACTCACAGGGTATGGGATTCTGGACACTTGAGGTGACGAACTCATGGAGGAGGTGGGATGCTGGCCTCTCAAGGCGAGGAAACACTACAGGTGGTGGGTTGCTGTCACCTTGAGGATAGGAAATCCGGAAGGCTGCGTGCTGCTGGAGAATTGTGTCGAAGATTCGCATTAGACGCCGGATTGCTGGCCATTCAGGGCAAGCAGCCCATACTGGTGAGGAGCTGTTGTCCACTCGAGTCAAGGAACACAAACATGTGGAGTCCTGCTGGCGATTTTTGTCGAGAAATCCCCGCAAACAGTATGTTGATAAAAATTTGAGATGTGGAACACTCACAGGCCATGGGATTCTGCACACTTGAGGTGACAAACTCATGCAAGTGGTGGACTGCTGGCCTCTCAAGGCGAGTAACCACAGCAGGTAGTGGGTTGCTGTCACCTCGAGGGTAGGAAACCCGGCAGGATGCATGCTGCATGAGAATTGTGTCGAAGAATCGCAGTAGACGCCGGATTGCCTGCCACTCAGGGCAAGCAACACCCACTGGTGAGGAGCTGTTTTCAACTCGAGTCAAGGAACACAAACAGGTGGAGATCTGCTGGCGATTTCAGTCGAGAAATCGCTGCAGGCAGTGGGTTGATAATGATTTGAGATGGGGAACACTCACATGGTATGGTATTCTTGACACTTGAGGTGATGAATTCATGCAGGAGGTGGGATGCAGGCCTCTCAAGGAGAGGAACCACTGCAGGTGGTGGTTTGCTGTCACCTCGAGGATAGGAAATCCGAAAGACTGCGTGCTGCTGGAGAATTCTGTCGAAGAAATGCAGTAGATGCCGGATTGCTGGCCACTCAGGGCAAGCAACACCCACTGTTGAGGAGCTGTTGTCTACTCGAGTCAAAAAACACAAACAGGTGGAGATCTGCTGGCGATTTGAGTCGAGAAATCCCCGCAGGCAGTGGGTTGATAAGGATTTGAGATGTGGAAGACTAACAGGCTATGGGATTCTGGACACATGAGGTGACGAACTCATGCAGGTGGTGGGCAGCTGGCCTCTCAAGGCGAGGAACCACTGCAGGTGGTGTGTTGCTGCCACCTCTAGGATAGGAAATCCGGCAGACGGCGTGCTGCAGGAGAACTGTGTTTTAAAAAATCGCAGTAGACGCCGGATTGCTGGCCGCTCAGGGCAAGCAACACCCACTGTTGAGGAGCTGTTGTCAACTCGAGTCAAGAAACACAAATAGGTGGAGATCTGTTGTCGATTTGAGTCGAGAAATCCCCGTAGGCAGTGTGTTGATAATGATTTGAAATGTGGAACACTCACAGGCTATGGGATTCTGGACACTTGAGGTGACGAACTCATGCAGGTGGTGGACTGCTGACCTCTCAAGGCGAGGAACCACAGCACGTAGTGTGTTGCTGTCACCTCGAGAGTAGGAAACCCGGCAGGACGCGTGCTGCTGGAGAATTGTGTCAAAGAATCGCAGTAGACGCCGGATTGCTGTCCACTCAGGGCAAGCAACACCCACTGGTGAAAAGCTGTTTTCAACTCGAGTCAAGGAACACAAACAGGTGGAGATCTGCTAGCGATTTCAGTCGAGAAATCCCTGCAGGCAGTGGGTTGATAACGATTTGAGATGGGGAACACTCACAGGGTATGGGATTCTGGACACTTGAGGTGACGAACTCATGCAGGAGTTGGGATGCTGGCCTCTCAAGGCGAGGAACCACTGCAGGTTGTGGGTTGCTGTCACCTCGAGGATAGGAAATCCGAAAGACTGCGTGCTGCTGGTGAATTGTGTCGAAGAAATGCAGTAGATGCCGGATTGCTCGCCACTCAGGGCAAGCAACACCCACTGGTGAGGAGCTGTTGTCTATTCGAGTCCAGGAACACAAACAGGTGGAGATCTGCTGGCAATTTGAGTCGAGCAATCCCCGCAGGCAGTGGGTTGATAACGATTTGAGGTGTGGAACACTAACAGGCTATGGGATTCTGGACACTTGAGGTGACGAACTCATGCAGGTGGTGGGCTGCTCGCCTCTCAAGGCGAGGAACCACTGCAGGCGATGGGTTGCTGTCTCCTCGAGGATAGGAAATCCGAAAGACTGCGTGCTGCTGGAGAATTGTGTCGAAGAAATGCAGTAGAAGCCGGATTGCTGGCCACTCAGGGCAAGCAACACCCACTGGTGAGGAGCTGTTGTCTACTCGAGTCAAAAAACACAAACAGGTGGAGATCTGCTGGCGATTTGAGTCGAAAAATCCCCGCAGGCAGTGGGTTGATAACGATTGGAGATGTGGAAGACTAACAGGCTATGGGATTCTGCACACATGAGGTGACAAACTCATACAGGTGGTGGGCTGCTGGCGTCTCAAGGCGAGGAACCACTGCAGGTGGTGGGTTGCTGTCACCTCGAGGCTAGGAAATCCCGCAGGCTGTGTGCTGCTAGAGAATTGTGACGAAGAATCGCAGTAGACGCCGGATTGCTGGCCACTCATGGCAAGCAACCCCCACTGGTGAGGAGCTGTTGTCAACTCGAGTCAAGGAACGCAAACAGGTGGAGATCTGCTGTCGATTTGAGTCGAGAAATCCCCGTAGGCAGTGGGTTGATAATGATTTGAAAAGTGGAACACTCACAGGCTATGGGATTCTGGATACTTGAGGTGACGAACTCATGCAGGTGGTAGGCAGCTGGTCTCTCAAGGCGAGTTACCACTGCTGGTGGTGTGTTGCTGTCACCTCGAGGATAGGAAATCCGGCAGACGGCGTGCTACTGGGGAATTGTGTTTTAAAAAATCGCAGTAGACGCCGGATTGCTGGCCGCTCAGGGCAAGCAACACGCACTGTTGAGGAGCTGTGGTCAACTCGAGTCAAGAAATACAAATAGGTGGAGATCTGCTGTCGATTTGAGTCGAGAAATCCCCGTAGGAAGTGTGTTGATAATGATTTGAAATGTGAAACACTCACAGGCTATGGGATTCTGGACACTTGAGGTGACGAACTTATGCAGGTGGTGGGCTGCTGGCCTCTCAAGGCGAGGAACCACTGCAGGTGGTGTGTTGCTGTCACCTCGAGGATAGGAAATCCGGCAGACGGCGTGCTACTGGGGAATTGTGCTTTAAAAAATCGCAGTAGACGCCGGATTTCTGGCCACTCAGTGCAAGCAATCCCCACTGGTGAGAAACTGTTGTCAACTCGACTCAAGGAACACAAACAGTTGGAGATCTGCTGGCGATTTGAGACGAGAAATCCCTGCAGGCAGTGGGTTGATAACGATTTGAGATGGGGAACACTCACAGGGTATGGGATTCTGGACACTTGAAGTGACGAACTCATGCAGGTGGTGGACTGCTGACCTCTCAAGGCGAGGAACCACAGCACATAGTGGGTTGCTGTCACCTCGAGGGTAGGAAACCTGGCAGGATGCGTGCTGCTGGAGAATTGTGTCAAAGAATCGCAGTAGAAGCCGGATTGCTGTCCACTCAGGGCAAGCAACACCCACTGGTGAGGAGCTGTTTTCAACTCGAGTCAAGGAACACAAACAGGTGGAGATCTGCTGGCGATTTCAGTCGAGAAATCCCTGCAGGCAGTGGGTTGATAACGATTTGAGATGGGGAACACTCACAGGGTATGGGATTCTGGACACTTGAGGTGACGAACTCATGCAGGAGTTGGGATGCTGGCCTCTCAAGGCGAGGAACCACTGCAGGTGGTGGGTTGCTGTCACCTCGAGGATAGGAAATCCGAAAGACTGCGTGCTGCTGGAGAATTGTTTCGAAGAAATGCAGTAGATGCCGGATTGCTCGCCACTCAGGGCAAGCAACCCCCACTGGAGAGGAGCTGTTTTCTACTCGAGTCAAGGAACACAAACAGGTGGAGATCTGATGTCGATTTGAGTCGAGAAATCCCCGCAGGCAGTGGGTTGATAACGATTTGAGGTGTGGAACACAAACAGGCTATGGGATTCTGGACACTTGAGGTGACGAACTCATGCAGGTGGTGGGCAGCTGGCCTTTCAAGGCGAGGAACCACTGCAGGTGGTGTGTTGCTGTCACCTCGAGGATAGGAAATCCGGCAGACGGCGTGCTACTGGAGAATTGTGTTTTAAAAAATCGCAGTAGACGCCGGATTGCTGGCCGCTCAGGGCAAGCAACACCCACTGTTGAGGAGCTGTTGTCAACTCGAGTCAAGAAACACAAATAGGTGGAGATCTGCTGTCGATTTGAGTCGAGAACTCCCCGTAGGCAGTGTGTTGATAATGATTTGAAATGTGGAACACTCACAGGCTATGGGATTCTGGACACTTGAGGTGACGAACTTATGCAGGTGGTGGGCTGCTGGTCTCTCAAGGTGAGGAACCACTACAGGTGGTGTGTTGCTGTCACCTCGAGGATAGGAAATCCAGCAGACGGCGTGCTGCTGGAGAATTGTGTTTTAAAAAAATCGCAGTAGACGCCGGATTGCTGGCCACTCAGGGCAAGCAACACCCACTGGTGAGGAGCAGTTTTCAACTCGAGTCAAGGAACACAAACATGTGGAGATCTGCTGGCGATTTCAGTCGAGAAATCCCTGCAGGCAGTGGGTTGATAACGATTTGAGATGGGGAACACTCACAGGCTATGGGATTCTGCACACTTGAGGTGACGAACTCATGCAGGTGGTGGGCAGCTGGCCTCTCAAGGCGAGGAACCACTGCAGTTGGTGTGTTGCTGTCACCTCGAGGATAGGAAATCCAGCAAATGGCGTGCTACTGGAGAATTGTGTTTTAAAAAATCGCAGTAGACGCCGGATTGCTGGCCGCTCAGGGCAAGCATCACCCACTTTTGAGGAGCTGTTGTCAACTCGAGTCAAAAAACACAAACAGGTGGAAATCTGCTGGCGATTTGAGTCGAGAAATCCCCGCAGGCAGTGGGTTGATAACGATTTGAGATGTGGTAGACTAACTGCTATGGGATTCTGGACACATGAGGTGACGAACTCATGCAGGTGGTGGGCTGCTGGCCTCTCAAGGCGAGGAACCACTGCAGGCGGTGGGTTGCTGTCACCTCGAGGCTAGGAAATTCCGCAGGCTGTGTGCTGCTAGAGAATTGTGTCGAAAAATCGCAGTAGACGCCGGATTGCTGCCCACTCATGCAAGCAACCCCCACTGGTGAGGAGCTGTTGTCAACTCGAGTCAAGCAACGCAAACAGGTGGAGATCTGCTGTCGATTTGAGTCGAGAAATCCCAGTAGGCAGTGGGTTGATAATGATTTGAAAAGTGGAACACTCACAGGCTATGGGATTCTGCACACTTGAGGTGACGAACTCATGCAAGTGGTGGACTGCTGGCCTCTCAAGGCGCGTAACCACAGCAGGCGATGGGTTGCTGTCACCTCGAGGTTAGTAAATCCCGCAGGCTGCTTGCTGCTGGAGAATTGTTTCGAAGAATCGCAATAGACGCCGGATTGGTGGCCATTCAGGGCAAGCAACCCATACCTGTGAGGAGCTGTTGTCCACTCGAGTCAATGAACACAAACAGGTGGAGATCTGCTGGCGATTTTAGTCGAGAAATCCCCGTAAACAGTATGTTGATAAAAATTTGAGATGTGGAACACTCGCAGGCTATGGGATTCTGCACACTTGAGGTGATGATCTCATGCAAGTGGTGGACTGCTGGCCTCTCAAGACGAGGAACCTCAGCAGGTAGTGGGTTGCTGTCACCTCGAGGGTAGGAAACCCGGCAGGATGCATGCTGCTGGAGAATTGTGTCGAAGAATCACAGTAAACGCCGGATAGCTGGCCACTCAGGGCAAGCAACACCCACTGGTGAGGAGCTGTTTTCAACTCGAGTCAAGGAACACAAACAGGTGGAGATCTGCTGGCGATATCAGTCGAGAAATCCCTGCAGGCAGTGGGTTGATAATGATTTGAGATGGGGAACACTCACAGGGTATGGGATTCTGGACACTTGAGGTGACGAATTCATGCAGGAGGTGGGATGCAGGCCTCTCAAGGAGAGGAACCACTGCAGGTGGTGGGTTGCTGTCACCTCGAGGATAGGAAATCCGGCAGACGGCGTGCAACTGGAGAATTGTGTTTTAAAAAATCGCAGTAGACGCCGGATTGCTGGCCGCTCAGGGCAAGCAACACCCACTGTTGAGGAGCTGATGTCAACTCGAGTCAAGAAACACAAATAGGTGGAGATCTGCCGTCGATTTGAGTCGAGAAATCCCCGTAGGCCGTGTGTTGATAATGATTTGAAATGTGGAACACTCACAGGCTATGGGATTCTGGACACTTGAGGTGACGAACTTATGCAGGTGGTGGGCTGCTGGCCTCTCAAGGCGACGAACCACTGCAGGTGGTGGGTTGCTGTCACCTCGAGGGTAGGAAACCCGGCAGGATGCATGCTGCTTGAGAATTGTGTCGAAGAATCGCAGTAGACGCCGGATTGCTGGCCACTCAGGGCAAGCAACACCCAATGGTGAGGAGCTGTTTTCAACTCGAGTCAAGGAACACAAACATGTGGAGATCTGCTGGCGATTTCAGTCGATAAATCCCCGCAGGCAGTGGGTTGATAACAATTTGAGATGGGGAACACTCACAAGGTATGGGATTCTGGACACTTGAGGTGACGAACTCATGGAGGAGGTGGGATGCTGGCCTCTCAAGGCGAGGAAACACTACAGGTGGTGGGTTGCTGTCACCTTGAGGATAGGAAATCCGGAAGGCTGCGTGCTGCTGGAGAATTGTGTCGAAGATTCGCAATAGACGCCGGATTGCTGGCCATTCAGGGCAAGCAGCCCATACTGGTGAGGAGCTGTTGTCCACTCGAGTCAAGGAACACAAACATGTGGAGTCCTGCTGGCGATTTTTGTCGAGAAATCCCCGCAAACAGTATGTTGATAAAAATTTGAGATGTAGAACACTCACAGGCCATGGGATTCTGCACACTTGAGGTGACAAACTCATGCAAGTGGTGGACTGCTGGCCTCTCAAGGCGAGTAACCACAGCAGGTAGTGGGTTGCTGTCACCTCGAGGGTAGGAAACCCGGCAGGATGCATGCTGCATGAGAATTGTGTCGAAGAATCGCAGTAGACGCCGGATTGCCTGCCACTCAGGGCAAGCAACACCCACTGGTGAGGAGCTGTTTTCAACTCGAGTCAAGGAACACAAACAGGTGGAGATCTGCTGGCGATTTCAGTCGAGAAATCGCTGCAGGCAGTGGGTTGATAATGATTTGAGATGGGGAACACTCACATGGTATGGTATTCTTGACACTTGAGGTGATGAATTCATGCAGGAGGTGGGATGCAGGCCTCTCAAGGAGAGGAACCACTGCAGGTGGTGGTTTGCTGTCACCTCGAGGATAGGAAATCCGAAAGACTGCGTGCTGCTGGAGAATTCTGTCGAAGAAATGCAGTAGATGCCGGATTGCTGGCCACTCAGGGCAAGCAACACCCACTGTTGAGGAGCTGTTGTCAACTCGAGTCAAAAAACACAAACAGGTGGAGATCTGCTGGCGATTTGAGTCGAGAAATCCCCGCAGGCAGTGGGTTGATAAGGATTTGAGATGTGGAAGACTAACAGGCTATGGGATTCTGGACACATGAGGTGACGAACTCATGCAGGTGGTGGGCAGCTGGCCTCTCAAGGCGAGGAACCACTGCAGGTGGTGTGTTGCTGCCACCTCTAGGATAGGAAATCCGGCAGACGGCGTGCTGCAGGAGAACTGTGTTTTAAAAAATCGCAGTAGACGCCGGATTGCTGGCCGCTCAGGGCAAGCAACACCCACTGTTGAGGAGCTGTTGTCAACTCGAGTCAAGAAACACAAATAGGTGGAGATCTGTTGTCGATTTGAGTCGAGAAATCCCCGTAGGCAGTGTGTTGATAATGATTTGAAATGTGGAACACTCACAGGCTATGGGATTCTGGACACTTGAGGTGACGAACTCATGCAGGTGGTGGACTGCTGACCTCTCAAGGCGAGGAACCACAGCACGTAGTGTGTTGCTGTCACCTCGAGAGTAGGAAACCCGGCAGGACGCGTGCTGCTGGAGAATTGTGTCAAAGAATCGCAGTAGACGCCGGATTGCTGTCCACTCAGGGCAAGCAACACCCACTGGTGAAAAGCTGTTTTCAACTCGAGTCAAGGAACACAAACAGGTGGAGATCTGCTAGCGATTTCAGTCGAGAAATCCCTGCAGGCAGTGGGTTGATAACGATTTGAGATGGGGAACACTCACAGGGTATGGGATTCTGGACACTTGAGGTGACGAACTCATGCAGGAGTTGGGATGCTGGCCTCTCAAGGCGAGGAACCACTGCAGGTTGTGGGTTGCTGTCACCTCGAGGATAGGAAATCCGAAAGACTGCGTGCTGCTGGTGAATTGTGTCGAAGAAATGCAGTAGATGCCGGATTGCTCGCCACTCAGGGCAAGCAACACCCACTGGTGAGGAGCTGTTGTCTATTCGAGTCCAGGAACACAAACAGGTGGAGATCTGCTGGCAATTTGAGTCGAGCAATCCCCGCAGGCAGTGGGTTGATAACGATTTGAGGTGTGGAACACTAACAGGCTATGGGATTCTGGACACTTGAGGTGACGAACTCATGCAGGTGGTGGGCTGCTCGCCTCTCAAGGCGAGGAACCACTGCAGGCGATGGGTTGCTGTCTCCTCGAGGATAGGAAATCCGAAAGACTGCGTGCTGCTGGAGAATTGTGTCGAAGAAATGCAGTAGAAGCCGGATTGCTGGCCACTCAGGGCAAGCAACACCCACTGGTGAGGAGCTGTTGTCTACTCGAGTCAAAAAACACAAACAGGTGGAGATCTGCTGGCGATTTGAGTCGAAAAATCCCCGCAGGCAGTGGGTTGATAACGATTGGAGATGTGGAAGACTAACAGGCTATGGGATTCTGCACACATGAGGTGACAAACTCATACAGGTGGTGGGCTGCTGGCGTCTCAAGGCGAGGAACCACTGCAGGTGGTGGGTTGCTGTCACCTCGAGGCTAGGAAATCCCGCAGGCTGTGTGCTGCTAGAGAATTGTGACGAAGAATCGCAGTAGACGCCGGATTGCTGGCCACTCATGGCAAGCAACCCCCACTGGTGAGGAGCTGTTGTCAACTCGAGTCAAGGAACGCAAACAGGTGGAGATCTGCTGTCGATTTGAGTCGAGAAATCCCCGTAGGCAGTGGGTTGATAATGATTTGAAAAGTGGAACACTCACAGGCTATGGGATTCTGGATACTTGAGGTGACGAACTCATGCAGGTGGTAGGCAGCTGGTCTCTCAAGGCGAGTTACCACTGCTGGTGGTGTGTTGCTGTCACCTCGAGGATAGGAAATCCGGCAGACGGCGTGCTACTGGGGAATTGTGTTTTAAAAAATCGCAGTAGACGCCGGATTGCTGGCCGCTCAGGGCAAGCAACACGCACTGTTGAGGAGCTGTGGTCAACTCGAGTCAAGAAATACAAATAGGTGGAGATCTGCTGTCGATTTGAGTCGAGAAATCCCCGTAGGAAGTGTGTTGATAATGATTTGAAATGTGAAACACTCACAGGCTATGGGATTCTGGACACTTGAGGTGACGAACTTATGCAGGTGGTGGGCTGCTGGCCTCTCAAGGCGAGGAACCACTGCAGGTGGTGTGTTGCTGTCACCTCGAGGATAGGAAATCCGGCAGACGGCGTGCTACTGGGGAATTGTGCTTTAAAAAATCGCAGTAGACGCCGGATTTCTGGCCACTCAGTGCAAGCAATCCCCACTGGTGAGAAACTGTTGTCAACTCGACTCAAGGAACACAAACAGTTGGAGATCTGCTGGCGATTTGAGACGAGAAATCCCTGCAGGCAGTGGGTTGATAACGATTTGAGATGGGGAACACTCACAGGGTATGGGATTCTGGACACTTGAAGTGACGAACTCATGCAGGTGGTGGACTGCTGACCTCTCAAGGCGAGGAACCACAGCACATAGTGGGTTGCTGTCACCTCGAGGGTAGGAAACCTGGCAGGATGCGTGCTGCTGGAGAATTGTGTCAAAGAATCGCAGTAGACGCCGGATTGCTGTCCACTCAGGGCAAGCAACACCCACTGGTGAGGAGCTGTTTTCAACTCGAGTCAAGGAACACAAACAGGTGGAGATCTGCTGGCGATTTCAGTCGAGAAATCCCTGCAGGCAGTGGGTTGATAACGATTTGAGATGGGGAACACTCACAGGGTATGGGATTCTGGACACTTGAGGTGACGAACTCATGCAGGAGTTGGGATGCTGGCCTCTCAAGGCGAGGAACCACTGCAGGTGGTGGGTTGCTGTCACCTCGAGGATAGGAAATCCGAAAGACTGCGTGCTGCTGGAGAATTGTGTCGAAGAAATGCAGTAGATGCCGGATTGCTCGCCACTCAGGGCAAGCAACCCCCACTGGAGAGGAGCTGTTTTCTACTCGAGTCAAGGAACACAAACAGGTGGAGATCTGATGTCGATTTGAGTCGAGAAATCCCCGCAGGCAGTGGGTTGATAACGATTTGAGGTGTGGAACACAAACAGGCTATGGGATTCTGGACACTTGAGGTGACGAACTCATGCAGGTGGTGGGCAGCTGGCCTTTCAAGGCGAGGAACCACTGCAGGTGGTGTGTTGCTGTCACCTCGAGGATAGGAAATCCGGCAGACGGCGTGCTACTGGAGAATTGTGTTTTAAAAAATCGCAGTAGACGCCGGATTGCTGGCCGCTCAGGGCAAGCAACACCCACTGTTGAGGAGCTGTTGTCAACTCGAGTCAAGAAACACAAATAGGTGGAGATCTGCTGTCGATTTGAGTCGAGAACTCCCCGTAGGCAGTGTGTTGATAATGATTTGAAATGTGGAACACTCACAGGCTATGGGATTCTGGACACTTGAGGTGACGAACTTATGCAGGTGGTGGGCTGCTGGTCTCTCAAGGTGAGGAACCACTACAGGTGGTGTGTTGCTGTCACCTCGAGGATAGGAAATCCGGCAGACGGCGTGCTACTGGGGAATTGTGTTTTAAAAAATCGCAGTAGACGCCGGATTGCTGGCCGCTCAGGGCAAGCAACACGCACTGTTGAGGAGCTGTGGTCAACTCGAGTCAAGAAATACAAATAGGTGGAGATCTGCTGTCGATTTGAGTCGAGAAATCCCCGTAGGAAGTGTGTTGATAATGATTTGAAATGTGAAACACTCACAGGCTATGGGATTCTGGACACTTGAGGTGACGAACTTATGCAGGTGGTGGGCTGCTGGCCTCTCAAGGCGAGGAACCACTGCAGGTGGTGTGTTGCTGTCACCTCGAGGATAGGAAATCCGGCAGACGGCGTGCTACTGGGGAATTGTGCTTTAAAAAATCGCAGTAGACGCCGGATTTCTGGCCACTCAGTGCAAGCAATCCCCACTGGTGAGAAACTGTTGTCAACTCGACTCAAGGAACACAAACAGTTGGAGATCTGCTGGCGATTTGAGACGAGAAATCCCTGCAGGCAGTGGGTTGATAACGATTTGAGATGGGGAACACTCACAGGGTATGGGATTCTGGACACTTGAAGTGACGAACTCATGCAGGTGGTGGACTGCTGACCTCTCAAGGCGAGGAACCACAGCACATAGTGGGTTGCTGTCACCTCGAGGGTAGGAAACCTGGCAGGATGCGTGCTGCTGGAGAATTGTGTCAAAGAATCGCAGTAGACGCCGGATTGCTGTCCACTCAGGGCAAGCAACACCCACTGGTGAGGAGCTGTTTTCAACTCGAGTCAAGGAACACAAACAGGTGGAGATCTGCTGGCGATTTCAGTCGAGAAATCCCTGCAGGCAGTGGGTTGATAACGATTTGAGATGGGGAACACTCACAGGGTATGGGATTCTGGACACTTGAGGTGACGAACTCATGCAGGAGTTGGGATGCTGGCCTCTCAAGGCGAGGAACCACTGCAGGTGGTGGGTTGCTGTCACCTCGAGGATAGGAAATCCGAAAGACTGCGTGCTGCTGGAGAATTGTGTCGAAGAAATGCAGTAGATGCCGGATTGCTCGCCACTCAGGGCAAGCAACCCCCACTGGAGAGGAGCTGTTTTCTACTCGAGTCAAGGAACACAAACAGGTGGAGATCTGATGTCGATTTGAGTCGAGAAATCCCCGCAGGCAGTGGGTTGATAACGATTTGAGGTGTGGAACACAAACAGGCTATGGGATTCTGGACACTTGAGGTGACGAACTCATGCAGGTGGTGGGCAGCTGGCCTTTCAAGGCGAGGAACCACTGCAGGTGGTGTGTTGCTGTCACCTCGAGGATAGGAAATCCGGCAGACGGCGTGCTACTGGAGAATTGTGTTTTAAAAAATCGCAGTAGACGCCGGATTGCTGGCCGCTCAGGGCAAGCAACACCCACTGTTGAGGAGCTGTTGTCAACTCGAGTCAAGAAACACAAATAGGTGGAGATCTGCTGTCGATTTGAGTCGAGAACTCCCCGTAGGCAGTGTGTTGATAATGATTTGAAATGTGGAACACTCACAGGCTATGGGATTCTGGACACTTGAGGTGACGAACTTATGCAGGTGGTGGGCTGCTGGTCTCTCAAGGTGAGGAACCACTACAGGTGGTGTGTTGCTGTCACCTCGAGGATAGGAAATCCAGCAGACGGCGTGCTGCTGGAGAATTGTGTTTTAAAAAAATCGCAGTAGACGCCGGATTGCTGGCCACTCAGGGCAAGCAACACCCACTGGTGAGGAGCAGTTTTCAACTCGAGTCAAGGAACACAAACATGTGGAGATCTGCTGGCGATTTCAGTCGAGAAATCCCTGCAGGCAGTGGGTTGATAACGATTTGAGATGGGGAACACTCACAGGCTATGGGATTCTGCACACTTGAGGTGACGAACTTATGCAGGTGGTGGGCTGCTGGCCTCTCAAGGCGACGAACCACTGCAGGTGGTGGGTTGCTGTCACCTCGAGGGTAGGAAACCCGGCAGGATGCATGCTGCTTGAGAATTGTGTCGAAGAATCGCAGTAGACGCCGGATTGCTGGCCACTCAGGGCAAGCAACACCCAATGGTGAGGAGCTGTTTTCAACTCGAGTCAAGGAACACAAACATGTGGAGATCTGCTGGCGATTTCAGTCGATAAATCCCCGCAGGCAGTGGGTTGATAACAATTTGAGATGGGGAACACTCACAGGGTATGGGATTCTGGACACTTGAGGTGACGAACTCATGGAGGAGGTGGGATGCTGGCCTCTCAAGGCGAGGAAACACTACAGGTGGTGGGTTGCTGTCACCTTGAGGATAGGAAATCCGGAAGGCTGCGTGCTGCTGGAGAATTGTGTCGAAGATTCGCAATAGACGCCGGATTGCTGGCCATTCAGGGCAAGCAGCCCATACTGGTGAGGAGCTGTTGTCCACTCGAGTCAAGGAACACAAACATGTGGAGTCCTGCTGGCGATTTTTGTCGAGAAATCCCCGCAAACAGTATGTTGATAAAAATTTGAGATGTGGAACACTCACAGGCCATGGGATTCTGCACACTTGAGGTGACGAACTCATGCAAGTGGTGGACTGCTGGCCTCTCAAGGCGAGTAACCACAGCAGGTAGTGGGTTGCTGTCACCTCGAGGGTAGGAAACCCGGCAGGATGCATGCTGCATGAGAATTGTGTCGAAGAATCGCAGTAGACGCCGGATTGCCTGCCACTCAGGGCAAGCAACACCCACTGGTGAGGAGCTGTTTTCAACTCGAGTCAAGGAACACAAACAGGTGGAGATCTGCTGGCGATTTCAGTCGAGAAATCGCTGCAGGCAGTGGGTTGATAATGATTTGAGATGGGGAACACTCACATGGTATGGTATTCTTGACACTTGAGGTGATGAATTCATGCAGGAGGTGGGATGCAGGCCTCTCAAGGAGAGGAACCACTGCAGGTGGTGGTTTGCTGTCACCTAGAGGATAGGAAATCCGAAAGACTGCGTGCTGCTGGAGAATTCTGTCGAAGAAATGCAGTAGATGCCGGATTGCTGGCCACTCAGGGCAAGCAACACCCACTGTTGAGGAGCTGTTGTCTACTCGAGTCAAAAAACACAAACAGGTGGAGATCTGCTGGCGATTTGAGTCGAGAAATCCCCGCAGGCAGTGGGTTGATAAGGATTTGAGATGTGGAAGACTAACAGGCTATGGGATTCTGGACACATGAGGTGACGAACTCATGCAGGTGGTGGGCAGCTGGCCTCTCAAGGCGAGGAACCACTGCAGGTGGTGTGTTGCTGTCACCTCGAGGATAGGAAATCCGGCAGACGGCGTGCTACTGGAGAATTGTGTTTTAAAAAATCGCAGTAGACGCCGGATTGCTGGCCGCTCAGGGCAAGCAACACCCACTGTTGAGGAGCTGTTGTCAACTCGAGTCAAGAAACACAAATAGGTGGAGATCTGCTGTCGATTTGAGTCGAGAACTCCCCGTAGGCAGTGTGTTGATAATGATTTGAAATGTGGAACACTCACAGGCTATGGGATTCTGGACACTTGAGGTGACGAACTTATGCAGGTGGTGGGCTGCTGGTCTCTCAAGGTGAGGAACCACTACAGGTGGTGTGTTGCTGTCACCTCGAGGATAGGAAATCCGGCAGACGGCGTGCTACTGGGGAATTGTGTTTTAAAAAATCGCAGTAGACGCCGGATTGCTGGCCGCTCAGGGCAAGCAACACGCACTGTTGAGGAGCTGTGGTCAACTCGAGTCAAGAAATACAAATAGGTGGAGATCTGCTGTCGATTTGAGTCGAGAAATCCCCGTAGGAAGTGTGTTGATAATGATTTGAAATGTGAAACACTCACAGGCTATGGGATTCTGGACACTTGAGGTGACGAACTTATGCAGGTGGTGGGCTGCTGGCCTCTCAAGGCGAGGAACCACTGCAGGTGGTGTGTTGCTGTCACCTCGAGGATAGGAAATCCGGCAGACGGCGTGCTACTGGGGAATTGTGCTTTAAAAAATCGCAGTAGACGCCGGATTTCTGGCCACTCAGTGCAAGCAATCCCCACTGGTGAGAAACTGTTGTCAACTCGACTCAAGGAACACAAACAGTTGGAGATCTGCTGGCGATTTGAGACGAGAAATCCCTGCAGGCAGTGGGTTGATAACGATTTGAGATGGGGAACACTCACAGGGTATGGGATTCTGGACACTTGAAGTGACGAACTCATGCAGGTGGTGGACTGCTGACCTCTCAAGGCGAGGAACCACAGCACATAGTGGGTTGCTGTCACCTCGAGGGTAGGAAACCTGGCAGGATGCGTGCTGCTGGAGAATTGTGTCAAAGAATCGCAGTAGACGCCGGATTGCTGTCCACTCAGGGCAAGCAACACCCACTGGTGAGGAGCTGTTTTCAACTCGAGTCAAGGAACACAAACAGGTGGAGATCTGCTGGCGATTTCAGTCGAGAAATCCCTGCAGGCAGTGGGTTGATAACGATTTGAGATGGGGAACACTCACAGGGTATGGGATTCTGGACACTTGAGGTGACGAACTCATGCAGGAGTTGGGATGCTGGCCTCTCAAGGCGAGGAACCACTGCAGGTGGTGGGTTGCTGTCACCTCGAGGATAGGAAATCCGAAAGACTGCGTGCTGCTGGAGAATTGTGTCGAAGAAATGCAGTAGATGCCGGATTGCTCGCCACTCAGGGCAAGCAACCCCCACTGGAGAGGAGCTGTTTTCTACTCGAGTCAAGGAACACAAACAGGTGGAGATCTGATGTCGATTTGAGTCGAGAAATCCCCGCAGGCAGTGGGTTGATAACGATTTGAGGTGTGGAACACAAACAGGCTATGGGATTCTGGACACTTGAGGTGACGAACTCATGCAGGTGGTGGGCAGCTGGCCTTTCAAGGCGAGGAACCACTGCAGGTGGTGTGTTGCTGTCACCTCGAGGATAGGAAATCCGGCAGACGGCGTGCTACTGGAGAATTGTGTTTTAAAAAATCGCAGTAGACGCCGGATTGCTGGCCGCTCAGGGCAAGCAACACCCACTGTTGAGGAGCTGTTGTCAACTCGAGTCAAGAAACACAAATAGGTGGAGATCTGCTGTCGATTTGAGTCGAGAACTCCCCGTAGGCAGTGTGTTGATAATGATTTGAAATGTGGAACACTCACAGGCTATGGGATTCTGGACACTTGAGGTGACGAACTTATGCAGGTGGTGGGCTGCTGGTCTCTCAAGGTGAGGAACCACTACAGGTGGTGTGTTGCTGTCACCTCGAGGATAGGAAATCCAGCAGACGGCGTGCTGCTGGAGAATTGTGTTTTAAAAAAATCGCAGTAGACGCCGGATTGCTGGCCACTCAGGGCAAGCAACACCCACTGGTGAGGAGCAGTTTTCAACTCGAGTCAAGGAACACAAACATGTGGAGATCTGCTGGCGATTTCAGTCGAGAAATCCCTGCAGGCAGTGGGTTGATAACGATTTGAGATGGGGAACACTCACAGGCTATGGGATTCTGCACACTTGAGGTGACGAACTTATGCAGGTGGTGGGCTGCTGGCCTCTCAAGGCGACGAACCACTGCAGGTGGTGGGTTGCTGTCACCTCGAGGGTAGGAAACCCGGCAGGATGCATGCTGCTTGAGAATTGTGTCGAAGAATCGCAGTAGACGCCGGATTGCTGGCCACTCAGGGCAAGCAACACCCAATGGTGAGGAGCTGTTTTCAACTCGAGTCAAGGAACACAAACATGTGGAGATCTGCTGGCGATTTCAGTCGATAAATCCCCGCAGGCAGTGGGTTGATAACAATTTGAGATGGGGAACACTCACAGGGTATGGGATTCTGGACACTTGAGGTGACGAACTCATGGAGGAGGTGGGATGCTGGCCTCTCAAGGCGAGGAAACACTACAGGTGGTGGGTTGCTGTCACCTTGAGGATAGGAAATCCGGAAGGCTGCGTGCTGCTGGAGAATTGTGTCGAAGATTCGCAATAGACGCCGGATTGCTGGCCATTCAGGGCAAGCAGCCCATACTGGTGAGGAGCTGTTGTCCACTCGAGTCAAGGAACACAAACATGTGGAGTCCTGCTGGCGATTTTTGTCGAGAAATCCCCGCAAACAGTATGTTGATAAAAATTTGAGATGTGGAACACTCACAGGCCATGGGATTCTGCACACTTGAGGTGACGAACTCATGCAAGTGGTGGACTGCTGGCCTCTCAAGGCGAGTAACCACAGCAGGTAGTGGGTTGCTGTCACCTCGAGGGTAGGAAACCCGGCAGGATGCATGCTGCATGAGAATTGTGTCGAAGAATCGCAGTAGACGCCGGATTGCCTGCCACTCAGGGCAAGCAACACCCACTGGTGAGGAGCTGTTTTCAACTCGAGTCAAGGAACACAAACAGGTGGAGATCTGCTGGCGATTTCAGTCGAGAAATCGCTGCAGGCAGTGGGTTGATAATGATTTGAGATGGGGAACACTCACATGGTATGGTATTCTTGACACTTGAGGTGATGAATTCATGCAGGAGGTGGGATGCAGGCCTCTCAAGGAGAGGAACCACTGCAGGTGGTGGTTTGCTGTCACCTAGAGGATAGGAAATCCGAAAGACTGCGTGCTGCTGGAGAATTCTGTCGAAGAAATGCAGTAGATGCCGGATTGCTGGCCACTCAGGGCAAGCAACACCCACTGTTGAGGAGCTGTTGTCTACTCGAGTCAAAAAACACAAACAGGTGGAGATCTGCTGGCGATTTGAGTCGAGAAATCCCCGCAGGCAGTGGGTTGATAAGGATTTGAGATGTGGAAGACTAACAGGCTATGGGATTCTGGACACATGAGGTGACGAACTCATGCAGGTGGTGGGCAGCTGGCCTCTCAAGGCGAGGAACCACTGCAGGTGGTGTGTTGCTGCCACCTCTAGGATAGGAAATCCGGCAGACGGCGTGCTGCAGGAGAACTGTGTTTTAAAAAATCGCAGTAGACGCCGGATTGCTGGCCGCTCAGGGCAAGCAACACCCACTGTTGAGGAGCTGTTGTCAACTCGAGTCAAGAAACACAAATAGGTGGAGATCTGTTGTCGATTTGAGTCGAGAAATCCCCGTAGGCAGTGTGTTGATAATGATTTGAAATGTGGAACACTCACAGGCTATGGGATTCTGGACACTTGAGGTGACGAACTCATGCAGGTGGTGGACTGCTGACCTCTCAAGGCGAGGAACCACAGCACGTAGTGTGTTGCTGTCACCTCGAGAGTAGGAAACCCGGCAGGACGCGTGCTGCTGGAGAATTGTGTCAAAGAATCGCAGTAGACGCCGGATTGCTGTCCACTCAGGGCAAGCAACACCCACTGGTGAAAAGCTGTTTTCAACTCGAGTCAAGGAACACAAACAGGTGGAGATCTGCTAGCGATTTCAGTCGAGAAATCCCTGCAGGCAGTGGGTTGATAACGATTTGAGATGGGGATCACTCACAGGGTATGGGATTCTGGACACTTGAGGTGACGAACTCATGCAGGAGTTGGGATGCTGGCCTCTCAAGGCGAGGAACCACTGCAGGTTGTGGGTTGCTGTCACCTCGAGGATAGGAAATCCGAAAGACTGCGTGCTGCTGGTGAATTGTGTCGAAGAAATGCAGTAGATGCCGGATTGCTCGCCACTCAGGGCAAGCAACACCCACTGGTGAGGAGCTGTTGTCTATTCGAGTCCAGGAACACAAACAGGTGGAGATCTGCTGGCAATTTGAGTCGAGCAATCCCCGCAGGCAGTGGGTTGATAACGATTTGAGGTGTGGAACACTAACAGGCTATGGGATTCTGGACACTTGAGGTGACGAACTCATGCAGGTGGTGGGCTGCTCGCCTCTCAAGGCGAGGAACCACTGCAGGCGATGGGTTGCTGTCACCTCGAGGATAGGAAATCCGAAAGACTGCGTGCTGCTGGAGAATTGTGTCGAAGAAATGCAGTAGAAGCCGGATTGCTGGCCACTCAGGGCAAGCAACACCCACTGGTGAGGAGCTGTTGTCTACTCGAGTCAAAAAACACAAACAGGTGGAGATCTGCTGGCGATTTGAGTCGAAAAATCCCCGCAGGCAGTGGGTTGATAACGATTTGAGATGTGGAAGACTAACAGGCTATGGGATTCTGCACACATGAGGTGACAAACTCATACAGGTGGTGGGCTGCTGGCGTCTCAAGGCGAGGAACCACTGCAGGTGGTGGGTTGCTGTCACCTCGAGGCTAGGAAATCCCGCAGGCTGTGTGCTGCTAGAGAATTGTGACGAAGAATCGCAGTAGACGCCGGATTGCTGGCCACTCATGGCAAGCAACCCCCACTGGTGAGGAGCTGTTGTCAACTCGAGTCAAGGAACGCAAACAGGTGGAGATCTGCTGTCGATTTGAGTCGAGAAATCCCCGTAGGCAGTGGGTTGATAATGATTTGAAAAGTGGAACACTCACAGGCTATGGGATTCTGGATACTTGAGGTGACGAACTCATGCAGGTGGTAGGCAGCTGGTCTCTCAAGGCGAGTTACCACTGCTGGTGGTGTGTTGCTGTCACCTCGAGGATAGGAAATCCGGCAGACGGCGTGCTACTGGGGAATTGTGTTTTAAAAAATCGCAGTAGACGCCGGATTGCTGGCCGCTCAGGGCAAGCAACACGCACTGTTGAGGAGCTGTGGTCAACTCGAGTCAAGAAATACAAATAGGTGGAGATCTGCTGTCGATTTGAGTCGAGAAATCCCCGTAGGAAGTGTGTTGATAATGATTTGAAATGTGAAACACTCACAGGCTATGGGATTCTGGACACTTGAGGTGACGAACTTATGCAGGTGGTGGGCTGCTGGCCTCTCAAGGCGAGGAACCACTGCAGGTGGTGTGTTGCTGTCACCTCGAGGATAGGAAATCCGGCAGACGGCGTGCTACTGGGGAATTGTGCTTTAAAAAATCGCAGTAGACGCCGGATTTCTGGCCACTCAGTGCAAGCAATCCCCACTGGTGAGAAACTGTTGTCAACTCGACTCAAGGAACACAAACAGTTGGAGATCTGCTGGCGATTTGAGACGAGAAATCCCTGCAGGCAGTGGGTTGATAACGATTTGAGATGGGGAACACTCACAGGGTATGGGATTCTGGACACTTGAAGTGACGAACTCATGCAGGTGGTGGACTGCTGACCTCTCAAGGCGAGGAACCACAGCACATAGTGGGTTGCTGTCACCTCGAGGGTAGGAAACCTGGCAGGATGCGTGCTGCTGGAGAATTGTGTCAAAGAATCGCAGTAGACGCCGGATTGCTGTCCACTCAGGGCAAGCAACACCCACTGGTGAGGAGCTGTTTTCAACTCGAGTCAAGGAACACAAACAGGTGGAGATCTGCTGGCGATTTCAGTCGAGAAATCCCTGCAGGCAGTGGGTTGATAATGATTTGAGATGGGGAACACTCACAGGGTATGGGATTCTGGACACTTGAGGTGACGAACTCATGCAGGAGTTGGGATGCTGGCCTCTCAAGGCGAGGAACCACTGCAGGTGGTGGGTTGCTGTCACCTCGAGGATAGGAAATCCGAAAGACTGCGTGCTGCTGGAGAATTGTGTCGAAGAAATGCAGTAGATGCCGGATTGCTCGCCACTCAGGGCAAGCAACCCCCACTGGAGAGGAGCTGTTTTCTACTCGAGTCAAGGAACACAAACAGGTGGAGATCTGATGTCGATTTGAGTCGAGAAATCCCCGCAGGCAGTGGGTTGATAACGATTTGAGGTGTGGAACACAAACAGGCTATGGGATTCTGGACACTTGAGGTGACGAACTCATGCAGGTGGTGGGCAGCTGGCCTTTCAAGGCGAGGAACCACTGCAGGTGGTGTGTTGCTGTCACCTCGAGGATAGGAAATCCGGCAGACGGCGTGCTACTGGAGAATTGTGTTTTAAAAAATCGCAGTAGACGCCGGATTGCTGGCCGCTCAGGGCAAGCAACACCCACTGTTGAGGAGCTGTTGTCAACTCGAGTCAAGAAACACAAATAGGTGGAGATCTGCTGTCGATTTGAGTCGAGAACTCCCCGTAGGCAGTGGGTTGATAATGATTTGAAAAGTGGAACACTCACAGGCTATGGGATTCTGGACACTTGAGGTGACGAACTCATGCAGGTGGTGGACTGCTGACCTCTCAAGGCGAGGAACCACAGCACGTAGTGGGTTGCTCTCACCTCGAGGGTAGGAAACCTTGCAGGATGCGTGCTGCTTGAGAATTGTGTCAAAGAATCGCAGTAGACGCCGTATTGCTGTCCACTCAGGGCAAGCAACACCCACTGGTGAGGAGCTGTTTTCAACTCGAGTCAAGGAACACAAACAGGTGGAGATCTGCTGGCGATTTTAGTCGAGAAATCCCCGTAAACAGTATGTTGATAAAAATTTGAGATGTTGAACACTCGCAGGCTATGGGATTCTGCACACTTGAGGTGACGATCTCATGCAAGTGGTGGAGTGCTGGCCTCTCAAGACGAGGAACGACAGCAGGTAGTGGGTTGCTGTCACCTCGAGGGTAGGAAACCCGGCAGGATGCATGCTGCTGGAGAATTGTGTCGAAGAATCACAGTAAACGCCGGATTGCTGGCCACTCAGGGCAAGCAACACCCACTGGTGAGGAGCAGTTTTCAACTCGAGTCAAGGAACACAAACATGTGGAGATCTGCTGGCGATTTCAGTCGAGAAATCCCTGCAGGCAGTGGGTTGATAACGATTTGAGATGGGGAACACTCACAGGCTATGGGATTCTGCACACTTGAGGTGACGAACTCATGCAGGTGGTGGGCAGCTGGCCTCTCAAGGCGAGGAACCACTGCAGGTGGTGTGTTGCTGTCACCTCGAGGATAGGAAATCCAGCAGATGGCGTGCTACTGGAGAATTGTGTTTTAAAAAATCGCAGTAGACGCCGGATTGCTGGCCGCTCAGGGCAAGCATCACCCACTTTTGAGGAGCTGTTGTCAACTCGAGTCAAAAAACACAAACAGGTGGAAATCTGCTGGCGATTTGAGTCGAGAAATCCCCGCAGGCAGTGGGTTGATAACGATTTGAGATGTGGTAGACTAACTGCTATGGGATTCTGGACACATGAGGTGACGAACTCATGCAGGTGGTGGGCTGCTGGCCTCTCAAGGCGAGGAACCACTGCAGGCGGTGGGTTGCTGTCACCTCGAGGCTAGGAATTTCCGCAGGCTGTGTGCTGCTAGAGAATTGTGTCGAAAAATCGCAGTAGACGCCGGATTGCTGCCCACTCATGCAAGCAACCCCCACTGGTGAGGAGCTGTTGTCAACTCGAGTCAAGCAACGCAAACAGGTGGAGATCTGCTGTCGATTTGAGTCGAGAAATCCCAGTAGGCAGTGGGTTGATAATGATTTGAAAAGTGGAACACTCACAGGCTATGGGATTCTGCACACTTGAGGTGACGAACTCATGCAAGTGGTGGACTGCTGGCCTCTCAAGGCGCGTAACCACAGCAGGTAGTGGGTTGCTGTCACCTCGAGTGTAGGAAACCCGGCAGGATGCATGCTGCTGGAGAATTGTGTCGAAGAATCGCAGTAGACGCCGGATTGCTGGCCACTCAGGGCAAGCAACACCCACTGGTGAGGAGCTGTTTTCAACTCGAGTCAAGGAACACAAACAGGTGGAGATCTGCTGTTGATTTCAGTCGAGAAATCCATGCAGGCAGTGGGTTGATAACGATTTGAGATGGGGAACACTCACAGGGTATGGGATTCCGGACACTTGAGGTGACGAATTCATGCAGGAGGTGGGATGCAGGCCTCTCAAGGAGAGGAACCACAGCAGCTGGTGGGTTGCTGTCACCTCGAGGATAGGAAATCCGAAAGACTGCGTGCTGCTGGAGAATTGTGTCGAAGAAATGCAGTAGATGCCGGATTGCTGGCCACTCAGGGCAAGCAGCACCCACTGGTGAGGAGCTGTTGTCTACTCGAGTCAAGGAACACAAACAGGTGGAGATCTGCTGGCGATTTGAGTCGAGAAATCCCCGCAGGCAGTGGGTTGATAAGGATTTGAGATGTGGAAGACTAACAGGCTATGGGATTCTGGACACATGAGGTGACGAACTCATGCAGGTGGTGGGCTGCTGGCCTCTCAAGGCGAGGAAACACTGCAGGCGGTGGGTTGCTGTCACCTCGAGGCTAGGAAATCCCGCAGGCTGTGTGCTGCTAGAGAATTGTGTCAAAGAATCGCAGAAGACGCCGGATTGCTGGCCACTCATGGCAAGCAACCCCCACTGGAGAGGAGCTGTTGTCAACTCGAGTCAAGGAACGCAAACAGGTGGAGATCTGCTATCGATTTGAGTCGAGAAATCCCCGTAGCCAGTGGGTTGATAATGATTTGAAAAGTGGAAAACTCACAGGCTATGGGATTCTGGATACTTGAGATGACGAACTCATGCAGGTGGTGGGCAGCTGGCCTCTCAAGGCGAGGAACCACTGCAGGTGGTGTGTTGCTGTCACCTCGAGGATAGGAAATCCGGCAGACGGCGTGCTACTGGAGAATTGTTTTTTAAAAATCGCAGTAGACGCCGGATTGCTGGCCGCTCAGGGCAAGCAACACCCACTGGTGAGGAGCTGTTTTCAACTCGAGTCAAGGAACACAAACAGGTGGAGATATGCTGGCGATTTTAGTCGAGAAATCCCCGTAAACAGTATGTTGATAAAAATTTGAGATGTTGAACACTCGCAGGCTATGGGATTCTGCACACTTGAGGTGACGATCTCATGCAAGTGGTGGAGTGCTGGCCTCTCAAGACGAGGAACCACAGCAGGTAGTGGGTTGCTGTCACCTCGAGGGTAGGAAACCCGGCAGGATGCATGCTGCTGGAGAATTGTGTCGAAGAATCACAGTAAACGCCGGATTGCTGGCCACTCAGGGCAAGCAACACCCACTGGTGAGGAGCAGTTTTCAACTCGAGTCAAGGAACACAAACATGTGGAGATCTGCTGGCGATTTCAGTCGAGAAATCCCTGCAGGCAGTGGGTTGATAACGATTTGAGATGGGGAACACTCACAGGCTATGGGATTCTGCACACTTGAGGTGACGAACTCATGCAGGTGGTGGGCAGCTGGCCTCTCAAGGCGAGGAACCACTGCAGGTGGTGTGTTGCTGTCACCTCGAGGATAGGAAATCCAGCAGATGGCGTGGTACTGGAGAATTGTGTTTTAAAAAATCGCAGTAGACGCCGGATTGCTGGCCGCTCAGGGCAAGCATCACCCACTTTTGAGGAGCTGTTGTCAACTCGAGTCAAAAAACACAAACAGGTGGAAATCTGCTGGCGATTTGAGTCGAGAAATCCCCGCAGGCAGTGGGTTGATAACGATTTGAGATGTGGAAGACTAACTGCTATGGGATTCTGGACACATGAGGTGACGAACTCATGCAGGTGGTGGGCTGCTGGCCTCTCAAGGCGAGGAACCACTGCAGGCGGTGGGTTGCTGTCACCTCGAGGCTAGGAAATTCCGCAGGCTGTGTGCTGCTAGAGAATTGTGTCGAAAAATCGCAGTAGACGCCGGATTGCTGCCCACTCATGCAAGCAACCCCCACTGGTGAGGAGCTGTTGTCAACTCGAGTCAAGCAACGCAAACAGGTGGAGATCTGCTGTCGATTTGAGTCGAGAAATCCCAGTAGGCAGTGGGTTGATAATGATTTGAAAAGTGGAACACTCACAGGCTATGGGATTCTGCACACTTGAGGTGACGAACTCATGCAAGTGGTGGACTGCTGGCCTCTCAAGGCGCGTAACCACAGCAGGTCGTGGGTTGCTGTCACCTCGAGTGTAGGAAACCCGGCAGGATGCATGCTGCTGGAGAATTGTGTCGAAGAATCGCAGTAGACGCCGGATTGCTGGCCACTCAGGGCAAGCAACACCCACTGGTGAGGAGCTGTTTTCAACTCGAGTCAAGGAACACAAACAGGTGGAGATCTGCTGTTGATTTCAGTCGAGAAATCCATGCAGGCAGTGGGTTGATAACGATTTGAGATGGGGAACACTCACAGGGTATGGGATTCCGGACACTTGAGGTGACGAATTCATGCAGGAGGTGGGATGCAGGCCTCTCAAGGAGAGGAACCACAGCAGCTGGTGGGTTGCTGTCACCTCGAGGATAGGAAATCCGAAAGACTGCGTGCTGCTTGAGAATTGTGTCGAAGAAATGCAGTAGATGCCGGATTGCTGGCCACTCAGGGCAAGCAGCACCCACTGGTGAGGAGCTGTTGTCTACTCGAGTCAAGGAACACAAACAGGTGGAGATCTGCTGGCGATTTGAGTCGAGAAATCCCCGCAGGCAGTGGGTTGATAAGGATTTGAGATGTGGAAGACTAACAGGCTATGGGATTCTGGACACATGAGGTGACGAACTCATGCAGGTGGTGGGCTGCTGGCCTCTCAAGGCGAGGAAACACTGCAGGCGGTGGGTTGCTGTCACCTCGAGGCTAGGAAATCCCGCAGGCTGTGTGCTGCTAGAGAATTGTGTCAAAGAATCGCAGAAGACGCCGGATTGCTGGCCACTCATGGCAAGCAACCCCCACTGGAGAGGAGCTGTTGTCAACTCGAGTCAAGGAACGCAAACAGGTGGAGATCTGCTATCGATTTGAGTCGAGAAATCCCCGTAGCCAGTGGGTTGATAATGATTTGAAAAGTGGAAAACTCACAGGCTATGGGATTCTGGATACTTGAGATGACGAACTCATGCAGGTGGTGGGCAGCTGGCCTCTCAAGGCGAGGAACCACTGCAGGTGGTGTGTTGCTGTCACCTCGAGGATAGGAAATCCGGCAGACGGCGTGCTACTGGAGAATTGTTTTTTAAAAATCGCAGTAGACGCCGGATTGCTGGCCGCTCAGGGCAAGCAACACCCACTGGTGAGGAGCTGTTTTCAACTCGAGTCAAGGAACACAAACAGGTGGAGATATGCTGGCGATTTTAGTCGAGAAATCCCCGTAAACAGTATGTTGATAAAAATTTGAGATGTTGAACACTCGCAGGCTATGGGATTCTGCACACTTGAGGTGACGATCTCATGCAAGTGGTGGAGTGCTGGCCTCTCAAGACGAGGAACCACAGCAGGTAGTGGGTTGCTGTCACCTCGAGGGTAGGAAACCCGGCAGGATGCATGCTGCTGGAGAATTGTGTCGAAGAATCACAGTAAACGCCGGATTGCTGGCCACTCAGGGCAAGCAACACCCACTGGTGAGGAGCAGTTTTCAACTCGAGTCAAGGAACACAAACATGTGGAGATCTGCTGGCGATTTCAGTCGAGAAATCCCTGCAGGCAGTGGGTTGATAACGATTTGAGATGGGGAACACTCACAGGCTATGGGATTCTGCACACTTGAGGTGACGAACTCATGCAGGTGGTGGGCAGCTGGCCTCTCAAGGCGAGGAACCACTGCAGGTGGTGTGTTGCTGTCACCTCGAGGATAGGAAATCCAGCAGATGGCGTGGTACTGGAGAATTGTGTTTTAAAAAATCGCAGTAGACGCCGGATTGCTGGCCGCTCAGGGCAAGCATCACCCACTTTTGAGGAGCTGTTGTCAACTCGAGTCAAAAAACACAAACAGGTGGAAATCTGCTGGCGATTTGAGTCGAGAAATCCCCGCAGGCAGTGGGTTGATAACGATTTGAGATGTGGAAGACTAACTGCTATGGGATTCTGGACACATGAGGTGACGAACTCATGCAGGTGGTGGGCTGCTGGCCTCTCAAGGCGAGGAACCACTGCAGGCGGTGGGTTGCTGTCACCTCGAGGCTAGGAAATTCCGCAGGCTGTGTGCTGCTAGAGAATTGTGTCGAAAAATCGCAGTAGACGCCGGATTGCTGGCCACTCATGCAAGCAACCCCCACTGGTGAGGAGCTGTTGTCAACTCGAGTCAAGCAACGCAAACAGGTGGAGATCTGCTGTCGATTTGAGTCGAGAAATCCCAGTAGGCAGTGGGTTGATAATGATTTGAAAAGTGGAACACTCACAGGCTATGGGATTCTGCACACTTGAGGTGACAAACTCATGCAAGTGGTGGACTGCTGGCCTCTCAAGGCGCGTAACCACAGCAGGTAGTGGGTTGCTGTCACCTCGAGTGTAGGAAACCCGGCAGGATGCATGCTGCTGGAGAATTGTGTCGAAGAATCGCAGTAGACGCCGGATTGCTGGCCACTCATGGCAAGCAACCCCCACTGGAGAGGAGCTGTTGTCAACTCGAGTCAAGGAACGCAAACAGGTGGAGATCTGCTATCGATTTGAGTCGAGAAATCCCCGTAGCCAGTGGGTTGATAATGATTTGAAAAGTGGAAAACTCACAGGCTATGGGATTCTGGATACTTGAGATGACGAACTCATGCAGGTGGTGGGCAGCTGGCCTCTCAAGGCGAGGAACCACTGCAGGTGGTGTGTTGCTGTCACCTCGAGGATAGGAAATCCGGCAGACGGCGTGCTACTGGAGAATTGTTTTTTAAAAATCGCAGTAGACGCCGGATTGCTGGCCGCTCAGTGCAAGCAACACCCACTGTTGAGGAGCTGATGTCTACTCGAGTCAAGAAACACAAATAGGTGGAGATCTGCTGTCGATTTGAGTCGAGAAATCCCCGTAGGCAGTGTGTTGATAATGATTTGAAATGTGGAACACTCACAGGCTATGCGATTCTGGACACTTGAGGTGACGAACTTATGCAGGTGGTGGGCTGCTGGCCTCTCAAGGCGACGAACCACTGCTGGTGGTGTGTTGCTGTCACCTCGAGGATAGGAAATCCAGCAGACGGCGTGCTGCTGGAGAATTGTGTTTTAAAAAATCGCAGTAGACGCCGGATTGCTGGCCACTCAGGGCAAGCAATCCCCAGTGGTGAGAAGCTGTTGTCAACTCGACTCAAGCAACACAAACAGTTGGAGATCTGCTGGCGATTAGAGACGAGAATTCCCGCAGGCAGTGGGTTGATAACGATTTGAGATGTGGAAAACTCACAGGCTATGGGATTCTGGACACTTGAGGTGACGAACTCATGCAGGTGGTGGACTGCTGGCCTCTCAAGGAGAGGAACCACAGCACGTAATGTGTTGCTGTCACCTCGAGGGTAGGAAATCCGGCAGGATGCATGCTGCTGGAGAATTGTGTCGAAGAATCACAGTAAACGCCGGATTGCTGGCCACTCAGGGCAAGCAACACCCACTGGTGAGGAGCAGTTTTCAACTCGAGTCAAGGAACACAAACATGTGGAGATCTGCTGGCGATTTCAGTCGAGAAATCCCTGCAGGCAGTGGGTTGATAACGATTTGAGATGGGGAACACTCACAGGCTATGGGATTCTGCACACTTGAGGTGACGAACTCATGCAGGTGGTGGGCAGCTGGCCTCTCAAGGCGAGGAACCACTGCAGGTGGTGTGTTGCTGTCACCTCGAGGATAGGAAATCCAGCAGATGGCGTGCTACTGGAGAATTGTGTTTTAAAAAATCGCAGTAGACGCCGGATTGCTGGCCGCTCAGGGCAAGCATCACCCACTGTTGAGGAGCTGTTGTCAACTCGAGTCAAAAAACACAAACAGGTGGAAATCTGCTGGCGATTTGAGTCGAGAAATCCCCACAGGCAGTGGGTTGATAACGATTTGAGATGTGGAAGACTAACTGCTATGGGATTATGGACACATGAGGTGACGAACTCATGCAGGTGGTGGGCTGCTGGCCTCTCAAGGCGAGGAACCACTGCAGGCGGTGGGTTGCTGTCACCTCGAGGCTAGGAAATTCCGCAGGCTGTGTGCTGCTAGAGAATTGTGTCGAAAAATCGCAGTAGACGCCGGATTGCTGGCCACTCATGCAAGCAACCCCCACTGGTGAGGAGCTGTTGTCAACTCGAGTCAAGCAACGCAAACAGGTGGAGATCTGCTGTCGATTTGAGTCGAGAAATCCCCGTAGGCAGTGGGTTGATAATGATTTGAAAAGTGGAACACTCACAGGCTATGGGATTCTGCACACTTGAGGTGACGAACTCATGCAAGTGGTGGACTGCTGGCCTCTCAAGGCGCGTAACCACAGCAGGTAGTGGGTTGCTGTCACCTCGAGTGTAGGATACCCGGCAGGATGCATGCTGCTGGAGAATTGTGTCGAAGAATCGCAGTAGACGCCGGATTGCTGGCCACTCAGGGCAAGCAACACCCACTGGTGAGGAGCTGTTTTCAACTCGAGTCAAGGAACACAAACAGGTGGAGATCTGCTGGTGATTTCAGTCGAGAAATCCATGCATGCAGTGGGTTGATAACGATTTGAGATGGGGAACACTCACAGGGTATGGGATTCTGGACACTTGAGGTGACGAATTCATGCAGGAGGTGGGATGCAGGCTTCTCAAGGAGAGGAACCACAGCAGGTGGTGGGTTGCTGTCACCTCGTTGATAGTAAATCCGAAAGACTGCGTGCTGCTGGAGAATTGTGTCGAAGAAATGCAGTAGATGCCGGATTGCTGGCCACTCAGGGCAAGCAACACCCACTGGTGAGGAGCTGTTGTCTACTCGAGTCAAGGAACACAAACAGGTTGAGATCTGCTGGCGATTTGAGTCGAGAAATCCCCGCAGGCAGTGGGTTGATAAGGATTTGAGATGTGGAAGACTAACAGGCTATGGGATTCTGTACACATGAGGTGACGAACTCATGCAGGTGGTGGGCTGCTGGCCTCTCAAGGCGAGGAAACACTGCAGGCGGTGGGTTGCTGTCACCTCGAGGCTAGGAAATCCCGCAGGCTGTGTGATGCTAGAGAATTTTGTCGAAGAATCGCAGTAGACGCCGGATTGCTGGCCACTCATGGCAAGCAACCCCCACTGGAGAGGAGCTGTTGTCAACTCGAGTCAAGGAACGCAAACAGGTGGAGATCTGCTATCGATTTGAGTCGAGAAATCCCCGTAGCCAGTGGGTTGATAATGATTTGAAAAGTGGAAAACTCACAGGCTATGGGATTCTGGATACTTGAGATGACGAACTCATGCAGGTGGTGGGCAGCTGGCCTCTCAAGGCGAGGAACCACTGCAGGTGGTGTGTTGCTGTCACCTCGAGGATAGGAAATCCGGCAGACGGCGTGCTACTGGAGAATTGTTTTTTAAAAATCGCAGTAGACGCCGGATTGCTGGCCGCTCAGTGCAAGCAACACCCACTGTTGAGGAGCTGATGTCAACTCGAGTCAAGAAACACAAATAGGTGGAGATCTGCTGTCGATTTGAGTCGAGAAATCCCCGTAGGCAGTGTGTTGATAATGATTTGAAATGTGGAACACTCACAGGCTATGGGATTCTGGACACTTGAGGTGACGAACTTATGCAGGTGGTGGGCTGCTGGCCTCTCAAGGCGACGAACCACTGCTGGTGGTGTGTTGCTGTCACCTCGAGGATAGGAAATCCAGCAGACGGCGTGCTGCTGGAGAATTGTGTTTTAAAAAATCGCAGTAGACGCCGGATTGCTGGCCACTCAGGGCAAGCAATCCCCAGTGGTGAGAAGCTGTTGTCAACTCGACTCAAGCAACACAAACAGTTGGAGATCTGCTGGCGATTAGAGACGAGAATTCCCGCAGGCAGTGGGTTGATAACGATTTGAGATGTGGAAAACTCACAGGCTATGGGATTCTGGACACTTGAGTTGACGAACTCATGCAGGTGGTGGACTGCTGGCCTCTCAAGGCGAGGAACCACAGCACGTAATGGGTTGCTGTCACCTCGAGGGTAGGAAACCCGGCAGGATGCGCGCTGCTGGAGAATTGTGTCAAAGAATCGCAGTAGACGCCAGATTGCTGTCCACTCAGGGCAAGCAACACCCACTGGTGAGGAGCTGTTTTCAACTCGAGTCAAGGAACACAAACAGGTGGTCATCTGCTGGCGATCTCAGTCGAGAAATATCTGCAGGCAGTGGGTTGATAACGATTTGAGAAGGAGAACACTCACAGGCTATGGGATTCTGCACACTTGAGGTGACGATCTCATGCAAGTGGTGGACTGCTGGCCTCTCAAGGCGAGGAACCACAGCAGTTAGTGGGTTGCTGTCACCTCGAGGGTAGGAAACCCGGCAGGATGCATGCTGCTGGAGAATTGTGTCGAAGAATCGCAGTAAACGCCCGATTGCTGGCCACTCAGGGCAAGCAACACCCACTGGTGAGGAGCTGTTTTCAACTCGAGTCAAGGAACACAAACATGTGGAGATCTGCTTGCGATTTCAGTCGAGAAATCCCTGCAGGCAGTGGGTTGATAACGATTTGAGATGGGGAACACTCACAGGTTATGGGATTCTGGACACTTGAGGTGACGAACTCATGCAAGTGGTGGACTGCTGGCCACTCAAGGCGAGTAACCACAGCAGGTAGTGGGTTGCTGTCACCTCGAGGGTAGGAAACTCGGCAGGATGCCTGCTGCTGGAGAATTGTGTCGAAGAATCGCAGTAGACGCCGGATTGCTGGCCACTCAGGGCAAGCAACACCCAATGGTGAGGAGCTGTTTTCAACTCGAGTCAAGGAACACAAACATGTGGAGATCTGCTTGCGATTTCAGTCGAGAAATCCCTGCAGGCAGTGGGTTGATAACGATTTGAGATGGGGAACACCCACAGGGTATGGGATTCTGGACACTTGAGGTGACGAATTCATGCAGGAGGTGGGATGCTGGCCTCTCAAGGCGAGGAACCACTGCAGGTGGTGGGTTGCTGTCACCTCAAGGATAGGAAATCCGGCAGGCTGTGTGCTTCTGGAGAATTGTGTCGAAGAATCGCAATAGACGCCGGATTGCTGGCCATTCAGGGCAAGCAACCCATACTGGTGAGGAGCTGTTGTCCACTCGAGTCAAGGAACACAAACAGGTGCAGACCTGCTGGCGGTTTGAGTCGAGAAATCCCCGCAAACAGTATGTTGATAAAAATTTGAGATGTGGAACACTCACAGGCTATGGGATTCTGCACACTTGAGGTGACGAACTCATGCAAGTAGTGGACTGCTGGCCTCTCAAGGCGAGTAACCACAGCAGGTAGTGGGTTGCTGTCTCCTCGAGGGTAGGAAATCCGAAAGACTGCGTGCTGCTGGAGAATTGTGTCGAAGAAATGCAGTAGATGCCGGATTGCTGGCCACTCAGGGCAAGCAACACCCACTGGTGAGAAGCTGCTGTCAACTCGAGTCAAGGAACACAAACAGGTGGAGATCTGCTGGCGATTTCAGTCGAGAAATCCCTGCACACAGTGGGTTGATAACGATTTGAGATGTGCAACACTCACAGGCTATGGGATTCTGGACACTTGAGGTGACGAACTCATGCAGGAGGTGGGATGCTGGCCTCTCAAGGCGAGGAACCACTGCAGGTGGTGGGTTGCTGTCACCTCGAGGATAGGAAATCCAGCAGACGGCGTGCTGCTGGAGAATTGAATTTTAAAAAATCGCATTAGACGCCGGATTGCTGGCCACTCAGGGCAAGCAATCCCCACTGGGGAGGAGCTGTTGTCAACTCGACTCAAGGAACACAAACAGGTGGAGATCTGCTGGCGATTTGAGTCGAGAAATCCCCGCAGGCAGTGGGTTGATAACGATTTGAGATGTGGAACACTCACAGGCTATGGGATTCTGGACACTTGAGCTGATGAATTCATGCAGGTGGTGGGCTGCTGGCCTCTCAAGTCGAGGAACCACTGCAGGTAGTGGGTTGCTCTCTCCTCGAGGATAGGAAATCCGGCAGGCTGCGTGCTGCTGGAGAATTGTGTCGAAGAATCACAATAGACGCCGGATTGCTGGCCATTCAGGGCAAGCAATCCCCACTGGGGAGGAGCTGTTGTCAACTCGACTCAAGGAACACAAATAGGTGGAGATCTGCTGGCGATTTTAGTCGAGAAATCCCCGCAGGCAGTGGGTTGATAACGATTTGAGATGTGGAACACTCACAGGCTATGGGATTCTGGACACTTGAGCTGATGAATTCATGCAGGTGGTGGGCTGCTGGCCTCTCAAGTCGAGGAACCACTGCAGGTAGTGGGTTGCTCTCTCCTCGAGGGTAGGACACCTGGCAGGATGCATGCTGCTGGAGAATTGTGTCGAAGAATCGCAGTAGACGCCGGATTGCTGGCCACTCAGGGCAAGCAACACCCACTGGTGAGGAGCTGTTTTCAACTCGAGCCAAGGAACACAAACAGGTGAAGATCTGCTGGCGATTTCAGTCGAGAAATCCCTGCAGGCAGTGGGTTGATAATGATTTGAGATGGGGAACACTCACATGGTCTGGGATTCTGGACACTTGAGGTGACGAACTCATGCAGGAGTTGGGATGCTGGCCTCTCAAGGCGAGGAACCACTGCAGGTGGTGGGTTGCTCTCACCTCGAGGATAGGAAATCCGAAAGACTGCGTGCTGCTGGAGAATTGTGTCGAAGAAATGCAGTAGATGCCGGATTGCTCGCCACTCAGGGCAACCAACACCCACTGGTGTGGAGCTGTTGTCTACTCGAGTCAAGGAACACAAACAGGTGGAGATCTGCTGTCGATTTGAGTCGAGAAATCCCCGCAGGCAGTGGGTTGATAACGATTTGAGGTGTGGAACACTAACAGGCTATGGGATTCTGGACACTTGAGGTGACGAACTCATGCAGGTGGTGGGCAGCTGGCCTTTCAAGGCGAGGAACCACTGCAGGTGGTGTGTTGCTGTCACCTCGAGGATAGGAAATCCGGCAGACGGCGTGCTACTGGAGAATTGTGTCGAAGAATCGCAGTAGACGCCGGATTGCTGTCCATTCAGTGCAAGCAACACCCACTGTTGAGGAGCTGTTGTCAACTCGAGTCAAGAAACACAAATAGGTGGAGATCTACTGTCGATTTGAGTCGAGAACTCCCCGTAGGCAGTGTGTTGATAATGATTTGAAATGTGGAACACTCACAGGCTATGGGATTCTGGACACTTGAGGTGACGAACTTATGCAGGTGGTGGGCTGCTGGTCTCTCAAGGTGAGGAACCACTGCAGGTGGTGTGTTGCTGTCACCTCGAGGATACGAAATCCAGCAGACGGCGTGCTGCTGGAGAATTGTGTTTTAAAAAATCGCAGTAGACGCCGGATTGCTGGCCACTCAGTGCAAGCAATCCCCACTGTTGAGAAGCTGTTGTCAACTCGACACAAGGAACACAAACAGTTGGAGATCTGCTGGCGATTTGAGACGAGAAATCCCTGAAGGCAGTGGGTTGATAACGATTTGAGATGGGGAACACTCACAGGGTATGGGATTCTGGACACTTGAGGTGACGAACTCATGCAGGTGGTGGACTGCTGACATCTCAAGGCGAGGAACCACAGCACGTAGTGGGTTGCTGTCACCTCGAGGGTAGGAAACCTTGCAGGATGCGTGCTGCTGGAGAATTGTGTCAAAGAATCGCAGTAGACGCCGGATTGCTGTCCACTCAGGGCAAGCAACACCCACTGGTGAGGAGCTGTTTTCAACTCGAGTCAAGGAACACAAACAGGTGGAAATCTGCTGGCGATTTGAGTCGAGAAATCCCCGCAGGCAGTGGGTTGATAACGATTTGAGATGTGGAAGACTAACTGCTATGGGATTCTGGACACATGAGGTGACGAACTCATGCAGGTGGTGGGCAGCTGGCCTTTAAAGGCGAGGAACCACTGCAGGTGGTGTGTTGCTGTCACCTCGAGGATAGGAAATCCGGCAGACGGCGTGCTACTGGAGAATTGTGTTTTAAAAAATCGCAGTAGACGCCGGATTGCTGGCCACTCAGTGCAAGCAATCCCCACTGGTGAGAAGCTGTTGTCAACTCGACACAAGGAACACAAACAGTTGGAGATCTGCTGGCGATTTGAGACGAGAAATCCCTGCAGGCAGTGGGTTGATAACGATTTGAGATGGGGAACACTCACAGGGTATGGGATTCTGGACACTTGAGGTGACGAACTCATGCAGGTGGTGGACTGCTGACCTCTCAAGGCGAGGAACCACAGCACGTAGTGGGTTGCTGTCACCTCGAGGGTAGGAAACCTTGCAGGATGCGTGCTGCTGGAGAATTGTGTCAAAGAATCGCAGTAGACTCCGGATTGCTGTCCACTCAGGGCAAGCAACACCCACTGGTGAGGAGCTGTTTTCAACTCGAGTCAAGGAACACAAACAGGTGGAGATCTGCTGGCGATTTCAGTCAAGAAATCCCTACAGGCAGTGGGTTGATAACGATTTGAGATGGGGAACACTCACAGGGTATGGGATTCTGGGCACTTGAGGTGACGAACTCATGCAGGAGTTGGGATGCTGGCCTCTCAAGGCGAGGAACCACTGCAGGTGGTGGGTTGCTGTCACCTCGAGGATAGGAAATCCGAAAGACTGCGTGCTGCTGGAGAATTGTGTCGAAGAAATGCAGTAGATGCCGGATTGCTCGCCACTCAGGGCAAGCAACACCCACTGGTGAGGAGCTGTTTTCAACTCGAGTCAAGGAACACAAACAGGTGGAGATCTGCTGGTGATTTCAGTCGAGAAATCCATGCATGCAGTGGGTTGATAACGATTTGAGATGGGGAACACTCACAGGGTATGGGATTCTGGACACTTGAGGTGACGAATTCATGCAGGAGGTGGGATGCAGGCTTCTCAAGGAGAGGAACCACAGCAGGTGGTGGGTTGCTGTCACCTCGTTGATAGGAAATCCGAAAGACTGCGTGCTGCTGGAGAATTGTGTCGAAGAAATGCAGTAGATGCCGGATTGCTGGCCACTCAGGGCAAGCAACACCCACTGGTGAGGAGCTGTTGTCTACTCGAGTCAAGGAACACAAACAGGTGGAGATCTGCTGGCGATTTGAGTCGAGAAATCCCCGCATGCAGTGGGTTGATAAGGATTTGAGATGTGGAAGACTAACAGGCTATGGGATTCTGGACACATGAGGTGACGAACTCATGCAGGTGGTGGGCTGCTGGCCTCTCAAGGCGAGGAAACACTGCAGGCGGTGGGTTGCTGTCACCTCGAGGCTAGGAAATCCCGCAGGCTGCGTGCTGCTAGAGAATTTTGTCGAAGAATCGCAGTAGACGCCGGATTGCTGGCCACTCATGGCAAGCAACCCCCACTGGAGAGGAGCTGTTGTCAACTCAAGTCAAGGAACGCAAACAGGTGGAGATCTGCTATCGATTTGAGTCGAGAAATCCCCGTAGCCAGTGGGTTGATAATGATTTGAAAAGTGGAAAACTCACAGGCTATGGGATTCTGGATACTTGAGATGACGAACTCATGCAGGTGGTGGGCAGCTGGCCTCTCAAGGCGAGGAACCACTGCAGGTGGTGTGTTGCTGTCACCTCGAGGATAGGAAATCCGGCAGACGGCGTGCTACTGGAGAATTGTTTTTTAAAAATCGCAGTAGACGCTGGATTGCTGGCCGCTCAGTGCAAGCAACACCCACTGTTGAGGAGCTGATGTCAACTCGAGTCAAGAAACACAAATAGGTGGAGATCTGCTGTCGATTTGAGTCGAGAAATCCCCGTAGGCAGTGTGTTGATAATGATTTGAAATGTGGAACACTCACAGGCTATGGGATTCTGGACACTTGAGGTGACGAACTTATGCAGGTGGTGGGCTGCTGGCCTCTCAAGGCGACGAACCACTGCTGGTGGTGTGTTGCTGTCACCTCGAGGATAGGAAATCCAGCAGACGGCGTGCTGCTGGAGAATTGTGTTTTAAAAAATCGCAGTAGACGCCGGATTGCTGGCCACTCAGGGCAAGCAATCCCCAGTGGTGAGAAGATGTTGTCAACTCGACTCAAGCAACACAAACAGTTGGAGATCTGCTGGCGATTAGAGACGAGAATTCCCGCAGGCAGTGGGTTGATAACGATTTGAGATGTGGAAAACTCACAGGCTATGGGATTCTGGACACTTGAGTTGACGAACTCATGCAGGTGGTGGACTGCTGGCCTCTCAAGGCGAGGAACCACAGCACGTAATGGGTTGCTGTCACCTCGAGGGTAGGAAACCCGGCAGGATGCGCGCTGCTGGAGAATTGTGTCAAAGAATCGCAGTAGACGCCAGATTGCTGTCCACTCAGGGCAAGCAACACCCACTGGTGAGGAGCTGTTTTCAACTCGAGTCAAGGAACACAAACAGGTGGTGATCTGCTGGCGATCTCAGTCGAGAAATATCTGCAGGCAGTGGGTTGATAACGATTTGAGAAGGGGAACACTCACAGGCTATGGGATTCTGCACACTTGAGGTGACGATCTCATGCAAGTGGTGGACTGCTTGCCTCTCAAGGCGAGGAACCACAGCAGTTAGTGGGTTGCTGTCACATCGAGGGTAGGAAACCCGGCAGGATGCATGCTGCTGGAGAATTGTGTCGAAGAATCGCAGTAAACGCCCGATTGCTGGCCACTCAGGGCAAGCAACACCCAATGGTGAGGAGCTGTTTTCAACTCGAGTCAAGGAACACAAACATGTGGAGATCTGCTTGCGATTTCAGTCGAGAAATCCCTGCAGGCAGTGGGTTGATAACGATTTGAGATGGGGAACACTCACAGGTTATGGGATTCTGGACACTTGAGGTGACGAACTCATGCAGGAGGTGGGATGCTGGCCTCTCAAGGCGAGGAACCACTGCAGGTGGTGGGTTGCTGTCACCTCGAGGATAGGAAATCCGGCAGGATGTGTGCTGCTGGAGAATTGTGTCGAAGAATCGCAATAGACGCCGGATTGCTGGCCATTCAGGGCAAGCAACCCATACTGGTGAGGAGCTGTTGTCCACTCGAGTCAAGGAACACAAACAGGTGCAGACCTGCTGGCGGTTTGAGTCGAGAAATCCCCGCAAACAGTATGTTGATAAAAATTTGAGATGTGGAACACTCACAGGCTATGGGATTCTGCACACTTGAGGTGACGAACTCATGCAAGTAGTGGACTGCTGGCCTCTCAAGGCGAGTAACCACAGCAGGTATTGGGTTGCTGTCTCCTCGAGGGTAGGAAATCCGAAAGACTGAGTGCTGCTGGAGAATTGTGTCGAAGAAATGCAGTAGATGCCGGATTGCTGGCCACTCAGGGCAAGCAACACCCACTGGTGAGGAGCTGCTGTCAAGTCGAGTCAAGGAACACAAACATGTGGAGATCTGCTTGCGATTTCAGTCGAGAAATCCCTGCAGGCAGTGGGTTGATAATGATTTGAGATGGGGAACACTCACAGGTTATGGGATTCTGGACACTTGAGGTGACGAACTCATGCAAGTGGTGGACTGCTGGCCACTCAAGGCGAGTAACCACAGCAGGTAGTGGGTTGCTGTCACCTCGAGGGTAGGAAACTCGGCAGGATGCCTGCTGCTGGAGAATTGTGTCGAAGAATCGCAGTAGACGCCGGATTGCTGGCCACTCAGGGCAAGCAACACCCAATGGTGAGGAGCTGTTTTCAACTCGAGTCAAGGAACACAAACATGTGGAGATCTGCTTGCGATTTCAGTCGAGAAATCCCTGCAGGCAGTGGGTTGATAACGATTTGAGATGGGGAACACCCACAGGGTATGGGATTCTGGACACTTGAGGTGACGAATTCATGCAGGAGGTGGGATGCTGGCCTCTCAAGGCGAGGAACCACTGCAGGTGGTGGGTTGCTGTCACCTCGAGGATAGGAAATCCGGCAGCTTGTGTGCTGCTGGAGAATTGTGTCGAAGAATCGCAATAGACGCCGGATTGCTGGCCATTCAGGGCAAGCAACCCATACTGGTGAGGAGCTGTTGTCCACTCGAGTCAAGGAACACAAACAGGTGCAGACCTGCTGGCGGTTTGAGTCGAGAAATCCCCGCAAACAGTATGTTGATAAAAATTTGAGATGTGGAACACTCACAGGCTATGGGATTCTGAACACTTGAGGTGACGAACTCATGCAAGTAGTGGACTGCTGGCCTCTCAAGGCGAGTAACCACAGCAGGTAGTGGGTTGCTGTCTCCTCGAGGGTAGGAAATCCGAAAGACTGCGTGCTGCTGGAGAATTGTGTCGAAGAAATGCAGTAGATGCCGGATTGCTGGCCACTCAGGGCAAGCAACACCCACTGGTGAGGAGCTGCTGTCAACTCGAGTCAAGGAACACAAACAGGTGGAGATCTGCTGGCGATTTCAGTCGAGAAATCCCTGCACACAGTGGGTTGATAACGATTTGAGATGTGCAACACTCACAGGCTATGGGATTCTGGACACTTGAGGTGACGAACTCATGCAGCAGGTGGGATGCTGGCCTCTCAAGGCGAGGAACCACTGCAGGTGGTGGGTTGCTGTCACCTCGAGGATAGGAAATCCAGCAGACGGCGTGCTGCTGGAGAATTGAATTTTAAAAAATCGCATTAGACGCCGGATTGCTGGCCACTCAGGGCAAGCAATCCCCACTGGGGAGGTGCTGTTGTCAACTCGACTCAAGAACACAAACAGATGGAGATCTGCTGGCGATTTGAGTCGAGAAATCCCCGCAGGCAGTGGGTTGATAACGATTTGAGATGTGGAACACTCACAGGCTATGGGATTCTGGACACTTGAGCTGATGAATTCATGCAGGTGGTGGGCTGCTGGCCTCTCAAGTCGAGGAACCACTGCAGGTAGTGGGTTGCTCTCTCCTCGAGGATAGGAAATCCGGCAGGCTGCGTGCTGCTGGAGAATTGTGTCGAAGAATCACAATAGACGCCGGATTGCTGGCCATTCAGGGCAAGCAACACATACTGGTGAGGAGCTGTTGTCCACTCGAGTCAAGGAACACAAACAGTTGCAGACCTGCTGGCGATTTTAGTCGAGAAATCCCCGCAAACAGTATGTTGATAAAAATTTGAGATGTGGAACACTCACAGGCTATGGGATTCTGCACACTTGAGGTGACGAACTCATGCAAGTGGTGGACTGCTGGCCTCTCAAGGCGAGTAACCACAGCAGGTAGTGGGTTGCTGTCACCTCGAGGGTAGGACACCTGGCAGGATGCATGCTGCTGGAGAATTGTGTCGAAGAATCGCAGTAGACGCCGGATTGCTGGCCACTCAGGGCAAGCAACACCCACTGGTGAGGAGCTGTTTTCAACTCGAGTCAAGGAACATAAACAGGTGAAGATCTCCTGGCGATTTCAGTCGAGAAATCCCTGCAGGCAGTGGGTTGATAATGATTTGAGATGGGGAACACTCACATGGTCTGGGATTCTGGACACTTGAGGTGACGAACTCATGCAGGAGTTGGGATGCTGGCCTCTCAAGGCGAGGAACCACTGCAGGTGGTGGGTTGCTGTCACCTCGAGGATAGGAAATCCGAAAGACTGCGTGCTGCTGGAGAATTGTGTCGAAGAAATGCAGTAGATGCCGGATTGCTCGCCACTCAGGGCAACCAACACCCACTGGTGTGGAGCTGTTGTCTACTCGAGTCAAGGAACACAAACAGGTGGAGATCTGCTGTCGATTTGAGTCGAGAAATCCCTGCAGGCAGTGGGTTGATAACGATTTGAGGTGTGGAACACTAACAGGCTATGGGATTCTGGACACTTGAGGTGACGAACTCATGCAGGTGGTGGGCAGCTGGCCTTTCAAGGCGAGGAACCACTGCAGGTGGTGTGTTGCTGTCACCTCGAGGATAGGAAATCCGGCAGACGGCGTGCTACTGGAGAATTGTGTCGAAGAATCGCAGTAGACGCCGGATTGCTGTCCATTCAGTGCAAGCAACACCCACTGTTGAGGAGCTGATGTCAACTCGACACAAGGAACACAAACAGTTGGAGATCTGCAGGCGATTTGAGACGAGAAATCCCTGCAGGCAGTGGGTTGATAACGATTTGAGATGGGGAACACTCACAGGGTATGGGATTCTGGACACTTGAGGTGACGAACTCATGCAGGTGGTGGACTGCTGACCTCTCAAGGCGAGGAACCACAGCACGTAGTGTGTTGCTGTCACCTCGAGGGTAGGAAACCTTGCAGGATGCGTGCTGCTGGAGAATTGTGTCAAAGAATCGCAGTAGACGCCGGATTGCTGTCCACTCAGGGCAAGCAACACCCACTGGTGAGGAGCTGTTTTCAACTCGAGTCAAGGAACACAAACAGGTGGAAATCTGCTGGCGATTTGAGTCGAGAAATCCCCGCAGGCAGTGGGTTGATAACGATTTGAGATGTGGAAGACTAACTGCTATGGGATTCTGGACACATGAGGTGACGAACTCATGCAGGTGGTGGGCAGCTGGCCTTTCAAGGCGAGGAACCACTGCAGGTGGTGTGTTGCTGTCACCTCGAGGATAGGAAATCCGGCAGACGGCGTGCTACTGGAGAATTGTGTTTTAAAAAATCGCAGTAGACGCCGGATTGCTGGCCACTCAGTGCAAGCAATCCCCACTGGTGAGAAGCTGTTGTCAACTCGACACAAGGAACACAAACAGTTGGAGATCTGCTGGCGATTTGAGACGAGAAATCCCTGCAGGCAGTGGGTTGATAACGATTTGAGATGGGGAACACTCACAGGGTATGGGATTCTGGAAACTTGAGGTGACGAACTCATGCAGGTGGTGGACTGCTAACCTCTCAAGGCGAGGAACCACAGCACGTAGTGGGTTGCTGTCACCTCGAGGGTAGGAAACCTTGCAGGATGCGTGCTGCTGGAGAATTGTGTCAAAGAATCGCAGTAGACGCCGGATTGCTGTCCACTCAGGGCAAGCAACACCCACTGGTGAGGAGCTGTTTTCAACTCGAGTCAAGGAACACAAACAGGTGGAGATCTGCTGGCGATTTCAGTCGAGAAATCCCTACAGGCAGTGGGTTGATAACGATTTGAGATGGGGAACACTCACAGGGTATGGGATTCTGGGCACTTGAGGTGACGAACTCATGCAGGAGTTGGAATGCTGGCCTCTCAAGGCGAGGAACCACTGCAGGTGGTGGGTTGCTGTCACCTCGAGGATAGGAAATCCGAAAGACTGCGTGCTGCTGGAGAATTGTGTCGAAGAAATGCAGTAGATGCCGGATTGCTCGCCACTCAGGGCAAGCAACACCCACTGGTGAGGAGCTGTTTTCAACTCGAGTCAAGGAACACAAACAGGTGGAGATCTGCTGGTGATTTCAGTCGAGAAATCCATGCATGCAGTGGGTTGATAACGATTTGAGATGGGGAACACTCACAGGGTATGGGATTCTGGACACTTGAGGTGACGAATTCATGCAGGAGGTGGGATGCAGGCTTCTCAAGGAGAGGAACCACAGCAGGTGGTGGGTTGCTGTCACCTCGTTGATAGGAAATCCGAAAGACTGCGTGCTGTAGGAGAATTGTGTCGAAGAAATGCAGTAGATGCCGGATTGCTGGCCACTCAGGGCAAGCAACACCCACTGGTGAGGAGCTGTTGTCTACTCGAGTCAAGGAACACAAACAGGTGGAGATCTGCTGGCGATTTGAGTCGAGAAATCCCCGCAGGCAGTGGGTTGATAAGGATTTGAGATGTGGAAGACTAACAGGCTATGGGATTCTGGACACATGAGGTGACGAACTCATGCAGGTAGTGGGCTGCTGGCCTCTCAAGGCGAGGAAACACTGCAGGCGGTGGGTTGCTGTCACCTCGAGGCTAGGAAATCCCGCAGGCTGTGTGCTGCTAGAGAATTTTGTCGAAGAATCGCAGTAGACGCCGGATTGCTGGCCACTCATGGCAAGCAACCCCCACTGGAGAGGAGCTGTTGTCAACTCGAGTCAAGGAACGCAAACAGGTGGAGATCTGCTATCGATTTGAGTCGAGAAATCCCCGTAGCCAGTGGGTTGATAATGATTTGAAAAGTGGAAAACTCACAGGCTATGGGATTCTGGATACTTGAGATGACGAACTCATGCAGGTGGTGGGCAGCTGGCCTCTCAAGGCGAGGAACCACTGCAGGTGGTGTGTTGCTGTCATCTCGAGGATAGGAAATCCGGCAGACGGCGTGCTGCTGGAGAATTGTGTTTTAAAAAATCGCAGTAGACGCCGGATTGCTGGCCACTCAGGGCAAGCAATCCCCAGTGGTGAGAAGCTGTTGTCAACTCGACTCAAGCAACACAAACAGTTGGAGATCTGCAGGCGATTTGAGACGAGAATTCCCGCAGGCAGTGGGTTGATAACGATTTGAGATGTGGAAAACTCACAGGCTATGGGATTCTGGACACTTGAGTTGACGAACTCATGCAGGTGGTGGACTGCTGGCCTCTCAAGGCGAGGAACCACAGCACGTAATGGGTTGCTGTCACCTCGAGGGTAGGAAACCCGGCAGGATGCGCGCTGCTGGAGAATTGTGTCAAAGAATCGCAGTAGACGCCAGATTGCTGTCCACTCAGGGCAAGCAACACCCACTGGTGAGGAGCTGTTTTCAACTCGAGTCAAGGAACACAAACAGGTGGTGATCTGCTGGCGATCTCAGTCGAGAAATATCTGCAGGCAGTGGGTTGATAACGATTTGAGAAGGGGAACACTCACAGGCTATGGGATTCTGCACACTTGAGGTGACGATCTCATGCAAGTGGTGGACTGCTGGCCTCTCAAGGCGAGGAACCACAGCAGTTAGTGGGTTGCTGTCACCTCGAGGGTAGGAAACCCGGCAGGATGCATGCTGCTGGAGAATTGTGTCGAAGAATCGCAGTAAACGCCCGATTGCTGGCCACTCAGGGCAAGCAACACCCACTGGTGAGGAGCTGTTTTCAACTCGAGTCAAGGAACACAAACATGTGAAGATCAGCTTGCGATTTCAGTCGAGAAATCCCTGCAGGCAGTGGGTTGATAACGATTTGAGATGGGGAACACTCACAGGTTATGGGATTCTGGACACTTGAGGTGACGAACTCATGCAAGTGGTGGACTGCTGGCCACTCAAGGCGAGTAACCACAGCACGTAGTGGGTTGCTGTCACCTCGAGGGTAGGAAACTCGGCAGGATGCCTGCTGCTGGAGAATTGTGTCGAAGAATCGCAGTAGACGCCGGATTGCTGGCCACTCAGGGCAAGCAACACCCAATGGTGAGGAGCTGTTTTCAACTCGAGTCAAGGAACACAAACATGTGGAGATCTGCTTGCGATTTCAGTCGAGAAATCCCTGCAGGCAGTGGGTTGATAACGATTTGAGATGGGGAACACCCACAGGGTATGGGATTCTGGACACTTGAGGTGACGAATTCATGCAGGAGGTGGGATGCTGGCCTCTCAAGGCGAGGAACCACTGCAGGTGGTGGGTTGCTGTCACCTCGAGGATAGGAAATCCGGCAGGCTGTGTGCTGCTGGAGAATTGTGTCGAAGAATCGCAATAGACGCCGGATTGCTGGCCATTCAGGGCAAGCAACCCATACTGGTGAGGAGCTGTTGTCCACCCGAGTCAAGGAACACAAACAGGTGCAGACCTGCTGGCGGTTTGAGTCGAGAAATCCCCGCAAACAGTATGTTGATAAAAATTTGAGATGTGGAACACTCACAGGCTATGGGATTCTGCACACTTGAGGTGACGAACTCATGCAAGTAGTGGACTGCTGGCCTCTCAAGGCGAGTAACCACAGCAGGTAGTGGGTTGCTGTCTCCTCGAGGGTAGGAAATCCGAAAGACTGCGTGCTGCTGGGGAATTGTGTCGAAGAAATGCAGTAGATGCCGGATTGCTGGCCACTCAGGGCAAGCAACACCCACTGGTGAGGAGCTGCTGTCAACTCGAGTCAAGGAACACAAACAGGTGGAGATCTGCTGGCGATTTCAGTCGAGAAATCCCTGCACACAGTGGGTTGATAACGATTTGAGATGTGCAACACTCACAGGCTATGGGATTCTGGACACTTGAGGTGACGAACTCATGCAGGAGGTGGGATGCTGGCCTCTCAAGGCGAGGAACCACTGCAGGTGGTGGGTTGCTGTCACCTCGAGGATAGGAAATCCAGCAGACGGCGTGCTGCTGGAGAATTGAATTTTAAAAAATCGCATTAGACGCCGGATTGCTGGCCACTCAGGGCAAGCAATCCCCACTGGGGAGGAGCTGTTGTCAACTCGACTCAAGGAACACAAACAGGTGGAGATCTGCTGGCGATTTGAGTCGAGAAATCCCCGCAGGCAGTGGGTTGATAACGATTTGAGATGTGGAACACTCACAGGCTATGGGATTCTGGACACTTGAGCTGATGAATTCATGCAGGTGGTGGGCTGCTGGCCTCTCAAGTCGAGGAACCACTGCAGGTAGTGGGTTGCTCTCTCCTCGAGGATAGGAAATCCGGCAGGCTGCGTGCTGCTGGAGATTTGTGTCGAAGAATCACAATAGACGCCGGATTGCTGGCCATTCAGGGCAAGCAACACATACTGGTGAGGAGCTGTTGTCCACTCGAGTCAAGGAACACAAACAGTTGGAGACCTGCTGGCGATTTTAGTCGAGAAATCCCCGCAAACAGTATGTTGATAAAAATTTGAGATGTGGAACACTCACAGGCTATGGGATTCTGCACACTTGAGGTGACGAACTCATGCAAGTGGTGGACTGCTGGCCTCTCAAGGCGAGTAACCACAGCAGGTAGTGGGTTGCTGTCACCTCGAGGGTAGGACACCTGGCAGGATGCATGCTGCTGGAGAATTGTGTCGAAGAATCGCAGTAGACGCCGGATTGCTGGCCACTCAGGGCAAGCAACACCCACTGGTGAGGAGCTGTTTTCAACTCGAGTCAAGGAACACAAATAGGTGAAGATCTGCTGGCGATTTCAGTCGAGAAATCCCTGCAGGCAGTGGGTTGATATTGATTTGAGATGGGGAACACTCACATGGTCTGGGATTCTGGACACTTGAGGTGACGAACTCATGCAGGAGTTGGGATGCTGGCCTCTCAAGGCGAGGAACCACTGCAGGTGGTGGGTTGCTGTCACCTCGAGGATAGGAAATCCGAAAGACTGCGTGCTGCTGGAGAATTGTGTTTTAAAAAATCGCAGTAGACGCCGGATTGCTGGTCACTCAGTGCAAGCAATCCCCACTGTTGAGAAGCTGTTGTCAACTCGACACAAGGAACACAAACAGTTGGAGATCTGCTGGCGATTTGAGACGAGAAATCCCTGCAGGCAGTGGGTTGATAACGATTTGAGATGGGGAACACTCACAGGGTATGGGATTCTGGACACTTGAGGTGACGAACTCATGCAGGTGGTGGACTGCTGACCTCTCAAGGCGAGGAACCACAGCACGTAGTGGGTTGCTGTCACCTCGAGGGTAGGAAACCTTGCAGGATGCGTGCTGCTGGAGAATTGTGTCAAAGAATCGCAGTAGACGCCGGATTGCTGTCCACTCAGGGCAAGCAACACCCACTGGTGAGGAGCTGTTTTCAACTCGAGTCAAGGAACACAAACAGGTGGAAATCTGCTGGCGATTTGAGTCGAGAAATCCCCGCAGGCAGTGGGTTGATAACGATTTGAGATGTGGAAGACTAACTGCTATGGGATTCTGGACACATGAGGTGACGAACTCATGCAGGTGGTGGGCAGCTGGCCTTTCAAGGCGAGGAACCACTGCAGGTGGTGTGTTGCTGTCACCTCGAGGATAGGAAATCCGGCAGACGGCGTGCTACTGGAGAATTGTGTTTTAAAAAATCGCAGTAGACGCCAGATTGCTGGCCACTCAGTGCAAGCAATCCCCACTGGTGAGAAGCTGTTGTCAACTCGACACAAGGAACACAAACAGTTGGAGATCTGCTGGCGATTTGAGACGAGAAATCCCTGCAGGCAGTGGGTTAATAACGATTTGAGATGGGGAACACTCACAGGTTATGGGATTCTGGACACTTGAGGTGACGAACTCATGCAAGTGGTGGACTGCTGGCCACTCAAGGCGAGTAACCACAGCAGGTAGTGGGTTGCTGTCACCTCGAGGGTAGGAAACTCGGCAGGATGCCTGCTGCTGGAGAATTGTGTCGAAGAATCGCAGTAGACGCCGGATTGCTGGCCACTCAGGGCAAGCAACACCCAATGGTGAGGAGCTGTTTTCAACTCGAGTCAAGGAACACAAACATGTGGAGATCTGCTTGCGATTTCAGTCGAGAAATCCCTGCAGGCAGTGGGTTGATAACGATTTGAGATGGGGAACACCCACAGGGTATGGGATTCTGGACACTTGAGGTGACGAATTCATGCAGGAGGTGGGATGCTGGCCTCTCAAGGCGAGGAACCACTGCAGGTGGTGGGTTGCTGTCACCTCGAGGATAGGAAATCCGGCAGGCTGTGTGCTGCTGGAGAATTGTGTCGAAGAATCGCAATAGACGCCGGATTGCTGGCCATTCAGGGCAAGCAACCCATACTGGTGAGGAGCTGTTGTCCACTCGAGTCAAGGAACACAAACAGGTGCAGACCTGCTGGCGGTTTGAGTCGAGAAATCCCCGCAAACAGTATGTTGATAAAAATTTGAGATGTGGAACACTCACAGGCTATGGGATTCTGCACACTTGAGGTGACGAACTCATGCAAGTAGTGGACTGCTGGCCTCTCAAGGCGAGTAACCACAGCAGGTAGTGGGTTGCTGTCTCCTCGAGGGTAGGAAATCCGAAAGACTGCGTGCTGCTGGAGAATTGTGTCGAAGAAATGCAGTAGATGCCGGATTGCTGGCCACTCAGGGCAAGCAACACCCACTGGTGAGGAGCTAATGTCAACTCGAGTCAAGGAACACAAACAGGTGGAGATCTGCTGGCGATTTCAGTCGAGAAATCCCTGCACACAGTGGGTTGATAACGATTTGAGATGTGCAACACTCACAGGCTATGGGATTCTGGACACTTGAGGTGACGAACTCATGCAGCAGGTGGGATGCTGGCCTCTCAAGGCGAGGAACCACTGCAGGTGGTGGGTTGCTGTCACCTCGAGGATAGGAAATCCAGCAGACGGCGTGCTGCTGGAGAATTGAATTTTAAAAAATCGCATTAGACGCCGGATTGCTGGCCACTCAGGGCAAGCAATCCCCACTGGGGAGGAGCTGTTGTCAACTCGACTCAAGAACACAAACAGATGGAGATCTGCTGGCGATTTGAGTCGAGAAATCCCCGCAGGCAGTGGGTTGATAACGATTTGAGATGTGGAACACTCACAGGCTATGGGATTCTGGACACTTGAGCTGATGAATTCATGCAGGTGGTGGGCTGCTGGCCTCTCAAGTCGAGGAACCACTGCAGGTAGTGGGTTGCTCTCTCCTCGAGGATAGGAAATCCGGCAGGCTGCGTGCTGCTGGAGAATTGTGTCGAAGAATCACAATAGACGCCGGATTGCTGGCCATTCAGGGCAAGCAACACATACTGGTGAGGAGCTGTTGTCCACTCGAGTCAAGGAACACAAACAGTTGCAGACCTGCTGGCGATTTTAGTCGAGAAATCCCCGCAAACAGTATGTTGATAAAAATTTGAGATGTGGAACACTCACAGGCTATGGGATTCTGCACACTTGAGGTGACGAACTCATGCAAGTGGTGGACTGCTGGCCTCTCAAGGCGAGTAACCACAGCAGGTAGTGGGTTGCTGTCACCTCGAGGGTAGGACACCTGGCAGGATGCATGCTGCTGGAGAATTGTGTCGAAGAATCGCAGTAGACGCCGGATTGCTGGCCACTCAGGGCAAGCAACACCCACTGGTGAGGAGCTGTTTTCAACTCGAGTCAAGGAACATAAACAGGTGAAGATCTCCTGGCGATTTCAGTCGAGAAATCCCTGCAGGCAGTGGGTTGATAATGATTTGAGATGGGGAACACTCACATGGTCTGGGATTCTGGACACTTGAGGTGACGAACTCATGCAGGAGTTGGGATGCTGGCCTCTCAAGGCGAGGAACCACTGCAGGTGGTGGGTTGCTGTCACCTCGAGGATAGGAAATCCGAAAGACTGCGTGCTGCTGGAGAATTGTGTCGAAGAAATGCAGTAGATGCCGGATTGCTCGCCACTCAGGGCAACCAACACCCACTGGTGTGGAGCTGTTGTCTACTCGAGTCAAGGAACACAAACAGGTGGAGATCTGCTGTCGATTTGAGTCGAGAAATCCCTGCAGGCAGTGGGTTGATAACGATTTGAGGTGTGGAACACTAACAGGCTATGGGATTCTGGACACTTGAGGTGACGAACTCATGCAGGTGGTGGGCAGCTGGCCTTTCAAGGCGAGGAACCACTGCAGGTGGTGTGTTGCTGTCACCTCGAGGATAGGAAATCCGGCAGACGGCGTGCTACTGGAGAATTGTGTCGAAGAATCGCAGTAGACGCCGGATTGCTGTCCATTCAGTGCAAGCAACACCCACTGTTGAGGAGCTGATGTCAACTCGACACAAGGAACACAAACAGTTGGAGATCTGCTGGCGATTTGAGACGAGAAATCCCTGCAGGCAGTGGGTTGATAACGATTTGAGATGGGGAACACTCACAGGGTATGGGATTCTGGACACTTGAGGTGACGAACTCATGCAGGTGGTGGACTGCTGACCTCTCAAGGCGAGGAACCACAGCACGTAGTGGGTTGCTGTCACCTCGAGGGTAGGAAACCTTGCAGGATGCGTGCTGCTGGAGAATTGTGTCAAAGAATCGCAGTAGACGCCGGATTGCTGTCCACTCAGGGCAAGCAACACCCACTGGTGAGGAGCTGTTTTCAACTCGAGTCAAGGAACACAAACAGGTGGAAATCTGCTGGCGATTTGAGTCGAGAAATCCCCGCAGGCAGTGGGTTGATAACGATTTGAGATGTGGAAGACTAACTGCTATGGGATTCTGGACACATGAGGTGACGAACTCATGCAGGTGGTGGGCAGCTGGCCTTTCAAGGCAAGGAACCACTGCAGGTGGTGTGTTGCTGTCACCTCGAGGATAGGAAATCCGGCAGACGGCGTGCTACTGGAGAATTGTGTTTTAAAAAATCGCAGTAGACGCCGGATTGCTGGCCACTCAGTGCAAGCAATCCCCACTGGTGAGAAGCTGTTGTCAACTCGACACAAGGAACACAAACAGTTGGAGATCTGCTGGCGATTTGAGACGAGAAATCCCTGCAGGCAGTGGGTTGATAACGATTTGAGATGGGGAACACTCACAGGGTATGGGATTCTGGACACTTGAGGTGACGAACTCATGCAGGTGGTGGACTGCTAACCTCTCAAGGCGAGGAACCACAGCACGTAGTGGGTTGCTGTCACCTCGAGGGTAGGAAACCTTGCAGGATGCGTGTTGCTGGAGAATTGTGTCAAAGAATCGCAGTAGACGCCGGATTGCTGTCCACTCAGGGCAAGCAACACCCACTGGTGAGGAGCTGTTTTCAACTCGAGTCAAGGAACACAAACAGGTGGAGATCTGCTGGCGATTTCAGTCGAGAAATCCCTACAGGCAGTGGGTTGATAACGATTTGAGATGGGGAACACTCACAGGCTATGGGATTCTGGACACTTGAGGTGACGAACTCATGCAGGAGGTGGGATGCTGGCCTCTCAAGGCGAGGAACCACTGCAGGTGGTGGGTTGCTGTCACCTCGAGGATAGGAAATCCAGCAGACGGCGTGCTGCTGGAGAATTGAATTTTAAAAAATCGCATTAGACGCCGGATTGCTGGCCACTCAGGGCAAGCAATCCCCACTGGGGAGGAGCTGTTGTCAACTCGACTCAAGGAACACAAACAGGTGGAGATCTGCTGGCGATTTGAGTCGAGAAATCCCCGCAGGCAGTGGGTTGATAACGATTTGAAATGTGGAACACTCACAGGCTATGGGATTCTGGACACTTGAGCTGATGAATTCATGCAGGTGGTGGGCTGCTGGCCTCTCAACTCGAGGAACCACTGCAGGTAGTGGGTTGCTCTCTCCTCGAGGATAGGAAATCCGGCAGGCTGCGTGCTGCTGGAGATTTGTGTCGAAGAATCACAATAGACGCCGGATTGCTGGCCATTCAGGGCAAGCAACACATACTGGTGAGGAGCTGTTGTCCACTCGAGTCAAGGAACACAAACAGTTGGAGACCTGCTGGCGATTTTAGTCGAGAAATCCCCGCAAACAGTATGTTGATAAAAATTTGAGATGTGGAACACTCACAGGCTATGGGATTCTGCACACTTGAGGTGACGAACTCATGCAAGTGGTGGACTGCTGGCCTCTCAAGGCGAGTAACCACAGCAGGTAGTGGGTTGCTGTCACCTCGAGGGTAGGACACCTGGCAGGATGCATGCTGCTGGAGAATTGTGTCGAAGAATCGCAGTAGACGCCGGATTGCTGGCCACTCAGGGCAAGCAACACCCACTGGTGAGGAGCTGTTTTCAACTCGAGTCAAGGAACACAAATAGGTGAAGATCTGCTGGCGATTTCAGTCGAGAAATCCCTGCAGGCAGTGGGTTGATAATGATTTGAGATGGGGAACACTCACATGGTCTGGGATTCTGGACATTTGAGGTGACGAACTCATGAAGGAGTTGGGATGCTGGCCTCTCAAGGCGAGGAACCACTGCAGGTGGTGGGTTGCTGTCACCTCGAGGATAGGAAATCCGAAAGACTGCGTGCTGCTGGAGAATTGTGTTTTAAAAAATCGCAGTAGACGCCGGATTGCTGGCCACTCAGTGCAAGCAATCCCCACTGTTGAGAAGCTGTTGTCAACTCGACACAAGGAACACAAACAGTTGGAGATCTGCTGGCGATTTGAGACGAGAAATCCCTGCAGGCAGTGGGTTGATAACGATTTGAGATGGGGAACACTCACAGGGTATGGGATTCTGGACACTTGAGGTGACGAACTCATGCAGGTGGTGGACTGCTGACCTCTCAAGGCGAGGAACCACAGCACGTAGTGGGTTGCTGTCACCTCGAGGGTAGGAAACCTTGCAGGATGCGTGCTGCTGGAGAATTGTGTCAAAGAATCGCAGTAGACGCCGGATTGCTGTCCACTCAGGGCAAGCAACACCCACTGGTGAGGAGCTGTTTTCAACTCGAGTCAAGGAACACAAACAGGTGGAAATCTGCTGGCGATTTGAGTCGAGAAATCCCCGCAGGCAGTGGGTTGATAACGATTTGAGATGTGGAAGACTAACTGCTATGGGATTCTGGACACATGAGGTGACGAACTCATGCAGGTGGTGGGCAGCTGGCCTTTCAAGGCGAGGAACCACTGCAGGTGGTGTGTTGCTGTCACCTCGAGGATAGGAAATCCGGCAGACGGCGTGCTACTGGAGAATTGTGTTTTAAAAAATCGCAGTAGACGCCAGATTGCTGGCCACTCAGTGCAAGCAATCCCCACTGGTGAGAAGCTGTTGTCAACTCGACACAAGGAACACAAACAGTTGGAGATCTGCTGGCGATTTGAGACGAGAAATCCCTGCAGGCAGTGGGTTGATAACGATTTGAGATGGGGAACACTCACAGGTTATGGGATTCTGGACACTTGAGGTGACGAACTCATGCAAGTGGTGGACTGCTGGCCACTCAAGGCGAGTAACCACAGCAGGTAGTGGGTTGCTGTCACCTCGAGGGTAGGAAACTCGGCAGGATGCCTGCTGCTGGAGAATTGTGTCGAAGAATCGCAGTAGACGCCGGATTGCTGGCCACTCAGGGCAAGCAACACCCAATGGTGAGGAGCTGTTTTCAACTCGAGTCAAGGAACACAAACATGTGGAGATCTGCTTGCGATTTCAGTCGAGAAATCCCTGCAGGCAGTGGGTTGATAACGATTTGAGATGGGGAACACCCACAGGGTATGGGATTCTGGACACTTGAGGTGACGAATTCATGCAGGAGGTGGGATGCTGGCCTCTCAAGGCGAGGAACCACTGCAGGTGGTGGGTTGCTGTCACCTCGAGGATAGGAAATCCGGCAGGCTGTGTGCTGCTGGAGAATTGTGTCGAAGAATCGCAATAGACGCCGGATTGCTGGCCATTCAGGGCAAGCAACCCATACTGGTGAGGAGCTGTTGTCCACTCGAGTCAAGGAACACAAACAGGTGCAGACCTGCTGGCGGTTTGAGTCGAGAAATCCCCGCAAACAGTATGTTGATAAAAATTTGAGATGTGGAACACTCACAGGCTATGGGATTCTGCACACTTGAGGTGACGAACTCATGCAAGTAGTGGACTGCTGGCCTCTCAAGGCGAGTAACCACAGCAGGTAGTGGGTTGCTGTCTCCTCGAAGGTAGGAAATCCGAAAGACTGCGTGCTGCTGGAGAATTGTGTCGAAGAAATGCAGTAGATGCCGGATTGCTGGCCACTCAGGGCAAGCAACACCCACTGGTGAGGAGCTGCTGTCAACTCGAGTCAAGGAACACAAACAGGTGGAGATCTGCTGGCGATTTCAGTCGAGAAATCCCTGCACACAGTGGGTTGATAACGATTTGAGATGTGCAACACTCACAGGCTATGGGATTCTGGACACTTGAGGTGACGAACTCATGCAGCAGGTGGGATGCTGGCCTCTCAAGGCGAGGAACCACTGCAGGTGGTGGGTTGCTGTCACCTCGAGGATAGGAAATCCAGCAGACGGCGTGCTGCTGGAGAATTGAATTTTAAAAAATCGCATTAGACGCCGGATTGCTGGCCACTCAGGGCAAGCAATCCCCACTGGGGAGGAGCTGTTGTCAACTCGACTCAAGAACACAAACAGATGGAGATCTGCTGGCGATTTGAGTCGAGAAATCCCCGCAGGCAGTGGGTTGATAACGATTTGAGATGTGGAACACTCACAGGCTATGGGATTCTGGACACTTGAGCTGATGAATTCATGCAGGTGGTGGGCTGCTGGCCTCTCAAGTTGAGGAACCACTGCAGGTAGTGGGTTGCTCTCTCCTCGAGGATAGGAAATCCGGCAGGCTGCGTGCTGCTGGAGAATTGTGTCGAAGAATCACAATAGACGCCGGATTGCTGGCCATTCAGGGCAAGCAACACATACTGGTGAGGAGCTGTTGTCCACTCGAGTCAAGGAACACAAACAGTTGCAGACCTGCTGGCGATTTTAGTCGAGAAATCCCCGCAAACAGTATGTTGATAAAAATTTGAGATGTGGAACACTCACAGGCTATGGGATTCTGCACACTTGAGGTGACGAACTCATGCAAGTGGTGGACTGCTGGCCTCTCAAGGCGAGTAACCACAGCAGGTAGTGGGTTGCTGTCACCTCGAGGGTAGGACACCTGGCAGGATGCATGCTGCTGGAGAATTGTGTCGAAGAATCGCAGTAGACGCCGGATTGCTGGCCACTCAGGGCAAGCAACACCCACTGGTGAGGAGCTGTTTTCAACTCGAGTCAAGGAACATAAACAGGTGAAGATCTCCTGGCGATTTCAGTCGAGAAATCCCTGCAGGCAGTGGGTTGATAATGATTTGAGATGGGGAACACTCACATGGTCTGGGATTCTGGACACTTGAGGTGACGAACTCATGCAGGAGTTGGGATGCTGGCCTCTCAAGGCGAGGAACCACTGCAGGTGGTGGGTTGCTGTCACCTCGAGGATAGGAAATCCGAAAGACTGCGTGCTGCTGGAGAATTGTGTCGAAGAAATGCAGTAGATGCCGGATTGCTCGCCACTCAGGGCAACCAACACCCACTGGTGTGGAGCTGTTGTCTACTCGAGTCAAGGAACACAAACAGGTGGAGATCTGCTGTCGATTTGAGTCGAGAAATCCCTGCAGGCAGTGGGTTGATAACGATTTGAGGTGTGGAACACTAACAGGCTATGGGATTCTGGACACTTGAGGTGACGAACTCATGCAGGTGGTGGGCAGCTGGCCTTTCAAGGCGAGGAACCACTGCAGGTGGTGTGTTGCTGTCACCTCGAGGATAGGAAATCCGGCAGACGGCGTGCTACTGGAGAATTGTGTCGAAGAATCGCAGTAGACGCCGGATTGCTGTCCATTCAGTGCAAGCAACACCCACTGTTGAGGAGCTGATGTCAACTCGACACAAGGAACACAAACAGTTGGAGATCTGCTGGCGATTTGAGACGAGAAATCCCTGCAGGCAGTGGGTTGATAACGATTTGAGATGGGGAACACTCACAGGGTATGGGATTCTGGACACTTGAGGTGACGAACTCATGCAGGTGGTGGACTGCTGACCTCTCAAGGCGAGGAACCACAGCACGTAGTGGGTTGCTGTCACCTCGAGGGTAGGAAACCTTGCAGGATGCGTGCTGCTGGAGAATTGTGTCAAAAAATCGCAGTAGACGCCGGATTGCTGTCCACTCAGGGCAAGCAACACCCACTGGTGAGGAGCTGTTTTCAACTCGAGTCAAGGAACACAAACAGGTGGAAATCTGCTGGCGATTTGAGTCGAGAAATCCCCGCAGGCAGTGGGTTTATAACGATTTGAGAGGTGGAAGACTAACTGCTATGGGATTCTGGACACATGAGGTGACGAACTCATGCAGGTGGTGGGCAGCTGGCCTTTCAAGGCGAGGAACCACTGCAGGTGGTGTGTTGCTGTCACCTCGAGGATAGGAAATCCGGCAGACGGCGTGCTACTGGAGAATTGTGTTTTAAAAAATCGCAGTAGACGCCGGATTGCTGGCCACTCAGTGCAAGCAATCCCCACTGGTGAGAAGCTGTTGTCAACTCGACACAAGGAACACAAACAGTTGGAGATCTGCTGGCGATTTGAGACGAGAAATCCCTGCAGGCAGTGGGTTGATAACGATTTGAGATGGGGAACACTCACAGGGTATGGGATTCTGGACACTTGAGGTGACGAACTCATGCAGGTGGTGGACTGCTAACCTCTCAAGGCGAGGAACCACAGCACGTAGTGGGTTGCTGTCACCTCGAGGGTAGGAAACCTTGCAGGATGCGTGCTGCTGGAGAATTGTGTCAAAGAATCGCAGTAGACGCCGGATTGCTGTCCACTCAGGGCAAGCAACACCCACTGGTGAGGAGCTGTTTTCAACTCGAGTCAAGGAACACAAACAGGTGGAGATCTGCTGGCGATTTCAGTCGAGAAATCCCTACAGGCAGTGGGTTGATAACGATTTGAGATGGGGAACACTCACAGGGTATGGGATTCTGGGCACTTGAGGTGACGAACTCATGCAGGAGTTGGAAAGCTGGCCTCTCAAGGCGAGGAACCACTGCAGGTGGTGGGTTGCTGTCACCTCGAGGATAGGAAATCCGAAAGACTGCGTGCTGCTGGAGAATTGTGTCGAAGAAATGCAGTAGATGCCGGATTGCTCGCCACTCAGGGCAAGCAACACCCACTGGTGAGGAGCTGTTTTCAACTCGAGTCAAGGAACACAAACAGGTGGAGATCTGCTGGTGATTTCAGTCGAGAAATCCATGCATGCAGTGGGTTGATAACGATTTGAGATGGGGAACACTCACAGGGTATGGGATTCTGGACACTTGAGGTGACGAATTCATGCAGGAGGTGGGATGCAGGCTTCTCAAGGAGAGGAACCACAGCAGGTGGTGGGTTGCTGTCACCTCGTTGATAGGAAATCCGAAAGACTGCGTGCTGCTGGAGAATTGTGTCGAAGAAATGCAGTAGATGCCGGATTGCTGGCCACTCAGGGCAAGCAACACCCACTGGTGAGGAGCTGTTGTCTACTCGAGTCAAGGAACACAAACAGGTGGAGATCTGCTGGCGATTTGAGTCGAGAAATCTCCGCAGGCAGTGGGTTGATAAGGATTTGAGATGTGGAAGACTAACAGGCTATGGGATTCTGGACACATGAGGTGACGAACTCATGCAGGTAGTGGGCTGCTGGCCTCTCAAGGTGAGGAAACACTGCAGGCGGTGGGTTGCTGTCACCTCGAGGCTAGGAAATCCCGCAGGCTGTGTGCTGCTAGAGAATTTTGTCGAAGAATCGCAGTAGACGCCGGATTGCTGGCCACTCATGGCAAGCAACCCCCACTGGAGAGGAGCTGTTGTCAACTCGAGTCAAGGAACGCAAACAGGTGGAGATCTGCTATCGATTTGAGTCGAGAAATCCCCGTAGCCAGTGGGTTGATAATGATTTGAAAAGTGGAAAACTCACAGGCTATGGGATTCTGGATACTTGAGATGACGAACTCATGCAGGTGGTGGGCAGCTGGCCTCTCAAGGCGAGGAACCACTGCAGGTGGTGTGTTGCTGTCACCTCGAGGATAGGAAATCCGGCAGACGGCGTGCTGCTGGAGAATTGTGTTTTAAAAAATCGCAGTAGACGCCGGATTGCTGGCCACTCAGGGCAAGCAATCCCCAGTGGTGAGAAGCTGTTGTCAACTCGACTCAAGCAACACAAACAGTTGGAGATCTGCTGGCGATTAGAGACGAGAATTCCCGCAGGCAGTGGGTTGATAACGATTTGAGATGTGGAAAACTCACAGGCTATGGGATTCTGGACACTTGAGTTGACGAACTCATGCAGGTGGTGGACTGCTGGCCTCTCAAGGCGAGGAACCACAGCACGTAATGGGTTGCTGTCACCTCGAGGGTAGGAAACCCGGCAGGATGCGCGCTGCTGGAGAATTGTGTCAAAGAATCGCAGTAGACGCCAGATTGCTGTCCACTCAGGGCAAGCAACACCCACTGGTGAGGAGCTGTTTTCAACTCGAGTCAAGGAACACAAACAGGTGGTGATCTGCTGGCGATCTCAGTCGAGAAATATCTGCAGGCAGTGGGTTGATAACGATTTGAGAAGGGGAACACTCACAGGCTATGGGATTCTGCACACTTGAGGTGACGATCTCATGCAAGTGGTGGACTGCTGGCCTCTCAAGGCGAGGAACCACAGCAGTTAGTGGGTTGCTGTCACCTCGAGGGTAGGAAACCCGGCAGGATGCATGCTGCTGGAGAATTGTGTCGAAGAATCGCAGTAAACGCCCGATTGCTGGCCACTCAGGGCAAGCAACACCCACTGGTGAGGAGCTGTTTTCAACTCGAGTCAAGGAACACAAACATGTGAAGATCAGCTTGCGATTTCAGTCGAGAAATCCCTGCAGGCAGTGGGTTGATAACGATTTGAGATGGGGAACACTCACAGGTTATGGGATTCTGGACACTTGAGGTGACGAACTCATGCAAGTGGTGGACTGCTGGCCACTCAAGGCGAGTAACCACAGCAGGTAGTGGGTTGCTGTCACCTCGAGGGTAGGAAACTCGGCAGGATGCCTGCTGCTGGAGAATTGTGTCGAAGAATCGCAGTAGACGCCGGATTGCTGGCCACTCAGGGCAAGCAACACCCAATGGTGAGGAGCTGTTTTCAACTCGAGTCAAGGAACACAAACATGTGGAGATCTGCTTGCGATTTCAGTCGAGAAATCCCTGCAGGCAGTGGGTTGATAACGATTTGAGATGGGGAACACCCACAGGGTATGGGATTCTGGACACTTGAGGTGACGAATTCATGCAGGAGGTGGGATGCTGGCCTCTCAAGGCGAGGAACCACTGCAGGTGGTGTGTTGCTGTCACCTCGAGGATAGGAAATCCGGCAGACGGCGTGCTACTGGAGAATTGTGTCGAAGAATCGCAGTAGACGCCGGATTGCTGTCCATTCAGTGCAAGCAACACCCACTGTTGAGGAGCTGATGTCAACTCGACACAAGGAACACAAACAGTTGGAGATCTGCTGGCGATTTGAGACGAGAAATCCCTGCAGGCAGTGGGTTGATAACGATTTGAGATGGGGAACACTCACAGGGTATGGGATTCTGGACACTTGAGGTGACGAACTCATGCAGGTGGTGGACTGCTGACCTCTCAAGGCGAGGAACCACAGCACGTAGTGGGTTGCTGTCACCTCGAGGGTAGGAAACCTTGCAGGATGCGTGCTGCTGGAGAATTGTGTCAAAGAATCGCAGTAGACGCCGGATTGCTGTCCACTCAGGGCAAGCAACACCCACTGGTGAGGAGCTGTTTTCAACTCGAGTCAAGGAACACAAACAGGTGGAAATCTGCTGGCGATTTGAGTCGAGAAATCCCCGCAGGCAGTGGGTTGATAACGATTTGAGATGTGGAAGACTAACTGCTATGGGATTCTGGACACATGAGGTGACGAACTCATGCAGGTGGTGGGCAGCTGGCCTTTCAAGGCAAGGAACCACTGCAGGTGGTGTGTTGCTGTCACCTCGAGGATAGGAAATCCGGCAGACGGCGTGCTACTGGAGAATTGTGTTTTAAAAAATCGCAGTAGACGCCGGATTGCTGGCCACTCAGTGCAAGCAATCCCCACTGGTGAGAAGCTGTTGTCAACTCGACACAAGGAACACAAACAGTTGGAGATCTGCTGGCGATTTGAGACGAGAAATCCCTGCAGGCAGTGGGTTGATAACGATTTGAGATGGGGAACACTCACAGGGTATGGGATTCTGGACACTTGAGGTGACGAACTCATGCAGGTGGTGGACTGCTAACCTCTCAAGGCGAGGAACCACAGCACGTAGTGGGTTGCTGTCACCTCGAGGGTAGGAAACCTTGCAGGATGCGTGCTGCTGGAGAATTGTGTCAAAGAATCGCAGTAGACGCCGGATTGCTGTCCACTCAGGGCAAGCAACACCCACTGGTGAGGAGCTGTTTTCAACTCGAGTCAAGGAACACAAACAGGTGGAGATCTGCTGGCGATTTCAGTCGAGAAATCCCTACAGGCAGTGGGTTGATAACGATTTGAGATGGGGAACACTCACAGGCTATGGGATTCTGGACACTTGAGGTGACGAACTCATGCAGGAGGTGGGATGCTGGCCTCTCAAGGCGAGGAACCACTGCAGGTGGTGGGTTGCTGTCACCTCGAGGATAGGAAATCCAGCAGACGGCGTGCTGCTGGAGAATTGAATTTTAAAAAATCGCATTAGACGCCGGATTGCTGGCCACTCAGGGCAAGCAATCCCCACTGGGGAGGAGCTGTTGTCAACTCGACTCAAGGAACACAAACAGGTGGAGATCTGCTGGCGATTTGAGTCGAGAAATCCCCGCAGGCAGTGGGTTGATAACGATTTGAAATGTGGAACACTCACAGGCTATGGGATTCTGGACACTTGAGCTGATGAATTCATGCAGGTGGTGGGCTGCTGGCCTCTCAACTCGAGGAACCACTGCAGGTAGTGGGTTGCTCTCTCCTCGAGGATAGGAAATCCGGCAGGCTGCGTGCTGCTGGAGATTTGTGTCGAAGAATCACAATAGACGCCGGATTGCTGGCCATTCAGGGCAAGCAACACATACTGGTGAGGAGCTGTTGTCCACTCGAGTCAAGGAACACAAACAGTTGGAGACCTGCTGGCGATTTTAGTCGAGAAATCCCCGCAAACAGTATGTTGATAAAAATTTGAGATGTGGAACACTCACAGGCTATGGGATTCTGCACACTTGAGGTGACGAACTCATGCAAGTGGTGGACTGCTGGCCTCTCAAGGCGAGTAACCACAGCAGGTAGTGGGTTGCTGTCACCTCGAGGGTAGGACACCTGGCAGGATGCATGCTGCTGGAGAATTGTGTCGAAGAATCGCAGTAGACGCCGGATTGCTGGCCACTCAGGGCAAGCAACACCCACTGGTGAGGAGCTGTTTTCAACTCGAGTCAAGGAACACAAATAGGTGAAGATCTGCTGGCGATTTCAGTCGAGAAATCCCTGCAGGCAGTGGGTTGATAATGATTTGAGATGGGGAACACTCACATGGTCTGGGATTCTGGACATTTGAGGTGACGAACTCATGAAGGAGTTGGGATGCTGGCCTCTCAAGGCGAGGAACCACTGCAGGTGGTGGGTTGCTGTCACCTCGAGGATAGGAAATCCGAAAGACTGCGTGCTGCTGGAGAATTGTGTTTTAAAAAATCGCAGTAGACGCCGGATTGCTGGCCACTCAGTGCAAGCAATCCCCACTGTTGAGAAGCTGTTGTCAACTCGACACAAGGAACACAAACAGTTGGAGATCTGCTGGCGATTTGAGACGAGAAATCCCTGCAGGCAGTGGGTTGATAACGATTTGAGATGGGGAACACTCACAGGGTATGGGATTCTGGACACTTGAGGTGACGAACTCATGCAGGTGGTGGACTGCTGACCTCTCAAGGCGAGGAACCACAGCACGTAGTGGGTTGCTGTCACCTCGAGGGTAGGAAACCTTGCAGGATGCGTGCTGCTGGAGAATTGTGTCAAAGAATCGCAGTAGACGCCGGATTGCTGTCCACTCAGGGCAAGCAACACCCACTGGTGAGGAGCTGTTTTCAACTCGAGTCAAGGAACACAAACAGGTGGAAATCTGCTGGCGATTTGAGTCGAGAAATCCCCGCAGGCAGTGGGTTGATAACGATTTGAGATGTGGAAGACTAACTGCTATGGGATTCTGGACACATGAGGTGACGAACTCATGCAGGTGGTGGGCAGCTGGCCTTTCAAGGCGAGGAACCACTGCAGGTGGTGTGTTGCTGTCACCTCGAGGATAGGAAATCCGGCAGACGGCGTGCTACTGGAGAATTGTGTTTTAAAAAATCGCAGTAGACGCCAGATTGCTGGCCACTCAGTGCAAGCAATCCCCACTGGTGAGAAGCTGTTGTCAACTCGACACAAGGAACACAAACAGTTGGAGATCTGCTGGCGATTTGAGACGAGAAATCCCTGCAGGCAGTGGGTTGATAACGATTTGAGATGGGGAACACTCACAGGTTATGGGATTCTGGACACTTGAGGTGACGAACTCATGCAAGTGGTGGACTGCTGGCCACTCAAGGCGAGTAACCACAGCAGGTAGTGGGTTGCTGTCACCTCGAGGGTAGGAAACTCGGCAGGATGCCTGCTGCTGGAGAATTGTGTCGAAGAATCGCAGTAGACGCCGGATTGCTGGCCACTCAGGGCAAGCAACACCCAATGGTGAGGAGCTGTTTTCAACTCGAGTCAAGGAACACAAACATGTGGAGATCTGCTTGCGATTTCAGTCGAGAAATCCCTGCAGGCAGTGGGTTGATAACGATTTGAGATGGGGAACACCCACAGGGTATGGGATTCTGGACACTTGAGGTGACGAATTCATGCAGGAGGTGGGATGCTGGCCTCTCAAGGCGAGGAACCACTGCAGGTGGTGGGTTGCTGTCACCTCGAGGATAGGAAATCCGGCAGGCTGTGTGCTGCTGGAGAATTGTGTCGAAGAATCGCAATAGACGCCGGATTGCTGGCCATTCAGGGCAAGCAACCCATACTGGTGAGGAGCTGTTGTCCACTCGAGTCAAGGAACACAAACAGGTGCAGACCTGCTGGCGGTTTGAGTCGAGAAATCCCCGCAAACAGTATGTTGATAAAAATTTGAGATGTGGAACACTCACAGGCTATGGGATTCTGCACACTTGAGGTGACGAACTCATGCAAGTAGTGGACTGCTGGCCTCTCAAGGCGAGTAACCACAGCAGGTAGTGGGTTGCTGTCTCCTCGAAGGTAGGAAATCCGAAAGACTGCGTGCTGCTGGAGAATTGTGTCGAAGAAATGCAGTAGATGCCGGATTGCTGGCCACTCAGGGCAAGCAACACCCACTGGTGAGGAGCTGCTGTCAACTCGAGTCAAGGAACACAAACAGGTGGAGATCTGCTGGCGATTTCAGTCGAGAAATCCCTGCACACAGTTGGTTGATAACGATTTGAGATGTGCAACACTCACAGGCTATGGGATTCTGGACACTTGAGGTGACGAACTCATGCAGCAGGTGGGATGCTGGCCTCTCAAGGCGAGGAACCACTGCAGGTGGTGGGTTGCTGTCACCTCGAGGATAGGAAATCCAGCAGACGGCGTGCTGCTGGAGAATTGAATTTTAAAAAATCGCATTAGACGCCGGATTGCTGGCCACTCAGGGCAAGCAATCCCCACTGGGGAGGAGCTGTTGTCAACTCGACTCAAGAACACAAACAGATGGAGATCTGCTGGCGATTTGAGTCGAGAAATCCCCGCAGGCAGTGGGTTGATAACGATTTGAGATGTGGAACACTGACAGGCTATGGGATTCTGGACACTTGAGCTGATGAATTCATGCAGGTGGTGGGCTGCTGGCCTCTCAAGTCGAGGAACCACTGCAGGTAGTGGGTTGCTCTCTCCTCGAGGATAGGAAATCCGGCAGGCTGCGTGCTGCTGGAGAATTGTGTCGAAGAATCACAATAGACGCCGGATTGCTGGCCATTCAGGGCAAGCAACACATACTGGTGAGGAGCTGTTGTCCACTCGAGTCAAGGAACACAAACAGTTGCAGACCTGCTGGCGATTTTAGTCGAGAAATCCCCGCAAACAGTATGTTGATAAAAATTTGAGATGTGGAACACTCACAGGCTATGGGATTCTGCACACTTGAGGTGACGAACTCATGCAAGTGGTGGACTGCTGGCCTCTCAAGGCGAGTAACCACAGCAGGTAGTGGGTTGCTGTCACCTCGAGGGTAGGACACCTGGCAGGATGCATGCTGCTGGAGAATTGTGTCGAAGAATCGCAGTAGACGCCGGATTGCTGGCCACTCAGGGCAAGCAACACCCACTGGTGAGGAGCTGTTTTCAACTCGAGTCAAGGAACATAAACAGGTGAAGATCTCCTGGCGATTTCAGTCGAGAAATCCCTGCAGGCAGTGGGTTGATAATGATTTGAGATGGGGAACACTCACATGGTCTGGGATTCTGGACACTTGAGGTGACGAACTCATGCAGGAGTTGGGATGCTGGCCTCTCAAGGCGAGGAACCACTGCAGGTGGTGGGTTGCTGTCACCTCGAGGATAGGAAATCCGAAAGACTGCGTGCTGCTGGAGAATTGTGTCGAAGAAATGCAGTAGATGCCGGATTGCTCGCCACTCAGGGCAACCAACACCCACTGGTGTGGAGCTGTTGTCTACTCGAGTCAAGGAACACAAACAGGTGGAGATCTGCTGTCGATTTGAGTCGAGAAATCCCTGCAGGCAGTGGGTTGATAACGATTTGAGGTGTGGAACACTAACAGGCTATGGGATTCTGGACACTTGAGGTGACGAACTCATGCAGGTGGTGGGCAGCTGGCCTTTCAAGGCGAGGAACCACTGCAGGTGGTGTGTTGCTGTCACCTCGAGGATAGGAAATCCGGCAGACGGCGTGCTACTGGAGAATTGTGTCGAAGAATCGCAGTAGACGCCGGATTGCTGTCCATTCAGTGCAAGCAACACCCACTGTTGAGGAGCTGATGTCAACTCGACACAAGGAACACAAACAGTTGGAGATCTGCTGGCGATTTGAGACGAGAAATCCCTGCAGGCAGTGGGTTGATAACGATTTGAGATGGGGAACACTCACAGGGTATGGGATTCTGGACACTTGAGGTGACGAACTCATGCAGGTGGTGGACTGCTGACCTCTCAAGGCGAGGAACCACAGCACGTAGTGGGTTGCTGTCACCTCGAGGGTAGGAAACCTTGCAGGATGCGTGCTGCTGGAGAATTGTGTCAAAAAATCGCAGTAGACGCCGGATTGCTGTCCACTCAGGGCAAGCAACACCCACTGGTGAGGAGCTGTTTTCAACTCGAGTCAAGGAACACAAACAGGTGGAAATCTGCTGGCGATTTGAGTCGAGAAATCCCCGCAGGCAGTGGGTTTATAACGATTTGAGATGTGGAAGACTAACTGCTATGGGATTCTGGACACATGAGGTGACGAACTCATGCAGGTGGTGGGCAGCTGGCCTTTCAAGGCGAGGAACCACTGCAGGTGGTGTGTTGCTGTCACCTCGAGGATAGGAAATCCGGCAGACGGCGTGCTACTGGAGAATTGTGTTTTAAAAAATCGCAGTAGACGCCGGATTGCTGGCCACTCAGTGCAAGCAATCCCCACTGGTGAGAAGCTGTTGTCAACTCGACACAAGGAACACAAACAGTTGGAGATCTGCTGGCGATTTGAGACGAGAAATCCCTGCATGCAGTGGGTTGATAACGATTTGAGATGGGGAACACTCACAGGGTATGGGATTCTGGACACTTGAGGTGACGAATTCATGCAGGAGGTGGGATGCAGGCTTCTCAAGGAGAGGAACCACAGCAGGTGGTGGGTTGCTGTCACCTCGTTGATAGGAAATCCGAAAGACTGCGTGCTGCTGGAGAATTGTGTCGAAGAAATGCAGTAGATGCCGGATTGCTGGCCACTCAGGGCAAGCAACACCCACTGGTGAGGAGCTGTTGTCTACTCGAGTCAAGGAACACAAACAGGTGGAGATCTGCTGGCGATTTGAGTCGAGAAATCTCCGCAGGCAGTGGGTTGATAAGGATTTGAGATGTGGAAGACTAACAGGCTATGGGATTCTGGACACATGAGGTGACGAACTCATGCAGGTAGTGGGCTGCTGGCCTCTCAAGGTGAGGAAACACTGCAGGCGGTGGGTTGCTGTCACCTCGAGGCTAGGAAATCCCGCAGGCTGTGTGCTGCTAGAGAATTTTGTCGAAGAATCGCAGTAGACGCCGGATTGCTGGCCACTCATGGCAAGCAACCCCCACTGGAGAGGAGCTGTTGTCAACTCGAGTCAAGGAACGCAAACAGGTGGAGATCTGCTATCGATTTGAGTCGAGAAATCCCCGTAGCCAGTGGGTTGATAATGATTTGAAAAGTGGAAAACTCACAGGCTATGGGATTCTGGATACTTGAGATGACGAACTCATGCAGGTGGTGGGCAGCTGGCCTCTCAAGGCGAGGAACCACTGCAGGTGGTGTGTTGCTGTCACCTCGAGGATAGGAAATCCGGCAGACGGCGTGCTGCTGGAGAATTGTGTTTTAAAAAATCGCAGTAGACGCCGGATTGCTGGCCACTCAGGGCAAGCAATCCCCAGTGGTGAGAAGCTGTTGTCAACTCGACTCAAGCAACACAAACAGTTGGAGATCTGCTGGCGATTAGAGACGAGAATTCCCGCAGGCAGTGGGTTGATAACGATTTGAGATGTGGAAAACTCACAGGCTATGGGATTCTGGACACTTGAGTTGACGAACTCATGCAGGTGGTGGACTGCTGGCCTCTCAAGGCGAGGAACCACAGCACGTAATGGGTTGCTGTCACCTCGAGGGTAGGAAACCCGGCAGGATGCGCGCTGCTGGAGAATTGTGTCAAAGAATCGCAGTAGACGCCAGATTGCTGTCCACTCAGGGCAAGCAACACCCACTGGTGAGGAGCTGTTTTCAACTCGAGTCAAGGAACACAAACAGGTGGTGATCTGCTGGCGATCTCAGTCGAGAAATATCTGCAGGCAGTGGGTTGATAACGATTTGAGAAGGGGAACACTCACAGGCTATGGGATTCTGCACACTTGAGGTGACGATCTCATGCAAGTGGTGGACTGCTGGCCTCTCAAGGCGAGGAACCACAGCAGTTAGTGGGTTGCTGTCACCTCGAGGGTAGGAAACCCGGCAGGATGCATGCTGCTGGAGAATTGTGTCGAAGAATCGCAGTAAACGCCCGATTGCTGGCCACTCAGGGCAAGCAACACCCACTGGTGAGGAGCTGTTTTCAACTCGAGTCAAGGAACACAAACATGTGAAGATCAGCTTGCGATTTCAGTCGAGAAATCCCTGCAGGCAGTGGGTTGATAACGATTTGAGATGGGGAACACTCACAGGTTATGGGATTCTGGACACTTGAGGTGACGAACTCATGCAAGTGGTGGACTGCTGGCCACTCAAGGCGAGTAACCACAGCAGGTAGTGGGTTGCTGTCACCTCGAGGGTAGGAAACTCGGCAGGATGCCTGCTGCTGGAGAATTGTGTCGAAGAATCGCAGTAGACGCCGGATTGCTGGCCACTCAGGGCAAGCAACACCCAATGGTGAGGAGCTGTTTTCAACTCGAGTCAAGGAACACAAACATGTGGAGATCTGCTTGCGATTTCAGTCGAGAAATCCCTGCAGGCAGTGGGTTGATAACGATTTGAGATGGGGAACACCCACAGGGTATGGGATTCTGGACACTTGAGGTGACGAATTCATGCAGGAGGTGGGATGCTGGCCTCTCAAGGCGAGGAACCACTGCAGGTGGTGGGTTGCTGTCACCTCGAGGATAGGAAATCCGGCAGGCTGTGTGCTGCTGGAGAATTGTGTCGAAGAATCGCAATAGACGCCGGATTGCTGGCCATTCAGGGCAAGCAACCCATACTGGTGAGGAGCTGTTGTCCACTCGAGTCAAGGAACACAAACAGGTGCAGACCTGCTGGCGGTTTGAGTCGAGAAATCCCCGCAAACAATATGTTGATAAAAATTTGAGATGTGGAACACTCACAGGCTATGGGATTCTGCACACTTGAGGTGACGAACTCATGCAAGTAGTGGACTGCTGGCCTCTCAAGGCGAGTAACCACAGCAGGTAGTGGGTTGCTGTCTCCTCGAGGGTAGGAAATCCGAAAGACTGCGTGCTGCTGGGGAATTGTGTCGAAGAAATGCAGTAGATGCCGGATTGCTGGCCACTCAGGGCAAGCAACACCCACTGGTGAGGAGCTGCTGTCAACTCGAGTCAAGGAACACAAACAGGTGGAGATCTGCTGGCGATTTCAGTCGAGAAATCCCTGCACACAGTGGGTTGATAACGATTTGAGATGTGCAACACTCACAGGCTATGGGATTCTGGACACTTGAGGTGACGAACTCATGCAGGAGGTGGGATGCTGGCCTCTCAAGGCGAGGAACCACTGCAGGTGGTGGGTTGCTGTCACCTCGAGGATAGGAAATCCAGCAGACGGCGTGCTGCTGGAGAATTGAATTTTAAAAAATCGCATTAGACGCCGGATTGCTGGCCACTCAGGGCAAGCAATCCCCACTGGGGAGGAGCTGTTGTCAACTCGACTCAAGGAACACAAACAGGTGGAGATCTGCTGGCGATTTGAGTCGAGAAATCCCCGCAGGCAGTGGGTTGATAACGATTTGAGATGTGGAACACTCACAGGCTATGGGATTCTGGACACTTGAGATGATGAATTCATGCAGGTGGTGGGCTGCTGGCCTCTCAAGTCGAGGAACCACTGCAGGTAGTGGGTTGCTCTCTCCTCGAGGATAGGAAATCCGGCAGGCTGCGTGCTGCTGGAGAATTGTGTCGAAGAATCACAATAGACGCCGGATTGCTGGCCATTCAGGGCAAGCAACACATACTGGTGAGGAGCTGTTGTCCACTCGAGTCAAGGAACACAAACAGTTGGAGACCTGCTGGCGATTTTAGTCGAGAAATCCCCGCAAACAGTATGTTGATAAAAATTTGAGATGTGGAACACTCACAGGCTATGGGATTCTGCACACTTGAGGTGACGAACTCATGCAAGTGGTGGACTGCTGGCCTCTCAAGGCGAGTAACCACAGCAGGTAGTGGGTTGCTGTCACCTCGAGGGTAGGACACCTGGCAGGATGCATGCTGCTGGAGAATTGTGTCGAAGAATCGCAGTAGACGCCGGATTGCTGGCCACTCAGGGCAAGCAACACCCACTGGTGAGGAGCTGTTTTCAACTCGAGTCAAGGAACACAAACAGGTGGAAATCTGCTGGCGATTTGAGTCGAGAAATCCCCGCAGGCAGTGGGTTGATAACGATTTGAGATGTGGAAGACTAACTGCTATGGGATTCTGGACACATGAGGTGACGAACTCATGCAGGTGGTGGGCAGCTGGCCTTTCAAGGCGAGGAACCACTGCAGGTGGTGTGTTGCTGTCACCTCGAGGATAGGAAATCCGGCAGACGGCGTGCTACTGGAGAATTGTGTTTTAAAAAATCGCAGTAGACGCCGGATTGCTGGCCACTCAGTGCAAGCAATCCCCACTGGTGAGAAGCTGTTGTCAACTCGACACAAGGAACACAAACAGTTGGAGATCTGCTGGCGATTTGAGACGAGAAATCCCTGCAGGCAGTGGGTTGATAACGATTTGAGATGGGGAACACTCACAGGGTATGGGATTCTGGACACTTGAGGTGACGAACTCATGCAGGTGGTGGACTGCTAACCTCTCAAGGCGAGGAACCACAGCACGTAGTGGGTTGCTGTCACCTCGAGGGTAGGAAACCTTGCAGGATGCGTGCTGCTGGAGAATTGTGTCAAAGAATCGCAGTAGACGCCGGATTGCTGTCCACTCAGGGCAAGCAACACCCACTGGTGAGGAGCTGTTTTCAACTCGAGTCAAGGAACACAAACAGGTGGAGATCTGCTGGCGATTTCAGTCGAGAAATCCCTACAGGCAGTGGGTTGATAACGATTTGAGATGGGGAACACTCACAGGGTATGGGATTCTGGGCACTTGAGTTGACGAACTCATGCAGGAGTTGGAATGCTGGCCTCTCAAGGCGAGGAACCACTGCAGGTGGTGGGTTGCTGTCACCTCGAGGATAGGAAATCCGAAAGACTGCGTGCTGCTGGAGAATTGTGTCGAAGAAATGCAGTAGATGCCGGATTGCTCGCCACTCAGGGCAAGCAACACCCACTGGTGAGGAGCTGTTTTCAACTCGAGTCAAGGAACACAAACAGGTGGAGATCTGCTGGTGATTTCAGTCGAGAAATCCATGCATGCAGTGGGTTGATAACGATTTGAGATGGGGAACACTCACAGGGTATGGGATTCTGGACACTTGAGGTGACGAATTCATGCAGGAGGTGGGATGCAGGCTTCTCAAGGAGAGGAACCACAGCAGGTGGTGGGTTGCTGTCACCTCGTTGATAGGAAATCCGAAAGACTGCGTGCTGCTGGAGAATTGTGTCGAAGAAATGCAGTAGATGCCGGATTGCTGGCCACTCAGGGCAAGCAACACCCACTGGTGAGGAGCTGTTGTCTACTCGAGTCAAGGAACACAAACAGGTGGAGATCTGCTGGCGATTTGAGTCGAGAAATCTCCGCAGGCAGTGGGTTGATAAGGATTTGAGATGTGGAAGACTAACAGGCTATGGGATTCTGGACACATGAGGTGACGAACTCATGCAGGTAGTGGGCTGCTGGCCTCTCAAGGTGAGGAAACACTGCAGGCGGTGGGTTGCTGTCACCTCGAGGCTAGGAAATCCCGCAGGCTGTGTGCTGCTAGAGAATTTTGTCGAAGAATCGCAGTAGACGCCGGATTGCTGGCCACTCATGGCAAGCAACCCCCACTGGAGAGGAGCTGTTGTCAACTCGAGTCAAGGAACGCAAACAGGTGGAGATCTGCTATCGATTTGAGTCGAGAAATCCCCGTAGCCAGTGGGTTGATAATGATTTGAAAAGTGGAAAACTCACAGGCTATGGGATTCTGGATACTTGAGATGACGAACTCATGCAGGTGGTGGGCAGCTGGCCTCTCAAGGCGAGGAACCACTGCAGGTGGTGTGTTGCTGTCACCTCGAGGATAGGAAATCCGGCAGACGGCGTGCTGCTGGAGAATTGTGTTTTAAAAAATCGCAGTAGACGCCGGATTGCTGGCCACTCGGGGCAAGCAATCCCCAGTGGTGAGAAGCTGTTGTCAACTCGACTCAAGCAACACAAACAGTTGGAGATCTGCTGGCGATTAGAGACGAGAATTCCCGCAGGCAGTGGGTTGATAACGATTTGAGATGTGGAAAACTCACAGGCTATGGGATTCTGGACACTTGAGTTGACGAACTCATGCAGGTGGTGGACTGCTGGCCTCTCAAGGCGAGGAACCACAGCACGTAATGGGTTGCTGTCACCTCGAGGGTAGGAAACCCGGCAGGATGCGCGCTGCTGGAGAATTGTGTCAAAGAATCGCAGTAGACGCCAGATTGCTGTCCACTCAGGGCAAGCAACACCCACTGGTGAGGAGCTGTTTTCAACTCGAGTCAAGGAACACAAACAGGTGGTGATCTGCTGGCGATCTCAGTCGAGAAATATCTGCAGGCAGTGGGTTGATAACGATTTGAGAAGGGGAACACTCACAGGCTATGGGATTCTGCACACTTGAGGTGACGATCTCATGCAAGTGGTGGACTGCTGGCCTCTCAAGGCGAGGAACCACAGCAGTTAGTGGGTTGCTGTCACCTCGAGGGTAGGAAACCCGGCAGGATGCATGCTGCTGGAGAATTGTGTCGAAGAATCGCAGTAAACGCCCGATTGCTGGCCACTCAGGGCAAGCAACACCCACTGGTGAGGAGCTGTTTTCAACTCGAGTCAAGGAACACAAACATGTGAAGATCAGCTTGCGATTTCAGTCGAGAAATCCCTGCAGGCAGTGGGTTGATAACGATTTGAGATGGGGAACACTCACAGGTTATGGGATTCTGGACACTTGAGGTGACGAACTCATGCAAGTGGTGGACTGCTGGCCACTCAAGGCGAGTAACCACAGCAGGTAGTGGGTTGCTGTCACCTCGAGGGTAGGAAACTCGGCAGGATGCCTGCTGCTGGAGAATTGTGTCGAAGAATCGCAGTAGACGCCGGATTGCTGGCCACTCAGGGCAAGAAACACCCAATGGTGAGGAGCTGTTTTCAACTCGAGTCAAGGAACACAAACATGTGGAGATCTGCTTGCGATTTCAGTCGAGAAATCCCTGCAGGCAGTGGGTTGATAACGATTTGAGATGGGGAACACCCACAGGGTATGGGATTCTGGACACTTGAGGTGACGAATTCATGCAGGAGGTGGGATGCTGGCCTCTCAAGGCGAGGAACCACTGCAGGTGGTGGGTTGCTGTCACCTCGAGGATAGGAAATCCGGCAGGCTGTGTGCTGCTGGAGAATTGTGTCGAAGAATCGCAATAGACGCCGGATTGCTGGCCATTCAGGGCAAGCAACCCATATTGGTGAGGAGCTGTTGTCCACTCGAGTCAAGGAACACAAACAGGTGCAGACCTGCTGGCGGTTTGAGTCGAGAAATCCCCGCAAACAATATGTTGATAAAAATTTGAGATGTGGAACACTCACAGGCTATGGGATTCTGCACACTTGAGGTGACGAACTCGTGCAAGTAGTGGACTGCTGGCCTCTCAAGGCGAGTAACCACAGCAGGTAGTGGGTTGCTGTCTCCTCGAGGGTAGGAAATCCGAAAGACTGCGTGCTGCTGGGAAATTGTGTCGAAGAAATGCAGTAGATGCCGGATTGCTGGCCACTCAGGGCAAGCAACACCCACTGGTGAGGAGCTGCTGTCAACTCGAGTCAAGGAACACAAACAGGTGGAGATCTGCTGGCGATTTCAGTCGAGAAATCCCTGCACACAGTGGGTTGATAACGATTTGAGATGTGCAACACTCACAGGCTATGGGATTCTGGACACTTGAGGTGACGAACTCATGCAGGAGGTGGGATGCTGGCCTCTCAAGGCGAGGAACCACTGCAGGTGGTGGGTTGCTGTCACCTCGAGGATAGGAAATCCAGCAGACGGCGTGCTGCTGGAGAATTGAATTTTAAAAAATCGCATTAGACGCCGGATTGCTGGCCACTCAGGGCAAGCAATCCCCACTGGGGAGGAGCTGTTGTCAACTCGACTCAAGGAACACAAACAGGTGGAGATCTGCTGGCGATTTGAGTCGAGAAATCCCCGCAGGCAGTGGGTTGATAACGATTTGAGATGTGGAACACTCACAGGCTATGGGATTCTGGACACTTGAGATGATGAATTCATGCAGGTGGTGGGCTGCTGGCCTCTCAAGTCGAGGAACCACTGCAGGTAGTGGGTTGCTCTCTCCTCGAGGATAGGAAATCCGGCAGGCTGCGTGCTGCTGGAGAATTGTGTCGAAGAATCACAATAGACGCCGGATTGCTGGCCATTCAGGGCAAGCAACACATACTGGTGAGGAGCTGTTGTCCACTCGAGTCAAGGAACACAAACAGTTGGAGACCTGCTGGCGATTTTAGTCGAGAAATCCCCGCAAACAGTATGTTGATAAAAATTTGAGATGTGGAACACTCACAGGCTATGGGATTCTGCACACTTGAGGTGACGAACTCATGCAAGTGGTGGACTGCTGGCCTCTCAAGGCGAGTAACCACAGCAGGTAGTGGGTTGCTGTCACCTCGAGGGTAGGACACCTGGCAGGATGCATGCTGCTGGAGAATTGTGTCGAAGAATCGCAGTAGACGCCGGATTGCTGGCCACTCAGGGCAAGCAACACCCACTGGTGAGGAGCTGTTTTCAACTCGAGTCAAGGAACACAAACAGGTGAAGATCTGCTGGCGATTTCAGTCGAGAAATCCCTGCAGGCAGTGGGTTGATAATGATTTGAGATGGGGAACACTCACATGGTCTGGGATTCTGGACACTTGAGGTGACGAACTCATGCAGGAGTTGGGATGCTGGCCTCTCAAGGCGAGGAACCACTGCAGGTGGTGGGTTGCTGTCACCTCGAGGATAGGAAATCCGAAAGACTGCGTGCTGCTGGAGAATTGTGTTTTAAAAAATCGCAGTAGACGCCGGATTGCTGGCCACTCAGTGCAAGCAATCCCCACTGTTGAGAAGCCGTTGTCAACTCGACACAAGGAACACAAACAGTTGGAGATCTGCTGGCGATTTGAGACGAGAAATCCCTGCAGGCAGTGGGTTGATAACGATTTGAGATGGGGAACACTCACAGGGTATGGGATTCTGGACACTTGAGGTGACGAACTCATGCAGGTGGTGGACTGCTAACCTCTCAAGGCGAGGAACCACAGCACGTAGTGGGTTGCTGTCACCTCGAGGGTAGGAAACCTTGCAGGATGCGTGCTGCTGGAGAATTGTGTCAAAGAATCGCAGTAGACGCCGGATTGCTGTCCACTCAGGGCAAGCAACACCCACTGGTGAGGAGCTGTTTTCAACTCGAGTCAAGGAACACAAACAGGTGGAGATCTGCTGGCGATTTCAGTCGAGAAATCCCTACAGGCAGTGGGTTGATAACGATTTGAGATGGGGAACACTCACAGGGTATGGGATTCTGGGCACTTGAGGTGACGAACTCATGCAGGAGTTGGAATGCTGGCCTCTCAAGGCGAGGAACCACTGCAGGTGGTGGGTTGCTGTCACCTCGAGGATAGGAAATCCGAAAGACTGCGTGCTGCTGGAGAATTGTGTCGAAGAAATGCAGTAGATGCCGGATTGCTCGCCACTCAGGGCAAGCAACACCCACTGGTGAGGAGCTGTTTTCAACTCGAGTCAAGGAACACAAACAGGTGGAGATCTGCTGGTGATTTCAGTCGAGAAATCCATGCATGCAGTGGGTTGATAACGATTTGAGATGGGGAACACTCACAGGGTATGGGATTCTGGACACTTGAGGTGACGAATTCATGCAGGAGGTGGGATGCAGGCTTCTCAAGGAGAGGAACCACAGCAGGTGGTGGGTTGCTGTCACCTCGTTGATAGGAAATCCGAAAGACTGCGTGCTGCTGGAGAATTGTGTCGAAGAAATGCAGTAGATGCCGGATTGCTGGCCACTCAGGGCAAGCAACACCCACTGGTGAGGAGCTGTTGTCTACTCGAGTCAAGGAACACAAACAGGTGGAGATCTGCTGGCGATTTTAGTCGAGAAATCCCCGCAGGCAGTGGGTTGATAAGGATTTGAGATGTGGAAGACTAACAGGCTATGGGATTCTGGACACATGAGGTGACGAACTCATGCAGGTAGTGGGCTGCTGGCCTCTCAAGGCGAGGAAACACTGCAGGCGGTGGGTTGCTGTCACCTCGAGGCTAGGAAATCCCGCAGGCTGTTTGCTGCTAGAGAATTTTGTCGAAGAATCGCAGTAGACGCCGGATTGCTGGCCACTCATGGCAAGCAACCCCCACTGGAGAGGAGCTGTTGTCAACTCGAGTCAAGGAACACAAACAGGTGGAGATCTGCTATCGATTTGAGTCGAGAAATCCCCGTAGCCAGTGGGTTGATAATGATTTGAAAAGTGGAAAACTCACAGGCTATGGGATTCTGGATACTTGAGATGACGAACTCATGCAGGTGGTGGGCAGCTGGCCTCTCAAGGCGAGGAACCACTGCAGGTGGTGTGTTGCTGTCACCTCGAGGATAGGAAATCCGGCAGACGGCGTGCTGCTGGAGAATTGTGTTTTAAAAAATCGCAGTAGACGCCGGATTGCTGGCCACTCAGGGCAAGCAATCCCCAGTGGTGAGAAGCTGTTGTCAACTCGACTCAAGCAACACAAACAGTTGGAGATCTGCTGGCGATTAGAGACGAGAATTCCCGCAGGCAGTGGGTTGATAACGATTTGAGATGTGGAAAACTCACAGGCTATGGGATTCTGGACACTTGAGTTGACGAACTCATGCAGGTGGTGGACTGCTGGCCTCTCAAGGCGAGGAACCACAGCACGTAATGGGTTGCTGTCACCTCGAGGGTAGGAAACCCGGCAGGATGCGCGCTGCTGGAGAATTGTGTCAAAGAATCGCAGTAGACGCCAGATTGCTGTCCACTCAGGGCAAGCAACACCCACTGGTGAGGAGCTGTTTTCAACTCGAGTCAAGGAACACAAACAGGTGGTGATCTGCTGGCGATCTCAGTCGAGAAATATCTGCAGGCAGTGGGTTGATAACGATTTGAGAAGGGGAACACTCACAGGCTATGGGATTCTGCACACTTGAGGTGACGATCTCATGCAAGTGGTGGACTGCTGGCCTCTCAAGGCGAGGAACCACAGCAGTTAGTGGGTTGCTGTCATCTCGAGGGTAGGAAACCCGGCAGGATGCATGCTGCTGGAGAATTGTGTCGAAGAATCGCAGTAAACGCCCGATTGCTGGCCACTCAGGGCAAGCAACACCCACTGGTGAGGAGCTGTTTTCAACTCGAGTCAAGGAACACAAACATGTGAAGATCAGCTTGCGATTTCAGTCGAGAAATCCCTGCAGGCAGTGGGTTGATAACGATTTGAGATGGGGAACACTCACAGGTTATGGGATTCTGGACACTTGAGGTGACGAACTCATGCAAGTGGTGGACTGCTGGCCACTCAAGGCGAGTAACCACAGCAGGTAGTGGGTTGCTGTCACCTCGAGGGTAGGAAACTCGGCAGGATGCCTGCTGCTGGAGAATTGTGTCGAAGAATCGCAGTAGACGCCGGATTGCTGGCCACTCAGGGCAAGCAACACCCAATGGTGAGGAGCTGTTTTCAACTCGAGTCAAGGAACACAAACATGTGGACATCTGCTTGCGATTTCAGTCGAGAAATCCCTGCAGGCAGTGGGTTGATAACGATTTGAGATGGGGAACACCCACAGGGTATGGGATTCTGGACACTTGAGGTGACGAATTCATGCAGGAGGTGGGATGCTGGCCTCTCAAGGCGAGGAACCACTGCAGGTGGTGGGTTGCTGTCACCTCGAGGATAGGAAATCCGGCAGGCTGTGTGCTGCTGGAGAATTGTGTCGAAGAATCGCAATAGACGCCGGATTGCTGGCCATTCAGGGCAAGCAACCCATACTGGTGAGGAGCTGTTGTCCACTCGAGTCAAGGAACACAAACAGGTGCAGACCTGCTGGCGGTTTGAGTCGAGAAATCCCCGCAAACAATATGTTGATAAAAATTTGAGATGTGGAACACTCACAGGCTATGGGATTCTGCACACTTGAGGTGACGAACTCATGCAAATAGTGGACTGCTGGCCTCTCAAGGCGAGTAACCACAGCAGGTAGTGGGTTGCTGTCTCCTCGAGGGTAGGAAATCCGAAAGACTGCGTGCTGCTGGGGAATTGTGTCGAAGAAATGCAGTAGATGCCGGATTGCTGGCCACTCAGGGCAAGCAACACCCACTGGTGAGGAGCTGCTGTCAACTCGAGTCAAGGAACACAAACAGGTGAAGATCTGCTGGCGATTTCAGTCGAGAAATCCCTGCACACAGTGGGTTGATAACGATTTGAGATGTGCAACACTCACAGGCTATGGGATTCTGGACACTTGAGGTGACGAACTCATGCAGGAGGTGGGATGCTGGCCTCTCAAGGCGAGGAACCACTGCAGGTGGTGGGTTGCTGTCACCTCGAGGATAGGAAATCCAGCAGACGGCGTGCTGCTGGAGAATTGAATTTTAAAAAATCGCATTAGACGCCGGATTGCTGGCCACTCAGGGCAAGCAATCCCCACTGGGGAGGAGCTGTTGTCAACTCGACTCAAGGAACACAAACAGGTGGAGATCTGCTGGCGATTTGAGTCGAGAAATCCCCGCAGGCAGTGGGTTGATAACGATTTGAGATGTGGAACACTCACAGGCTATGGGATTCTGGACACTTGAGCTGATGAATTCATGCAGGTGGTGGGCTGCTGGCCTCTCAAGTCGAGGAACCACTGCAGGTAGTGGGTTGCTCTCTCCTCGAGGATAGGAAATCCGGCAGGCTGCGTGCTGCTGGAGAATTGTGTCGAAGAATCACAATAGACGCCGGATTGCTGGCCATTCAGGGCAAGCAACACATACTGGTGAGGAGCTGTTGTCCACTCGAGTCAAGGAACACAAACAGTTGGAGACCTGCTGGCGATTTTAGTCGAGAAATCCCCGCAAACAGTATGTTGATAAAAATTTGAGATGTGGAACACTCACAGGCTATGGGATTCTGCACACTTGAGGTGACGAACTCATGCAAGTGGTGGACTGCTGGCCTCTCAAGGCGAGTAACCACAGCAGGTAGTGGGTTGCTGTCACCTCGAGGGTAGGACACCTGGCAGGATGCATGCTGCTGGAGAATTGTGTCGAAGAATCGCAGTAGACGCCGGATTGCTGGCCATTCAGGGCAAGCAACACATACTGGTGAGGAGCTGTTGTCCACTCGAGTCAAGGAACACAAACAGTTGGAGACCTGCTGGCGATTTTAGTCGAGAAATCCCCGCAGGCAGTGGGTTGATAACGATTTGAGATGTGGAACACTCACAGGCTATGGGATTCTGGACACTTGAGCTGATGAATTCATGCAGGTGGTGGGCTGCTGGCCTCTCAAGTTGAGGAACCACTGCAGGTAGTGGGTTGCTCTCACCTCGAGGATAGGAAATCCGGCAGGCTGCGTGCTGCTGGAGAATTGTGTCGAAGAATCACAATAGACGCCGGATTGCTGGCCATTCAGGGCAAGCAACACATACTGGTGAGGAGCTGTTGTCCACTCGAGTCAAGGAACACAAACAGTTGGAGACCTGCTGGCGATTTTAGTCGAGAAATCCCTGCAGGCAGTGGGTTGATAATGATTTGAGATGGGGAACACTCACATGGTCTTGGATTCTGCACACTTTAGGTGACGAATTCATGCAGGAGGTGGGATGCTGGCATCTCAAGGAGAGGAACCACTCCAGGTGGTGGGTTGCTGTCACCTCGAGGATAGGAAATCCGAAAGACTGCGTGCTGCTGGAGAATTGTGTCGAAGAAATGCAGTAGATGCCGGATTGCTGGCCACTCAGGGCAAGCAACACCCACTGGTGAGGAGCTGTTGTCTACTCGAGTCAAAAAACACAAACAGGTGGAGATCTGCTGTCGATTTGAGTCGAGAAATCCCCGCAGGCAGTGGGTTGATAACGATTTGAGATGTGGAAGACTATCAGGCTATGGGATTCTGGACACATGAGGTGACGAATTCATGCAGGTGGTGGACTGCTGGCCTCTCAAGGAGAGGAACCACAGCAGGTAGTGTGTTGCTGTCACCTCGAGGGTAGGAAACCCGGCAGGATGCATGCTGCTGGAGAATTGTGTGGAAGAATCGCAGTAGACGCCGGATTGCTGTCCATTCAGTGCAAGCAACACCCACTGGTGAGGAGCTGTTTTCAACTCGAGTCAAGGAACACAAACAGGTGGAGATCTGCTGGCGATTTCAGTCGAGAAATCCCTGCAGGCAGTGGGTTGATAATGATTTGAGATGGGGAACACTCACATGGTCTGGGATTCTGGACACTTTAGGTGACGAATTCATGCAGGAGGTGGGATGCTGGCCTCTCAAGGCGAGGAACCACTGCAGGCGGTTTGTTGCTGTCACCTCGAGGCTAGGAAATCCCGCAGGCTGTGTGCTGCTAGAGAATTTTGTCGAAGAATCGCAGTAGACGCCGGATTGCTGGCCACTCATGCAAGCAACTCCCACTGGTGAGGAGCTGTTGTCAACTCGAGTCAAGGAACGCAAACAGGTGAGATCTGCTGTCGATTTGAGTCGAGAAATCCCCGTAGGCAGTGGGTTGATAATGATTTGAAAAGTTGAACACTCACAGGCTATGGGATTCTGGATAATTGAGGTGACGAACTCATGCAGGTGTTGGGCAGCTGGCCTCTCAAGGCGAGGTACCACTGCAGGTGGTATGTTGCTGTCACCTCGAGTATAGGAAATTCCGCAGGCTGTGTGCTGCTGGAGAATTGTGTCGAAAAATCGCAGTAGACGCCGGATTGCTCGCCACTTATGCAAGCAACCCCCACTGGTGAGGAGGTGTTGTCAACTCGAGTCAAGCAACGCAAACAGGTGGAGATCTGGTGTCGATTTGAGTCGAGAAATCCCCGTAGGCAGTAGGTTGATAATGATTTGAAAAGTGGAACACTCACAGGCTATGGGATTCTGCACACTTGAGGTGACGAACTCATGCAAGTGGTGGACTGCTGGCCTCTCAAGGCGCGTACCCACAGCAGGTAGTGTGTTGCTGTCACCTCGAGGGTAGGAAACCCGGCAGGATGCATGCTGCTGGAGAATTGTGTCGAAGAATCGCAGTAGACTCCGGATTGCTGGCCATTCAGGGCAAGCAACACCCACTGGTGAGGAGCTGTTTTCAACTCGAGTCAAGGAACACAAACAGGTGGAGATCTGCTGGCGATTTCAGTTGAGAAATCCATGCAGGCAGTGGGTTGATAATGATTTGAGATGGGGAACACTCACCGGGTATGGGATTCTGGACACTTGAGGTGACGAACTCATGCAGGTGGTGGGCAGCTGGCCTCTTAAGGCGAGGAACCACTGCAGGTGGTGTGTTGCTGTCACCTCGAGGATAGGAAATCAGGAAGACTGCGTGCTACTGGAGAAATGTGTTTTAAAAAATCGCAGTAGACGCCGGATTGTTGGCCGCTCAGGGCAAGCAACACCCACTGTTGAGGAGCTGATGTCAACTCGAGTCAAGAAACACAAATAGGTGGAGATCTGCTGTCGATTTGAGTCGAGAAATCCCCGCAGGCAGTGGGTTGATAACGATTTGAGATGTGGAACACTCACAGGCTAGGGGATTCTGGACACCTGAGGTGACGAACTCATGCAGGTGGTGGGCTGCTGGCCTCTCAAGGCGAGGAACCACTGCAGGTAGTGGTTTGCTGTCACCTCGACGATAGGAAATCCGACAGGCTGCGTGCTGCTGGAGAATTGTGTCGAAGAATCGCAATAGACGCCGGGTTGCTGGTCACTCAGGGCAAGCAACCCATACTGGTGAGGAGCTATTGTCCACTCGAGTCAAGGAACACAAACAGGTGGAGATCTGCTGGCGATTTTAGTCGAGAAATCCCCGCAAACAGTATGTTGATAAAAATTTGAAATGTGGAACACTCACAGGCTATGGGATTCTGCACACTTGAGGTGACGAACTCATGCAAGTGGTGGACTGCTGGCCTCTCAAGGCACAGCAGGTAGTGGGTTGCTGTCACCTCGAGGGTACGAAACCCGCAGGATGCATGCTGCTTGAGAATTGTGTCGAAGAATCGCAGTAGATGCCGGATTGCTGGCCACTCATGGCAAGCAACCCCCACTGGTGAGGAGCTGTAGTCAACTCGAGTCAAGGAACGCAAACAGATGGAAATCTGCTGTCGATTTGAGTCGAGAAATCCCCGTAGCCAGTGGGTTGATAATGATTTGAAAACTGGAACACTCACAGGCTATGGGATTCTGGATACTTGAGGTGACGAACTCATGCAGGTGGTGGGCAGCTGACCTCTCAAGGCGAGGAACCACTGCAGGTGGTGTGTTGCTGTCACCTCGAGGATAGGAAATCCGGTAGATGGCGTGCTACTGGAGAAATGTGTTTTAAAAAATCGCAGTAGACGCCGGATTGCTGGCCGCTCAGGGCAAGCAACACCCACTGTTGAAGAGCTGACGTCAACTCGAGTCAAGAAACACAAATAGGTGGAGATCTGCTGTCGATTTGAGTCGAGAAATCCCCGTAGGCAGTGTGTTGATAATGATTTGAAATGTGGAACACTCACAGGCTATGGGATTCTGGACACTTGAGGTGATGAACTTATGCAGGTGGTGGGCTGCTGGCCTCTCAAGGCGACGAAACACTGCAGTTGGTGTGTTGCTGTACCTCGAGGATAGGAAATCCGAAAGACTGCGTGCTGCTGGAGAATTGTGTTTTAAAAAATCGCAGTAGATGCCGGATTGCTGGCCACTCAGGGCAAGCAACACCCACTGGTGAGGAACTGCTGTCAACTCAAGTCAAGAAACACAAAGAGGTGGAGATCTGCTAGCGATTTCAGTCGAGAAATCCCTGCACACAGTGGGTTGATAACGATTTGAGATGTGCAACACTCACAGGTTAGGGGATTCTGGACACCTGAGGTGACGAACTCATGCAGGTGGTGGGCTGCTGGCCTCTCAAGGCGAGGAACCACTACAGGTGGTGTGTTGCAGTCAACTAGAGGATAGGAAATCCAGCAGACGGCGTGCTGCTGGAGAATTGAGTTTTAAAAAATCGCAGTAGACGCCGGATTGCAGGCCACTCAGGGCAAGCAATCCCCAATGGTGAGGAGCTGTTATCAACTCGACTCAAGGAACACAAACACGTGGAGATCTGCTGGCGATTTGAGTCGAGAAATCCCCGCAGGCAGTGGGTTGATAACGATTTGAGATGTGGAACACTCACAGGCTAGGGGATTCTGGACACCTGAGGTGACGAACTCATGCAGGTGGTGGGCTGCTGGCCTCTCAAGGCGAGGAACCACTGCAGGTAGTGGTTTGCTGTCACCTCGACGATAGGAAATCCGACAGGCTGCGTGCTGCTGGAGAATTGTGTCGAAGAATCGCAATAGACGCCGGGTTGTTGGCCACTCAAGGCAAGCAACCCATACTGGTGAGGAGCTGTTGTCTACTCGAGTCAAGGAACACAAACAGGTTGAGATCTGCTGGCGATTTTAGTCGAGAAATCCCCGCAAACAGTATGTTGATAAAAATTTGAAATGTGGAACACTCACAGGCTATGGGATTTTGCACACTTGAGGTGACGAACTCATGCAAGTGGTGGACTGCTTGCCTCTCAAGGCGAGTAACCACAGCAGGTAGTGGGTTGCTGTCACCTCGAGGGTAGGAAACCCGGCATGATGCATGCTTCTTGAGAATTGTGTCGAAGAATCGCAGTAGACGCCGGATTGCTGGCCACTCATGGCAAGCAAGCCCCACTGGTGAGGAGCTGTTGTCAACTCGAGTCAAGGAACGCAAACAGGTGGAAATCTGCTGTCGATTTGAGTCGAGAAATCCCCGTAGCCAGTGGGATGATAATGATTTGAAAAGTGGAACACTCACAGGCTATGGGATTCTGGATACTTGAGGTGACGAACTCATGCAGGTGGTGGGCAGCTGGCCTCTCAAGGCGAGGAACCACTGCAGTTGGTGTGTTGCTGTCACCTCGAGGATAGGAAATCCGGCAGACGGCGTGCTACTGGAGAAATGTGTTTTAAAAAATTGCAGTAGACGCCGGATTGCTGGCCGCTCAGGGCAAGCAACACCCACTGTTGAAGAGCTGATGTCAACTCGAGTCAAGAAACACAAATAGGTGGAGATCTGCTGTCGATTTGAGTCGAGAAATCCCCGTAGGCAGTGTGTTGATAATGATTTGAAATGTGGAACACTCACAGGCTATGGGATTCTGGACACTTGAGGTGACGAACTTATGCAGGTGGTGGGCTGCTGGCCTCTCAAGGCGACGAACCACTGCAGTTGGTGTGTTGCTGTACCTCGAGGATAGGAAATCCGAAAGACTGCGTGCAGCTGGAGAATTGTGTTTTAAAAAATCGCAGTAGATGCCGGATTGCTGGCCACTCAGGGCAAGCAACACCCACTGGTGAGGAACTGCTGTCAACACGAGTCAAGAAACACAAACAGGTGGAGATCTGCTGGCGATTTCAGTCGAGAAATCCCTGCACACAGTGGGTTGATAACGATTTGAGATGTGCAACACTCACAGGCTAGGGGATTCTGGACACCTGAGGTGACGAACTCATGCAGGTGGTGGGCTGCTGGCCTCTCAAGGCGAGGAACCACTACAGGTGGTGTCTTGCAGTCAACTAGAGGATAGGAAATCCAGCAGACGGCGTGCTGCTGGAGAATTGAGTTTTAAAAAATCGCAGTAGACGCCGGATTGCAGGCCACTCAGGGCAAGCAATCCCCAATGGTGAGGAGCTGTTATTAACTCGACTCAAGGAACACAAACACGTGGAGATCTGCTGGCGATTTGAGTCGAGAAATCACCGCAGGCAGTGGGTTGATAACGATTTGAGATGTGGAACACTCACAGGCTAGGGGATTCTGGACACCTGAGGTGACGAACTCATGCAGGTGGTGGGCTGCTGGCCTCTCAAGGCGAGGAACCACTGCAGGTAGTGGTTTGCTGTCACCTCGACGATAGGAAATCCGACAGGCTGCGTGCTGCTGGAGAATTGTGTCGAAGAATCGCAATAGACGCCGGGTTGTTGGCCACTCAAGGCAAGCAACCCATACTGGTGAGGAGCTGTTGTCTACTCGAGTCAAGGAACACAAACAGGTTGAGATCTGCTGGCGATTTTAGTCGAGAAATCCCCGCTAACAGTATGTTGATAAAAATTTGAAATGTGGAACACTCACAGGCTATGGGATTTTGCACACTTGAGGTGACGAACTCATGCAAGTGGTGGACTGCTGGCCTCTCAAGGCGAGTAACCACAGCAGGTAGTGGGTTGCTGTCACCTCGAGGGTAGGAAACCCGCCAGGATGCATGCTTCTTGAGAATTGTGTCGAAGAATCGCGGTAGACGCCGGATTGCTGGCCACTCATGGCAAGCAAGCCCCACTGGTGAGGAGCTGTTGTCAACTCGAGTCAAGGAACGCAAACAGGTGGAAATCTGCTGTCGATTTGAGTCGAGAAATCCCCGTAGCCAGTGGGATGATAATGATTTGAAAAGTGGAACACTCACAGGCTTTGGGATTCTGGATACTTGAGGTGACGAACTCATGCAGGTGGTGGGCAGCAGGCCTCTCAAGGCGAGGAACCACTGCAGTTGGTGTGTTGCTGTCACCTCGAGGATAGGAAATCCGGCAGACGGCGTGCTACTGGAGAAATGTGTTTTAAAAAATCGCAGTAGACGCCGGATTGCTGGCCGCTCAGGGCAAGCAACACCCACTGTTGAAGAGCTGATGTCAACTCGAGTCAAGAAACACAAATAGGTGGAGATCTGCTGTCGATTTGAGTCGAGAAATCCCCGTAGGCAGTGTGTTGATAATGATTTGAAATGTGGAACACTCACAGGCTATGGGATTCTGGACAATTGAGGTGACGAACTTATGCAGGTGGTGGGCTGCTGGCCTCTCAAGGCGACGAACCACTGCAGTTGGTGTGTTGCTGTACCTCGAGGATAGGAAATCCAGCAGACGGCGTGCTGCTGGAGAATTGTGTTTTAAAAAATCGCAGTAAATGCCGGATTGCTGGCCACTCAGGGCAAGCATTCCCAACTGGTGAGAAGCTGTTGTCAACTCGACTCAAGGAACACAAACAGTTGGAGATCTGCTGGCGATTTGAGACGAGAATTCCCGCAACAGTGGGTTGATAACGATTTGAGATGTGGAACACTAACAGGCTATGGGATTCTGGACACTTGAGGTGACTAACTCATGCAGGTGGTGGACTGCTGGCCTCTCAAGGCGAGGAACCACATCACGTAGTGGGTTGCTGTCACCTCGAGGGTAGGAAACCCGGCAGGATGCGTGCTGCTGGAGAATTGTGTCGAAGAATCGCAATAGACGCCGGGTTGTTGGCCACTCAAGGCAAGCAACCCATACTGGTGAGGAGCTGTTGTCTACTCGAGTCAAGGAACACAAACAGGTTGAGATCTGCTGGCGATTTTAGTCGAAAAATCCGCGCAAACAGTATGTTGATAAAAATTTGAAATGTGGAACACTCACAGGCTATGGGATTTTGCACACTTGAGGTGACGAACTCATGCAAGTGGTGGACTGCTGGCCTCTCAAGGCGAGTAAACACAGCAGGTAGTGGGTTGCTGTCACCTCGAGGGTAGGAAAACCGGCAGGATGCATGCTTCTTGAGAATTGTGTCGAAGAATCGCAGTAGACGCCGGATTGCTGGCCACTCATGGCAAGCAAGCCCCACTGGTGAGGAGCTGTTGTCAACTCGAGTCAAGGAACGCAAACAGGTGGAAATCTGCTGTCGATTTGAGTCGAGAAATCCCCGTAGCGAGTGGGATGATAATGATTTGAAAAGTGGAACACTCACAGGCTATGGGATTCTGGATACTTGAGGTGACGAACTCATGCAGGTGGTGGGCAGCTGGCCTCTCAAGGCGAGGAACCACTGCAGTTGGTGTGTTGCTGTCACCTCGAGGATAGGAAATCCGGCAGACGGTGTGCTACTGGAGAAATGTGTTTTAAAAAATCGCAGTAGACGCCGGATTGCTGGCCGCTCAGGGCAAGCAACACCCACTGTTGAAGAGCTGATGTCAAATCGAGTCAAGAAACACAAATAGGTGGAGATCTGCTGTCGATTTGAGTCGAGAAATCCCCGTAGTCAGTGTGTTGATAATGATTTGAAATGTGGAACACTCACAGGCTATGGGATTCTGGACAATTGAGGTGACGAACTTATGCAGGTGGTGGGCTGCTGGCCTCGCAAGGCGACGAACCACTGCAGTTGGTGTGTTGCTGTACCTCGAGGATAGGAAATCCAGCAGACGGCGTGCTGCTGGAGAATTGTGTTTTAAAAAATCGCAGTAAATGCCGGATTGCTGGCCACTCAGGGCAAGCATTCCCAACTGGTGAGAAGCTGTTGTCAACTCGACTCAAGGAACACAAACAGTTGGAGATCTGCTGGCGATTTGAGTCGAGAAATCCCCGCAGGCAGTGGGTTGATAACGATTTGAGATGTGGAACACTCACAGGCTAGGGGATTCTGGACACCTGAGGTGACGAACTCATGCAGGTGGTGGGCTGCTGGCCTCTCAAGGCGAGGAACCACTGCAGGTAGTGGTTTGCTGTCACCTCGACGATAGGAAATCCGACAGGCTGCGTGCTGCTGGAGAATTGTGTCGAAGAATCGCAATAGACGCCGGGTTGTTGGCCACTCAAGGCAAGCAACCCATACTGGTGAGGAGCTGTTGTCTACTCGAGTCAAGGAACACAAACAGGTTGAGATCTGCTGGCGATTTTAGTCGAGAAATCCCCGCAAACAGTATGTTGATAAAAATTTGAAATGTGGAACACTCACAGGCTATGGGATTCTGCACACTTGAGGTGACGAACTCATGCAAGTGGTGGACTGCTGGCCTCTCAAGGCACAGCAGGTAGTGGGTTGCTGTCACCTCGAGGGTACGAAACCCGGCAGGATGCATGCTGCTTGAGAATTGTGTCGAAGAATCGCAGTAGATGCCGGATTGCTGGCCACTCATGGCAAGCAACCCCCACTGGTGAGGAGCTGTAGTCAACTCGAGTCAAGGAACGCAAACAGATGGAAATCTGCTGTCGATTTGAGTCGAGAAATCCCCGTAGCCAGTGGGTTGATAATGATTTGAAAAGTGGAACACTCACAGGCTATGGGATTCTGGATACTTGAGGTGACGAACTCATGCAGGTGGTGGGCAGCTGACCTCTCAAGGCGAGGAACCACTGCAGGTGGTGTGTTGCTGTCACCTCGAGGATAGGAAATCCGGTACATGGCGTGCTACTGGAGAAATGTGTTTTAAAAAATCGCAGTAGACGCCGGATTGCTGGCCGCTCAGGGCAAGCAACACCCACTGTTGAAGAGCTGACGTCAACTCGAGTCAAGAAACACAAATAGGTGGAGATCTGCTGTCGATTTGAGTCGAGAAATCCCCGTAGGCAGTGTGTTGATAATGATTTGAAATGTGGAACACTCACAGGCTATGGGATTCTGGACACTTGAGGTGACGAACTTATGCAGGTGGTGGGCTGCTGGCCTCTCAAGGCGACGAACCACTGCAGTTGGTGTGTTGCTGTACCTCGAGGATAGGAAATCCGAAAGACTGCGTGCTGCTGGAGAATTGTGTTTTAAAAAATCGCAGTAGATGCCGGATTGCTGGCCACTCAGGGCAAGCAACACCCACTGGTGAGGAACTGCTGTCAACTCAAGTCAAGAAACACAAACAGGTGGAGATCTGCTGGCGATTTCAGTCGAGAAATCCCTGCACACAGTGGGTTGATAACGATTTGAGATGTGCAACACTCACAGGCTAGGGGATTCTGGACACCTGAGGTGACCAACTCATGCAGGTGGTGGGCTGCTGGCCTCTCAAGGCGAGGAACCACTACAGGTGGTGTGTTGCAGTCAACTAGAGGATAGGAAATCCAGCAGACGGCGTGCTGCTGGAGAATTGAGTTTTAAAAAATCGCAGTAGACGCCGGATTGCAGGCCACTCAGGGCAAGCAATCCCCAATGGTGAGGAGCTGTTATCAACTCGACTCAAGGAACACAAACACGTGGAGATCTGCTGGCGATTTGAGTCGAGAAATCCCCGCAGGCAGTGGGTTGATAACGATTTGAGATGTGGAACACTCACAGGCTAGGGGATTCTGGACACCTGAGGTGACGAACTCATGCAGGTGGTGGGCTGCTGGCCTCTCAAGGCGAGGAACCACTGCAGGTAGTGGTTTGCTGTCACCTCGACGATAGGAAATCCGACAGGCTGCGTGTTGCTGGAGAATTGTGTCGAAGAATCGCAATAGACGCCACGTTGTTGGCCACTCAAGGCAGGCAACCCATACTGGTGAGGAGCTGTTGTCTACTCGAGTCAAGGAACACAAACAGGTTGAGATCTGCTGTCGATTTGAGTCGAGAAATCCCCGTAGGCAGTGTGTTGATAATGATTTGAAATGTGGAACACTCACAGGCTATGGGATTCTGGACAATTGAGGTGACGAACTTATGCAGGTGGTGGGCTGCTGGCCTCTCAAGGCGACGAACCACTGCAGTTGGTGTGTTGCTGTACCTCGAGGATAGGAAATCCAGCAGACGGCGTGCTGCTGGAGAATTGTGTTTTAAAAAATCGCAGTAAATGCCGGATTGCTGGCCACTCAGGGCAAGCATTCCCAACTGGTGAGAAGCTGTTGTCAACTCGACTCAAGGAACACAAACAGTTGGAGATCTGCTGGCGATTTGAGACGAGAATTCCCGCAACAGTGGGTTGATAACGATTTGAGATGTGGAACACTAACAGGCTATGGGATTCTGGACACTTGAGGTGACTAACTCTTGCAGGTGGTGGACTGCTGGCCTCTCAAGGCGAGGAACCACAGCACGTAGTGGGTTGCTGTCACCTCGAGGGTAGGAAACCCGGCAGGATGCGTGCTGCTGGAGAATTGTGTCAAAGAATCGCAGTAGACGCCGGATTGCTGTCCACTCAGGGCAAGCAACACCCACTGGTGAGGAATTGCTGTCAACTCGAGTCAAGAAACACAAACAGGTGGAGATCTGCTGGCGATTTCAGTCGAGAAATCCCCGCAGGCAGTGGGTTGATAACGATTTGAGATGTGGAACACTCACAGGCTAGGGGATTCTGGACACCTGAGGTGACAAACTCATGCAGGTGGTGGGCTGCTGGCCTCTCAAGGCGAGGAACCCCTGCAGGTAGTGGTTTGCTGTCAACTCGACGATAGGAAATCCGACAGGCTGCGTGCTGCTGGAGAATTGTGTCGAAGAATCGCAATAGACGCCGGGTTGTTGGCCACTCAGGGCAAGCAACCCATACTGGTGAGGAGCTGTTGTCCACTCGAGTCAAGGAACCCAAACAGGTGGAGATCTGCTGGCGATTTTATTCGAGAAATCCCCGCAAACAGTATGTTGATCAAAATTTGAAATGTGGAACACTCACAGGCTATGGGATTCTGCACACTTGAGGTGACGAACTCATGCAAGTGGTGGACTGCTGGCCTCTCAAGGCGAGTAACCACAGCAGGTAGTGGGTTGCTGTCACCTCGAGGGAAGGAAACCCGGCAGGATGCATGCTGCTTGAGAATTGTGTCGAAGAATCGCAGTAGACGCCGGATTGCTGGCCACTCAGGGCAAGCAACACCCAATGGTGAGGAGCTGTTTTCAACTCAAGGAACACAAACATGTGGAGATCTGCTGGCGATTTCAGTCGAGAAATCCCTGCACACAGTGGGTTGATAACGATTTGAGATGTGCAACACTCACAGGCTATGGGATTCTGGACACTTGAGGTGACGAACTTATGAAGGTGGTGGGCTGCTGGCCTCTCAAGGCGAGCAACCACTGCAGGTTGTGGGTTGCTGTCACCTCGAGGATAGGAAATCCGAAAGACTGCGTGCTGCTGGAGAATTGTGTCGAAGAAATGCAGTAGATTCCGGATTGCTCCCCACTCTGGGCAAGCAACACCCACTGGTGCGGAGCTGTTGTCTACTCGAGTCAAGGAACACAAACAGGTGGAGATCTGCTGGCGATTTGATTTGAGAAATCCCCGCAGGCAGTGGGTTGATAACGATTTGAGTTGTGGAACACTAACAGGCTATGGCTTTCTGGACACTTGAGGTGACGAACTCATGCAGGTGGTGGGCTGTTGGCCTCTCAATGCGAGGAACCACTGCAGGCGATGGCTTGCTGTCACCTCGAGGCTAGGAAATCTCGCAGGCTGCGTGCTGCTGGAGAATTCTGTCGAATAATCGCAATAGACGCCGGATTGCTGGCCATTCAGGGCAAGCAACCCATACTGGAGAGGAGCTGTTGTCCACTCGAGTCAAGGAACACAAACACGTGGAGATCTGCTGGCGATTTCAGTCGAGAAATCCCCGCAAGCAGTGGGTTGATAACAATTTGAGATGGGGAACACTCACAGGGTATGGGATTCTGGACACTTGAGGTGACAAACTCATGCAGGAGGTGGGATGCTGGCCTCTCAAGGCGAGGAACCACTGCAGGTGGTGGGTTGCTGTCACCTCGAGGATAGGAAATCCGGCAGGCAGCGTTCTGCTGGAGAATTGTGTGAAAGAATCGCAATAGACGCCGGATTGCTGGCCATTCAGGGCAAGCAACCCATACTGGTGAGGAGCTGTTGTCCACTCGAGTCAAGGAACACAAACAGGTGGAGATCTGCTGTCGATTTGAGTCGAGAAATCCCCGTAGCCAGTGGGTTGATAATTATTTGAAAAGTGGAACACTCACAGGCTATGGGATTCTGGATACTTGATGTGACGAACTCATGCAGGTGGTGGGCAGCTGGCCTCTCAAGGCGAGGAACCACTGCAGGTGGTGTGTTGCTCTCACCTCGAGGATAGTAAATCCGGCAGACGGCGTGCTACTGGAGAATTGTGTTTTAAAAAATCGCAGTAGACGCTGGATTGCTGGCCGCTCAGGGCAAGCAACACCCACTGTTGAGGAGCTGATGTCAACTCGAGTCAAGAAACACAAATAGGTGGTGATCTGCTGTCGATTTGAGTCGAAAAATCCCCACAGGCAGTGTGTTGATAACGATTTGATGTGTGGAACACTAACAGGCTATGGGATTCTGGACACTTGAGGTGACGAACTCATGCAGGTGGTCGACTGCTGGCCTCTCAAGACGAGGAACCACAGCAGGCGATGCGTTGCTGTCACCTCGAGGCTAGGAAATCCCGCAGGCTGCGTTCTGCTGGAGAATTGTGTCGAAGAATCGCAATAGACGCCGGATTGCTGGCCATTCAGGGCAAGCAACCCATACTGGTAAGGAGCTGTTGTCCACTCGAGTCAAGGAACACAAACAGGTGGAGATCTGCTGGCGATTTCAGTCGAGAAATCCCTGCAGGCAGTGGGTTGATAACGATTTGTGATGGCGAACACTCACAGGGTATGGGATTCTGGACACTTGAGGTGATGGACTCATGCAGGAGGTGGGATGCTGGCCTCTCAAGGAGAGGAACCACTGCAGGTGGTGGGTTGCTGTCACCTTGAGGATAGGAAATCCGAAAGACTGCGTGCTGCTAGAGAATTGTGTCGAAGAAATGCAGTAGATGCCGGATTGCTGGCCACTCAGGGCAAGCAACACCCACTGGTGAGGAGCTGCTGTCAACTCGAGTCAAGGAACACAAACAGGTGGAGATCTGATTGCGATTTCAGTCGAGAAATCCCTGCACACAGTGGGTTGATAACGATTTGAGAGGTGCAACACTCACAGGCTATGGGATTCTGGACACTTGAGGTGACGAACTCATGCAGGAGGTGGGATGCTGGCCTCTCAAGGCGAGGCACCACTGCAAGTGGTGGGTTGCTGTCACCTCGAGGATAGGAATTCCAGCAGACGGCGTGCTACTGGAGAATTGAATTTTATAAAATCGCATTAGACGCCGGATTGCTGGCCACTCAGGGCAAGCAACCCATACTGGTGAGGAGCTGTTGTCCACTCGAGTCAAGGAACACAAACAGGTGGAGATCTGCTGGCGATTTTAGTCGAGAAATCCCCGCAAACAGTATGTTGATAAAAATTTGAAATGTGGAACACTCACAGGCTATGGGATTCTGCACACTTGAGGTGACGAACTCATGCAAGTGGTGGACTGCTGGCCTCTCAAGGCACAGCAGGTAGTGGGTTGCTGTCACCTCGAGGGTACGAAACCCGGCAGGATGCATGCTGCTTGAGAATTGTGTCGAAGAATCGCAGTAGATGCCGGATTGCTGGCCACTCATGGCAAGCAACCCCCACTGGTGAGGAGCTGTAGTCAACTCGAGTAAAGGAACGCAAACAGATGGAAATCTGCTGTCGATTTGAGTCGAGAAATCCCCGTAGCCAGTGGGTTGATAATGATTTGAAAAGTGGAACACTCACAGGCTATGGGATTCTGGATACTTGAGGTGACGAACTCATGCAGGTGGTGGGCAGCTGACCTCTCAAGGCGAGGAACCACTGCAGGTGGTGTGTTGCTGTCACCTCGAGGATAGGAAATCCGGTAGATGGCGTGCTACTGGAGAAATGTGTTTTAAAAAATCGCAGTAGACGCCGGATTGCTGGCCGCTCAGGGCAAGCAACACCCACTGTTGAAGAGCTGACGTCAACTCGAGTCAAGAAACACAAATAGGTGGAGATCTGCTTTCGATTTGAGTCGAGAAATCCCCGTAGGCAGTGTGTTGATAATGATTTGAAATGTGGAACACTCACAGGCTATGGGATTCTGGACACTTGAGGTGACGAACTTATGCAGGTGGTGGGCTGCTGGCCTCTCAAGGCGACGAACCACTGCAGTTGGTGTGTTGCTGTACCTCGAGGATAGGAAATCCGAAAGACTGCGTGCTGCTGGAGAATTGTGTTTTAAAAAATCGCAGTAGATGCCGGATTGCTGGCCACTCAGGGCAAGCAACACCCACTGGTGAGGAACTGCTGTCAACTCGAGTCAAGAAACACAAACAGGTGGAGATCTGCTGGCGATTTCAGTCGAGAAATCCCTGCACACAGTGGGTTGATAACGATTTGAGATGTGCAACACTCACAGGCTAGGGGATTCTGGACACCTGAGGTGACCAACTCATGCAGGTGGTGGGCTGCTGGCCTCTCAAGGCGAGGAACCACTACAGGTGGTGTGTTGCAGTCAACTAGAGGATAGGAAATCCAGCAGACGGCGTGCTGCTGGAGAATTGAGTTTTAAAAAATCGCAGTAGACGCCGGATTGCAGGCCACTCAGGGCAAGCAATCCCCAATGGTGAGGAGCTGTTATCAACTCGACTCAAGGAACACAAACACGTGGAGATCTGCTGGCGATTTGAGTCGAGAAATCCCCGCAGGCAGTGGGTTGATAACGATTTGAGATGTGGAACACTCACAGGCTAGGGGATTCTGGACACCTGAGGTGACGAACTCATGCAGGTGGTGGGCTGCTGGCCTCTCAAGGCGAGGAACCACTGCAGGTAGTGGTTTGCTGTCACCTCGACGATAGGAAATCCGACAGGCTGCGTGCTGCTGGAGAATTGTGTCGAAGAATCGCAATAGACGCCGGGTTGTTGGCCACTCAAGGCAAGCAACCCATACTGGTGAGGAGCTGTTGTCTACTCGAGTCAAGGAACACAAACAGGTTGAGATCTGCTGGCGATTTTAGTCGAGAAATCCCCGCAAACAGTATGTTGATAAAAATTTGAAATGTGGAACACTCACAGGCTATGGGATTCTGCACACTTGAGGTGACGAACTCATGCAAGTGGTGGACTGCTGGCCTCTCAAGGCACAGCAGGTAGTGGGTTGCTGTCACCTCGAGGGTACGAAACCCGGCAGGATGCATGCTGCTTGAGAATTGTGTCGAAGAATCGCAGTAGATGCCGGATTGCTGGCCACTCATGGCAAGCAACCCCCACTGGTGAGGAGCTGTAGTCAACTCGAGTCAAGGAACGCAAACAGTTGGAAATCTGCTGTCGATTTGAGTCGAGAAATCCCCGTAGCCAGTGGGTTGATAATGATTTGAAAAGTGGAACACTCACAGGCTATGGGATTCTGGATACTTGAGGTGACGAACTCATGCAGGTGGTGGGCAGCTGACCTCTCAAGGCGAGGAACCACTGCAGGTGGTGTGTTGCTGTCACCTCGAGGATAGGAAATCCGGTAGATGGCGTGCTACTGGAGAAATGTGTTTTAAAAAATCGCAGTAGACGCCGGATTGCTGGCCGCTCAGGGCAAGCAACACCCACTGTTGAAGAGCTGACGTCAACTCGAGTCAAGAAACACAAATAGGTGGAGATCTGCTGTCGATTTGAGTCGAGAAATCCCCGTAGGCAGTGTGTTGATAATGATTTGAAATGTGGAACACTCACAGGCTATGGGATTCTGGACACTTGAGGTGACGAACTTATGCAGGTGGTGGGCTGCTGGCCTCTCAAGGCGACGAACCACTGCAGTTGGTGTGTTGCTGTACCTCGAGGATAGGAAATCCGAAAGACTGCGTGCTGCTGGAGAATTGTGTTTTAAAAAATCGCAGTAGATGCCGGATTGCTGGCCACTCAGGGCAAGCAACACCCACTGGTGAGGAACTGCTGTCAACTCGAGTCAAGAAACACAAACAGGTGGAGATCTGCTGGCGATTTCAGTCGAGAAATCCCTGCACACAGTGGGTTGATAACGATTTGAGATGTGCAACACTCACAGGCTGGGGGATTCTGGACACCTGAGGTGACGAACTCATGCAGGTGGTGGGCTGCTGGCCTCTCAAGGCGAGGAACCACTACAGGTGGTGTGTTGCAGTCAACTAGAGGATAGGAAATCCAGCAGACGGCGTGCTGCTGGAGAATTGAGTTTTAAAAAATCGCAGTAGACGCCGGATTGCAGGCCACTCAGGGCAAGCAATCCCCAATGGTGAGGAGCTGTTATCAACTCGACTCAAGGAACACAAACACGTGGAGATCTGCTGGCGATTTGAGTCGAGAAATCCCCGCAGGCAGTGGGTTGATAACGATTTGAGATGTGGAACACTCACAGGCTAGGGGATTCTGGACACCTGAGGTGACGAACTCATGCAGGTGGTGGGCTGCTGGCCTCTCAAGGCGAGGAACCACTGCAGGTAGTGGTTTGCTGTCACCTCGACGATAGGAAATCCGACAGGCTGCGTGCTGCTGGAGAATTGTGTCGAAGAATCGCAATAGACGCCGGGTTGTTGGCCACTCAAGGCAAGCAACCCATACTGGTGAGGAGCTGTTGTCTACTCGAGTCAAGGAACACAAACAGGTTGAGATCTGCTGGCGATTTTAGTCGAGAAATCCCCGCAAACAGTATGTTGATAAAAATTTGAAATGTGGAACACTCACAGGCTATGGGATTTTGCACACTTGAGGTGACGAACTCATGCAAGTGGTGGACTGCTGGCCTCTCAAGGCGAGTAACCACAGCAGGTAGTGGGTTGCTGTCACCTCGAGGGTAGGAAACCCGGCAGGATGCATGCTTCTTGAGAATTGTGTCGAAGAATCGCAGTAGACGCCGGATTGCTGGCCACTCATGGCAAGCAAGCCCCACTGGTGAGGAGCTGTTGTCAACTCGAGTCAAGGAACGCAAACAGGTGGAAATCTGCTGTCGATTTGAGTCGAGAAATCCCCGTAGCCAGTGGGATGATAATGATTTGAAAAGTGGAACACTCACAGGCTATGGGATTCTGGATACTTGAGGTGACGAACTCATGCAGGTGGTGGGCAGCTGGCCTCTCAAGGCGAGGAACCACTGCAGTTGGTGTGTTGCTGTCACCTCGAGGATAGGAAATCCGGCAGACGGCGTACTACTGGAGAAATGTGTTTTAAAAAATCGCAGTAGACGCCGGATTGCTGGCCGCTCAGGGCAAGCAACACCCACTGTTGAAGAGCTGATGTCAAATCGAGTCAAGAAACACAAATAGGTGGAGATCTGCTGTCGATTTGAGTCTAGAAATCCCCGTAGGCAGTGTGTTGATAATGATTTGAAATGTGGAACACTCACAGGCTATGGGATTCTGGATAATTGAGGTGACGAACTTATGCAGGTGGTGGGCTGCTGGCCTCTCAAGGCGACGAACCACTGCAGTTGGTGTGTTGCTGTACCTCGAGGATAGGAAATCCAGCAGACGGCGTGCTGCTGGAGAATTGTGTTTTAAAAAATCGCAGTAAATGCCGGATTGCTGGCCACTCAGGGCAAGCATTCCCAACTGGTGAGAAGCTGTTGTCAACTCGACTCAAGGAACACAAACAGTTGGAGATCTGCTGGCGATTTGAGACGAGAATTCCCGCAACAGTGGGTTGTTAACGATTTGAGATGTGGAACACTCACAGGCTATGGGATTCTGGACACTTGAGGTGACTAACTCATGCAGGTGGTGGACTGCTGGCCTCTCAAGGCGAGTAACCACAGCAGGTAGTGGGTTGCTGTCACCTCGAGGGTAGGAAACCCGGCAGGATGCATGCTTCTTGAGAATTGTGTCGAAGAATCGCAGTAGACGCCGGATTGCTGGCCACTCATGGCAAGCAAGCCCCACTGGTGAGGAGCTGTTGTCAACTCGAGTCAAGGAACGCAAACAGGTGGAAATCTGCTGTCGATTTGAGTCGAGAAATCCCCGTAGCCAGTGGGATGATAATGATTTGAAAAGTGGAACACTCACAGGCTATGGGATTCTGGATACTTGAGGTGACGAACTCATGCAGGTGGTGGGCAGCTGGCCTCTCAAGGCGAGGAACCACTGCAGTTGGTGTGTTGCTGTCACCTCGAGGATAGGAAATCCGGCAGACGGCGTACTACTGGAGAAATGTGTTTTAAAAAATCGCAGTAGACGCCGGATTGCTGGCCGCTCAGGGCAAGCAACACCCACTGTTGAAGAGCTGATGTCAAATCGAGTCAAGAAACACAAATAGGTGGAGATCTGCTGTCGATTTGAGTCTAGAAATCCCCGTAGGCAGTGTGTTGATAATGATTTGAAATGTGGAACACTCACAGGCTATGGGATTCTGGATAATTGAGGTGACGAACTTATGCAGGTGGTGGGCTGCTGGCCTCTCAAGGCGACGAACCACTGCAGTTGGTGTGTTGCTGTACCTCGAGGATAGGAAATCCAGCAGACGGCGTGCTGCTGGAGAATTGTGTTTTAAAAAATCGCAGTAAATGCCGGATTGCTGGCCACTCAGGGCAAGCATTCCCAACTGGTGAGAAGCTGTTGTCAACTCGACTCAAGGAACACAAACAGTTGGAGATCTGCTGGCGATTTGAGACGAGAATTCCCGCAACAGTGGGTTGTTAACGATTTGAGATGTGGAACACTAACAGGCTATGGGATTCTGGACACTTGAGGTGACTAACTCATGCAGGTGGTGGACTGCTGGCCTCTCAAGGCGAGGAACCACAGCACGTAGTGGGTTGCTGTCACCTCGAGGGTAGGAAACCCGGCAGGATGCGTGCTGCTGGAGAATTGTGTCGAAGAATCGCAATAGACGACGGGTTGCTGGCCACTCAGGGCAAGCAACCCATACTGGTGAGGAGCTGTTGTCCACTCGAGTCAAGGAACACAAACAGGTGGAGATCTGCTGGCGATTTTAGTCGAGAAATCCCCGCAAACAGTATGTTGATAAAAATTTGAAATGTGGAACACTCACAGGCTATGGGATTCTGCACACTTGAGGTGACGAACTCATGCAAGTGGTGGACTGCTGGCCTCTCAAGGCACAGCAGGTAGTGGGTTGCTGTCACCTCGAGGGTACGAAACCCGGCAGGATGCATGCTGCTTGAGAATTGTGTCGAAGAATCGCAGTAGATGCCGGATTGCTGGCCACTCATGGCAAGCAACCCCCACTGGTGAGGAGCTGTAGTCAACTCGAGTCAAGGAACGCAAACAGATGGAAATCTGCTGTCGATTTGAGTCGAGAAATCCCCGTAGCCAGTGGGTTGATAATGATTTGAAAAGTGGAACACTCACAGGCTATGGGATTCTGGATACTTGAGGTGACGAACTCATGCAGGTGGTGGGCAGCTGACCTCTCAAGGCGAGGAACCACTGCAGGTGGTGTGTTGCTGTCACCTCGAGGATAGGAAATCCGGTACATGGCGTGCTACTGGAGAAATGTGTTTTAAAAAATCGCAGTAGACGCCGGATTGCTGGCCGCTCAGGGCAAGCAACACCCACTGTTGAAGAGCTGACGTCAACTCGTGTCAAGAAACACAAATAGGTGGAGATCTGCTGTCGATTTGAGTCGAGAAATCCCCGTAGGCAGTGTGTTGATAATGATTTGAAATGTGGAACACTCACAGGCTATGGGATTCTGGACACTTGAGGTGACGAACTTATGCAGGTGGTGGGCTGCTGGCCTCTCAAGGCGACGAACCACTGCAGTTGGTGTGTTGCTGTACCTCGAGGATAGGAAATCCGAAAGACTGCGTGCTGCTGGAGAATTGTGTTTTAAAAAATCGCAGTAGATGCCGGATTGCTGGCCACTCAGGGCAAGCAACACCCACTGGTGAGGAACTGCTGTCAACTCGAGTCAAGAAACACAAACAGGTGGAGATCTGCTGGCGATTTCAGTCGAGAAATCCCAGCACACAGTGGGTTGATAACGATTTGAGATGTGCAACACTCACAGGCTAGGGGATTCTGGACACCTGAGGTGACGAACTCATGCAGGTGGTGGGCTGCTGTCCTCTCAAGGCGAGGAACCACTACAGGTGGTGTGTTGCAGTCAACTAGAGGATAGGAAATCCAGCAGACGGCGTGCTGCTGGAGAATTGAGTTTTAAAAAATCGCAGTAGACGCCGGATTGCAGGCCACTCAGGGCAAGCAATCCCCAATGGTGAGGAGCTGTTATCAACTCGACTCAAGGAACACAAACACGTGGAGATCTGCTGGCGATTTGAGTCGAGAAATCCCCGCAGGCAGTGGGTTGATAACGATTTGAGATGTGGAACACTCACAGGCTAGGGGATTCTGGACACCTGAGGTGACGAACTCATGCAGGTGGTGGGCTGCTGGCCTCTCAAGGCGAGGAACCACTGCAGGTAGTGGTTTGCTGTCACCTCGACGATAGGAAATCCGACAGGCTGCGTGCTGCTGGAGAATTGTGTCGAAGAATCGCAATAGACGCCGGGTTGTTGGCCACTCAAGGCAAGCAACCCATACTGGTGAGGAGCTGTTGTCTACTCGAGTCAAGGAACACAAACAGGTTGAGATCTGCTGGCGATTTTAGTCGAGAAATCCCCGCAAACAGTATGTTGATAAAAATTTGAAATGTGGAACACTCACAGGCTATGGGATTTTGCACACTTGAGGTGACGAACTCATGCAAGTGGTGGACTGCTGGCCTCTCAAGGCGAGTAAACACAGCAGGTAGTGGGTTGCTGTCACCTCGAGGGTAGGAAACCCGGCAGGATGCATGCTTCTTGAGAATTGTGTCGAAGAATCGCAGTAGACGCCGGATTGCTGGCCACTCATGGCAAGCAAGCCCCACTGGTGAGGAGCTGTTGTCAACTCGAGTCAAGGAACGCAAACAGGTGGAAATCTGCTGTCGATTTGAGTCGAGAAATCCCCGTAGCCAGTGGGATGATAATGATTTGAAAAGTGGAACACTCACAGGCTATGGGATTCTGGATACTTGAGGTGACGAACTCATGCAGGTGGTGGGCAGCTGGCCTCTCAAGGCGAGGAACCACTGCAGTTGGTGTGTTGCTGTCACCTCGAGGATAGGAAATCCGGCAGACGGTGTGCTACTGGAGAAATGTGTTTTAAAAAATCGCAGTAGACGCCGGATTGCTGGCCGCTCAGGGCAAGCAACACCCACTGTTGAAGAGCTGATGTCAACTCGAGTCAAGAAACACAAATAGGTGGAGATCTGCTGTCGATTTGAGTCGAGAAATCCCCGTAGGCAGTGTGTTGATAATGATTTGAAATGTGGAACACTCACAGGCTATGGGATTCTGGACAATTGAGGTGACGAACTTATGCAGGTGGTGGGCTGCTGGCCTCTCAAGGCGACGAACCACTGCAGTTGGTGTGTTGCTGTACCTCGAGGATAGGAAATCCAGCAGACGGCGTGCTGCTGGAGAATTGTGTTTTAAAAAATCGCAGTAAATGCCGGATTGCTGGCCACTCAGGGCAAGCATTCCCAACTGGTGAGAAGCTGTTGTCAACTCGACTCAAGGAACACAAACAGTTGGAGATCTGCTGGCGATTTGAGTCGAGAAATCCCCGCAGGCAGTGGGTTGATAACGATTTGAGATGTGGAACACTCACAGGCTAGGGGATTCTGGACACCTGAGGTGACGAACTCATGCAGGTGGTGGGCTGCTGGCCTCTCAAGGCGAGGAACCACTGCAGGTAGTGGTTTGCTGTCACCTCGACGATAGGAAATCCGACAGGCTGCGTGCTGCTGGAGAATTGTGTCGAAGAATCGCAATAGACGCCGTGTTGTTGGCCACTCAGGGCAAGCAACCCATACTGGTGAGGAGCTGTTGTCTACTCGAGTCAAGGAACACAAACAGGTTGAGATCTGCTGGCGATTTTAGTCGAGAAATCCCCGCAAACAGTATGTTGATAAAAATTTGAAATGTGGAACACTCACAGGCTATGGGATTCTGCACACTTGAGGTGACGAACTCATGCAAGTGGTGGACTGCTGGCCTCTCAAGGCACAGCAGGTAGTGGGTTGCTGTCACCTCGAGGGTACGAAACCCGGCAGGATGCATGCTGCTTGAGAATTGTGTCGAAGAATCGCAGTAGATGCCGGATTGCTGGCCACTCATGGCAAGCAACCCCCACTGGTGAGGAGCTGTAGTCAACTCGAGTCAAGGAACGCAAACAGATGGAAATCTGCTGTCGATTTGAGTCGAGAAATCCCCGTAGCCAGTGGGTTGATAATGATTTGAAAAGTGGTACACTCACAGGCTATGGGATTCTGGATACTTGAGGTGACGAACTCATGCAGGTGGTGGGCAGCTGACCTCTCAAGGCGAGGAACCACTGCAGGTGGTGTGTTGCTGTCACCTAGAGGATAGGAAATCCGGTAGATGGCGTGCTACTGGAGAAATGTGTTTTAAAAAATCGCAGTAGACGCCGGATTGCTGGCCGCTCAGGGCAAGCAACACCCACTGTTGAAGAGCTGACGTCAACTCAAGTCAAGAAACACAAATAGGTGGAGATCTGCTGTCGATTTAAGTCGAGAAATCCCCGTAGGCAGTGTGTTGATAATGATTTGAAATGTGGAACACTCACAGGCTATGGGATTCTGGACACTTGAGGTGACGAACTTATGCAGGTGGTGGGCTGCTGGCCTCTCAAGGCGACGAACCACTGCAGTTGGTGTGTTGCTGTACCTCGAGGATAGGAAATCCGAAAGACTGCGTGCTGCTGGAGAATTGTGTTTTAAAAAATCGCAGTAGATGCCGGATTGCTGGCCACTCAGGGCAAGCAACACCCACTGGTGAGGAACTGCTGTCAACTCGAGTCAAGAAACACAAACAGGTGGAGATCTGCTGGCGATTTCAGTCGAGAAATCCCTGCACACAGTGGGTTGATAACGATTTGAGATGTGCAACACTCACAGTCTAGGGGATTCTGGACACCTGAGGTGACGAACTCATGCAGGTGGTGGGCTGCTGGCCTCTCAAGGCGAGGAACCACTACAGGTGGTGTGTTGCAGTCAACTAGAGGATAGGAAATCCAGCAGACGGCGTGCTGCTGGAGAATTGAGTTTTAAAAAATCGCAGTAGACGCCGGATTGCAGGCCACTCAGGGCAAGCAATCCCCAATGGTGAGGAGCTGTTATCAACTCGACTCAAGGAACACAAACACGTGGAGATCTGCTGGCGATTTGAGTCGAGAAATCCCCGCAGGCAGTGGGTTGATAACGATTTGAGATGTGGAACACTCACAGGCTAGGGGATTCTGGACACCTGAGGTGACGAACTCATGCAGGTGGTGGGCTGCTGGCCTCTCAAGGCGAGGAACCACTGCAGGTAGTGGTTTGCTGTCACCTCGACGATAGGAAATCCGACAGGCTGCGCGCTGCTGGAGAATTGTGTCGAAGAATCGCAATAGACGCCGGGTTGTTGGCCACTCAAGGCAAGCAACCCATACTGGTGAGGAGCTGTTGTCTACTCGAGTCAAGGAACACAAACAGGTAGAGATCTGCTGGCGATTTTAGTCGAGAAATCCCCGCAAACAGTATGTTGATAAAAATTTGAAATGTGGAACACTCACAGGCTATGGGATTTTGCACACTTGAGGTGACGAACTCATGCAAGTGGTGGACTGCTGGCCTCTCAAGGCGAGTAACCACAGCAGGTAGTGGGTTGCTGTCACCTCGAGGGTAGGAAACCCGGCAGAATGCATGCTTCTTGAGAATTGTGTCGAAGAATCGCAGTAGACGCCGGATTGCTGGCCACTCATGGCAAGCAAGCCCCACTGGTGAGGAGCTGTTGTCAACTCGAGTCAAGGAACGCAAACAGGTGGAAATCTGCTGTCGATTTGAGTCGAGAAATCCCCGTAGCCAGTGGGATGATAATGATTTGAAAAGTGGAACACTCACAGGCTATGGGATTCTGGATGCTTGAGGTGACGAACTCATGCAGGTGGTGGGCAGCTGGCCTCTCAAGGCGAGGAACCACTGCAGTTGGTGTGTTGCTGTCACCTCGAGGATAGGAAATCCGGCAGACGGCGTGCTGCTGGAGAATTGTGTTTTAAAAAATCGCAGTAAATGCCGGATTGCTGGCCACTCAGGGCAAGCATTCCCAACTGGTGAGAAGCTGTTGTCAACTCGACTCAAGGAACACAAACAGTTGGAGATCTGCTGGCGATTTGAGACGAGAATTCCCGCAACAGTGGGTTGATAACGATTTGAGATGTGGAACACTAACAGGCTATGGGATTCTGGACACTTGAGGTGACTAACTCATGCAGGTGGTGGACTGCTGGCCTCTCAAGGCGAGGAACCACAGCACGTAGTGGGTTGCTGTCACCTCGAGGGTAGGAAACCCGGCAGGATGCGTGCTGCTGGAGAATTGTGTCAAAGAATCGCAGTAGACGCCGGATTGCTGTCCACTCAGGGCAAGCAACACCCACTGGTGAGGAATTGCTGTCAACTCGAGTCAAGAAACACAAACAGGTGGAGATCTGCTGGCGATTTCAGTCGAGAAATCCCCGCAGGCAGTGGGTTGATAACGATTTGAGATGTGGAACACTCACAGGCTAGGGGATTCTGGACACCTGAGGTGACAAACTCATGCAGGTGGTGGGCTGCTGGCCTCTCAAGGCGAGGAACCCCTGCAGGTAGTGGTTTGCTGTCAACTCGACGATAGGAAATCCGACAGGCTGCGTGCTGCTGGAGAATTGTGTCGAAGAATCGCAATAGACGCCGGGTTGTTGGCCACTCAGGGCAAGCAACCCATACTGGTGAGGAGCTGTTGTCCACTCGAGTCAAGGAACCCAAACAGGTGGAGATCTGCTGGCGATTTTATTCGAGAAATCCCCGCAAACAGTATGTTGATCAAAATTTGAAATGTGGAACACTCACAGGCTATGGGATTCTGCACACTTGAGGTGACGAACTCATGCAAGTGGTGGACTGCTGGCCTCTCAAGGCGAGTAACCACAGCAGGTAGTGGGTTGCTGTCACCTCGAGGGTAGGAAACCCGGCAGGATGCATGCTGCTTGAGAATTGTGTCGAAGAATCGCAGTAGACGCCGGATTGCTGGCCACTCAGGGCAAGCAACACCCAATGGTGAGGAGCTGTTTTCAACTCAAGGAACACAAACATGTGGAGATCTGCTGGCGATTTCAGTCGAGAAATCCCTGCACACAGTGGGTTGATAACGATTTGAGATGTGCAACACTCACAGGCTATGGGATTCTGGACACTTGAGGTGACGAACTTATGAAGGTGGTGGGCTGCTGGCCTCTCAAGGCGAGCAACCACTGCAGGTTGTGGGTTGCTGTCACCTCGAGGATAGGAAATCCGAAAGACTGAGTGCTGCTGGAGAATTGTGTCGAAGAAATGCAGTAGATTCCGGATTGCTCCCCACTCTGGGCAAGCAACACCCACTGGTGCGGAGCTGTTGTCTACTCGAGTCAAGGAACACAAACAGGTGGAGATCTGCTGGCGATTTGATTTGAGAAATCCCCGCAGGCAGTGGGTTGATAACGATTTGAGTTGTGGAACACTAACAGGCTATGGGATTCTGGACACTTGAGGTGACGAACTCATGCAGGTGGTGGGCTGTTGGCCTCTCAATGCGAGGAACCACTGCAGGCGATGGCTTGCTGTCACCTCGAGGCTAGGAAATCTCGCAGGCTGCGTGCTGCTGGAGAATTGTGTCGAATAATCGCAATAGACGCCGGATTGCTGGCCATTCAGGGCAAGCAACCCATACTGGAGAGGAACTGTTGTCCACTCGAGTCAAGGAACACAAACACGTGGAGATCTGCTGGCGATTTCAGTCGAGAAATCCCCGCAAGCAGTGGGTTGATAACAATTTGAGATGGGGAACACTCACAGGGTATGGGATTCTGGACACTTGAGGTGACAAACTCATGCAGGAGGTGGGATGCTGGCCTCTCAAGGCGAGGAACCACTGCAGGTGGTGGGTTGCTGTCACCTCGAGGATAGGAAATCCGGCAGGCAGCGTTCTGCTGGAGAATTGTGTCGAAGAATCGCAATAGACGCCGGATTGCTGGCCATTCAGGGCAAGCAACCCATACTGGTGAGGAGCTGTTGTCCACTCGAGTCAAGGAACACAAACAGGTGGAGATCTGCTGTCGATTTGAGTCGAGAAATCCCCGTAGCCAGTGGGTTGATAATTATTTGAAAAGTGGAACACTCACAGGCTATGGGATTCTGGATACTTGATGTGACGAACTCATGCAGGTGGTGGGCAGCTGGCCTCTCAAGGCGAGGAACCACTGCAGGTGGTGTGTTGCTGTCACCTCGAGGATAGTAAATCCGGCAGACGGCGTGCTACTGGAGAATTGTGTTTTAAAAAATCGCAGTAGACGCTGGATTGCTGGCCGCTCAGGCAAGCAACACCCACTGTTGAGGAGCTGATGTCAACTCGAGTCAAGAAACACAAATAGGTGGTGATCTGCTGTCGATTTGAGTCGAAAAATCCCCACAGGCAGTGTGTTGATAACGATTTGAGGTGTGGAACACTAACAGGCTATGGGATTCTGGACACTTGAGGTGACGAACTCATGCAGGTGGTCGACTGCTGGCCTCTCAAGACGAGGAACCACTGCAGGCGATGCGTTGCTGTCACCTCGAGGCTAGGAAATCCCGCAGGCTGCGTTCTGCTGGAGAATTGTGTCGAAGAATCGCAATAGACGCCGGATTGCTGGCCATTCAGGGCAAGCAACCCATACTGGTGAGGAGCTGTTGTCCACTCGAGTCAAGGAACACAAACAGGTGGAGATCTGCTGGCGATTTCAGTCGAGAAATCCCTGCAGGCAGTGGGTTGATAACGATTTGTGATGGGAAACACTCACAGGGTATGGGATTCTGGACACTTGAGGTGATGGACTCATGCAGGAGGTGGGATGCTGGCCTCTCAAGGAGAGGAACCACTGCAGGTGGTGGGTTGCTGTCACCTTGAGGATAGGAAATCCGAAAGACTGCGTGCTGCTAGAGAATTGTGTCGAAGAAATGCAGTAGATGCCGGATTGCTGGCCACTCAGGGCAAGCAACACCCACTGGTGAGGAGCTGCTGTCAACTCGAGTCAAGGAACACAAACAGGTGGAGATCTGATTGCGATTTCAGTCGAGAAATCCCTGCACACAGTGGGTTGATAACGATTTGAGAGGTGCAACACTCACAGGCTATGGGATTCTGGACACTTGAGGTGACGAACTCATGCAGGAGGTGGGATGCTGGCCTCTCAAGGCGAGGCACCACTGCAAGTGGTGGGTTGCTGTCACCTCGAGGATAGGAATTCCAGCAGACGGCGTGCTGCTGGAGAATTGAATTTTAAAAAATCGCATTAGACGCCGGATTGCTGGCCACTCAGGGCAAGCAATCCCCACTGGTGAGGAACTGTTGTCAACTCGACTCAAGGAACACAAACAGGTGGAGATCTGCTGGCGATTTGTGTCGAGAAATCCCCGCAGGCAGTGGGTTGATAACGATTTGAGATGTGGAACACTCACAGGCTATGGGATTCTGGATACTTGAGGTGAAGAACTCATGCAGGTGGTGGGCTGCTGGCCTCTCAAGGCGAGGAACCACTGCAGGTAGTGGGTTGCTGTCACCTCGAGGATAGGAAATCCGGCAGGCTGCGTGCTGCTGGAGAATTGTGTCGAAGAATCGCAATAGACGCCGGATTGCTGGCCATTCAGGGCAAGCAACCCATACTGGTGAGGAGCTGTGGTCCACTCGAGTCAAGGAACACAAACAGGTGGAGATCTGCTGGCGATTTGAGTCGAGAAATCCCCGTAGCCAGTGGGATGATAATGATTTGAAAAGTGGAACACTCACAGGCTATGGGATTCTGGATGCTTGAGGTGACGAACTCATGCAGGTGGTGGGCAGCTGGCCTCTCAAGGCGAGGAACCACTGCAGTTGGTGTGTTGCTGTCACCTCGAGGATAGGAAATCCGGCAGACGGCGTGCTACTGGAGAAATGTGTTTTAAAAAATCGCAGTAGACGCCGGATTGCTGGCCGCTCAGGGCAAGCAACACCAACTGTTGAAGAGCTGATGTCAACTCGAGTCAAGAAACACAAATAGGTGGAGATCTGCTGTCGATTTGAGTCGAGAAATCCCCGTAGGCAGTGTGTTGATAATGATTTGAAATGTGGAACACTCACAGGCTATGGGATTCTGGACAATTGAGGTGACGAACTTATGCAGGTGGTGGGCTGCTGGCCTCTCAAGGCGACGAACCACTGCAGTTGGTGTGTTGCTGTACCTTGAGGATAGGAAATCCAGCAGACGGCGTGCTGCTGGAGAATTGTGTTTTAAAAAATCGCAGTAAATGCCGGATTGCTGGCCACTCAGGGCAAGCATTCCCAACTGGTGAGAAGCTGTTGTCAACTCGACTCAAGGAACACAAACAGTTGGAGATCTGCTGGCGATTTGAGACGAGAATTCCCGCAACAGTGGGTTGATAACGATTTGAGATGTGGAACACTAACAGGCTATGGGATTCTGGACACTTGAGGTGACTAACTCATGCAGGTGGTGGACTGCTGGCCTCTCAAGGCGAGGAACCACAGCACGTAGTGGGTTGCTGTCACCTCGAGGGTAGGAAACCCGGCAGGATGCGTGCTGCTGGAGAATTGTGTCAAAGAATCGCAGTAGACGCCGGATTGCTGTCCACTCAGGGCAAGCAACACCCACTGGTGAGGAATTGCTGTCAACTCGAGTCAAGAAACACAAACAGGTGGAGATCTGCTGGCGATTTCAGTCGAGAAATCCCCGCAGGCAGTGGGTTGATAACGATTTGAGATGTGGAACACTCACAGGCTAGGGGATTCTGGACACCTGAGGTGACAAACTCATGCAGGTGGTGGGCTGCTGGCCTCTCAAGGCGAGGAACCCCTGCAGGTAGTGGTTTGCTGTCAACTCGACGATAGGAAATCCGACAGGCTGCGTGCTGCTGGAGAATTGTGTCGAAGAATCGCAATAGACGCCGGGTTGTTGGCCACTCAGGGCAAGCAACCCATACTGGTGAGGAGCTGTTGTCCACTCGAGTCAAGGAACCCAAACAGGTGGAGATCTGCTGGCGATTTTATTCGAGAAATCCCCGCAAACAGTATGTTGATCAAAATTTGAAATGTGGAACACTCACAGGCTATGGGATTCTGCACACTTGAGGTGACGAACTCATGCAAGTGGTGGACTGCTGGCCTCTCAAGGCGAGTAACCACAGCAGGTAGTGGGTTGCTGTCACCTCGAGGGTAGGAAACCCGGCAGGATGCATGCTGCTTGAGAATTGTGTCGAAGAATCGCAGTAGACGCCGGATTGCTGGCCACTCAGGGCAAGCAACACCCAATGGTGAGGAGCTGTTTTCAACTCAAGGAACACAAACATGTGGAGATCTGCTGGCGATTTCAGTCGAGAAATCCCTGCACACAGTGGGTTGATAACGATTTGAGATGTGCAACACTCACAGGCTATGGGATTCTGGACACTTGAGGTGACGAACTTATGAAGGTGGTGGGCTGCTGGCCTCTCAAGGCGAGCAACCACTGCAGGTTGTGGGTTGCTGTCACCTCGAGGATAGGAAATCCGAAAGACTGAGTGCTGCTGGAGAATTGTGTCGAAGAAATGCAGTAGATTCCGGATTGCTCCCCACTCTGGGCAAGCAACACCCACTGGTGCGGAGCTGTTGTCTACTCGAGTCAAGGAACACAAACAGGTGGAGATCTGCTGGCGATTTGATTTGAGAAATCCCCGCAGGCAGTGGGTTGATAACGATTTGAGTTGTGGAACACTAACAGGCTATGGGATTCTGGACACTTGAGGTGACGAACTCATGCAGGTGGTGGGCTGTTGGCCTCTCAATGCGAGGAACCACTGCAGGCGATGGCTTGCTGTCACCTCGAGGCTAGGAAATCTCGCAGGCTGCGTGCTGCTGGAGAATTGTGTCGAATAATCGCAATAGACGCCGGATTGCTGGCCATTCAGGGCAAGCAACCCATACTGGAGAGGAGCTGTTGTCCACTCGAGTCAAGGAACACAAACACGTGGAGATCTGCTGGCGATTTCAGTCGAGAAATCCCCGCAAGCAGTGGGTTGATAACAATTTGAGATGGGGAACACTCACAGGGTATGGGATTCTGGACACTTGAGGTGACAAACTCATGCAGGAGGTGGGATGCTGGCCTCTCAAGGCGAGGAACCACTGCAGGTGGTGGGTTGCTGTCACCTCGAGGATAGGAAATCCGGCAGGCAGCGTTCTGCTGGAGAATTGTGTCGAAGAATCGCAATAGACGCCGGATTGCTGGCCATTCAGGGCAAGCAACCCATACTGGTGAGGAGCTGTTGTCCACTCGAGTCAAGGAACACAAACAGGTGGAGATCTGCTGTCGATTTGAGTCGAGAAATCCCCGTAGCCAGTGGGTTGATAATTATTTGAAAAGTGGAACACTCACAGGCTATGGGATTCTGGATACTTGATGTGACGAACTCATGCAGGTGGTGGGCAGCTGGCCTCTCAAGGCGAGGAACCACTGCAGGTGGTGTGTTGCTGTCACCTCGAGGATAGTAAATCCGGCAGACGGCGTGCTACTGGAGAATTGTGTTTTAAAAAATCGCAGTAGACGCTGGATTGCTGGCCGCTCAGGGCAAGCAACACCCACTGTTGAGGAGCTGATGTCAACTCGAGTCAAGAAACACAAATAGGTGGTGATCTGCTGTCGATTTGAGTCGAAAAATCCCCACAGGCAGTGTGTTGATAACGATTTGAGGTGTGGAACACTAACAGGCTATGGGATTCTGGACACTTGAGGTGACGAACTCATGCAGGTGGTCGACTGCTGGCCTCTCAAGACGAGGAACCACTGCAGGCGATGCGTTGCTGTCACCTCGAGGCTAGGAAATCCCGCAGGCTGCGTTCTGCTGGAGAATTGTGTCGAAGAATCGCAATAGACGCCGGATTGCTGGCCATTCAGGGCAAGCAACCCATACTGGTGAGGAGCTGTTGTCCACTCGAGTCAAGGAACACAAACAGGTGGAGATCTGCTGGCGATTTCAGTCGAGAAATCCCTGCAGGCAGTGGGTTGATAACGATTTGTGATGGGAAACACTCACAGGGTATGGGATTCTGGACACTTGAGGTGATGGACTCATGCAGGAGGTGGGATGCTGGCCTCTCAAGGAGAGGAACCACTGCAGGTGGTGGGTTGCTGTCACCTTGAGGATAGGAAATCCGAAAGACTGCGTGCTGCTAGAGAATTGTGTCGAAGAAATGCAGTAGATGCCGGATTGCTGGCCACTCAGGGCAAGCAACACCCACTGGTGAGGAGCTGCTGTCAACTCGAGTCAAGGAACACAAACAGGTGGAGATCTGATTGCGATTTCAGTCGAGAAATCCCTGCACACAGTGGGTTGATAACGATTTGAGAGGTGCAACACTCACAGGCTATGGGATTCTGGACACTTGAGGTGACGAACTCATGCAGGAGGTGGGATGCTGGCCTCTCAAGGCGAGGCACCACTGCAAGTGGTGGGTTGCTGTCACCTCGAGGATAGGAATTCCAGCAGACGGCGTGCTGCTGGAGAATTGAATTTTAAAAAATCGCATTAGACGCCGGATTGCTGGCCACTCAGGGCAAGCAATCCCCACTGGTGAGGAACTGTTGTCAACTCGACTCAAGGAACACAAACAGGTGGAGATCTGCTGGCGATTTGTGTCGAGAAATCCCCGCAGGCAGTGGGTTGATAACGATTTGAGATGTGGAACACTCACAGGCTATGGGATTCTGGATACTTGAGGTGAAGAACTCATGCAGGTGGTGGGCTGCTGGCCTCTCAAGGCGAGGAACCACTGCAGGTAGTGGGTTGCTGTCACCTCGAGGATAGGAAATCCGGCAGGCTGCGTGCTGCTGGAGAATTGTGTCGAAGAATCGCAATAGACGCCGGATTGCTGGCCATTCAGGGCAAGCAACCCATACTGGTGAGGAGCTGTGGTCCACTCGAGTCAAGGAACACAAACAGGTGGAGATCTGCTGGCGATTTGAGTCGAGAAATCCCCGTAGCCAGTGGGATGATAATGATTTGAAAAGTGGAACACTCACAGGCTATGGGATTCTGGATGCTTGAGGTGACGAACTCATGCAGGTGGTGGGCAGCTGGCCTCTCAAGGCGAGGAACCACTGCAGTTGGTGTGTTGCTGTCACCTCGAGGATAGGAAATCCGGCAGACGGCGTGCTACTGGAGAAATGTGTTTTAAAAAATCGCAGTAGACGCCGGATTGCTGGCCGCTCAGGGCAAGCAACACCAACTGTTGAAGAGCTGATGTCAACTCGAGTCAAGAAACACAAATAGGTGGAGATCTGCTGTCGATTTGAGTCGAGAAATCCCCGTAGGCAGTGTGTTGATAATGATTTGAAATGTGGAACACTCACAGGCTATGGGATTCTGGACAATTGAGGTGACGAACTTATGCAGGTGGTGGGCTGCTGGCCTCTCAAGGCGACGAACCACTGCAGTTGGTGTGTTGCTGTACCTCGAGGATAGGAAATCCAGCAGACGGCGTGCTGCTGGAGAATTGTGTTTTAAAAAATCGCAGTAAATGCCGGATTGCTGGCCACTCAGGGCAAGCATTCCCAACTGGTGAGAAGCTGTTGTCAACTCGACTCAAGGAACACAAACAGTTGGAGATCTGCTGGCGATTTGAGACGAGAATTCCCGCAACAGTGGGTTGATAACGATTTGAGATGTGGAACACTAACAGGCTATGGGATTCTGGACACTTGAGGTGACTAACTCATGCAGGTGGTGGACTGCTGGCCTCTCAAGGCGAGGAACCACAGCACGTAGTGGGTTGCTGTCACCTCGAGGGTAGGAAACCCGGCAGGATGCGTGCTGCTGGAGAATTGTGTCAAAGAATCGCAGTAGACGCCGGATTGCTGTCCACTCAGGGCAACCAACACCCACTGGTGAGGAATTGCTGTCAACTCGAGTCAAGAAACACAAACAGGTGGAGATCTGCTGGCGATTTCAGTCGAGAAATCCCCGCAGGCAGTGGGTTGATAACGATTTGAGATGTGGAACACTCACAGGCTATGGGATTCTGGACACCTGAGGTGACAAACTCATGCAGGTGGTGGGCTGCTGGCCTCTCAAGGCGAGGAACCCCTGCAGGTAGTGGTTTGCTGTCAACTCGACGATAGGAAATCCGACAGGCTGCGTGCTGCTGGAGAATTGTGTCGAAGAATCGCAATAGACGCCGGGTTGTTGGCCACTCAGGGCAAGCAACCCATACTGGTGAGGAGCTGTTGTCCACTCGAGTCAAGGAACCCAAACAGGTGGAGATCTGCTGGCGATTTTATTCGAGAAATCCCCGCAAACAGTATGTTGATCAAAATTTGAAATGTGGAACACTCACAGGCTATGGGATTCTGCACACTTGAGGTGACGAACTCATGCAAGTGGTGGACTGCTGGCCTCTCAAGGCGAGTAACCACAGCAGGTAGTGGGTTGCTGTCACCTCGAGGGTAGGAAACCCGGCAGGATGCATGCTGCTTGAGAATTGTGTCGAAGAATCGCAGTAGACGCCGGATTGCTGGCCACTCAGGGCAAGCAACACCCAATGGTGAGGAGCTGTTTTCAACTCAAGGAACACAAACATGTGGAGATCTGCTGGCGATTTCAGTCGAGAAATCCCTGCACACAGTGGGTTGATAACGATTTGAGATGTGCAACACTCACAGGCTATGGGATTCTGGACACTTGAGGTGACGAACTTATGAAGGTGGTGGGCTGCTGGCCTCTCAAGGCGAGCAACCACTGCAGGTTGTGGGTTGCTGTCACCTCGAGGATAGGAAATCCGAAAGACTGAGTGCTGCTGGAGAATTGTGTCGAAGAAATGCAGTAGATTCCGGATTGCTCCCCACTCTGGGCAAGCAACACCCACTGGTGCGGAGCTGTTGTCTACTCGAGTCAAGGAACACAAACAGGTGGAGATCTGCTGGCGATTTGATTTGAGAAATCCCCGCAGGCAGTGGGTTGATAACGATTTGAGTTGTGGAACACTAACAGGCTATGGGATTCTGGACACTTGAGGTGACGAACTCATGCAGGTGGTGGGCTGTTGGCCTCTCAATGCGAGGAACCACTGCAGGCGATGGCTTGCTGTCACCTCGAGGCTAGGAAATCTCGCAGGCTGCGTGCTGCTGGAGAATTGTGTCGAATAATCGCAATAGACGCCGGATTGCTGGCCATTCAGGGCAAGCAACCCATACTGGAGAGGAGCTGTTGTCCACTCGAGTCAAGGAACACAAACACGTGGAGATCTGCTGGCGATTTCAGTCGAGAAATCCCCGCAAGCAGTGGGTTGATAACAATTTGAGATGGGGAACACTCACAGGGTATGGGATTCTGGACACTTGAGGTGACAAACTCATGCAGGAGGTGGGATGCTGGCCTCTCAAGGCGAGGAACCACTGCAGGTGGTGGGTTGCTGTCACCTCGAGGATAGGAAATCCGGCAGGCAGCGTTCTGCTGGAGAATTGTGTCGAAGAATCGCAATAGACGCCGGATTGCTGGCCATTCAGGGCAAGCAACCCATACTGGTGAGGAGCTGTTGTCCACTCGAGTCAAGGAACACAAACAGGTGGAGATCTGCTGTCGATTTGAGTCGAGAAATCCCCGTAGCCAGTGGGTTGATAATTATTTGAAAAGTGGAACACTCACAGGCTATGGGATTCTGGATACTTGATGTGACGAACTCATGCAGGTGGTGGGCAGCTGGCCTCTCAAGGCGAGGAACCACTGCAGGTGGTGTGTTGCTGTCACCTCGAGGATAGTAAATCCGGCAGACGGCGTGCTACTGGAGAATTGTGTTTTAAAAAATCGCAGTAGACGCTGGATTGCTGGCCGCTCAGGGCAAGCAACACCCACTGTTGAGGAGCTGATGTCAACTCGAGTCAAGAAACACAAATAGGTGGTGATCTGCTGTCGATTTGAGTCGAAAAATCCCCACAGGCAGTGTGTTGATAACGATTTGAGGTGTGGAACACTAACAGGCTATGGGATTCTGGACACTTGAGGTGACGAACTCATGCAGGTGGTCGACTGCTGGCCTCTCAAGACGAGGAACCACTGCAGGCGATGCGTTGCTGTCACCTCGAGGCTAGGAAATCCCGCAGGCTGCGTTCTGCTGGAGAATTGTGTCGAAGAATCGCAATAGACGCCGGATTGCTGGCCATTCAGGGCAAGCAACCCATACTGGTGAGGAGCTGTTGTCCACTCGAGTCAAGGAACACAAACAGGTGGAGATCTGCTGGCGATTTCAGTCGAGAAATCCCTGCAGGCAGTGGGTTGATAACGATTTGTGATGGGAAACACTCACAGGGTATGGGATTCTGGACACTTGAGGTGATGGACTCATGCAGGAGGTGGGATGCTGGCCTCTCAAGGAGAGGAACCACTGCAGGTGGTGGGTTGCTGTCACCTTGAGGATAGGAAATCCGAAAGACTGCGTGCTGCTAGAGAATTGTGTCGAAGAAATGCAGTAGATGCCGGATTGCTGGCCACTCAGGGCAAGCAACACCCACTGGTGAGGAGCTGCTGTCAACTCGAGTCAAGGAACACAAACAGGTGGAGATCTGATTGCGATTTCAGTCGAGAAATCCCTGCACACAGTGGGTTGATAACGATTTGAGAGGTGCAACACTCACAGGCTATGGGATTCTGGACACTTGAGGTGACGAACTCATGCAGGAGGTGGGATGCTGGCCTCTCAAGGCGAGGCACCACTGCAAGTGGTGGGTTGCTGTCACCTCGAGGATAGGAATTCCAGCAGACGGCGTGCTGCTGGAGAATTGAATTTTAAAAAATCGCATTAGACGCCGGATTGCTGGCCACTCAGGGCAAGCAATCCCCACTGGTGAGGAACTGTTGTCAACTCGACTCAAGGAACACAAACAGGTGGAGATCTGCTGGCGATTTGTGTCGAGAAATCCCCGCAGGCAGTGGGTTGATAACGATTTGAGATGTGGAACACTCACAGGCTATGGGATTCTGGATACTTGAGGTGAAGAACTCATGCAGGTGGTGGGCTGCTGGCCTCTCAAGGCGAGGAACCACTGCAGGTAGTGGGTTGCTGTCACCTCGAGGATAGGAAATCCGGCAGGCTGCGTGCTGCTGGAGAATTGTGTCGAAGAATCGCAATAGACGCCGGATTGCTGGCCATTCAGGGCAAGCAACCCATACTGGTGAGGAGCTGTGGTCCACTCGAGTCAAGGAACACAAACAGGTGGAGATCTGCTGGCGATTTGAGTCGAGAAATCCCCGTAGCCAGTGGGATGATAATGATTTGAAAAGTGGAACACTCACAGGCTATGGGATTCTGGATGCTTGAGGTGACGAACTCATGCAGGTGGTGGGCAGCTGGCCTCTCAAGGCGAGGAACCACTGCAGTTGGTGTGTTGCTGTCACCTCGAGGATAGGAAATCCGGCAGACGGCGTGCTACTGGAGAAATGTGTTTTAAAAAATCGCAGTAGACGCCGGATTGCTGGCCGCTCAGGGCAAGCAACACCAACTGTTGAAGAGCTGATGTCAACTCGAGTCAAGAAACACAAATAGGTGGAGATCTGCTGTCGATTTGAGTCGAGAAATCCCCGTAGGCAGTGTGTTGATAATGATTTGAAATGTGGAACACTCACAGGCTATGGGATTCTGGACAATTGAGGTGACGAACTTATGCAGGTGGTGGGCTGCTGGCCTCTCAAGGCGACGAACCACTGCAGTTGGTGTGTTGCTGTACCTCGAGGATAGGAAATCCAGCAGACGGCGTGCTGCTGGAGAATTGTGTTTTAAAAAATCGCAGTAAATGCCGGATTGCTGGCCACTCAGGGCAAGCATTCCCAACTGGTGAGAAGCTGTTGTCAACTCGACTCAAGGAACACAAACAGTTGGAGATCTGCTGGCGATTTGAGACGAGAATTCCCGCAACAGTGGGTTGATAACGATTTGAGATGTGGAACACTAACAGGCTATGGGATTCTGGACACTTGAGGTGACTAACTCATGCAGGTGGTGGACTGCTGGCCTCTCAAGGCGAGGAACCACAGCACGTAGTGGGTTGCTGTCACCTCGAGGGTAGGAAACCCGGCAGGATGCGTGCTGCTGGAGAATTGTGTCAAAGAATCGCAGTAGACGCCGGATTGCTGTCCACTCAGGGCAACCAACACCCACTGGTGAGGAATTGCTGTCAACTCGAGTCAAGAAACACAAACAGGTGGAGATCTGCTGGCGATTTCAGTCGAGAAATCCCCGCAGGCAGTGGGTTGATAACGATTTGAGATGTGGAACACTCACAGGCTAGGGGATTCTGGACACCTGAGGTGACAAACTCATGCAGGTGGTGGGCTGCTGGCCTCTCAAGGCGAGGAACCCCTGCAGGTAGTGGTTTGCTGTCAACTCGACGATAGGAAATCCGACAGGCTGCGTGCTGCTGGAGAATTGTGTCGAAGAATCGCAATAGACGCCGGGTTGTTGGCCACTCAGGGCAAGCAACCCATACTGGTGAGGAGCTGTTGTCCACTCGAGTCAAGGAACCCAAACAGGTGGAGATCTGCTGGCGATTTTATTCGAGAAATCCCCGCAAACAGTATGTTGATCAAAATTTGAAATGTGGAACACTCACAGGCTATGGGATTCTGCACACTTGAGGTGACGAACTCATGCAAGTGGTGGACTGCTGGCCTCTCAAGGCGAGTAACCACAGCAGGTAGTGGGTTGCTGTCACCTCGAGGGTAGGAAACCCGGCAGGATGCATGCTGCTTGAGAATTGTGTCGAAGAATCGCAGTAGACGCCGGATTGCTGGCCACTCAGGGCAAGCAACACCCAATGGTGAGGAGCTGTTTTCAACTCAAGGAACACAAACATGTGGAGATCTGCTGGCGATTTCAGTCGAGAAATCCCTGCACACAGTGGGTTGATAACGATTTGAGATGTGCAACACTCACAGGCTATGGGATTCTGGACACTTGAGGTGACGAACTTATGAAGGTGGTGGGCTGCTGGCCTCTCAAGGCGAGCAACCACTGCAGGTTGTGGGTTGCTGTCACCTCGAGGATAGGAAATCCGAAAGACTGAGTGCTGCTGGAGAATTGTGTCGAAGAAATGCAGTAGATTCCGGATTGCTCCCCACTCTGGGCAAGCAACACCCACTGGTGCGGAGCTGTTGTCTACTCGAGTCAAGGAACACAAACAGGTGGAGATCTGCTGGCGATTTGATTTGAGAAATCCCCGCAGGCAGTGGGTTGATAACGATTTGAGTTGTGGAACACTAACAGGCTATGGGATTCTGGACACTTGAGGTGACGAACTCATGCAGGTGGTGGGCTGTTGGCCTCTCAATGCGAGGAACCACTGCAGGCGATGGCTTGCTGTCACCTCGAGGCTAGGAAATCTCGCAGGCTGCGTGCTGCTGGAGAATTGTGTCGAATAATCGCAATAGACGCCGGATTGCTGGCCATTCAGGGCAAGCAACCCATACTGGAGAGGAGCTGTTGTCCACTCGAGTCAAGGAACACAAACACGTGGAGATCTGCTGGCGATTTCAGTCGAGAAATCCCCGCAAGCAGTGGGTTGATAACAATTTGAGATGGGGAACACTCACAGGGTATGGGATTCTGGACACTTGAGGTGACAAACTCATGCAGGAGGTGGGATGCTGGCCTCTCAAGGCGAGGAACCACTGCAGGTGGTGGGTTGCTGTCACCTCGAGGATAGGAAATCCGGCAGGCAGCGTTCTGCTGGAGAATTGTGTCGAAGAATCGCAATAGACGCCGGATTGCTGGCCATTCAGGGCAAGCAACCCATACTGGTGAGGAGCTGTTGTCCACTCGAGTCAAGGAACACAAACAGGTGGAGATCTGCTGTCGATTTGAGTCGAGAAATCCCCGTAGCCAGTGGGTTGATAATTATTTGAAAAGTGGAACACTCACAGGCTATGGGATTCTGGATACTTGATGTGACGAACTCATGCAGGTGGTGGGCAGCTGGCCTCTCAAGGCGAGGAACCACTGCAGGTGGTGTGTTGCTGTCACCTCGAGGATAGTAAATCCGGCAGACGGCGTGCTACTGGAGAATTGTGTTTTAAAAAATCGCAGTAGACGCTGGATTGCTGGCCGCTCAGGGCAAGCAACACCCACTGTTGAGGAGCTGATGTCAACTCGAGTCAAGAAACACAAATAGGTGGTGATCTGCTGTCGATTTGAGTCGAAAAATCCCCACAGGCAGTGTGTTGATAACGATTTGAGGTGTGGAACACTAACAGGCTATGGGATTCTGGACACTTGAGGTGACGAACTCATGCAGGTGGTCGACTGCTGGCCTCTCAAGACGAGGAACCACTGCAGGCGATGCGTTGCTGTCACCTCGAGGCTAGGAAATCCCGCAGGCTGCGTTCTGCTGGAGAATTGTGTCGAAGAATCGCAATAGACGCCGGATTGCTGGCCATTCAGGGCAAGCAACCCATACTGGTGAGGAGCTGTTGTCCACTCGAGTCAAGGAACACAAACAGGTGGAGATCTGCTGGCGATTTCAGTCGAGAAATCCCTGCAGGCAGTGGGTTGATAACGATTTGTGATGGGAAACACTCACAGGGTATGGGATTCTGGACACTTGAGGTGATGGACTCATGCAGGAGGTGGGATGCTGGCCTCTCAAGGAGAGGAACCACTGCAGGTGGTGGGTTGCTGTCACCTTGAGGATAGGAAATCCGAAAGACTGCGTGCTGCTAGAGAATTGTGTCGAAGAAATGCAGTAGATGCCGGATTGCTGGCCACTCAGGGCAAGCAACACCCACTGGTGAGGAGCTGCTGTCAACTCGAGTCAAGGAACACAAACAGGTGGAGATCTGATTGCGATTTCAGTCGAGAAATCCCTGCACACAGTGGGTTGATAACGATTTGAGAGGTGCAACACTCACAGGCTATGGGATTCTGGACACTTGAGGTGACGAACTCATGCAGGAGGTGGGATGCTGGCCTCTCAAGGCGAGGCACCACTGCAAGTGGTGGGTTGCTGTCACCTCGAGGATAGGAATTCCAGCAGACGGCGTGCTGCTGGAGAATTGAATTTTAAAAAATCGCATTAGACGCCGGATTGCTGGCCACTCAGGGCAAGCAATCCCCACTGGTGAGGAACTGTTGTCAACTCGACTCAAGGAACACAAACAGGTGGAGATCTGCTGGCGATTTGTGTCGAGAAATCCCCGCAGGCAGTGGGTTGATAACGATTTGAGATGTGGAACACTCACAGGCTATGGGATTCTGGATACTTGAGGTGAAGAACTCATGCAGGTGGTGGGCTGCTGGCCTCTCAAGGCGAGGAACCACTGCAGGTAGTGGGTTGCTGTCACCTCGAGGATAGGAAATCCGGCAGGCTGCGTGCTGCTGGAGAATTGTGTCGAAGAATCGCAATAGACGCCGGATTGCTGGCCATTCAGGGCAAGCAACCCATACTGGTGAGGAGCTGTGGTCCACTCGAGTCAAGGAACACAAACAGGTGGAGATCTGCTGGCGATTTGAGTCGAGAAATCCCCGCAGGCAGTGGGTTGATAAGGATTTGAGATGTGTAAGACTAACAGGCTATGGGATTCTGTACACATGAGGTGACGAACTCATGCAGGTGGTGGGCTGCTGGCCTCTCAAGGCGAGGAACCACTGCAGGCGGTGTGTTGCTGTCACCTCGAGGCTAGGAAATCTCGCAGGCTGCGTGCTGCTGGAGAATTGTGTCGAATAATCGCAATAGACGCCGGATTGCTGGCCATTCAGGGCAAGCAACCCATACTGGTGAGGAGCTGTTGTCCACTCGAGTCAAGGAACACAAACACGTGGAGATCTGCTGGCGATTTCAGTCGAGAAATCCCCGCAAGCAGTGGGTTGATAACAATTTGAGATGGGGAACACTCACAGGGTATGGGATTCTGGACACTTGAGGTGACAAACTCATGCAGGAGGTGGGATGCTGGCCTCTCAAGGCGAGGAACCACTGCAGGTGGTGGGTTGCTGTCACCTCGAGGATAGGAAATCCGGCAGGCAGCGTTCTGCTGGAGAATTGTGTCGAAGAATCGCAATAGACGCCGGATTGCTGGCCATTCAGGGCAAGCAACCCATACTGGTGAGGAGCTGTTGTCCACTCGAGTCAAGGAACACAAACAGGTGGAGATCTGCTGGCGATTTCAGTCGAGAAATCCCTGCAGGCAGTGGGTTGATAACGATTTGAGATGGGGAACACTCACAGGGTATGGGATTCTGGACACTTGAGGTGACGAACTCATGCAGGAGGTGGGATGCTGGCCTCTCAAGGCGAGGAAGCACTGCAGGTGGTGGGTTGCTGTCACCTCGAGGATAGGAAATCCGAAAGACTGCGTGCTGCTGGAGAATTGTGTCGAAGAAATGCAGTAGATGCCGGATTGCTGGCCACTCAGGGCAAGCAACACCCACTGGTGAGGAACTGCTGTCAACTCGAGTCAAGAAACACAAACAGGTGGAGATCTGCTGGCGATTTCAGTCGAGAAATCCCTGCACACAGTGGGTTGATAACGATTTGAGATGTGCAACACTCACAGGCTATGGGATTCTGGACACTTGAGGTGACGAACTTATGCAGGTGGTGGGCTGCTGGCATCTCAAGGCGAGGAACCACTACAGGTGGTGTGTTGCAGTCAACTAGAGGATAGGAAATCCAGCAGACGGCGTGCTGCTGGAGAATTGAGTTCTAAAAAATCGCAGTAGACGCCGGATTGCAGGCCACTCAGGGCAAGCAAACCCCAATGGTGAGGAGCTGTTATCAACTCGACTCAAGGAACACAAACAGGTGGAGATCTGCTGGCGATTTGAGTCGAGAAATCCCCGCAGGCAGTGGGTTGATAACGATTTGAGATGTGGAACACTCACAGGCTAGGGGATTCTGGACACCTGAGGTGACGAACTCATGCAGGTGGTGGGCTGCTGGCCTCTCAAGGCGAGGAACCACTGCAGGTAGTGGTTTGCTGTCACCTCGACGATATGAAATCCGACAGGCTGCGTGCTGCTGGAGAATTGTGTCGAAGAATCGCAATAGACGCCGGGTTGTTGGCCACTCAAGGCAAGCAACCCATACTGGTGAGGAGCTGTTGTCTACTCGAGTCAAGGAACACAAACAGGTTGAGATCTGCTGGCGATTTTAGTCGAGAAATCCCCGCAAACAGTATGTTGATAAAAATTTGAAATGTGGAACACTCACAGGCTATGGGATTTTGCACACTTGAGGTGACGAACTCATGCAAGTGGTGGACTGCTGGCCTCTCAAGGCGAGTAACCACAGCAGGTAGTGGGTTGCTGTCACCTCGAGGGTAGGAAACCCGGCAGGATGCATACTTCTTGAGAATTGTGTCGAAGAATCGCAGTAGACGCCGGATTGCTGGCCACTCATGGCAAGCAAGCCCCACTGGTGAGGAGCTGTTGTCAACTCGAGTCAAGGAACGCAAACAGGTGGAAATCTGCTGTCGATTTGAGTCGAGAAATCCCCGTAGCCAGTGGGTTGATAATGATTTGAAAAGTGGAACACTCACAGGCTATGGGATTCTGGATACTTGAGGTGACGAACTCATGCAGGTGGTGGGCAGCTGGCCTCTCAAGGCGAGGAACCACTGCAGGTGGTGTGTTGCTGTCACCTCGAGGATAGGAAATCCGGCAGACGGCGTGCTACTGGAGAAATGTGTTTTAAAAAATCGCAGTAGACGCCGGATTGCTGGCCGCTCAGGGCAAGCAACACCCACTGTTGAAGAGCTGATGTCAACTCGAGTCAAGAAACACAAATAGGTGGAGATCTGCTGTCGATTTGAGTCGAGAAATCCCCGTAGGCAGTGTGTTGATAATGATTTGAAATGTGGAACACTCACAGGCTATGGGATTCTGGACACTTGAGGTGACGAACTTATGCAGGTGGTGGGCTGCTGGCCTCTCAAGGCGACGAACCACTGCAGTTGGTGTGTTGCTGTACCTCGAGGATAGGAAATCCAGCAGACGGCGTGCTGCTGGAGAATTGTGTTTTAAAAAATCGCAGTAAATGCCGGATTGCTGGCCACTCAGGGCAAGCAATCCCAACTGGTGAGAAGCTGTTGTCAACTCGAGTCAAGAAACACAAACAGGTGGAGATCTGCTGGCGATTTCAGTCGAGAAATCCCTGCAGGCAGTGGGTTGATAACGATTTGAGATGTGGAACACTCACAGGCTAGGGGATTCTGGACACCTGAGATGACGAACTCATGCAGGTGGTGGGCTGCTGGCCTCTCAAGGCGAGGAACCACTGCAGGTAGTGGTTTGCTGTCAACTCGACGATAGGAAATCCGACAGCTGCGTGCTGCTGGAGAATTGTGTCGAAGAATCGCAATAGACGCCGGGTTGTTGGCCACTCAGGGCAAGCAACCCATACTGGTGAGGAGCTGTTGTCCACTCGAGTCAAGGAACCCAAACAGGTGGAGATCTGCTGGCGATTTTAGTCGAGAAATCCCCGCAAACAGTATGTTGATAAAAATTTGAAATGTGGAACACTCACAGGCTATGGGATTCTGCACACTTGAGGTGACGAACTCATGCAAGTGGTGGACTGCTGGCCTCTCAAGGCGAGTAACCACAGCAGGTAGTGGGTTGCTGTCACCTCGAGGGTAGGAAACCCGGCAGGATGCATGCTGCTTGAGAATTGTGTCGAAGAATCGCAGTAGACGCCGGATTGCTGGCCACTCAGGGCAAGCAACACCCAATGGTGAGGAGCTGTTTTCAACTCAAGGAACACAAACATGTGGAGATCTGCTGGCGATTTCAGTCGAGAAATCCCTGCACACAGTGGGTTGATAACGATTTGAGATGTGCAACACTCACAGGCTATGGGATTCTGGACACTTGAGGTGACGAACTTATGAAGGTGGTGGGCTGCTGGCCTCTCAAGGCGAGCAACCACTGCAGGTTGTGGGTTGCTGTCACCTCGAGGATAGGAAATCCGAAAGACTGCGTGCTGCTGCAGAATTGTGTCGAAGAAATGCAGTAGATTCCGGATTGCTCGCCACTCTGGGCAAGCAACACCCACTGGTGCGGAGCAGTTGTCTACTCGAGTCAAGGAACACAAGCAGGTGGAGATCTGCTGGCGATTTGATTTGAGAAATCCCCGCAGGCAGTGGGTTGATAACGATTTGAGTTGTGGAACACTAACAGGCTATGGGATTCTGGACACTTGAGGTGACGAACTCATGCAGGTGGTGGGCTGTTGGCCTCTCAATGCGAGGAACCACTGCAGGCGATGGCTTGCTATCACCTCGAGGCTAGGAAATCTCGCAGGCTGCGTGCTGCTGGAGAATTGTGTCGAATAATCGCAATAGACGCCGGATTGCTGGCCATTCAGGGCAAGCAACCCATACTGGTGAGGAGCTGTTGTCCACTCGAGTCAAGGAACACAAACACGTGGAGATCTGCTGGCGATTTCAGTCGAGAAATCCCCGCAAGCAGTGGGTTGATAACAATTTGAGATGGGGAACACTCACAGGGTATGGGATTCTGGACACTTGAGGTGACAAACTCATGCAGGAGGTGGGATGCTGGCCTCTCAAGGCGAGGAACCACTGCAGGTGGTGGGTTGCTGTCACCTCGAGGATAGGAAATCCGGCAGGCAGCGTTCTGCTGGAGAATTGTGTCGAAGAATCGCAATAGACGCCGGATTGCTGGCCATTCAGGGCAAGCAACCCATACTGGTGAGGAGCTGTTGTCCACTCGAGTCAAGGAACACAAACAGGTGGAGATCTGCTGTCGATTTGAGTCGAGAAATCCCCGTAGCCAGTAGGTTGATAATTATTTGAAAAGTGGAACACTCACAGGCTATGGGATTCTGGATACTTGATGTGACGAACTCATGCAGGTGGTGGGCAGCTGGCCTCTCAAGGCGAGGAACCACTGCAGGTGGTGTGTTGCTGTCACCTCGAGGATAGTAAATCCGGCAGACGGCGTGCTACTGGAGAATTGTGTTTTAAAAAATCGCAGTAGACGCTGGATTGCTGGCCGCTCAGGGCAAGCAACACCCACTGTTGAGGAGCTGATGTCAACTCGAGTCAAGAAACACAAATAGGTGGTGATCTGCTGTCGATTTGAGTCGAAAAATCCCCACAGGCAGTGTGTTGATAACGATTTGAGGTGTGGAACACTAACAGGCTATGGGATTCTGGACACTTGAGGTGACGAACTCATGCAGGTGGTCGACTGCTGGCCTCTCAAGACGAGGAACCACTGCAGGCGATGCGTTGCTGTCACCTCGAGGCTAGGAAATCCCGCAGGCTGCGTTCTGCTGGAGAATTGTGTCGAAGAATCGCAATAGACGCCGGATTGCTGGCCATTCAGGGCAAGCAACCCATACTGGTGAGGAGCTGTTGTCCACTCGAGTCAAGGAACACAAACAGGTGGAGATCTGCTGGCGATTTCAGTCGAGAAATCCCTGCAGGCAGTGGGTTGATAACGATTTGTGATGGGAAACACTCACAGGGTATGGGATTCTGGACACTTGAGGTGATGGACTCATGCAGGAGGTGGGATGCTGGCCTCTCAAGGAGAGGAACCACTGCAGGTGGTGGGTTGCTGTCACCTTGAGGATAGGAAATCCGAAAGACTGCGTGCTGCTAGAGAATTGTGTCGAAGAAATGCAGTAGATGCCGGATTGCTGGCCACTCAGGGCAAGCAACACCCACTGGTGAGGAGCTGCTGTCAACTCGAGTCAAGGAACACAAACAGGTGGAGATCTGATTGCGATTTCAGTCGAGAAATCCCTGCACACAGTGGGTTGATAACGATTTGAGAGGTGCAACACTCACAGGCTATGGGATTCTGGACACTTGAGGTGACGAACTCATGCAGGAGGTGGGATGCTGGCCTCTCAAGGCGAGGCACCACTGCAAGTGGTGGGTTGCTGTCACCTCGAGGATAGGAATTCCAGCAGACGGCGTGCTGCTGGAGAATTGAATTTTAAAAAATCGCATTAGACGCCGGATTGCTGGCCACTCAGGGCAAGCAATCCCCACTGGTGAGGAACTGTTGTCAACTCGACTCAAGGAACACAAACAGGTGGAGATCTGCTGGCGATTTGTGTCGAGAAATCCCCGCAGGCAGTGGGTTGATAACGATTTGAGATGTGGAACACTCACAGGCTATGGGATTCTGGATACTTGAGGTGAAGAACTCATGCAGGTGGTGGGCTGCTGGCCTCTCAAGGCGAGGAACCACTGCAGGTAGTGGGTTGCTGTCACCTCGAGGATAGGAAATCCGGCAGGCTGCGTGCTGCTGGAGAATTGTGTCGAAGAATCGCAATAGACGCCGGATTGCTGGCCATTCAGGGCAAGCAACCCATACTGGTGAGGAGCTGTGGTCCACTCGAGTCAAGGAACACAAACAGGTGGAGATCTGCTGGCGATTTGAGTCGAGAAATCCCCGTAGCCAGTGGGATGATAATGATTTGAAAAGTGGAACACTCACAGGCTATGGGATTCTGGATGCTTGAGGTGACGAACTCATGCAGGTGGTGGGCAGCTGGCCTCTCAAGGCGAGGAACCACTGCAGTTGGTGTGTTGCTGTCACCTCGAGGATAGGAAATCCGGCAGACGGCGTGCTACTGGAGAAATGTGTTTTAAAAAATCGCAGTAGACGCCGGATTGCTGGCCGCTCAGGGCAAGCAACACCAACTGTTGAAGAGCTGATGTCAACTCGAGTCAAGAAACACAAATAGGTGGAGATCTGCTGTCGATTTGAGTCGAGAAATCCCCGTAGGCAGTGTGTTGATAATGATTTGAAATGTGGAACACTCACAGGCTATGGGATTCTGGACAATTGAGGTGACGAACTTATGCAGGTGGTGGGCTGCTGGCCTCTCAAGGCGACGAACCACTGCAGTTGGTGTGTTGCTGTACCTCGAGGATAGGAAATCCAGCAGACGGCGTGCTGCTGGAGAATTGTGTTTTAAAAAATCGCAGTAAATGCCGGATTGCTGGCCACTCAGGGCAAGCATTCCCAACTGGTGAGAAGCTGTTGTCAACTCGACTCAAGGAACACAAACAGTTGGAGATCTGCTGGCGATTTGAGACGAGAATTCCCGCAACAGTGGGTTGATAACGATTTGAGATGTGGAACACTAACAGGCTATGGGATTCTGGACACTTGAGGTGACTAACTCATGCAGGTGGTGGACTGCTGGCCTCTCAAGGCGAGGAACCACAGCACGTAGTGGGTTGCTGTCACCTCGAGGGTAGGAAACCCGGCAGGATGCGTGCTGCTGGAGAATTGTGTCAAAGAATCGCAGTAGACGCCGGATTGCTGTCCACTCAGGGCAACCAACACCCACTGGTGAGGAATTGCTGTCAACTCGAGTCAAGAAACACAAACAGGTGGAGATCTGCTGGCGATTTCAGTCGAGAAATCCCCGCAGGCAGTGGGTTGATAACGATTTGAGATGTGGAACACTCACAGGCTAGGGGATTCTGGACACCTGAGGTGACAAACTCATGCAGGTGGTGGGCTGCTGGCCTCTCAAGGCGAGGAACCCCTGCAGGTAGTGGTTTGCTGTCAACTCGACGATAGGAAATCCGACAGGCTGCGTGCTGCTGGAGAATTGTGTCGAAGAATCGCAATAGACGCCGGGTTGTTGGCCACTCAGGGCAAGCAACCCATACTGGTGAGGAGCTGTTGTCCACTCGAGTCAAGGAACCCAAACAGGTGGAGATCTGCTGGCGATTTTATTCGAGAAATCCCCGCAAACAGTATGTTGATCAAAATTTGAAATGTGGAACACTCACAGGCTATGGGATTCTGCACACTTGAGGTGACGAACTCATGCAAGTGATGGACTGCTGGCCTCTCAAGGCGAGTAACCACAGCAGGTAGTGGGTTGCTGTCACCTCGAGGGTAGGAAACCCGGCAGGATGCATGCTGCTTGAGAATTGTGTCGAAGAATCGCAGTAGACGCCGGATTGCTGGCCACTCAGGGCAAGCAACACCCAATGGTGAGGAGCTGTTTTCAACTCAAGGAACACAAACATGTGGAGATCTGCTGGCGATTTCAGTCGAGAAATCCCTGCACACAGTGGGTTGATAACGATTTGAGATGTGCAACACTCACAGGCTATGGGATTCTGGACACTTGAGGTGACGAACTTATGAAGGTGGTGGGCTGCTGGCCTCTCAAGGCGAGCAACCACTGCAGGTTGTGGGTTGCTGTCACCTCGAGGATAGGAAATCCGAAAGACTGAGTGCTGCTGGAGAATTGTGTCGAAGAAATGCAGTAGATTCCGGATTGCTCCCCACTCTGGGCAAGCAACACCCACTGGTGCGGAGCTGTTGTCTACTCGAGTCAAGGAACACAAACAGGTGGAGATCTGCTGGCGATTTGATTTGAGAAATCCCCGCAGGCAGTGGGTTGATAACGATTTGAGTTGTGGAACACTAACAGGCTATGGGATTCTGGACACTTGAGGTGACGAACTCATGCAGGTGGTGGGCTGTTGGCCTCTCAATGCGAGGAACCACTGCAGGCGATGGCTTGCTGTCACCTCGAGGCTAGGAAATCTCGCAGGCTGCGTGCTGCTGGAGAATTGTGTCGAATAATCGCAATAGACGCCGGATTGCTGGCCATTCAGGGCAAGCAACCCATACTGGAGAGGAGCTGTTGTCCACTCGAGTCAAGGAACACAAACACGTGGAGATCTGCTGGCGATTTCAGTCGAGAAATCCCCGCAAGCAGTGGGTTGATAACAATTTGAGATGGGGAACACTCACAGGGTATGGGATTCTGGACACTTGAGGTGACAAACTCATGCAGGAGGTGGGATGCTGGCCTCTCAAGGCGAGGAACCACTGCAGGTGGTGGGTTGCTGTCACCTCGAGGATAGGAAATCCGGCAGGCAGCGTTCTGCTGGAGAATTGTGTCGAAGAATCGCAATAGACGCCGGATTGCTGGCCATTCAGGGCAAGCAACCCATACTGGTGAGGAGCTGTTGTCCACTCGAGTCAAGGAACACAAACAGGTGGAGATCTGCTGTCGATTTGAGTCGAGAAATCCCCGTAGCCAGTGGGTTGATAATTATTTGAAAAGTGGAACACTCACAGGCTATGGGATTCTGGATACTTGATGTGACGAACTCATGCAGGTGGTGGGCAGCTGGCCTCTCAAGGCGAGGAACCACTGCAGGTGGTGTGTTGCTGTCACCTCGAGGATAGTAAATCCGGCAGACGGCGTGCTACTGGAGAATTGTGTTTTAAAAAATCGCAGTAGACGCTGGATTGCTGGCCGCTCAGGGCAAGCAACACCCACTGTTGAGGAGCTGATGTCAACTCGAGTCAAGAAACACAAATAGGTGGTGATCTGCTGTCGATTTGAGTCGAAAAATCCCCACAGGCAGTGTGTTGATAACGATTTGAGGTGTGGAACACTAACAGGCTATGGGATTCTGGACACTTGAGGTGACGAACTCATGCAGGTGGTCGACTGCTGGCCTCTCAAGACGAGGAACCACTGCAGGCGATGCGTTGCTGTCACCTCGAGGCTAGGAAATCCCGCAGGCTGCGTTCTGCTGGAGAATTGTGTCGAAGAATCGCAATAGACGCCGGATTGCTGGCCATTCAGGGCAAGCAACCCATACTGGTGAGGAGCTGTTGTCCACTCGAGTCAAGGAACACAAACAGGTGGAGATCTGCTGGCGATTTCAGTCGAGAAATCCCTGCAGGCAGTGGGTTGATAACGATTTGTGATGGGAAACACTCACAGGGTATGGGATTCTGGACACTTGAGGTGATGGACTCATGCAGGAGGTGGGATGCTGGCCTCTCAAGGAGAGGAACCACTGCAGGTGGTGGGTTGCTGTCACCTTGAGGATAGGAAATCCGAAAGACTGCGTGCTGCTAGAGAATTGTGTCGAAGAAATGCAGTAGATGCCGGATTGCTGGCCACTCAGGGCAAGCAACACCCACTGGTGAGGAGCTGCTGTCAACTCGAGTCAAGGAACACAAACAGGTGGAGATCTGATTGCGATTTCAGTCGAGAAATCCCTGCACACAGTGGGTTGATAACGATTTGAGAGGTGCAACACTCACAGGCTATGGGATTCTGGACACTTGAGGTGACGAACTCATGCAGGAGGTGGGATGCTGGCCTCTCAAGGCGAGGCACCACTGCAAGTGGTGGGTTGCTGTCACCTCGAGGATAGGAATTCCAGCAGACGGCGTGCTGCTGGAGAATTGAATTTTAAAAAATCGCATTAGACGCCGGATTGCTGGCCACTCAGGGCAAGCAATCCCCACTGGTGAGGAACTGTTGTCAACTCGACTCAAGGAACACAAACAGGTGGAGATCTGCTGGCGATTTGTGTCGAGAAATCCCCGCAGGCAGTGGGTTGATAACGATTTGAGATGTGGAACACTCACAGGCTATGGGATTCTGGATACTTGAGGTGAAGAACTCATGCAGGTGGTGGGCTGCTGGCCTCTCAAGGCGAGGAACCACTGCAGGTAGTGGGTTGCTGTCACCTCGAGGATAGGAAATCCGGCAGGCTGCGTGCTGCTGGAGAATTGTGTCGAAGAATCGCAATAGACGCCGGATTGCTGGCCATTCAGGGCAAGCAACCCATACTGGTGAGGAGCTGTGGTCCACTCGAGTCAAGGAACACAAACAGGTGGAGATCTGCTGGCGATTTGAGTCGAGAAATCCCCGCAGGCAGTGGGTTGATAAGGATTTGAGATGTGTAAGACTAACAGGCTATGGGATTCTGTACACATGAGGTGACGAACTCATGCAGGTGGTGGGCTGCTGGCCTCTCAAGGCGAGGAACCACTGCAGGCGGTGTGTTGCTGTCACCTCGAGGCTAGGAAATCTCGCAGGCTGCGTGCTGCTGGAGAATTGTGTCGAATAATCGCAATAGACGCCGGATTGCTGGCCATTCAGGGCAAGCAACCCATACTGGTGAGGAGCTGTTGTCCACTCGAGTCAAGGAACACAAACACGTGGAGATCTGCTGGCGATTTCAGTCGAGAAATCCCCGCAAGCAGTGGGTTGATAACAATTTGAGATGGGGAACACTCACAGGGTATGGGATTCTGGACACTTGAGGTGACAAACTCATGCAGGAGGTGGGATGCTGGCCTCTCAAGGCGAGGAACCACTGCAGGTGGTGGGTTGCTGTCACCTCGAGGATAGGAAATCCGGCAGGCAGCGTTCTGCTGGAGAATTGTGTCGAAGAATCGCAATAGACGCCGGATTGCTGGCCATTCAGGGCAAGCAACCCATACTGGTGAGGAGCTGTTGTCCACTCGAGTCAAGGAACACAAACAGGTGGAGATCTGCTGGCGATTTCAGTCGAGAAATCCCTGCAGGCAGTGGGTTGATAACGATTTGAGATGGGGAACACTCACAGGGTATGGGATTCTGGACACTTGAGGTGACGAACTCATGCAGGAGGTGGGATGCTGGCCTCTCAAGGCGAGGAAGCACTGCAGGTGGTGGGTTGCTGTCACCTCGAGGATAGGAAATCCGAAAGACTGCGTGCTGCTGGAGAATTGTGTCGAAGAAATGCAGTAGATGCCGGATTGCTGGCCACTCAGGGCAAGCAACACCCACTGGTGAGGAACTGCTGTCAACTCGAGTCAAGAAACACAAACAGGTGGAGATCTGCTGGCGATTTCAGTCGAGAAATCCCTGCACACAGTGGGTTGATAACGATTTGAGATGTGCAACACTCACAGGCTATGGGATTCTGGACACTTGAGGTGACGAACTTATGCAGGTGGTGGGCTGCTGGCATCTCAAGGCGAGGAACCACTACAGGTGGTGTGTTGCAGTCAACTAGAGGATAGGAAATCCAGCAGACGGCGTGCTGCTGGAGAATTGAGTTCTAAAAAATCGCAGTAGACGCCGGATTGCAGGCCACTCAGGGCAAGCAAACCCCAATGGTGAGGAGCTGTTATCAACTCGACTCAAGGAACACAAACAGGTGGAGATCTGCTGGCGATTTGAGTCGAGAAATCCCCGCAGGCAGTGGGTTGATAACGATTTGAGATGTGGAACACTCACAGGCTAGGGGATTCTGGACACCTGAGGTGACGAACTCATGCAGGTGGTGGGCTGCTGGCCTCTCAAGGCGAGGAACCACTGCAGGTAGTGGTTTGCTGTCACCTCGACGATATGAAATCCGACAGGCTGCGTGCTGCTGGAGAATTGTGTCGAAGAATCGCAATAGACGCCGGGTTGTTGGCCACTCAAGGCAAGCAACCCATACTGGTGAGGAGCTGTTGTCTACTCGAGTCAAGGAACACAAACAGGTTGAGATCTGCTGGCGATTTTAGTCGAGAAATCCCCGCAAACAGTATGTTGATAAAAATTTGAAATGTGGAACACTCACAGGCTATGGGATTTTGCACACTTGAGGTGACGAACTCATGCAAGTGGTGGACTGCTGGCCTCTCAAGGCGAGTAACCACAGCAGGTAGTGGGTTGCTGTCACCTCGAGGGTAGGAAACCCGGCAGGATGCATACTTCTTGAGAATTGTGTCGAAGAATCGCAGTAGACGCCGGATTGCTGACCACTCATGGCATGCAAGCCCCACTGGTGAGGAGCTGTTGTCAACTCGAGTCAAGGAACGCAAACAGGTGGAAATCTGCTGTCGATTTGAGTCGAGAAATCCCCGTAGCCAGTGGGTTGATAATGATTTGAAAAGTGGAACACTCACAGGCTATGGGATTCTGGATACTTGAGGTGACGAACTCATGCAGGTGGTGGGCAGCTGGCCTCTCAAGGCGAGGAACCACTGCAGGTGGTGTGTTGCTGTCACCTCGAGGATAGGAAATCCGGCAGACGGCGTGCTACTGGAGAAATGTGTTTTAAAAAATCGCAGTAGACGCCGGATTGCTGGCCGCTCAGGGCAAGCAACACCCACTGTTGAAGAGCTGATGTCAACTCGAGTCAAGAAACACAAATAGGTGGAGATCTGCTGTCGATTTGAGTCGAGAAATCCCCGTAGGCAGTGTGTTGATAATGATTTGAAATGTGGAACACTCACAGGCTATGGGATTCTGGACACTTGAGGTGACGAACTTATGCAGGTGGTGGGCTGCTGGCCTCTCAAGGCGACGAACCACTGCAGTTGGTGTGTTGCTGTACCTCGAGGATAGGAAATCCAGCAGACGGCGTGCTGCTGGAGAATTGTGTTTTAAAAAATCGCAGTAAATGCCGGATTGCTGGCCACTCAGGGCAAGCAATCCCAACTGGTGAGAAGCTGTTGTCAACTCGAGTCAAGAAACACAAACAGGTGGAGATCTGCTGGCGATTTCAGTCGAGAAATCCCTGCAGGCAGTGGGTTGATAACGATTTGAGATGTGGAACACTCACAGGCTAGGGGATTCTGGACACCTGAGATGACGAACTCATGCAGGTGGTGGGCTGCTGGCCTCTCAAGGCGAGGAACCACTGCAGGTAGTGGTTTGCTGTCAACTCGACGATAGGAAATCCGACAGCTGCGTGCTGCTGGAGAATTGTGTCGAAGAATCGCAATAGACGCCGGGTTGTTGGCCACTCAGGGCAAGCAACCCATACTGGTGTGGAGCTGTTGTCCACTCGAGTCAAGGAACCCAAACAGGTGGAGATCTGCTGGCGATTTTAGTCGAGAAATCCCCGCAAACAGTATGTTGATAAAAATTTGAAATGTGGAACACTCACAGGCTATGGGATTCTGCACACTTGAGGTGACGAACTCATGCAAGTGGTGGACTGCTGGCCTCTCAAGGCGAGTAACCACAGCAGGTAGTGGGTTGCTGTCACCTCGAGGGTAGGAAACCCGGCAGGATGCATGCTGCTTGAGAATTGTGTCGAAGAATCGCAGTAGACGCCGGATTGCTGGCCACTCAGGGCAAGCAACACCCAATGGTGAGGAGCTGTTTTCAACTCAAGGAACACAAACATGTGGAGATCTGCTGGCGATTTCAGTCGAGAAATCCCTGCACACAGTGGGTTGATAACGATTTGAGATGTGCAACACTCACAGGCTATGGGATTCTGGACACTTGAGGTGACGAACTTATGAAGGTGGTGGGCTGCTGGCCTCTCAAGGCGAGCAACCACTGCAGGTTGTGGGTTGCTGTCACCTCGAGGATAGGAAATCCGAAAGACTGCGTGCTGCTGCAGAATTGTGTCGAAGAAATGCAGTAGATTCCGGATTGCTCGCCACTCTGGGCAAGCAACACCCACTGGTGCGGAGCAGTTGTCTACTCGAGTCAAGGAACACAAGCAGGTGGAGATCTGCTGGCGATTTGATTTGAGAAATCCCCGCAGGCAGTGGGTTGATAACGATTTGAGTTGTGGAACACTAACAGGCTATGGGATTCTGGACACTTGAGGTGACGAACTCATGCAGGTGGTGGGCTGTTGGCCTCTCAATGCGAGGAACCACTGCAGGCGATGGCTTGCTGTCACCTCGAGGCTAGGAAATCTCGCAGGCTGCGTGCTGCTGGAGAATTGTGTCGAATAATCGCAATAGACGCCGGATTGCTGGCCATTCAGGGCAAGCAACCCATACTGGTGAGGAGCTGTTGTCCACTCGAGTCAAGGAACACAAACACGTGGAGATCTGCTGGCGATTTCAGTCGAGAAATCCCCGCAAGCAGTGGGTTGATAACAATTTGAGATGGGGAACACTCACAGGGTATGGGATTCTGGACACTTGAGGTGACAAACTCATGCAGGAGGTGGGATGCTGGCCTCTCAAGGCGAGGAACCACTGCAGGTGGTGGGTTGCTGTCACCTCGAGGATAGGAAATCCGGCAGGCAGCGTTCTGCTGGAGAATTGTGTCGAAGAATCGCAATAGACGCCGGATTGCTGGCCATTCAGGGCAAGCAACCCATACTGGTGAGGAGCTGTTGTCCACTCGAGTCAAGGAACACAAACAGGTGGAGATCTGCTGTCGATTTGAGTCGAGAAATCCCCGTAGCCAGTAGGTTGATAATTATTTGAAAAGTGGAACACTCACAGGCTATGGGATTCTGGATACTTGATGTGACGAACTCATGCAGGTGGTGGGCAGCTGGCCTCTCAAGGCGAGGAACCACTGCAGGTGGTGTGTTGCTGTCACCTCGAGGATAGTAAATCCGGCAGACGGCGTGCTACTGGAGAATTGTGTTTTAAAAAATCGCAGTAGATGCCGGATTGCTGGCCGCTCAGGGCAAGCAACACCCACTGTTGAGGAGCTGATGTCAACTCGAGTCAAGAAACACAAATAGGTGGAGATCTGCTGTCGATTTGAGTCGAAAAATCCCCACAGGCAGTGTGTTGATAACGATTTGAGGTGTGGAACACTAACAGGCTATGGGATTCTGGACACTTGAGGTGACGAACTCATGCAGGTGGTGGGCTGCTGGCCTCTAAAGTCGAGGAACCACTGCAGGTAGTCGGTTGCTGTCACATCGAGGAGAGGAAATCCGGCAGATGGCGTGCTGCTGGTTAATTGTGTCGAAGAATCGCAGTAGACGCCGGATTGCTGGCCACTCAGGGCAAGCAACCCCCACTGGTGAGGAGCTGTTGTCAACTCGTGTCAAGGAACACAAACAGGTGGAGATCTGCTGGCCATTTCAGTCGAGAAATCCCTGTACACAGTGGGTTGATAACGATTTGAGATGTGCAACACTCACAGGCTATGGGATTCTGGGCAGTTGAGGTGACGAACTCATGCAGGTGGTGGGCTGCTGGCCTCTCAAGGCGTAGAACCACTGCAGGTAGTGGGTTGCTGTCACCTCGAGGATAGGAAATCCGGCAGGCTGCGTTCTGCTGGTGAATTGTGTCGAAAAATCGCAATAGATGCCGGATTGCTGGCCATTCAGTACAAGCATCCCATACTGGTGAGGAGCTGTTGTCCACTCGAGTCAAGGAGCACAAACAGGTGGAGATCTGCTGGCGATTTTAGTCGAGAAATCCCCGCAAACAGTATGTTGATTACAATTTGAGATGTGGAAGACTCAGAGGCTATGGGATTCTGCACACTTGAGGTGATGAACTCATGCAAGTGGTGGACTGCTGGCCTCTCAAGGCCAGTAAACACAGCAAGTAGTGGGTTGCTATCACCTCGAGGGTAGGAAACCCGGCAGGATGTGTGCTGCTGGAGAATTGTGTCGAAGAATCGCAGTAGACACCGGATTGCTGGCCACTCAGGGCAAGCAACACCCTCTGTTGAGGAGCTGTTGTCAACTCGAGTCAAGGAACACAAACAGGTGGAGATCTGCTGTCGATTTGAGTCGAGAAATCCCCATAGGCAGTGGGTTGATAATGATTTGAAATGTGGAACACTCACAGGCTACGGGATTCTGGACACTTGAGGTGACGAACTCATGCAGGTGGTGGACTGCTGGCCTCTCAAGACGAGGAACCACTGCAGGCGATGCGTTGCTGTCACCTCGAGGCTAGGAAATCCCGCAGGCTGCGTTCTGCTGGAGAATTGTGTCGAAGAATCGCAATAGACGCCGGATTGCTGGCCATTCAGGGCAAGCAACCCATACTGGTGAGGAGCTGTTGTCCACTCGAGTCAAGGAACACAAACAGGTGGAGATCTGCTGGCGATTTCAGTCGAGAAATCCCTGCAGGCAGTGGGTTGATAACGATTTGTGATGGGGAACACTCACAGGGTATGGGATTCTGGACACTTGAGGTGATGGACTCATGCAGGAGGTGGGATGCTGGCCTCTCAAGGAGAGGAACCACTGCAGGTGGTGGGTTGCTGTCACCTTGAGGATAGGAAATCCGAAAGACTGCGTGCTGCTAGAGAATTGTGTCAAAGAAATGCAGTAGATGCCGGATTGCTGGCCACTCAGGGCAAGCAACACCCACTGGTGAGGAGCTGCTGTCAACTCGAGTCAAGGAACACAAACAGGTGGAGATCTGATTGCGATTTCAGTCGAGAAATCCCTGCACACAGTGGGTTGATAACGATTTGAGATGTGCAACACTCACAGGCTATGGGATTCTGGACACTTGAGGTGACGAACTTATGCAGGTGGTGGGCTGCTGGCATCTCAAGGCGAGGAACCACTACAGGTGGTGTGTTGCAGTCAACTAGAGGATAGGAAATCCAGCAGACGGCGTGCTGCTGGAGAATTGAGTTTTAAAAAATCGCAGTAGACGCCGGATTGCAGGCCACTCAGGGCAAGCAATCCCCAATGGTGAGGAGCTGTTATCAACTCGACTCAAGGAACACAAACAGGTGGAGATCTTCTGGCGATTTGAGTCGAGAAATCCCCGCAGGCAGTGGGTTGATAACGATTTGAGATGTGGAACACTCACAGGCTAGGGGATTCTGGACACCTGAGGTGACGAACTCATGCAGGTGGTGGGCTGCTGGCCTCTCAAGGCGAGGAACCACTACAGGTAGTGGTTTGCTGTCACCTCGACGATAGGAAATCCGACAGGCTGCGTGCTGCTGGAGAATTGTGTCGAAGAATCGCAATAGACGCCGGGTTGTTGGCCACTCAAGGCAAGCAACCCATACTGGTGAGGAGCTGTTGTCTACTCGAGTCAAGGAACACAATCAGGTTGAGATCTGCTGGCGATTTTAGTCGAGAAATCCCCGCAAACAGTATGTTGATAAAAATTTGAAATGTGGAACACTCACAGGCTATGGGATTTTGCACACTTGAGGTGACGAACTCATGCAAGTGGTGGACTGCTGGCCTCTCAAGGCGAGTAACCACAGCAGGTAGTGGGTTGCTGTCACCTCGAGGGTAGGAAACCCGGCAGGATGCATGCTTCTTGAGAATTGTGTCGAAGAATCGCAGTAGACGCCGGATTGCTGGCCACTCATGGCAAGCAAGCCCCACTGGTGAGGAGCTGTTGTCAACTCGAGTCAAGGAACGCAAACAGGTGGAAATCTGCTGTCGATTTGAGTCGAGAAATCCCCGTAGCCAGTGGGTTGATAATGATTTGAAAAGTGGAACACTCACAGGCTATGGGATTCTGGATACTTGAGGTGACGAACTCATGCAGGTGGTGGGCAGCTGGCCTCTCAAGGCGAGGAACCACTGCAGGTGGTGTGTTGCTGTCACCTCGAGGATAGGAAATCCGGCAGACGGCGTGCTACTGGAGAAATGTGTTTTAAAAAATCGCAGTAGACGCCGGATTGCTGGCCGCTCAGGGCAAGCAACACCCACTGTTGAAGAGCTGATGTCAACTCGAGTCAAGAAACACAAATAGGTGGAGATCTGCTGTCGATTTGAGTCGAGAAATCCCCGTAGGCAGTGTGTTGATAATGATTTGAAATGTGGAACACTCACAGGCTATGGGATTCTGGACACTTGAGGTGACGAACTTATGCAGGTGGTCGGCTGCTGGCCTCTCAAGGCGACGAACCACTGCAGTTGGTGTGTTGCTGTACCTCGAGGATAGGAAATCCAGCAGACGGCGTGCTGCTGGAAAATTGTGTTTTAAAAAATCGCAGTAAATGCCGGATTGCTGGCCACTCAGGGCAAGCAATCCCAACTGGTGAGAAGCTGTTGTCAACTCGACTCAAGGAACACAAACAGTTGGAGATCTGCTGGCGATTTGAGACGAGAATTCCCGCAACAGTGGGTTGATAACGATTTGAGATGTGGAACACTAACAGGCTATGGGATTCTGGACACTTGAGGTGACTAACTCATGCAGGTGGTGGACTGCTGGCCTCTCAAGGCGAGGAACCACAGCACGTAGTGGGTTGCTGTCACCTCGAGGGTAGGAAACCCGGCAGGATGCGTGCTGCTGGAGAATTGTGTCAAAGAATCGCAGTAGATGCCGGATTGCTGTCCACTCAGGGCAAGCAACACCCACTGGTGAGGAACTGTTGTCAACTCGAGTCAAGAAACACAAACAGGTGGAGATCTGCTGGCGATTTGAGTCGAGAAATCCCCGCAGGCAGTGGGTTGACAACGATTTGAGATGTGGAACACTCACAGGCTATGGGATTCAGGACACTTGAGGTGACGAACTCATGCAGGTGGTGGGCTGCTGGCCTCTCAAGGCGAGGAACCACTGCAAGTAGTCGGTTGCTGTCACCTCGAGGATAGGAAATCCCAAAGACTGCGTGCTGCTGGAGAATTGTGTCGAAGAAATGCAGCAAATGCCGGATTGCTGACCACTCAGGGCAAGCAACACCCACTGGTGAGGAGCTGTTTTCTACTCGAGTCAAAAAACACAAACATGTGGAGATCTGCTGGCCTTTTGAGTCGAGAAAACCCCACAGGCAGTGGGTTGATAACGATTTGAGATGTGGAACACTAACAGGCTATGGGATTCTGGACATTTGAGGTGACGAACTCATGCAGGTGGTGGGCTGCTGGCCTCTCAAGGAGAGGAACCACTGCAGGCAATGGGTTGCTGTCACCTCGAGGCTAGGAAATCCTGCAGGCTGTGTGCTGCTAGAGAATTGTGTCGAAGAATCGCAGTAGACGCCAGATTGCTGGCCACTCATGGCAAGCATCCCCCAGTGGTGAGGAGCTGCTGTCAACTCGAGTCAAGGAACACAAACAGGTGGAGATCTGCTGGCGATTTCAGTCGAGATATCCTAAAACGATTTGGGATGTGGAACACTCACAGGCTATGGGATTCTGTACACTTGAGGTGACGAACTAATGCAGGTGGTGGGCTGCTGGCCTCTAAAGGCGAGGAACCACTGCAGGTAGTCGGTTGCTGTCACATCGAGGAGAGGAAATCCGGCAGATGGCGTGCTGCTGGTTAATTGTGTCGAAGAATCGCAGTAGACGCCGGATTGCTGGCCACTCAGGGCAAGCAACCCCCACTGGTGAGGAGCTGTTGTCAACTCGTGTCAAGGAACACAAACAGGTGGAGATCTGCTGTCGATTTGTGTCGAGAAATCCCTGTACACAGTGGGTTGATAACGATTTGAGATGTGCAACACTCACAGGCTATGGGATTCTGGGCAGTTGAGGTGACGAACTCATGCAGGTGGTGGGCTGCTGGCCTCTCAAGGCGAAGAACCACTGCAGGTAGTGGGTTGCTGTCACCTCGAGGATAGGAAATCCGGCAGGCTGCGTTCTGCTGGTGAATTGTGTCGAAAAATCGCAATAGATGCCGGATTGCTGGCCATTCAGTACAAGCATCCCATACTGGTGAGGAGCTGTTGTCCACTCGAGTCAAGGAGCACAAACAGGTGGAGATCTGCTGGCGATTTTAGTCGAGAAATCCCCGCAAACAGTATGTTGATTACAATTTGAGATGTGGAAGACTCAGAGGCTATGGGATTCTGCACACTTGAGGTGATGAACTCATGCAAGTGGTGGACTGCTGGCCTCTCAAGGCCAGTAAACACAGCAAGTAGTGGGTTGCTATCACCTCGAGGGTAGGAAACCCGGCAGGATGTGTGCTGCTGGAGAATTGTGTCGAAGAATCGCAGTAGACACCGGATTGCTGGCTACTCAGGGCAAGCAACACCCTCTGTTGAGGAGCTGTTGTCAACTCGAGTCAAGGAACACAAACAGGTGGAGATCTGCTGTCGATTTGAGTCGAGAAATCCCCATAGGCAGTGGGTTGATAATGATTTGAAATGTGGAACACTCACAGGCTACGGGATTCTGGACACTTGAGGTGACGAACTCATGCAGGTGGTGGACTGCTGGCCTCTCAAGGCGAGGAACCACTGTAGGTGGTGTGTTGCAGTCACCTCGAGGATAGGAAATCCGGCAGACGGCGTGCTGCTGGAGAATTGTGTTTTAAAAAATCGCAGGAGACGCCGGATTGCTGGCCACTCAGGGCAATCATTCCCCACTGGTGAGGAGCTGTTGTCAACTCGACTCAAGGAACACAAACAGGTGGAGATCTGCTGGAGATTTTAGTCGAGAAATCCCCGCAGGCAGTGGGTTGATAACGATTTGAGATGTGGAACACTCACAGGCTATGGGATTCTGGACCTTGATGTGATGAACTCATGCAGGTGGTGGACTGCTGGCTTCTCAAGGCGAGGAACCACAGCAGGTAGTGGGTTGCTGTCACCTCGTGGGTAGGAAACCCGGCAGGATGCGTGCTGCTGGAGAATTGTGTCGCAGAATCGCAGCTGACTCCGGATTGCTGTCCACTCAGGGCAAGCAACTCCCACTGGTGAGGAGCTGTTTTCAACTCGAGTCAAGGAACACAAACAGGTCGAGATCTGCTGGCGATTTCAGTCGAGAAATCCCTGCAGGCAGTGGGTTGATAACGATTTGAGATGGGGAACACTCACAGGGCATGGGATTCTGGACACTTGAGGTGATGAACTCATGCAGGAGGTCGGATGCTGGCCTCTCAAGACGAGGAACCACTGCAGTTGGTGGGTTGCTGTCACCTCGAGGATAGGAAATCTGAAAGACTGCGTGCTGCTGGAGAATTGTGTCGAAGAAATGCAGTAGATGCCGGATTGCTAGCCACTCAGGGCAAGCAACACCCACTGGTGATGAGATGTTGTCGACTCGAGTCAAGGAACACAAACAGGTGGAGATCTGCAGGCGATTTGAGTCGAGAAATCCCCGCAGGCAGTGGGTTGCTAACGATTTGAGATGTGGAACACTAACAGGCTATGGGATTCTGGACACTTGAGGTGACGAACTCATGCAGGTGGTGGGCTGCTGGCCTGTCAAGGCGAGGAACCACTGCAGGCGATGGGTTGCTGTCACCTCGATGCTAGGAAATCCTGCAGGCTGTGTGCTGCTAGAGTATTGTGTCGAAGAATCGCAGTAGACGCCAGATTGCTGGCCACTCATGGCAAGCATCCCCCACTGGTGAGGAGCTGCTTTCAACTCGAGTCAAGGAACACAAACAGGTGGAGATCTGCTGGCGATTACATTCGAGAAAATCGAAAACGATTTGAGATGTGGAACACTCACAGGCTATGGGATTCTGGGCACTTGAGGTGACGAACTCATCCAAGTGGTGGGCTGCTGGCCTCTCAAGGCGAGGAACCACTGCAGGTAGTCGGTTGCTGTCACCTCGAGGATAGGAAATCCGGCAGATGGCGTGCTGCTGGTGAATTGTGTCGATAAATCGCAGTAGACGCCGGATTGCTGGCCACTCAGGGCAAGCAACCCCCACTGGTGAGGAGCTGTTGTCAACTCGAGTCAAGGGACACAAACAGGTGGAGATCTGCTGGTGATTTGAGTCGAGAAATCCCTGCATACAGTGGGTTGATAACGATTTGTGATGTGCAACACTCACAGGCTATGGGATTCTGGTCACTTAATGTGACGAACTCATGCAGGTGGTTGGCTGCTCGCCTCTCAAGGCCAGGAACCACTGCAGGTAGTGGGTTGCTGTCACCTCGAGGATAGGAAATCCGGCAGGGTGCGTGCTGCTGGACAATTGTGTCGAAGAACCGCAATAGACGCCGGATTGCTGGCCATTCAGGGGAAGCAACCCATACTGGTGAGGAGCTGTTGTCCACTCGAGTCAAGGAACACAAACAGGTGGAGATCTGCTGGCGATTTTAGTCGAGAAATCCCTGCAAACACTATGTTGATAACAATTTGAGATGTGGAACACTCACAGGCTATGGGATTCTGGGTACTTGAGGTGACGAACTTATGCAGGTGGTGGGCTGCTGGCCTCTCAAGGCAAGGAACCACTGCAGGTAGTCGGTTGCTGTCACCTCGAGGATAGGAAATCCGGCAGATGGCGTGCTGCTGGTGAATTGTGTAGAAGAATCGCAGTAGACGCCGGATTGCTGGCCACTCAGGGCAAGTAACGCCCACTGGTGAGGAGCTGTTGTCCACTCGAGTCAAGGAACACAAACAGGTGGAGATCTGCTGGCGATTTTAGTCGAGAAATCCCTGCAAACAGTATGTTGATAACAATTTGAGATGTGGAACACTCAGAGGCTATGGGATTCTGCACATTTGAGGTGACGAACTCATGCAAGTGGTGGACTGCTGACCTCTCAAGGCGAGTAAACACAGCATGTAGTGGGTTTCTGTCACCTCGATAGTAGGAAATCCGGCAGGATGTGTGCTGCTGGAGAATTGTGTCGAAGAATCGCAGTAGACGCCGGATTGCTCGCCACTCAGGGCAAGCAACACCCACTGGTGAGGAGCTGTTGTCTACTCGAGTCAAGGAACACAAACAGGTGGAGATCTGCTGGCGATTTGAGTCGAGAAATCCATGCACACAGTGGGTTGATAACGATTTGAGATGTGGAACACTCACAGGCTATGGGATTCTGGACACTTGAGGTGACGAACTCATGCAGGAGGTGGGATGCTGGCCTCTCAATGCGAGGAACCACGGCAGGTGGTGGGTTGCTGTCACCTTGAGGATAGGAAATCCGAAAGACTGCGTGCTGCTGGAGAATTGTGTCGAAGAAATGCAGTAGATGCCGGATTGCTGGCCACTAGGACAAGCAACACCCACTGGTGAGGAGCTGTTGTCTACTCGAGTCAAGGAACACAAACAGGTGGAGATCTGCTGGCGATTTGACTCGAGAAATCCCCGCAGGCAGTGGTTTGATAAAGATTTGAGGTGTGGAACACTAACAGGCTATGGGATTCTGGACATTGAGGTGACGAACTCATGCAGGTGGTGGGCTGCTGGACTTTCAGGGCGAGGAACCACTGGAGGTAGTGGGTTGCTGTCACCTCGAGGGTAGGAAATCCGGCAGGCTGCGTGCTGCTGGAGAATTGTGTCGAAAAATCGCAATAGACGCCGGATTGCTGGACATTCAGGACAAGCAACCCATACTGGTGAGGAGCTGTGTCCACTTGAGTCAAGGAACACAAACAGGTGGAGATCTGCTGGCGATTTTAGTCGAGAAATCCCCGCAAACAGTATGTTGATAACAATTTGAGATGTGGAACACTCAGAGGCTATGGGATTCTGCACACTTGAGGTGATGAACTCATGCAGGTGGTGGATTGCTGGCTTCTCAAGGCGAGGAACCACAGCAGGTAGTGGGTTGCTGTCACCTCGAGGGTTGGAAACCCAGCAGGATGCGTCCTGCTGGAGAATTGTGTCGAAGAATCGCAGCAGACGCCGGATTGCTGTCCACTCAGGTCAAGCAACTCCCACTGGTGAGGAGCTGTTTTCAACTCGAGTCGAGGAACACAAACAGGTGGAGATCTGCTGACGATTTCAGTTGAGAAATCTCTGCAGACAGTGGGTTGATAACGATTTGAGATGGCGAACACTCACAGGGTATGGGATTCTGGACACGAGGTGACGAACTCATGCAGGAGGTGGGATGCTGGCCTCTCAAGGCGAGGAACCACTGCAGGTGGTGGGTTGCTGTCACCTCGAGGAGAGGAAATCCGAAAGTCTGCGTGCTGCTGGACAATTGTGTCGAAGAAATGCAGTAGATGCCGTATTGCTGGCAACTCAGGGCAAGCAACACCCACTGGTGAAGAGCTGTTGTCTACTCGAGTCAAGGAACACAAACAGGTGGAAATCTGCTGGCGATTTGAGTCGAGAAATCCCCGCAGGCAGTGGTTTGATAACGATTTGAGGTGTGGAACACTAACAGGCTATGGGATTCTGGACACTTGAGGTGACGAACTCATGCAGGTGGTGGGCTGCTGGCCTCTCAAGGCTAGGAACCACTGCAGATAGTGGGTTACTGTCACCTCGAGGATAGGAAATCCGCCAGGCTGCGTTCTGCTGGAGAATTGTATCGAAAAATCGCAATAGACGCCGGATTGCTGGCCATTCAGGGCATGCAATCCATACTGGTGAGGAGCTGTTGTCCACTCGAGTTAAGGAACACAAACAGGTGGAGATCTGCTGGCGATTTTAGTCGAGAAATCCCCGAAACAGTATGTTGATAAAAATTTGAGATGTGGAACACTCACAGGCTATGGAATTCTGCACACTTGAGGTGACGAACTCATGCAAGTGGTGGACTGCTGGCCTCTCAAGGCGAGTAACCACAGCAGGTAGTGGGTTGCTCTCACCTCGAGGGTAGGAAACCCGGCAGGATGCATGCTGCTGGAGAATTGTGTCGAAGAATCGCAGTAGACGCCGGATTGCTGGCCACTCAGGGCAGGCAACACCCAACGGTGAGGAGCTGTTTTCAACTCGAGTCAAGGAACACAAACATGTGGAGATCTGCTGGCGATTTCAGTCGAGAAATCCCTGCAGGCAGTGGGTTGATAACGATTTGAGATGGGGAACACTCACAGGGTATGGGATTCTGGACACTTGAGGTGACGAACTCATGCAGGAGGTGGGATGCTGGCCTCTCAAGGAGAGGAACCACTGCAGGTTATCGGTAGCTGTCACCTAGAGGATAGGAAATCCGAAAGACTGCGTGCTGCTGGAGAATTGTGTCGAAGAAATGCAGCAGATGCCGGATTGCTGGCCACTCAGGGCAAGCAACACCCACTGGTGAGGATCTGTTGTCTACTCGAGTCAAAAAACACAAACAGGTGGAGATCTGCTGGCGATTTGAGTCGTGAAATCCCCACAGGCAGTGGGTTGATAACGATTTGAGATGTGGAACGCTCACAGGCTATGGGATTCTGGACACTTGAGGTGACGAACTCATGCAGGTGGTGGGCTGATGGCCTCTCAGGGCGAGGAAGCACTGCAGGTGGTGGGTTGCTGTCAACTTGAGGCTAGGAAATCCCGCAGGCTGTGTGCTGCTGGTGAATTGTGTCGAAGAATCACAGTAGACGCCTGATTGCTGGCCACTCATGGCAAGCAACCCCCACTGGTGAGGAGCTGCTGTCAACTCGAGTCAAGGAACACAAACAGGTGGAGATCTGCTGGCGATTTCAGTCGAGATATCCGAAAACGATTTGAGATGGGTAACACTCACAGGCTATGGGATTCTGGACACTTGAGATGATGAACTCATGCAGGTGCTGGGCTGCTGGCCTCTCATAGTGAGGAACCACTGCAGGCGATGGGTTGCTGTCACCTCGAGGCAAGGAAATCCTGCAGGATGTGTGCTGCTAGAGAATTGTGTCGAAGAATCGCAGGAGACGCCAGATTGCTGGCCACTCAGGGCAAGCAACACCCACTGTTGAGGAGCTGTTGTCAACTCGAGTCAAGGAACACAAACAGCTGGAGATCTGCTGTTGATTTGAGTCGAGAAATCACCGTAGGCAGTGGGTTGATAAGGATTTGAAATGTGGAACACTCACAGGCTATGGGATTCTGGATACTTGAGGTGACGAACTCATGCAGGTGGTGGTCTGCTGGCCTCTCAAGGCGAGGAACCACTGCAGGTGGTGTGTTGCTGTCACGTCGAGGATAAGAATTCCGGCAGATGGCGTGCTGCTGGAGAATTGTGTTTTAAAAAATTGCAGTAGACGCCGGACTGCTGGCCACTCAGGGCAATCATTCCCCACTGGTGAGGAGCTGTTGTCAACTCGACTCAAGGAACACAAACAGGTGGAGATCTGCTGGAGATTTTAGTCGAGAAATCCCCGCAGGCAGTGGGTTGATAACGATTTGAGATGTGGAACACTCACAGGCTATGGGATTCTGGACCTTGATGTGATGAACTCATGCAGGTGGTGGACTGCTGGCTTCTCAAGGCGAGGAACCACAGCAGGTAGTGGGTTGCTGTCACCTCGTGGGTAGGAAACCCGGCAGGATGCGTGCTGCTGGAGAATTGTGTCGCAGAATCGCAGCTGACTCCGGATTGCTGTCCACTCAGGGCAAGCAACTCCCACTGGTGAGGAGCTGTTTTCAACTCGAGTCAAGGAACACAAACAGGTGGAGATCTGCTGGCGATTTCAGTCGAGAAATCCCTGCAGGCAGTGGGTTGATAACGATTTGAGATGGGGAACACTCACAGGGTATGGGATTCTGGACACTTGAGGTGATGAACTCATGCAGGAGGTCGGATGCTGGCCTCTCAAGACGAGGAACCACTGCAGGTGGTGGGTTGCTGTCACCTCGAGGATAGGAAATCTGAAAGACTGCGTGCTGCAGGAGAATTGTGTCGAAGAATTGCAGTAGATGCCGGATTGCTAGCCACTCAGGGCAAGCAACACCCACTGGTGATGAGATGTTGTCTACTCGAGTCAAGGAACACAAACAGGTGGAGATCTGCAGGCGATTTGAGTCGAGAAATCCCCGCAGGCAGTGGGTTGCTAACGATTTGAGATGTGGAACACTAACAGGCTATGGGATTCTGGACACTTGAGGTGACGAACTCATGCAGGTGGTGGGCTGCTGGCCTCTCAAGGCGAGGAACCACTGCAGGCGATGGGTTGCTGTCACCTCGATGCTAGGAAATCCTGCAGGTTGTGTGCTGCTAGAGAATTGTGTCGAAGAATCGCAGTAGACGCCAGATTGCTGGCCACTCATGGCAAGCATCCCCCACTGGTGAGGAGCTGCTTTCAACTCGAGTCAAGGAACACAAACAGGTGGAGATCTGCTGGCGATTACATTCGAGAAAATCGAAAACGATTTGAGATGTGGAACACTCACAGGCTATGGGATTCTGGGCACTTGAGGTGACGAACTCATCCAAGTGGTGGGCTGCTGGCCTCTCAAGGCGAGGAACCACTGCAGGTAGTCGGTTGCTGTCACCTCGAGGATAGGAAATCCGGCAGATGGCGTGCTGCTGGTGAATTGTGTCGATATATCGCAGTAGACGCCGGATTGCTGGCCACTCAGGGCAAGCAACCCCCACTGGTGAGGAGCTGTTGTCAACTCGAGTCAAGGAACACAAACAGGTGGAGATCTGCTGGTGATTTGAGTCGAGAAATCCCTGCATACAGTGGGTTGATAACGATTTGTGATGTGCAACACTCACAGGCTATGGGATTCTTGTCACTTAATGTGACGAACTCATGCAGGTGGTTGGCTGCTGGCCTCTCAAGGCGAGGAACCACTGCAGGTAGTGGGTTGCTGTCACCTCGAGGATAGGAAATCCGGCAGGGTGCGTGCTGGTGGACAATTGTGTCGAAGAATCGCAATAGACGCCGGATTGCTGGCCATTCAGGGGAAGCAACCCATACTGGTGAGGAGCTGTTGTCCACTCGAGTCAAGGAACACAAACAGGTGGAGATCTGCTGGCGATTTTAGTCAAGAAATCCCTGCAAACACTATGTTGATAACAATTTGAGATGTGGAACACTCACAGGCTATGGGATTCTGGGTACTTGAGGTGACGAACTTATGCAGGTGGTGGGCTGCTGGCCTCTCAAGGCGAGGAACCACTGCAGGTAGTCGGTTGCTGTCACCTCGAGGATAGGAAATCCGGCAGATGGCGTGCTGCTGGTGAATTGTGTAGAAGAATCGCAGTAGACGCCGGATTGCTCGCCACTCAGGGCAAGCAACACCCACTGGTGAGGAGCTGTTGTCTACTCGAGTCAAGGAACACAAACAGGTGGAGATCTGCTGGCGATTTGAGTCGAGAAATCCCTGCACACAGTGGGTTGATAACGATTTTAGATGTGCAACACTAACAGGCTATGGGATTCTGGGCACTTGAGGTGACGAACTCATGCAGGTGTTGGGCTGCTGGCCTCTCAAGGCGTGGAACCACAGCAGGTAGTTGGTTGCTGTCACCTCGAGGATAGGAAATCCGGCAGATGGCGTGCTGCTGGTGAATTGTGTCGAAGTATCACAGTTGACGCCGGATTGCTGGCCACTCAGGGCAAGCAACCCCCACTGGTGAGGAGCTGTTGTCAACTCGAGTCAAGGAACACAAACAGGTGGAGATCTGCTGGCGATTTGAGTCGAGAAATCCATGCACACAGTGGGTTGATAACGATTTGAGATGTGGAACACTCACAGGCTATGGGATTCTGGACACTTGAAGTGACGAACTTATGCAGGTGGTGGGCTGCTGGCCTTTCAAGGCGAGGAACCACTGAAGGTGGTGTGTTGCTGTCACCTCGAGGATAGGAAATCCAGCAGACGGCGTGCTGCTGGAGAATTGTGTTTTAAAAAATCGCAGTAGACGCCGGATTGCTGGCCACTCAGGGCAAGCAATCCCCACTGGTGAGGAGCTGTTGTCAACTCGACTCAAGGAACACAAACAGGTGGAGATCTGCTGGCGATTTGAGTCGAGAAATCCCCGCAGGCAGTGGGTTGATAAGGATTTGAGATGTGGAACACTCACAGGCTATGGGATTCTGGACATTTGAGGTGACGAACTCATGCAGGTGGTGTACTGCTGGCCTCTCAAGGTGAGGAACTACAGCAGGTAGTGGGTTGCTGTCACCTCGAGGGTAGGAAACCCGGCAGGATGCTTGCTGTTGGAGAATTGTGTCGAAGAATCGCAGTAGATGCCGAAATGCTGTCCACTCAGGTCAAACAACACCCACTGGTGAGGAGCTGTTTTCAACTCGAGTCAAGGAAACAAACAGGTGGAGATCTGCTGACGATTTCAGTTGAGAAATCCCTGCAGGCAGTGGGTTGATAACGAATTGAGATGGCGAACACTCACAGGGTATGGGATTCTGGACACTTGAGGTGACGAACTCATGCAGGAGGTGGGATGCTGGCCTCTCAAGGCGAGGAACCACGGCAGGTGGTGGGTTGCTGTCACTTTGAGGATAGGAAATCCGAAAGACTGCGTGCTGCTGGAGAATTGTGTCGAAGAAATGCAGTAGATGCCGGATTGCTGGCCACTCAGGGCAAGCAACACCCACTGGTGAGGAGCTGTTGTCTACTCGAGTCAAGGAACACAAACAGGTGGAGATCTGCTGGCGATTTGACTCGAGAAATCCCCGCAGGCAGTGGTTTTATAACGATTTTAGGTGTGGAACACTAACAGGCTATGGGATTCTGGACATTGAGGTGACGAACTCATGCAGGTGGTGGGCTGCTGGCCTTTCAGGGCGAGGAACCACTGGAGGTAGTGGGTTGCTGTCACCTCGAGGGTAGGAAATCCGGCAAGCTGCGTGCTGCTGGAGAATTGTGTCGAAAAATAGCAATAGACGCCGGATTGCTGGACATTCAGGACAAGCAACCCATACTGGTGAGGAGCTGTGTCCACTTGAGTCAAGGAACACAAACAGGTGGAGATCTGCTGGCGATTTTAGTCGAGAAATCCCCGCAAACAGTATGTTGATAACAATTTGAGATGTGGATCACTCAGAGGCTATGGGATTCTGCACACTTGAGGTGATGAACTCATGCAGGTGGTGGATTGCTGGCTTCTCAAGGCGAGGAACCACAGCAGGTAGTGGGTTGCTGTCACCTCGAGGGTAGGAAACCCAGCAGGATGCGTGCTGCTGGAGAATTGTGTCGAAGAATCGCAGTAGACGCCGGATTGCTGTCCACTCAGGGCAAGCAACTCCCACTGGTGAGGAGCTGTTTTCAACTCGAGTCGAGGAACACAAACAGGTGGAGATCTGCTGATGATTTCAGTTGAGAAATCTCTGCAGGCAGTGGGTTGATAACGATTTGAGATGGCGAACACTCACAGGGTATGGGATTCTGGACACGAGGTGACGAACTCATGCAGGAGGTGGGATGCTGGCCTCTCAAGGCGAGGAACCACTGCAGGTGGTGGGTTGCTGTCACCTCGAGGATAGGAAATCCGAAAGTCTGCGTGCTGCTGGACAATTGTGTCGAAGAAATGCAGTAGATGCCGTATTGCTGGCAACTCAGGGCAAGCAACACCCACTGGTGAAGAGCTGTTGTCTACTCGAGTCAAGGAACACAAACAGGTGGAAATCTGCTGGCGATTTGAGTCGAGAAATCCCCGCAGGCAATGGTTTGTTAACGATTTGAGGTGTGGAACACTAACAGGCTATGGGATTCTGGACACTTGAGGTGACGAACTCATGCAGGTGGTGGGCTGCTGGCCTTTCAAGGCTAGGAACCACTGCAGATAGTGGGTTACTGTCACCTCGAGGATAGGAAATCCGCCAGGCTGCGTTCTGCTGGAGAATTGTGTCGAAGAATCGCAATAGACGCCGGATTGCTGGCCATTCAGGGCATGCAATCCATACTGGTGAGGAGATGTTGTCCACTCGAGTTAAGGAACACAAACAGGTGGAGATCTGCTGGCGATTTTAGTCGAGAAATCCCCGAAACAGTATGTTGATAAAAATTTGAGATGTGGAACACTCACAGGCTATGGGTTTCTGCACACTTGAGGTGACGAACTCATGCAAGTGGTGGACTGCTGGCCTCTCAAGGCGAGTAACCACAGCAGGTAGTGGGTTGCTCTCACCTCGAGGGTAGGAAACCCGGCAGGATGCATGCTGCTGGAGAATTGTGTCGAAGAATCGCAGTAGACGCCGGATTGCTGGCCACTCAGGGCAAGCAACACCCAACGGTGAGGAGCTGTTTTCAACTCGAGTCAAGGAACACAAACATGTGGAGATCTGCTGGCGATTTCAGTCGAGAAATCCCTGCAGGCAGTGGGTTGATAACGATTTGAGATGGGTAACACTCACAGGGTATGGGATTCTGGACACTTGAGGTGACGAACTCATGCAGGAGGTGGGATGCTGGCCTCTCAAGGAGAGGAACCACTGCAGGTTATCGGTAGCTGTCACCTAGAGGATAGGAAATCCGAAAGACTGCGTGCTGCTGGAGAATTGTGTCGAAGAAATGCAGTAGATGCCGGATTGCTGGCCACTCAGGGCAAGCAACACCCACTGGTGAGGAGCTGTTGTCTACTCGAGTCAAGGAACACAAACAGGTGGAGATCTGCTGGCGATTTGACTCGAGAAATCCCCGCAGGCAGTGGTTTGATAACGTTTTGAGGTGTGGAACACTAACAGGCTATGGGATTCTGGACATTGAGGTGACGAACTCATGCAGGTGGTGGGCTGCTGGCCTTTCAGGGCGAGGAACCACTGGAGGTAGTGGGTTGCTGTCACCTCGAGGGTAGGAAATCCGGCAGGCTGCGTGCTGCTGGAGAATTGTGTCGAAAAATCGCAATAGACGCCGGATTGCTGGACATTCAGGACAAGCAACCCATACTGGTGAGGAGCTGTGTCCACTTGAGTCAAGGAACACAAACAGGTGGAGATCTGCTGGCGATTTTAGTTGAGAAATCTCTGCAGGCAGTGGGTTGATAACGATTTGAGATGGCGAACACTCACAGGGTATGGGATTCTGGACACGAGGTGACGAACTCATGCAGGAGGTGGGATGCTGGCCTCTCAAGGCGAGGAACCACTGCAGGTGGTGGGTTGCTGTCACCTCGAGGATAGGAAATCCGAAAGTCTGCGTGCTGCTGGACAATTGTGTCGAAGAAATGCAGTAGATGCCGGATTGCTGGCAACTCAGGGCAAGCAACACCCACTGGTGAGGAACTGTTGTCAACTCGAGTCAAGAAACACAAACAGGTGGAGATCTGCTGGCGATTTGAGTCGAGAAATCCCCGCAGGCAGTGGGTTGACAACGATTTGAGATGTGGAACACTCACAGGCTATGGGATTCAGGACACTTGAGGTGACGAACTCATGCAGGTGGTGGGCTGCTGGCCTCTCAAGGCGAGGAACCACTGCAAGTAGTCGGTTGCTGTCACCTCGAGGATAGGAAATCCCAAAGACTGCGTGCTGCTGGAGAATTGTGTCGAAGAAATGCAGCAAATGCCGGATTGCTGACCACTCAGGGCAAGCAACACCCACTGGTGAGGAGCTGTTTTCTACTCGAGTCAAAAAACACAAACATGTGGAGATCTGCTGGCCTTTTGAGTCGAGAAAACCCCACAGGCAGTGGGTTGATAACGATTTGAGATGTGGAACACTAACAGGCTATGGGATTCTGGACATTTGAGGTGACGAACTCATGCAGGTGGTGGGCTGCTGGCCTCTCAAGGAGAGGAACCACTGCAGGCAATGGGTTGCTGTCACCTCGAGGCTAGGAAATCCTGCAGGCTGTGTGCTGCTAGAGAATTGTGTCGAAGAATCGCAGTAGACGCCAGATTGCTGGCCACTCATGGCAAGCATCCCCCAGTGGTGAGGAGCTGCTGTCAACTCGAGTCAAGGAACACAAACAGGTGGAGATCTGCTGGCGATTTCAGTCGAGATATCCTAAAACGATTTGGGATGTGGAACACTCACAGGCTATGGGATTCTGTACACTTGAGGTGACGAACTAATGCAGGTGGTGGGCTGCTGGCCTCTAAAGGCGAGGAACCACTGCAGGTAGTCGGTTGCTGTCACATCGAGGAGAGGAAATCCGGCAGATGGCGTGCTGCTGGTTAATTGTGTCGAAGAATCGCAGTAGACGCCGGATTGCTGGCCACTCAGGGCAAGCAACCCCCACTGGTGAGGAGCTGTTGTCAACTCGTGTCAAGGAACACAAACAGGTGGAGATCTGCTGTCGATTTGTGTCGAGAAATCCCTGTACACAGTGGGTTGATAACGATTTGAGATGTGCAACACTCACAGGCTATGGGATTCTGGGCAGTTGAGGTGACGAACTCATGCAGGTGGTGGGCTGCTGGCCTCTCAAGGCGAAGAACCACTGCAGGTAGTGGGTTGCTGTCACCTCGAGGATAGGAAATCCGGCAGGCTGCGTTCTGCTGGTGAATTGTGTCGAAAAATCGCAATAGATGCCGGATTGCTGGCCATTCAGTACAAGCATCCCATACTGGTGAGGAGCTGTTGTCCACTCGAGTCAAGGAGCACAAACAGGTGGAGATCTGCTGGCGATTTTAGTCGAGAAATCCCCGCAAACAGTATGTTGATTACAATTTGAGATGTGGAAGACTCAGAGGCTATGGGATTCTGCACACTTGAGGTGATGAACTCATGCAAGTGGTGGACTGCTGGCCTCTCAAGGCCAGTAAACACAGCAAGTAGTGGGTTGCTATCACCTCGAGGGTAGGAAACCCGGCAGGATGTGTGCTGCTGGAGAATTGTGTCGAAGAATCGCAGTAGACACCGGATTGCTGGCTACTCAGGGCAAGCAACACCCTCTGTTGAGGAGCTGTTGTCAACTCGAGTCAAGGAACACAAACAGGTGGAGATCTGCTGTCGATTTGAGTCGAGAAATCCCCATAGGCAGTGGGTTGATAATGATTTGAAATGTGGAACACTCACAGGCTACGGGATTCTGGACACTTGAGGTGACGAACTCATGCAGGTGGTGGACTGCTGGCCTCTCAAGGCGAGGAACCACTGTAGGTGGTGTGTTGCAGTCACCTCGAGGATAGGAAATCCGGCAGACGGCGTGCTGCTGGAGAATTGTGTTTTAAAAAATCGCAGGAGACGCCGGATTGCTGGCCACTCAGGGCAATCATTCCCCACTGGTGAGGAGCTGTTGTCAACTCGACTCAAGGAACACAAACAGGTGGAGATCTGCTGGAGATTTTAGTCGAGAAATCCCCGCAGGCAGTGGGTTGATAACGATTTGAGATGTGGAACACTCACAGGCTATGGGATTCTGGACCTTGATGTGATGAACTCATGCAGGTGGTGGACTGCTGGCTTCTCAAGGCGAGGAACCACAGCAGGTAGTGGGTTGCTGTCACCTCGTGGGTAGGAAACCCGGCAGGATGCGTGCTGCTGGAGAATTGTGTCGCAGAATCGCAGCTGACTCCGGATTGCTGTCCACTCAGGGCAAGCAACTCCCACTGGTGAGGAGCTGTTTTCAACTCGAGTCAAGGAACACAAACAGGTCGAGATCTGCTGGCGATTTCAGTCGAGAAATCCCTGCAGGCAGTGGGTTGATAACGATTTGAGATGGGGAACACTCACAGGGCATGGGATTCTGGACACTTGAGGTGATGAACTCATGCAGGAGGTCGGATGCTGGCCTCTCAAGACGAGGAACCACTGCAGTTGGTGGGTTGCTGTCACCTCGAGGATAGGAAATCTGAAAGACTGCGTGCTGCTGGAGAATTGTGTCGAAGAAATGCAGTAGATGCCGGATTGCTAGCCACTCAGGGCAAGCAACACCCACTGGTGATGAGATGTTGTCGACTCGAGTCAAGGAACACAAACAGGTGGAGATCTGCAGGCGATTTGAGTCGAGAAATCCCCGCAGGCAGTGGGTTGCTAACGATTTGAGATGTGGAACACTAACAGGCTATGGGATTCTGGACACTTGAGGTGACGAACTCATGCAGGTGGTGGGCTGCTGGCCTGTCAAGGCGAGGAACCACTGCAGGCGATGGGTTGCTGTCACCTCGATGCTAGGAAATCCTGCAGGCTGTGTGCTGCTAGAGTATTGTGTCGAAGAATCGCAGTAGACGCCAGATTGCTGGCCACTCATGGCAAGCATCCCCCACTGGTGAGGAGCTGCTTTCAACTCGAGTCAAGGAACACAAACAGGTGGAGATCTGCTGGCGATTACATTCGAGAAAATCGAAAACGATTTGAGATGTGGAACACTCACAGGCTATGGGATTCTGGGCACTTGAGGTGACGAACTCATCCAAGTGGTGGGCTGCTGGCCTCTCAAGGCGAGGAACCACTGCAGGTAGTCGGTTGCTGTCACCTCGAGGATAGGAAATCCGGCAGATGGCGTGCTGCTGGTGAATTGTGTCGATAAATCGCAGTAGACGCCGGATTGCTGGCCACTCAGGGCAAGCAACCCCCACTGGTGAGGAGCTGTTGTCAACTCGAGTCAAGGGACACAAACAGGTGGAGATCTGCTGGTGATTTGAGTCGAGAAATCCCTGCATACAGTGGGTTGATAACGATTTGTGATGTGCAACACTCACAGGCTATGGGATTCTGGTCACTTAATGTGACGAACTCATGCAGGTGGTTGGCTGCTCGCCTCTCAAGGCCAGGAACCACTGCAGGTAGTGGGTTGCTGTCACCTCGAGGATAGGAAATCCGGCAGGGTGCGTGCTGCTGGACAATTGTGTCGAAGAACCGCAATAGACGCCGGATTGCTGGCCATTCAGGGGAAGCAACCCATACTGGTGAGGAGCTGTTGTCCACTCGAGTCAAGGAACACAAACAGGTGGAGATCTGCTGGCGATTTTAGTCGAGAAATCCCTGCAAACACTATGTTGATAACAATTTGAGATGTGGAACACTCACAGGCTATGGGATTCTGGGTACTTGAGGTGACGAACTTATGCAGGTGGTGGGCTGCTGGCCTCTCAAGGCAAGGAACCACTGCAGGTAGTCGGTTGCTGTCACCTCGAGGATAGGAAATCCGGCAGATGGCGTGCTGCTGGTGAATTGTGTAGAAGAATCGCAGTAGACGCCGGATTGCTGGCCACTCAGGGCAAGTAACGCCCACTGGTGAGGAGCTGTTGTCCACTCGAGTCAAGGAACACAAACAGGTGGAGATCTGCTGGCGATTTTAGTCGAGAAATCCCTGCAAACAGTATGTTGATAACAATTTGAGATGTGGAACACTCAGAGGCTATGGGATTCTGCACATTTGAGGTGACGAACTCATGCAAGTGGTGGACTGCTGACCTCTCAAGGCGAGTAAACACAGCATGTAGTGGGTTTCTGTCACCTCGATAGTAGGAAATCCGGCAGGATGTGTGCTGCTGGAGAATTGTGTCGAAGAATCGCAGTAGACGCCGGATTGCTCGCCACTCAGGGCAAGCAACACCCACTGGTGAGGAGCTGTTGTCTACTCGAGTCAAGGAACACAAACAGGTGGAGATCTGCTGGCGATTTGAGTCGAGAAATCCATGCACACAGTGGGTTGATAACGATTTGAGATGTGGAACACTCACAGGCTATGGGATTCTGGACACTTGAGGTGACGAACTCATGCAGGAGGTGGGATGCTGGCCTCTCAATGCGAGGAACCACGGCAGGTGGTGGGTTGCTGTCACCTTGAGGATAGGAAATCCGAAAGACTGCGTGCTGCTGGAGAATTGTGTCGAAGAAATGCAGTAGATGCCGGATTGCTGGCCACTAGGACAAGCAACACCCACTGGTGAGGAGCTGTTGTCTACTCGAGTCAAGGAACACAAACAGGTGGAGATCTGCTGGCGATTTGACTCGAGAAATCCCCGCAGGCAGTGGTTTGATAAAGATTTGAGGTGTGGAACACTAACAGGCTATGGGATTCTGGACATTGAGGTGACGAACTCATGCAGGTGGTGGGCTGCTGGACTTTCAGGGCGAGGAACCACTGGAGGTAGTGGGTTGCTGTCACCTCGAGGGTAGGAAATCCGGCAGGCTGCGTGCTGCTGGAGAATTGTGTCGAAAAATCGCAATAGACGCCGGATTGCTGGACATTCAGGACAAGCAACCCATACTGGTGAGGAGCTGTGTCCACTTGAGTCAAGGAACACAAACAGGTGGAGATCTGCTGGCGATTTTAGTCGAGAAATCCCCGCAAACAGTATGTTGATAACAATTTGAGATGTGGAACACTCAGAGGCTATGGGATTCTGCACACTTGAGGTGATGAACTCATGCAGGTGGTGGATTGCTGGCTTCTCAAGGCGAGGAACCACAGCAGGTAGTGGGTTGCTGTCACCTCGAGGGTTGGAAACCCAGCAGGATGCGTCCTGCTGGAGAATTGTGTCGAAGAATCGCAGCAGACGCCGGATTGCTGTCCACTCAGGTCAAGCAACTCCCACTGGTGAGGAGCTGTTTTCAACTCGAGTCGAGGAACACAAACAGGTGGAGATCTGCTGACGATTTCAGTTGAGAAATCTCTGCAGACAGTGGGTTGATAACGATTTGAGATGGCGAACACTCACAGGGTATGGGATTCTGGACACGAGGTGACGAACTCATGCAGGAGGTGGGATGCTGGCCTCTCAAGGCGAGGAACCACTGCAGGTGGTGGGTTGCTGTCACCTCGAGGAGAGGAAATCCGAAAGTCTGCGTGCTGCTGGACAATTGTGTCGAAGAAATGCAGTAGATGCCGTATTGCTGGCAACTCAGGGCAAGCAACACCCACTGGTGAAGAGCTGTTGTCTACTCGAGTCAAGGAACACAAACAGGTGGAAATCTGCTGGCGATTTGAGTCGAGAAATCCCCGCAGGCAGTGGTTTGATAACGATTTGAGGTGTGGAACACTAACAGGCTATGGGATTCTGGACACTTGAGGTGACGAACTCATGCAGGTGGTGGGCTGCTGGCCTCTCAAGGCTAGGAACCACTGCAGATAGTGGGTTACTGTCACCTCGAGGATAGGAAATCCGCCAGGCTGCGTTCTGCTGGAGAATTGTATCGAAAAATCGCAATAGACGCCGGATTGCTGGCCATTCAGGGCATGCAATCCATACTGGTGAGGAGCTGTTGTCCACTCGAGTTAAGGAACACAAACAGGTGGAGATCTGCTGGCGATTTTAGTCGAGAAATCCCCGAAACAGTATGTTGATAAAAATTTGAGATGTGGAACACTCACAGGCTATGGGATTCTGCACACTTGAGGTGACGAACTCATGCAAGTGGTGGACTGCTGGCCTCTCAAGGCGAGTAACCACAGCAGGTAGTGGGTTGCTCTCACCTCGAGGGTAGGAAACCCGGCAGGATGCATGCTGCTGGAGAATTGTGTCGAAGAATCGCAGTAGACGCCGGATTGCTGGCCACTCAGGGCAGGCAACACCCAACGGTGAGGAGCTGTTTTCAACTCGAGTCAAGGAACACAAACATGTGGAGATCTGCTGGCGATTTCAGTCGAGAAATCCCTGCAGGCAGTGGGTTGATAACGATTTGAGATGGGGAACACTCACAGGGTATGGGATTCTGGACACTTGAGGTGACGAACTCATGCAGGAGGTGGGATGCTGGCCTCTCAAGGAGAGGAACCACTGCAGGTTATCGGTAGCTGTCACCTAGAGGATAGGAAATCCGAAAGACTGCGTGCTGCTGGAGAATTGTGTCGAAGAAATGCAGCAGATGCCGGATTGCTGGCCACTCAGGGCAAGCAACACCCACTGGTGAGGATCTGTTGTCTACTCGAGTCAAAAAACACAAACAGGTGGAGATCTGCTGGCGATTTGAGTCGTGAAATCCCCACAGGCAGTGGGTTGATAACGATTTGAGATGTGGAACGCTCACAGGCTATGGGATTCTGGACACTTGAGGTGACGAACTCATGCAGGTGGTGGGCTGATGGCCTCTCAGGGCGAGGAAGCACTGCAGGTGGTGGGTTGCTGTCAACTTGAGGCTAGGAAATCCCGCAGGCTGTGTGCTGCTGGTGAATTGTGTCGAAGAATCACAGTAGACGCCTGATTGCTGGCCACTCATGGCAAGCAACCCCCACTGGTGAGGAGCTGCTGTCAACTCGAGTCAAGGAACACAAACAGGTGGAGATCTGCTGGCGATTTCAGTCGAGATATCCGAAAACGATTTGAGATGGGTAACACTCACAGGCTATGGGATTCTGGACACTTGAGATGATGAACTCATGCAGGTGCTGGGCTGCTGGCCTCTCATAGTGAGGAACCACTGCAGGCGATGGGTTGCTGTCACCTCGAGGCAAGGAAATCCTGCAGGATGTGTGCTGCTAGAGAATTGTGTCGAAGAATCGCAGGAGACGCCAGATTGCTGGCCACTCAGGGCAAGCAACACCCACTGTTGAGGAGCTGTTGTCAACTCGAGTCAAGGAACACAAACAGCTGGAGATCTGCTGTTGATTTGAGTCGAGAAATCACCGTAGGCAGTGGGTTGATAAGGATTTGAAATGTGGAACACTCACAGGCTATGGGATTCTGGATACTTGAGGTGACGAACTCATGCAGGTGGTGGTCTGCTGGCCTCTCAAGGCGAGGAACCACTGCAGGTGGTGTGTTGCTGTCACGTCGAGGATAAGAATTCCGGCAGATGGCGTGCTGCTGGAGAATTGTGTTTTAAAAAATTGCAGTAGAGGCCGGACTGCTGGCCACTCAGGGCAATCATTCCCCACTGGTGAGGAGCTGTTGTCAACTCGACTCAAGGAACACAAACAGGTGGAGATCTGCTGGAGATTTTAGTCGAGAAATCCCCGCAGGCAGTGGGTTGATAACGATTTGAGATGTGGAACACTCACAGGCTATGGGATTCTGGACCTTGATGTGATGAACTCATGCAGGTGGTGGACTGCTGGCTTCTCAAGGCGAGGAACCACAGCAGGTAGTGGGTTGCTGTCACCTCGTGGGTAGGAAACCCGGCAGGATGCGTGCTGCTGGAGAATTGTGTCGCAGAATCGCAGCTGACTCCGGATTGCTGTCCACTCAGGGCAAGCAACTCCCACTGGTGAGGAGCTGTTTTCAACTCGAGTCAAGGAACACAAACAGGTGGAGATCTGCTGGCGATTTCAGTCGAGAAATCCCTGCAGGCAGTGGGTTGATAACGATTTGAGATGGGGAACACTCACAGGGTATGGGATTCTGGACACTTGAGGTGATGAACTCATGCAGGAGGTCGGATGCTGGCCTCTCAAGACGAGGAACCACTGCAGGTGGTGGGTTGCTGTCACCTCGAGGATAGGAAATCTGAAAGACTGCGTGCTGCAGGAGAATTGTGTCGAAGAATTGCAGTAGATGCCGGATTGCTAGCCACTCAGGGCAAGCAACACCCACTGGTGATGAGATGTTGTCTACTCGAGTCAAGGAACACAAACAGGTGGAGATCTGCAGGCGATTTGAGTCGAGAAATCCCCGCAGGCAGTGGGTTGCTAACGATTTGAGATGTGGAACACTAACAGGCTATGGGATTCTGGACACTTGAGGTGACGAACTCATGCAGGTGGTGGGCTGCTGGCCTCTCAAGGCGAGGAACCACTGCAGGCGATGGGTTGCTGTCACCTCGATGCTAGGAAATCCTGCAGGTTGTGTGCTGCTAGAGAATTGTGTCGAAGAATCGCAGTAGACGCCAGATTGCTGGCCACTCATGGCAAGCATCCCCCACTGGTGAGGAGCTGCTTTCAACTCGAGTCAAGGAACACAAACAGGTGGAGATCTGCTGGCGATTACATTCGAGAAAATCGAAAACGATTTGAGATGTGGAACACTCACAGGCTATGGGATTCTGGGCACTTGAGGTGACGAACTCATCCAAGTGGTGGGCTGCTGGCCTCTCAAGGCGAGGAACCACTGCAGGTAGTCGGTTGCTGTCACCTCGAGGATAGGAAATCCGGCAGATGGCGTGCTGCTGGTGAATTGTGTCGATATATCGCAGTAGACGCCGGATTGCTGGCCACTCAGGGCAAGCAACCCCCACTGGTGAGGAGCTGTTGTCAACTCGAGTCAAGGAACACAAACAGGTGGAGATCTGCTGGTGATTTGAGTCGAGAAATCCCTGCATACAGTGGGTTGATAACGATTTGTGATGTGCAACACTCACAGGCTATGGGATTCTTGTCACTTAATGTGACGAACTCATGCAGGTGGTTGGCTGCTGGCCTCTCAAGGCGAGGAACCACTGCAGGTAGTGGGTTGCTGTCACCTCGAGGATAGGAAATCCGGCAGGGTGCGTGCTGGTGGACAATTGTGTCGAAGAATCGCAATAGACGCCGGATTGCTGGCCATTCAGGGGAAGCAACCCATACTGGTGAGGAGCTGTTGTCCACTCGAGTCAAGGAACACAAACAGGTGGAGATCTGCTGGCGATTTTAGTCAAGAAATCCCTGCAAACACTATGTTGATAACAATTTGAGATGTGGAACACTCACAGGCTATGGGATTCTGGGTACTTGAGGTGACGAACTTATGCAGGTGGTGGGCTGCTGGCCTCTCAAGGCGAGGAACCACTGCAGGTAGTCGGTTGCTGTCACCTCGAGGATAGGAAATCCGGCAGATGGCGTGCTGCTGGTGAATTGTGTAGAAGAATCGCAGTAGACGCCGGATTGCTCGCCACTCAGGGCAAGCAACACCCACTGGTGAGGAGCTGTTGTCTACTCGAGTCAAGGAACACAAACAGGTGGAGATCTGCTGGCGATTTGAGTCGAGAAATCCCTGCACACAGTGGGTTGATAACGATTTTAGATGTGCAACACTAACAGGCTATGGGATTCTGGGCACTTGAGGTGACGAACTCATGCAGGTGTTGGGCTGCTGGCCTCTCAAGGCGTGGAACCACAGCAGGTAGTTGGTTGCTGTCACCTCGAGGATAGGAAATCCGGCAGATGGCGTGCTGCTGGTGAATTGTGTCGAAGTATCACAGTTGACGCCGGATTGCTGGCCACTCAGGGCAAGCAACCCCCACTGGTGAGGAGCTGTTGTCAACTCGAGTCAAGGAACACAAACAGGTGGAGATCTGCTGGCGATTTGAGTCGAGAAATCCATGCACACAGTGGGTTGATAACGATTTGAGATGTGGAACACTCACAGGCTATGGGATTCTGGACACTTGAAGTGACGAACTTATGCAGGTGGTGGGCTGCTGGCCTTTCAAGGCGAGGAACCACTGAAGGTGGTGTGTTGCTGTCACCTCGAGGATAGGAAATCCAGCAGACGGCGTGCTGCTGGAGAATTGTGTTTTAAAAAATCGCAGTAGACGCCGGATTGCTGGCAACTCAGGGCAAGCAATCCCCACTGGTGAGGAGCTGTTGTCAACTCGAGTCAAGGAACACAAACAGGTGGAGATCTGCTGGCGATTTGAGTCGAGAAATCCCCGCAGGCAGTGGGTTGATAAGGATTTGAGGTGTGGAACACTAACAGGCTATGGGATTCTGGACACTTGAGGTGACGAACTCATGCAGGTGGTGTACTGCTGGCCTCTCAAGGTGAGGAACTACAGCAGGTAGTGGGTTACTGTCACCTCGAGGATAGGAAATCCGCCAGGCTGCGTTCTGCTGGAGAATTGTGTCGAAGAATCGCAATAGACGCCGGATTGCTGGCCATTCAGGGCATGCAATCCATACTGGTGAGGAGATGTTGTCCACTCGAGTTAAGGAACACAAACAGGTGGAGATCTGCTGGCGATTTTAGTCGAGAAATCCCCGAAACAGTATGTTGATAAAAATTTGAGATGTGGAACACTCACAGGCTATGGGTTTCTGCACACTTGAGGTGACGAACTCATGCAAGTGGTGGACTGCTGGCCTCTCAAGGCGAGTAACCACAGCAGGTAGTGGGTTGCTCTCACCTCGAGGGTAGGAAACCCGGCAGGATGCATGCTGCTGGAGAATTGTGTCGAAGAATCGCAGTAGACGCCGGATTGCTGGCCACTCAGGGCAAGCAACACCCAACGGTGAGGAGCTGTTTTCAACTCGAGTCAAGGAACACAAACATGTGGAGATCTGCTGGCGATTTCAGTCGAGAAATCCCTGCAGGCAGTGGGTTGATAACGATTTGAGATGGGTAACACTCACAGGGTATGGGATTCTGGACACTTGAGGTGACGAACTCATGCAGGAGGTGGGATGCTGGCCTCTCAAGGAGAGGAACCACTGCAGGTTATCGGTAGCTGTCACCTAGAGGATAGGAAATCCGAAAGACTGCGTGCTGCTGGAGAATTGTGTCGAAGAAATGCAGTAGATGCCGGATTGCTGGCCACTCAGGGCAAGCAACACCCACTGGTGAGGAGCTGTTGTCTACTCGAGTCAAGGAACACAAACAGGTGGAGATCTGCTGGCGATTTGACTCGAGAAATCCCCGCAGGCAGTGGTTTGATAACGTTTTGAGGTGTGGAACACTAACAGGCTATGGGATTCTGGACATTGAGGTGACGAACTCATGCAGGTGGTGGGCTGCTGGCCTTTCAGGGCGAGGAACCACTGGAGGTAGTGGGTTGCTGTCACCTCGAGGGTAGGAAATCCGGCAGGCTGCGTGCTGCTGGAGAATTGTGTCGAAAAATCGCAATAGACGCCGGATTGCTGGACATTCAGGACAAGCAACCCATACTGGTGAGGAGCTGTGTCCACTTGAGTCAAGGAACACAAACAGGTGGAGATCTGCTGGCGATTTTAGTTGAGAAATCTCTGCAGGCAGTGGGTTGATAACGATTTGAGATGGCGAACACTCACAGGGTATGGGATTCTGGACACGAGGTGACGAACTCATGCAGGAGGTGGGATGCTGGCCTCTCAAGGCGAGGAACCACTGCAGGTGGTGGGTTGCTGTCACCTCGAGGATAGGAAATCCGAAAGTCTGCGTGCTGCTGGACAATTGTGTCGAAGAAATGCAGTAGATGCCGTATTGCTGGCAACTCAGGGCAAGCAACACCCACTGGTGAAGAGCTGTTGTCTACTCGAGTCAAGGAACACAAACAGCTGGAGATCTGCTGTTGATTTGAGTCGAGAAATCCCCGCAGGCAGTGGGTTGATAAGGATTTGAAATGTGGAACACTCACAGGCTATGGGATTCTGGATACTTGAGGTGACGAACTCATGCAGGTGGTGGTCTGCTGGCCTCTCAAGGCGAGGAACCACTGCAGGTGGTGTGTTGCTGTCACGTCGAGGATAAGAATTCCGGCAGATGGCGTGCTGCTGGAGAATTGTGTTTTAAAAAATTGCAGTAGACGCCGGACTGCTGGCCACTCAGGGCAAGCAATCCCCACTGGTGAGGACTGTTGTCAACTCGACTCAAGGAACACAAACAGGTGGAGATCTGCTGGAGATTTTAGTCGAGAAATCCCCGCAGGCAGTGGGTTGATAACGATTTGAGATGTGGAACACTCACAGGCTATGGGATTCTGTACACTTGAGGTGAAGAACTCATGCAGGTGGTGGGCTTCTGGCCTCTCAAGGCAAGGAAACACTGCAGGCGATGGGTTGCTGTCACCTCGAGGCTAGGAAATCCTGCTGGCTGTGTGCTGCTAGAGAATTGTGTCAAAGAATCGCAGTAGACGCCAGATTGCTGGCAACTCATGGCAAGCATCCCCCACTGGTGAGGAGTTGCTGTCAACTCGAGTCAAGGAACACAAACAGGTGGAGATCTGCTGGCCATTTCAGTCGAGAAATCCTAAAACGATTTGAGATGTGGAACACTCGCAGGCTATGGGATTCTGTGCACTTGAGGTGACAAACTCATGCAGGTGGTGGGCTGCTGGCCTCTCAAGGCGAGGAACCACTGCAGGTAGTGGGTTGCTGTCACCTCGAGGATAGGAAATCCGGTAGGCTGCGTGCTGCTGGCGAATTGTGTCGAAGAATCGCAATAGACGCCGGATTGCTGGCTATTCAGGACAAGCAACCCATACTGGTGAGGAGCTGTTGTCCACTCGAGTCAAGGAACACAAACAGGTGGAGATCTGCTGGCGATTTGAGTCGAGAAATCCCCGCAAACAGTATGTTGATAACAATTTGAGATGTGGAACACTCACAGGCTATGGGATTCTGGACACTTGAGGTGACGAACTCATGCAGGTGGTGTACTGCTGGCCTCTCAAGGTGAGGAACTACAGCAGGTAGTGGGTTGCTGTCACCTCGAGGGTAGGAAACCCGGCAGGATGCTTGCTGTTGGAGAATTGTGTCGCAGAATCGCAGTAGATGCCGAAATGCTGTCCACTCAGGTCAAACAACACCCACTGGTGAGGAGCTGTTTTCAACTCGAGTCAAGGAACACAAACAGGTGGAGATCTGCTGACGATTTCAGTTGAGAAATCCCTGCAGGCAGTGGGTTGATAACGAATTGAGATGGCGAACACTCACAGGGTATGGGATTCTGGACACTTGAGGTGACGAACTCATGCAGGAGGTGGGATGCTGGCCTCTCAAGGCGAGGAACCACGGTAGGTGGTGGGTTGCTGTCACCTTGAGGATAGGAAATCGGAAAGACTGCGTGCTGCTGGAGAATTGTGTCGAAGAAATGCAGTAGATGCCGGATTGCTGGCCACTCAGGGCAAGCAACACCCACTGGTGAGGAGCTGTTGTCTACTCGAGTCAAGGAACACAAACAGCTGGAGATCTGCTGTTGATTTGAGTCGAGAAATCACCGTAGGCAGTGGGTTGATAAGGATTTGAAATGTGGAGCACTCACAGGCTATGGGATTCTGGATACTTGAGGTGACGAACTCATGCAGGTGGTGGTCTGCTGGCCTCTCAAGGCGAGGAACCACTGCAGGTGGTGTGTTGCTGTCACGTCGAGGATAAGAATTCCGGCAGATGGCGTGCTGCTGGAGAATTGTGTTTTAAAAAATTGCAGTAGACGCCGGACTGCTGGCCACTCAGGGCAAGCAATCCCCACTGGTGAGGACTGTTGTCAACTCGACTCAAGGAACACAAACAGGTGGAGATCTGCTGGAGATTTGCGTCGAGAAATCCCCGCAGGCAGTGGGTTGATAACGATTTGAGATGTGGAACACTCACAGGCTATGGGATTCTGTACACTTGAGGTGAAGAACTCATGCAGGTGGTGGGCTTCTGGCCTCTCAAGGCGAGGAACCACTGCAGGCGATGGGTTGCTGTCACCTCGAGGCTAGGAAATCCTGCTGGCTGTGTGCTGCTAGAGAATTGTGTCGAAGAATCGCAGTAGACGCCAGATTGCTGGCCACTCATGGCAAGCATCCCCCACTGGTGAGGAGTTGCTGTCAACTCGAGTCAAGGAACACAAACAGGTGGAGATCTGCTGGCCATTTCAGTCGAGAAATCCTAAAACGATTTGAGATGTGGAACACTCGCAGGCTATGGGATTCTGTGCACTTGAGGTGACAAACTCATGCAGGTGGTGGGCTGCTGGCCTCTCAAGGCAAGGAACCACTGCAGGTAGTGGGTTGCTGTCACCTCGAGGATAGGAAATCCGGTAGGCTGCGTGCTGCTGGCGAATTGTGTCGAAGAATCGCAATAGACGCCGGATTGCTGGCTATTCAGGACAAGCAACCCATACTGGTGAGGAGCTGTTGTCCACTCGAGTCAAGGAACACAAACAGGCGGAGATCTGCTGGCGATTTGAGTCGAGAAATCCCTGCACACAGTGGGATGATAACGATTTGAGATGTGCAACACTCACAGGCTATGGAATTCTGGGCACTTAAGGTGACGAACTACTCATGCAGGTGGTGGGCTACTGGCCTTTCAAGGCGAGGAACCACTGCAGGTAGTGGGTTGCTGTCACCTCGAGGATAGGAAATCCTGCAGGCTGAGTGCTGCTGGCGAATTGTGTCGAAGAATAGCAATAGACGCCGGATTGCTGGCCATTCAGGACAAGCAACCCATACTGGTGAGGAGCTGTTGTCCACTGGAGTCAAGGAACACAAACAGGTGGAGATCTGTTGGCGATTTTATTCGAGAATTCCCCGCAAACAGTATGTTGATAACAATTTGAAATGTGGAACACTCAGAGGCTATGGGATTCTGTACACTTGAGGTGACGAACTCATGCAAGTGTTGGACTGCTGGCCTCTCAAGGTGAGAAAACACAGCAGGTAATGGGTTGCTGTCACCTCGAGCGTAGGAATCCAGGCAGGATGTGTGCTGCTGGAGAATTGTGTCGAAGAATCGCAGTAGAAGCCGGATTGCTGTCCACTCAGGGCAAGCAACACCCACTGTTGAGGAGTTGTTGTCAACTCGAGTCAAGGAACACAAACAGGTGTAGATCTGCTGTCGATTTGAGTCGAGAAATCCCCGTAGGCAGTGGGTTGATAATGATTTGAAATGTGGAACACTCACAAGCTATGGGATTCTGGACACTTGAGGTGACGAACTCATGCAGGTGGTGGATTGCTGGCCTCTCAAGGCGAGGAACCACTGCAGGTGGCGTGTTGCTGTCACTTCGAGGATAGGAAATCCGGCAGACTGCGTGCTGCTGGAGAATTGTGTCGAAGAATCGCAGTAGACGCCGGATTGCTGTCCATTCAGGGCAAGCAACACCCACTGGTGAGGAGCTGTTTTCAACTCGAGTCAAGGAACACAAACAGGTGGAGATCTGCTGGCGATTTCAGTCGAGAAATCCCTGCAGGCAGTGGGTTGATAATTATTTGAGATGGGGAACACTCATAGGGTATGGGATTCTGGACACTTGAGGTGACGAACTCATGCAGGAGGTGGGATGCTGGACTCAAAGGCGAGGAACCACTGCATGTGGTGGGTTGTTGTCACCTCGAGGATAGGAAATCCGAAAGACTGCGTGCTGCTGGAGAATTGTGTCGAAGAAATGCAGTAGATGCCGGATTGCTGGCCACTCAGGGCAAGCAACACCCACTGGTGAGGAGCTGTTGTCTACTCGAGTCAAGGAACACAAACAGGTGGAGATCTGCTGGGGATTTGAGTCGAGAAATCCACGCAAACAGTATGTTGATAACAATTTGAGATGTGGAACACTCAGAGGCTATGGGATTCTGCACACTTGAGGTGACGAACTCATGCAAGTGTTGGACTGCTGGCCTCTCAAGGCGAGTATACACAGCAGGTAGTGGGTTGCTGTCACCTCGAGGGTAGGAATCCCGGCAGGATGTGTGCTGCTGGAGAATTGTGTCGAAGAATCGCAGTAGATGCCGGATTGCTGGCCACTCAGGGCAAGCAACACCCACTGTTGAGGAGTTGTTGTCAACTCGAGTCAAGGAACACAAACAGGTGGAGATCTGCTGTCGATTTGAATCGAGAAATCCTCGTAGGCAGTGGGTTGATAATGATTTGAAATGTGGAACACTCACAAGCTATGGGATTCTGGACACTTGAGGTGACGAACTCATGCAGGTGGTGGACTGCTGGCCTCTCAAGGCGAGGAACCACTGCAGGTGGTGTGTTGCTGTCACCTCGAGGATATGAAATCCGGCAGACTGCGTGCTGCTGGAGAATTGTGTTTTAAAAAATCGCAGTAGACGCGGGATTGCTGGCCACTCAGGGCAAGCAATCCCCACTGGTGAGGAGCTGTTGTCAACTCGACTCAAGGAACACAAACAGGTGGAGATCTGCTGGAGATTTGAGTCGAGAAATCCCCGCAGGCAGTGGATTGATAACGATTTGAGATGTGGAACACTCACAGGCTATGGGATTCTGGACACTTGAGGTGACGAACTCATGCAGGTGGTGGACTGCTGGCCTCTCAAGGCGAGGAACCACAGCAGGTAGTGGGTTGCTGTCACCTCGAGGATAGGAAACACGGCAGGATGCGTGCTGCTGGAGAATTGTGTCGAAGAATCGCAGTAGACGCCGGATTGCTGTCCATTCAGGGCAAGCAACACCCACTGGTGAGGAGCTGTTTTCAACTCGAGTCAAGGAACACAAACAGGTGGAGAACTGCTGGCGATTTCAGTCGAAAAATCCCTGCAGGCAGTGGGTTGATAATTATTTGAGAGGGGGAACACTCACAGGGTATGGGACTCTGGACACTTGAGGTGACGAACTCATGCAGGAGGTGGGATGCTGGCCTCTCAAGGCGAGGAACCACTGCATGTGGTGGGTTGCTGTCACCTCGATGATAGGAAATCCGAAAGACTGCGTGCTGCTGGACAATTGTGTCGAAGAAATGCAGTAGATGCCGGATTGCTGGCCACTCAGGGCAAGCAACACCCACTGGAGAGGAGCTGTTGTCTACTGGAGTCAAGGAACACAAACAGGTGGAGATCTGCTGGCGATTTGAGTCGAGAAATCCCCGCAGGTAGTGGGTTGCTAATGATTTGAGATGTGGAACACTAACTGGCTATGGGATTCTGGACACTTGAGGTGACGAACTCATGCAGGTGGTGGGCTGCTGGCCTCTCAAGGCGAGGAACCACTGCAGCTGGTGTATTGCTGTCACGTCGAGGATAAGAAATCCGGCAGATGGCGTGCTGCTGGAGAATTGTGTTTTAAAAAATTGCAGTAGACGCCGGATTGCTGGGCATTCAGGGCAAGCAACCCATACTGGAGAGGAGCTGTTGTCCACTCGAGTCAACGAACACAAACAGGTGGAGATCTGCTGGCGATTTGAGTCGAGAAATCCCCGCAGGCAGTGGGTTGCTAACGATTTGAGATGTGGAATACGAACAGGCTATGGCATTCTGTACACTTGAGGTTACGAACTCATGCAGGTGGTGGGCTGCTGGCCTCTCAAGTCGAGGAACCACTGCAGGCGATGGGTTGCTGTCACCTCGAGGCTAGGAAATCCTGCTGGCTATGTGTTGCTAGAGAATTGTGTCGAAGAATCGCAGTAGACGCCAGATTGCTGGCCACTCATGGCAAGCATCCCCAACTGGTGAGGAGTTGCTGTCAACTCGAGTCAAGGAACACAAACAGGTGGAGATCTGCTGACCATTTCAGTCGAGAAATCCTAAAACGATTTGAGATGTGGAACACTCACAGGCTATGGGATTCTGGGCACTTGAGATTACGAACTCATGCAGGTGGTGGGCTGCTGGTCTCTCAAGGCGAGGAACCACTGCAGGTAGTGGGTTGATGTCACCTCGAGGATAGGTAATCCGGCATGCTGCGTGCTGCTGGATAATTGAGTCGCAGAATCGCAATAAACGCCCGATTGCTAGGCATTCAGGGCAAACAACCCGTACTGGTGATTAGGTGTTGTCCACTCGAGTCAAGGAACACAAACAGGTGGAGATCTGCTGGCGATTTGAGTCGAGAAATCCCTGCACACAGTGGGATGATAACGATTTGAGATGTGCAACACTCACAGGCTATGGGATTCTGGGCACTTAAGGTGACGAACTACTCATGCAGGTGGTGGGCTGCTGGCCTCTCAAGGCGAGGAACCACTGCAGGTCGTGGGTTGCTGTCACCTCGAGGATAGGAAATCCTGCAGGCTGGGTGCTGCTGGTGAATTGTGTCGAAGAATCGCAATAGACGCCGGATTGCTGGCCATTCAGGACAAGCAACCCATACTGGTGAGGGGCTGTTGTCCACTCGAGTCAAGGAACACAAACAGGTGGAGATCTGCTGTCGATTTTAGTCGAGAAATCCCCGCAAACAGTATGTTGATAACAATTTGAGATGTGGAACACTCAGAGGCTATGGGATTCTGCACACTTGAGGTGACGAACTCATGCAAGTGTTGGACTGCTGGCCTTTCAAGGTGAGTAAACTCAGCAGGTAATGGGTTGCTGTCACCTCGAGGGTAGGAAACCCGGCAGGATGTGTGCTGCTGGAGAATTGTGTCGAAGAATCGCAGTAGACGCCGGATTGCTGTCCACTCAGGGCAAGCAACACCTACTGTTGAGGAGTTGTTGTCAACTCGAGTCAAGGAACACAAACAGGTGGAGATCTGCTGTCGATTTGAGTCGAGAAATCCCCGCAGGTAGTGGGTTGCTAATGATTTGAGATGTGGAACACTAACAGGCTATGGGATTCTGGACACTTCAGGTGACGAACTCATGCAGGCGGTGGGCTGCTGGCCTCTCAAGGCGAGGAACCACTGCAGGTGGTGGGTTGCTGTCACCTCGAGGCTAGGAAATCCCGCAGGCTGTGTGCTGCTGGTGAATTGTGTCGAAGAATAGCAGTAGACGCCGGTTTTCTGGCAACTCAGGGCAAGCAACACCCACTGTTGAGGAGCTGTTGTCAACTCGAGTCAAGGAACACAAACAGGTGGAGATCTGCTGTCGATTTGAGTCGAGAAATCCCCGTAGGCAGTGGGTTGATAATGATTTGAAATGTGGAACACTCACAGGCTATGGGATTCTGGATACTTGAGGTGACGAACTCATGCAGGTGGTGGGCTGCTGGCCTCTCAAGGCGAGGAACCACTGCAGCTGGTGTATTGCTGTCACGTCGAGGATAAGAAATCCGGCAGATGGCGTGCTGCTGGAGAATTGTGTTTTAAAAAATTGCAGTAGACGCCGGATTGCTGGGCATTCAGGGCAAGCAACCCATACTGGTGAGGAGCTGTTGTCCACTCGAGGCAAGGAACACAAACAGGTGGAGATCTGCTGGCGATTTGAGTCGAGAAATCCCCGCAGGCAGTGGGTTGCTAACGATTTGAGATGTGGAATACGAACAGGCTATGGGATACTGTACACTTGAGGTTACGAACTCATGCAGGTGGTGGGCTGCTGGCCTCTCAAGGCGAGGAACCACTGCAGGCGATGGGTTGCTGTCACCTCGAGGCTAGGAAATCCTGCTGGCTGTGTGCTGCTAGAGAATTGTGTCGAAGAATCGCAGTAGACGCCAGATTGCTGGCCACTCATGGCAAGCATCCCCAACTGGTGAGGAGTTGCTGTCACCTCGAGGATAGGAAATCCGGCAGGCTGCGTTCTGCTGTAGAATGGTGTCGAAGAATCGCAATAGACGCCGGATTTCTGGCCATTCAGGGCATGCAATCCATACTGGTGAGGAGCTGTTGTCCACTCGAGTTAAGGAACACAAACAGGTGGAGATCTGCTGGCAATTTTAGTCGAGAATTCCCCGAAACAGTATGTTGATAAAAATTTGAGATGTGGAACACTCACAGGCTATGGGATTCTGCACACTTGAGGTGACGAACTCATGCAGGAGGTGGGATGCTGGCCTCTCAAGGTGAGGAACCACTGCAGGTTATCGGTAGCTGTCACCTAGAGGATAGGAAATCCGAAAGACTGCGTGCTGTTGGAGAATTGTGTCGAAGAAATGCAGCAGATGCCGGATTGCTGGCCACTCAGGGCAAGCAACACCCACTGGTGAGGAGCTGTTGTCTACTCGAGTTAAGGAACACAAACAGGTGGAGATCTGCTGGCGATTTTAGTCGAGAAATCCCCGAAACAGTATGTTGATAAAAATTTGAGATGTGGAACACTCACAGGCTATGGGATTCTGCACACTTGAGGTGACGAACTCATGCAGGTGGTGGACTGCTGGCCTCTCAAGGCGAGTAACCACAGCAGGTAGTGGGTTGCTCTCACCTCGAGGGTAGGAAACCCGGCAGGATGCATGCAGCTGGAGAATTGTGTCGAAGAATCGCAGTATACGCCGGATTGCTGGCCACTCAGGGCAAGCAACACCCAACGGTGAGGAGCTGTTTTCTACTCGAGTCAAGGAACACAAACATGTGGAGATCTGATGGCGATTTCAGTCGAGAAATCCCTACAGGCAGTGGGTTGATAACGATTTGAGATGGGGAACACTCACAGGGTATGGGATTCTGGACACTTGAGGTGACGAACTCATGCAGGAAGTGGGATGCTGGCCTCTCAAGGCGAGGAACAACTGCAGGTTATCGGTAGCTGTCACCTAGAGGATAGGAAATCCGAAAGACTGCGTGCTGCTGGAGAATTGTGTCGAAGAAATGCAGCAGATGCCGGATTGCTGGCCACTCAGGGCAAGCAACACCCACTGGTGAGGAGCTGTTGTCTACTCGAGTTAAGGAACACAAACAGGTGGAGATCTGCTGGCGATTTTAGTCGAGAAATCCCCACAAACAGTATGTTGATAAAAATTTGAGATGTGGAACACTCAGAGGCTATGGGATTCTGCACACTTGAGGTGACGAACTCATGCAAGTGGTGGACTGCTGGCCTCTCAAGGCGAGTAACCACAGCAGGTAGTGGATTGCTCTCACCTCGAGGGTAGGAAACCCGGCAGGATGCATGCTGCTGGAGAATTATGTCGAAGAATCGCAGTAGACGCCGGATTGCTGGCCACTCAGGGCAAGCAACACCCAACGGTGAGGAGCTGTTTTTAACTCGAGTCAAGGAACACAAACATGTGGAGATCTGCTGGGGATTTCAGTCGAGAAATCCCTGCAGGCAGTGGGTTGATAACGATTTGAGATGTGGAACGCTCACAGGCTATGGGATTCTGGACACTTGAGGTGACGAACTCATGCAGGTGGTGGGCTGCTGGCCTCTCAAGGAGAGGAAGCACTGCAGGTGGTGGGTTGCTGTCAACTCGAGGCTAGGAAATCCCGCAGGCTGTGTGCTGCTGGTTAATTGTGTCGAAGAATCACAGTAGACGCCTGATTGCTGGCCACTCATGGCAAGCAACCCCCACTGGTGAGGAGCTGCTGTCAACTCGATTCAAGGAACACAAACAGGTGGAGATCTGCTGGCGATTTCAGTCGAGATATCCGAAAACGATTTGAGATGGGTAACACTCACAGGCTATGTGATTCTGGACACTTGAGATGATGAACTCATGCAGGTGCTGGGCTGCTGGCCTCTCATAGTGAGGAACCACTGCAGGCGATGGGTTGCTGTCACCTCGAGGCTAGGTAATCCGGCAGGCTGCGTGTTGCTGGAGAATTATGTCGAAGAATCGCAATAAACGCCGGATTGCTAGGCATTCAGGGCAAGCAACCCGTACTGGTGATTAGCTGTTGTCCACTCGAGTCAAGGAACACAAACAGGTGGAGATCTGCTGGCGATTTGAGTCGAGAAATCCCTGCACACAGTGGGATGATAACGATTTGAGATGTGCAACACTCAGAGGCTATGGGATTCTGCACACTTGAGGTGACGAACTCATGCAAGTGTTGGACTGCTGGCCTCTCAAGGCGAGTAAACACAGCAGGTGGTGGGTTGCTGTCACCTCGAGGATAGGAAATCCGAAAGACTGCGTGCTGCTGGAGAATTATGTCGAAGAAATGCAGTAGATGCCGGATTGCTGGCCACTCAGGGCAAGCAACACCCACTGGTGAGGAGCTGTTGTCTACTCGAGTCAAGGAACACAAACAGGAGGAGATCTGCTGGCGATTTGAGTCGAGAAATCCCCGCAGGCAGTGGGTTGCTAACGATTTGAGATGTGGAACACTAACAGGCTATGGGATTCTGGACACTTGAGGTGACGAACTCATGCAGGTGGTGGGCTGCTGGCCTCTCAAGGCGAGGAACCACTGCAGGTGGTTCGTTGCTGTCACCTCGAGGCTAGGAAATTCCGCAGGCTGTGTGCTGCAGGGCAATTGTGTCGAAGAATCACAGTAGGCGCCTGATTGCCGGCCACTCATGGCAAGCAACCACCACTGGTGAGGAGCTGCTGTCAACTCAAGTCAAGGAACACAAACAGGTGGAGATCTGCTGGCGATTTCAGTCGAGATATCCGAAAACGATTTGAGATGGGTAACACTCACAGGCTATGGGATTCTGGACACTTGAGGTGACGAACTTATGCAGGTGCTGGGCTGCTGGCCTCTTAAGGCGAGGAACCACTGCAGGTGATGGGTTACTGTCACCTCGAGGCTAGGAAATCCGAAAGACTGCATGCTGCTGGAGAATTGTGTCGAGGAAATGCAGTAGATGCCGGATTGCTGGCCACTCAGGGCATGCAACACCCACTGGTTAGGAGCTGTTGTCTACTCGAGTCAAGGAACACAAACAGGTGGAGATCTGCTGGCAATTTGAGTCGAGAAATCCCCGCAAACAGTATGTTGATAACAATTTGAGATGTGAAACACTCAGAGGCTATGGGATTCTGCACACTTGAGGTGACGAACTCATGCAAGTGTTGGACTGCTGGCCTCTCAAGGCGAGTAAACACAGCAGGTAGTGGGTTGCTGTCACCTGGAGGGTAGGAAACCCGGCAGGATGTGTGCTGCTGGAGAATTGTGTCGAAGAATCGCAGTAGACGCCGGATTGCTGGCCACTCAGGGCAAGCAACACCCACTGGTGAGGAGCTGATTTCAACTCGAGTCAAAGAACACAAACAGGTGGAGATCTGCTGGCGATTTCAGTCGAGAAATCCCTGCTGGCAGTGGGTTGATAATTATTTGAGATGGGGAACACTCACAGGGTATGGGATTCTGGACACTTGGGGTGACGAACTCATGCAGGTGGTGGGCTGCTGGCCTCTCAAGGCGAGGAACCACTGCAGATAGTGGGTTGCTGTCACCTCGAGGATAGGAAATCCGGCAGGCTGCGTTCTGCTGTAGAATGGTGTCGAAGAATCGCAATAGACGCCGGATTGCTGGCCATTCAGGGCATGCAATCCATACTGGTGAGGAGCTGTTGTCCACTCGAGTTAAGGAACACAAACAGGTGGAGATCTGCTGGAGATTTTAGTCGAGAATTCCCCGAAACAGTATGTTGATAAAAATTTGAGATGTGGAACACTCACAGGCTATGGGATTCTGCACACTTGAGGTGACGAACTCATGCAGGAGGTGGGATGCTGGCCTCTCAAGGTGAGGAACCACTGCAGGTTATCGGTAGCTGTCACCTAGAGGATAGGAAATCCGAAAGACTGCGTGCTGCTGGAGAATTGTGTCGAAGAAATGCAGCAGATGCCGGATTGCTGGCCACTCAGGGCAAGCAAAACCCACTGGTGAGGAGCTGTTGTCTACTCGAGTTAAGGAACACAAACAGGTGGAGATCTGCTGGCGATTTTAGTCGAGAAATCCCCGAAACAGTATGTTGATAAAAATTTGAGATGTGGAACACTCACAGGCTATGGGATTCTGCACACTTGAGGTGACGAACTCATGCAAGTGGTGGGCTGCTGGCCTCTCAAGGCGAGGAACCACTGCAGGTGGTTGGTTGCTGTCACCTCGAGGCTAGGAAATCCCGCAGGCTGTGTGCTGCTGGGCAATTGTGTCGAAGAATCACAGTAGACGCCTGATTGCCGGCCACTCATGGCAAGCAACCACCACTGGTGAGGAGCTGCTGTCAACTCAAGTCAAGGAACACAAACAGGTGGAGATCTGCTGGCGATTTCAGTCGAGATATCCGAAAACGATTTGAGATGGGTAACACTCACAGGCTATGGGATTCTGGACACTTGAGGTGACGAACTCATGCAGGTGCTGGGCTGCTGGTCTCTTAAGGCGAGGAACCACTGCAGGTGATGGGTTACTGTCACCTCGAGGCTAGGAAATCCGAAAGACTGCATGCTGCTGGAGAATTGTGTCGAGGAAATGCAGTAGATGCCGGATTGCTGGCCACTCAGGGCATGCAACACCCACTGGTTAGGAGCTGTTTTCTACTCGAGTCAAGGAACACAAACAGGTGGAGATCTGCTGGCAATTTGAGTCGAGAAATCCCCGCAAACAGTATGTTGATAACAATTTGAGATGTGAAACACTCAGAGGCTATGGGATTCTGCACACTTGAGGTGACGAACTCATGCAAGTGTTGGACTGCTGGCCTCTCAAGGCGAGTAAACACAGCAGGTAGTGGGTTGCTGTCACCTGGAGGGTAGGAAACCCGGCAGGATGTGTGCTGCTGGAGAATTGTGTCGAAGAATCGCAGTAGACGCCGGATTGCTGGCCACTCAGGGCAAGCAACACCCACTGGTGAGGAGCTGATTTCAACTCGAGTCAAAGAACACAAACAGGTGGAGATCTGCTGGCGATTTCAGACGAGAAATCCCTGCTGGCAGTGGGTTGATAATTATTTGAGATGGGGAACACTCACAGGGTATGGGATTCTGGACACTTGAGGTGACGAACTCATGCAGGTGGTGGGCTGCTGGCCTCTCAAGGCGAGGAACCACTGCAGATAGTGGGTTGCTGTCACCTCGAGGATAGGAAATCCGGCAGGCTGCGTTCTGCTGTAGAATGGTGTCGAAGAATCGCAATAGACGCCGGATTGCTGGCCATTCAGGGCATGCAATCCATACTGGTGAGGAGCTGATGTCCACTCGAGTTAAGGAACACAAACAGGTGGAGATCTGCTGGCGATTTTAGTCGAGAATTCCCCGAAACAGTATGTTGATAAAAATTTGAGATGTGGAACACTCACAGGCTATGGGATTCTGCACACTTGAGGTGACGAACTCATGCAGGAGGTGGGATGCTGGCCTCTCAAGGTGAGGAACCACTGCAGGTTATCGGTAGCTGTCACCTAGAGGATAGGAAATCCGAAAGACTGCGTGCTGCTGGAGAATTGTGTCGAAGAAATGCAGCAGATGCCGGATTGCTGGCCACTCAGGGCAAGCAACACCCACTGGTGAGGAGCTGTTGTCTACTCGAGTTAAGGAACACAAACAGGTGGAGATCTGCTGGCGATTTTAGTCGAGAAATCCCCGAAACAGTATGTTGATAAAAATTTGAGATGTGGAACACTCACAGGCTATGGGATTCTGCACACTTGAGGTGACGAACTCATGCAAGTGGTGGACTGCTGGCCTCTCAAGGCGAGTAACCACAGCAGGTAGTGGGTTGCTCTCACCTCGAGGGTAGGAAACCCGGCAGGATGCATGCTGCTGGAGAATTGTGTCGAAGAATCGCAGTAGACGCCGGATTGCTGGCCACTCAGGGCAAGCAACACCCAACGGTGAGGAGCTGTTTTCTACTCGAGTCAAGGAACACAAACATGTGGAGATCTGATGGCGATTTCAGTCGAGAAATCCCTACAGGCAGTGGGTTGATAACGATTTGAGATGGGGAACACTCACAGGGTATGGGATTCTGGACACTTGAGGTGACGAACTCATGCAGGAAGTGGGATGCTGGCCTCTCAAGGCGAGGAACCACTGCAGGTTATCGGTAGCTGTCACCTAGAGGATAGGAAATCCGAAAGACTGCGTGCTGCTGGAGAATTGTGTCGAAGAAATGCAGCAGATGCCGGATTGCTGGCCACTCAGGGCAAGCAACACCCACTGGTGAGGAGCTGTTGTCTACTCGAGTTAAGGAACACAAACAGGTGGAGATCTGCTGGCGATTTTAGTCGAGAAATCCCCACAAACAGTATGTTGATAAAAATTTGAGATGTGGAACACTCACAGGCTATGGGATTCTGCACAGTTGAGGTGACGAACTCATGCAAGTGGTGGACTGCTGGCCTCTCAAGGCGAGTAACCACAGCAGGTAGTGGGTTGCTCTCACCTCGAGGGTAGGAAACCCGGCAGGATGCATGCTGCTGGAGAATTATGTCGAAGAATCGCAGTAGACGCCGGATTGCTGGCCACTCAGGGCAAGCTACACCCAACGGTGAGGAGCTGTTTTCAACTCGAGTCAAGGAACACAAACATGTGGAGATCTGCTGGGGATTTCAGTCGAGAAATCCCTGCAGGCAGTGGGTTGATAACGATTTGAGATGTGGAACGCTCACAGGCTATGGGATTCTGGACACTTGAGGTGACGAACTCATGCAGGTGGTGGGCTGCTGGCCTCTCAAGGCGAGGAAGCACTGCAGGTGGTGGGTTGCTGTCAACTCGAGGCTAGGAAATCCCGCAGGCTGTGTGCTGCTGGTTAATTGTGTCGAAGAATCACAGTAGACGCCTGATAGCTGGCCACTCATGGCAAGCAACCCCCACTGGTGAGGAGCTGCTGTCAACTCGAGTCAAGGAACACAAACAGGTGGAGATCTGCTGGCGATTTCAGTCGAGATATCCGAAAACGATTTGAGATGGGTAACACTCACAGGCTACGGGATTCTGGACACTTGAGATGATGAACTCATGCAGGTGCTGGGCTGCTGGCCTCTCATAGTGAGGAACCACTGCAGGCGATGGGTTGCTGTCACCTCGAGGCTAGGTAATCCGGCAGGCTGCGTGTTGCTGGAGAATTATGTCGAAGAATCGCAATAAACGCCGGATTGCTAGGCATTCAGGGCAAGCAACCCGTACTGGTGATTAGCTGTTGTCCACTCGAGTCAAGGAACACAAACAGGTGGAGATCTGCTGGCGATTTGAGTCGAGAAATCCCTGCACACAGTGGGATGATAACGATTTGAGATGTGCAACACTCACAGGCTATGGGATTCTGGGCACTTAAGGTGACGATCTACTCATGCAGGTGGTGGGCTGCTGGCCTCTCAAGGCGAGGAACCACTGCAGGTAGAGGGTTGCTGTCACCTCGAGGATAGGAAATCCGAAAGACTGCGTGCTGCTGGAGAATTGTGTCGAAGAAATGCAGCAGATGCCGGATTGCTGGCCACTCAGGGCAAGCAACACCCACTGGTGAGGAGCTGTTGTCTACTCGAGTTAAGGAACACAAACAGGTGGAGATCTGCTGGCGATTTTAGTCGAGAAATCCCCACAAACAGTATGTTGATAAAAATTTGAGATGTGGAACACTCACAGGCTATGGGATTCTGCACACTTGAGGTGACGAACTCATGCAAGTGGTGGACTGCTGGCCTCTCAAGGCGAGTAACCACAGCAGGTAGTGGGTTGCTCTCACCTCGAGGGTAGGAAACCCGGCAGGATGCATGCTGCTGGAGAATTATGTCGAAGAATCGCAGTAGACGCCGGATAGCTGGCCACTCAGGGCAAGCAACACCCAACGGTGAGGAGCTGTTTTCAACTCGAGTCAAGGAACACAAACATGTGGAGATCTGCTGGGGATTTCAGTCGAGAAATCCCTGCAGGCAGTGGGTTGATAACGATTTGAGATGTGGAACGCTCACAGGCTATGGGATTCTGGACACTTGAGGTGACGAGCTCATGCAGGTGGTGGGCTGCTGGCCTCTCAAGGCGAGGAAGCACTGCAGGTGGTGGGTTGCTGTCAACTCGAGGCTAGGAAATCCCGCAGGCTGTGTGCTGCTGGTGAATTGTGTCGAAGAATCACAGTAGACGCCTTATTGCTGGCCACTCATGGCAAGCAACCCCCACTGGTGAGGAGCTGCTGTCAACTCGAGTCAAGGAACACAAACAGGTGGAGATCTGCTGGCGATTTCAGTCGAGATATCCGAAAACGATTTGAGATGGGTAACACTCACAGGCTATGGGATTCTGGACACTTGAGATGATGAACTTATGCAGGTGCTGGGCTGCTGGCCTCTCATAGTGAGGAACCACTGCAGGCGATGGGTTGCTGTCACCTCGAGGCTAGGTAATCCGGCAGGCTGCGTGTTGCTGGAGAATTATGTCGAAGAATCGCAATAAACGCCGGATTGCTAGGCATTCAGGGCAAGCAACCCGTACTGGTGATTAGCTGTTGTCCACTCGAGTCAAGGAACACAAACAGGTGGAGATCTGCTGGCGATTTGAGTCGAGAAATCCCTGCACACAGTGGGATGATAACGATTTGAGATGTGCAACACTCAGAGTCTATGGGATTCTGCACACTTGAGGTGACGAACTCATGCAAGTGTTGGACTGCTGGCCTCTCAAGGCGAGTAAACACAGCAGGTGGTGGGTTGCTGTCACCTCGAGTGTAGGAAACCCGGCAGGATGTGTGCTGCTGGAGAATTGTGTCGAAGAATCACAGTAGACGCCGGATTGCTGGCCACTCAGGGCAAGCAACACCCACTGTTGAGGAGTTGTTGTCAACTCGAGTCAAGGAACACAAACAGGTGGAGATCTGCTGTCGATTTGAGTCGAGAAATCCCCGCAGGCAGTGGATTGAAAACGATTTGAGATGTGGAACACTCACAGGCTATGGGTTTCTGGACACTTGAGGTGACGAACTCATGCAGGTGGTGGACTGCTCGCATCTCAAGGCGAGGAACCACAGCAGGTAGTGGGTTGCTGTCACCTCGAGGGTAGGAAACCCGGCAGGATGCGTGCTGCTGGAGAATTGAGTCGAAGAATCGCAGTCGACACCGGATTGCTGTCCATTCAGGGCAAGCAACACCCACTGGTGAGGAGCTGTTTTCAACTCGAGTTAAGGAACACAAACAGGTGGAGATCTGCTGGCGATTTTAGTCGAGAAATCCCCACAAACAGTATGTTGATAAAAATTTGAGATGTGGAACACTCACAGGCTATGGGATTCTGCACAGTTGAGGTGACGAACTCATGCAAGTGGTGGACTGCTGGCCTCTCAAGGCGAGTAACCACAGCAGGTAGTGGGTTGCTCTCACCTCGAGGGTAGGAAACCCGGCAGGATGCATGCTGCTGGAGAATTATGTCGAAGAATCGCAGTAGACGCCGGATTGCTGGCCACTCAGGGCAAGCTACACCCAACGGTGAGGAGCTGTTTTCAACTCGAGTCAAGGAACACAAACATGTGGAGATCTGCTGGGGATTTCAGTCGAGAAATCCCTGCAGGCAGTGGGTTGATAACGATTTGAGATGTGGAACGCTCACAGGCTATGGGATTCTGGACACTTGAGGTGACGAACTCATGCAGGTGGTGGGCTGCTGGCCTCTCAAGGCGAGGAAGCACTGCAGGTGGTGGGTTGCTGTCAACTCGAGGCTAGGAAATCCCGCAGGCTGTGTGCTGCTGGTTAATTGTGTCGAAGAATCACAGTAGACGCCTGATAGCTGGCCACTCATGGCAAGCAACCCCCACTGGTGAGGAGCTGCTGTCAACTCGAGTCAAGGAACACAAACAGGTGGAGATCTGCTGGCGATTTCAGTCGAGATATCCGAAAACGATTTGAGATGGGTAACACTCACAGGCTACGGGATTCTGGACACTTGAGATGATGAACTCATGCAGGTGCTGGGCTGCTGGCCTCTCATAGTGAGGAACCACTGCAGGCGATGGGTTGCTGTCACCTCGAGGCTAGGTAATCCGGCAGGCTGCGTGTTGCTGGAGAATTATGTCGAAGAATCGCAATAAACGCCGGATTGCTAGGCATTCAGGGCAAGCAACCCGTACTGGTGATTAGCTGTTGTCCACTCGAGTCAAGGAACACAAACAGGTGGAGATCTGCTGGCGATTTGAGTCGAGAAATCCCTGCACACAGTGGGATGATAACGATTTGAGATGTGCAACACTCACAGGCTATGGGATTCTGGGCACTTAAGGTGACGATCTACTCATGCAGGTGGTGGGCTGCTGGCCTCTCAAGGCGAGGAACCACTGCAGGTAGAGGGTTGCTGTCACCTCGAGGATAGGAAATCCGAAAGACTGCGTGCTGCTGGAGAATTGTGTCGAAGAAATGCAGCAGATGCCGGATTGCTGGCCACTCAGGGCAAGCAACACCCACTGGTGAGGAGCTGTTGTCTACTCGAGTTAAGGAACACAAACAGGTGGAGATCTGCTGGCGATTTTAGTCGAGAAATCCCCACAAACAGTATGTTGATAAAAATTTGAGATGTGGAACACTCACAGGCTATGGGATTCTGCACACTTGAGGTGACGAACTCATGCAAGTGTTGGACTGCTGGCCTCTCAAGGCGAGTAAACACAGCAGGTAGTGGGTTGCTGTCACCTGGAGGGTAGGAAACCCGGCAGGATGTGTGCTGCTGGAGAATTGTGTCGAAGAATCGCAGTAGACGCCGGATTGCTGGCCACTCAGGGCAAGCAACACCCACTGGTGAGGAGCTGATTTCAACTCGAGTCAAAGAACACAAACAGGTGGAGATCTGCTGGCGATTTCAGACGAGAAATCCCTGCTGGCAGTGGGTTGATAATTATTTGAGATGGGGAACACTCACAGGGTATGGGATTCTGGACACTTGAGGTGACGAACTCATGCAGGTGGTGGGCTGCTGGCCTCTCAAGGCGAGGAACCACTGCAGATAGTGGGTTGCTGTCACCTCGAGGATAGGAAATCCGGCAGGCTGCGTTCTGCTGTAGAATGGTGTCGAAGAATCGCAATAGACGCCGGATTGCTGGCCATTCAGGGCATGCAATCCATACTGGTGAGGAGCTGATGTCCACTCGAGTTAAGGAACACAAACAGGTGGAGATCTGCTGGCGATTTTAGTCGAGAATTCCCCGAAACAGTATGTTGATAAAAATTTGAGATGTGGAACACTCACAGGCTATGGGATTCTGCACACTTGAGGTGACGAACTCATGCAGGAGGTGGGATGCTGGCCTCTCAAGGTGAGGAACCACTGCAGGTTATCGGTAGCTGTCACCTAGAGGATAGGAAATCCGAAAGACTGCGTGCTGCTGGAGAATTGTGTCGAAGAAATGCAGCAGATGCCGGATTGCTGGCCACTCAGGGCAAGCAACACCCACTGGTGAGGAGCTGTTGTCTACTCGAGTTAAGGAACACAAACAGGTGGAGATCTGCTGGCGATTTTAGTCGAGAAATCCCCGAAACAGTATGTTGATAAAAATTTGAGATGTGGAACACTCACAGGCTATGGGATTCTGCACACTTGAGGTGACGAACTCATGCAAGTGGTGGACTGCTGGCCTCTCAAGGCGAGTAACCACAGCAGGTAGTGGGTTGCTCTCACCTCGAGGGTAGGAAACCCGGCAGGATGCATGCTGCTGGAGAATTGTGTCGAAGAATCGCAGTAGACGCCGGATTGCTGGCCACTCAGGGCAAGCAACACCCAACGGTGAGGAGCTGTTTTCTACTCGAGTCAAGGAACACAAACATGTGGAGATCTGATGGCGATTTCAGTCGAGAAATCCCTACAGGCAGTGGGTTGATAACGATTTGAGATGGGGAACACTCACAGGGTATGGGATTCTGGACACTTGAGGTGACGAACTCATGCAGGAAGTGGGATGCTGGCCTCTCAAGGCGAGGAACCACTGCAGGTTATCGGTAGCTGTCACCTAGAGGATAGGAAATCCGAAAGACTGCGTGCTGCTGGAGAATTGTGTCGAAGAAATGCAGCAGATGCCGGATTGCTGGCCACTCAGGGCAAGCAACACCCACTGGTGAGGAGCTGTTGTCTACTCGAGTTAAGGAACACAAACAGGTGGAGATCTGCTGGCGATTTTAGTCGAGAAATCCCCACAAACAGTATGTTGATAAAAATTTGAGATGTGGAACACTCACAGGCTATGGGATTCTGCACAGTTGAGGTGACGAACTCATGCAAGTGGTGGACTGCTGGCCTCTCAAGGCGAGTAACCACAGCAGGTAGTGGGTTGCTCTCACCTCGAGGGTAGGAAACCCGGCAGGATGCATGCTGCTGGAGAATTATGTCGAAGAATCGCAGTAGACGCCGGATTGCTGGCCACTCAGGGCAAGCTACACCCAACGGTGAGGAGCTGTTTTCAACTCGAGTCAAGGAACACAAACATGTGGAGATCTGCTGGGGATTTCAGTCGAGAAATCCCTGCAGGCAGTGGGTTGATAACGATTTGAGATGTGGAACGCTCACAGGCTATGGGATTCTGGACACTTGAGGTGACGAACTCATGCAGGTGGTGGGCTGCTGGCCTCTCAAGGCGAGGAAGCACTGCAGGTGGTGGGTTGCTGTCAACTCGAGGCTAGGAAATCCCGCAGGCTGTGTGCTGCTGGTTAATTGTGTCGAAGAATCACAGTAGACGCCTGATAGCTGGCCACTCATGGCAAGCAACCCCCACTGGTGAGGAGCTGCTGTCAACTCGAGTCAAGGAACACAAACAGGTGGAGATCTGCTGGCGATTTCAGTCGAGATATCCGAAAACGATTTGAGATGGGTAACACTCACAGGCTACGGGATTCTGGACACTTGAGATGATGAACTCATGCAGGTGCTGGGCTGCTGGCCTCTCATAGTGAGGAACCACTGCAGGCGATGGGTTGCTGTCACCTCGAGGCTAGGTAATCCGGCAGGCTGCGTGTTGCTGGAGAATTATGTCGAAGAATCGCAATAAACGCCGGATTGCTAGGCATTCAGGGCAAGCAACCCGTACTGGTGATTAGCTGTTGTCCACTCGAGTCAAGGAACACAAACAGGTGGAGATCTGCTGGCGATTTGAGTCGAGAAATCCCTGCACACAGTGGGATGATAACGATTTGAGATGTGCAACACTCACAGGCTATGGGATTCTGGGCACTTAAGGTGACGATCTACTCATGCAGGTGGTGGGCTGCTGGCCTCTCAAGGCGAGGAACCACTGCAGGTAGAGGGTTGCTGTCACCTCGAGGATAGGAAATCCGAAAGACTGCGTGCTGCTGGAGAATTGTGTCGAAGAAATGCAGCAGATGCCGGATTGCTGGCCACTCAGGGCAAGCAACACCCACTGGTGAGGAGCTGTTGTCTACTCGAGTTAAGGAACACAAACAGGTGGAGATCTGCTGGCGATTTTAGTCGAGAAATCCCCACAAACAGTATGTTGATAAAAATTTGAGATGTGGAACACTCACAGGCTATGGGATTCTGCACACTTGAGGTGACGAACTCATGCAAGTGGTGGACTGCTGGCCTCTCAAGGCGAGTAACCACAGCAGGTAGTGGGTTGCTCTCACCTCGAGGGTAGGAAACCCGGCAGGATGCATGCTGCTGGAGAATTATGTCGAAGAATCGCAGTAGACGCCGGATAGCTGGCCACTCAGGGCAAGCAACACCCAACGGTGAGGAGCTGTTTTCAACTCGAGTCAAGGAACACAAACATGTGGAGATCTGCTGGGGATTTCAGTCGAGAAATCCCTGCAGGCAGTGGGTTGATAACGATTTGAGATGTGGAACGCTCACAGGCTATGGGATTCTGGACACTTGAGGTGACGAGCTCATGCAGGTGGTGGGCTGCTGGCCTCTCAAGGCGAGGAAGCACTGCAGGTGGTGGGTTGCTGTCAACTCGAGGCTAGGAAATCCCGCAGGCTGTGTGCTGCTGGTGAATTGTGTCGAAGAATCACAGTAGACGCCTTATTGCTGGCCACTCATGGCAAGCAACCCCCACTGGTGAGGAGCTGCTGTCAACTCGAGTCAAGGAACACAAACAGGTGGAGATCTGCTGGCGATTTCAGTCGAGATATCCGAAAACGATTTGAGATGGGTAACACTCACAGGCTATGGGATTCTGGACACTTGAGATGATGAACTTATGCAGGTGCTGGGCTGCTGGCCTCTCATAGTGAGGAACCACTGCAGGCGATGGGTTGCTGTCACCTCGAGGCTAGGTAATCCGGCAGGCTGCGTGTTGCTGGAGAATTATGTCGAAGAATCGCAATAAACGCCGGATTGCTAGGCATTCAGGGCAAGCAACCCGTACTGGTGATTAGCTGTTGTCCACTCGAGTCAAGGAACACAAACAGGTGGAGATCTGCTGGCGATTTGAGTCGAGAAATCCCTGCACACAGTGGGATGATAACGATTTGAGATGTGCAACACTCAGAGTCTATGGGATTCTGCACACTTGAGGTGACGAACTCATGCAAGTGTTGGACTGCTGGCCTCTCAAGGCGAGTAAACACAGCAGGTGGTGGGTTGCTGTCACCTCGAGTGTAGGAAACCCGGCAGGATGTGTGCTGCTGGAGAATTGTGTCGAAGAATCACAGTAGACGCCGGATTGCTGGCCACTCAGGGCAAGCAACACCCACTGTTGAGGAGTTGTTGTCAACTCGAGTCAAGGAACACAAACAGGTGGAGATCTGCTGTCGATTTGAGTCGAGAAATCCCCGCAGGCAGTGGATTGAAAACGATTTGAGATGTGGAACACTCACAGGCTATGGGTTTCTGGACACTTGAGGTGACGAACTCATGCAGGTGGTGGACTGCTCGCATCTCAAGGCGAGGAACCACAGCAGGTAGTGGGTTGCTGTCACCTCGAGGGTAGGAAACCCGGCAGGATGCGTGCTGCTGGAGAATTGAGTCGAAGAATCGCAGTCGACACCGGATTGCTGTCCATTCAGGGCAAGCAACACCCACTGGTGAGGAGCTGTTTTCAACTCGAGTTAAGGAACACAAACAGGTGGAGATCTGCTGGCGATTTTAGTCGAGAAATCCCCACAAACAGTATGTTGATAAAAATTTGAGATGTGGAACACTCACAGGCTATGGGATTCTGCACAGTTGAGGTGACGAACTCATGCAAGTGGTGGACTGCTGGCCTCTCAAGGCGAGTAACCACAGCAGGTAGTGGGTTGCTCTCACCTCGAGGGTAGGAAACCCGGCAGGATGCATGCTGCTGGAGAATTATGTCGAAGAATCGCAGTAGACGCCGGATTGCTGGCCACTCAGGGCAAGCTACACCCAACGGTGAGGAGCTGTTTTCAACTCGAGTCAAGGAACACAAACATGTGGAGATCTGCTGGGGATTTCAGTCGAGAAATCCCTGCAGGCAGTGGGTTGATAACGATTTGAGATGTGGAACGCTCACAGGCTATGGGATTCTGGACACTTGAGGTGACGAACTCATGCAGGTGGTGGGCTGCTGGCCTCTCAAGGCGAGGAAGCACTGCAGGTGGTGGGTTGCTGTCAACTCGAGGCTAGGAAATCCCGCAGGCTGTGTGCTGCTGGTTAATTGTGTCGAAGAATCACAGTAGACGCCTGATAGCTGGCCACTCATGGCAAGCAACCCCCACTGGTGAGGAGCTGCTGTCAACTCGAGTCAAGGAACACAAACAGGTGGAGATCTGCTGGCGATTTCAGTCGAGATATCCGAAAACGATTTGAGATGGGTAACACTCACAGGCTACGGGATTCTGGACACTTGAGATGATGAACTCATGCAGGTGCTGGGCTGCTGGCCTCTCATAGTGAGGAACCACTGCAGGCGATGGGTTGCTGTCACCTCGAGGCTAGGTAATCCGGCAGGCTGCGTGTTGCTGGAGAATTATGTCGAAGAATCGCAATAAACGCCGGATTGCTAGGCATTCAGGGCAAGCAACCCGTACTGGTGATTAGCTGTTGTCCACTCGAGTCAAGGAACACAAACAGGTGGAGATCTGCTGGCGATTTGAGTCGAGAAATCCCTGCACACAGTGGGATGATAACGATTTGAGATGTGCAACACTCACAGGCTATGGGATTCTGGGCACTTAAGGTGACGATCTACTCATGCAGGTGGTGGGCTGCTGGCCTCTCAAGGCGAGGAACCACTGCAGGTAGAGGGTTGCTGTCACCTCGAGGATAGGAAATCCGAAAGACTGCGTGCTGCTGGAGAATTGTGTCGAAGAAATGCAGCAGATGCCGGATTGCTGGCCACTCAGGGCAAGCAACACCCACTGGTGAGGAGCTGTTGTCTACTCGAGTTAAGGAACACAAACAGGTGGAGATCTGCTGGCGATTTTAGTCGAGAAATCCCCACAAACAGTATGTTGATAAAAATTTGAGATGTGGAACACTCACAGGCTATGGGATTCTGCACACTTGAGGTGACGAACTCATGCAAGTGGTGGACTGCTGGCCTCTCAAGGCGAGTAACCACAGCAGGTAGTGGGTTGCTCTCACCTCGAGGGTAGGAAACCCGGCAGGATGCATGCTGCTGGAGAATTATGTCGAAGAATCGCAGTAGACGCCGGATAGCTGGCCACTCAGGGCAAGCAACACCCAACGGTGAGGAGCTGTTTTCAACTCGAGTCAAGGAACACAAACATGTGGAGATCTGCTGGGGATTTCAGTCGAGAAATCCCTGCAGGCAGTGGGTTGATAACGATTTGAGATGTGGAACGCTCACAGGCTATGGGATTCTGGACACTTGAGGTGACGAGCTCATGCAGGTGGTGGGCTGCTGGCCTCTCAAGGCGAGGAAGCACTGCAGGTGGTGGGTTGCTGTCAACTCGAGGCTAGGAAATCCCGCAGGCTGTGTGCTGCTGGTGAATTGTGTCGAAGAATCACAGTAGACGCCTTATTGCTGGCCACTCATGGCAAGCAACCCCCACTGGTGAGGAGCTGCTGTCAACTCGAGTCAAGGAACACAAACAGGTGGAGATCTGCTGGCGATTTCAGTCGAGATATCCGAAAACGATTTGAGATGGGTAACACTCACAGGCTATGGGATTCTGGACACTTGAGATGATGAACTTATGCAGGTGCTGGGCTGCTGGCCTCTCATAGTGAGGAACCACTGCAGGCGATGGGTTGCTGTCACCTCGAGGCTAGGTAATCCGGCAGGCTGCGTGTTGCTGGAGAATTATGTCGAAGAATCGCAATAAACGCCGGATTGCTAGGCATTCAGGGCAAGCAACCCGTACTGGTGATTAGCTGTTGTCCACTCGAGTCAAGGAACACAAACAGGTGGAGATCTGCTGGCGATTTGAGTCGAGAAATCCCTGCACACAGTGGGATGATAACGATTTGAGATGTGCAACACTCAGAGTCTATGGGATTCTGCACACTTGAGGTGACGAACTCATGCAAGTGTTGGACTGCTGGCCTCTCAAGGCGAGTAAACACAGCAGGTGGTGGGTTGCTGTCACCTCGAGTGTAGGAAACCCGGCAGGATGTGTGCTGCTGGAGAATTGTGTCGAAGAATCACAGTAGACGCCGGATTGCTGGCCACTCAGGGCAAGCAACACCCACTGTTGAGGAGTTGTTGTCAACTCGAGTCAAGGAACACAAACAGGTGGAGATCTGCTGTCGATTTGAGTCGAGAAATCCCCGCAGGCAGTGGATTGAAAACGATTTGAGATGTGGAACACTCACAGGCTATGGGTTTCTGGACACTTGAGGTGACGAACTCATGCAGGTGGTGGACTGCTCGCATCTCAAGGCGAGGAACCACAGCAGGTAGTGGGTTGCTGTCACCTCGAGGGTAGGAAACCCGGCAGGATGCGTGCTGCTGGAGAATTGAGTCGAAGAATCGCAGTCGACACCGGATTGCTGTCCATTCAGGGCAAGCAACACCCACTGGTGAGGAGCTGTTTTCAACTCGAGTTAAGGAACACAAACAGGTGGAGATCTGCTGGCGATTTTAGTCGAGAAATCCCCACAAACAGTATGTTGATAAAAATTTGAGATGTGGTACACTCACAGGCTATGGGATTCTGCACAGTTGAGGTTACGAACTCATGCAAGTGGTGGACTGCTGGCCTCTCAAGGCGAGTAACCACAACAGGTAGTGGGTTGCTCTCACCTCGAGGGTAGGAAACCCGGCAGGATGCATGCTGCTGGAGAATTATGTCGAAGAATCGCAGTAGACGCCGGATTGCTGGCCACTCAGGGCAAGCAACACCCAACGGTGAGGAGCTGTTTTCAACTCGAGTCAAGGAACACAAACATGTGGAGATCTGCTGGGGATTTCAGTCGAGAAATCCCTGCAGGCAGTGGGTTGATAACGATTTGAGATGTGGAACGCTCACAGGCTATGGGATTCTGGACACTTGAGGTGACGAACTCATGCAGGTGGTGGGCTGCTGGCCTCTCAAGGCGAGGAAGCACTGCAGGTGGTGGGTTGCTGTCAACTCGAGGCTAGGAAATCCCGCAGGCTGTGTGCTGCTGGTTAATTGTGTCGAAGAATCACAGTAGACGCCTGATTGCTGGCCACTCATGGCAAGCAACCCCCACTGGTGAGGAGCTGCTGTCAACTCGAGTCAAGGAACACAAACAGGTGGAGATCTGCTGGCGATTTCAGTCGAGATATCCGAAAACGATTTGAGATGGGTAACACTCACAGGCTATGGGATTCTGGACACTTGAGATGATGAACTCATGCAGGTGCTGGGCTGCTGGCCTCTCATAGTGAGGAACCACTGCAGGCGATATGTTGCTGTCACCTCGAGGCTAGGTAATCCGGCAGGCTGCGTGTTGCTGGAGAATTATGTCGAAGAATCGCAATAAACGCCGGATTGCTAGGCATTCAGGGCAAGCAACCCGTACTGGTGATTAGCTGTTGTCCACTCGAGTCAAGGAACACAAACAGGTGGAGATCTGCTGGCGATTTGAGTCGAGAAATCCCTGCACACAGTGGGATGATAACGATTTGAGATGTGCAACACTCACAGGCTATGGGATTCTGGGCACTTAAGGTGACGATCTACTCATGCAGGTGGTGGGCTGCTGGCCTCTCAAGGCGAGGAACCACTGCAGGTAGAGGGTTGCTGTCACCTCGAGGATAGGAAATCCGAAAGACTGCGTGCTGCTGGAGAATTGTGTCGAAGAAATGCAGCAGATGCCGGATTGCTGGCCACTCAGGGCAAGCAACACCCACTGGTGAGGAGCTGTTGTCTACTCGAGTTAAGGAACACAAACAGGTGGAGATCTGCTGGCGATTTTAGTCGAGAAATCCCCACAAACAGTATGTTGATAAAAATTTGAGATGTGGAACACTCACAGGCTATGGGATTCTGCACAGTTGAGGTGACGAACTCATGCAAGTGGTGGACTGCTGGCCTCTCAAGGCGAGTAACCACAGCAGGTAGTGGGTTGCTCTCACCTCGAGGGTAGGAAACCCGGCAGGATGCATGCTGCTGGAGAATTATGTCGAAGAATCGCAGTAGACGCCGGATTGCTGGCCACTCAGGGCAAGCAACACCCAACGGTGAGGAGCTGTTTTCAACTCGAGTCAAGGAACACAAACATGTGGAGATCTGCTGGGGATTTCAGTCGAGAAATCCCTGCAGGCAGTGGGTTGATAACGATTTGAGATGTGGAACGCTCACAGGCTATGGGATTCTGGACACTTGAGGTGACGAACTCATGCAGGTGGTGGGCTGCTGGCCTCTCAAGGCGAGGAAGCACTGCAGGTGGTGGGTTGCTGTCAACTCGAGGCTAGGAAATCCCGCAGGCTGTGTGCTGCTAGAGAATTGTGTCGAAGAATCGCAGTAGACGCCAGATTGCTGGCCACTCATGGCAAGCATCCCCCACTGGTGAGGAGTTGCTGTCAACTCGAGTCAAGGAACACAAACAAGTGGAGATCTGCTGGCCATTTCAGTCGAGAAATCCTAAAACGATTTGAGATGTGGAACACTCACAGGCTATGGGATTCTGTGCACTTGAGGTGACGAACTCATGCAGGTGGTGGGCTGCTGGCCTCTCAAGGCGAGGAACCACTGCAGGTAGTGGGTTGCTGTCACCTCGAGGATAGGTAATCTGGCAGGCTGCGTGCTGCTGGAGAATTGTGTCGAAGAATCTCAATAGACGCCGGATTGCTGGGCATTCAGGGCAAGCAACTCATACTGGTGAGGAGCTGTTGTCCACTCGAGTCAAGGAACACAAACAGGTGGAGATCTGCTGGCGATTTGAGTCGAGAAATCCCTGCACACAGTGGGTTGATAACGATTTGAGATGTGCAACACTCACAGGCTATGGGATTCTGGGCACTTAAGGTGACGAACTCATGCAGGTGGTGGGCTGCTGGCCTCTCAAGGCGAGGAACCACTGCAGGTAGTGGGTTGCTGTCACCTCGAGGATAGGAAATCTGGCAGGCTGCGTGCTGCTGGCGAATTGTGTCGAAGAATCGCAATAGACGCCGGATTGCTGGCTATTCAGGACAAGCAACCCATACTGGTGAGGAGCTGTTGTCCACTAAAGTCAAGGAACACAAACAGGTGGAGATCTGCTGGCGATTTTAGTCGAGAAATCCCCGCAGGCAGTGGATTGATAACGATTTGAGATGTGGAACACTCACAGGCTATGGGTTTCTGGACACTTGAGGTGACGAACTCATGCAGGTGGTGGACTACTGGCCTCTCAAGGCGAGGAACCACAGCAGGTCGTGGGTTGCTGTCACCTCGAGGGGAGGAAACCCGGCAGGATGCGTGCTGCTTGAGAATTGTGTCGAAGAATCGCAGTAGAGGACGGATTGCTGTCCATTCAGGGAAAGCAACACCCACTGTTGAGGAGTTGTTGTCAACTCGAGTCCAGGAACACAAACAGTTGGAGATCTGCTGTCGATTTGAGTCGAGAAATCCCGTAGGCACTGGGTTGATAATGATTTGAAATGTGGAACACTCACAAGCTATGGTATTCTGGACACTTGAGGTGACGATCTCATGCAAGTGGTGGACTGCTGGCCTCTCAAGGCGAGGAACCACTGCAGGTGGTGGGTTGCTGTCACCTCGAGGATAGGAAATCCGAAAGACTGCGTGCTGCTGGAGAATTGTGTCGAAGAAATGCAGTAGATGCCGGATTGCTGGCCACTCAGGGCAAGCAACACCCACTGGTGAGGAGCTGTTGTCTACTCGAGACAAGGAACACAAACAGGTGGAGATCTGCTGGCGATTTGAGTCGAGAAATCCCCGCAGGCAGTGGGTTGCTAACGATTTGAGATGTGGAACGATTTGAGATGTGGAAAACTCACAGGCTATGGGATTCTGGACACTTGAGGTGACGAACTCATGCAGGTGGTGGGCTGCTGGCCTCTCAAGGCGAGGAACCACTGCAGGTGGTTGGTTGCTGTCACCTCGAGGCTAGGAAATCCCGCAGGCTGTGTGCTGCTGGTGAATTGTGTCGAAGAATCACAATAGACGCCTGATTGCTGGCCACTCATGGCAAGCAACCCCCACTGGTGAGGAGCTGCTGTCAACTCAAGTCAAGGAACACAAACAGGTGGAGATCTGCTGGCGATTTCAGTCGAGATATCCGAAAACGATTTGAGATGGGTAACACTCACAGGCTATGGGATTCTGGACACTTGAGGTGACGAACTCATGCAGGTGCTGGGCTGCTGGCCTCTCAAGGCGAGGAACCACTGCAGGTAGTGGGTTGCTGTCACCTCGAGGATAGGAAATCTGGCAGGCTGCGTGCTGCTGGCGAATTGTGTCGAGGAAATGCAGTAGATGCCGGATTGCTGGCCACTCAGGGCAAGCAACACCCACTGGTGAGGAGCTGTTGTCTACTCGAGTCAAGGAACACAAACAGGTGGAGATCTGCTGGCAATTTGAGTCGAGAAATCCCCGCAAACAGTATGTTGATAACAATTTGAGATGTGGAACACTCAGAGGCTATGGGATTCTGCACACTTGAGGTGACGAACTCATGCAAGTGTTGGACTGCTGGCCTCTCAAGGCGAGTAAACACAGCAGGTAGTGGGTTGCTGTCACCTCGAGTGTTGGAAACCCGGCAGGATGTGTGCTGCTGGAGAATTGTGTCGAAGAATCACAGTAGACGCCGGATTGCTGGCCACTCAGGGCAAGCAACACCCACTGTTGAGGAGTTGTTGTCAACTCGAGTCAAGGAACACAAACAGGTGGAGATCTGCTGTCGATTTGAGTCGAGAAATCCCCGCAGGCAGTGGATTGAAAACGATTTGAGATGTGGAACACTCACAGGCTATGGGTTTCTGGACACTTGAGGTGACGAACTCATGCAGGTGGTGGACTGCTCGCATCTCAAGGCGAGGAACCACAGCAGGTAGTGGGTTGCTGTCACCTCGAGGGTAGGAAACCCGGCAGGATGCGTGCTGCTGGAGAATTGAGTCGAAGAATCGCAGTAGACACCGGATTGCTGTCCATTCAGGGCAAGCAACACCCACTGGTGAGGAGCTGTTTTCAACTCGAGTCAAGGAACACAAACAGGTGGAGATCTGCTGGCGATTTCAGTCGAGAAATCCCTGCAGGCAGTGGGTTGTTAATTATTTGAGATGGGGAACACTCACAGGGTATGGGATTCTGGACACTTGAGGTGACGAACTCATGCAGGTGGTGGGCTGCTGGCCTCTCAAGGCGAGGAACCACTGCAGATAGTGGGTTGCTGTCACCTCGAGCATAGGAAATCCGGCAGGCTGCGTTCTGCTGGAGAATGGTGTCGAAGAATCGCAATAGACGCCGGATTGCTGGCCATTCAGGGCATGCAATCCATACTGGTGAGGAGCTGTTGTCCACTCGAGTTATGGAACACAAACAGGTGGAGATCTGCTGGCGATTTTAGTCGAGAAATCCCCGAAACAGTATGTTGATAAAAATTTGAGATGTGGAACACTCACAGGCTATGGGTTTCTGGACACTTGAGGTGACGAACTCATGCAGGTGGTGGACTGCTCGCCTCTCAAGGCGAGGAACCACAGCAGGTAGTGGGTTGCTCTCACCTCGAGGGTAGGAAACCCGGCAGGATGCATGCTGCTGGAGAATTGTGTCGAAGAATCGCAGTAGACTCCGGATTGCTGGCCACTCAGGGCAAGCAACACCCAACGGTGAGGAGCTGTTTTCTACTCGAGTCAAGGAACACAAACATGTGGAGATCTGATGGCGATTTCAGTCGAGAAATCCCTACAGGCAGTGGGTTGATAACGATTTGAGATGTGGAACACTCACAGGCTATGCGATTCTGGACACTTGAAGTGACGAACTCATGCAGGTGGTGGGCTGCTGGCCTCTCAAGTCGAGGAACCACTGCAGGTATTGGTTTGCAGTCACTTCGAGGCCAATAATTCCCACAGGTTGCGTGCTGCTGGAGAATTGTGTCGCAGAATCGCAGTAGATGCTGGATTGCTGGCCAATGAGGGCAAGCAACCCGCACTGGTGAGGAGCTGTTTTCAACTCGAGTCAAGTAACACAAACAGGTGGAAATCTGCAGGCGATTTGAGTCGAGAAATCCCTACAGGCAGTGGGTTGATAACGATTTGAGATGTGGAACACTCACAGTCTATGGGATACTGGACACTTAAGGTGAGGAACTCATGCAGGTGATGGGCTGCTGGCCTCTCAAGATGAGGAACCACTGCAGGCGGTGCGTTGCTTTCACCTTGAGTCTAGGAAGTCCTGCAGGAAGCGTTCTGCTCGTGAATTGTGTCGAACAATCGCAGTAGACGCCGGATTGCTGGCCACTAAGGGCAAGCAACCCCCACTGGTTAGCAGCTGTTGTCAACTTGACACAAGGAAGACAAAGAGGTGGAAATCTGCAGGCGATTTAAGTCGAGAAATCCCTACAGGCAGTGGGTTGATAACGATTAGAGATGTGGAACACTCACAGGGTATGTGATTCTGGACACTTGAGGTGACGAACTCATGCAGGAGGTGGGATGATGGCCTCTTAAGGCGAGGAACAACTGCAGGTGGTTGGTTGCTGTCACCTCGAGGATAGGAAATCCGGAATACTGCATGCTGCTGGAGAATTGTGTCGAAAAACTCAGTAGACGCCGGATTGCTGGCCACTCAGGGCAAGCAACCCCCACTGGTGAGGAGCTGTTGTCAACTCGACTCAAGGAACACAAACAGGTTGAAATCTGCAGGTGATTTCTGTCGAGAAATCCCCGCAGGCAGTGGGTTGATTACGATTTGAGATGTGAAACACTCACAGTCTATGGGATACTGGACACTTGAGGTGACGAACTCATGCAGGAGGTGGGATGCTAGCCTCTTAAGGCGAGGAAACACTACAGGTGGTGGGTTGCTGTCACCTCGAGGCTAGGAAGTCCTGCAGGAAGCGTTCTGCTGGTGAAATGTGTCGAACAATCGCAGTAGACGCCGGATTGCTGGCCACTCAGGGCAAGCAACCCCCACTGGTTAGCAGCTGTTGTCAAATCGAGTCAAGGAACACAAACAGGTGGAGATCTGCTTGCGATTTCAGTCGAGAAATACCTACAGGCAGTGGGTTGATAACGATTTGAGATGTGGAACACTCACAGGCTATGGGATTCTGGACACTTGAGGTGACAATCTCATGCAGGAGGTGGGATGCTGGCCTCTTAAGGCGAGGAACCACTGCAGGTGGTGGGTTGCTGTCACCTCGAGGATAGGAAATCCGGAAGACTGCCTGCTGCTGGAGAATTGTGTCGAAAGACTCAGTAGACGCCGGATTGCTGGCCACTCAGGGCAAGCAACCCCCACTGGTGAGGCGCTGTTGTCAACTCGACTCAAGGAACCCAAACAGGTTGAAATCTGCAGGTGATTTGAGTCGAGAAATCCCCGCAGGCAGTGGGTTGATTACGATTTGAGATGTGAAACACTCACAGTCTATGGGATTCTGGACACTTGAGGTGACGAACTCATGCAGGTGGTGGGCTGCTGGCCTTTAAAGGCGAGGAACCACTGCAGTCGGTGCGTTGCTGTCACCTCGAGGCTAGGAAGTCCTGCAGGAAGCGTTCTGCTGGTGAATTGTGTCGAACAATCGCAGTAGAAGCCGGAATGCTGGCCACTCAGAGCATGCAACCTCCGCTGGTTAGAAGCTGTTGTCAAATCGAGTTAAGGAATAGAAACAGTTGGAGATCTGTTGGCGATTTGAGTCGAGAGATCCCCGCACACAGTGGGGTTATAACGATTTGAGATGTGGAACACTCACAGGCTATGCGATTCTGGACACTTGAAGTGACGAACTCATGCAGGCGGTGGGCTGCTGGCCTCTCAAGGCGAGGAACCACTGCAGGTATTGGTTTGCAGTCACCTCGAGGCCAATAATTCCCGCAGGTTGCGTGCTGCTGGAGAATTGTGTCGCAGAATCGCAGTAGATGCTGGATTGCTGGCCAATGAGGGCAAGCAACCCGCACTGGTGAGGAGCTCTTTTCAACTCGAGTCAAGTAACACAAACAGGTGGAAATCTGCAGGCGATTTGAGTCGAGAAATCCCTACAGGCAGTGGGTTGATAACGATTAGAGATGTGGAACAATCACAGGCTATGGGATTCTGGACAGTTGCGATGACGAACCCATGCATGTGTTGGGGTGCTGGCCTCTCAAGGCGAGGAAACATGCAGGTGCTGGTTTGCTGTCACCACGAGGCTAGGAAGTCCTGCAGGAAGCGTGCTGCTCGAAAATTGTGTCTAAGAATCGCAGTACCGTCTGGATTGCTGGCAACTGAGGGCAAGCAACACCCCCTGGTGAGCAGCTGTTGTCAACTCGGGTCAAGGAATACAAACAGGTGGAGATCTTCTGGTTATTTGAGTTGAGAAATCACCGCAGGCAGTGGGTTGATAACGATTTGAGATGTGGAACACTCACAGGCTATGGGATTCTGGACACTTGAGGTGACGAACTAATGGAGGTGGTGGGCTGCTGGCCTCTCAAGGCGAGGAACCACTGCAGTTGGTGGTTTCCTGTCACCTCGAGGCCAATAATTCCCGCAGGTTGTGTGCTGCTGGAGAATTGTGTCGCAGAATCGCAGTAGATGCTGGATTGCTGGCCATTGAGGGCAAGCAACCCCAACTGGTGATGAGATGTTGTCAACTCGACTCAAGGAACACAAACAGGTGGAAATCTGCAGGCGATTTGAGTCGAGAAATCCCCGCAGGCAGTGGGTTGATAACGATTTGAGATGTGAAACACTCACAGTCTATGGGATTCTGGACACTTGAGGTGACGAACTGATGCAGGTGGTGGGCTTCTCGCCTCTCAAGGCGATGAACCACTGCAGGTGGTGTGTTGCTTTCACCTCGTGGCTAGGAAATCCCGCAGGCTGCGTGCTGATAGACAATTGTGTAGAAGAATCGCAGTAGACGCCGGATTTCTGGCCACTCATGGCAAGCAACCCTCACTGGTGAGGAGCTGCGGTCAACTCGAGTCAAGGAACACAAACAGGCGTAGATCTGCAGGCGATTTCAGTCGAGAAATCCCTGCAGACAGTGGGTTGACAATGATTTCAGGTGTGGAACACTCACAAGCTATGGGATTCTGGAAACTTGAGGTGACGAACTCATGCAGGAGGAGGGCTGCTGGCCTCTCAAGGCGAGGAACCACTGCAGGTGGTGGGTTGCTGTTAACTAGAGGCAAGGAAATCCGGCAGGCTGCGTGCTACTAGAGAATTGTGTTGAAGAATCGCAATAGATGCCGGATTGTTGGCCATTCAGGGCAAGCAACCCATACTGGTGAGGAGCTGTTGTCAACTCGAGTCAAGGAACAGAAACAGGTGGAGATCTGCTGGCGATTTGAGTCGAGAAATACCTACAGGCAGTGGGTTGATAACGATTTGAGATGTGGAACACTCACAGGGTATGGGATTCGGGACACTTGAGGTGACGAACTCATGCAGGAGGTGGGATGCTGGCCTCTTAAGGCGAGGAAATACTGCAGGTGGTGGGTTGCTGTCACCTCAAGGAAAGGAAATCCAGAAGAATGCGTGCTGCTGGAGAATTGTGTCGAAGAAACGGAGTCGACGCCAGATTGCTGGCCACTCAGGGCAAGCAACCACCACTGGTGATGAGCTGTTGTCAACTTGACTCAAGGAACAAAACAGGTGGAAATCTGCTGGCGATTTGAGTCGAGAAATGCCCGCATACAGTGTGTTGCTAACGATTTGAGATGTGCAACACTCACAGTCTATGGGATTCTGGACACTAGAGGTGACGAACTCATGCAGGTGGTGGGCTGCTGGCCTCTCAAGGCGAGGAACCACTGCAGGTGGTGAGGTGCGTCACCTCGAAGCAAGGAAATCCGGCAGGCTGCGTGTTGCTGGAGAAATGTGTCGAAGAATCGCGATAGACGCCGGATTGCTGGCCATTCAGGGCAAGCAATCCATACTGGGGAGGAGCTGTTGTCAACTCGAGTCAAGGAACACAAACAGGTGGAGATCTGCTGGCGATTTGAGTCACGAAATCCCCGCAAGCAGTATGTTGATAACAATTTGAGATGTGGAACAATCACAGTCTATAGGATTCTGCACACTTGAGGTAACGAACTCATGCAAGTGGTGGGCAGCTGGCCGCTCAAGGCGACGAACCACTGCAGGTGTTGGGCTGCTGTCACCTCGAGGGTAGGAAACCCGGAAGGATGCGTATTGCTGGCGAATTGTGTCGCAGAATCGCAGTAGATGCTGGATTGCAGGCCAATGAGGGCAAGCAACCCCCACTGATGAGGAGCTGTTTTCAACTCGAGTCAAGGATCACAATCAGGTGGAGATCTTCTTGCGATTTCAGTCGAGAAATCCCTGCAGGCAGTGGGTGGATAACGATTTGAGATGTGGAACACTCACATGGTATGGGATTCTGGACACTTGAGGTGACGAACTCATGCAGGAGGTGGGATGCTGGCCTCTCAAGGCGAGGAACCACTGCAGTGGTGGGTTGCTGTCACCTCCATGAAAAGAAATCCGGACAACTGCGTGCTGCTGGAGAATTGTGTCGAAGAATCGCAATAGACGCCGGATTGCTGGCCATTCAGGGCAAGCAACCCATACTGGTGAGGAGTGTTGTCAACTCGCGTCAAGAACACAAACAGGTGGAGATCTGCTTGCGATTTCAGTTGAGAAATACCTTTTGGCAGTGGGTTGATAACGATTTGAGATGTGGAACACTCACAGGGTATTTGATTCTGGACACTTGAGGTGACGAACTCATGCAGGAGGTGGGATGCTAGCCTCTTAAGGCGAGGAAACACTACAGGTGGTGGGTTGCTGTCACCTCGAGGAAAGGTAATCCGGAAGATTGCGTGCTGCTGGAGAATTGTGTCGAAGAAACGGAGTAGACGCCAGATTGCTGGCCACTCAGGGCAAGCAACCCCCACTGGTGAGGAGCTGTTGTCAACTCGACTCAAGGAACAAAACAGGTGGAAATCTGCTGGCGATTTGAGTCGAGAAATGCCCGCATACAGTGTGTTGATAACAATTTGAAATTTGGAACACTCACAGTCTATGGGATTCTGGACACTTGAGGTGATGAACTCATGCAGGTGGTGGGCTGCTGGACTGTCAAGGCGTGGAACCACTGCAGGTGGTGTGTTGGTGTCACCTCGAGGCTAGGAAGTCCTGCAGGAAGCGTTCTGCTGCTGAATTGTGTTGAACAATCGCAGTAGACGCCGGATTGCTGGCCACTCAGGGCAAGCAACCCCCAATGGTTAGCAGCTGTTGTCAAATCGAGTCAAGGAACACAAACAGGTGGATATATGCTGGTGATTTGCGTTGTGAAATCCCCGCAGGCAGTGGGTTGATAACTATTTGAGATGTGGAACCCTCACAGGCTATGGGATTCTGGACACTTGAGGTGACGAACTCATGCAGATGGTGGGCTGTTGGCCTCTCAAGGCGAGGAACCACTGCAGTTGGTGGTTTCCTGTCACCTCGAGGCCAATAATTCGCGCAGGTTGCGTGCTGCTGGAGAATTGTGTCGCAGACTCGCAGTAGATGCTGGATTGCTGGCCAATGAGGGCAAGCAACCCCCACTGGTGAGGAGCTGTTTTCAACTCGAGTCATGGAACACAAACAGGTGGATATATGCTGGTGATTTGAGTTGAGAATTCCCTACAGGCAGTAGGTTGATAACGATTTGAGATGTGGAACCCTCACAGTCTAAGGGATTCTGGACACTTGAGGTGACGAACTTATTCAGGTAGTGGGCTGCTGACCTCTCAAGGCGAGGAACCACTGCAGGTGGTGGCTTGCTGTCACCTCGAGGATAGGAAATCCGGAAGACTGCATGCTGCTGGGGAATTGTGTTGCAGACTCGCAGTAGATGCTGGATTGCTGGCCAATGAGACAAGCAACCCTCACAGGTGAGGTGCTGTTTTCAACTCGAATCATGGAACACTAACAGGTGGAGATCTTCTGGTGATTTGAGTTGAGAAATCACCGCAGGCAGTGGGTTGATACGATTTGAGATGTGGAACACTCACAGGCTATGGGATTCTGGACACTTGAGGTGACGAACTCATGGAGGTGGTGGGCTGCTGGCTTCTCAAGGCGAGGAACCACTGCAGTTGGTGGTTTCCTGTCACCTCGAGGCCAATAATTCCCGCAGGTTGCGTGCTGCTGGAGAATTGTGCCGCAGAATCGCTGTAGATCCTGGATTGCTGGCCATTGAGGGCAAGCAACCCCAACTGGTGATGAGCTGTTGTCAACTCGACTCAAGGAACACAAACAGGTGGAAATCTGCAGGCGATTTGAGTCGAGAAATCCCCGCAGGCAGTGGGTAAATAACGAATTGAGATGTGGAACACTCACAATCTATGGAATTCTGGAAACTTGAGGTGACTAACTCATGCAGGAGGAGGGCTGCTGGCCTCTCAAGTCGAGGAACCACTGCAGGTGGTGGGTTGCTGTCACCTCGTGGCTAGGAAATCCCGCAGGCTGCGTGCTGCTAGACAATTGTGCCGAAGAATCGCAGTAGACGCCGGATTGCTGGCCACTCATGGCAAGCAACCCTCACTGGTGAGGAGCTGCGGTCAACTTGAGTGAAGGAACACAAACAGGTGCAGATCTGCTGGCGATTTCAATCGAGAAATCCCTCTAGACAGTGGGTTGACAATGATTTCAGGTGTGGAACACTCACAAGCTATGGAATTCTGGAAACTTGAGGTGACTAACTCATGCAGGAGGAGGGCTGCTGGCCTCTCAAGGCGAGGAACCACTGCTGGTGGTGGGTTGCTGTCAACTCGAGGCAAGGAAATCCTGCAGGCTGCGTGCTGCTAGAGAATTGTGTCGAAGAATCGCAATAGATGCCGGATTGTTGGCCATTCAGGGCAAGCAACCCATACTGGTGAGGAGCTGTTGTCAACTCGCGTCAAGGAACACAAACAGGTGGAGATCTGCTTGCGATTTCAGTCGAGAAATACCTACAGGCAGTGGGTTGATAACGATTTGAGATGTGGAATACTCACAGGGTATGGGATTCTGGACAAGTGAGGTGACGAACTCATGCAGGAGGTGGGATGCTGGCCTCTTAAGGCGAGGAAACACTGCAGGTGGTGGGTTGCTGTCACCTCGAGGAAAGGAAATCCGGAAGAATGCGTGCTGCTGGAGAATTGTGTCGAAGAAACGGAGTAGACGCCAGATTGCTGGCCACTCAGGGCAAGCAACCCCAACTGGTGAGGAGCTGTTGTCAACTCGACTCAAGGAACAAAACAGGTGGAAATCTGCTGGCTATTTGAGTCGAGAAATGCCCGCAGGCAGTGGTTTGATAACGATTTAAGAAGTGGAACAATCACAGACTATGGGATTCTGGACACTTGAGATGACGAATTCATGCAGGTGATGGGCTGCTGGCCTCTCAAGATGAGGAACCACTGCAGGCGGTGCGTTGCTTTCACCTTGAGTCTAGGAAGTCCTGCAGGAAGCGTTCTGCTGGTGAATTGTGTCGAACAATCGCAGTAGACGCCGGATTGCTGGCCACTAAGGGCAAGCAACCCCCACTGGTTAGCAGCTGTTGTCAACTTGACACAAGGAAGACAAAGAGGTGGAAATCTGCAGGCGATTTAAGTCGAGAAATCCCTACAGGCAGTGGGTTGATAACGATTAGAGATGTGGAACACTCACAGGGTATGTGATTCTGGACACTTGAGGTGACGAACTCATGCAGGAGGTGGGATGATGGCCTCTTAAGGCGAGGAACCACTGCAGGTGGTGGGTTGCTGTCACCTCGAGGATAGGAAATCCGGAAGACTGCATGCTGCTGGAGAATTGTGTCGAAAAACTCAGTAGACGCCGGATTGCTGGCCACTCAGGGCAAGCAACCCCCACTGGTGAGGAGCTGTTGTCAACTCGACTCAAGGAACACAAACAGGTTGAAATCTGCAGGTGATTTCTGTCGAGAAATCCCCGCAGGCAGTGGGTTGATTACGATTTGAGATGTGAAACACTCACAGTCTATGGGATACTGGACACTTGAGGTGACGAACTCATGCAGGTGGTGGGCTGCTGGCCTTTCAAGGCGAGGAACCACTGCAGGCGGTGCGTTGATGTCACCTCGAGGCTAGGAAGTCCTGCAGGAAGCGTTCTGCTGGTCAATTGTGTCGAACAATCGCAGTAGAAGCCGGATTGCTGGCCACTCAGAGCATGCAACCCCAGCTGGTTAGCAGCTGTTGTCAAATCGAGTCAAGGAAAAGAAACAGTTGGAGATCTGTTGGCGATTTGAGTCGAGAGATCCCCGCACACAGTGGGGTTATAACGATTTGAGATGTGGAACACTCACAGGCTATGCGATTCTGGACACTTGAAGTGACGAACTCATGCAGGTGGTGGGCTGCTGGCCTCTCAAGTCGAGGAACCACTGCAGGTATTGGTTTGCAGTCACCTCGAGGCCAATAATTCCCACAGGTTGCGTGCTGCTGGAGAATTGTGTCGCAGAATCGCAGTAGATGCTGGATTGCTGGCCAATGAGGGCAAGCAACCCGCACTGGTGAGGAGCTGTTTTCAACTCGAGTCAAGTAACACAAACAGGTGGAAAGCTGCAGTCGATTTGAGTCGAGAAATCCCTAAAGGCAGTGGGTTGATAACGATTAGAGATGTGGAACAATCACAGGCTATGGGATTCTGGACAGTTGAGATGACGAACCCATGCATGTGTTGGGGTGCTGGCCTCTCAAGGCGAGGAAACATGCAGGTGCTGGTTTGCTGTCACCACGAGGCTAGTAAGTCCTGCAGGAAGCGTGCTGCTAGACAATTGTGTCTAAGAATCGCAGTACAGTCTGGATTGCTGGCAACTCAGGGCTAGCAACCCTCACTGGTGAGGAGCTGCGGTCAACTCGAGTCAAGGAACACAAACAGGCGTAGATCTGCAGGCGATTTCAGTCGAGAAATCCCTGCAGACAGTGGGTTGACAATGATTTCAAGTGTGGAACACTCACAAGCTATGGGATTCTGGAAACTTGAGGTGACGAACTAATGGAGGTGGTGGGCTGCTGGCCTTTCAAGGCGAGGAACCACTGCAGTTGGTGGTTTCCTGTCACCTCGAGGCCAATAATTCCCGCATGTTGTGTGCTGCTGGAGAATTGTGTCGCAGAATCGCAGTAGATGCTGGATTGCTGGCCATTGAGGGCAAGCAACCCCAACTCGTGATGAGCTGTTGTCAACTCGACTCAAGGAACACAAACAGGTGGAAATCTGCAGGCGATTTGAGTCGAGAAATCCCCGCAGGCAGTGGGTTGATAACGATTTGAGATGTGAAACACTCACAGTCTATGGGATTCTGGACACTTGAGGTGACGAACTGATGCAGGTGGTGGGCTTCTCGCCTCTCAAGGCGATGAACCACTGCAGGTGGTGTGTTGCTTTCACCTCGTGGCTAGGAAATCCCGCAGGCTGCGTGCTGCTAGACAATTGTGTCGAAGAATCGCAGTAGACGCCGGATTTCTGGCCACTCATGGCAAGCAACCCTCACTGGTGAGGAGCTGCGGTCAACTCGAGTCAAGGAACACAAACAGGCGTAGATCTGCCGGCGATTTCAGTCGAGAAATCCCTGCAGACAGTGGGTTGACAATGATTTCAGGTGTGGAACACTCACAAGCTATGGGATTCTGGAAAATTGAGGTGACGAACTCATGCAGGAGGAGGGCTGCTGGCCTCTCAAGGCGAGGAACCACTGCAGGTGGTGGGTTGCTGTTAACTCGAGGCAAGGAAATCCGGCAGGCTGCGTGCTACTAGAGAATTGTGTCGAAGAATCGCAATAGATGCCAGATTGTTGGCCATTCAGGGCAAGCAACCCATACTGGTGAGGAGCTGTTGTCAACTCGAGTCAAGGAACAGAAACAGGTGGAGATCTGCTGGCGATTTGAGTCGAGAAATACCTACAGGCAGTGGGTTGATAACCATTTGAGATGTGGAACACTCACAGGGTATGTGATTCAGGACACTTGAGGTGACGAACTCAAGCAGGAGGTGGGATGCTGGCCTCTTAAGGCGAGGAAATACTGCAGGTGGTGGGTTGCTGTCACCTCGAGGAAAGGAAATCCAGAAGAATGCGTGCTGCTGGAGAATTGTGTCGAAGAAACGGAGTCGACGCCAGATTGCTGGCCACTCAGGGCAAGCAACCAACACTGGTGAGGAGCTGTTGTCAACTTGACTCAAGGAACAAAATAGGTTGAAATCTGCTGGCGATTTGAGTCGAGAAATGCCCGCATACAGTGTGTTGCTAACGATTTGAGATGTGGAACACTCACAGTCTATGGGATTCTGGACTCTTGAGGTGACGAACTCATGCAGGTGGTGGGCTGCTGGCCTCTCAAGCCGAGGACCCACTGCAGGTGGTTAGGTGCTGTCACCTCGAAGCAAGGAAATCCGGCAGGCTGCGTGCTGCTGGAGAAATGTGTCGAAGAATCGCAATAGACGCCGGATTGCTGGCCATTCAGGGCAAGCAATCCATACTGGTGAGGAGCTGTTGTCAACTCGAGGCAAGGAACACAAAGAGGTGGAGATCTGCTGGCGATTTGAGTCACGAAATCCCCGCAAGCAGTATGTTGATAACGATTTGAGATGTGGAACAATCACAGTCTATGGGATTCTGGACACTTGAGGTGACGAACTCATGCAGGTGGTGGGCTGCTGGCCTCTCAAGCCGAGGACCCACTGCAGGTGGTTAGGTGCTGTCACCTCGAAGCAAGGAAATCCGGCAGGCTGCGTGCTGCTGGAGAAATGTGTCGAAGAATCGCAATAGACGCCGGATTGCTGGCCATTCAGGGCAAGCAATCCATACTGGTGAGGAGCTGTTGTCAACTCGAGTCAAGGAACACAAAGAGGTGGAGATCTGCTGGCGATTTGAGTCACGAAATCCCCGCAAGCAGTATGTTGATAACGATTTGAGATGTGGAACAATCACAGGCTATAGGATTCTGCACACTTGAGGTAACAAACTCATGCAAGTGGTGGGCAGCTGGGCGCTCAAGGCGAGGAACCACTGCAGGTGTTGGGCTGCTGTCACCTCGAGGGTAGGAAACCCGGAAGGATGCGTATTGCTGGCGAATTGTGTCGCAGAATCGCAGTAGATGCTGGATTGCAGGCCAATGAGGGCAAGCAACCCCCACTGATGAGGAGCTGTTTTCAACTCGAGTCATGGATCACAATCAGGTGGAGATCTTCTTGCGATTTCAGTCGAGAAATCCCTGCAGGCAGTGGGTTGATAACGATTTGAGATGTGGAACACTCACATGGTATGGGATTCTGGACACTTGAGGTGACGAACTCATGCAGGAGGTGGGATGCTGGCCTCTCAAGGTGAGGAACCACTGCAGTGGTGGGTTGCTGTCACCTCCAGGAAAAGAAATCCGGACAACTGCGTGCTGCTGGAGAATTGTGTCGAAGAAACGGAGTAGACGCCAGATTGCTGGCCACTCAGGGCAAGCAACCCCCACTGTTGAGGAGCTGTTGTCAACTCGACTCAAGGAACACAAACAGGTGGAAATCTGCTGGCGATTTGAGTCGATATATCCCCGCATACAGTGGGTTGATAACGATTTGAGATGTGGAACACTCACAGTCTATGGGATTCTGGACTCTTGAGGTGACGAATTCATGCAGGTGATGGGCTGCTGGCCTCTCAAGATGAGGAACCACTGCAGGCGGTGCGTTGCTTTCACCTTGAGTCTAGGAAGTCCTGCAGGAAGCGTTCTGCTGGTGAATTGTGTCGAACAATCGCAGTAGACGCCGGATTGCTGGCCACTAAGGGCAAGCAACCCCCACTGGTTAGCAGCTGTTGTCAACTTGACACAAGGAAGACAAAGAGGTGGAAATCTGCAGGCGATTTAAGTCGAGAAATCCCTACAGGCAGTGGGTTGATAACGATTAGAGATGTGGAACACTCACAGGGTATGTGATTCTGGACACTTGAGGTGACGAACTCATGCAGGAGGTGGGATGATGGCCTCTTAAGGCGAGGAACCACTGCAGGTGGTGGGTTGCTGTCACCTCGAGGATAGGAAATCCGGAAGACTGCATGCTGCTGGAGAATTGTGTCGAAAAACTCAGTAGACGCCGGATTGCTGGCCACTCAGGGCAAGCAACCCCCACTGGTGAGGAGCTGTTGTCAACTCGACTCAAGGAACACAAACAGGTTGAAATCTGCAGGTGATTTCTGTCGAGAAATCCCCGCAGGCAGTGGGTTGATTACGATTTGAGATGTGAAACACTCACAGTCTATGGGATACTGGACACTTGAGGTGACGAACTCATGCAGGTGGTGGGCTGCTGGCCTTTCAAGGCGAGGAACCACTGCAGGCGGTGCGTTGATGTCACCTCGAGGCTAGGAAGTCCTGCAGGAAGCGTTCTGCTGGTCAATTGTGTCGAACAATCGCAGTAGAAGCCGGATTGCTGGCCACTCAGAGCATGCAACCCCAGCTGGTTAGCAGCTGTTGTCAAATCGAGTCAAGGAAAAGAAACAGTTGGAGATCTGTTGGCGATTTGAGTCGAGAGATCCCCGCACACAGTGGGGTTATAACGATTTGAGATGTGGAACACTCACAGGCTATGCGATTCTGGACACTTGAAGTGACGAACTCATGCAGGTGGTGGGCTGCTGGCCTCTCAAGTCGAGGAACCACTGCAGGTATTGGTTTGCAGTCACCTCGAGGCCAATAATTCCCACAGGTTGCGTGCTGCTGGAGAATTGTGTCGCAGAATCGCAGTAGATGCTGGATTGCTGGCCAATGAGGGCAAGCAACCCGCACTGGTGAGGAGCTGTTTTCAACTCGAGTCAAGTAACACAAACAGGTGGAAAGCTGCAGTCGATTTGAGTCGAGAAATCCCTAAAGGCAGTGGGTTGATAACGATTAGAGATGTGGAACAATCACAGGCTATGGGATTCTGGACAGTTGAGATGACGAACCCATGCATGTGTTGGGGTGCTGGCCTCTCAAGGCGAGGAAACATGCAGGTGCTGGTTTGCTGTCACCACGAGGCTAGTAAGTCCTGCAGGAAGCGTGCTGCTAGACAATTGTGTCTAAGAATCGCAGTACAGTCTGGATTGCTGGCAACTCAGGGCTAGCAACCCTCACTGGTGAGGAGCTGCGGTCAACTCGAGTCAAGGAACACAAACAGGCGTAGATCTGCAGGCGATTTCAGTCGAGAAATCCCTGCAGACAGTGGGTTGACAATGATTTCAAGTGTGGAACACTCACAAGCTATGGGATTCTGGAAACTTGAGGTGACGAACTAATGGAGGTGGTGGGCTGCTGGCCTTTCAAGGCGAGGAACCACTGCAGTTGGTGGTTTCCTGTCACCTCGAGGCCAATAATTCCCGCATGTTGTGTGCTGCTGGAGAATTGTGTCGCAGAATCGCAGTAGATGCTGGATTGCTGGCCATTGAGGGCAAGCAACCCCAACTCGTGATGAGCTGTTGTCAACTCGACTCAAGGAACACAAACAGGTGGAAATCTGCAGGCGATTTGAGTCGAGAAATCCCCGCAGGCAGTGGGTTGATAACGATTTGAGATGTGAAACACTCACAGTCTATGGGATTCTGGACACTTGAGGTGACGAACTGATGCAGGTGGTGGGCTTCTCGCCTCTCAAGGCGATGAACCACTGCAGGTGGTGTGTTGCTTTCACCTCGTGGCTAGGAAATCCCGCAGGCTGCGTGCTGCTAGACAATTGTGTCGAAGAATCGCAGTAGACGCCGGATTTCTGGCCACTCATGGCAAGCAACCCTCACTGGTGAGGAGCTGCGGTCAACTCGAGTCAAGGAACACAAACAGGCGTAGATCTGCCGGCGATTTCAGTCGAGAAATCCCTGCAGACAGTGGGTTGACAATGATTTCAGGTGTGGAACACTCACAAGCTATGGGATTCTGGAAAATTGAGGTGACGAACTCATGCAGGAGGAGGGCTGCTGGCCTCTCAAGGCGAGGAACCACTGCAGGTGGTGGGTTGCTGTTAACTCGAGGCAAGGAAATCCGGCAGGCTGCGTGCTACTAGAGAATTGTGTCGAAGAATCGCAATAGATGCCAGATTGTTGGCCATTCAGGGCAAGCAACCCATACTGGTGAGGAGCTGTTGTCAACTCGAGTCAAGGAACAGAAACAGGTGGAGATCTGCTGGCGATTTGAGTCGAGAAATACCTACAGGCAGTGGGTTGATAACGATTTGAGATGTGGAACACTCACAGGGTATGTGATTCAGGACACTTGAGGTGACGAACTCAAGCAGGAGGTGGGATGCTGGCCTCTTAAGGCGAGGAAATACTGCAGGTGGTGGGTTGCTGTCACCTCGAGGAAAGGAAATCCAGAAGAATGCGTGCTGCTGGAGAATTGTGTCGAAGAAACGGAGTCGACGCCAGATTGCTGGCCACTCAGGGCAAGCAACCAACACTGGTGAGGAGCTGTTGTCAACTTGACTCAAGGAACAAAATAGGTTGAAATCTGCTGGCGATTTGAGTCGAGAAATGCCCGCATACAGTGTGTTGCTAACGATTTGAGATGTGGAACACTCACAGTCTATGGGATTCTGGACTCTTGAGGTGACGAACTCATGCAGGTGGTGGGCTGCTGGCCTCTCAAGCCGAGGACCCACTGCAGGTGGTTAGGTGCTGTCACCTCGAAGCAAGGAAATCCGGCAGGCTGCGTGCTGCTGGAGAAATGTGTCGAAGAATCGCAATAGACGCCGGATTGCTGGCCATTCAGGGCAAGCAATCCATACTGGTGAGGAGCTGTTGTCAACTCGAGGCAAGGAACACAAAGAGGTGGAGATCTGCTGGCGATTTGAGTCACGAAATCCCCGCAAGCAGTATGTTGATAACGATTTGAGATGTGGAACAATCACAGTCTATGGGATTCTGGACACTTGAGGTGACGAACTCATGCAGGTGGTGGGCTGCTGGCCTCTCAAGCCGAGGACCCACTGCAGGTGGTTAGGTGCTGTCACCTCGAAGCAAGGAAATCCGGCAGGCTGCGTGCTGCTGGAGAAATGTGTCGAAGAATCGCAATAGACGCCGGATTGCTGGCCATTCAGGGCAAGCAATCCATACTGGTGAGGAGCTGTTGTCAACTCGAGTCAAGGAACACAAAGAGGTGGAGATCTGCTGGCGATTTGAGTCACGAAATCCCCGCAAGCAGTATGTTGATAACGATTTGAGATGTGGAACAATCACAGGCTATAGGATTCTGCACACTTGAGGTAACAAACTCATGCAAGTGGTGGGCAGCTGGGCGCTCAAGGCGAGGAACCACTGCAGGTGTTGGGCTGCTGTCACCTCGAGGGTAGGAAACCCGGAAGGATGCGTATTGCTGGCGAATTGTGTCGCAGAATCGCAGTAGATGCTGGATTGCAGGCCAATGAGGGCAAGCAACCCCCACTGATGAGGAGCTGTTTTCAACTCGAGTCATGGATCACAATCAGGTGGAGATCTTCTTGCGATTTCAGTCGAGAAATCCCTGCAGGCAGTGGGTTGATAACGATTTGAGATGTGGAACACTCACATGGTATGGGATTCTGGACACTTGAGGTGACGAACTCATGCAGGAGGTGGGATGCTGGCCTCTCAAGGTGAGGAACCACTGCAGTGGTGGGTTGCTGTCACCTCCAGGAAAAGAAATCCGGACAACTGCGTGCTGCTGGAGAATTGTGTCGAAGAAACGGAGTAGACGCCAGATTGCTGGCCACTCAGGGCAAGCAACCCCCACTGTTGAGGAGCTGTTGTCAACTCGACTCAAGGAACACAAACAGGTGGAAATCTGCTGGCGATTTGAGTCGATATATCCCCGCATACAGTGGGTTGATAACGATTTGAGATGTGGAACACTCACAGTCTATGGGATTCTGGAAACTTGAGGTGACGAACTCATGCAGGTGGTGGGCTGCTGGCATCTCAAGGCGAGGAACCACTGCAGGTGGTGAGGTGCTGACACCTCGAAGCAAGGAAATCCGGCAGGCTGCGTGCTGCTGGAGGAATGTGTCGAAGAATCGCAATAGACGCCGGATTGCTGGCCATTCAGGGCAAGCAACCCATAATGGTGAGGAGCTGTTGTCAACTCGCGTCAAGGAACACAAACAGGTGGAGATCTGCTTGCGATTTCAGTCGAGAAATACCTACAGGCAGTGGGTTTATAACGATTTGAGATGTGGAACACTCACAGGGTTTTGGATTCTGGACACTTGAGGTGACGAACTCATGCAGGAGGTGTAATGCTAGCCTCTTAAGGCGAGGAAACACTACAGGTGGGGGGTTGCTGTCACCTCGAGGAAAGGTAATCCGGAAGATTGCGTGCTGCTGGAGAATTGTGTCGAAGAAACGGAGTAGACGCCATATTGCTGGCCACTCAGGGCAAGCAACCCCCACTGTTGAGGAGCTGTTGTCAACTCGACTCAAGGAACACAAACAGGTGGAAATCTGCTGGCGATTTGAGTCGATATATCCCCGCATACAGTGGGTTGATAACGATTTGAGATGTGGAACACTCACAGTCTATGGGATTCTGGACACTTGAGGTGACGAACTCATGCAGGTGGTGGGCTGCTGGCATCTCAAGGCGAGGAACCACTGCAGGTGGTGAGGTGCTGACACCTCGAAGCAAGGAAATCCGGCAGGCTGCGTGCTGCTGGAGAAATGTGTCGAAGAATCGCAATAGACGCCGAATTGCTGGCCATTCAGGGCAAGCAACGCATATTGGTGAGGAGCTGTTGTCAACTCGCGTCAAGGAACACAAACAGGTGGAGATCTGCTTGCGATTTCAGTCGAGAAATACCTACAGGCAGTTGGTTGATAACGATTTGAGATGTGGAACACTCACAGGGTATTGGATTCTGGACACTTGAGGTGACGAACTCATGCAGGAGGTGGGATGCTAGCCTCTTAAGGCGAGGAAACACTACAGGAGGTGGGTTGCTGACACCTCGAGGAAAGGTAATCCGGAAGAATGCGCGCTGCTGGAGAATTGTGTCGAAGAAACGGAGTAGACGCCAGATTGCTGGCCACTCAGGACAAGCAACCCCAACTGGTGAGGAGCTGTTGTCAACTCGACTCAAGGAACAAAACAGGTGGAAATCTGCTGGCTATTTGAGTCGAGAAATGCCCGCAGGTAGTGGTTTGATAACGATTCAAGAAGTGGAACAATCACAGACTATGGGATTCTGGACACTTGAGATGACGAATTCATCCAGGTGGAGGGCTGCTGGACTCTCAAGGCGTGGAACCACTGCAGGCGGTGTGTTGGTGTCACCTCGAGGCTAGGAAGTCCTGCAGGAAGCGTGTTGCTAGAGAATTGTGTCTAAGGATCGCAGTACATGCCGGATTGTTGGCCATTCAGGGCAAGCAACCCATACTGGTGAGGAGCTGTTGTCAACTCGAGTCAAGGAACACAAACAGGTGGAGATCTTCTGGCGATTTCAGTCGAGAAATCCCTGCAGGCAGTGGGTTAATAACGATTTGAGATGTGGAACACTCACACTCTATAGGATTCTGGACACTTGAGGTGACGAACTCATGCAGATGGTGGGCTGTTGGCCTCTCAAGTCGAGGAACCACTGCAGTTGGTGGTTTCCTGTCACCTCGAGGCCAATAATTCGCGCAGGTTGCGTGCTGCTGGAGAATTGTGTCGCAGACTCGCAGTAGATGCTGGATTGCTGGCCAATGAGGGCAAGCAACCCCCACTGGTGAGGAGCTGTTTTCAACTCGAGTCATGGAACACAAACAGGTGGAGATCTGCTGGCGATTTCAGTCGAGAATTCCCTACAGGCAGTAGGTTGATAACGATTTGAGATGTGGAACCCTCACAGGCTAAGGGATTCTGGACACTTGAGGTGACGAACTTATTCAGGTAGTGGGCTGCTGGCCTCTCAAGGCGAGGAACCACTGCAGGTGGTGGCTTGCTGTCACCTCGAGGATAGGAAATCCGGAAGACTGCATGCTGCTGGGGAATTGTGTTGCAGACTCGCAGTAGATGCTGGATTGCTGGCCAATGAAGGCAAGCAACCCTCACAGGTGAGGTGCTGTTTTCAACTCGAGTCATGGAACACAAACAGGTGGAGATCTTCTGGTGATTTGAGTTGAGAAATCACCGCAGGCAGTGGGTTGATAACGATTTGAGATGTGGAACACTCACAGGCTATGGGATTCTGGACATTTGAGGTGACGAACTCATGGAGGTGGTGGGCTGCTGGCCTCTCAAGGCGAGGAACCACTGCAGTTGGTGGTTTCCTGTCACCTCGAGGCCAATAATTCCCGCAGGTTGCGTGCTGCTGGAGAATTGTGTCGCAGAATCGCAGTAGATGCTGGATTGCTGGCCATTGAGGGCAAGCAACCCCAACTGGTGATGAGCTGTTGTCAACTCGACTCAAGGAACACAAACAGGTGGAAATCTGCAGGCGATTTGAGTCGAGAAATCCCCGCAGGCAGTGGGTTGATAACGATTTGAGATGTGAAACACTCACAGTCTATGGAATTCTGGACACTTGAGGTGACGAACTCATGCAGGTGGTGGGCTTCTCGCCTCTCAAGGCGATGAACCACTGCAGGTGGTGTGTTGCTGTCACCTCGTGGCTAGGAAATCCCGCAGGCTGCGTGCTGCTAGACAATTGTGCCGAAGAATCGCAGTAGACGCCGGATTGCTGGCCACTCATGGCAAGCAACATTCACTGGTGAGGAGCTGCGGTCAACTTGAGTCAAGGAACACAAACAGGTGTAGATCTGCTGGCGATTTCAGTCGAGAAATCCCTCCAGACAGTGGGTTGACAATGATTTCAGGTGTGGAACACTCACAAGCTATGGGATTCTGGAAACTTGAGCTGGCGAACTCATGCAGGAGGAGGGCTGCTGGCCTCTCAAGGCGAGAAACCACTGCAGGTGGTGGGTAGCTGTCAACTCGAGGCAAGGAAATCAGGCAGGCTGCGTGCTGCTAGAGAATTGTGTCGAAGAATCGCAGTAGACGCCGGATTTCTGGCCACTCATGGCAAGCAACCCTCACTGGTGAGGAGCTGCGGTCAACTCGAGTCAAGGAACACAAACAGGCGTAGATCTGCCGGCGATTTCAGTCGAGAAATCCCTGCAGACAGTGGGTTGACAATGATTTCAAGTGTGGAACACTCACAAGCTATGGGATTCTGGAAACTTGAGGTGACGAACTAATGGAGGTGGTGGGCTGCTGGCCTTTCAAGGCGAGGAACCACTGCAGTTGGTGGTTTCCTGTCACCTCGAGGCCAATAATTCCCGCATGTTGTGTGCTGCTGGAGAATTGTGTCGCAGAATCGCAGTAGATGCTGGATTGCTGGCCATTGAGGGCAAGCAACCCCAACTCGTGATGAGCTGTTGTCAACTCGACTCAAGGAACACAAACAGGTGGAAATCTGCAGGCGATTTGAGTCGAGAAATCCCCGCAGGCAGTGGGTTGATAACGATTTGAGATGTGAAACACTCACAGTCTATGGGATTCTGGACACTTGAGGTGACGAACTGATGCAGGTGGTGGGCTTCTCGCCTCTCAAGGCGATGAACCACTGCAGGTGGTGTGTTGCTTTCACCTCGTGGCTAGGAAATCCCGCAGGCTGCGTGCTGCTAGACAATTGTGTCGAAGAATCGCAGTAGACGCCGGATTTCTGGCCACTCATGGCAAGCAACCCTCACTGGTGAGGAGCTGCGGTCAACTCGAGTCAAGGAACACAAACAGGCGTAGATCTGCCGGCGATTTCAGTCGAGAAATCCCTGCAGACAGTGGGTTGACAATGATTTCAGGTGTGGAACACTCACAAGCTATGGGATTCTGGAAAATTGAGGTGACGAACTCATGCAGGAGGAGGGCTGCTGGCCTCTCAAGGCGAGGAACCACTGCAGGTGGTGGGTTGCTGTTAACTCGAGGCAAGGAAATCCGGCAGGCTGCGTGCTACTAGAGAATTGTGTCGAAGAATCGAAATAGATGCCAGATTGTTGGCCATTCAGGGCAAGCAACCCATACTGGTGAGGAGCTGTTGTCAACTCGAGTCAAGGAACAGAAACAGGTGGAGATCTGCTGGCGATTTGAGTCGAGAAATACCTACAGGCAGTGGGTTGATAACGATTTGAGATGTGGAACACTCACAGGTTATGTGATTCAGGACACTTGAGGTGACGAACTCAAGCAGGAGGTGGGATGCTGGCCTCTTAAGGCGAGGAAATACTGCAGGTGGTGGGTTGCTGTCACCTCGAGGAAAGGAAATCCAGAAGAATGCGTGCTGCTGGAGAATTGTGTCGAAGAAACGGAGTCGACGCCAGATTGCTGGCCACTCAGGGCAAGCAACCAACACTGGTGAGGAGCTGTTGTCAACTTGACTCAAGGAACAAAATAGGTTGAAATCTGCTGGCGATTTGAGTCGAGAAATGCCCGCATACAGTGTGTTGCTAACGATTTGAGATGTGGAACACTCACAGTCTATGGGATTCTGGACTCTTGAGGTGACGAACTCATGCAGGTGGTGGGCTGCTGGCCTCTCAAGCCGAGGACCCACTGCAGGTGGTTAGGTGCTGTCACCTCGAAGCAAGGAAATCCGGCAGGCTGCGTGCTGCTGGAGAAATGTGTCGAAGAATCGCAATAGACGCCGGATTGCTGGCCATTCAGGGCAAGCAATCCATACTGGTGAGGAGCTGTTGTCAACTCGAGGCAAGGAACACAAAGAGGTGGAGATCTGCTGGCGATTTGAGTCACGAAATCCCCGCAAGCAGTATGTTGATAACGATTTGAGATGTGGAACAATCACAGTCTATGGGATTCTGGACACTTGAGGTGACGAACTCATGCAGGTGGTGGGCTGCTGGCCTCTCAAGCCGAGGACCCACTGCAGGTGGTTAGGTGCTGTCACCTCGAAGCAAGGAAATCCGGCAGGCTGCGTGCTGCTGGAGAAATGTGTCGAAGAATCGCAATAGACGCCGGATTGCTGGCCATTCAGGGCAAGCAATCCATACTGGTGAGGAGCTGTTGTCAACTCGAGTCAAGGAACACAAAGAGGTGGAGATCTGCTGGCGATTTGAGTCACGAAATCCCCGCAAGCAGTATGTTGATAACGATTTGAGATGTGGAACAATCACAGGCTATAGGATTCTGCACACTTGAGGTAACAAACTCATGCAAGTGGTGGGCAGCTGGGCGCTCAAGGCGAGGAACCACTGCAGGTGTTGGGCTGCTGTCACCTCGAGGGTAGGAAACCCGGAAGGATGCGTATTGCTGGCGAATTGTGTCGCAGAATCGCAGTAGATGCTGGATTGCAGGCCAATGAGGGCAAGCAACCCCCACTGATGAGGAGCTGTTTTCAACTCGAGTCATGGATCACAATCAGGTGGAGATCTTCTTGCGATTTCAGTCGAGAAATCCCTGCAGGCAGTGGGTTGATAACGATTTGAGATGTGGAACACTCACATGGTATGGGATTCTGGACACTTGAGGTGACGAACTCATGCAGGAGGTGGGATGCTGGCCTCTCAAGGTGAGGAACCACTGCAGTGGTGGGTTGCTGTCACCTCCAGGAAAAGAAATCCGGACAACTGCGTGCTGCTGGAGAATTGTGTCGAAGAAACGGAGTAGACGCCAGATTGCTGGCCACTCAGGGCAAGCAACCCCCACTGTTGAGGAGCTGTTGTCAACTCGACTCAAGGAACACAAACAGGTGGAAATCTGCTGGCGATTTGAGTCGATATATCCCCGCATACAGTGGGTTGATAACGATTTGAGATGTGGAACACTCACAGTCTATGGGATTCTGGAAACTTAAGGTGACGAACTCATGCAGGTGGTGGGCTGCTGGCATCTCAAGGCGAGGAACCACTGCAGGTGGTGAGGTGCTGACACCTCGAAGCAAGGAAATCCGGCAGGCTGCGTGCTGCTGGAGGAATGTGTCGAAGAATCGCAATAGACGCCGGATTGCTGGCCATTCAGGGCAAGCAACCCATAATGGTGAGGAGCTGTTGTCAACTCGCGTCAAGGAACACAAACAGGTGGAGGTCTGCTTGCGATTTCAGTCGAGAAATACCTACAGGCAGTGGGTTGATAACGATTTGAGATGTGGAACACTCACAGGGTTTTGGATTCTGGACACTTGAGGTGACGAACTCATGCAGGAGGTGTAATGCTAGCCTCTTAAGGCGAGGAAACACTACAGGTGGGGGGTTGCTGTCACCTCGAGGAAAGGTAATCCGGAAGATTGCGTGCTGCTGGAGAATTGTGTCGAAGAAACGGAGTAGACGCCATATTGCTGGCCACTCAGGGCAAGCAACCCCCACTGTTGAGGAGCTGTTGTCAACTCGACTCAAGGAACACAAACAGGTGGAAATCTGCTGGCGATTTGAGTCGATATATCCCCGCATACAGTGGGTTGATAACGATTTGAGATGTGGAACACTCACAGTCTATGGGATTCTGGACACTTGAGGTGACGAACTCATGCAGGTGGTGGGCTGCTGGCATCTCAAGGCGAGGAACCACTGCAGGTGGTGAGGTGCTGACACCTCGAAGCAAGGAAATCCGGCAGGCTGCGTGCTGCTGGAGAAATGTGTCGAAGAATCGCAATAGACGCCGAATTTCTGGCCATTCAGGGCAAGCAACGCATATTGGTGAGGAGCTGTTGTCAACTCGCGTCAAGGAACACAAACAGGTGGAGATCTGCTTGCGATTTCAGTCGAGAAATACCTACAGGCAGTTGGTTGATAACGATTTGAGATGTGGAACACTCACAGGGTATTGGATTCTGGACACTTGAGGTGACGAACTCATGCAGGAGGTGGGATGCTAGCCTCTTAAGGCGAGGAAACACTACAGGAGGTGGGTTGCTGACACCTCGAGGAAAGGTAATCCGGAAGAATGCGCGCTGCTGGAGAATTGTGTCGAAGAAACGGAGTAGACGCCAGATTGCTGGCCACTCAGGGCAAGCAACCCCAACTGGTGAGGAGCTGTTGTCAACTCGACTCAAGGAACAAAACAGGTGGAAATCTGCTGGCTATTTGAGTCGAGAAATGCCCGCAGGCAGTGGTTTGATAACGATTTAAGAAGTGGAACAATCACAGACTATGGGATTCTGGACACTTGAGATGACGAATTCATCCAGGTGGAGGGCTGCTGGACTCTCAAGGCGTGGAACCACTGCAGGCGGTGTGTTGGTGTCACCTCGAGGCTAGGAATTCCTGCAGGAAGCGTGTTGCTAGAGAATTGTGTCTAAGGATAGCAGTACATGCCGGATTGTTGGCCATTCAGGGCAAGCAACCCATACTGGTGAGGAGCTGTTGTCAACTCGAGTCAAGGAACACAAACAGGTGGAGATCTTCTGGCGATTTCAGTCGAGAAATCCCTGCAGGCAGTGGGTTAATAACGATTTGAGATGTGGAACACTCACACTCTATAGGATTCTGGACACTTGAGGTGACGAACTCATGCAGATGGTGGGCTGTTGGCCTCTCAAGTCGAGGAACCACTGCAGTTGGTGGTTTCCTGTCACCTCGAGGCCAATAATTCGCGCAGGTTGCGTGCTGCTGGAGAATTGTGTCGCAGACTCGCAGTAGATGCTGGATTGCTGGCCAATGAGGGCAAGCAACCCCCACTGGTGAGGAGCTGTTTTCAACTCGAGTCATGGAACACAAACAGGTGGAGATCTGCTGGCGATTTCAGTCGAGAATTCCCTACAGGCAGTAGGTTGATAACGATTTGAGATGTGGAACCCTCACAGGCTAAGGGATTCTGGACACTTGAGGTGACGAACTTATTCAGGTAGTGGGCTGCTGGCCTCTCAAGGCGAGGAACCACTGCAGGTGGTGGCTTGCTGTCACCTCGAGGATAGGAAATCCGGAAGACTGCATGCTGCTGGGGAATTGTGTTGCAGACTCGCAGTAGATGCTGGATTGCTGGCCAATGAAGGCAAGCAACCCTCACAGGTGAGGTGCTGTTTTCAACTCGAGTCATGGAACACAAACAGGTGGAGATCTTCTGGTGATTTGAGTTGAGAAATCACCGCAGGCAGTGGGTTGATAACGATTTGAGATGTGGAACACTCACAGGCTATGGGATTCTGGACACTTGAGGTGACGAACTCATGGAGGTGGTGGGCTGCTGGCCTCTCAAGGCGAGGAACCACTGCAGTTGGTGGTTTCCTGTCACCTCGAGGCCAATAATTCCCGCAGGTTGCGTGCTGCTGGAGAATTGTGTCGCAGAATCGCAGTAGATGCTGGATTGCTGGCCATTGAGGGCAAGCAACCCCAACTGGTGATGAGCTGTTGTCAACTCGACTCAAGGAACACAAACAGGTGGAAATCTGCAGGCGATTTGAGTCGAGAAATCCCCGCAGGCAGTGGGTTGATAACGATTTGAGATGTGAAACACTCACAGTCTATGGAATTCTGGACACTTGAGGTGACGAACTCATGAAGGTGGTGGGCTTCTCACCTCTCAAGGCGATGAACCACTGCAGGTGGTGTGTTGCTGTCACCTCGTGGCTAGGAAATCCCGCAGGCTGCGTGCTGCTAGACAATTGTGCCGAAGAATCGCAGTAGACGCCGGATTGCTGGCCACTCATGGCAAGCAACATTCACTGGTGAGGAGCTGCGGTCAACTTGAGTCAAGGAACACAAACAGGTGTAGATCTGCTGGCGATTTCAGTCGCGAAATCCCTCCAGACAGTGGGTTGACAATGATTTCAGGTGTGGAACACTCACAAGCTATGGGATTCTGGAAACTTGAGGTGGCGAACTCATGCAGGAGGAGGGCTGCTGGCCTCTCAAGGCGAGAAACCACTGCAGGTGGTGGGTAGCTGTCAACTCGAGGCAAGGAAATCAGGCAGGCTGCGTGCTGCTAGAAAATTGTGTCGAAGAATCGCAATAGATGCCGGATTGTTGGCCATTCAGGGCAAGCAACCCATACTGGTGAGGAGCTGTTGTCAACTCGCGTCAAGGAACACAAACAGGTGGAGATCTGCTTGCGATTTCAGTCGAGAAATACCTACAGGCAGTGGGTTGATAACGATTTGAGATGTTGAATACTCACAGGGTATGGGATTCTGGACACTTGAGGTGACGAACTCATGCAGGAGGTGGGATGCTGGCCTCTTAAGGCGAGGAAACACTGCAGGTGGTGGGTTGCTGTCACCTTCAGGATAGGAAATCCGGAAGACTGCATACTGCTGGAGAATTGTGTAAGAATCGCAATAGACGCCGGATTGCTGGCCATTCAGGGCAAGCAACCCATACTGGTGAGGAGCTGTTGTCAACTCGAGTCAAGGAACACAAACAGGTGGAGATCTTCTGTCGATTTGAGTCAAGAAATCCCCGCAAGCAGTATGTTGATAACAATTTGAGATGTGGAACAATCACAGGCTATGGGATTTTGCACACTTGAGGTAACGAACTCATGCAAGTGGTGGGCTGCTGGCCGCTCAAGGCGAGGAACCACTGCAGGTGTTGGGCTGCTGTCACCTCGAGGGTAGGAAACGCGGCAGGATGCGTACTGCTGGAGAATTGTGTCTCAGAAATACAGTAGATGCTGGATTGCAGGCCAATGAGGGCAAGCAACCCCCACTGGTGAGGAGCTGTTTTCAACTCGAGTCAAGGAACACAAACAGGTGGAGATCTTCTGGCGATTTCAGTCGAGAAATCCCTGCAGGCAGTGGGTTAATAACGATTTGAGATGTGGAACACTCACATGGTATGGGATTCTGGACACTTGAGGTGACGAAATCATGCAAGAGGTGGGATGCTGGCCTCTCAAGTAGAGGAAACACTGCAGTGGTGGATTGCTGTCACCTCCAGGAAAAGAAATCCAGAAGACTGCGTGCTGCTGGAGAATTGTGTCGAAGAAACGGAGTAGACGCCACATTGCTGGCCACTCAGGGCAAGCAACCCTCACTGGTGAGGAGCTGTTGTCAACTCGACTCAAGGAACACAAACAGGTGGAAATCTGCTGGCGATTTGAGTCGATATATCCCCGCATACAGTGGGTTGATAACGATTTGAGATGTGGAACACTCACACTCTATAGGATTCTGGACACTTGAGGTGACAAACTCATGCAGGTGGTGGGCTGCTGGCCTCTCAAGGCGAGGAACCACTGCAGGCGGTGTGTTGCTGTCACCTCGAGGCTAGGAAGTCCTGCAGGAAGCGTTTAGCTGGTGAATTGTGTCGAACAATCGCAGTAGACGCCGGATTGCTGGCCACTCAGGGCAAGCAACCCCCACTGGTTAGCAGCTGTTGTCAAATCGAGTCAAGGAACACAAACAGGTGGATATCTGCTGGTGATTTGAGTTGAGAAATCCCCGCAGGCAGTGGGTTGATAACGATTTGAGATGTGGAACCCTCACAGGCTATGGGATTCTGAACAATTGAGGTGACGAACTCATGCAGATGGTGGGCTGTTGGCCTCTCAAGTCGAGGAACCACTGCAGTTGGTGGTTTCCTGTCACCTCGAGGCCAATAATTCGCGCAGGTTGCGTGCTGCTGGAGAATTGTGTCGCAGACTCGCAGTAGATGCTGGATTGCTGGCCAATGAGGGCAAGCAACCCCCACTGGTGAGGAGCTGTTTTCAACTCGAGTCATGGAACACAAACAGGTGGAGATCTGCTGGCGATTTCAGTCGAGAATTCCCTACAGGCAGTAGGTTGATAACGATTTGAGATGTGGAACCCTCACAGGCTAAGGGATTCTGGACACTTGAGGTGACGAACTTATTCAGGTAGTGGGCTGCTGGCCTCTCAAGGCGAGGAACCACTGCAGGTGGTGGCTTGCTGTCACCTCGAGGATAGGAAATCCGGAAAACTGCATGCTGCTGGGGAATTGTGTTGCAGACTCGCAGTAGATGCTGGATTGCTGGCCAATGAAGGCAAGCAACCCTCACAGGTGAGGTGCTGTTTTCAACTCGAGTCGTGGAACACAAACAGGTGGAGATCTTCTGGTGATTTGAGTTGAGAAATCACCGCAGGCAGTGGGTTGATAACGATTTGAGATGTGGAACACTCACAGGCTATGGGATTCTGGACACTTGAGGTGACGAACTCATGGAGGTGGTGGGCTGCTGGCCTCTCAAGGCGAGGAACCACTGCAGTTGGTGGTTTCCTGTCACCTCGAGGCCAATAATTCCCGCAGGTTGCGTGCTGCTGGAGAATTGTGTCGCAGAATCGCTGTAGATGCTTGATTGCTGGCCATTGAGGGCAAGCAACCCCAACTGGTGATGAGCTGTTGTCAACTCGACTCAAGGAACACAAACAGGTGGAAATCTGCAGGCGATTTGAGTCGAGAAATCCCCGCAGGCAGTGGGTTGATAACGATTTGAGATGTGAAACACTCACAGTCTATGGGATTCTGGACACTTGAGGTGACGAACTCATGCAGGTGGTGGGCTTCTCGCCTCTCAAGGCGATGAACCACTGCAGGTGGTGTGTTGCTGTCACCTCGTGGCTAGGAAATCCCGCAGGCTGCGTGCTGCTAGACAATTGTGTCGAAGAATCGCAATAGATGCCGGATTGTTGGCCATTCAGGGCAAGCAACCCATACTGGTGAGGAGCTGTTGTCAACTCGCGTCAAGGAACACAAACAGGTGGAGATCTGCTTGCGATTTCAGTCGAGAAATACCTACAGGCAGTGGGTTGATAACGATTTGAGATGTTGAATACTCACAGGGTATGGGATTCTGGACACTTGAGGTGACGAACTCATGCAGGAGGTTGGATGCTGGCCTCTTAAGGCGAGGAAACACTGCAGGTGGTGGGTTGCTGTCACCTTCAGGATAGGAAATCCGGAAGACTGCATACTGCTGGAGAATTGTGTAAGAATCGCAATAGACGCCGGATTGCTGGCCATTCAGGGCAAGCAACCCATACTGGTGAGGAGCTGTTGTCAACTCGAGTCAAGGAACACAAACAGGTGGAGATCTTCTGTCGATTTGAGTCAAGAAATCCCCGCAAGCAGTATGTTGATAACAATTTGAGATGTGGAACAATCACAGGCTATGGGATTTTGCACACTTGAGGTAACGAACTCATGCAAGTGGTGGGCTGCTGGCCGCTCAAGGCGAGGAACCACTGCAGGTGTTGGGCTGCTGTCACCTCGAGGGTAGGAAACCCGGCAGGATGCGTACTGCTGGAGAATTGTGTCTCAGAAATACAGTAGATGCTGGATTGCAGGCCAATGAGGGCAAGCAACCCCTACTGGTGAGGAGCTGTTTTCAACTCGAGTCAAGGAACACAAACAGGTGGAGATCTTCTGGCGATTTCAGTCGAGAAATCCCTGCAGGCAGTGGGTTAATAACGATTTGAGATGTGGAACACTCACATGGTATGGGTTTCTGGACACTTGAGGTGACGAAATCATGCAAGAGGTGGCATGCTGGCCTCTCAAGGAGAGGAAACACTGCAGTGGTGGATTGCTGTCACCTCCAGGAAAAGAAATCCAGAAGACTGCGTGCTGCTGGAGAATTGTGTCGAAGAAACGGAGTAGACGCCACATTGCTGGCCACTCAGGGCAAGCAACCCTCACTGGTGAGGAGCTGTTGTCAACTCGACTCAAGGAACACAAACAGGTGGAAATCTGCTGGCGATTTGAGTCGATATATCCCCGCATACAGTGGGTTGATAACGATTTGAGATGTGGAACACTCACACCCTATAGGATTCTGGACACTTGAGGTGACAAACTCATGCAGGTGGTGGGCTGCTGGCCTCTCAAGGCGAGGAACCACTGCAGGCGGTGTGTTGCTGTCACCTCGAGGCTAGGAAGTCCTGCAGGAAGCGTTTAGCTGGTGAATTGTGTCGAACAATCGCAGTAGACGCCGGATTGCTGGCCACTCAGGGCAAGCAACCCCCACTGGTTAGCAGCTGTTGTCAAATCGAGTCAAGGAACACAAACAGGTGGATATCTGCTGGTGATTTGAGTTGAGAAATCCCCGCAGGCAGTGGGTTGATAACGATTTGAGATGTGGAACCCTCACAGGCGATGGGATTCTGAACAATTGAGGTGACGAACTCATGCAGATGGTGGGCTGTTGGCCTCTCAAGTCGAGGAACCACTGCAGTTGGTGGTTTCCTGTCACCTCGAGGCCAATAATTCGCGCAGGTTGCGTGCTGCTGGAGAATTGTGTCGCAGACTCTCAGTAGATGCTGGATTGCTGGCCAATGAGGGCAAGCAACCCCCACTGGTGAGGAGCTGTTTTCAACTCGAGTCATGCAACACAAACAGGTGGAGATCTGCTGGCGATTTCAGTCGAGAATTCCCTACAGGCAGTAGGTTGATAACGATTTGAGATGTGGAACCCTCACAGGCTAAGGGATTCTGGAAACTTGAGGTGACGAACTTATTCAGGTAGTGGGCTGCTGGCCTCTCAAGGCGAGGAACCACTGCAGGTGGTGGCTTGCTGTCACCTCGAGGATAGGAAATCCGGAAAACTGCATGCTGCTGGGGAATTGTGTTGCAGACTCGCTGTAGATGCTGGATTGCTGGCCAATGAAGGCAAGCAACCCTCACAGGTGAGGTGCTGTTTTCAACTCGAGTCATGGAACACAAACAGGTGGAGATCTTCTGGTGATTTGAGCTGAGAAATCACCGCAGGCAGGGGGTTGATAACAATTTGAGATGTGGAACACTCACAGGCTATGGGATTCTGGACACTTGAGGTGACGAACTCATGGAGGTGGTGGGCTGCTGGCCTCTCAAGTCGAGGAACCACTGCAGTTGGTGGTTTCCTGTCACCTCGAGGCCAATAATTCCCGCAGGTTGCGTGCTGCTGGAGAATTGTGTCGCAGAATCGCTGTAGATGCTGGATTGCTGGCCATTGAGGGCAAGCAACCCCAACTGGTGATGAGCTGTTGTCAACTCGACTCAAGGAACACAAACAGGTGGAAATCTGCAGGCGATTTGAGTCGAGAAATCCCCGCAGGCAGTGGGTTGATAACGATTTGAGATGTGAAACACTCACAGTCTATGGGATTCTGGACACTTGAGGTGACGAACTCATGCAGGTGGTGGGCTTCTCGCCTCTCAAGGCGATGAACCACTGCAGGTGGTGTGTTGCTGTCACCTCGTGGCTAGGAAATCCCGCAGGCTGCGTGCTGCTAGACAATTGTGCCGAAGAATCGCAGTAGACGCCGGATTACTGGCCACTCATGGCAAGCAACATTCACTGGTGAGGAGCTGCGGTCAACTTGAGTCAAGGAACACAAACAGGTGTAGATCTGCTGGCGATTTCAGTCGAGAAATCCCTCCAGACAGTGGGTTGACAATGATTTCAGGTGTGGAACACTCACAAGCTATGGGATTCTGGAAACTTGAGGTGGCGAACTAATGCAGGAGGAGGGCTGCTGGCCTCTCAAGGCGAGAAACCACTGCAGGTGGTGGGTTGCTTTCAACTCGAGGCAAGGAAATCAGGCAGGCTGCGTGCTGCTAGAGAATTGTGTCGAAGAATCGCAATAGATGCCGGATTGTTGGCCATTCAGGGCAAGCAACCCATACTGGTGAGGAGCTGTTGTCAACTCGCGTCAAGGAACACAAACAGGTGGAGATCTGCTTGCGATTTCAGTCGAGAAATACCTACAGGCAGTGGGTTGATAACGATTTGAGATGTTGAATACTCACAGGGTATGGGATTCTGGACACTTGAGGTGACGAACTCATGCAGGAGGTGGGATGCTGGCCTCTTAAGGCGAGGAAACACTGCAGGTGGTGGGTTGCTGTCACCTTCAGGATAGGAAATCCGGAAGACTGCATACTGCTGGAGAATTGTGTAAGAATCGCAATAGACGCCGGATTGCTGGCCATTCAGGGCAAGCAACCCATACTGGTGAGGAGCTGTTGTCAACTCGAGTCAAGGAACACAAACAGGTGGAGATCTTCTGTCGATTTGAGTCAAGAAATCCCCGCAAGCAGTATGTTGATAACAATTTGAGATGTGGAACACTCACAGGGTATGTGATTCTGGACACTTGAGGTGACGAACTCATGCAGGAGGTGGGATGCTGGCCTCTTAACGCGAGGAACCACTGCAGGTGGTGGGTTGCTGTCACCTCGAGAATAGGAAATCCGGAAGACTGCATGCTGCTGGAGAATTGTGTCGATGAAACGCAGTAGACGCTGGATTGCTGGCCACTCAGGGCAAGCAACCCCCATTGGTGAGGAGCTGTTGTCAACTCGACTCAAGGAACACAAACAGGTGGAAATCTGCAGGCGATTTGAGTCGAGAAATCCCCGCAGGCAGTGGGTTGATAACGATTTGAGATGTGAAACACTCACAGTCTATGGGATTCTGGACACCTGAGGTGACGAACTCATGCAGGTGGTGGGCTGCTGGCCTCTCAAGGTGAGGAACCACTGCAGGCAGTGCGTTGCTTTCACCTTGAGTCTAGGAAGTCCTGCAGGAAGCGTTCTGCTGGTGAATTGTGTCGAACAATCGCAGTAGACGCCGGATTGCTGGCCACTCAGGGCAAGCAACCCCCACTGGTTAGCAGCTATTGTCAAATCGAGTCAAGGAACACAAACAGGTGGAGATCTGCTGGCGATTTGAGTCGAGAGATCCCCGCACACAGTGGGTTTATAACGACTTGAGATGTGGAACACTCACAGGCTATGTGATTCTGGACACTTGAGGTGACAATCTCATGCAGGAGGTGGGATGCTGGCCTCTTAAGGCGAGGAACCACTGCAGGTGGTGGGTTGCTGTCACCTTCAGGATAGGAAATCCGCAAGACTGCATACTGCTGGAGAATTGTGTCGAAGAAACGCAGTAGACGCCGGATTGCTGGCCACTCAGGGCAAGAAACCCCCACTGGTGAGGAGCTGTTGTCAACTTGACTCAAGGAACACAAACAGATGGAAATCTGCAGGTGATTTAAGTCGAGAAATCCGTACAGGCAGTGGGTTGATAACGATTAGAGATGTGGAACACTCACAGGGTATGGGATTCTGGACACTTGAGGTGACTAACTCATGCAGGAGGTGGGATGCTGGCCTCTTAAGGCGAGGAACCACTGCAGGTGGTGGGTTGCTGTCACCTCGAGGATAGGAAATCCGGAAGACTGCATGCTGCTGGAGAATGGTGTCGAAGAAACGCAGTAGACGCCGGATTGCTGGGCACTCAGAGCAAGCAACCCCCACTGGTGAGGAGCTATTGTCAAATCGAGTCAAGGAACACAAACAGGTGGAGATCTGTTGGCGATTTGAGTCGAGAGATCCCCGCACACAGTGGGGTTATATCGATTTGAGATGTGGAACACTCACAGGCTATGGGATTCTGGACACTTGAGGTGATGAACTCATGCAGGTGGTTGGCTGCTGGCCTCTCAAGGCGAGGAACCACTGCAGGTATTTTTTTGCATTCACCTTCGAGGCCAATAATTCCCGCAGGTTGCGTGCGGCTGGAGAATTGTGTCGCAGACTCGCAGTAGATGCTGGATTGCTGGCCAATGAGGGCAAGCAACCCCCACTGGTGAGGAGATGTTTTCAACTCGAGTCAAGGAACACAAACAGGTGGAAATCTGCAGGCGATTTGAGTCGAGAAATCCCTACAGGCAGTGGGTTGATAACGATTAGAGATGTGGAACAATCACAGGCTATGGGATTCTGGACAGTTGAGAAGACGAACCCATGCATGTGTTGGGCTGCTGGCCTCTCAAGGCGAGGAAACATGCAGGTGCAGGGTTGCTGTCACCTCGAGGCTTGGAAGTCCTGCAGGAAGCGTGCTGCTCGAGAATTGTGTCTAAGAATCGCAGTACAGTCCGGATTGCTGGCAACTCAGGGCAAGCAACCCCCCCCTGGTGAACAGCTGTTGTCAACTCGGGTCAAGGAACACAAACAGGTGGATATCTTCTGGTGATATGAGTGGAGAAATCACCGCAGGCAGTGGGTTGATAACGATTTGAGATGTGGAACACTCACAGGCTATGGGATTCTGGACACTTAAGGTGACAAACTCATGGAGGTGGTGGGCTGCTGGCCTCTCAAGGCGAGGAACCACTGCAGTTGGTGGTTTCCTGTCACCTCGAGGCCGATAATTTCAACAGGTTACGTCTGCTGGAGAATTGTGTCGAAGAATCGCAGTAGACGCCGGATTGCTGGCCACTCATGGCAAGCAACCCCCCCTGGTGAGCAGCTTTTGTCAACTCGGGTCAAGGAAAACAAACAGTTGGAGATCTGTTGGCGATTTGAGTCGAGAGATCCCCGCACACAGTGGGGTTATAATGATTTGAGATGTGGAACACTCACAGGGTATGGGATTCTGGACACTTGAGGTGACGAACCCATGCAGGTGGTGGGATGATGGCCTCTCAAGTCGAGGAACCATTGTAGGTATTTGTTTGCAGTTACCTCGAGGCCAATAATTCCCGCAGGTTGCGTGCTGCTGGAGAATTGTGTCGCAGAATCGCAGTAGATGCTGGACTGCTGGCCAATGAGGGCAAGCAACACCCACTGGTGAGGAGCTGTTTTTAACTCGAGTCAAGGTACACAAACAGGTGGAAATCTGCAGGCGATTTGAGTCGAGAAAACCCCGCAGACAGTGGGTTGATAACGATTTAAGAAGTGGAACAATCACAGGCTATGGGATTCTGGACACTTGAGATGACGAACTCATGCAGGTGGTGGGCTGCTGGCCTCTCAAGGTGAGGAACCACTGCAGTTGGTGGGTTCCTGTCACGTCGAGGCCAATAATTCCCGCATGTTGAGTGCTGCTGGTGAATGGTGTCGAAGAAACGCAGTAGACGCCGGATTGCTGGCCACTCATGTCAAGCAACCCCCACTGGTGAGGAGCTGTTGTCAACTCGACTCAAGGAACACAAACAGGTGGAAATCTGCAGGCGATTTGAGTCGAGAGATCCCCGCACACAGTGGGGTTATATCGATTTGAGATGTGGAACACTCACAGGCTATGGGATTCTGGACACTTGAGGTGATGAACTCATGCAGGTGGTGGGCTGCTGGCCTCTCAAGGCGAGGAACCACTGCAGGTATTGGTTTGCATTCACCTTCGAGGCCAATAATTCCCGCAGGTTGCGTGCGGCTGGAGAATTGTGTCGCAGACTCGCAGTAGATGCTGGATTGCTGGCCAATGAGGGCAAGCAACCCCCACTGGTGAGGAGCTGTTTTCAACTCGAGTCAAGGAACACAAACAGGTGGAAATCTGCAGGCGATTTGAGTCGAGAAATCCCTACAGGCAGTGGGTTGATAACGATTAGAGATGTGGAACAATCACAGGCTATGGGATTCTGGACAGTTGAGATGACGAACCCATGCATGTGTTGGGCTGCTGACCTCTCAAGGCGAGGAAACATGCAGGTGCAGGGTTGCTGTCACCTCGAGGCTTGGAAGTCCTGCATGAAGCGTGCTGCTCGAGAATTGTGTCTAAGAATCGCAGTACAGTCCGGATTGCTGGCAACTCAGGGCAAGCAACCCCCCCGTGGTGAACAGCTGTTGTCAACTCGGGTCAAGGAACACAAACAGGTGGATATCTTCTGGTGATATGAGTGGAGAAATCACCGCAGGCAGTGGGTTGATAACGATTTGAGATGTGGAACACTCACAGGCTATGGGATTCTGGACACTTAAGGTGACAAACTCATGGAGGTGGTGGGCTGCTGGCCTCTCAAGGCGAGGAACCACTGCAGTTGGTGGTTTCCTGTCACCTCGAGGCCAATAATTTCAACAGGTTACGTCTGCTGGAGAATTGTGTCGAAGAATCGCAGTAGACGCCGGATTGCTGGCCACTCATGGCAAGCAACCCTCACTGGTGAGGAGCTGCGGTCAACTCGAGTCAAGGAACACAAACAGGTGTAGATCTGCTGGCGATTTGAGTCGAGAAATACCTACAGGCAGTGGGTTGATAACGATTTGAGATGTGGAACACTCACAGGATATGGGATTCTGGGCACTTGAGGTGACGAACTCATGCAGGAGGTGGGATGCTGGCCTCTCAAGGCGAGGAAGCACTGCAGGTGGTGGGTTGCTGTCACATCGAGGAAAGGAAATCCTGAAGAATGCGTGCTGCTGGAGATTTGTGTCGAAGAAACGGAGTAGACGCCAGATTACTGGCCACTCAGGGCAAGCAACCCCCACTGGTGAGGAGCTGTTGTCAACTCGAATCAAGGAACAAAACAGGTGGAAATCTGCTGGTGATTTGAGTCGAGAAATGCCCGCATACAGTGTGTTGATAACGATTTGAGATTTGGAACACTCACAGTCTATGGGATTCTGGACACTTGAGGTGACGAACTCATGCAGGTGGTGGGCTCCAGGCCTCTCATGGCGAGGAACCACTGCAGGTGGTGAGTTGCTGTCACCTCGAGGCAAGGAAATCCGGCAGGCTGCGTACTGCTGGCGAAATGTGTCGAAGAATCGCAATAGACGCCGGATTGCTGGCCATTCAGGGCAAGCATCCCATACTGGTGAGGAGCTGTTGTCAACTCGAGTCAAGGAACACAAACAGGTGGAGATCTGCTAGCGATTTGAGTCAAGAAATCCCCGCAAGCAGTATGTTGATAACAATTTGAGATGTGGAACAATCACAGGCTATGGGATTCTGGACAGTTGAGATGACGAACTCATGCAGGTGGTGGGCTGCTGGCCACTCAAGGCGAGGAACCACTGCACGTGGTGGGTTGCTGTCACCTCGAGGCTAAGAAGTCCTGCAGGAAGCGTGCTGCTAGAGAATTGTGCCTAAGAATCGCAGTACAGTCCGGATTGCTGGCAACTCTGGGCAAGCAACCCCCCCGGTGAGCAGCTTTTGTCAACTCGGGTCAAGGAAAACAAACAGTTGGAGATCTGTTGGCGATTTGAGTCGAGAAATCCCTGCACACAGTAGGTTGATGACGATTTTAGATGTGCAACACTCACAGGCTATGGGATTCTGGACACTTGAGATGACGAACTCATGCAGGTGGTGGGCTGCTGGCCTCTCAAGGTGAGGAACCACTGCAGTTGGTGGGTTCCTGTCACCTCGAGGCCAATAATTCCCGCATGTTGAGTGCTGCTGGTGAATTGTGTCGAAGAAACGCAGTAGACGCCGGATTGCTTGCCACTCAGGGCAAGAAACCCCCACTGGTGAGGAGCTGTTGTCAAATCGAGACCCAGGAACACAAACAGGTGGAGATCTGCTGGCGATTTGAGTCAAGAAATCCCCGCAAGCAGTATGTTGATAACAATTTGAGATGTGGAACAATCACAGGCTATGGGATTTTGCACACTTGAGGTAACGAACTCATGCAAGTGGTGGGCTGCTGGCCTCTCAAGGCGAGGAAACACTGCAGGTGTTGTTTTGCTGCCACCTCGAGGGTATGAAACCCGGCAGGATGCGTACTGCTGGAGAATTGTGTCGAAGAATCGCAGTAGACGCTGGATTGCTGACCACTCAGGGCAAGCAACAACCACTCGTGAGGAGCTGTTGTAAACTCGAGTCAAGGAACACAAACAGGTGGAGATCTGCTGTCGATTTGAGTCGAGAAATCCCCGCAGGCAGTGGGTTGATAACGATATAAGAAGTGGAACAATCACAGGCTATGGGATTCTGGACAGTTGAGATGATGAACTCATGCAGGTCGTAGGCTGTTGGCCACTTAAGGCGAGGAACCACTGCAGGTGGTGGGTTGCTGTCACCTCGAGGCTAGGAAGTCCTGCAGGAAGCGTGCTGCTAGAGAATTGTGTATAAGAATCGCAGTACAGGCCGGATTACTGGCAACTCAGGGCAAGCAACCCCCCCCTGGTGAGCAGCTGTTGTCAACTGGGGTCAAGGAACACAAACATGTGGAGATCTGCTGGTGATTTGAGTCGAGAAATCCCCGCAGGAAGTGGGTTGATAACGATTTGAGATGTGGAACATTCACAGGCTATGGGATTCTGGACACTTGAGGTGAGGAATTCATGCAGGTGGTGGGCTGCTGGCCTCTCAAGGCGAGGAACCACTGCAGGTGGTGATTTCCTGTAGCCCGAGGCCAATACTTCCCGCAGGTTGCGTGCTGCTGGAGAATTTTGTCGCAAAATCACATTAGATGCTGGATTGCTGGCCAATGAGGGCAAGCAACCCCCATTGGTGAGGAGCTGTTTTAAACTCGATTAAATGAACACAAACAGGTGGAGATCTGTTGGCGATTTAAGTCGAGAAATCCCTGCAGGCAGTGGGTTGATAACAATTTGAGATGTGGAACACTCACAGGCTATGGGATTCTGGGCACTTGAGGTGACGAACTCATGCAGGTGGTGGGCTGCTGGCCTCTCAAGGCGAGGAACCACTGCAGGTGGTGAGTTGCTGTCACCTCGAGGGTAGGAAACCCGGCAGGATGCGTACTGCTGGAGAATTGTGTCGAAGAATCGCAGTATACGCCGGATTGCTGGCCAATGAGGGCAAGCAACCCCCACTGGTTAGCAGCTGTTGTCAAGTCAACTCAAGGAACACAAACATGTGGAGATCTGCTGGTGATTTGAGTCGAGAAATCCCCGCAGGCAGTGGGTTGATAACGATTTGAGATGTGGAACACTCACAGGCTATGTGATTCTGGACACTTGAGGTGACGAGCTCATGCAGCTGGTGGGCTGCGGGCCTCTCAAGGCAAGGAAATCCGGCAGGCTGTGTGCTGCTGGAGAATTGTGTCGCAGAATTGCAATAGACGCCGGATTGCTGGCCATTCAGGGCAAGCAACCCATACTGGTGAGGAGCTGTTCTCAATTTGAGTCAAGGAACACAAACATGTGGAGATCTGCTTTCGATTTGAGTCGAGAAATCCCCGCAGGCAGTGGGTTGATAACGATATAAGAAGTGGAACAATCACAGGCTCTGGGATTCTGGACAGTTGAGATGATGAACTCATGCAGGTCGTGGGCTGTTGACCACTCAAGGCGAGGAACCACTGCAGGTGGTGGGTTGCTGTCACCTCGAGGCTAGGAATTCCTGCAGGAAGCGTGCTGCTAGAGAATTGTGTCTAAGAATCGCAGTACAGGCCGGATTGCTTGCAACTCAGGGCAAGCAACCCCCCCTGGTGAGCAGCTGTTGTCAATTGGGGTCAAGGAACACAAACATGTGGAGATCTGCTGGTGATTTGAGTCGAGAAATCCCCGCAGGCAGTGGGTTGATAACGAGTTGAGATGTGGAACATTCACAGGCTATGGGATTCTGGACACTTGAGGTGAGGAATTCATGCAGGTGGTGGGCTGCTGGACTCTCAAGGCGAGGAACCACTGCAGGTGGTGATTTCCTGTAACCCGAGGCCAATAATTCCCGCAGGTTGCGTGCTGCTGGAGAATTGTGTCGCAGAATCGCATTAAATGCTGGATTGCTGGCCAATGAGGGCAAGCAACCCCCATTGGTGAGGAGCTGTTTTAAACTCGATTAAAGGAACACAAACAGGTGGAGATCTGTTGGCGATTTAAGTCGAGAAATCCCTGCAGGCAGTGGGTTGATAACAATTTGAGATGTGGAACACTCACAGGGTATGGGATTCTGGACACTTGAGGTAACGTACTCATGCAGGAGGTAGGATGCTGGCCTCTAAAGGCGAGGAACCACTGCAGGTATTGGTTTGCAGTCACCTCGAGGCCAATAATTCCCGCAGGTTGCGTGCTTCTGGAGAATTGTGTCGAAGAAACGGAGTAGACGCCAGATTGCTGGCCACTCAGGGCAACCAACCCCCAATGGTGAGGAGCTTTTGTCAACTCGACTTAAGGAACACAAACATGTGGAGATCTGCTGGCGATTGGAGTCTAGAAATGCACGCAAGCAGTATGTTGATAAGAAATGTGGAACATTCACAGGCTATGGGATTCTGGGCACTTGAGGTGACGAACTCATGCAGGTGTTGTGCTGCTGGCCTCTCAAGGCTAGGAACCACTGCAGGTGGTGAGTTGCTGTCACCTCGAGGGTAGGAAACCGGGCAGGATGCGTACTGCTGGAGAATTGTGTCGAAGAATAGCAGTAGACGCGGGATTGCTGGCCACTCAGGGCAAGCAACCCCCACTGGTGAGCAGCTGTTGTCAAGTCAACTCAAGGAACACAAACATGTGGAAATCTGCAGGCGATTTGAGTCGAGACATCACCGCAGGCAGTGTGTTGATAACGATTTGAGATGTGAAACACTCACAATCTATGGGATTCTGGACACCTGAGTTAACGAACTCATGCAGGTGGTGGGCTGCTGGCCTCTCAAGGCGATGAACCACTGCAGGTGGTGTGTTGCTGTCACCTCGTGGCTAGGAAATCCCGCAGGCTGCGTGCTGCTGGAGATTTGTGTCGCAGAATCGCAATAGACGCCGGATTGCTGGCCACTCATGGCAAGCAACACCCACTGGTGAGGAGCTGTTGTCAACTCGAGTCAAGGAACACAAACAGGTGGAGATCTGCTGTCGATGTGAGTCGAGAAATCCCCGCAGGCAGTGGGTTGATAAAGATTTGAGATGTGGAACACTCACAGGCTATGGGATTCTGGACACTTGAGGTGACGAACTCATGCAAGTGGTGGGCTGCTGGACTCTCAAGGCGAGGAACCACTGCAGGCGGTGCGTTGCTGTCACCTCGAGGCTAGGAAGTCCTGCAGGAAGCTTTCTGCTGCTGAATTGTGTTGAACAATCGCAGTAGACGCCGGATTGCTGGCCACTCAGGGCAAGCAACCCCCACTGGTTAGCAGCTGTTGTCAAATCGAGTCAAGGAACACAAACAGGTGGAAATCTGCTGGCGATTTCAGTCTAGAAAACCCTGCACACAGTGGGTTGATAACGATTTGAGATGTGGAACACTCACAAGCTATGGGATTCTGGACACTTGGGGTGACGAACTCAATCAGGAGGAGGGCAGCTGGCCACTCAAGGCGAGGAACCACTGCAGGTGGTGAGTTGCTGTCCCCTCGAGGCAAAGAAATCCGGCAGGCTGCGAGCTGCTGGTGAATTGTGTCGAAGAATCGCAATAGACGCCGGATTGCTGGCCATTCAGGGCAAGCAACACATACTGGTGAGGAGCTGTTGTCAAATCGAGTCAAGGAACACAAACAGTTGGAGATCTGCTGGCGATTTCAGTCGAGAAATCCCTACAGGCAGTGGTTTGATAACAATTTGAGATGTGGAACACACACAGGGTATGGGATTCTGGACAATTGAGGAGACGAACTCATGCAGGAGGTGGGATGCTGGACCCTCAAGGCGAGGAACCAATGCAGGCGGTACGTTGCTATCACCTCGAGGCTAGGAAGTCCTGCAGGAAGCGTTCTGCTGGTGAATTGTTTCGAACAATCGCAGTAGTCGCCGGATTGCTTGCCACTCAGGGCATGCGACCCCCACTGGTTAGCAGCTGTTGGCAAATCGAGTCAAGGAACACAAACAGGTGGAGATCTGCTGACGATTTGAGTCGAAAGATCCCCGCACACAGTGGGTTTATAACGATATGAGATGTGTAACACTCACAGGCTATGAAATTCTGGACACTTGAGGTGACGAACTCATGCAGGTGGTAGGATGCTGGCCTCTCAAGGCGAGGAACCACTTCAGGTATTCGTTTGCAGTCACCTCGAGGCCAATAATTCCCGCAGGTTGCGTGCTACTGGAGAATTGTGTCGGAGAATCGCCGTAGATGCTGGATTGCTGGCTAATGAGGGCAAGCAACCCCCACTGGTGAGGAGCTTTTTTCAACTCGAGTCAATGAACACAAACAGGTGGAGATCTGCTGGCGATTTCAGTCGAGAAATCCCTACAGGCAGTGGGTTGATAACGATTTGAGATGTGGAACACTCACAGGGTATGGGATTCTGGACACTTGAGGTGACGAACTCATGCAGGAGGTGGGATGCTGGCCTCTTAAGGCGAGGAACCACTGCAGGTGGTGGGTTGCTGTCACCTCAAGGATAGGAAATCCAGAAGACTGCATGCTGCTGGAGAATTGTGTCGAAGAAATGCAGTAGACGCCGGATTGCTGGTCACTCAGGGCAAGCAACCCCCACTGGTGAGGAGCTGTTGTCAACTCGACTCAAGGAACACAAACAGGTGGAAATCTGCAGGCGATTTAATTCGAGAAATCCCCGCAGGCAGTGGGTTGATAACGATTTGAGATGTGAAACACTCACAGTCTATGGGATTTTGGACAATTGAGGTGACGAACTAATGAAGGTGGTGGGCTTCTCGCCTCTCAAGGCAATGAACCACTGCAGGTGTTGTGTTGCTGTCACCTCGAGGCAAGGAAATCCGGCAGGCTGCGTGCTGCTAGAGAATTGTGTCGAAGAATCGCAATAGACTCTGGATTGCTGGCTATTCAGGGCAAGCAACCCATACTGGTGAGGAGCTGTTCTCAACTCGAGTCAAGGAAAACAAACAGGTGGAGATCTGCTGGCGATTTGTGTCGAGAAATCCACGCAGGCAGTGGGTTGATAACGATTTGAGATGTGGAACACTCACAAGCTATGGGATTCTGGACACTTGAGGTGACGAACTCATGCAGGAGGAGGGCTGCTGGCCTCTCAAGGTGAGGAAACACTGCAGGTGGTGAGATGCTGTCACCTCGAGGCGAGGAAGTCCTGCAGGAAGCGTGCTGCTAGAGAATTGTGTCTAAGAATCGCAGTACAGGCCGGATTGCTGGCAACTCAGGGCAAGCAACCCCTCCTGGTGAGCAGCTGTTGTCAACTCGGGTCAAGGAACACAAACATGTGGAGATCTGCTGGTGATTTGAGTCGAGAAATCCCCGCAGGCAGTGGGTTGATAACGATTTGAGATGTGGAACACTCACATGCTATGGGATTCTGGACACTTGAGGTGACGAACTCATGCAGGAGGAGGGCTGCTGGCCTCTCAAGGCGAGGAAACACTGCAGGTGGTGAGATGCTGTCACCTCGAGGCAAGGAAGTCCGGCAGGCTGCGTGCTGCTGGATAATTGAGTCGAAGAATCGCAATAGACGCCGGATTGCTGGCCATTCATGGCAAGTAACCCATACTGGTGAGGAGCTGTTGTCAACTCGAGTCAAGGAACACAAACAGGTGGAGATCTGCTGGCGATTTCAGTGGAGAAATCCCTGCACACAGTGGGTTGATTACGATTTGAGATGTGCAACACTCACAGGCTATGTGATTCTGGACTCTTGAGGTGACGAACTCATGCAGCTGGTGGGCTGCTGGCCTCTCAAGGCAAGGAAATCCGGCAGGCTGCGTGCTGCTGGAGAATTGTGTCGCAGAATCGCAATAGACCGCGGATTGCTGGCCATTCAGGGCAAGCAACCCATACTGGTGAGGAGCTGTTCTCCACTCGGGTCAAGGAACACAAATATGTGGCGATCTGTTTTCAATTTGAGTCGAGAAATACCCGCAGGCAGTGGGTTGATAACGATTTGAGATGTGGAACATTCACAGGCTATGGGATTCTGGACACTTGAGGTGAGGAATTCATGCAGGTGGTGGGCTGCTGGCCTCTCAAGGCGAGGAACCACTGCAGGTGGTGATTTCCTGTAACCCGAGGCCAATAATTCCCGCAGGTTGCGTGCTGCTGGAGAATTGTGTCGCAGAATCTCATTAGATGCTGGATTGCTGGCCAATGAGGGCAAGCAACCCCCATTGGTGAGGAGCTGTTTTAAACTCGATTAAAGGAACACAAACAGGTGGAGATCTGTTGCCGATTTAAGTCGAGAAATCCCTGCAGGCAGTGGGTTGATAACAATTTGAGATGTGGAACACTCACAGGGTATGGGATTCTGGACACTTGGGGTGATGAACTCATGCAGGAGGAAGGATGCTGGCCTCCAAAGGCGAGGAACCTCTGCAGGTATTGGTTTGCAGTCACCTCGTGGCCAATAATTCCCGCAGGGTGCGTGCTTCTGGAGAATTGTGTCGAAGAAACGGAGTAGGCGCCAGATTGCTGGCCATTCAGGGCAAGCAACCCCCAATGGAGAGGTGCTTTTGTCAACTCGACTCAAGGAACACAAACATCTGGAGATCTGCTGGCGATTTGAGTCGAGAAATGCACGCAAGCAGTATGTTGATAAGAAATGTGGAACACTCACAGGCTATGGGATTCTGGGCACTTGAGGTGACGAACTCATGCAGGTGGTGGGCTGCTGGCCTCTCAAGGCGAGGAACCACTGCTGGTAGTGGGTTGCTGTCACCTCGAGGATAGGTAATACGACAGGCTGCGTGCTGCTGGAGAATTGTGTCGCAGAATCGCAGTAGATGCTGGATTGCTGGCCATTCAGGGCAAGCAACCCATACTGATGAGGAGCTGTTGTCAACTCGACTCAAGGAACACAAACAGGTGGAAATCTGCAGGCGATTTAATTCGAGAAATCCCCGCAGGCAGTGGGTTGATAACGATTTGAGATGTGAAACACTCACAGTCTATAGGATTTTGGACAATTGAGGTGACGAACTCATGCAGGTGGTGGGCTTCTCGCCTCTCAAGGCAACGAACCACTGCAGTTGTTGTGTTGCTGTCACCTCAAGGCAAGGAAATCCGGCAGGCTGCGTGCTGCTGGAGAATTGTGTCGATGAATCGCAATAGACGCTGGATTGCTGGCTATTCAGGGCAAGCAACCCATACTGGTGAGGAGCTGTTCTCAACTCGAGTCAAGGAACACAAACAGGTGGAGATCTGCTGGCGATTTGAGTCAAGAAATCCCCGCAAGCAGTATGTTGATAACAATTTGAGATGTGGAACAATGACAGCCTAGGGAATTCTGCACACTTGAGGTAATGAACTCATGCTGGTGGTGGGCTGCTGGGCTCTCAAGGCGAGGAACCACTGCAGGTGGTGAGATGCTGTCACCTCGAGGCGAGGAAGTCCGGCAGGAAGCGTGCTTCTAGAGAATTGTGTCTAAGAATCGCAGTACAGGCCGGATTGCTGGCAACTCAGGGCAAGCAACCACCCCTGGTGAGCAGCTGTTGTCAACTCGGTTCAAGGAACACAAACATGTGGAGATCTGCTGGTGATTTGAGTCGAGAAATCCCCGCAGGCAGTGGGTTGATAACGATTTGAGATGTGGAACACTCACAAGCTATGGGATTCTGGACACTTGAGGTGACGAACTCATGCAGGAGGAGGGCTGCTGGCCTCTCAAGGCGAGGAAACACTGCAGGTGGTGAGATGCTGTCACCTCGAGGCAAGGAAGTCCGGCAGGCTGCGTGCTGCTGGATAATTGAGTCGAAGAATCGCAATAGACTCTGGATTGCTGGCTATTCAGGGCAAGCAACCCATACTGGTGAGGAGCTGTTGTCAAGTCGAGTCAAGGAACACAAACAGGTGGAGATCTGCTGGCGATTTCAGTGGAGAAATCCGTGCACACAGTTACGATTTGAGATGTGGAACACTCACAGGCTATGTGATTCTGGACTCTTGAGGTGACGAACTCATGCAGCTGGTGGACTGCTGGCATCTCAAGGCAAGGAAATCCGGAAGGCTGCGTGCTGATGAAGAATTGTGTCGCAGAATCGCAATAGACGCCGGATTGCTGGCCATTCAGGGCAAGGAACCCATACTGGTGAGGAGCTGTTCTCAACTCGAGTCAAGGAACACAAACAGGTGGAGATCTGCTTTCGATTTGAGTCGAGAATTCCCCGCAGGCAGTGGGTTGATAACGATTTAAGAAGTGGAACAATCACAGGCTATGGGATTCTGGACAGTTAAGATGATGAACTCATGCAGGTCGTGGGCTGTTGGCCACTCAAGGCGAGGAACCACTGCAGGTGGTGGGTTGCTCTCACCTCGAGGCTAGGAAGTCCTGCAGGAAGCGTGCTGCTAGAGAATTGTGTCTAAGAATCGCAGTACAGGCCGGATTGATGGCAACTCAGTGCAAGCAACCCTCCCTGGTGAGCAGCAGTTGTCAACTCGGGTCAAGGAACACAAACATGTAGAGATCTGTTTTCAATTTGAGTCGAGAAATCCCCGCAGGCAGTGGGTTGATAACGATTTGAGATGTGGAACATTCCCAGGCTATGGGATTCTGGACACTTGAGGTGAGGAATTCATGCAGGTGGTGGGCTGCTGGCCTTTCAAGGCGAGGATCCACTGCAGGTGGTGGTTTCCTGTAACCCGAGGCCAATAATTCCCGCAGGTTGCGTGCTTCTGGAGAATTGTGTCGCAGAATCGCATTAGATGCTGGATTGCTGGCCAATGAGGGCAAGCAACCCCCATTGGTGAGGAGCTGTTTTAAACTCGATTAAAGGAACACAAACAGGTGGAGATCTGCTGGCGATTTCAGTCGAGAAATCCCTGCAGGCAGTGGGTTGATAACAATTTGAGATGTGGAACACTCACAGGGTATGGGATTCTGGACACTTGAGGTAACGAACTTATGCAGGAGGTAGGATGCTGGCTTCTCAAGGCGAGGAACCACTGAAGGTGGTGGGTTGCTGTCACCTCTAGTAAAGGAAATCCGGAAGACTGCGTGCAGCTGGAGAATGGTGTCGAAGAAACGGATAAGACGCCAGTTTGCTGGCCACTCAGGGCAAGCAACCCCCAATGGTGAGGAGCTTTTGTCAACTCGACTCAAGGAACACAAACATTCGGAGATCTGCTGGCGATTTGAGTCGAGAAATACCCGCAAGCAGTATGTTGATAACAATTTGAAATGTGGAACACTCACAGGCTATGGGATTCTGGGCACTTGAGGTGACGAACTCATGCAGGAGGTGGGCTGCTGGCCTCTCAAGGCGAGGAACCACTGCAGGTAGTGGGTTGCTGTCACCTCGAGGATAGGTAATCCGACAGGCTGCGTGCTGCTGGAGAATTGTGTCAAAGAATCGCAGTAGACGCCGGATTGCTGGCCATTCAGGGCAAGCAACCCATACTGATGAGGAGCTATTGTCAACTCGAGTCAAGGAACACAAACAAGTGGAGATCTGCTGTCGATTTGAGTCGAGAAATCCCCGCAGGCAGTGGGTTGATAACGATTTGAGATGTGGAACACTCACAGGGTATGGGATTCTGGACAATTGAGGAGACGAACTCATGCAGGAGGTGGGATGCTGGACTCTCAAGGTGAGGAACCACTGCAGGCGGTACGTTGCTGTCACCTCGAGGCTAGGAAGTCCTGCAGGAAGCGTTCTGCTGGTGAATTGTTTCGAAGAATCGCAGTAGACGCCGCATTGCTTGCCACTAGGGCATGCAACCCCCACTGGTTAGCAGCTGTTGGCAAATCGAGTCAAGGAACACAAACAGGTGGAGATCTGCTGACGATTTGAGTCGAAAGAATCCCGCACACAGTGGGTTTATAACGATATAAGAAGTGGAACAATCACAGGCTATGGGATTCTGGACAGTTGAGATGATGAACTCATGCAGGTCGTGGGCTGTTGGCCACTCAAGGCGAGGAACCACTGCAGGTGGTGGGTTGCTGTCACCTCGAGGCTAGGATTTCCTGCAGGAAGGGTGCTGCTAGAGAATTGTGTATAAGAATCGCAGTACAGGCCGGATTGCTTGCAACTCAGGGCAAGCAACCCCCCCTGGTGAGCAGCTGTTGTCAACTAGGGTCAAGGAACACAAACATATGGAGATCTGCTGGTGATTTGAGTCGAGAAATCCCCGCAGGCAGTGGGTTGATAACGATTTGAGATGTGGAACATTCACAGGCTATGGGATTCTGGACACTTGAGGTGAGGAATTCATGCAGGTGGTGGGCTGCTGGCCTCTAAAGGCGAGGAACCACTGCAGGTGGTGATTTCCTATAACCCGAGGCCAATAATTCCCGCAGGTTGCGTGCTTCTGGAGAATTGTGTCGCAGAATCGCATTAGATGCTGGATTGCTGGCCAATGAGGGCAAGCAATCCCCATTGGTGAGGAGCTGTTTTAAACTCGATTAAAGGAACACAAACAGGTGGAGATCTGCTGGCGATTTCAGTCGAGAAATCCCTGCAGGCAGTGGGTTGATAACAATTTGAGATGTGGAACACTCACAGGGTATGCGATTCTGGACACTTGAGGTTACGAACTTATGCAGGAGGTAGGATGCTGGCTTCTCAAGGCGAGGAACCACTGAAGGTGGTGGGTTGCTGTCACCTCGAGTAAAGGAAATCCGGAAGACTGCGTGCAGCTGGAGAATTGTGTCGAAGAAACGGATTAGACGCCAGTTTGCTGGCCACTCAGGGCAAGCAACCCCCAATGGTGAGGAGCTTTTGTCAACTCGACTCAAGGAACACAAACATGCGGAGATCTGCTGGCGATTTGAGTCGAGAAATGCCCGCAAGCAGTATGTTGATAACAATTTGAAATGTGGAACACTCACAGGCTATGGGATTCTGGGCACTTGAGGTGACGAACTCATGCAGGAGGTGGGCTTCTGGCCTCTCAAGGCGAGGAACCACTGCAGGTGCTGAGTTGCTGTCACCTCGTGGCTAGGAAATCCCGCAGGCTGCGTGCTGCTGGAGAATTGTGTCGAAGAATCGCAGTAGACGCCGGATTGCTGGCCAATGAGGGCAAGCAACCCCCACTGGTGAGCATCTGTTGTCAAGTCAACTCAAGGAACACAAACATGTGGAAATCTGCAGGCGATTTGAGTCGAGACATCCCCGCAGGCAGTGTGTTAATAACGATTTGAGATGTGAAACACTCACAATCTATGGGATTCTGGACACCTGAGTTCACGAACTCATGCAGGTGGTGGGCTGCTGGCCTCTCAAGGCGATGAACCACTGCAGGTGGTGTGTTGCTGTCACCTCGTGGCTAGGAAATCCCGCAGGCTGCGTGCTGCTGGAGATTTGTGTCGCAGAATCGCAATAGACGCCGGATTGCTGGCCACTCATGGCAAGCAACACCCACTGGTGAGGAGCTGTTGTCAACTCGAGTCAAGGAACACAAACATGCGGAGATCTGCTGGCGATTTGAGTCGAGAAATACCCGCAAGCAGTATGTTGATAACAATTTGAAATGTGGAACACTCACAGGCTATGGGATTCTGGGCACTTGAGGTGACGAACTCATGCAGGAGGTGGGCTGCTGGCCTCTCAAGGCGAGGAACTACTGCAGGTAGTGGGTTGCTGTCACCTCGAGGATAGGTAATCCGACAGGCTGCGTGCTGCTGGAGAATTGTGTCAAAGAATCGCAGTAGACGCCGGATTGCTGGCCATTCAGGGCAAGCAACCCATACTGATGAGGAGCTGTTGTCAACTCGAGTCAAGGAACACAAACAAGTGGAGATCTGCTGTCGATTTGAGTCGAGAAATCCCCGCAGGCAGTGGGTTGATAACGATTTGAGATGTGGAACACTCACAGGGTATGGGATTCTGGACAATTGAGGAGACGAACTCATGCAGGAGGTGGGATGCTGGTCTCTCAAGGCGAGGAACCACTGCAGGCGGTACGTTGCTGTCACCTCGAGGCTAGGAAGTCCTGCAGGAAGCGTTCTGCTGGTGAATTGTTTCGAAGAATCGCAGTAGACGCCGCATTGCTTGCCACTAGGGCATGCAACCCCCACTGGTTAGCAGCTGTTGGCAAATCGAGTCAAGGAACACAAACAGGTGGAGATCTGCTGACGATTTGAGTCGAAAGATCCCCGCACACAGTGGGTTTATAAAGATATAAGAAGTGGAACAATCACAGGCTATGGGATTCTGGACAGTTGAGATGATGAACTCATGCAGGTCGTGGGCTGTTGGCCACTCAAGGCGAGGAACCACTGCAGGTGGTGAGTTGCTGTCACCTCGAGGCTAGGATTTCCTGCAGGAAGGGTGCTGCTAGAGAATTGTGTATAAGAATCGCAGTACAGGCCGGATTGCTGGCAACTCAGGGCAAGCAACCCCCCCTGGTGAGCAGCTGTTGTCAACTGGGGTCAAGGAACACAAACATATGGAGATCTGCTGGTGATTTGAGTCGAGAAATCCCCGCAGGCAGTGGGTTGATAACGATTTGAGATGTGGAACATTCACAGGCTATGGGATTCTGGACACTTGAGTTGACGAACTCATGCAGGTGGTGGGCTGCTGGCCTTTCAAGGCGATGAACCACTGCAGGTGGTGTGTTGCTGTCACCTCGTGGCTAGGAAATCCCGCAGGCTGCGTGCTGCTGGAGATTTGTGTCGCAGAATCGCAATAGACGCAGGATTGCTGGCCACTCAGGGCAAGCAACCCCCACTGCTTAGCAGCTGTTGTCAAATTGAGTCAAGGAACACAAACAGGTGGAAATCTGCTGGCGATTTCAGTCTAGAAAACCCTGCACACAGTGGGTTGATAACGATTTGAGATGTGGAACACTCACAAGCTATGGGATTCTGGACACTTGGGGTGACGAACTCAATCAGGAGGAGGGCAGCTGGCCACTCAAGGCGAGGAACCACTGCAGGTGGTGAGTTGCTGTCCCCTCGAGGCAAAGAAATCCGGCAGGCTGCGAGCTGCTGGTGAATTGTGTCGAAGAATCGCAATAGACGCAGGATTGCTGGCCATTCAGGGCAAGCAACACATACTGGTGAGGAGCTGTTGTCAAATCGAGTCAAGGAACACAAACAGTTGGAGATCTGCTGGCGATTTCAGTCGAGAAATCCCTACAGGCAGTGGGTTGATAACAATTTGAGATGTGGAACACTCACAGGGTATGGGATTCTGGACAATTGAGGAGACGAACTCATGCAGGAGGTGGGATGCTGGACTCTCAAGTCGAGGAACCACTGCAGGCGGTACGTTGCTGTCACCTCGAGGCTAGGAAGTCCTGCAGGAAGCGTTCTGCTGGAGAATTGTTTCGAACAATCGCAGGAGACGCCGCATTGCTTGCCACTCAGGGCATGCAACCCCCACTGGTTAGCAGCTGTTGGCAAATCGAGTCAAGGAACACAAACAGGTGGAGATCTGCTGACGATTTGAGTCGAAAGATCCCCGCACACATTGGGTTTATAACGATATGAGATGTGTAACACTCACAGGCTAATGGATTCTGGACACTTGAGGTGACGAACTCATGCAAGTGGTGGGCTGCTGGCCTCTCAAGGCGAGGAACCACTGCAGGTATTGGTTTGCAGTCACCTCGAGGCCAATAATTCCCGCAGGTTGCGTGCTACTGGAGAATTGTGTCGCAGAATCGCCGTAGATGCTGGATTGCTGGCTAATGAGGGCAAGCAACCCCCACTGGTGAGGAGCTGTTTTCAACTCGAGTCAAGGAACACAAACAGGTGGAGATATGCTGGCGATTTCAGTCGAGAAATCCCTACAGGCAGTGGGTTTATAACGATTTGAGATGTGGAACACTCACAGGGTATGGGTTTCTGGACACTTGAGGTGACGAACTCATGCTGGAGGTGGGATGCTGGCCTCTTAAGGCGAGGAACCACTGCAGGTGGTGGGTTGCTGTCACCTCAAGGAAAGGAAATCCAGAAGACTGCATGCTGCTGGAGAATTGTGTCGAAGAAATGCAGTAGACGCCGGATTGCTGGCCACTCAGGGCAAGCAACCCCCTCTGGTGAGGAGCTGTTGTCAACTCGACTCAAGGAACACAAACAGGTGGAAATCTGCAGGCGATTTAATTCGAGAAATCCCCGCAGGCAGTGTGTTAATAACGATTTGAGATGTGAAACACTCACAATCTATGGGATTCTGGACACCTGAGTTGACGAACTCATGCAGGTGGTGGGCTGCTGGCCTCTCAAGGCGATGAACCACTGCAGGTGGTGTGTTGCTGTCACCTCGTGGCTAGGAAATCCCGCAGGCTGCGTGCTGCTGGAGATTTGTGTCGCAGAATCGCAATAGACGCCGGATTGCTGGCCACTCAGGGCAAGCAACCCCCACTGCTTAGCAGCTGTTGTCAAATTGAGTCAAGGAACACAAACAGGTGGAAATCTGCTGGCGATTTCAGTCTAGAAAACCCTGCACACAGTGGGTTGATAACGATTTGAGATGTGGAACACTCACAAGCTATGGGATTCTGGACACTTGGGGTGACGAACTCAATCAGGAGGAGGGCAGCTGGCCACTCAAGGCGAGGAACCACTGCAGGTGGTGAGTTGCTGTCCCCTCGAGGCAAAGAAATCCGGCAGGCTGCGAGCTGCTGGTGAATTGTGTCGAAGAATCGCAATAGACGCAGGATTGCTGGCCATTCAGGGCAAGCAACACATACTGGTGAGGAGCTGTTGTCAAATCGAGTCAAGGAACACAAACAGTTGGAGATCTGCTGGCGATTTCAGTCGAGAAATCCCTACAGGCAGTGGGTTGATAACAATTTGAGATGTGGAACACTCACAGGGTATGGGATTCTGGACAATTGAGGAGACGAACTCATGCAGGAGGTGGGATGCTGGACTCTCAAGTCGAGGAACCACTGCAGGCGGTACGTTGCTGTCACCTCGAGGCTAGGAAGTCCTGCAGGAAGCGTTCTGCTGGAGAATTGTTTCGAACAATCGCAGGAGACGCCGCATTGCTTGCCACTCAGGGCATGCAACCCCCACTGGTTAGCAGCTGTTGGCAAATCGAGTCAAGGAACACAAACAGGTGGAGATCTGCTGACGTTTGAGTCGAAAGATCCCCGCACACATTGGGTTTATAACGATATGAGATGTGTAACACTCACAGGCTAATGGATTCTGGACACTTGAGGTGACGAACTCATGCAAGTGGTGGGCTGCTGGCCGCTCAAGGCGAGGAACCACTGCAGGTATTGGTTTGCAGTCACCTCGAGGCCAATAATTCCCGCAGGTTGCGTGCTACTGGAGAATTGTGTCGCAGAATCGCCGTAGATGCTGGATTGCTGGCTAATGAGGGCAAGCAACCCCCACTGGTGAGGAGCTGTTTTCAACTCGAGTCAAGGAACACAAACAGGTGGAGATCTGCTGGCGATTTCAGTCGAGAAATCCCTACAGGCAGTGGGTTGATAACGATTTGAGATGTGGAACACTCACAGGGTATGGGTTTCTGGACACTTGAGGTGACGAACTCATGCTGGAGGTGGGATGCTGGCCTCTTAAGGCGAGGAACCACTGCAGGTGGTGGGTTGCTGTCACCTCAAGGAAAGGAAATCCAGAAGACTGCATGCTGCTGGAGAATTGTGTCGAAGAAATGCAGTAGACGCCGGATTGCTGGCCACTCAGGGCAAGCAACCCCCTCTGGTGAGGAGCTGTTGTCAACTCGACTCAAGGAACACAAACAGGTGGAAATCTGCAGGCGATTTAATTCGAGAAATCCCCGCAGGCAGTGGGTTGATAACGATTTGAGATGTGAAACACTCACAGTCTATGGGATTTTGGACAATTGAGGTGACGAACTCATGCAGGTGGTGGGCTTCTCGCCTCTCAAGGCAATGAACCACTGCAGGTGTTGTGTTGCTGTCACCTCGAGGCAAGGAAATCCGGCAGGCTGCGTGCTGCTGGAGAATTGTGTCGAAGAATCGCAGTAGACGCCGGATTGCTGGCCATTCAGGGCAAGCAACCCATACTGATGAGGAGCTGTTGTCAACTCGAGTCAAGGAACACAAACAAGTGGAGATCTGCTGTCGATTTGAGTCGAGATATCCCCGCAGGCAGTGGGTTGATAACGATTTGAGATGTGGAACACTCACAGGGTATGGGATTCTGGACAATTGAGGAGACGAACTCATGCAGGAGGTGGGATGCTGGACTCTCAAGGCGAGGAACCACTGCAGGCGGTACGTTGCTGTCACCTCGAGGCTAGGAAGTCCTGCAGGAAGCATTCTGCTGGTGAATTGTTTCGAAGAATCGCAGTAGACGCCGCATTGCTTGCCACTAGGGCATGCAACCCCCACTGGTTAGCAGCTGTTGGCAAATCGAGTCAAGGAACACAAACAGGTGGAGATCTGCTGACGATTTGAGTCGAAAGAATCCCGCACACAGTGGGTTTATAACGATATAAGAAGTGGAACAATCACAGGCTATGGGATTCTGGACAGTTGAGATGATGAACTCATGCAGGTCGTGGGCTGTTGGCCACTCAAGGCGAGGAACCACTGCAGGTGGTGGGTTGCTGTCACCTCGAGGCTAGGATTTCCTGCAGGAAGGGTGCTGCTAGAGAATTGTGTATAAGAATCGCAGTACAGGCCGGATTGCTTGCAACTCAGGGCAAGCAACCCCCCCTGGTGAGCAGCTGTTGTCAACTAGGGTCAAGGAACACAAACATATGGAGATCTGCTGGTGATTTGAGTCGAGAAATCCCCGCAGGCAGTGGGTTGATAACGATTTGAGATGTGGAACATTCACAGGCTATGGGATTCTGGACACTTGAGGTGAGGAATTCATGCAGGTGGTGGGCTGCTGGCCTCTAAAGGCGAGGAACCACTGCAGGTGGTGATTTCCTATAACCCGAGGCCAATAATTCCCGCAGGTTGCGTGCTTCTGGAGAATTGTGTCGCAGAATCGCATTAGATGCTGGATTGCTGGCCAATGAGGGCAAGCAATCCCCATTGGTGAGGAGCTGTTTTAAACTCGATTAAAGGAACACAAACAGGTGGAGATCTGCTGGCGATTTCAGTCGAGAAATCCCTGCAGGCAGTGGGTTGATAACAATTTGAGATGTGGAACACTCACAGGGTATGCGATTCTGGACACTTGAGGTAACGAACTTATGCAGGAGGTAGGATGCTGGCTTCTCAAGGCGAGGAACCACTGAAGGTGGTGGGTTGCTGTCACCTCGAGTAAAGGAAATCCGGAAGACTGCGTGCAGCTGGAGAATTTTGTCGAAGAAACGGATTAGACGCCAGTTTGCTGGCCACTCAGGGCAAGCAACCCCCAATGGTGAGGAGCTTTTGTCAACTCGACTCAAGGAACACAAACATGCGGAGATCTGCTGGCGATTTGAGTCGAGAAATGCCCGCAAGCAGTATGTTGATAACAATTTGAAATGTGGAACACTCACAGGCTATGGGATTCTGGGCACTTGAGGTGACGAACTCATGCAGGAGGTGGGCTTCTGGCCTCTCAAGGCGAGGAACCACTGCAGGTGCTGAGTTGCTGTCACCTCGTGGCTAGGAAATCCCGCAGGCTGCGTGCTGCTGTAGAATTGTGTCGAAGAATCGCAGTAGACGCCGGATTGCTGGCCAATGAGGGCAAGCAACCCCCACTGGTGAGCATCTGTTGTCAAGTCAACTCAAGGATCACAAACATGTGGAAATCTACAGGCGATTTGAGTCGAGACATCCCCGCAGGCAGTGTGTTAATAACGATTTGAGATGTGAAACACTCACAATCTATGGATTCTGGACACCTGAGTTGACGAACTCATGCAGGTGGTGGGCTGCTGGCCTCTCAAGGCGATGAACCACTGCAGGTGGTGTGTTGCTGTCACCTCGTGGCTAGGAAATCCCGCAGGCTGCGTGCTGCTGGAGATTTGTGTCGCAGAATCGCAATAGACGCCGGATTGCTGGCCACTCATGGCAAGCAACACCCACTGGTGAGGAGCTGTTGTCAACTCGAGTCAAGGAACACAAACATGTGGAGATCTGCTGTCGATGTGAGTCGAGAAATCCCCGCAGGCAGTGGGTTGATAAAGATTTGAGATGTGGAACACTCACAGGCTATGGGATTCTGGACACTTGAGGTGACGAACTCATGCAGGTGGTGGGCTGCTGGACTATCATGGCGAGGAACCACTGCAGGCGGTGCGTTGCTGTCACCTCGAGGCTAGGAAGTCCTGCAGGAAGCGTTCTGCTGCTAAATTGTGTTGAACAATCGCAGTAGACGCCGGATTGCTGACCACTCAGGGCAAGCAACCCCCACTGCTTAGCAGCTGTTGTCAAATTGAGTCAAGGAACACAAACATGTGGAGATCTGTTTTCAATTTGAGTCGAGAAATCCCCGCAGGCAGTGGGTTGATAACGATTTGAGATGTGGAACATTCACAGGCTATGGGATTCTGGACACTTGAGGTGAGGAATTCATGCAGGTGGTGGGCTGCTGGCCTTTCAAGGCGAGGATCCACTGCAGGTGGTGGTTTCCTGTAACCCGAGGCCAATAATTCCCGCAGGTTGCGTGCTTCTGGAGAATTGTGTCGCAGAATCGCATTAGATGCTGGATTGCTGGCCAATGAGGGCAAGCAACCCCCATTGGTGAGGAGCTGTTTTAAACTCGATTAAAGGAACACAAACAGGTGGAGATCTGCTGGCGATTTCAGTCGAGAAATCCCTGCAGGCAGTGGGTTGATAACAATTTGAGATGTGGAACACTCACAGGGTATGGGATTCTGGACACTTGAGGTAACGAACTTATGCAGGAGGTAGGATGCTGGCTTCTCAAGGCGAGGAACCACTGAAGGTGGTGGGTTGCTGTCACCTCTAGTAAAGGAAATCCGGAAGACTGCGTGCAGCTGGAGAATGGTGTCGAAGAAACGGATAAGACGCCAGTTTGCTGGCCACTCAGGGCAAGCAACCCCCAATGGTGAGGAGCTTTTGTCAACTCGACTCAAGGAACACAAACATGCGGAGATCTGCTGGCGATTTGAGTCGAGAAATACCCGCAAGCAGTATGTTGATAACAATTTGAAATGTGGAACACTCACAGGCTATGGGATTCTGGGCACTTGAGGTGACGAACTCATGCAGGAGGTGGGCTGCTGGCCTCTCAAGGCGAGGAACTACTGCAGGTAGTGGGTTGCTGTCACCTCGAGGATAGGTAATCCGACAGGCTGCGTGCTGCTGGAGAATTGTGTCAAAGAATCGCAGTAGACGCCGGATTGCTGGCCATTCAGGGCAAGCAACCCATACTGATGAGGAGCTGTTGTCAACTCGAGTCAAGGAACACAAACAAGTGGAGATCTGCTGTCGATTTGAGTCGAGAAATCCCCGCAGGCAGTGGGTTGATAACGATTTGAGATGTGGAACACTCACAGGGTATGGGATTCTGGACAATTGAGGAGACGAACTCATGCAGGAGGTGGGATGCTGGTCTCTCAAGGCGAGGAACCACTGCAGGCGGTACGTTGCTGTCATCTCGAGGCTAGGAAGTCCTGCAGGAAGCGTTCTGCTGGTGAATTGTTTCGAAGAATCGCAGTAGACGCCGCATTGCTTGCCACTAGGGCATGCAACCCCCACTGGTTAGCAGCTGTTGGCAAATCGAGTCAAGGAACACAAACAGGTGGAGATCTGCTGACGATTTGAGTCGAAAGATCCCCGCACACAGTGGGTTTATAACGATATAAGAAGTGGAACAATCACAGGCTATGGGATTCTGGACAGTTGAGATGATGAACTCATGCAGGTCGTGGGCTGTTGGCCACTCAAGGCGAGGAACCACTGCAGGTGGTGGGTTGCTGTCACCTCGAGGCTAGGATTTCCTGCAGGAAGGGTGCTGCTAGAGAATTGTGTATAAGAATCGCAGTACAGGCCGGATTGCTGGCAACTCAGGGCAAGCAACCCCCCCCTGGTGAGCAGCTGTTGTCAACTGGGGTCAAGGAACACAAACATATGGAGATCTGCTGGTGATTTGAGTCGAGAAATCCCCGCAGGCAGTGGGTTCATAACGATTTGAGATGTGGAACATTCACAGGCTATGGGATTCTGGACACTTGAGGTGAGGAATTCATGCAGGTGGTGGGCTGCTGGCCTCTAAAGGGAGGAACAACTGCAGGTGGTGATTTCCTATAACCCGAGGCCAATAATTCCCGCAGGTTGCGTGCTGCTGGAGAATTGTGTCGCAGAATCGCATTAGTTGCTGGATTGCTGGCCAATGAGGGCAAGCAACCCCCATTGGTGAGGAGCTGTTTTAAACTCGATTAAAGGAACACAAACAGGTGGAGATCTGCTGGCGATTTCAGTCGAGAAATCCCTGCAGGCAGTGGGTTGATAACAATTTGAGATGTGGAACACTCACAGGGTATGCGATTCTGGACACTTGAGGTAACGAACTTATGCAGGAGGTAGGATGCTGGCTTCTCAAGGCGAGGAACCACTGAAGGTGGTGGGTTGCTGTCACCTCGAGTAAAGGAAATCCGGAAGACTGCGTGCAGCTGGAGAATTGTGTCGAAGAAACGGATTAGACGCCAGTTTGCTGGCCACTCAGGGCAAGCAACCCCCAATGGTGAGGAGCTTTTGTCAACTCGACTCAAGGAACACAAACATGCGGAGATCTGCTGGCGATTTGAGTCGAGAAATGCCCGCAAGCAGTATGTTGATAACAATTTGAAATGTGGAACACTCACAGGCTATGGGATTCTGGGCACTTGAGGTGACGAACTCATGCAGGAGGTGGGCTGCTGGCCTCTCAAGGCGAGGAACCACTGCAGGTGCTGAGTTGCTGTCACCTCGTGGCTAGAAAATCCCGCAGGCTGCGTGCTGCTGGAGAATTGTGTCGAAGAATCGCAGTAGACGCCGGATTGCTGGCCAATGAGGGCAAGCAACCCCCACTGGTGAGCATCTGTTGTCAAGTCAACTCAAGGAACACAAACATGTGGAAATCTGCAGGCGATTTGAGTCGAGACATCCCCGCAGGCAGTGTGTTAATAACGATTTGAGATGTGAAACACTCACAATCTATGGGATTCTGGACACCTGAGTTGACGAACTGATGCAGGTGGTGGGCTGCTGGCCTCTCAAGGCGATGAACCACTGCAGGTGGTGTGTTGCTGTCACCTCGTGGCTAGGAAATCCCGCAGGCTGCGTGCTGCTGGAGATTTGTGTCGCAGAATCGCAATAGACGCCGGATTGCTGGCCACTCAGGGCAAGCAACCCCCACTGCTTAGCAGCTGTTGTCAAATTGAGTCAAGGAACACAAACAGGTGGAAATCTGCTGGCGATTTCAGTCTAGAAAACCCTGCACACAGTGGGTTGATAACGATTTGAGATGTGGAACACTCACAAGCTATGGGATTCTGGACACTTGGGGTGACGAATTCAATCAGGAGGAGGGCAGCTGGCCACTCAAGGCGAGGAACCACTGCAGGTGGTGAGTTGCTGTCCCCTCGAGGCAAAGAAATCCGGCAGGCTGCGAGCTGCTGGTGAATTGTGTCGAAGAATCGCAATAGACGCAGGATTGCTGGCCATTCAGGGCAAGCAACACATACTGGTGAGGAGCTGTTGTCAAATCGAGTCAAGGAACACAAACAGTTGGAGATCTGCTGGCGATTTCAGTCAAGAAATCCCTACAGGCAGTGGGTTGATAACAATTTGAGATGTGGAACACTCACAGGGTATGGGATTCTGGACAATTGAGGAGACGAACTCATGCAGGAGGTGGGATGCTGGACTCTCAAGTCGAGGAACCACTGCAGGCGGTACGTTGCTGTCACCTCGAGGCTAGGAAGTCCTGCAGGAAGCGTTCTGCTGGAGAATTGTTTCGAACAATCGCAGTAGACGCCGCATTGCTTGCCACTCAGGGCATGCAACCCCCACTGGTTAGCAGCTGTTGGCAAATCAGGTCAAGGAACACAAACAGGTGGAGATCTGCTGACGATTTGAGTCGAAAGATCCCCGCACACATTGGGTTTATAACGATATGAGATGTGTAACACTCACAGGCTAATGGATTCTGGACACTTGAGGTGACGAACTCATGCAAGTGGTGGGCTGCTGGCCTCTCAAGGCGAGGAACCACTGCAGGTATTGGTTTGCAGTCACCTCGAGGCCAATAATTCCCGCAGGTTGCGTGCTACTGGAGAATTGTGTCGCAGAATCGCCGTAGATGCTGGATTGCTGGCTAATGAGGGCAAGCAACCCCCACTGGTGAGGAGCTGTTTTCAACTCGAGTCAAGGAACACAAACAGGTGGAGATCTGCTGGCGATTTCAGTCGAGAAATCCCTACAGGCAGTGGGTTGATAACGATTTGAGATGTGGAACACTCACAGGGTATGGGTTTCTGGACACTTGAGGTGACGAACTCATGCTGGAGGTGGGATGCTGGCCTCTTAAGGCGAGGAACCACTGCAGGTGGTGGGTTGCTGTCACCTCAAGGAAAGGAAATCCAGAAGACTGCATGCTGCTGGAGAATTGTGTCGAAGAAATGCAGTAGACGCCGGATTGCTGGCCACTCAGGGCAAGCAACCCCCTCTGGTGAGGAGCTGTTGTCAACTCGACTCAAGGAACACAAACAGGTGGAAATCTGCAGGCGATTTAATTCGAGAAATCCCCGCAGGCAGTGGGTTGATAACGATTTTAGATGTGAAACACTCACAGTCTATGGGATTTTGGACAATTGAGGTGACGAACTCATGCAGGTGGTGGGCTTCTCGCCTCTCAAGGCAATGAACCACTGCAGGTGTTGTGTTGCTGTCACCTCGAGGCAAGGAAATCCGGCAGGCTGCGTGCTGCTGGAGAATTGTGTTGAAGAATCGCAATAGAAGCTGGATTGCTGGCTATTCAGGGCAAGCAACCCATACTGGTGAGGAGCTGTTCTCAACTCGAGTCAAGGAACACAAACAGGTGGAGATCTGCTGGCGATTTGAGTCAAGAAATCCCCGCAAGCAGTATGTTGATAACAATTTGAGATGTGGAACAATGACAGGCTAGGGAATTCTGCACACTTGAGGTAATGAACTCATGCTTGTGGTGGGCTGCTGGGCTCTCAAGGCGAGGAACCACTGCAGGTGGTGAGATGCTGTCACCTCGAGGCAAGGAAGTCCTGCAGGAAGCGTGCTGCTAGAGAATTGTGTCTAAGAATCGCAGTACAGGCCGGATTGCAGGCAACTCAGGGCAAGCAACCCCCCCTGGTGAGCAGCTGTTGTCAACTCGGGTCAAGGAACACAAAAATGTGGAGATCTGCTGGTGATTTGAGTCGAGAAATCCCCGCAGGCAGTGGGTTGATAACGATTTGAGATGTGGAACACTCACAAGCTATGGGATTCTGGACACTTGAGGTGACGAACTCATGCAGGAGGAGGGCTGCTGGCCTCTCAAGGCGAGGAAACACTGAAGGTGGTGGGTTGCTGTCACCTCGAGGAAAGGAAATCCGGAAGACTGCATGCAGCTGGAGAATTGTGTCGAAGAAACGGATTAGACGCCAGTTTGCTGGCCACTCAGGGCAAGCGACCCCCAATGGTGAGGAGCTTTTGTCAACTCGACTCAAGGAACACAAACATGCGGAGATCTGCTGGCGATTTGAGTCGAGAAATGCCCGCAAGCAGTATGTTGTTAACAATTTGAAATGTGGAACACTCACAGGCTATGGGATTCTAGGCACTTGAGGTGACGAACTCATGCAGGTGGTGGGCTGCTGGCCTCTCAAGGCGAGGAACCACTGCAGGTGCTGAGTTGCTGTCACCTCGTGGCTAGGAAATACCGCAGGCTGCGTGCTGCTGGAGATTTGTGTCGCAGAATCGCAATAGAGGCCGGATTGCTGGCCATTCAGGGCAAGCAACCCATACTGGTGAGGAGCTGTTGTCAACTCGAGTCAAGGAACACAAACAAGTGGAGATCTGCTGTCGATTTGAGTCGAGAAATCCCCGCAGGCAGTGGGTTGATAACGATTTGAGATGTGGAACACTCACAGGCTTTGGGATTCTGGACACTTGAGGTGAGGAATTCATGCAGGTGGTGGGCTGCTGGCCTCTCAAGGCGAGGAACCACTGCAGGTGGTGGTTTCCTGTAACCCGAGGCCAATAATTCCCGCAGGTTGCGTGCTGCTGGAGAATTGTGTCGATGAAACGGAGTAGACGCCAGATTGCTGGCCACTTAGGGCAAGCAACCCCCACTGGTGAGGAGCTGTTGTCAACTCGACTCAAGGAACACAAACAGGTGGAAATCTGCTGGCGATTTGAGTCGAGAAATCCCCGCATACAGTGGGTTGATAACGATTTGAGATGTGGAACACTCACAGTCTATGGGATTCTGGGCACTTGAGGTGACCAACTCATGCAGGTGGTGGGCTGCTGGACTCTCAAGGCGAGGAACCACTGCAGGTGGTGAGTTGCTGTCCCCTCGAGGCAAGGAAATCCGGCAGGCTGCGTGCTGCTGGAGAATTGTGTCGAAGAATCGCAATAGACGCCGGATTGCTTGCCATTCAGGGCAAGCAATCCATACTGGTGAGGAGCTGTTGTCAACTCGAGTCAAGGAACACAAACAGGTGGAGATCAGCTGGCGATTTGAGTCACGAAATCCCCGCAAGCAGTATGTTGATAACAATTTGAGATGTGGAACACTCACAGGGTATGGGATTCTGGACACTTGAGGTGACGAACTCATGCAGGTGGTAGGATGCTGGCCTCTCAAGGCGAGGAACCACTTCAGGTATTCGTTTGTAGTCACCTCGAGGCCAATAATTCCCGCAGGTTGCGTGCTACTGGAGAATTGTGTCGCAGAATCGCCGTAGATGCTGGAATGGTGGCTAATGAGGGCAAGCAACCCCCACTGGTGAGGAGCTGTTGTCAACTCGACTCAACGAACACAAACAGGTGGAAATCTGCAGGCGATTTAATTCGAGAAATCCCCGCAGGCAGTGGGTTGATAACGATTTGAGATGTGAAACACTCACAGTCTATGGGATTTTGGACAATTGAGGTGACGAACTCATGCAGGTGGTGGGCTTCTCGCCTCTCAAGGCAATGAACCACTGCAGGTGTTGTGTTGCTGTCACCTCGAGGCAAGGAAATCCGGCAGGCTGCGTGCTGCTGGAGAATTGTGTCGATGAATCGCAATAGACGCTGGATTGCTGGCTATTCAGGGCAAGCAACCCATACTGGTGAGGAGCTGTTCTCAACTCGAGTCAAGGAACACAAACAGGTGGAGATATGCTGGCGATTTGAGTCAAGAAATCCCCGCAAGCAGTATGTTGATAACAATTTGAGATGTGGAACAATGACAGGCTAGGGAATTCTGCACACTTGAGGTAATGAACTCATGCTGGTGGTGGGCTGCTGGGCTCTCAAGGCGAGGAACCACTGCAGGTGGTGAGATGCTGTCACCTCGAGGCAAGGAAGTCCTGCAGGAAGCGTGCTGCTAGAGAATTGTGTCTAAGAATCGCAGTACAGGCCGGATTGCTGGCAACTCAGGGCAAGCAACCACCCCTGGTGAGCAGCTGTTGTCAACTCGGTTCAAGGAACACAAACATGTGGAGATCTGCTGGTGATTTGAGTCGAGAAATCCCCGCAGGCAGTGGGTTGATAACGATTTGAGATGTGGAACACTCACAAGCTATGGGATTCTGGACACTTGAGGTGACGAACTCATGCAGGAGGAGGGCTGCTGGCCTCTCAAGGCGAGGAAACACTGCAGGTGGTGAGATGCTGTCACCTCGAGGCAAGGAAGTCCGGCAGGCTGCGTGCTGCTGGATAATTGAGTCGAAGAATCGCAATAGACGCCGGATTGCTGGCCATTCAGGGCAAGTAACCCATACTGGTGAGGAGCTGTTGTCAACTCGAGTCAAGGAACACAAACAGGTGGAGATCTGCTGGCGATTTCAGTGGAGAAATCCCTGCACACAGTTACGATTTGAGATGTGGAACACTCACAGGCTATGTGATTCTGGACTCTTGGGGTGACGAACTCATGCAGCTGGTGGGCTGCTGGCATCTCAAGTCAAGGAAATCCGGAAGGCTGCGTGCTGATGAAGAATTGTGTCGCAGAATCGCAATAGACGCCGGATTGCTGGCCATTCAGGGCAAGGAACCCATACTGGTGAGGAGCTGTTCTCAACTCGAGTCAAGGAACACAAACAGGTGGAGATCTGCTTTCGATTTGAGTCGAGAAATCCCCGCAGGCAGTGGGTTGATAACGATTTAAGAAGTGGAACAATCACAGGCTATGGGATTCTGGAGAGTTAAGATGATGAACTCATGCAGGTCGTGGGCTGTTGGTCACTCAAGGCGAGGAACCACTGCAGGTGGTGGGTTGCTGTCACCTCGAGGCTAGGAAGTCCTGCAGGAATCATGCTGCTAGAGAATTGTGTCTAAGAATCGCAGTACAGGCCGAATTGCTGGCAACTCAGTGCAAGCAACCCTCCCTGGTGAGCAGCAGTTGTCAACTCGGGTCAAGGAACACAAACATGTGGAGATCTGTTTTCAATTTGAGTCGAGAAATCCCCGCAGGCATTGGGTTGATAACGATTTGAGATGTGGAACATTCACAGGCTATGGGATTCTGGACACTTGAGGTGAGGAATTCATGCAGGTGGTGGGCTGCTGGCCTTTCAAGGCGAGGATCCACTGCAGGTGGTGGTTTCCTGTAACCCGAGGCCAATAATTCCCGCAGGTTGCGTGCTTCTGGAGAATTGTGTCGCAGAATCGCATTAGATGCTGGATTGCTGGCCAATGAGGGCAAGCAACCCCCATTGGTGAGGAGCTGTTTTAAACTCGATTAAAGGAACAGAAACAGGTGAAGATCTGCTGGCGATTTCAGTCGAGAAATCCCTGCAGGCAGTGGGTTGATAACAACTTGAGATGTGGAACACTCACAGGGTATGGGATTCTGGACACTTGAGGTAACGAACTTATGCAGGAGGTAGGATGCTGGCTTCTCAAGGAGAGGAACCACTGAAGGTGGTGGGTTGCTGTCACCTCGAGTAAAGGAAATCCGGAAGACTGCGTGCAGCTGGAGAATTGTGTCGAAGAAACGGATTAGACGCCAGTTTGCTGGCCACTCAGGGCAAGCAACCCCCAATGGTGAGGAGCTTTTGTCAACTCGACTCAAGGAACACAAACATGCGGAGATCTGCTGGCGATTTGAGTCGAGAAATGCCCGCAAGCAGTATGTTGATAACAATTTGAAATGTGGAACACTCACAGGCTATGGGATTCTGGGCACTTGAGGTGACGAACTCATGCAGGAGGTGGGCTGCTGGCCTCTCAAGGCGAGGAACCACTGCAGGTGCTGAGTTGCTGTCACCTCGTGGCTAGGAAATCCCGCAGGCTGCGTGCTGCTGGAGATTTGTGTCGCAGAATCGCAATAGACGCCGGATTTCTGGCCATTCAGGGCAAGCAACCGATACTGATGAGGAGCTGTTGTCAACTCGAGTCAAGGAACACAAACAAGTGGAGATCTGCTGTCGATTTGAGTCGAGAAATCCCCGCAGGCAGTGGGTTGATAACGATTTGAGATGTGGAACACTCACAGGCTATGGGATTCTGGACACTTGAGGTGACGAACTCATGCAGGTGGTGGGCTGCTGGCTTCTCAAGGCGAGGAACCACTGCAGGTATTGGTTTGCAGTCACCTCGAGGCCAATAATTCCCGCAGGTTGCGTGCTTCTGGAGAATTGTGTCGAAGAAACGGAGTAGACGCCAGATTGCTGGCCACTCAGGGCAAGCAACCCCCAATGGTGAGCTGCTTTTGTCAACTCGACTCAAGGAACACAAACATGTGGAAATCTGCAGGCGATTTGAGTCGAGACATCCCCGCAGGCAGTGTGTTGATAACGATTTGAGATGTGAAACACTCACAATCTATGGGATTCTGGACACCTGAGTTGACGAACTCATGCAGGTGGTGGGCTGCTGGCCTCTCAAGGCGATGAACCACTGCAGGTGGTGTGTTGCTGTCACCTCGTGGCTAGGAAATCCCGCAGGCTGCGTGCTGCTGGAGATTTGTGTCGCAGAATCGCAATAGACGCCGGATTGCTGGCCACTCAGGGCAAGCAACCCCCATTGCTTAGCAGCTGTTGTCAAATTGAGTCAAGGAACACAAACAAGTGGAAATCTGCTGGCGATTTCAATCTAGAAAACCCTGCACACAGTGGGTTGATAACGATTTGAGATGTGGAACACTCACAAGCTATGGGATTCTGGACACTTGGGGTGACGAACTCAATCAGGAGGAGGGCAGCTGGCCACTCAAGGCGAGGAACCACTGCAGGTGGTGAGTTGCTGTCCCCTCGAGGCAAAGAAATCCGGCAGGCTGCGAGCTTCTGGTGAATTGTGTCGAAGAATCGCAATAGACGCCGGATTGCTGGCCATTCAGGGCAAGCAACACATACTGGTGAGGAGCTGTTGTCAAATCGAGTCAAGGAACACAAACAGTTGGAGATCTGCTGGCGATTTCAGTCGAGAAATCCCTACAGGCAGTGGGTTGATAACAATTTGAGATGTGGAACACTCACAGGGTATGGGATTCTGGACAATTGAGGAGACGAACTCATGCAGGAGGTGGGATGCTGGACTCTCAAGGCGAGGAACCACTGCAGGCGGTACGTTGCTGTCACCTCGAGGCTAGGAAGTCCTGCAGGAAGCGTTCTGCTGGAGAATTGTTTCGAACAATCGCAGTAGACGCCGCATTGCTTGCCACTCAGGGCATGCAACCCCCACTGGTTAGCAGCTGTTGGCAAATCGAGTCAAGGAACACAAACAGGTGGAGATCTGCTGACGATTTGAGTCGAAAGATCCCCGCACACAGTGGGTTTATAACGATATGAGATGTGTAACACTCACAGGCTAATGGATTCTGGACACTTGAGGTGACGAACTCATGCAAGTGGTGGGCTGCTGGCCTCTCAAGGCGAGGAACCACTGCAGGTATTGGTTTGCAGTCACCTCGAGGCCAATATTTCCCGCAGGTTGCGTGCTACTGGAGAATTGTGTCGCAGAATCGCCGTAGATGCTGGATTGCTGGCTAATGAGGGCAAGCAACCCCCACTGGTGAGGAGCTGTTTTCAACTCGAGTCAAGGAACACAAACAGGTGGAGATCTGCTGGCGATTTCAGTCGAGAAATCCCTACAGGCAGTGGGTTGATAACGATTTGAGATGTGGAACACTCACAGGGTATGGGATTCTGGACACTTGAGGTGACGAACTCATGCAGGAGGTGGGATGCTGGCCTCTTAAGGCGAGGAACCACTGCAGGTGGTGGGTTGCTGTCACCTCAAGGATAGGAAATCCAGAAGACTGCATGCTGCTGGAGAATTGTGTCGAAGAAATGCAGTAGACGCCGGATTGCTGGCCACTCAGGGCAAGCAACCCCCACTGGTGAGGAGCTGTTGTCAACTCGACTCAAGGAACACAAACAGGTGGAAATCTGCAGGCGATTTAATTCGAGAAATCCCCGCAGGCAGTGGGTTGATAACGATTTGAGATGTGAAACACTCACAGTCTATGGGATTTTGGACAATTTAGGTGACGAACTCATGCAGGTGGTGGGCTTCTCGCCTCTCAAGGCAATGAACCACTGCAGGTGTTGTGTTGCTGTCACCTCGAGGCAAGGAAATCCGGCAGGCTGCGTGCTGCTGGAAAATTGTGTCGAAGAATCGCAATAGACGCTGGATTGCTGGCTATTCAGGGCAAGTAACCCATACTGGTGAGGAGCTGTTGTCAACTCGAGTCAAGGAACACAAACAGGTGGAGATCTGCTGGCGATTTCAGTGGAGAAATCCCTGCACACAGTGGGTTGATTACGATTTGAGATGTGGAACACTCACAGGCTATGTGATTCTGGACACTTGAGGTGACGAACTCATGCAGCTGGTGGGCTGCTGGCCTCTCAAGGCAAGGAAATCCGGCAGGCTGCGTGCTGCTGGAGAATTGTGTCGCAGAATCGCAATAGACGCCGGATTGCTGGCCATTCAGGTCAAGCAACCCATACTGGTGAGGAGCTGTTCTCAACTCGAGTCAAGGAACACAAACAGGTGGAGATCTGCTTTCGATTTGAGTCGAGAAATCCCGGAAGGCAGTGGGTTGATAACGATTTAAGCAGTGGAACAATCACAGGCTATGGGATTCTGGATAGTTAAGATGATGAACTCATGAAGGTCGTGGGCTGTTGGCCACTCAAGGCGAGGAACCACTGCAGGTGGTGGGTTGCTGTCACCTCGAGGCTAGGAAGTCCTGCAGGAATCATGCTGCTAGAGAATTGTGTCTAAGAATCGCAGTACAGGCCGGATTGCTGGCAACTCAAGGCAAGCAACCCCCCCTGGTGAGCAGCTGTTGTCAACTCGGGTCAAGGAACACAAACATGTGGAGATCTGTTTTCAATTTGAGTCGAGGAATCCCCGCAGGCAGTGGGTTGATAACGATTTGAGATGTGGAACATTCACAGGCTATGGGATTCTGGACACTTGAGGTGAGGAATTCATGCAGGTGGTGGGCTGCTGGCCTTTCAAGGCGAGGATCCACTGCAGGTGGTGGTTTCCTGTAACACGAGGCCAATAATTCCCGCAGGTTGCGTGCTGCTGGAGAATTGTGTCGCAGAATCGCATTAGATGCTGGATTGCTGGCCAATGAGGGCAAGCAACCCCCATTGGTGAGGAGCTGTTTTAAACTCGATTAAAGGAACACAAACAGGCGGAGATATGCTGGCGATTTCAGTCGAGAAATCCCTGCAGGCAGTGGGTTGATAACAATTTGAGATGTGGAACACTCACAGGGTATGGGATTCTGGACACTTGAGGTGACGAACTCATGCAGGAGGTAGGATGCTGGCCTCTCTAGGCGAGGAACCACTGAAGGTGGTGGGTTGCTGTCACCTCGAGGAAAGGAAATCCGGAAGACTGCATGCAGCTGGAGAATTGTGTCGAAGAAACGGATTAGACGCCAGTTTGCTGGCCACTCAGGGCAAGCAACCCCCAATGGTGAGGAGCTTTTGTCAACTCGACTCAAGGAACACAAACATGCGGAGATCTGCTGGCGATTTGAGTCGAGAAATGCCCGCAAGCAGTATGTTGATAACAATTTGAAATGTGGAACACTCACAGGCTATGGGATTCTGGGCACTTGAGGTGACGAAATCATGCAGGTGGTGGGCTGCTGGCCTCTCAAGGCGAGGAACCACTGCAGGTGCTGAGTTGCTGTCACCTCGTGGCTAGCAAATCCCGCAGGCTGCGTGCTGCTGGAGATTTGTGTCGCAGAATGGCAATAGAGGCCGGATTGCTGGCCATTCAGGGCAAGCAACCCATACTGGTGAGGAGCTGATGTCAACTCGAGTCAAGGAACACAAACAAGTGGAGATCTGCTGTCGATTTGAGTCGAGAAATCCCCGCAGGCAGTGGGTTGATAACGATTTAAGATGTGGAACACTCACAGGCTTTGGGATTCTGGACACTTGAGGTGAGGAATTCATGCAGGTGGTGGGCTGCTGGCCTCTCAAGGCGAGGAACCACTGCAGGTGGTGGTTTCCTGTAACCGAGGCCAATAATTCCCGCAGGTTGCGTGCTGCTGGAGAATTGTGTCGAAGAAACGGAGTAGACGCCAGATTGCTGGCCACTTAGGGCAAGCAACCCCCACTGGTGAGGAGCTGTTGTCAACTCGACTCAAGGAACACAAACAGGTGGAAATCTGCTGGCGATTTGAGTCGAGAAATCCCCGCATACAGTGGGTTGATAACGATTTGAGATGTGGAACACTCACAGTCTATGGGATTCTGGGCACTTGAGGTGACCAACTCATACAGGTGGTGGGCTGCTGGACTCTCAAGGCGAGGATACACTGCAGGTGGTGAGTTGCTGTCCCCTCGAGGCAAGGAAATCCGGCAGGCTGCGAGCTGCTGGTGAATTGTGTCGATGAATCGCAATAGACGCCGGATTGCCTGCCATTCAGGGCAAGCAAGCCATACTGGTGAGGAGCTGTTGTCAAATCGAGTCAAGGAACACAAACAGTTGGAGATCTGCTGGCGATTTCAGTTGAGAAATCCCTACAGGCAGTGGGTTGATAACAATTTGAGATGTGGAACACTCACAGGGTATGGGATTCTGGACAATTGAGGAGACGAACTCATGCAGGAGGTGGGATGCTAGACTCTCAAGGCGAGGAACCACTGCAGGCGGTACGTTGCTGTCACCTCAAGGCTAGGAAGTCCTGCAGGAAGCGTTCTGCTGGTGAATTGTTTCCAACAATCGCAGTAGACGCCGGATTGCTTGCCACTCAGGGCATGCGACCCCCACTGGTTAGCAGCTGTTGGCAAATCGAGTCAAGGAACACAAACAGGTGGAGATCTGCTGGCGATTTGAGTCGAAAGATCCCCGCACACAGTGGGTTTATAACGATATGAGATGTGTAACACTCACAGGCTATGAGATTCTGGACACTTGAGGTGACAAACTCATGAAGGTGGTGGGCTGCTGGCATCTCAAGGCGAGGAACCACGGCAGGTATTGGTTTGCAGTCACCTCGAGACCAATAATTCCCGCAGGTTGCGTGCTGCTGCTAAATTGTGTCGCAGAATCGCCGTAGATGCTGGATTGCTGGCTAATGAGGGTAAGCAACCCACACTGGTGAGGAGCAGTTTTCAACTCGAGTCAAGGAACACAAACAGGTGGAGATCTGCTGGCGATTTCAGTCGAGAAATCCCTACAGGCAGTAGGCTGATAACGATTTGAGATGTGGAACACTCACAGTCTATGCAATTTTGGACAATTGAGGTGACGAACTCATGCAGGTGGTGGGCTTCTCGCCTCTCAAGACAATGAACCACTGCAGGTGGTGTGTTGCTGTCACCTCGAGGCAAGGAAATCCGGCAGGCTGCGTGCTGTTTTAGAATTGTGTCGATGAATCGCAATAGACGCTGGATTGCTGGCTATTCTGCGCAAGCAACCCATACTGGTGAGGAGCTGTTGTCAACTCGAGTCAAGGAACACAAACAGGTGGAGATCTGCTGTCGATTTGAGTCGAGAAATCCCCGCAGGCAGTGGGTTGATAACGACTTGAGATGTGGAACACTAACAGGCTATGGGATTCTGGACACTTGAGGTGACGAACCCCTAAAGGTGGTGGGCTGCTGGCCTGTCAAGACGTGGAACCACTTCAGGTTGTGGTTTCCTGTCACCTCGAGGCCAATAATTCCCGTAGGTTGCGTCCTGCTGGAGAATTGTGTCGCAGAATCGCAGTAGATGCTGGATTGCTGGCCAATGAGGGCAAGCAACCCCCACTGGTGAGGAGCTGTTTTCAACTCGAGTCAAGGAACACAAACAGGTGGAGATCTGCTGGCGATTTCAGTCGAGAAATCCCTGCAGGCAGTGGGTTGATAACGATTTGAGATGTGGAACACTCACAGGGTATGGGATTCTGGACACTTGAGGTGACGAACTCATGCAGGAGGTGCGATGCTGCCTCTCAAGGTGAGTAACCACTGCAGGTAGAGAGTTGCTGTCACCTCGAGGCAAGGAAATCCGGCAGGCTGCGTGCTGCTGGAGAATTGAGTCGAAGAATCGCAATAGACGCGGATTGCTGGCCATTCAGGGCAAGCAACCCATACTTGTGAGGAGCTTGTTTCAAGTCGAGTCAAGGAACAGAAACATGTGGAGATCTGCTGGCGATTTGAGTCGAGAAATGCCCACAATCAATATGTTGATAACAATTTGAGATGTGGAACAATCACAGGCCATGGGATTCTTCATACTTGAGGGAACGAACTCATGCAAGTAGTGGGCTGCTGGCCTCTCAAGGCGAGGAACCACTGCAGGTGTTGGGTTGCTCTCACCTCGAGGGTAGGCAACCCGGCAGGATGCGTACTGCTGGAGAATTGTGTCGAAGAATCGCAGTAGAGCCGGCTTGCTGGACACTCAGGGCAAGCAACCCCCACTGGTAAGCAGCAGTTGTCAAATCGAGTCAAGGAACACAAACAGGTGGAGATCTGCTGGCGATTTCAGTCGAGAGATCCACGCACACAGTGGGTTGATAATGATTTTAGATGTGGAACAATCACAGGCTATGGGATTGTGGACACTTGAGGTGACGAACTCATGCAGGTGGTGGGCTTCTCGCCTCTCAAGGCAAAGAACCACTGCAGTTGGTGAGTTGCTGTCACCTCGAGGTAAGAATATCCGGCAGGCTGCATGCTGCTGTAGAATTGTGTCGAAGAAATGCAGTAGACGCCGGATTGCTGGCCACTTAGGGCAAGCAACCCCCACTGGTGAGGAGCTGTTGTCAACTCGACTCAAGGAACACAAACAGGTGGAAATCTGCTGGCGATTTGAGTCGAGAAATCCCCGCATACAGTGGGTTGATAACGATTTGAGATGTGGAACACTCACAGTCTATGGGATTCTGGGCACTTGAGGTGACCAACTCATGCAGGTGGTGGGCTGCTGGACTCTCAAGGCGAGGAACCACTGCAGGTGGTGAGTTGCTGACCCCTCGAGGCAAGGAAATCCGGCAAGCTGCGAGCTGCTGGTGAATTGTGTCGATGAATCGCAATAGACGCCGGATTGCTGGCCACTCAGGGCAAGCAACCCCCTCTGGTGAGGAGCTGTTGTCAACTCGACTCAAGGAACACAAACAGGTGGAAATCTGCAGGCGATTTAATTCGAGAAATCCCCGCAGGCAGTGGGTTGATAACGATTTGAGATGTGAAACACTCACAGTCTATGGGATTTTGGACAATTGAGGTGACGAACTCATGCAGGTGGTGGGCTTCTCGCCTCTCAAGGCAATGAACCACTGCAGGTGTTGTGTTGCTGTCACCTCGAGGCAAGGAAATCCGGCAGGCTGCGTGCTGCTGGAGAATTGTGTCGAAGAATCGCAATAGACGCTGGATTGCTGGCTATTCAGGGCAAGCAACCCATACTGGTGAGGAGCTGTTCTCAACTCGAGTCAAGGAACACAAACAGGTGGAGATCTGCTGGCGATTTGAGTCAAGAAATCCCCGCAAGCAGTATGTTGATAACAATTTGAGATGTGGAACAATGACAGGCTAGGGAATTCTGCACACTTGAGGTAATGAACTCATGCTGGTGGTGGGCTGCTGGGCTCTCAAGGCGAAGAACCACTGCAGGTGGTGAGATGCTGTCACCTCGAGGCGAGGAAGTCCTGCAGGAAGCGTGCTGCTAGAGAATTGTGTCTAAGAATCGCAGTACAGGCCGGATTGCTGGCAACTCAGGGCAAGCAACCCCCCCTGGTGAGCAGCTGTTGTCAACTCGGGTCAAGGAACACAAAAATGTGGAGATCTGCTGGTGATTTGAGTCGAGAAATCCCCGCAGGCAGTGGGTTGATAACGATTTGAGATGTGGAACACTCACAAGCTATGGGATTCTGGACACTTGAGGTGACGAACTCATGCAGGAGGAGGGCTGCTGGCCTCTCAAGGCGAGGAAACACTGCAGGTGGTGAGATGCTGTCACCTCGAGGCAAGTAATTCCGGGAGGCTGCGTGCTGCTGGATAATTGAGTCGAAGAATCGCAATAGACGCCGGATTGCTGGCCATTCAGGGCAAGTAACCCATACTGGTGAGGAGCTGTTGTCAACTCGAGTCAAGGAACACAAACAGGTGGAGATCTGCTGGCGATTTCAGTGGAGAAATCCCTGCACACAGTGGGTTGATTACGATTTGAGATGTGGAACACTCACAGGCTATGTGATTCTGGACACTTGAGGTGACCAACTCATGCAGCTGGTGGGCTGCTGGCCTCTCAAGGCAAGGAAATCCGGCAGGCTGCGTGCTGCTGGAGAATTGTGTCGCAGAATCGCAATAGACGCCGGATTGCTGGCCATTCTGGTCAAGCAACCAATACTGGTGAGGAGCTGTTCTCAACTCGAGTCAAGGAACACAAACAGGTGGAGATCTGCTTTCGATTTGAGTCGAGAAATCCCCGCAGGCAGTGGGTTGATAACGATTTAAGAAGTGGAACAATCACAGGCTATGGGATTCTGGACAGTTAAGATGCTGAACTCATGCAGGTCGTGGGCTGTTGGCCACTCAAGGCGAGGAAGCACTGCAGGTGGTGGGTTGCTGTCACCTCGAGGCTAGGAAGTCCTGCAGGAATCATGCTGCTAGAGAATTGTGTCTAAGAATCGCAGTACAGGCCGGATTGCTGGCAACTCAGGGCAAGCAACCCCCCCTGGTGAGCAGCTGTTGTCAACTCGGGTCAAGGAACACAAACATGTGGAGATCTGTTTTCAATTTGAGTCGAGGAATCCCCGCAGGCAGTGGGTTGATAACGATTTGAGATGTGGAACATTCACAGGCTATGGGATTCTGGACACTTGAGGTGAGGAATTCATGCAGGTGGTGGGCTGCTGGCCTTTCAAGGCGAGGATCCACTGCAGGTGGTGGTTTCCTGTAACCCGAGGCCAATAATTCCCGCAGGTTGCGTGCTGCTGGAGAATTGTGTCGCAGAATCGCATTAGATGCTGGATTGCTGGCCAATGAGGGCAAGCAACCCCCATTGGTGAGGAGCTGTTTTAAACTCGATTAAAGGAACACAAACAGGTGGAGATATGCTGGCGATTTCAGTCGAGAAATCCCTACAGGCAGTGGGTTGATAACAATTTGAGATGTGGAACACTCACAGTCTATGGGATTCTGGGCACTTGAGGTGACCAACTCATGCAGGTGGTGGGCTGCTGGACTCTCAAGGCGAGGAACCACTGCAGGTGTTGAGTTGCTGTCCCCTCGAGGCAAGGAAATCCGGCAGGCTGCGAGCTGCTGGTGAATTGTGTCGATGAATCGCAATAGACGCCGGATTGCCTGCCATTCAGGGCAAGCAAGCCATACTGGTGAGGAGCAGTTGTCAAATCGAGTCAAGGAACACAAACAGTTGGAGATCTGCTGGCGATTTCAGTCGAGAAATCCCTACAGGCAGTGGGTTGATAACAATCTGAGATGTGGAACACTCACAGGGTATGGGATTCTGGACACTTGAGGTGACGAACTCATGCAGGTGGTAGGATGCTGGCCTCTCAAGGCGAGGAACCACTTCAGGTATTCGTTTGTAGTCACCTCGAGGCCAATAATTCCCGCAGGTTGCATGCTACTGGAGAATTGTGTCGCAGAATCGCCGTAGATGCTGGATTGCTGGCTAATGAGGGCAAGCAACCCCCACTGGTGAGGAGCTGTTGTCAACTCGACTCAAGGAACACAAACAGGTGGAAATCTGCAGGCGATTTAATTCGAGAAATCCCCGCAGGCAGTGGGTTGATAACGATTTGAGATGTGAAACACTCACAGTCTATGGGATTTTGGACAATTGAGGTGACGAACTCATGCAGGTGGTGGGCTTCTCGCCTCTCAAGGCAATGAACCACTGCAGGTGTTGTGTTGCTGTCACCTCGAGGCAAGGAACTCCGGCAGGCTGCGTGCTGCTGGAGAATTGTGTCGATGAATCGCAATAGACGCTGGATTGCTGGCTATTCAGGGCAAGCAACCCATACTGGTGAGGAGCTGTTCTCAACTCGAGTCAAGGAACACAAACAGGTGGAGATATTCTGGCGATTTGAGTCAAGAAATCCCCGCAAGCAGTATGTTGATAACAATTGGAGATGTGGAACAATGACAGCCTAGGGAATTCTGCACACTTGAGGTAATGAACTCATGCTGGTGGTGGGCTGCTGGGCTCTCAAGGCGAGGAACCACTGCAGGTGGTGAGATGCTGTCACCTCGAGGCGAGGAAGTCCTGCAGGAAGCGTGCTGCTAGAGAATTGTGTCTAAGAATCGCAGTACAGGCCGGATTGCTGGCAACTCAGGGCAAGCAACCACCCCTGGTGAGCAGCTGTTGTCAACTCGGTTCAAGGAACACAAACATGTGGAGATCTGCTGGTGATTTGAGTCGAGAAATCCCCGCAGGCAGTGGGTTGATAACGATTTGAGATGTGGAACACTCACAAGCTATGGGATTCTGGACACTTGAGGTGACGAACTCATGCAGGAGGAGGGCTGCTGGCCTCTCAAGGCGAGGAAACACTGCAGGTGGTGAGATGCTGTCACCTCGAGGCAAGGAAGTCCGGCAGGCTGCGTGCTGCTGGATAATTGAGTCGAAGAATCGCAATAGACGCCGGATTGCTGGCCATTCAGGGCAAGTAACCCATACTGGTGAGGAGCTGTTGTCAACTCGAGTCAAGGAACACAAACAGGTGGAGATCTGCTGGCGATTTCAGTGGAGAAATCCCTGCACACAGTTACGATTTGAGATGTGGAACACTCACAGGCTATGTGATTCTGGACTCTTGGGGTGACGAACTCATGCAGCTGGTGGGCTGCTGGCATCTCAAGTCAAGGAAATCCGGAAGGCTGCGTGCTGATGAAGAATTGTGTCGCAGAATCGCAATAGACGCCGGATTGCTGGCCATTCAGGGCAAGGAACCCATACTGGTGAGGAGCTGTTCTCAACTCGAGTCAAGGAACACAAACAGGTGGAGATCTGCTTTCGATTTGAGTCGAGAAATCCCCGCAGGCAGTGGGTTGATAACGATTTAAGAAGTGGAACAATCACAGGCTATGGGATTCTGGACAGTTAAGATGATGAACTCATGCAGGTCGTGGGCTGTTGGCCACTCAAGGCGAGGAACCACTGCAGGTGGTGGGTTGCTGTCACCTCGAGGCTAGGAAGTCCTGCAGGAATCATGCTGCTAGAGAATTGTGTCTAAGAATCGCAGTACAGGCCGAATTGCTGGCAACTCAGTGCAAGCAACCCTCCCTGGTGAGCAGCAGTTGTCAACTCGGGTCAAGGAACACAAACATGTGGAGATCTGTTTTCAATTTGAGTCGAGAAATCCCCGCAGGCATTGGGTTGATAACGATTTGAGATGTGGAACATTCACAGGCTATGGGATTCTGGACACTTGAGGTGAGGAATTCATGCAGGTGGTGGGCTGCTGGCCTTTCAAGGCGAGGATCCACTGCAGGTGGTGGTTTCCTGTAACCCGAGGCCAATAATTCCCGCAGGTTGCGTGCTTCTGGAGAATTGTGTCGCAGAATCGCATTAGATGCTGGATTGCTGGCCAATGAGGGCAAGCAACCCCCATTGGTGAGGAGCTGTTTTAAACTCGATTAAAGGAACAGAAACAGGTGAAGATCTGCTGGCGATTTCAGTCGAGAAATCCCTGCAGGCAGTGGGTTGATAACAACTTGAGATGTGGAACACTCACAGGGTATGGGATTCTGGACACTTGAGGTAACGAACTTATGCAGGAGGTAGGATGCTGGCTTCTCAAGGAGAGGAACCACTGAAGGTGGTGGGTTGCTGTCACCTCGAGTAAAGGAAATCCGGAAGACTGCATGCAGCTGGAGAATTGTGTCGAAGAAACGGATTAGACGCCAGTTTGCTGTCCATTCAGGACAAGCAGCCCATACTGGTGAGGAGCTTTTGTCAACTCGACTCAAGGAACACAAACATGCGGAGATCTGCTGGCGATTTGAGTCGAGAAATGCCCACAAGCAGTATGTTGATAACAATTTGAAATGTGGAACACTCACAGGCTATGGGATTCTGGGCACTTGAGGTGACGAACTCATGCAGGAGGTGGGCTGCTGGCATCTCAAGGCGAGGAACAACTGCAGTTGCTGAGTTGCTGTCACCTCGTGGCTAGGAAATCCCGCAGGCTGCGTGCTGCTGGAGATTTGTGTCGCAGAATCGCAATAGACGCCGGATTTCTGGCCATTCAGGGCAAGCAACCCATACTGATGAGGAGCTGTTGTCAACTCGAGTCAAGGAACACAAACAAGTGGAGATCTGCTGTCGATTTGAGTCGAGAAATCCCCGCAGGCAGTGGGTTGATAACGATTTGAGATGTGGAACACTCACAGGCTATGGGATTCTGGACACTTGAGGTGACGAACTCATGCAGGTGGTGGGCTGCTGGCTTCTCAAGGCGAGGAACCACTGCAGGTATTGGTTTGCAGTCACCTCGAGGCCAATAATTCCCGCAGGTTGCGTACTTCTGGAGAATTGTGTCGAAGAAACGGAGTAGACGCCAGATTGCTGGCCACTCAGGGCAAGCAACCCCCAATGGTGAGCTGCTTTTGTCAACTCGACTCAAGGAACACAAACATGTGGAGATCTGCTGGCGATTTGAGTCGAGAAATGCCCGCAAGCAGTATGTTGATAACAATTTGAAATGTGGAACACTCACAGGCTATGGGATTCTGAGCACTTGAGGTGACGAACTCATGCAGGTGGTGGGCTGCTGGCCTCTCAATGCTAGGAACCACTGCAGGTGGTGAGTTGCTGTCATCTCGAGGGTAGGAAACCCGGCAGGTTGCGTACTGCTGGAGAATTGTGTCGAAGAATCGCAGTAGACGCCGGATTGCTGGCCAATGAGGGCAAGCAACCCCCACTGGTGAGCAGCTGTTGTCAAGACAACTCAAGGAACACAAACATGTGGAAATCTGCAGGCGATTTGAGTCGAGACATCCCCGCAGGCAGTGTGTTGATAACGATTTGAGATGTGAAACACTCACAATCTATGGGATTCTGGACACCTGAGTTGACGAACTCATGCAGGTGGTGGGCTGCTGGCCTCTCAAGGCGATGAACCACTGCAGGTGGTGTGTTGCTGTCACCTCGTGGCTAGGAAATCCCGCAGGCTGCGTGCTGCTGGAGATTTGTGTCGCAGAATCGCAATAGACGCCGGATTGCTGGCCACTCATGGCAAGCAACACCCACTGGTGAGGAGCTGTTGTCAACTCGAGTCAAGGAACACAAACATGTGGAGATCTGCTGTCGATGTGAGTCGAGAAATCCCTGCAGGCAGTGGGTTGATAAAGATTTGAGATGTGGAACACTCACAGGCTATGGGATTCTGGACACTTGAGGTGACGAACTCATGCAGGTGGTGGGCTGCTGGACTCTCAAGGCGAGGAACCACTGCAGGCGGTGCGTTGCTGTCACCTCGAGGCTAGGAAGTCCTGCAGGAAGCGTTCTGCTGCTGAATTGTGTTGAACAATCGCAGTAGACGCCGGATTGCTGGCCACTCAGGGCAAGCAACCCCCATTGCTTAGCAGCTGTTGTCAAATTGAGTCAAGGAACACAAACAAGTGGAAATCTGCTGGCGATTTCAATCTAGAAAACCCTGCACACAGTGGGTTGATAACGATTTGAGATGTGGAACACTCACAAGCTATGGGATTCTGGACACTTGGGGTGACGAACTCAATCAGGAGGAGGGCAGCTGGCCACTCAAGGCGAGGAACCACTGCAGGTAGTGAGTTTCTGTCCCCTCGAGGCAAAGAAATCCGGCAGGCTGCGAGCTTCTGGTGAATTGTGTCGAAGAATCGCAATAGACGCCGGATTGCTGGCCATTCAGGGCAAGCAACACATACTGGTGAGGAGCTGTTGTCAAATCGAGTCAAGGAACACAAACAGTTGTAGATCTGCTGGCGATTTCAGTCGAGAAATCCCTACAGGCAGTGGGTTGATAACAATTTGAGATGTGGAACACTCACAGGGTATGGGATTCTGGACAATTGAGGAGACGAACTCATGCAGGAGGTGGGATGCTGGACTCTCAAGGCGAGGAACCACTGCAGGCGGTACGTTGCTGTCACCTCGAGGCTAGGAAGTCCTGCAGGAAGCGTTCTGCTGGAGAATTGTTTCGAACAATCGCAGTAGACGCCGCATTGCTTGCCACTCAGGGCATGCAACCCCCACTGGTTAGCAGCTGTTGGCAAATCGAGTCAAGGAACACAAACAGGTGGAGATCTGCTGACGATTTGAGTCGAAAGATCCCCGCACACAGTGGGTTTATAACGATATGAGATGTGTAACACTCACAGGCTAATGGATTCTGGACACTTGAGGTGACGAACTCATGCAAGTGGTGGGCTGCTGGCCTCTCAAGGCGAGGAACCACTGCAGGTATTGGTTTGCAGTCACCTCGAGGCCAATAATTCCCGCAGGTTGCGTGCTACTGGAGAATTGTGTCGCAGAATCGCCGTAGATGCTTGATTGCTGGCTAATGAGGGCAAGCAACCCCCACTGGTGAGGAGCTGTTTTCAACTCGAGTCAAGGAACACAAACAGGTGGAGATCTGCTGGCGATTTCAGTCGAGAAATCCCTACAGGCAGTGGGTTGATAACGATTTGAGATGTGGAACACTCACAGGGTATGGGATTCTGGACACTTGAGGTGACGAACTCATGCAGGAGGTGGGATGCTGGCCTCTTAAGGCGAGGAACCACTGCAGGTGGTGGGTTGCTGTCACCTCAAGGATAGGAAATCCAGAAGACTGCATGCTGCTGGAGAATTGTGTCGAAGAAATGCAGTAGACGCCGGATTGCTGGCCACTCAGGGCAAGCAACCCCCACTGGTGAGGAGCTGTTGTCAACTCGACTCAAGGAACACAAACAGGTGGAAATCTGCAGGCGATTTAATTCGAGAAATCCCCGCAGGCAGTGGGTTGATAACGATTTGAGATGTGAAACACTCACAGTCTATGGGATTTTGGACAATTGAGGTGACGAACTCATGCAGGTGGTGGGCTTCTCGCCTCTCAAGGCAATGAACCACTGCAGGTGTTGTGTTGCTGTCACCTCGAGGCAAGGAAATCCGGCAGGCTGCGTGCTGCTGGAGAATTGTGTCGCAGAATCGCAATAGACGCCGGATTGCTGGCCATTCAGGTCAAGCAACCCATACTGGTGAGGAGCTGTTCTCAACTCGAGTCAAGGAACACAAACAGGTTGAGATCTGCTTTCGATTTGAGTCGAGAAATCCCGGAAGGCAGTGGGTTGATAACGATTTAAGAAGTGGAACAATCACAGGCTATGGGATTCTGGACAGTTAAGATGATGAACTCATGCAGGTCGTGGGCTGTTGGCCACTCAAGGCGAGGAACCACTGCAGGTGGTGGGTTGCTGTCACCTCGAGGCTAGGAAGTCCTGCAGGAATCATGCTGCTAGAGAATTGTGTCTAAGAATCGCAGTACAGGCCGGATTGCTGGCAACTCAGGGCAAGCAACCCCCCCTGGTGAGCAGCTGTTGTCAACTCGGGTCAAGGAACACAAACATGTGGAGATCTGTTTTCAATTTGAGTCGAGGAATCCCCGCAGGCAGTGGGTTGATAACGATTTGAGATGTGGAACATTCACAGGCTATGGGATTCTGGACACTTGAGGTGAGGAATTCATGCAGGTGGTGGGCTGCTGGCCTTTCAAGGCGAGGATCCACTGCAGGTGGTGGTTTCCTGTAACACGAGGCCAATAATTCCCGCAGGTTGCGTGCTGCTGGAGAATTGTGTAGCAGAATCGCATTAGATGCTGGATTGCATGCCAATGAGGGCAAGCAACCCCCATTGGTGAGGAGCTGTTTTAAACTCGATTAAAGGAACACAAACAGGTGGAGATCTGCTGGCGATTTCAGTCGAGAAATCCCTGCAGGCAGTGGGTTGATAACAATTTGAGATGTGGAACACTCACAGGGTATGGGATTCTGGACACTTGAGGTGACGAACTCATGCAGGAGGTAGGATGCTGGCCTCTCTAGGCGAGGAAGCACTGAAGGTGGTGGGTTGCTGTCACCTCGAGGAAAGGAAATCCGGAAGACTGCATGCAGCTGGAGAATTGTGTCGAAGAAACGGATTAGACGCCAGTTTGCTGGCCACTCAGGGCAAGCAACCCCCAATGGTGAGGAGCTTTTGTCAACTCGACTCAAGGAACACAAACATGCGGAGATCTGCTGGCGATTTGAGTCGAGAAATGCCCGCAAGCAGTATGTTGATAACAATTTGAAATGTGGAACACTCACAGGCTATGGGATTCTGGGCACTTGAGGTGACGAAATCATGCAGGTGGTGGGCTGCTGGCCTTTCAAGGCGAGGATCCACTGCAGGTGGTGGTTTCCTGTAACCCGAGGCCAATAATTCCCGCAGGTTGCGTGCTTCTGGAGAATTGTGTCGCAGAATCGCATTAGATGCTGGATTGCTGGCCAATGAGGGCAAGCAACCCCCATTGGTGAGGAGCTGTTTTAAACTCAATTAAAGGAACAGAAACAGGTGAAGATCTGCTGGCGATTTCAGTCGAGAAATCCCTGCAGGCAGTGGGTTGATAACAACTTGAGATGTGGAACACTCACAGGGTATGGGATTCTGGACACTTGAGGTAACGAACTTATGCAGGAGGTAGGATGCTGGCTTCTCAAGGAGAGGAACCACTGAAGGTGGTGGGTTGCTGTCACCTCGAGTAAAGGAAATCCGGAAGACTGCGTGCAGCTGGAGAATTGTGTCGAAGAAACGGATTAGACGCCAGTTTGCTGGCCACTCAGGGCAAGCAACCCCCAATGGTGAGGAGCTTTTGTCAACTCGACTCAAGGAACACAAACATGCGGAGATCTGCTGGCGATTTGAGTCGAGAAATGCCCGCAAGCAGTATGTTGATAACAATTTGAAATGTGGAACACTCACAGGCTATGGGATTCTGGGCACTTGAGGTGACGAACTCATGCAGGAGGTGGGCTGCTGGCCTCTCAAGGCGAGGAACCACTGCAGGTGCTGAGTTGCTGTCACCTCGTGGCTAGGAAATCCCGCAGGCTGCGTGCTGCTGGAGATTTGTGTCGCAGAATCGCAATAGACGCCGGATTTCTGGCCATTCAGGGCAAGCAACCCATACTGATGAGGAGCTGTTGTCAACTCGAGTCAAGGAACACAAACAAGTGGAGATCTGCTGTCGATTTGAGTCGAGAAATCCCCGCAGGCAGTGGGTTGATAACGATTTGAGATGTGGAACACTCACAGGCTATGGGATTCTGGACACTTGAGGTGACGAACTCATGCAGGTGGTGGGCTGCTGGCTTCTCAAGGCGAGGAACCACTGCAGGTATTGGTTTGCAGTCACCTCGAGGCCAATAATTCCCGCAGGTTGCGTGCTTCTGGAGAATTGTGTCGAAGAAACGGAGTAGACGCCAGATTGCTGGCCACTCAGGGCAAGCAACCCCCAATGGTGAGCTGCTTTTGTCAACTCGACTCAAGGAACACAAACATGTGGAGATCTGCTGGCGATTTGAGTCGAGAAATGCCCGCAAGCAGTATGTTGATAACAATTTGAAATGTGGAACACTCACAGGCTAAGGGATTCTGGGCACTTGAGGTGACGAACTCATGCCGGTGGTGGGCTGCTGGCCTCTCAATGCTAGGAACCACTGCAGGTGCTGAGTTGCTGTCATCTCGAGGGTAGGAAACCCGGCAGGTTGCGTACTGCTGGAGAATTGTGTCGAAGAATCGCAGTAGACGCAGGATTGCTGGCCAATGAGGGCAAGCAACCCCCACTGGTGAGCAGCTGTTGTCAAGACAACTCAAGGAACACAAACATGTGGAAATCTGCAGGCGATTTGAGTCGAGACATCCCCGCAGGCAGTGTGTTGATAACGATTTGAGATGTGAAACACTCACAATCTATGGGATTCTGGACACCTGAGTTGACGAACTCATGCAGGTGGTGGGCTGCTGGCCTCTCAAGGCGATGAACCACTGCAGGTGGTGTGTTGCTGTCACCTCGTGGCTAGGAAATCCCGCAGGCTGCGTGCTGCTGGAGATTTGTGTCGCAGAATCGCAATAGAAGCCGGATTGCTGGCCACTCATGGCAAGCAACACCCACTGGTGAGGAGCTGTTGTCAACTCGAGTCAAGGAACACAAACATGTGGAGATCTGCTGTCGATGTGAGTCGAGAAATCCCTGCAGGCAGTGGGTTGATAAAGATTTGAGATGTGGAACACTCACAGGCTATGGGATTCTGGACACTTGAGGTGACGAACTCATGCAGGTGGTGGGCTGCTGGACTCTCAAGGCGAGGAACCACTGCAGGCGGTGCGTTGCTGTCACCTCGAGGCTAGGAAGTCCTGCAGGAAGCGTTCTGCTGCTGAATTGTGTTGAACAATCGCAGTAGACGCCGGATTGCTGGCCACTCAGGGCAAGCAACCCCCATTGCTTAGCAGCTGTTGTCAAATTGAGTCAAGGAACACAAACAAGTGGAAATCTGCTGGCGATTTCAATCTAGAAAACCCTGCACACAGTGGGTTGATAACGATTTGAGATGTGGAACACTCACAAGCTATGGGATTCTGGACACTTGGGGTGACGAACTCAATCAGGAGGAGGGCAGCTGGCCACTCAAGGCGAGGAACCACTGCAGGTAGTGAGTTTCTGTCCCCTCGAGGCAAAGAAATCCGGCAGGCTGCGAGCTTCTGGTGAATTGTGTCGAAGAATCGCAATAGACGCCGGATTGCTGGCCATTCAGGGCAAGCAACACATACTGGTGAGGAGCTGTTGTCAAATCGAGTCAAGGAACACAAACAGTTGGAGATCTGCTGGCGATTTCAGTCGAGAAATCCCTACAGGCAGTGGGTTGATAACAATTTGAGATGTGGAACACTCACAGGGTATGGGATTCTGGACAATTGAGGAGACGAACTCATGCAGGAGGTGGGATGCTGGACTCTCAAGGCGAGGAACCACTGCAGGCGGTACGTTGCTGTCACCTCGAGGCTAGGAAGTCCTGCAGGAAGCGTTCTGCTGGAGAATTGTTTCGAACAATCGCAGTAGACGCCGCATTGCTTGCCACTCAGGGCATGCAACCCCCACTGGTTAGCAGCTGTTGGCAAATCGAGTCAAGGAACACAAACAGGTGGAGATCTGCTGACGATTTGAGTCGAAAGATCCCCGCACGCAGTGGGTTTATAACGATATGATATGTGTAACACTCACAGGCTAATGGATTCTGGACACTTGAGGTGACGAACTCATGCAAGTGGTGGGCTGCTGGCCTCTCAAGGCGAGGAACCACTGCAGGTATTGGTTTGCAGTCACCTCGAGGCCAATAATTCCCGCAGGTTGCGTGCTACTGGAGAATTGTGTCGCAGAATCGCCGTAGATGCTGGATTGCTGGCTAATGAGGGCAAGCAACCCCCACTGGTGAGGAGCTGTTTTCAACTCGAGTCAAGGAACACAAACAGGTGGAGATCTGCTGGCGATTTCAGTCGAGAAATCCCTACAGGCAGTGGGTTGATAACGATTTGAGATGTGGAACACTCACAGGGTATGGGATTCTGGACACTTGAGGTGACGAACTCATGCAGGAGGTGGGATGCTGGCCTCTTAAGGCGAGGAACCACTGCAGGTGGTGGGTTGCTGTCACCTCAAGGATAGGAAATCCAGAAGACTGCATGCTGCTGGAGAATTGTGTCGAAGAAATGCAGTAGACGCCGGATTGCTGGCCACTCAGGGCAAGCAACCCCCACTGGTGAGGAGCTGTTGTCAACTCGACTCAAGGAACACAAACAGGTGGAAATCTGCAGGCGATTTAATTCGAGAAATCCCCGCAGGCAGTGGGTTGATAACGATTTGAGATGTGAAACACTCACAGTCTATGGGATTTTGGACAATTGAGGTGACGAACTCATGCAGGTGGTGGGCTTCTCGCCTCTCAAGGCAATGAACCACTGCAGGTGTTGTGTTGCTGTCACCTCGAGGCAAGGAAATCCGGCAGGCTGCGTGCTGCTGGAGAATTGTGTCGCAGAATCGCAATAGACGCCGGATTGCTGGCCATTCAGGTCAAGCAACCCATACTGGTGAGGAGCTGTTCTCAACTCGAGTCAAGGAACACAAACAGGTGGAGAACTGCTTTCGATTTGAGTCGAGAAATCCCGGAAGGCAGTGGGTTGATAACGATTTAAGAAGTGGAACAATCACAGGCTATGGGATTCTGGACAGTTAAGATGATGAACTCATGCAGGTCGTGGGCTGTTGGCCACTCAAGGCGAGGAACCACTGCAGGTGGTGGGTTGCTGTCACCTCGAGGCTAGGAAGTCCTGCAGGAATCATGCTGCTAGAGAATTGTGTCTAAGAATCGCAGTACAGGCCGGATTGCTGGCAACTCAGGGCAAGCAACCCCCCCTGGTGAGCAGCTGTTGTCAACTCGGGTCAAGGAACACAAACATGTGGAGATCTGTTTTCAATTTGAGTCGAGGAATCCCCGCAGGCAGTGGGTTGATAACGATTTGAGATGTGGAACATTCACAGGCTATGGGATTCTGGACACTTGAGGTGAGGAATTCATGCAGGTGGTGGGCTGCTGGCCTTTCAAGGCGAGGATCCACTGCAGGTGGTGGTTTCCTGTAACACGAGGCCAATAATTCCCGCAGGTTGCGTGCTGCTGGAGAATTGTGTAGCAGAATCGCATTAGATGCTGGATTGCATGCCAATGAGGGCAAGCAACCCCCATTGGTGAGGAGCTGTTTTAAACTCGATTAAAGGAACACAAACAGGTGGAGATATGCTGGCGATTTCAGTCGAGAAATCCCTGCAGGCAGTGGGTTGATAACAATTTGAGATGTGGAACACTCACAGGGTATGGGATTCTGGACACTTGAGGTGACGAACTCATGCAGGAGGTAGGATGCTGGCCTCTCTAGGCGAGGAACCACTGAAGGTGGTGGGTTGCTGTCACCTCGAGGAAAGGAAATCCGGAAGACTGCATGCAGCTGGAGAATTGTGTCGAAGAAACGGATTAGACGCCAGTTTGCTGGCCACTCAGGGCAAGCAACCCCCAATGGTGAGGAGCTTTTGTCAACTCGACTCAAGGAACACAAACATGCGGAGATCTGCTGGCGATTTGAGTCGAGAAATGCCCGCAAGCAGTATGTTGATAACAATTTGAAATGTGGAACACTCACAGGCTATGGGATTCTGGGCACTTGAGGTGACGAAATCATGCAGGTGGTGGGCTGCTGGCCTCTCAAGGCGAGGAACCACTGCAGGTGCTGAGTTGCTGTCACCTCGTGGCTAGCAAATCCCGCAGGCTGCGTGCTGCTGGAGATTTGTGTCGCAGAATGGCAATAGAGGCCGGATTGCTGGCCATTCAGGGCAAGCAACCCATACTGGTGAGGAGCTGATGTCAACTCGAGTCAAGGAACACAAACAAGTGGAGATCTGCTGACGATTTGAGTCGAGAAATCCCCGCAGGCAGTGGGTTGATAACGATTTAAGATGTGGAACACTCACAGGCTTTGGGATTCTGGACACTTGAGGTGAGGAATTCAAGGCGAGGAACCACTGCAGGTGGTGGTTTCCTGTAACCGAGGCCAATAATTCCCGCAGGTTGCGTGCTGCTGGAGAATTGTGTCGAAGAAACGGAGTAGACGCCAGATTGCTGGCCACTTAGGGCAAGCAACCCCCACTGGTGAGGAGCTGTTGTCAACTCGACTCAAGGAACACAAACAGGTGGAAATCTGCTGGCGATTTGAGTCGAGAAATCCCCGCATACAGTGGGTTGATAACGATTTGAGATGTGGAACACTCACAGTCTATGGGATTCTGGGCACTTGAGGTGACCAACTCATACAGGTGGTGGGCTGCTGGACTCTCAAGGCGAGGATACACTGCAGGTGGTGAGTTGCTGTCCCCTCGAGGCAAGGAAATCCGGCAGGCTGCGAGCTGCTGGTGAATTGTGTCGATGAATCGCAATAGACGCCGGATTGCCTGCCATTCAGGGCAAGCAAGCCATACTGGTGAGGAGCTGTTGTCAAATCGAGTCAAGGAACACAAACAGTTGGAGATCTGCTGGCGATTTCAGTTGAGAAATCCCTACAGGCAGTGGGTTGATAACAATTTGAGATGTGGAACACTCACAGGGTATGGGATTCTGGACAATTGAGGAGACGAACTCATGCAGGAGGTGGGATGCTAGACTCTCAAGGCGAGGAACCACTGCAGGCGGTACGTTGCTGTCACCTCGAGGCTAGGAAGTCCTGCAGGAAGCGTTCTGCTGGTGAATTGTTTCCAACAATCGCAGTAGACGCCGGATTGCTTGCCACTCAGGGCATGCGACCCCCACTGGTTAGCAGCTGTTGGCAAATCGAGTCAAGGAACACAAACAGGTGGAGATCTGCTGGCGATTTGAGTCGAAAGATCCCCGCACACAGTGGGTTTATAACGATATGAGATGTGTAACACTCACAGGCTATGAGATTCTGGACACTGGAGGTGACAAACTCATGAAGGTGGTGGGCTGCTGGCATCTCAAGGCGAGGAACCACGGCAGGTATTGGTTTGCAGTCACCTCGAGACCAATAATTCCCGCAGGTTGCGTGCTGCTGCTAAATTGTGTCGCAGAATCGCCGTAGATGCTGGATTGCTGGCTAATGAGGGCAAGCAACCCCCACTGGTGAGGAGCAGTTTTCAACTCGAGTCAAGGAACACAAACAGGTGGAGATCTGCTGGCGATTTCAGTCGAGAAATCCCTACAGGCAGTAGGCTGATAACGATTTGAGATGTGGAACACTCACAGTCTATGCGATTTTGGACAATTGAGGTGACGAACTCATGCAGGTGGTGGGCTTCTCGCCTCTCAAGACAATGAACCACTGCAGGTGGTGTGTTGCTGTCACCTCGAGGCAAGGAAATCCGGCAGGCTGCGTGCTGTTTTAGAATTGTGTCGATGAATCGCAATAGACGCTGGATTGCTGGCTATTCTGGGCAAGCAACCCATACTGGTGAGGAGCTGTTGTCAACTCGAGTCAAGGAACACAAACATGTGGAGATCTGCTGTCGATTTGAGTCGAGAAATCCCCGCAGGCAGTGGGTTGATAACGACTTGAGATGTGGAACACTAACAGGCTATGGGATTCTGGACACTTGAGGTGACGAACCCCTAAAGGTGGTGGGCTGCTGGCCTGTCAAGACGTGGAACCACTTCAGGTTGTGGTTTCCTGTCACCTCGAGGCCAATAATTCCCGTAGGTTGCGTCCTGCTGGAGAATTGTGTCGCAGAATCGCAGTAGATGCTGGATTGCTGGCCAATGAGGGCAAGCAACCCCCACTGGTGAGGAGCTGTTTTCAACTCGAGTCAAGGAACACAAACAGGTGGAGATCTGCTGGCGATTTCAGTCGAGAAATCCCTGCAGGCAGTGGGTTGATAACGATTTGAGATGTGGAACACTCACAGGGTATGGGATTCTGGACACTTGAGGTGACGAACTCATGCAGGAGGTGCGATGCTGGCCTCTCAAGGTGAGTAACCACTGCAGGTAGAGAGTTGCTGTCACCTCGAGGCAAGGAAATCCGGCAGGCTGCGTGCTGCTGGAGAATTGAGTCGAAGAATGGCAATAGACGCGGATTGCTGGCCATTTAGGGCAAGCAACCCATACTGGTGAGGAGCTTATTTCAAGTCGAGTCAAGGAACAGAAACATGTGGAGATCTGCTGGCGATTTGAGTCGAGAAATGCCCACAAGCAATATGTTGATAACAATTTGAGATGTGGAACAATCACAGGCCATGGGATTCTTCATACTTGAGGGAACGAACTCATGCAAGTAGTGGGCTGCTGGTCTCTCAAGGCGAGGAACCACTGCAGGTGTTGGGTTGCTCTCACCTCGAGGGTAGGCAACCCGGCAGGATGCGTACTGCTGGAGAATTGTGTCGAAGAATCGCAGTAGAGCCGGCTTGCTGGACACTCAGGGCAAGCAACCCCCACTGGTAAGCAGCAGTTGTCAAATCGAGTCAAGGAACACAAACAGGTGGAGATCTGCTGGCCATTTCAGTCGAGAGATCCACGCACACAGTGGGTTGATAATGATTTTAGATGTGGAACAATCACAGGCTATGGGATTGTGGACACTTGAGGTGACGAACTCATGCAGGTGGTGGGCTTCTCGCCTCTCAAGGCAAGGAACCACTGCAGTTGGTGAGTTGCTGTCACCTCGAGGTAAGAATATCCGGCAGGCTGCATGCTGCTGTAGAATTGTGTCGAAGAAATGCAGTAGACGCCGGATTGCTGGCCACTTAGGGCAAGCAACCCCCACTGGTGAGGAGCTGTTGTCAACTCGACTCAAGGAACACAAACAGGTGGAAATCTGCTGGCGATTTGAGTCGAGAAATCCCCGCATACAGTGGGTTGATAACGATTTGAGATGTGGAACACTCACAGTCTATGGGATTCTGGGCACTTCAGGTGACCAACTCATGCAGGTGGTGGGCTGCTGGACTCTCAAGGCGAGGAACCACTGCAGGTGGTGGTTTCCTGTAACCCGAGGCCAATAATTCCCGCAGGTTGCGTGCTGCTGGAGAATTGTGTCGATGAAACGGAGTAGACGCCAGATTGCTGGCCACTTAGAGCAAGCAACCCCCACTGGTGAGGAGCTGTTGTCAACTCGACTCAAGGAACACAAACAGGTGGAAATATGCTGGCGATTTGAGTCGAGAAATCCCCGCATACAGTGGGTTGATAACGATTTGAGATGTGGAACACTCACAGTCTATGGGATTCTGGGCACTTGAGGTGACCAACTCATGCAGGTGGTGGGCTGCTGGACTCTCAAGGCGAGGAACCACTGCAGGTGGTGAGTTGCTGTCCCCTCGAGGCAAGGAAATCCGGCAAGCTGCGAGCTGCTGGTGAATTGTGTCGATGAATCGCAATAGACGCCGGATTGCCTGCCATTCAGGGCAAGCAAGCCATACTGGTGAGGAGCTGTTGTCAAATCGAGTCAAGGAACACAAACAGTTGGAGATCTGCTGGCGATTTCAGTCGAGAAATCCCTACAGGCAGTGGGTTGATAACAATTTGAGATGTGGAACACTCACAGGGTATGGGATTCTGGACATTTGAGGAGACGAACTCATGCAGGAGGTGGGATGCTAGACTCTCAAGGCGAGGAACCACTGCAGGCGGTACGTTGCTGTCACCTCGAGGCTAGGAAGTCCTGCAGGAAGCGTTCTGCTGGTGAATTGTTTCCAACAATCGCAGTAGACGCCGGATTGTTTGCCACTCAGGGCATGCGACCCCCACTGGTTAGCAGCTGTTGGCAAATCGAGTCAAGGAACACAAACAGGTGGAGATCTGCTGGCGATTTGAGTCGAAAGATCCCCGCACACAGTGGGTTTATAACGATATGAGATGTGTAACACTCACAGGCTATGAGATTCTGGACACTTGAGGTGACGAACTCATGAAGTTGGTGGGCTGCTGGCCTCTCAAAGCGAGGAACCACTGCAGGTATTGGTTTGCAGTCACCTCGAGACCAATAATTCCCGCAGGTTGCGTGCTGCTGCTAAATTGTGTCGCAGAATCGCCGTAGATGCTGGATTGCTGGCTAATGAGGGCAAGCAACCCCCACTGGTGAGGAGCAGTTTTCAACTCGAGTCAAGGAACACAAACAGGTGGAGATCTGCTGGCGATTTCAGTCGAGAAATCCCTACAGGCAGTGGGTTGATAACGATTTGAGATGTGGAACACTCACAGGGTATGGGATTCTGGACACTTGAGGTGACGAACTCATGCAGGAGGTGGGATGCTGGCCTCTTAAGGCGAGGAACCACTGCAGGTGGTGGGTTGCTGTCACCTCAAGGATAGGAAATCCAGAAGACTGCATGCTGCTGGAGAATTGTGTCGAAGAAATGCAGTAGACGCCGGATTGCTGGCCACTCAGGGCAAGCAACCCCCACTGGTGAGGAGCTGTTGTCAAGTCGACTCAAGGAACACAAACATGTGGAAATCTGCAGGCGATTTGAGTCGAGAAATCCCCGCAGGCAGTGGGTTGATAACGATTTGAGATGTGAAAAGCTCACAGTCTATGGGATTCTGGACACTTGAGGTGACGAACTCATGCAGGTGGTGGACTGCTGGCCTCTCAATGCGAGGAACCACAGCAGGTAGTGGGTTGCTGTCACCTCGAGGGTAGGAAACCCGGCAGGATGCGTGCTGCTGGAGAATTGTGTCGAAGAATCGTAGTAGACGCCGGATTGCTGGCCATTCAGGGCAAGCAACCCATACTGGTGAGGAGCTGTTCTCAACTCGAGTCAAGGAACACAAACAGGTGGAGATCTGCTTTCGATTTGAGTCGAGAAATCCCCGCAGGCAGTGGGTTGATAACGATTTGAGATGTGGAACATTCACAGGCTATGGGATTCTGGACACTTGAGGTGAGGAATTCATGCAGGTGGTGGGCTCCTGGCCTCTCAAGGCGAGGAACCACTGCAGGTGGTGGTTTCCTTTAACCCGATGCCAATTATTCCCGCAGGTTGCGTGCTGCTGGAGAATTGTCTCGCAGAATCGCATTAGATGCTGGATAGCTGGCCAATGAGGGCAAGCAACCCCATTGATGAGGAGCTGTTTTAAACTCGATTAAAGGAATTCAAACAGGTGGAGATCTGCTGGCGATTTCAGTCGACAAATCCCTGCAGGCAGTGGGTTGATAACAATTTGAGATGTGGAACACTCACAGGGTATGGGATTCTGGACACTTGAGGTGACGAACTCATGCAGGACGTAGGATGCTGGCCTCTCAAGGCGAGGAACCACTGAAGGTGGTGGGTTGCTGTCACCTCGAGGAAAGGAAATCCGGAAGACTGCGTGCAGCTGGAGAAATGTGTCGAAGAAACGGATTAGACGCCAGTTTGCTGGCCACTCAGGGCAAGCAACCCGCAATGGTGAGGAGCTTTTGTCAACTCTACTCAAGGAACACAAACATGCGGAGATCTGCTGGCGATTTGAGTCGAGAAATGCCCGCAAGCAGTATGTTGATAACAATTTGAAATGTGGAACACTCACAGGCTATGGGATTCTGGGCACTTGAGGTGACGAACTCATGCAGGTGGTGGGCTGCTGGCCTCTCAAGGCGAGGAACCACTGCAGGTGTTGGGTTGCTCTCACCTCGAGGGTAGGCAACCCGGCAGGATGCGTACTGCTGGAGAATTGTGTCGAAGAATCGCAGTAGACGCCGGATTGCTGGCCACTCAGGGCAAGCAACACCCACTGGTGAGGAGCCGTTGTCAACTCGAGTCAAGGAACACAAACAGGTGGAGATCTGCTGTCGATTTGAGTCGAGAAATCCCCGCAGGCAGTGGGTTGATAACGACTTGAGATGTGGAACACTAACAGGCTATGGGATTCTGGACACTTGAGGTGACGAACCCCTGCAGGTGGTGGGCTGCTGGCTTGTCAAGACGTGGAACCACTTCAGGTTGTGGTTTCCTGTCACCTCGAGGCCAATAATTCCCGTAGGTTGCGTCCTGCTGGAGAATTGTGTCGCAGAATCGCAGTAGATGCTGGATTGCTGGCCAATGAGGGCAAGCAACCCCCACTGGTGAGGAGCTGTTTTCAACTCGAGTCAAGGAACACAAACAGGTGGAGATCTCCTGGCGATTTGAGTCGAGAAATCCCTGCAGGCAGTGGGTTGATAACGATTTGAGATGTGGAACACTCACAGGGTATTGGATTCTGGACACTTGAGGTGACGAACTAATGCAGGAGGTGCGATGCTGGCCTCTCAAGGTGAGGAAGCACTGCAGGTGGTGTGTTGCTGTCACATCGAGGAAAGGAAATCCTGAAGAATGCGTGCTGCTGGAGATTTGTGTCGAAGAAACGGAGTAGACGCCAGATTGCTGGCCACTTAGGGCAAGCAACCCCCACTGGTGAGGAGCTGTTGTCAACTCGACTCAAGGAACACAAACAGGTGGAAATCTGCTGGCGATTTGAGTCGAGAAATCCCCGCATACAGTGGGTTGATAACGATTTGAGATGTGGAACACTCACAGTCTTTGGGATTCTGGGCACTTGAGGTGACCAACTCATGCAGGTGGTGGGCTGCTGGACTCTCAAGGCGAGGATACACTGCAGGTGGTGAGTTGCTGTCCCCTCGAGGCAAGGAAATCCGGCAGGCTGCGAGCTGCTGGTGAATTGTGTCGATGAATCGCAATAGACGCCGGATTGCCTGCCATTCAGGGCAAGCAAGCCATACTGGTGAGGAGCTGTTGTCAAATCGAGTCAAGGAACACAAACAGTTGGAGATCTGCTGGCGATTTCAGTTGAGAAATCCCTACAGGCAGTGGGTTGATAACAATTTGAGATGTGGAACACTCACAGGGTATGGGATTCTGGACAATTGAGGAGACGAACTCATGCAGGAGGTGGGATGCTAGACTCTCAAGGCGAGGAACCACTGCAGGCGGTACGTTGCTGTCACCTCGAGGCTAGGAAGTCCTGCAGGAAGCGTTCTGCTGGTGAATTGTTTCCAACAATCGCAGTAGACGCCGGATTGCTTGCCACTCAGGGCATGCGACCCCCACTGGTTAGCAGCTGTTGGCAAATCGAGTCAAGGAACACAAACAGGTGGAGATCTGCTGGCGATTTGAGTCGAAAGATCCCCGCACACAGTGGGTTTATAACGATATGAGATGTGTAACACTCACAGGCTATGAGATTCTGGACACTGGAGGTGACAAACTCATGAAGGTGGTGGGCTGCTGGCATCTCAAGGCGAGGAACCACGGCAGGTATTGGTTTGCAGTCACCTCGAGACCAATAATTCCCGCAGGTTGCGTGCTGCTGCTAAATTGTGTCGCAGAATCGCCGTAGATGCTGGATTGCTGGCTAATGAGGGCAAGCAACCCCCACTGGTGAGGAGCAGTTTTCAACTCGAGTCAAGGAACACAAACAGGTGGAGATCTGCTGGCGATTTCAGTCGAGAAATCCCTACAGGCAGTAGGCTGATAACGATTTGAGATGTGGAACACTCACAGTCTATGCGATTTTGGACAATTGAGGTGACGAACTCATGCAGGTGGTGGGCTTCTCGCCTCTCAAGACAATGAACCACTGCAGGTGGTGTGTTGCTGTCACCTCGAGGCAAGGAAATCCGGCAGGCTGCGTGCTGTTTTAGAATTGTGTCGATGAATCGCAATAGACGCTGGATTGCTGGCTATTCTGGGCAAGCAACCCATACTGGTGAGGAGCTGTTGTCAACTCGAGTCAAGGAACACAAACATGTGGAGATCTGCTGTCGATTTGAGTCGAGAAATCCCCGCAGGCAGTGGGTTGATAACGACTTGAGATGTGGAACACTAACAGGCTATGGGATTCTGGACACTTGAGGTGACGAACCCCTAAAGGTGGTGGGCTGCTGGCCTGTCAAGACGTGGAACCACTTCAGGTTGTGGTTTCCTGTCACCTCGAGGCCAATAATTCCCGTAGGTTGCGTCCTGCTGGAGAATTGTGTCGCAGAATCGCAGTAGATGCTGGATTGCTGGCCAATGAGGGCATCAACCCCCACTGGTGAGGAGCTGTTTTCAACTCGAGTCAAGGAACACAAACAGGTGGAGATCTGCTGGCGATTTCAGTCGAGAAATCCCTGCAGGCAGTGGGTTGATAACGATTTGAGATGTGGAACACTCACAGGGTATGGGATTCTGGACACTTGAGGTGACGAACTCATGCAGGAGGTGCGATGCTGGCCTCTCAAGGTGAGTAACCACTGCAGGTGTTGGGTTGCTCTCACCTCGAAGGTAGGCAACCCGGCAGGATGCGTACTGCTGGAGAATTGTGTCGAAGAATCGCAGTAGAGCCGGCTTGCTGGACACTCAGGGCAAGCAACCCCCACTGGTAAGCAGCAGTTGTCAAATCGAGTCAAGGAAATAAACAGGTGGAGATCTGCTGGCGATTTCAGTCGAGAGATCCACGCACACAGTGGGTTGATAATGATTTTAGATGTGGAACAATCACAGGCTATGGGATTGTGGACACTTGAGGTGACGAACTCATGCAGGTGGTGGGCTTCTCGCCTCTCAAGGCAAGGAACCACTGCAGTTGGTGAGTTGCTGTCACCTCGAGGTAAGAATATCCGGCAGGCTGCATGCTGCTGTAGAATTGTGTCGAAGAAATGCAGTAGACGCCGGATTGCTGGCCACTTAGGGCAAGCAACCCCCACTGGTGAGGAGCTGTTGTCAACTCGACTCAAGGAACACAAACAGGTGGAAATCTGCTGGCGATTTGAGTCGAGAAATCCCCGCATACAGTGGGTTGATAACGATTTGAGATGTGGAACACTCACAGTCTATGGGATTCTGGGCACTTCAGGTGACCAACTCATGCAGGTGGTGGGCTGCTGGACTCTCAAGGCGAGGAACCACTGCAGGTGGTGGTTTCCTGTAACCCGAGGCCAATAATTCCCGCAGGTTGCGTGCTGCTGGAGAATTGTGTCGATGAAACGGAGTAGACGCCAGATTGCTGGCCACTTAGAGCAAGCAACCCCCACTGGTGAGGAGCTGTTGTCAACTCGACTCAAGGAACACAAACAGGTGGAAATATGCTGGCGATTTGAGTCGAGAAATCCCCGCATACTGTGGGTTGATAACGATTTGAGATGTGGAACACTCACAGTCTATGGGATTCTGGGCACTTGAGGTGACCAACTCATGCAGGTGGTGGGCTGCTGGACTCTCAAGGCGAGGAACCACTGCAGGTGGTGAGTTGCTGTCCCCTCGAGGCAAGGAAATCCGGCAAGCTGCGAGCTGCTGGTGAATTGTGTCGATGAATCGCAATAGACGCCGGATTGCCTGCCATTCAGGGCAAGCAAGCCATACTGGTGAGGAGCTGTTGTCAAATCGAGTCAAGGAACACAAACAGTTGGAGATCTGCTGGCGATTTCAGTCGAGAAATCCCTACAGGCAGTGGGTTGATAACAATTTGAGATGTGGAACACTCACAGGGTATGGGATTCTGGACATTTGAGGAGACGAACTCATGCAGGAGGTGGGATGCTAGACTCTCAAGGCGAGGAACCACTGCAGGCGGTACGTTGCTGTCACCTCGAGGCTAGGAAGTCCTGCAGGAAGCGTTCTGCTGGTGAATTGTTTCCAACAATCGCAGTAGACGCCGGATTGTTTGCCACTCAGGGCATGCGACCCCCACTGGTTAGCAGCTGTTGGCAAATCGAGTCAAGGAACACAAACAGGTGGAGATCTGCTGGCGATTTGAGTCGAAAGATCCCCGCACACAGTGGGTTTATAACGATATGAGATGTGTAACACTCACAGGCTATGAGATTCTGGACACTTGAGGTGACGAACTCATGAAGTTGGTGGGCTGCTGGCCTCTCAAAGCGAGGAACCACTGCAGGTATTGGTTTGCAGTCACCTCGAGACCAATAATTCCCGCAGGTTGCGTGCTGCTGCTAAATTGTGTCGCAGAATCGCCGTAGATGCTGGATTGCTGGCTAATGAGGGCAAGCAACCCCCACTGGTGAGGAGCAGTTTTCAATTCGAGTCAAGGAACACAAACAGGTGGAGATCTGCTGGCGATTTCAGTCGAGAAATCCCTACAGGCAGTGGGTTGATAACGATTTGAGATGTGAAAAACTCACAGTCTATGGGATTCTGGACACTTGAGGTGACGAACTCATGCAGGTGGTGGACTGCTGGCCTCTCAATGCGAGGAACCACAGCAGGTAGTGGGTTGCTGTCACCTCGAGGGTAGGAAACCCGGCAGGATGCGTGCTGCTGGAGAATTGTGTCGAAGAATCGTAGTAGACGCCGGATTGCTGGCCATTCAGGGCAAGCAACCCATACTGGTGAGGAGCTGTTCTCAACTCGAGTCAAGGAACACAAACAGGTGGAGATCTGCTTTCGATTTGAGTCGAGAAATCCCCGCAGGCAGTGGGTTGATAACGATTTGAGATGTGGAACATTCACAGGCTATGGGATTCTGGACACTTGAGGTGAGGAATTCATGCAGGTGGTGGGCTCCTGGCCTATCAAGGCGAGGAACCACTGCAGGTGGTGGTTTCCTTTAACCCGATGCCAATTATTCCCGCAGGTTGCGTGCTGCTGGAGAATTGTTTCGCAGAATCGCATTAGATGCTGGATAGCTGGCCAATGAGCGCAAGCAACCCCATTGATGAGGAGCTGTTTTAAACTCGATTAAAGGAATTCAAACAGGTGGAGATCTGCTGGCGATTTCAGTCGACAAATCCCTGCAGGCAGTGGGTTGATAACTATTTGAGATGTGGAACACTCACAGGGTATGGGATTCTGGACACTTGAGGTGACGAACTCATGCAGGAGGTAGGATGCTGGCCTCTCAAGGCGAGGAACCACTGAAGGTGGTGGATTGCTGTCACCTCGAGGAAAGGAAATCCGGAAGACTGCGTGCAGCTGGAGAAATGTGTCGAAGAAACGGATTAGACGCCAGTTTGCTGGCCACTCAGGGCAAGCAACCCGCAATGGTGAGGAGCTTTTGTCAACTCGACTCAAGGAACACAAACATGCGGATATCTGCTGGCGATTTGAGTCGAGAAATGCCCGCAAGCAGTATGTTGATAACAATTTGAAATGTGGAACACTCACAGGCTATGGGATTCTGGGCACTTGAGGTGACGAACTCATGCAGGTGGTGGGCTGCTGGCCTCTCAAGGCAAGGAACCACTGCAGGTGCTGAGTTGCTGTCACCTCGTGGCTAGGAAATCCCGCAGGCTGCGTGCTGCTGGAGATTTGTGTCGCAGAATCGCAATAGACGCCGGATTGCTGGCCATTCAGGGCAAGCAACCCATACTGGTGAGGAGCTGTTCTCAACTCGAGTCAAGGAACACAAACAGGTGGAGATCTGCTGGCGATTTGAGGCAAGAAATCCCCGCAAGCAGTATGTTGATAACAATTTTCGATGTGGAACAATGACAGGCTAGGGGATTCTGCACACTTGAGGCAATGAACTCATGCTGGTGGTGGGCTGCTGGCCTCTCAAGGCGAGGAACCACTGCAGGTGCTGAGTTGTTGTCACCTCGAGGCAAGGAAAACCGGCAGGCTGCGTGCTGCTAGAGAATTGTGTTGAAGAATCGCAATAGACGCCGGATTGCTTGCCATTCAGGGCAAGCAACCCATACTGGTGAGGAGCTGTTGTCAACTCGAGTCAAGGAACACAAACAGGCGGAGATCTGCTGGCGATTTGAGTCAAGAAATCCCCGCAAGCAGTATGTTGATAACAATTTGAGATGTGGAACAATCACAGGCCATGGGATTCTTCATACTTGAGGGAACGAACTCATGCAAGTGGTGGGCTGCTGGACTCTCAAGGCGAGGAACCACTGCAGGTGTTGGGTTGCTCTCACCTCGAGGGTAGGCAACCCGGCAGGATGCGTACTGCTGGAGAATTGTGTCGAAGAATCGCAGTAGACGCCGGATTGCAGGCCACTCAGGGCAAGCAACACCCACTGGTGAGGAGCCGTTGTCAACTCGAGTCAAGGAACACAAACAGGTGGAGATCTGCTGTCGATTTGAGTCGAGAAATCCCCGCAGGCAGTGGGTTGATAATGACTTGAGATGTGGAACACTAACAGGCTATGGGATTCTGGACACTTGAGGTGACGAACCCCTGCAGGTGGTGGGCTGCTGGCTTGTCAAGACGTGGAACCACTTCAGGTTGTGGTTTCCTGTCACCTCGAGGCCAATAATTCCCGTAGGTTGCGTCCTGCTGGAGAATTGTGTCGCAGAATCGCAGTAGATGCTGGATTGCTGGCCAATGAGGGCAAGCAACCCCCACTGGTGAGGAGCTGTTTTCAACTCGAGTCAAGGAACACAAACAGGTGGAGATCTGCTGGCGATTTCAGTCGAGAAATCCCTGCAGGCAGTGGGTTGATAACGATTTGAGATGTGGAACACTCACAGGGTATGGGATTCTGGACACTTGAGGTGACGAACTCATGCAGGAGGTGCGATGCTGGCCTCTCAAGGTGAGGAACCACTGCAGGTAGTGAGTTGCTGTCACCTCGAGGCAAGGAAATCCGGCAGGCTGCGTGCTGCTGGAGAATTGAGTCGAAGAATCGCAATAGACGCGGATTGCTGGCCATTCAGGGCAAGCAACCCATACTGGTGAGGAGCTTGTTTCAAGTCGAGTCAACGAACAGAAACATGTGGAGATCTGCTGGCGATTTGAGTCGAGAAATGCCCACAAGCAGTATGTTGTTAACAATTTGAGATGTGGAACACTCACAGGCTATGGGATTCTGGACACTTGAGGTGACGAACGCATGCAGGTGGTGGGCTGCTGGCCTCTCAAGGCGAGGAACCACTGCCGGTAGTGGGTTGCTCTCAACTCGAGCCAGGGTATTCCCGCAGGTTGCTTGCTGCTGGTGAATTGTGTCGAAGAATCGCAGTAGAGCCGGCTTGCTGGACACTCAGGGCAAGCAACCCCCACTGGTAAGCAGCAGTTGTCAAATCGAGTCAAGGAACACAAACAGGTGGAGATCTGCTGGCGATTTCAGTCGAGAAATCCCTACAGGCAGTGGGTTGATAACAATTTGAGATGTGGAACACTCACAGGGTATGGGATTCTGGACATTTGAGGAGACGAACTCATGCAGGAGGTGGGATGCTAGACTCTCAAGGCGAGGAACCACTGCAGGCGGTACGTTGCTGTCACCTCGAGGCTAGGAAGTCCTGCAGGAAGCGTTCTGCTGGTGAATTGTTTCCAACAATCGCAGTAGACGCCGGATTGTTTGCCACTCAGGGCATGCGACCCCCACTGGTTAGCAGCTGTTGGCAAATCGAGTCAAGGAACACAAACAGGTGGAGATCTGCTGGCGATTTGAGTCGAAAGATCCCCGCACACAGTGGGTTTATAACGATATGAGATGTGTAACACTCACAGGCTATGAGATTCTGGACACTTGAGGTGACGAACTCATGAAGTTGGTGGGCTGCTGGCCTCTCAAAGCGAGGAACCACTGCAGGTATTGGTTTGCAGTCACCTCGAGACCAATAATTCCCGCAGGTTGCGTGCTGCTGCTAAATTGTGTCGCAGAATCGCCGTAGATGCTGGATTGCTGGCTAATGAGGGCAAGCAACCCCCACTGGTGAGGAGCAGTTTTCAATTCGAGTCAAGGAACACAAACAGGTGGAGATCTGCTGGCGATTTCAGTCGAGAAATCCCTACAGGCAGTGGGTTGATAACGATTTGAGATGTGAAAAACTCACAGTCTATGGGATTCTGGACACTTGAGGTGACGAACTCATGCAGGTGGTGGACTGCTGGCCTCTCAATGCGAGGAACCACAGCAGGTAGTGGGTTGCTGTCACCTCGAGGGTAGGAAACCCGGCAGGATGCGTGCTGCTGGAGAATTGTGTCGAAGAATCGTAGTAGACGCCGGATTGCTGGCCATTCAGGGCAAGCAACCCATACTGGTGAGGAGCTGTTCTCAACTCGAGTCAAGGAACACAAACAGGTGGAGATCTGCTTTCGATTTGAGTCGAGAAATCCCCGCAGGCAGTGGGTTGATAACGATTTGAGATGTGGAACATTCACAGGCTATGGGATTCTGGACACTTGAGGTGAGGAATTCATGCAGGTGGTGGGCTCCTGGCCTCTCAAGGCGAGGAACCACTGCAGGTGGTGGTTTCCTTTAACCCGATGCCAATTATTCCCGCAGGTTGCGTGCTGCTGGAGAATTGTTTCGCAGAATCGCATTAGATGCTGGATAGCTGGCCAATGAGCGCAAGCAACCCCATTGATGAGGAGCTGTTTTAAACTCGATTAAAGGAATTCAAACAGGTGGAGATCTGCTGGCGATTTCAGTCGACAAATCCCTGCAGGCAGTGGGTTGATAACTATTTGAGATGTGGAACACTCACAGGGTATGGGATTCTGGACACTTGAGGTGACGAACTCATGCAGGAGGTAGGATGCTGGCCTCTCAAGGCGAGGAACCACTGAAGGTGGTGGATTGCTGTCACCTCGAGGAAAGGAAATCCGGAAGACTGCGTGCAGCTGGAGAAATGTGTCGAAGAAACGGATTAGACGCCAGTTTGCTGGCCACTCAGGGCAAGCAACCCGCAATGGTGAGGAGCTTTTGTCAACTCGACTCAAGGAACACAAACATGCGGATATCTGCTGGCGATTTGAGTCGAGAAATGCCCGCAAGCAGTATGTTGATAACAATTTGAAATGTGGAACACTCACAGGCTATGGGATTCTGGGCACTTGAGGTGACGAACTCATGCAGGTGGTGGGCTGCTGGCCTCTCAAGGCAAGGAACCACTGCAGGTGCTGAGTTGCTGTCACCTCGTGGCTAGGAAATCCCGCAGGCTGCGTCCTGCTGGAGATTTGTGTCGCAGAATCGCAATAGACGCCGGATTGCTGGCCATTCAGGGCAAGCAACCCATACTGGTGAGGAGCTGTTCTCAACTCGAGTCAAGGAACACAAACAGGTGGAGATCTGCTGGCGATTTGAGGCAAGAAATCCCCGCAAGCAGTATGTTGATAACAATTTTCGATGTGGAACAATGACAGGCTAGGGGATTCTGCACACTTGAGGCAATGAACTCATGCTGGTGGTGGGCTGCTGGCCTCTCAAGGCGAGGAACCACTGCAGGTGCTGAGTTGTTGTCACCTCGAGGCAAGGAAAACCGGCAGGCTGCGTGCTGCTAGAGAATTGTGTTGAAGAATCGCAATAGACGCCGGATTGCTTGCCATTCAGGGCAAGCAACCCATACTGGTGAGGAGCTGTTGTCAACTCGAGTCAAGGAACACAAACAGGCGGAGATCTGCTGGCGATTTGAGTCAAGAAATCCCCGCAAGCAGTATGTTGATAACAATTTGAGATGTGGAACACTTAGAGGCTATGGGATTCTGCACACTTGAGGTGACGAACTCATGCAAGTGGTGGACTGCTGGCCTCTCAAGGCGAGGAACCACTGCAGGTAGTGGTTTGCTGTCACCTCGAGGGTAGGCAACCTGGCAGGATGCGTGCTGCTGGAGAATTGTGTCGAAGAATCGCAGTAGACGCCGGATTGCTGGCCACTCAGGGCAAGCAACACCCACTGGTGAGGAGCCGTTGTCAACTCGAGTCAAGGAACACAAACAGGTGGAGATCTGCTGTCGATTTGAGTCGAGAAATCCCCGCAGGCAGTGGGTTGATAACGACTTGAGATGTGGAACACTAACAGGCTATGGGATTCTTGACACTTGAGGTGACGAACCCCTGCAGGTGGTGGGCTGCTGGCCTGTCAAGGCGTGGAACCACTTCAGGTTGTGGTTTCCTGTCACCTCGAGGCCAATAATTCCCGTAGGTTGCGTCCTGCTGGAGAATTGTGTCGCAGAATCGCAGTAGATGCTGGATTGCTGGCCAATGAGGGCAAGCAACCCCCACTGGTGAGGAGCTGTTTTCAACTCGAGTCAAGGAACACAAACAGGTGGAGATCTGCTGGCGATTTCAGTCGAGAAATCCCTGCAGGCAGTGGGTTGATAACGATTTGAGATGTGGAACACTCACAGGGTATTGGATTCTGGACACTTGAGGTGACGAACTCATGCAGGAGGTGCGATGCTGGCCTCTCAAGGTGAGGAACCACTGCAGGTAGTGAGTTGCTGTCACCTCGAGGCAAGGAAATCCGGCAGGCAGCGTGCTGCTGGAGAATTGAGTCGAAGAATCGCAATAGACGCGGATTGCTGGCAATTCAGGGCAAGCATCCCATACTGGTGAGGAGCTTGTTTCAAGTCGAGTCAAGGAACAGAAACATGTGGAGATCTGCTGGCGATTTGAGTCGAGAAATGCCCACAAGCAGTATGTTGTTAACAATTTGAGATGTGGAACACTCACAGGCTATGGGATTCTGGACACTTGAGGTGACGAACGCATGCAGGTGGTGGGCTGCTGGCCTCTCAAGGCGAGGAACCACTGCCGGTAGTGGGTTGCTCTCAACTCGAGCCAGGGTATTCCCGCAGGTTGCTTGCTGCTGGTGAATTGTGTCGAAGAATCGCAGTAGAGCCGGCTTGCTGGACACTCAGGGCAAGCAACCCCCACTGGTAAGCAGCAGTTGTCAAATCGAGTCAAGGAACACAAACAGGTGGAGATCTGCTGGCGATTTCAGTCGAGAGATCCACGCACACAGTGGGTTGATAATGATTTTAGATGTGGAACAATCACAGGCTATGGAATTGTGGACACTTGTGGTGACGAACTCATGCAGGTGGTGGGCTTCTTGCCTGTCAAGGCAAGGAACCACTGCAGTTGGTGAGTTGCTGTCACCTCGAGTAAGGATATCCGGCAGGCTGCATGCTGCTGTAGAATTGTGTCGAAGAAATGCAGTAGACGCCGGATTGCTGGCCACTCAGGGCAAGCAACCCCCACTGGTGAGGAGCTGTTGTCAAGTCGACTCAAGGAACACAAACATGTGGAAATCTGCAGGCGATTTGAGTCGAGAAATCCCCGCAGGCAGTGGGTTGATAACGATTTGAGATGTGAAAAACTCACAGTCTATGGGATTCTGGACACTTGAGGTGACGAACTCATGCAGGTGGTGGACTGCTGGCCTCTCAAGGCGAGGAACCACAGCAGGTAGTGGGTTGCTGTCACCTCGAGGGTAGGAAACCCGGCAGGATGCGTGCTGCTGGAGAATTGTGTCGAAGAATCGTAGTAGACGCCGGATTGCTGGCCATTCAGGGCAAGCAACCCATACTGGTGAGGAGCTGTTCTCAACTCGAGTCAAGGAACACAAACAGGTGGAGATCTGCTTTCGATTTGAGTCGAGAAATCCCCGCAGGCAGTGGGTTGATAACGATTTAAGAAGTGGAACAATCACATCCTATGGGATTCTGGACAGTTAAGATGATGAACTCATGCAGGTCGTGGGCTGTTGGCCACTCAAGGCGAGGAACCACTGCAGGTGGTGGGTTGCTGTCACCTCGAGGCTAGGAAGTCCTGAAGGAAGCGTGCTGCAAGAGAATTGTGTCTAAGAATCGCAGTACAGGCCGGATTGCTGGCAACTCAGGACAAGCAACCCCCCCTGGTGAGCAGCTGTTGTCAACTCGGGTCAAGGAACACAAACATGTGGAGATCTGCTTTCGATTTGAGTCGAGAAATCCCCGCAGGCAGTGGGTTGATAACGATTTGAGATGTGGAACATTCACAGGCTATGGGATTCTGGACACTTGAGGTGAGGAATTCATGCAGGTGGTGGGCTCCTGGCCTCTCAAGGCGAGGAACCACTGCAGGTGGTGGTTTCCTGTAACCCGAGGCCAATAATTCCCGCAGGTTGCGTGCTGCTGGAGAATTGTCTCGCAGAATCGCATTAGATGCTGGATAGCTGGCCAATGAGGGCAAGCAACCCCATTGGTGAGGAGCTGTTTTAAACTCGATTAAAGGAACTCAAACAGGTGGAGATCTGCTGGTGATATCAGTCGAGAAATCCCTGCAGGCAGTGGGTTGATAACAATTTGAGATGTGGAACACTCACAGGGTATGGGATTCTGGACACTTGAGGTGACGAACTTATGCAGGAGGTAGGATGCTGGCCTCTCAAGGCGAGGAACCACTGAAGGTGGTGGGTTGCTGTCACCTCGAGGAAAGGAAATCCGGAAGACTGCGTGCAGCTGGAGAAATGTGTCGAAGAAACGGATTAGACGCCAGTTTGCTGGCCACTCAGGGCAAGCAACCCCCAATGGTGAGGAGCTTTTGTCAACTCGACTCAAGGAACACAAACATGCGGAGATCTGCTGGCGATTTGAGTCGAGAAATGCCCGCAAGCAGTATGTTGATAACAATTTGAAATGTGGAACACTCACAGGCTATGGGATTCTGGGCACTTGAGGTGACGAACTCATGCAGGTGGTGGGCTGCTGGCCTCTCAAGGCGAGGAACCACTGCAGGTGCTGAGTTGCTGTCACCTCGTGGCTAGGAAATCCCGCAGGCTGCGTGCTGCTGGAGAATTGTGTCGAAGAAACGGAGTAGACGCCAGATTGCTGGCCATTCAGGGCAAGCAACCCATACTGGTGAGGAGCTGCTGTCAACTCGACTCAAGGAACACAAACAGGTGGAAATCTGCTGGCGATTTGAGTCGAGAAATCCCCGCATACAGTGGGTTGATAACGATTTGAGATGTGGAACACTCACAGTCTATGGGATTCTGGGCAATTGAGGTGACGAACTCATGCAGGTGGTGGGCTGCTGGACTCTCAAGGCGAGGAACCACTGCAGGCGGTGCGTTGCTGTCACCTCGAGGCTAGGAAGTCCTGCAGGAAGCGTTCTGCTGCTGAATTGTGTCGAACATCGCAGTTGACGCCGGATTGCTGGCCACTCAGGGCAAGCAACCCCCACTGGTTAGCAGCTGTTGTCAAATCGAGTCAAGGAACACAAACAGGTGGAAATCTGCTGGCGATTTCAGTCTAGAAAACCCTGCAAACAGAGGGTTGATAACGATTTGAGTTGTGGAACACTCACAAGCTATGGGATTCTGGACACTTGGGGTGACGAACTCAATCAGGAGGAGGGCTGCTGGCCACTCAAGGCGAGGAACCACTGCAGGTGGTGAGTTGCTGTCCCCGCGAGGCAAGGAAATCCGGCAGGCTGCGAGCTGCTGGTGAATTGTGTCGAAGAATCGCAATAGACGCCGGATTGCTGGCCATTCAGGGCAAGCAAGCCATACTGGTGAGGAGCTGTTGTCAAATCGAGTCAAGGAACTCAAACAGTTGGAGATCTGCTGGCGATTTCAGTCGAGAAATCCCTACAGGCAGTGGGTTGATAACAATTTGAGATGTGGAACACTCACAGGGTATGGGATTCTTGACAATTGAGGAGACGAACTCATGCAGGAGGTGGGATGCTGGACTCTCAAGGCGAGGAACCACTGCAGGTGCTGAGTTGCTGTCACCTCGTGGCTAGGAAATCCCGCAGGCTGCGTGCTGCTGGAGATTTGTGTCGCAGAATCGCAATAGACGCCGGATTGCAGGCCATTCAGGGCAAGCAACCCATACTGGTGAGGAGCTGTTGTCAACTCGAGTCAAGGAACACAAACAAGTGGAGATCTGCTGTCGATTTGAGTCGAGAAATCCCCGCAGGCAGTGGGTTGATAACGATTTGAGATGTGGAACACTCACAGGGTTGCTGTCACCTCGAGGCTAGGAAGTCCTGCAGGAAGCGTTCTGCTGGTGAATTGTTTCCAACAATCGCAGTAGACGCCGGATTGCTTGCCACTCAGGGCATGCGACCCCCACTGCTAAGCAGCTGTTGGCAAATCGAGTCAAGGAACACAAACAGGTGGAGATCTGCTGGCGATTTAAGTCGAAAGATCCCCGCACACAGTGGGTTTATAACGATATGAGATGTGTAACACTCACAGGCTAAGAGATTCTGGACACTTGAGGTGACGAACTCATGAACGTGGTGGGCTGCTGACCTCTCAAGGCGAGGAACCACTGCAGGCGGTACGTTGCTGTCACCTCGAGGCTAGGAAGTCCTGCAGGAAGCGTTCTGCTGGTGAATTGTTTCCAACAATCGCAGTAGACGCCGGATTGTTTGCCACTCAGGGCATGCGACCCCCACTGGTTAGCAGCTGTTGGCAAATCGAGTCAAGGAACACAAACAGGTGGAGATCTGCTGGCGATTTGAGTCGAAAGATCCCCGCACACAGTGGGTTTATAACGATATGAGATGTGTAACACACACAGGCTATGAGATTCTGGACACTTGAGGTGACGAACTCATGAAGGTGGTGGGCTGCTGACCTCTCAAGGCGAGGAACCACTGCAGGTATTGGTTTGCAGTCACCTCGAGGCCAATAATTCGCGCAGGTTGCGTGCTGCTGGAAAATTGTGTCGCAGAATCGCCGTAGATGCTGGATTGCTGGCTAATGAGGGCAAGCAACCCCCACTGGTGAGGAGCTGTTTTCAACTCGAGTCAAGGAAAACAAACCGGTGGAGATCTGCTGGCGATTTCAGTCGAGAAATCCCTACAGGCAGTGGGTTGATAACGATTTGAGATGTGGAACACTTACAGTCTATGGGATTTTGGACAATTGAGGTGACGAACTCAGGCAGGTGGTGGGCTTCTCGCCTCTCAAGGCAATGAACCACTGCAGGTGGTGTGTTGCTGTCACCTCGAGGCAAGGAAATCCGGCAGGCTGCGTGCTGTTTTAGAATTGTGTCGATGTATCGCAATAGACGCTGGATTGCTGGCTATTCTGGGCAAGCAACCCATACTGGTGAGGAGCTGTTCTCAACTCGAGTCAAGGAACACAAACAGGTGGAGATCTGCTGGCGATTTGAGGCAAGAAATCCCCGCAAGCAGTATGTTGATAACAATTTGCGATGTGGAACAATGACAGGCTAGGGGATTCTGCACACTTGAGGCAATGAACTCATGCTGGTGGTGGGCTGCTGGCCTCTCAAGGCGAGGAACCACTGCAGGTGCTGAGTTGTTGTCACCTCGAGGCAAGGAAAACCGGCAGGCTGCGTGCTGCTAGAGAATTGTGTTGAAGAATCGCAATAGACGCCGGATTGCTTGCCATTCAGGGCAAGCAACCCATACTGGTGAGGAGCTGTTGTCAACTCGAGTCAAGGAACACAAACAGGCGGAGATCTGCTGGCGATTTGAGTCAAGAAATCCCCGCAAGCAGTATGTTGATAACAATTTGAGATGTGGAACACTTAGAGGCTATGGGATTCTGCACACTTGAGGTGACGAACTCATGCAAGTGGTGGACTGCTGGCCTCTCAAGGCGAGGAACCACTGCAGGTAGTGGTTTGCTGTCACCTCGAGGGTAGGCAACCTGGCAGGATGCGTGCTGCTGGAGAATTGTGTCGAAGAATCGCAGTAGACGCCGGATTGCTGGCCACTCAGGGCAAGCAACACCCACTGGTGAGGAGCCGTTGTCAACTCGAGTCAAGGAACACAAACAGGTGGAGATCTGCTGTCGATTTGAGTCGAGAAATCCCCGCAGGCAGTGGGTTGATAACGACTTGAGATGTGGAACACTAACAGGCTATGGGATTCTGGACACTTGAGGTGACGAACCCCTCCAGGTGGTGGGCTGCTGGCCTGTCAAGGCGTGGAACCACTTCACGTTGTGGTTTCCTGTCACCTCGAGGCCAATAATTCCCGTAGGTTGCGTCCTGCTGGAGAATTGTGTCGCAGAATCGCAGTAGATGCTGGATTGCTGGCCAATGAGGGCAAGCAACCCCCACTGGTGAGGAGCTGTTTTCAACTCGAGTCAAGGAACACAAACAGGTGGAGATCTGCTGGCGATTTCAGTCGAGAAATCCCTGCAGGCAGTGGGTTGATAACGATTTGAGATGTGGAACACTCACAGGGTATTGGATTCTGGACACTTGAGGTGACGAACTCATGCAGGAGGTGCGATGCTGGCCTCTCAAGGTGAGGAACCACTGCAGGTAGTGAGTTGCTGTCACCTCGAGGCAAGGAAATCCGGCAGGCAGCGAGCTGCTGGAGAATTGAGTCGAAGAATCGCAATAGACGCGGATTGCTGGCAATTCAGGGCAAGCAACCCATACTGGTGAGGAGCTTGTTTCAAGTCGAGTCAAGGAACAGAAACATGTGGAGATCTGCTGGCGATTTGAGTCGAGAAATGCCCACAAGCAGTATGTTGTTAACAATTTGAGATGTGGAACACTCACAGGCTATGGGATTCTGGACACTTGAGGTGACGAACGCATGCAGGTGGTGGGCTGCTGGCCTCTCAAGGCGAGGAACCACTGCCGGTAGTGGGTTGCTCTCAACTCGAGCCAGGGTATTCCCGCATGTTGCTTGCTGCTGGTGAATTGTGTCGAAGAATCGCAGTAGAGCCGGCTTGCTGGACACTCAGGGCAAGCAACCCCCACTGGTAAGCAGCAGTTGTCAAATCGAGTCAAGGAACACAAACAGGTGGAGATCTGCTGGCGATTTCAGTCGAGAGATCCACGCACACAGTGGGTTGATAATGATTTTAGATGTGGAACAATCACAGGCTATGGAATTGTGGACACTTGTGGTGACGAACTCATGCAGGTGGTGGGCTTCTTGCCTGTCAAGGCAAGGAACCACTGCAGTTGGTGAGTTGCTGTCACCTCGAGTAAGGATATCCGGCAGGCTGCATGCTGCTGTAGAATTGTGTCGAAGAAATGCAGTAGACGCCGGATTGCTGGCCACTCAGGGCAAGCAACCCCCACTGGTGAGGAGCTGTTGTCAAGTCGACTCAAGGAACACAAACATGTGGAAATCTGCAGGCGATTTGAGTCGAGAAATCCCCGCAGGCAGTGGGTTGATAACGATTTGAGATGTGAAAAACTCACAGTCTATGGGATTCTGGACACTTGAGGTGACGAACTCATGCAGGTGGTGGACTGCTGGCCTCTCAAGGCGAGGAACCACAGCAGGTAGTGGGTTGCTGTCACCTCGAGGGTAGGAAACCCGGCAGGATGCGTGCTGCTGGAGAATTGTGTCGAAGAATCGTAGTAGACGCCGGATTGCTGGCCATTCAGGGCAAGCAACCCATACTGGTGAGGAGCTGTTCTCAACTCGAGTCAAGGAACACAAACAGGTGGAGATCTGCTTTCGATTTGAGTCGAGAAATCCCCGCAGGCAGTGGGTTGATAACGATTTAAGAAGTGGAACAATCACAGGCTATGGGATTCTGGACACTTGAGGTGAGGAATTCATGCAGGTGGTGGGCTCCTGGCCTCTCAAGGCGAGGAACCACTGCAGGTGGTGGTTTCCTGTAACCCGAGGCCAATAATTCCCGCAGGTTGCGTGCTGCTGGAGAATTGTCTCGCAGAATCGCATTAGATGCTGGATAGCTGGCCAATGAGGGCAAGCAACCCCATTGGTGAGGAGCTGTTTTAAACTCGATTAAAGGAACTCAAACAGGTGGAGATCTGCTGGTGATATCAGTCGAGAAATCCCTGCAGGCAGTGGGTTGATAACAATTTGAGATGTGGAACACTCACAGGGTATGGGATTCTGGACACTTGAGGTGACGAACTTATGCAGGAGGTAGGATGCTGGCCTCTCAAGGCGAGGAACCACTGAAGGTGGTGGGTTGCTGTCACCTCGAGGAAAGGAAATCCGGAAGACTGCGTGCAGCTGGAGAAATGTGTCGAAGAAACGGATTAGACGCCAGTTTGCTGGCCACTCAGGGCAAGCAACCCCCAATGGTGAGGAGCTTTTGTCAACTCGACTCAAGGAACACAAACATGCGGAGATCTGCTGGCGATTTGAGTCGAGAAATGCCCGCAAGCAGTATGTTGATAACAATTTGAAATGTGGAACACTCACAGGCTATGGGATTCTGGGCACTTGAGGTGACGAACTCATGCAGGTGGTGGGCTGCTGGCCTCTCAAGGCGAGGAACCACTGCAGGTGCTGAGTTGCTGTCACCTCGTGGCTAGGAAATCCCGCAGGCTGCGTGCTGCTGGAGAATTGTGTCGAAGAAACGGAGTAGACGCCAGATTGCTGGCCATTCAGGGCAAGCAACCCATACTGGTGAGGAGCTGCTGTCAACTCGACTCAAGGAACACAAACAGGTGGAAATCTGCTGGCGATTTGAGTCGAGAAATCCCCGCATACAGTGGGTTGATAACGATTTGAGATGTGGAACACTCACAGTCTATGGGATTCAGGGCAATTGAGGTGACGAACTCATGCAGGTGGTGGGCTGCTGGCCTCTCAAGGCGAGGAACCACTGCAGGTGCTGAGTTGCTGTCACCTCGTGGCTAGGAAATCCCGCAGGCTGCGTGCTGCTGGAGAATTGTGTCGAAGAAACGGAGTAGACGCCGGATTGCTGGCCACTCAGGGCAAGCAACCCCCACTGGTTAGCAGCTGTTGTCAAATCGAGTCAAGGAACACAAACAGGTGGAAATCTGCTGGCGATTTCAGTCTAGAAAACCCTGCAAACAGAGGGTTGATAACGATTTGAGTTGTGGAACACTCACAAGCTATGGGATTCTGGACACTTGGGGTGACGAACTCAATCAGGAGGAGGGCTGCTGGCCACTCAAGGCGAGGAACCACTGCAGGTGGTGAGTTGCTGTCCCCGCGAGGCAAGGAAATCCGGCAGGCTGCGAGCTGCTGGTGAATTGTGTCGAAGAATCGCAATAGACGCCGGATTGCTGGCCATTCAGGGCAAGCAAGCCATACTGGTGAGGAGCTGTTGTCAAATCGAGTCAAGGAACTCAAACAGTTGGAGATCTGCTGGCGATTTCAGTCGAGAAATCCCTACAGGCAGTGGGTTGATAACAATTTGAGATGTGGAACACTCACAGGGTATGGGATTCTTGACAATTGAGGAGACGAACTCATGCAGGAGGTGGGATGCTGGACTCTCAAGGCGAGGAACTACTGCAGGTGCTGAGTTGCTGTCACCTCGTGGCTAGGAAATCCCGCAGGCTGCGTGCTGCTGGAGATTTGTGTCGCAGAATCGCAATAGACGCCGGATTGCTGGCCATTCAGGGCAAGCAACCCATACTGGTGAGGAGCTGTTGTCAACTCGAGTCAAGGAACACAAACAAGTGGAGATCTGCTGTCGATTTGAGTCGAGAAATCCCCGCAGGCAGTGGGTTGATAACGATTTGAGATGTGCAACACTCACAGGGTTGCTGTCACCTCGAGGCTAGGAAGTCCTGCAGGAAGCGTTCTGCTGGTGAATTGTTTCGAACAATCGCAGTAGACGCCGGATTGCTTGCCACTCAGGGCATGCGACCCCCACTGCTAAGCAGCTGTTGGCAAATCGAGTCAAGGAACACAAACAGGTGGAGATCTGCTGGCGATTTAAGTCGAAAGATCCCCGCACACAGTGGGTTTATAACGATATGAGATGTGTAACACTCACAGGCTAAGAGATTCTGGACACTTGAGGTGACGAACTCATGAACGTGGTGGGCTGCTGACCTCTCAAGGCGAGGAACCACTGCAGGTATTGGTTTGCAGTCACCTCGAGGCCAATAATTCGCGCAGGTTGCGTGCTGCTGGAAAATTGTGTCGCAGAATCGCCGTAGATGCTGGATTGCTGGCTAATGAGGGCAAGCAACCCCCACTGGTGAGGAGCTGTTTTCAACTCGAGTCAAGGAACACAAACAGGTGGAGATCTGCTGGCGATTTCAGTCGAGAAATCCCTACAGGCAGTGGGTTGATAACGATTTGAGATGTGGAACACTTACAGTCTATGGGATTTTGGACAATTGAGGTGACGAACTCATGCAGGTGGTGGGCTTCTCGCCTCTCAAGGCAATGAACCACTGCAGGTGGTGTGTTGCTGTCACCTCGAGGCAAGGAAATCCTGCAGGCTGCGTGCTGCTGGAGAATTGTGTTGAAGAATCGCAATAGACGCTGGATTGCTGGCTATTCAGGGCAAGCAACCCATACTGGTGAGGAGCTGTTCTCAACTCGCGTCAAGGAACACAAACAGGTGGAGATCTGCTGGCGATTTGAGGCAAGAAATCCCCGCAAGCAGTATGTTGATAACAATTTGAGATGTGGAACAATGACAGGCTAGGGGATTCTGCACACTTGAGGTAATGAACTCATGCTGGTGGTGGGCTGCTGGCCTCTCAAGGCGAGGAACCACTGCAGGTGCTGAGTTGCTGTCACCTCGAGGCAAGGAAATCCGGCAGGCTGCGTGCTGCTAGAGAATTGTGTTGAAGAATCGCAATAGATGCCGGATTGCTTGCCATTCAGGGCAAGCAACCCATACTGGTGAGGAGCTATTGTCAAATCGAGTCAAGGAACACAAACAGGCGGAGATCTGCTGGCGATTTGAGTCAAGAAATCCCCGCAAGCAGTATGTTGATAACAATTTGAGATGTGGAACAATCACAGGCTATGGGATTCTACATACTTGAGGTGACGAACTCATGCAGGAGGTGGGATGCTGGCCTATCAAGGCGAGGAACCACTGCAGGTAGTGAGTTGCTGTCACCTCGAGGCAAGGAAATCCGGCAGGCTGCGTGCTGCTGGAGAATTGAGTCGAAGAATCGCAATAGACGCGGATTGCTGGCCATTCAGGGCAAGCAACCCATACTGGTGAGGAGCTTGTTTCAACTCGAGTCAAGGAACAGAAACATGTGGAAATCTGCAGGCGATTTGAGTCGAGAAATCCCCGCAGGCAGTGGGTTGATAACGATGTGAGATGTGAAACACTCACAGTCTGTGGGATTCTGGACACTTGAGGTGACGAACTCATGCAGGTGGTGGGCTTCCCGCCTCTCAAGGCGATGAACCACTGCAAGTGGTGTGTTGCTGTCACCTCATGGCAAGGAAATCCCGCAGTCTGCGTGCTGCTAGAGAATTGTGTCGAAGAATCGCAGTAGACACCGGATTGCTGGCCATTCAGGGCAAGTAACCCATACTGGAGAGGAGGTGTTGTCAACTCGAGTCAAGGAGCACAAACAGGTGGAGATCTGCTGGCGATTTGAGTTGAGAAATACCCGCAGGCAGTGGGTTGATAACAATTTGAGATGTGGAACACTCACAGGCTATGGGATTCTGGACACTTGAGGTTACGAACTCATGCAGGTGGTGGGCTGCTGGCCTCTCAAGGCGAGGAACAACTTCAGGTTGTGGTTTCCTGTCACCTCGAGGCCAATAATTCACGCAGGTTGCGTGCTGCTGGAGAATTGTGTCGCAGAATCGCAGTAGATGCTGGATTGCTGGCCAATGAGGGCAAGCAACCCCCACTGGTGAGGAGCTGTTTTCAACTCGAGTCAAGGAACACAAACAGGTGGAGATCTGCTGGCGATTTCAGTCGAGAAATCCCTGCAGGCAGTGGGTTGATAACGATTTGAGATGTGGAACACTCACAGTGTATGGGATTCTGGACACTTGAGGTGACGAACTCATGCAGGAGGTGGAATGCTGGCTTCTGAAGGCGAGGAACCACTGCAGGTAGTTAGTTGCTGCCACGTCGAGGCAAGGAAATCCGGCAGGCTGAGTGCTGCTGGAGAATTGAGTCGAAGAATCGCAATAGACACCGGATTGCTGGCCATTCAGGGCAAGCAACCCATACTGGTGAGGAGCTTGTTTCAACTCGAGTCAAGGAACACAAACATGTGGAGATCTGCTGGCGATTTGAGTCGAGAAATGCCCTCAAGCAGTATGGTGATAAAAATTTGAGTTGTGGAACACTCACAGGCTATGGGATTCTGGGCACTTGAGGTGACTAACTCATGCAGGTGGTGGGCTGCTAGCCTCTCAAGGCGAGGAACCACTGCCGGTAGTGGGTTGCTGTCAACTCGAGGTAAGGAAATCCCGCAGGTTGCGTGCTGCTGGTGAATTGTGTCGAAGAATCGCACTAGACGCCGGCTTGCTGGCCACTCAGGGCAAGGAATCCCCACTGGTAAGCAGCTGTTGTCAAATCGAGTCAAGGAACACAAACAGGTGGAGATCTGCTGGCGATTTGAGTCGAGAGATCCCCGCACATAGTGGGTTGATAACGATTTTAGATGTGGAACACTCACAGGCTATGCGATTGTGGACACTTGAGATGAGAAACTCATGCAGTGGGTGGGCTGCTGGCCTCTCGAGGCAAGGAACCACTGCAGGTGGTGAGTTGCTGTCACCTCGAGGTAAGGATATCTGGCAGGCTGCGTGCTGCTGGAGAATTTTGTCGAAGAATCGCAATAGACGCCGGATTGCTGGCCATTCAGGGCAAGCAACACCCACTGGTGAGGAGCTATTGTCATACTGGTGAGGAGCTGTTGTCAACTCGAGTCAAGGAACACAAACTGGTAGAGATCTGCTGTCGATTTGAGTCGAGAAATCCCCGCAGGCAGTGGGTTGATAACGATTTAAGAAGTGGAACAATCACAGGCTATGGGATTGTGGACACTTGTGATGAAGAACTGATGCAAATGGTGGGCTGCCTGCCTCTCAAGGCGAGGAACCACTGCAGGTGGTGTGTTGCTGTCACCTCGAGGCTAGGAATTCCTGCAGGAAGCGTGCTGCTAGAGAATTGTGTCTAAGAATCGCAGTACAGGCCGGATTGCTGGCAACTCAGGGCAAGCAACCCCCCCCTGGTGAACAGCTGTTGTCATCTCGGGTCAAGGAACACAAACAGGTGGAGATCTGCTGGCGATTTGAGTCGAGAAATCACCCCAGGCAGTGGGTTGATAACGATTTGAGATATGGAACACTCACAGGCTATGGGATCCTGGACACTTGAGGTGACGAACTCATGCAGGTGGTGGGCTGCTGTCCTCTCAAGGCGAGGAACCACTGCAGGTGGTGGTTTCCTGTCACCTCGAGTCCAATAATTCCAGCAGGTTGCGTGCTGCTGGAGAATTGTGTTGAAGAAACGGAGTAGACGCCAGATTGCTGGCCACTCAGGGCAAGCAACCCCCACTGGTTAGGAGCTGTTCTCAACTCGACTCAAGGAACACAAACAGGTGGAAATCTGCTGGCGATTTGAGTCGAGAAATCCCCGCTGGCAGTGTGTTGATAACGATTTGTGATGTGGAACACTCACAGTCTATGAGATTCTGGACACTTGAGGTGACGAACTCATGCAGGTGGTGGGCTTCTGGCCTCTCAAGACGATGAACCACTGCAGGCGGTGGGTTGCTGTCACCTCTTGGCTAGAAAATCCCTCAGGCTGCGTGTTGCTAGAGAATTGTGTCGAAGAATCGCAGTAGACGGCGGATTGCTGGCCACTCATGGCAAGAAATCCCCACTGGTGAGGAGCTGCTGTTCACTCGAGTCAAGGAACAAAAACAGGAGGAGATCTGCTCGCGATTTCATTTGAGAATTTCCTGCACACTGTGGGTTGATAACGATTTGAGATGTGGAACACTCACAGGCTATGGGATTCTGGACACTTGAGGTGACGAACTCATGCAGGTTGTGGACTTCTGGCATCTCAAGGCGAGGAACCACTGCAGGTGTTGTGTTGCTGTAACCTCGAGGCTAGGATGTCCTGCAGGAAGCGTGCTGCTAGAGAATTATGTCGAAGAATCGCAGTAAACGCCGGATTGCTGGCAACTCAGGGCAAGCAACCCCCACTGGTGAGGAGCTGTTGTCAACTCAACTCAAGGAACACAAACAGGTGAAGATCAGCTGGCGATTTCAGTCGAGAAATCCCCGCAGGTAGTGGGTTTATAACGATTTGAGATTTGGAACACTCACAGGATGTGGGATTGTGGACACTTGAGGTGACGAACACATGCAGGTGATGGGTTTCTGACACCTCAAGGCAAGGAAATCCCGCAGGCTGCGCGCTGCTGGAGAATTGTGTCAAAGAATGGCAGTAGACACCGGATTGCTGGCCACTCGGGGCAAGCAACCCCAACTGGCAACGAGAGGCTGAAACTCAGGTCAAGAAACACCCGCAGGTGGGGAGCTGCTGGCCGATCGAGACTAGAATCCCACACAGTCGGCGGGCTTTTGATGTCGATCGGCAAGGAACTTCAACGTGCGCAGCATTGCTGGTGTTTTGACCTGAGGAATCAGTGCAGGCAGTGGGTTGATAAAGAATTGAGATATCGAACACTTACAGGCTACAAGATTCTGGACACTTGAGGTGACGAACTCATGCAGGTGCTGGGCTGCTGGGCTCTCAAGGCGAGAAACCACAGCAGGTAGTGGGTTCCTGTAACCTCGAGGCAGGGAAATCCTGCAGGTTGCGTGCTGCTGGAGAATTGTGTCGCAGAATCGCAGTAGATGCTGGATTGCTGGCCACTGAGGGTAAGCAACCCCCACTGGTGAGGAGCTGCTGTTCACTCGAGTCAAGGAACAAAAACAGGTGGAGATCTGCTGGCGATTTCAGTCGAGAATTCCCTGCACACAGTGGGTTGATAACGATTTAAGATGTGGAACACTCACAGTCTATGGGATTCTGGACACTTGAGGTGACGAAGTCATGCAGGTTGTGGGCTTCTGGCCTCTCAAGGCGATGAACCACTGCAGGCTGTGCGTTGCTGTCACCTCGAGGCTAGGAAATCCCGCAGGCTGCGTGCTGCTGGAGAATTGTGTCGAAAAATCGCAATAGACGCCGGATTGCTAGCCATTCAGGGCAAGCAAACCCCACTGGTGAGGAGCTGTTGTCAACTCGAGTCAAGTACCACAAACAGGTGGAGATCTGTTGGCGATTTGAGTCGAGAAATCCCCGCAAGCAGTATGTTGATAACAATTTGAGATGTGGAACACTCACAGGCTATGGACTTCTAGACAATTGAGGTGACGAACTCATGCAGCTGGTGGGCTGCTGGCCTCTCAAGGCGAGGAACCACTGCAGGTGGTGGGTTGCTGTCACCTCGAGGCTAGTAAACACGGCAGGATGCGTGCTGCTGGAGAATTGTGTCGAAGAATCGCAGTAGACGCCGAATTGCTAGCCAATCAGGGCAAGCAACCCCCACTGGTGAGGAGCTGTTGTCAACTCGACTCAAGGAACACAAACAGGTGGAGATCTGCTGTCGATTTGAGTCGAGAAATCCACGCAGGCAGTGGGTTGGTAACGATTTGAGATGTGGAACATTCACAGGCTATGTGATTCTGGACACTTGAGGTGACGAACTCATTCAGGTGGTGGGTTGCTGGCATCTCAGTGCGAGTAACCACTGCAGGCGGTGGGTTGCTGTCACCTCGAGGATAGGAAATCCGGCAGACGGCATGCTCTTTGAGAATTGTGTCGAAGAATCGCAGTAGACGCCAGATTGCTGGCAACTCACGGCAAGCAACCCCCACTGGTGAGGAGCTGTTGTCAATTCGAGTCAAGGAACACAAACATGTGGAGATCTGCTGCCGATTTGAGTCAAGAAATCCCCGCAGGCAGTGGGTTGATAACGATTTGAGATCTGGAACACTCACATGCTATGGGATTCTGGACACTTGAGGTGATGAACTCATGCAGGTGGTGGGCTGCTGGCCTCTCAAGGCGAGGAACCACTGCAGGCGGTGGGTTGTTGTCAACTTGAGGCTAGGAAATCCGGCAGGAAGCGTGCTGCTATAGAATTGTGTATAAGAATCGCAGTAGACGCCGGATTTCTGGCAAGTCAGTGCAAGTAACCCCCACTGGTGAGCAGCTGTTGTCAACTCGGGTGAAGGAACACAAACAGGTGGAGATCTCTGGCGATTTGAGTCAAGAAATCCCAGCAGGCAGTAGGTTGATAACGATTTGAGATGTGTAACACTCACAGGCTATGGGCATCTGGACAATTGAGGTGACAAACTCATGCAGGTGGTGGGCTGCTGGCCTCTCAAGGCGAGGAACCACTGCAGGTGGTGTGTTGCTGTCACCTCGAGGCTAGGAAACACGGCAGGATGCGTGCTACTGGAGAATTGTGTCGAAGAATTGCAGTAGACGCCGGATTTCTGACCACTCAGGGCAAGCAACCCCCACTTGTGAGGAGCTGTTATCAACTCGAGTCAAGGAACACAAACAGGTGGATATCTACTGGCGATTTGAGTCGAGAAATCCCCGCAGGCAGTATGTTGATAACAACTTGAGATGTGGAACACTCACAGGCTATGGGATTCTGGACACTTGAGGTGACGAACTCATGCAAGTGGTGGGCTGCTGCCCTGTGATGGCGAGGAACCACTGCAGGTGGTGGGTTGCTGTCACCATGAGTCAGGGAAATCCCATAGGTTGCGTCCTGCTGGTGAATTGTGTCGAAGAATCGCAGTAGACGCCGGATTGCTGGCCACTCTTGGTAAGCAACCCCATCTGGTGAGTAGCTGTTGTCAACTCGAGTCAAGGAACAGAAACAGGTGGAGATCTGCTGGCGATTTGAGTCGCGAAATCCCCGCAGGTACAGGGTTGATAACGATTTGAAATGTGGAACACACACAGGCTGTGGATTCTCGACACTTGAGGTGAGGAACTCACGCAGGTGGCAGGTTGCTGGCTTCTCAAGTCGAGGATCCCCTGCAGGCATTGGGCTGCTGGCCAGTCGAGGCTAAGACCTCCCACTGGCGATGGGCTGCTGTTGACTCAAGCGAGGAACCACCACAGGTTGAGTAATGCAGTCAAGTCGAGGTGAAGAACCCCCACAGACTGCAGCTGCTGGTGACTTGAGGGAAAGAATGCCCGCAGGTGGCGGGCTGCTGGCCACTCGAGGCTAGGAATCCGCATTAGCATTGGGTTGCTGTCGACTCAAGGTGGGGAACTCCAACAGGCAGTGAGTTTCTCGATATTTTGGTTGAGCAATACCATCAGGCGGTGGGCTTTTAGCGCTTTGAGACGAGGAACCATCACAACTACAGGATGCTGGTGACTTGAGGTGACGAACTCATCAGGTGGTGGGCTGCTGGCCTCTCGAGGCTAGGAACCCCTGCAGGTGGCAGATTGCTGTCACCTCGAGGCAAGGAAATCCCGCATGTGTTGCGCTGCTGCCGATTTGAATTGAGGAATCACAGGAAACAGTGGGTTGATAATGATTTGAGACGAGGAACACTCACAGGCTACGGGATTCTGGACACTTTAGGTGAGGAACTCATGCAAGTGTTTGGCTGCTGGCCTCTCAAGGCAAGGAACTACCATAGGCTGTGAGCTTCTGGCAATTTGAGTCGAGGTACCCCTTCAGGTTATATTCATGGTACAACAAGCAGCTGATTACGAATTTGTAAAGCAAGATATACTCCAATCTTATGAACTAATCCCAGAAGCTTATAGACAAAAGTTCAGGAATTTAAAAAAAGCAGCAACCCAATCTGACCTGGATTTTGCTTTGAGGAAGGTTGTGTGTTTTGATCGGAGATGTGCTGCAATAAAAGTAGAAAATAACTGATCTATTGAGGGAAATCATTCTGATTGAGGAGATTAAAAATTGTATTCTTGACTATATTCAAGTGTACTTGGCAGATAAAAATATAAAAACTTGGCAAGAATTGGCTAAATGCGCAGAGGAATATGTTTTAACCCACAAGCATAAGTGAACACCAGGGAAAACTTTTCAAAGGAATACTGCTGATAATCCAAGTAGAGTAGAAAGAAAATCTAGAAGTGAGTTTAAAGGAAGAGAGGAAGAGAAATGGATGAAGAAAAATTTTTGGACCTACTGAGGTTAGATGAGACACAAACCAGAGGACATGAATTAAGGGTGAATGGGGAAAATTTTAGAGGGAACTTCTTCACACAAAGAGTGGGAGGAGTATGGAATGAGCTGCCAGCTGAAGTGGTGAGAGTGGTCTCAATATTATTATTTAAGAAGAATTTGGACAGGTGCATGAATGGAAAGGGTATGGAAAGCTATGGACTGGGTGGAAGTCAATAGGACAGTGGTGCCCAGGAAGAGAGTGGTAACCTACTTAAATGACTGTCAACCAGTGACACTCACATGAACAGTGACGAAGTATTTTCACAGGCCAGTGTTGAAACATATAATCTCCTGTCTGAGATCTGTTCCATTTTGGCCATTTTAGCAACAGTTCTATAGTGGATTCTATCTCACTGCCTCTACATAACCCCTTGGAACATCTGGATGCTTTTTAAGGACCACAGTTCAGCATTTAACACCATTGGATCAGCAAACTCCAAGACCAAGGGTTCAACACCTCTTTGTGTAGTTGTATCCTGGATTTCCTCACTTCCAGACCACAATCACAGAGGAATGGTGAGAACATCTTCTCCACAAAGTCCATCAGTACCGGTGCACCACAGGGCTGCGTTCTTAGTCCTCTGCCCTACTTGCCATACAGTTAGGCTGCTTGGTTCAGTATAATAGCAACACCATCTAGAAATCCGCTGATGATACCATGGTTGTAGGTTGTATCAAACGGGGCAATGAGCAGGGGGGGAGATTGGAAAACTTGGCTGAATGGTGCACCCACAACAATTTCACACTTAACGTCACCAAAAGCAAGGAGCTGATTGCTGCCTTCAGGAAGGGAAAAGAATAGGTGTAGGTGTATGATGCAGTCATCACTGGGGGATCAGAGGTAGAGGGAGTGATCAAATTTAAGTTTTGGGGGTCACTATCTTGGAGGATTTTTCCTGGACCAACACACTAATGACAACTTGAAGAAATCATGTCAGTGTCTTTTCTTCCTCAGGAGATTGTGTTGGTTTGGTTTGACATCAGAGACCCTCGAAAATTTCTACAGAGGTGTGGTGGAAAATGTGCTGATCGGGTGCATCACAGTCTGGTACGGGGACACCAATACCCCTCAACATAAAGCCCTGAACATCACAGGCAAAACCCTGCCACCATCGAGAATGCTGAAGTCGGACAGCAGCAGCAATCATCAAGGATCCACATCACCTAGAACGTTCCATTCTTGCTGCTACCATCTGGAAAGAGGTACAGGTGCCACAAGACTCGCACCACCAAGTTCAGGAACAGCTACTACCCCTCCACCATCAGATCCTCTTTATTGTTTCCTTGTGTACATTGAGTACAGTTTTCTTTGCTCTGCCAATAAGTTATAATTCTACTTCACCCGTTGTTTATGATGTGTACGTACTCTGACAATAAATCTGAAATCTGATGATGCTTTGCTCCTTTGGTAAAGTCGAACACGTGCGATTGGGGTGGGTGAGGGAGTGGGACAGGGTGACACATTCATCAGACTGATATTGGGGAAGTGTTTAAAATGAAAGGCTTCTTGACTGTTCTTAGTTCTCGCTGACAGTGGAGCAGGGAACAGATTAATAGTTTTTAAGTTGGGGAAGTTAAATCTCTACTGAAGACTAAATCGGGTACTGTTTGAACATTTTTTTTGGTATCACAACCAGGTCAATAGGAACTCATTTTCTTCCTTTTCACAAGTATTTGAGAAACTGTGTTGATCAAGAGCAAATTACAGTGAGATGTCTAAATGGGTGAGGGTCAGAAGTAGCAAGATAAGCTCTACAAATGCAAGAGAAAAAACTCGTAACCAGCATCCTGTCGTACGATATCAGTATCTGGAAAATACTGCAATCTCGAATAAGGGATTTTATATAGATTTTTTTTAATGTATATCTTAAACAAGGAAAACCTGGCATTACAAAAAGGAAAGAATGCTTGACTATTTTGTGTCTGGCAGAGTGGATAAAGGGAAACCAGTGTTTGTTGTGTATATTTGGATGTTCAGATGGCTTTTGATAAGATGCCCCCACAGAAGTTTGCTGATTCAAGTTGGAGCACAAGCATAGGATCCAATGTCTTGGTGATTTCTGGGGATATCTACCATACCGGATTTTCAATGATCTTTATTTTACTTCTTTGCTTGCATGAAAAATCTTGCACCTTATTGTGTAAATGCACACTGGGTTGAATCTGCTGCTCTTTCCTTTCTCTCAATACCACCTAATGATTCTTTGTCTCATTGCAGTACATCACAAAATTTACAGGAAAAATGGCAAACATTGCTGTGCCAATAATTCCTGCTGTGGTTCAGCAAACTATTGGAAATGAGTCTTTGAAGGTAAAGGAGGGTGAGTACAGAGAATTTCAACCCATATAAAATAATGCAGAGGCTAACTTAGGAAAAACACAATGCTAGAAAAACTCTGTATGTCCAAAAGATAAAGATGCATAATTAACATTTTGGGCTTGAGATCTTCATCAGGATTAACCTGCTCAGTTTGACAAGCATTTTGTTTTTACTTCAGTCATGATATCTGTAGACATTTGTGCTTTACTCAGAGGATAACAACCAATAGGACTGTTGATTTCCAAACTAAAGGTCCTATGCTTAACCTGAAATATTCCTCTCTAATGTAATGTCGTTAATTAGTTGCAATTTTTTTAAATTGAGAGATAGAAGCAGAGTAACAGACCCTTCTACCCAATTACACCCATGTAACCAGTTTAACTATAAAACTGTATATCCTTGGAATATTGGAGGAAACAAAGCACCTGAAGGAACCCGACGCTGACATGGAGAGAACATACAATCACCTTACAAGTACTATCAGATTCAAACGAGTCACTGGTACTAAAATAGCTTTCAGCTAACCATGACATAAACTGCCTGCCCCATAATTATAAAATGTGGCAAGCATTCCATTTAGATACCCCAATATTTAGATCTAGTTTTTGTAATTAAATTAAATTTAGACATACAGCACTCTAACAAGATATTTCAGCCCATGAGTCGATGCTGCCCAATTTACACCCCATTAATCTACACCCCCGCTATGTTTTCGAAGAGTTGTCATAAAGTGAAGCTTCTATGTTATTGCTAACAGAACAATTTTCTGCTATTTTCAGTTAAAAGCATAATTAAGGGATAAACTGGGCCCGACAATTACTCTATGGAAGTGTAGTGATGTGGAGATTGATTCGAAAGGGAAACACAGATAAATTTACTTCAGCAATGTATCTCTTACTTTACCTAAGCAGGGATACATAAGTCTGGAAAGAGATGGAATCAGACTTATATGTCAGTATTAATGATCAAATCTGGTCTGATTTGTGTCAGGACTGTATGACAAATACAATAAATGTATGATACAGATTGGTGCAATATAATTTTTTACACCAGTTATATCTCACATCACAAAAATTAAATGAATTAAAATCAGACATTTTGGATCAATGCTTTAGAAATAGGAAGCTTTTTACATTCAACTTGGGCATGTTCCAAGGCAAGATCCTTTTGGATAGATCTGGGGAAACTCTTAAACCAATTTATAGGAATTTAATTTCCATAGAACCTAGATCTACTCTTACTGGAGAATATTGTGAGTGTAAGACCTAAAATGAGGTTGTCCAACATCAAACAATATTTGTCAAAATCACATTGGCAGTGGCAAAAAAATGTATAGCAGTTACTTGGAAATCTGATTCAAATCTAAGTGTGGAACCATAAAATGTTACAGCACAGAAAACAGACCTTTTGGTCTGTGCTGACCAATAAAACTAGCTCATCCCACTGACCTGCTCTCATTCCATAATGCTCCAGACCTCTCCTATTACTTATCTACTTATCCAATTTAGTTATGAAACTCAAGATTGAATCTGCATTCACCTTATCAGATAGCAGCTCATTCCACACTCCTACCACTCTCTGAGTGAAAAACTTTGCCCTAATGTTCCCCTTCTACCTCTCTCCTTTCATTTGGTCTCTTGCATTTATCTCTCCCAATCTAAGGTGAAACATCCTACTCACTTCTACCTGTCTTTTTCTTTGGCTTGGCTTCGTGGACGAAGATTTATGGAGGGGGTAAAAGTCCATGTCAGCTGCAGGCTCGTTTGTGACTGACAAGTCCGATGCGGGACAGGCAGACACGGTTGCAGCGGCTGCAGGGGAAAATTGGTTGGTTGGGGTTGGGTGTTGGGTTTTCCTCCTTTGCCTTTTGTCAGTGAGGTGGACTCTGCGGTCTTCTTCAAAGGAGGTTGCTGCCCGCCAAACTGTGAGGCGCCAAGATGCACGGTTTGAGGCGATATCAGCCCACTGGCGGTGGTCAATGTGGCAGGCACCAAGAGATTTCTTTAGGTAGTCCTTGTACCTTTTCTTTGGTGCACCTCTGTCACGGTGGCCAGTGGAGAGCTCGCCATATAACACGATCTTGGGAAGGCGATGGTCCTCCATTCTGGATCTTCAGCAGCGTGGACTCGATGCTGTCGACCTCTGCCATCTCGAGTACTTCGACGTTAGGGATGAAAGCGCTCCAATGGATGTTGAGGATGGAGCGGAGACAATGCTGGTGGAAGCGTTCTAGGAGCCGTAGGTGGTGCCGGTAGAGGACCCATGATTCGGAGCCGAACAGGAGTGTGGGTATGACAACGGCTCTGTATACGCTTAACTTTGTGAGGTTTTTCAGTTGGTTGTTTTTCCAGACTCTTTTGTGTAGTCTTCCAAAGGCGCTATTTGCCTTGGCGAGTCTGTTGTCTATCTCATTGTCGATCCTTGCATCTGATGAAATGGTGCAGCCGAGATAGGTAAACTGGTTGACCGTTTTGAGTTTTGTGTGCCCGATGGTGATGTGGGGGGGCTGGTAGTCATGGTGGGGAGCTGGCTGATGGAGACCTCAGTTTTCTTCAGGCTGACTTCCAGGCCAAACATTTTGGCAGTTTCCGCAAAGCAGGACGTCAAGCACTGAAGAGCTGGCTCTGAATGGGCAACTAAAGCGGCATCGTCTGCAAAGAGTAGTTCACAGACAAGTTTCTCTTGTGTCTCCCTCATAATCTTATAAACCTCTATCAAGTCTCCTTCATTCTTCATTCCAAGGAGTATAGTCTTAACCTGTAGTCTTAATCTTTCCCAGTAACTCAACTCCTGAAGATCCAGCAAAATCTTAGTAAATATTCTCTGCAGTCTTTCAATCTTATTGATATCTTTCCTGCTGCAGTGTGACCAGAACTGCACACAACATTCCAAGTGTGGTGTTGCCAATGGCTTGAATAACTTCAAAATAACATTGCAACTTCTATACTCGATACTTTGATTTATAAAGCTTTCTTTACAGATCTGTCTACATGCAATGTCACCTTCAGGAACAATGTATATTGTGACAGAATATGTTGTGTTTTATATTGTATAAAGATATGATTTTGGGAGATAAAATATGGCAGGTTTGTTTTAGTATTGCTGACATACAAACACTTCAAAACAGTTCTCATTTAAAATCCTGGAGCTCTGCTCAAGCTAGACAGGCCAGCTCCAAAGCAAAAGCTTTGGGGAGTGCCCAAGGGACTTCACTAATGGATTGTTATTATGAAAATCAACAGATGAAAGAACTCAGAGATTAGGTCCAGAGCTGCAGTCTGTCTGGAGTGCAGCTTGCTGTTCCAAGAGAGTCATGTGTTTTTTTTTGCAAGCAGAGCAGGGAGTAAAACAGGCTTTTTTCTAAGAGAGAGATAGTTCAGTTGTGCAGTTTTACAGTCAGCAGCAACAGCAGGGACTGGATCAGGACAAGCTGACAAGCTTGTGGAAAACCCCTATTTGGAAGACGGATTCTGAGTGCTTAGTTCAGCCTGGTCAAAGCTCTTGAGGTTCATACAAGAGAAGAAGACTGGCTGACTAATGTTTCACTTGAAATAAGAGAAACAAAAAGGAACTCTGTGATGCCCTGTAAGAAAGAGGTTATAATCTGGAAAACCCTGATGGAGGAAAGTTTTTTCGGCAAGACACTGAAGTGGGTGATTAAAAAATGAATCAGGTGTGGGTGTGCAGGTGTCCAACGTACAACATACAACAAATCTCTCTCTGAAAACCGACAAGAACCTTCCTGAGCGATAATGACTTACCTTTCAAAGACCAAAGCCTGGTGAATTTCATAAATGTTAAATTCAGTGCACAGTATAAGAATTGCCTACAACCAGTAAATTTGGAGAAATGAGAAGTGAAATTGGACTGTGAATCAAAGGACTTTTGTAAACTTACATATACATGAACTTAGAAGGGGGTTTAAGTTAGGTTAGTTAAGTTAATAGTAATAAGTTTGTTCCTGTTTTCATGTTTAAAGATAATTAAAAGCATCTTTTGTTTCAGTAACCATTTGTCTTGGTGAATACCTATTTCTGATGGATTTTGAAGTCATCTGGGCTCGTAACAATATCCATTCCCAGATCTCTTTGCTCCTCCACACTCCTTAATGGCCTACCATTACTGTCTACTTCCCTACCCCAATTCAATCTTCCAAGTTGCAACACCTCACAATTCTCTGCATTAAATTCCATCCACTATTTACTGGACCAATTTCCGAGTTGCAAGCTTTGAAAATATTCCTCACAGTCCACGGCACCTCCTATCTTTGTGTAATCAGCAAACTTGCTGATCCAATTCACTACATCATCATTCTGGTCATTTATATAGATAACAAACAATAATGATCCCAACACAGATCCCTGAGGCACACCTCTTGACACAAACCTCCAGTCTGAGAAGCAACCGTCAAGCCCATTTTGAATCCAGTTTGCAACCTCTCTAATGTATACCTAGAGACCTAACCTTCTGAATCAACCTCTCATGTGGAACCTTGTCAAAAGCCATACTAAAGTCCATATAGACAACATCCACATCAGCCTTCCTGCTAATTTCCTCAAAAAAACTCTGCAAGATTTGTTAAACATGACTTATCACGCACAAATCCAAGCTGACTGTCCGTAATCAGCTGATGACGGTCCAAATAACTATATATCCTATCTCTCCGAAATCCTCCAATAATTTACATACTATTGACGTCAGGCTCACTGGCTTATAATTGCCTAGTTTACTCTTGGAGCCCTTCTTAAAAAGGAAGAAAACATGAGCCACCCTCCAATCCTCCGGCAGTTCCCCATGACTAAGGATATTTTGAATATATCCACCAGGGACCCTTCAATTTCAGCACTTGTCTCCCTCAAGGAGGTGGTGGGGGGGGGGGGGTGAGGGAGAAATATCATATCCGGTCCAGGAGATTTGTCTACCTTTATTCATTGCAAGGCAGCAAGTACCTCCTCCTCCTTAAACTCCAACTGGGGCCCCGGTCCACTACCCTTCCATCACAGGTGGACCAGGAGACTCAAGGAGCCCAAGGCCCCCCGGTGCTAAAGCACTCCACCAGGATCAACAGACCCCCGGACCGCCTGAATCTGTAAATAATATTGTAAATATTTATCTTCAGTGTCAATTACTGATTTCTGATCCTTGTTCTCTTCATCCACAGACCCTTAATTCTGGAGGAAGGGGTGAGCGTAGTAAACTGGAATTCACTCCAAGTGTCCTGTACTGACGACTGGTCCTGCTTCCCGGCTCCTCCTCCGGGAGCCCGAATATAACCTTAGTTTCCTGCCTAAACCTTGAACCCTCTGAAATCTGTTCATGAATCCTACCTGTGTTGTAAGTCAATAAAAGTGTTAATTCTCCCTCCAGTCGAGTGTGAGTTTTTATCTACTCTTCAGAGCCAATAATGGAAAGATGTTTAAATGTCAGAAAAATTAATAAGAGTTGATAGATGCTAGCTGATAAAATGTCCATGTTGTGGCAGATGATGTTTGTGCCCATACGCCATCATGTTGAAATAACAAGACCACACGCTGACCGAACACTGGCTTCTGGAAAAGCCAGTGGAGGTGGCATTTGTGTCATCATCAATTCAATATGGTGCACAGATGTGACAGCAATGTCTAGTCCTGCTACCCCAACCTGGAATATTTGGAGATCAAAGGTCACCCATTCTCCCTGCCAAGGGAGTTCACCCCCATCATCCTGGTCACAGTGTACATTTTACCTCAAGCTAACGTCAGGCTGACACTGGAGGGACTGTGCACTGTGATTAACAGCCATGTGACGGCACATCCTGATGCCCTTCCTGATCATTGAATCAGGCCAACAAGAAGAAATCTCTGAAAAACTGCAACCAATACATCCCATGCGAGCCAGGGGAATCAATACACTTGACCATTGGCACACCTCCATGAAGAACACATTTCAAGCCATACCATGACCACACCATGCCAAGTCTGATCACCTGGCTGTACTTTTACTCCTGACGTACAGAGACTGAGGACCAGTGCACCAGAGGTGAAGTCAGTGAAAGTACGGTTGAGGGAGGTGGAGGAGCATCCACAGGACAGCTTTGAATCGGTGGACTGGATTATATTCAAGAACTCATCCATAGACTTGTATGAATATGTAACTAATGTCACTGACTTCATCAAGTCCTGTATGAATGATTTGAATGATTATGTGCCCATGCGCGCAGATACCCATATCAGGTATTCCCCAACCAGAAGCCCTGGATGAATCAGAGAATTTGTAATCAACTGAGGGCGAGAACAAGGGCATTTAAGGATGGGAATCAAGATCTTTACAAGAAGTCTACGTATGACCTGCGGGAGACCATCTCTGAAGCAAGGTGGGAATTCCAGAGGAAGCTAGAGATAGGGACAGATACGTGCCAGCTATTGCAGTGAGTGCAGGACATTACAACCTACAAAGTGACGGTGAACACTAGAAATGGCTGTGATGTTTCATTACCCATTGAACTATACACCTTCTATGCCCAAACAGTGCCTTGGGGTAAGTCTGTGATATCTGTCTCTTAGGACTCTGTCAGAGCATCATTCAAGAGGGTGAACCCTTGCATGGCATTAGGCCCGATGACAAACTTGGCTTAGTACTGAAAATCAGCATTAACCAACTAGCATGGACATTTTCAATTTGTCAGAGGTTCATAGAAACATAGAAACATAGAAGATAGGAGCAGGAGTAGGTCATTCGACCCTTCGAGCCTGCTCCGCCATTCAACGAGATCATGGCTGATCTTAAAGTTCCGTACCCCATCCCTGCCTTCTCTCCGTAACCTTTAATACCCTTATACTGAAGAAATATATCTAATTCCCTCTTAAATATATTCAATGAACCTGCCTCTACTGCCCTCTGTGGCAATGAATTCCACAGATTCACCACCCTCTGGGTAAAGAAATTCCTCCTCATCTCGGTCCTAAATGGTTTGCCTATTATCCTCAAACCATGGCCCCGGGTTCTGGATTTTCCCATCATTGGAAACATCCCATCTGCATCCATTCTGTCCAGTCCTGCCAGAATTTTATATGTCTCTATGAGATCCCCTCTCAATCTTCTAAACTCCAGCGAGTACAATCCCAAATTGTGCAATCTTTCCTCATAAGTCATTCCTGCCATTCCAGGTATCAGCCTGGTGAATCGCCTCTGCACTCCCTCCATTGCAAGAACATCCTTCTTTAGATAAGGTGACCAAAACTGCACACAATACTCCAGGTGGGGGTCTCACCAAGGCCCTGTACAATATGTTCCTATACTCAAACCCTCTTGATATGAAGGCCAACATACCATTTGCCTTTTTAACCGCCTGCTGTACCTGCATGCTCGCCTTCAGAGACTGGTGTACAAGTACCCCTAGGTCTCTCTGCTCTTCCCCATCTTTTAATCTATTGCCATTCAAATAGTAATCTGCCCTCCGGTTTGTATTACCAAAGTGGATAACCTCACTTTTATCCACATTGTAGTGCATTTGCCATGTATCTGCCCAGTCTCTCAATTTATCCAAATCACACTGGAGCTTCCTGACCCCCTCTTCCGTGCACACAACCCCTCCTAGCTTAGTGTCATCTGCAAATTTGGAGATATTACATCCAATCCCCTCATCCAGATCATTAATGTAAATTGTGAACAGCTGGGGTCCCAGTACAGATCCCTGTGGTACCCCACTGGTCACCGCCTGCCACTCAGAAAACAAGCCATTTATCCCAACTCTCTGTCTTCTACCTGCCAGCCAGCTCTCAATCCACATCAATACTTTGCCCCCAATCCCATGAGCCTTGATTTTGTAAGCCAGTCGTTTATGCAGGACCTTATCGAAGGCCTTTTGGAAGTCCAGGTACACCACATCCACTGGCTCTCCCCTATCTATTTTACCTGTCACCATCTCAAAGAATTCCAAGCACGATTTGTCAAGCACGATTTATCTTTTGTACATCCATGTTGACTCTGTCCGATCCCTTCTCTGCTAGTCATATGCTCCGCTATTACATCCTTAATAATGGATTCCATCATTTTGTCCACTACTGATGTAAGGCTCACCGGTCTATAATTCCCCGCTTTTTCTCTACCCCCTTTTTAAATAGTGGGGTAACATTAGCTACCCTCCAATCCATGGGTACTGATCCTGAGTCTATCGAGTTCTGGAAAATAATTCTTAAAGCATCTGCTATCTGAATGGCCACTTCCTTAAGTATCCTAGGATGTAGATTATCAGGCCCTTGGGATTTATCTGCCTTCAATCCCATCAATTTCCCCAAAACCATGTCCTTAGAGATACTGATTTCTTTCAGTTCCTCCCTTGCATTAGTCTCTATGTTTCCCAACATCTTTGGGAGGTCATTTGTATCCTCTCTTGTAAAAACAGAACTAAAGTAAGAATTTAATTGGTCTGCCATTTCCTTATACCCCATTATATATTCCCCTGATTCCAACTGCAAAGGACCTACTCTGGATTTCACCTGCTTCAAAAGAACATCAATCATCCCGGTCCCCAAGAAGAGTAGAGTGCGCTGCCTCAATGACTACTGTCCAGTAGCACTAACATCTACCAAGATGAAATAATTTGAGAGGCTGGTCATGGCCAGAATTAACAAAGATGTGGACCCACTGCAATTTGCCTATTGTCACAATTGCTCCACAGCAGATGCAATGTCAGTGGCTCTCCACTCAGCTCTGGATCACCTCGAAAACAGCAATTCATACCCACGGCTGCTCTTCATCGACTATAGCTCAGCCTTCAAGACTATTATTCCCTCAGGTCAAGAAGTTACAAACTCCAGGCCTCTGCAACTGGATCCTTGAGTTTCTCATCGGAAGACCATGGTCAGTAGGAATTGGAAACAATGTCACAAGCACAGCCCAAGGATGCATGCTTAGCCCACTGCCCTACTCATTATGCGCCAATAATTGTGTGGCCAGACACAATTCCAATGCAATCTACAAGTTTTCTGATGACACCACAGTTGTCAGCAGATCACAAATGGCAATAAGGAAGTACCCAGGAGGGAGATCAATCAGCTAGTTAAATGGTGTAATGACAAACTTGCACTCAATGTTAAAATAACCAAGAAGATGATTGTGGTCTTCAGGAGGAAGCCAGGGGAACACAATTCAGTTCTTATCAAGAGCTCAGTAGTGGAGAGGGTCAAGAACTTCAAATTCCTGGGTGTCAACATCTCTGAGGATCTGTTTTGGATCCACCACGTTGATGCAATCACAAAGAAGGCTTGCCAGTGGCTATACTTTGTGAGGTGTCTGAAGAGGATCGGTATGTCACCAAAGACTCTTGTAAACTTCTACAGGGGTACCGTGGAGAGCATTCTGGCTGGTTGCATCACTGCCTGGTATGGAGGCACCAACTCTCAGGACAATAAACTCCAGGGGATTGTTAACATGGCCTGTAACATCAAAGGCACCAGTCTTCACTCCATCGATGTCACAAAAAGCAGCCTCAATCCTCAAAGACTCCCACCACCCAGGCCATGCCCTCTTCACTCTGCTACCATCAGGAAAAAGGTACAGGAGCCTAATTCGAGCACTCAATGGCACAAGGACAGCTTCTTCCCACTGCCATCAGATTCGTGAATATTCAATGAACCAAAGACGCTGCTTTACCTTTCGAGCACTATTATTTTTATTTTTTTATAGAAATGTTGTAAGATGATTATAATATCAATGTTTTCACTACAAAGCTGAAGCAAAACAACCAAATTTCATGACTTGTACATGAAAATAAATTCTGATTCTGATTCTTGAAGGAAACATTCCTTTCAAGATTTTGCTTATTGCAGATGATGCTCCAGGACATCGCTCTTTCATTCATGACCTTTACCCAAACATCAAAGTGGTGTTCCTTCCACCCAACTTTTAATCCGGCCAATGAACCAAGGCCTGCTACCTGAGGAGGACCTTTGCTCAGGCTGTTGCTGCAACTAATAACACTGGCAAAACACTGATGCAGTTTTGGAAGGAGTCCAACATTTACCACAGCATAACAAACCTTGCTGCAGCCTGGGATGATGTGACCAGGGTGCATGAATGGCATGTGGAAAAAAAATTCCAAAGCAGTATGTGCATGACTTTAATGGATTTGAAAAGGATGATGAGATTGCAAGGAGTAGTAGAGCTGTTATCAGAGAGTAAAGAACAACCTGAATGTAGACATAGATGATGAGGACATTGAAGAACTCCTCGAGGTGGTTCCTGAAGAACTAACAAATTAATAGTTGCTGGAGCTGGAGCAAGAGCGAATAGCTGAAGAGGCAAAGGGAAAGGGAAAGTGCAGAAGGAGGACAGATGCAGAAGAGGTTCACTGTAAAAGGGTTAGCCAAATTCTTTGCAGACATTAACAGCTTGCTGCAGAGTGCTGAAGAGATGGGCATAAACACAGGAATTCTTTTCACTGTTAGAGAGGATTACTCGGGCAGTATTACCCGCATATAAAGAAATTAATGAAGACAAGACAAAGCAAACTAGGCCAACAATACTCGACATGTTCCTGAAGAAGCCGACACCTTCCCAAGAAGAGCCTCAGCCAGGTCCTTCAAGCATTACAGAGTGACAGTTCTTCAATGGAGGTTATTCCACCTGAAACTCTTCCGTTGGAGACTATGAAGGAGTTGAGAGCAGTGACGTGGATGATCCTGCTCCTCTTTGTTAAATTGCTTGTGATATCGGCTAAGAAAGTGTTTACATAAAAGTTTAAAAGTGGAAAAAAATTAAACAGTTTAAAGAAGCGTGAGTTCAGTATCCCATGGATGTTAAGAAGCACATACCTGTATTGATCCACTTGATTGGTATCATTTTTTATAAAACATCTTTTTGATCATTTTTCTTTTCAGTTTTTTATAGTTATAACATGTTCATCGATTATTGATTGTCTTCGTGATGATCGCAGAATAATGTGACTTCCAAGGGGTGAAATGTTGTGTGTGGAGGAAATGTGGCCTCCTTGCCTGTCTGGAATGTGTGTATTGTGGGTGCTAACATTTCCTTCCTGTCTAAAACTTATTTGGAAGTTAAATCACTTGTCAATCAAGGTTAGAGAATGGCCACCCATTAGTGCACACCTTGCTATTGGCTAATTTAAATTATCTCTGCTCATTATAGGATAGAAGCACAGATTATTACTGTATATAACACTAATGCACAGCATATTTTATCTCTCTCCCTCGTGAGTCAAGCCCCGGACATCACTCCATGCCAGGTCACTACTGTGGACATCACTGGATGTGTTATGGGTAAAGTGTGCACTATACTGAATGGAATTGTAGTATTATGATAGATCTTTTTCTTTGGCTTGGCTTCGCGGACGAAGATTTATGGAGGGGGTAAAAAAGTCCACGTCAGCTGCAGGCTCGTTTATGGCTCACAAGTCCGATGCGGGACAGGCAGACACGGTTGCAGCGGTTGCAAGGGAAAATTGGTTGGTTGGGGTTGGGTGTTGGGTTTTTCCTCCTTTGCCTTTTGTCAGTGAGGTGGGCTCTGCGGTCTTCTTCAAAGGAGGTTGCTGCCCGCCAAACTGTGAGGCGCCAAGATGCACGGTTTGAGGCGTTATCAGCCCACTGGCGGTGGTCAATGTGGCAGGCACCAAGAGATTTCTTTAGGCAGTCCTTGTACCTTTTCTTTGGTGCACCTCTGTCACGGTGGCCAGTGGAGAGCTCGCCATATAACACGATCTTGGGAAGGCGATGGTCCTCCATTCTGGAGACGTGACCCATCCAGCGCAGCTGGATCTTCAGCAGCGTGGACTCGATGCTGTCGACCTCTGCCATCTCGAGTACTTCGACGTTAGGGGTGTAAGCGCTCCAATGGATGTTGAGGATGGAGCGGAGACAACGCTGGTGGAAGCGTTCTAGGAGCCGTAGGTGGTGCCGGTAGAGGACCCATGATTCGGAGCAGAACAGGAGTGTGGGTATGACAACGGCTCTGTATACGCTTATCTTTGTGAGGTTTTTCAGTTGGTTGTTTTTCCAGACTCTTTTGTGTAGTCTTCCAAAGGCGCTATTTGCCTTGGCGAGTCTGTTGTAAGAGTCCCTGTTTCCAGTGCACATACTCAAGAGTGTGAGCATATCAATTATAGGTTAATTATTGTCAGAATCCAACCGAAATCCGAGATGACCGCCTATATTGTTGCTTAAGTGAAATAGTAATCGAGTACCATTTAATGTTCACCCCTGTTTGTCTCCTGAGTGTTAATTAAAGTTACGTGTGATTGTAACAATTGTGTCCAGACTGGGCTCTCTGTAAACATACTGAACCTGATACTCTTCCCAACATTACGTCCCCAGATTGAACCACTGAACAACATGAGGGATAATTTTCAGTGGCAAATTAACCAAAATCACATCTTTTGGATGTGGGAGGAAATTGATGAAATCAAAGAAACCCATGAGAAAATGTAAAGTCCAGACACACAAATTTCCAGGTTATTAACAGGAGTCATTCTGCAACTCAATATTTCAAAACTTGAGTGTCATATTGTCTTGGGTAAACTTGTACCTCTCACTTTGTTCGTTTTAGATTGGTCACAGTGTTTGAGCTACCGAAAGAAAATAGACACACACACCGAGAGCAGTTCAGATTATACAAATGTTTATTACAAATTCAAAAGCTGATTTCACACTACAATATGCAAGACCTTCCAAACTATACTTATCAACGCTTTGACTGGTCCCAACTGCCGAAGCGAGGCAACGACTGCACACTTGTAGTAGGTTGTCAGGGCGCCAGTAGCAGCTTCTCCACCTCCCCCGACCGGGACGTTGGCTGGACTCTAGAAGTTCTTCTTGTTGGTGAGAGATGTTGCCACCTCTCGGAGAGTCTCAAACCAGCAGCGGGACCATGGCTTATATTATGCAAAAACTGCTTACCCAAGCACCTATTCCCAGCACAGCAAGAAAGATAAGCAAGCAAGCTAGCATGCTAGGCTTCTAACGAATAACATAATTTTCAGCTTATCACTTTGAATACAATGGTTTATTTTGCATCAAGGCTAGGCCTCTGACAGTCTGTGACCAAAACAAGCAGGAAGATTAAATGTTCTTGGTACACAGATGTCCTTTCGTCAGATAACAGCATCTCTGGCCCCTCGGTGGAATTTAGCTTATGTCTGCTGATTCTAAAAACAAGCAGGTTCTCAGCCTTGCAGGAGAAAGAGCTGAAAAGTAAAAAAAACACAGTTAGAATTTTCCATTACATTCCACCCCTTAGTCACAGGCTGTCAGACACGAGACTTAACAAGCATAAGAGAACAAAAAGAGCATAAAAGAGAAATCAAAAGTACAATAATCACAAAAACAAGCAATAAAGCGAGCAACTAATGGAGAATAGTGTGGCCCAATCCACAAACAAAATATAGGAACCGAGACTGGCAATAATATATCTATATAAGCTGCACTTGAGGCGGGTGACCGAGGACTTCCTTGATGTCATGCATTGGACCGTGTCTCCCACGGGCAACTCCCTCAGAATGTCCATGTCATTACAAATCCAATTGTTGGCACCAAATCAGCTGTTAAGCCAGATCACCAGGAGCGTAAAACGGAGAACCTGGAACAAAGAAGCCTGACACATGTCACTCACGATACCGTAATCGTTCAGTGTATAAACAGACTAAATCATCCTGTCCATCAATAGCTGCCCGCCGAGTGTTACCCTGGGCAGGTGTCATTATTTATCCTTTTACAGGAGGGCCACCACCTGGTGGTGCCACCCATACCTTTTGTCCGGCATTCTCTAGCTCGGGAATGGGGGGAAAAGATTGTTTTTCCTCTGGAATAGGCTGTAATTCAGAAGTGTGAAGTTGGTGGAAAGGTGTACCTCCTTTTAAAGGGCGATGATTCAAATTGTCGACTGCCTGCTGAGGCACATGGCACCACCCGTTCAGGGTCCCTAGTGGTGTTAACAAATGAATTTGTTCCTTCAGTATGCTGTTCATTCGTTCAAATAACCCAGCAGCCTGTGGGTAAAAAGGAATATGGTGAACCCATAAGATACCGTTGTCATTTTCCCAATCACAGATTGCCTTCCCGGAGAAGTGCGAGCCATTATCAGACTGAATCTCCTCTGGAACATCATAACGAGAAATTAAATGGTTTAATCCTTGGCTAGTGCTAGCTTGGTCAACTGTCTTGGTGGGAAAAGCAAAAACCAGGCCCGAAAAGGTGTCAACCATTACTAGGACGTAACGTTTACCCATACAGTCTGGCATGGGGCCTATGTAATCAATTTGCCAAACTGCCGCTGAGCGAGCACCCCGTTTTATTCGGCCATGCAGACCAGGAGGAATGGTACGGGACTTCACAAGCTGACATTCTGGGCATGTATGCACGACCATGCGGATATCATCCTGATGGACGGCTAAAGCATGTGTGTGGGCCCACATAGCTGACCCTTCTCCCCCAAGTGGCCACTCTATTCATGTGCCCATCGAGCCAGGGGGACGGTATCGGCATGGCTGATAGTGGCAAGCAGATCTGTTACTGCATTATGTTGTGCCATGTCAGTCACCACATTGGTATGGGCATCAACGTGATACACGGTTATCTCACGGTGGTGGGAAGCATCCCACAGCAGCTGCCACAACTGTTTGCCCCATACTGGGCGGTCATGTGTCAGCCAGTCGTTCTTTTGCCAATCAGGCATCCATAACACGTCCATTAGCCACAGCCCAGGAATCAGTAAACAGGTGAAGAGGGTGATTATGGGGGTCCAGTGGTAAAGTGACCGACTTCAACTCAGCATAATGACTGGAGCCACCATCCCCCTCTTCCGATACGTGAGTTCCTGACTTGGGATGGTAAGCTACCGCCTTCCACTTTTGCTTTCCTTGCACCCACCCGCTGCTACCATCAGTAAACCAGGCGTCCTCTTGTTCTGCTTCCTGTACCATCTCTTCTGTGGCCTCTTGCATCATCACACCATCAATATAAAGGTGAATTGAGAGGGAAGGTGATACTGGCACCGTCTCCAAATCACGGGCAATTAGGCTGTGGCAAATAGTGGGAGAGTGTACATAGCCCTGAGGGAGGCAAGTGAAGGTATATTGGCGCCCCTTACAGGTAAAGGCAAACTGATCCTATGAGTCCTCAGCTATAAGAATACTGAAGAAGGCGTTAGCGAGATCAATGACAGCATACCATGTTCCTGAGTTCCCAGTAGCAATGTTTTCAATAAGGGTGACAATGTCCGGAACTGCCGAAGCCAGTGGTGGGGCATGTTTGTTCAAAAAACGATAGTCAACTGTCATTCTCCAGGAGCCATCCGGCTTCTGGACCGGCCAAACAGGGCTATTAAAGGGTGACATTGCGGGCCTCACTACCCCTTCTTCTTGCAAAGCACCGATGGTGGCACTAATCTCTTCTTGCCCTCCAGGGAGGCAATATTGTGGAATGCACACTGGTTTTGTGGGGGGTGGCACCATCACAGGATCCCACTTAGCCTTACCCACTACTAGTCTTTTTGTAATAGTTCAAATTCCAAATGCAAATCCCCCTTGGCTGGTATTAAGGGCTGTACCGACCAACATATTAATACCCAGGATACACTCGTCAGTGGAAGCCACCAGGGTATGTAACCATACAGGGGAAGGGCTATCACCCACTGTGGCATGGACTTTTATTTTCTTTGCCAGGGTGACCACTCCTCCCAACCCCTTTATTTGAAATGTTGGTCCAGTCCAGAGGACAGGGTTACCCGGAATCACCAAGTGCTCTGCACCAGTATCGACCAAGGCCAAATATTGGTGGTCATTACCCCCATCCCAATGGATTGTTAACGGTATGTAGGGCTGTGGGTCCCCGTGTATCCGCCGTATCTCAATGGAGTAGACACGGGAGCCCTGCCACACCTTCATGCTTTAGTAGGGTTCGGGGGCTTCCAGGACCACATGCTACTATTATCCATAAGAGCCTTGTTAACCATTTGTTGTATCTCATCACGGGTAACTGGAGCAAGAGAAGCTGGCTCAGTGGGAGCAGCAGTGGGGGCAGAAGGCACAACTGGGACAGGAGGACTCAGCAGCTGGGGATGATGTTCCCCTGCCTTTCTCTTATAAAGGGCATAAAGGACCGCAGTAGGTTTCCCATCAATATCACTTTTAGGTATGTCTCACTTTAACAAGGTTAGAAAAAGGTCCTTTCTTGTCAGTCCATTATTAACAGCAGCCCCTGTCCTTTCATCCTGCTTGTCTGATTTAACCTGGGTTGTACGTGAGTGGATTTTACCTCCCAATTCTTTGGCTCTGTCCTGACTGGTGCGAACAATCTTGCTCACCATGGAACAGCATTGTCGCATGGCTTCTAGCTCCTCCTCTAATTGCTCTCTCTTGCACTGAGATTCTACTTCTCGCTGAACTGATTCTGCTTCATGCTGAACAGAGTGGTGTAAGGCTGTGGCCAGCAGCCAAAAACCATCCGTCAGCGTCCCCTTTTTACCAGGAAATTTACTTTCTCAAAGAAGAGTGGCAACCCGCTCTCCCAGAGGTACACTTGATGGGTCTGACTTCTCATCCCAACTAATGGGTGGTCCCAACAAAGACAAGGTATTGGCCAACATGCCAAACTCATCATCTTTGGAAGTCCAACCCGGAATCAAGAACTGCTTAGGGCTCACCTCTTTCTATCGGCGAAACATCTTGAGACCAACCCTCCTCGCAGCGCCAATTGTCTTGGGTAAACTTATACCTCTCATTTTGTTCATTTTAGATTGGTCACAGTGTTTGAGCTACCAAAAGAAAACAGAGACACACACCGAGAGCAGTTCAGATTATACAAATATTTATTACAAATTCAAAAGCTGATTTCACACTACAATATGCAAGACCTTCCCAACTATACTTATCAACGCTTGGACTGGTCCCAACTGCCAAAGCGAGGCAACAACTGTACACTTGTAGTAGGTTGTCAGGCCGCCGGTAGCAGCTTCTCCACCTCCCCCAACCAGGACATTACCCTGGGAATACACAAACACACTGGGGCTCACCCAACTTTTATACAGTTCATGTCAGTAGAGATATACCCTCCCCCTTACATTCTTCTGCCTCCTGGAAGAGTTTGGCATTAGGCAATCCTATCTGCCTACGTGCTGTTTCTGTGAACTTGGAGGAACAGGGGGTATCCTGTCGGTGTCCCATCATGTCATTGTCCTTATTGTCCTTATTCACAAACCTGCCTTTGTCCTTATTCACACCTTCCCGACCCTCAGAGCTTACTAACTTCTTATATGCAGAACTTGCTGATTCTGTCTAAAGGTTAGAAGACCCTTATCTTATTCAGACTAACTTTACTTCCTATATTCTATTATCTTCTTCTTTGGCTTGGCTTCGCGGACGAAGATTTATGGAGGGGTAATGTCCACATCAGCTGCAGGCTCGTTTGTGGCTGACAAGTCTGATGCAGGACAGGCAGACACGGTTGCAGCGGTTACAAGGGAAAATTGGTTGGTTGGGATTGGGTGTTGGGTTTTTTCTCCTTTGTCTTTTGTCAGTGAGGTGGGCTCTGCGGTCTTCTTCAAAGGAGGTTGCTGCCCACCGAACTGTGAAGCGCCAAGATGCACAGTTTGAGGCGATATCAGCCCACTGGCGGTGGTCAATGTGGCAGGCACCAAGAGATTTCTTTAGGCAGTCCTTGTACCTCTTCTTTGGTGCACCTCTGTCATGGTGGCCAGTGGAGAGCTCGCCATATAACACGATCTTGGGAAGGCGATGGTCCTCCATTCTGGAGATGTGACCTACCCAGTGCAGTTGGATCTTCAGCAGTGTGGATTCGATGCTGTTGGCCTCTGCCATCTCGAGTTCTTTAATGTTGGAGATGAAGTTGCTCCAATGAATGTTGAGGATGGAGTGGAGACAACGCTGGTGGAAGCGTTCTAGGAGCCGTAGGTGATGCCGGTAGAAGACCCATGATTCGGAGCCGAACAGGAGTGTGGGTATGACAACGGCTCTGTATATGCTAATCTTTGTGAGGTTTTTCAGTTGGTTGTTTTTCCAGCTTCTTTTGTGTAGTCTTCCAAAGGCGCTATTTGCCTTGGCGAGTCTGTTGTCTATCTCGTCAATCCTTGCATCCGATGAAATGGTGCATTATCTACCCTTATCCTATTCATACTGGGTTTATTCATTACACATATATCCATACTAGTTTCCTTCATCTTTTATATTTTCATATTAGTTTTACTCATCTCTCACAATCCTCACTTTTCTTTTAGCTACACTTTGTGAATTCTCAACTGGAATGTAACTTGGTCTTTTTCCCAGCGAGTCAGTAAACAAACTGGAGTCTCAGCATCATCAGACAGAATTTCGGAAACATACATATTTTGGGTTATAGTGATCTGACGAGGGGTCTGTGAGAGATGGGAAAATTGATCTAAAATTATGAACATGGAAGAAACTAAAATTCATCAGTTAATGACTGTAACCAGTACAAACAGGATGAGCTTGGGGATTAGGATGCAGGAAAGCAGAGTCAGCACGATTATGACAAGAGCCACCATAAGACTAAGAAAAGGAATGGTAAGGTACAATAGAATGTAGGAAGTTGAGGTAGTCTGGATCAGATAAAGGTCTCCTAGACCTGGACAGAAGTACCAAGTCCTACATATCTAATTAGCTAACCATACACAGATTTATACATATGAAACTAGCCAACCCTAGATAGAATGAGTCAACTCCGCATACCAAGAGGTTGTAGCCCCGAGAATCAGGAAGGTGTGAATAAGGACAATGACATGATGGGACACCCACAGGATACCCCCTGGTCCTCCAAGTGTACTGAAACTGCACGTAGGCAGGAAGGATTACCTATGCCAAACCCATCCAGGGGGCAGAAGAATGTAAGGGGGAGGGCACTCTGATACTGAAATTGACTGTATAAAAGTTGGGTGAGCCCCAGTATGTGTGTGTATTCCCAGGGTAAGGGGAAGCACCCAACTTTGCATTGTTGTTGTAATAAATGTTCTTTGTTCTCAATTTTTGTCTCGAGCAATTTCTTTAAAGGTACTTTAATTTCTAACAGGTCCGTTGAATTAAATGCTGCACACAAGTCTTTAGGCAGGGGAGCACCATAATTGTCAGAATAGCGAGTCCAGCTGCCATAAGGGCTGTGGGTATCAGACTCCAGTTACCAATAAAAAGTCTAGTCCACACATGTCAAACTCTGGCCCACGGGCCAAATTTGGCCCGCGATATAATTATATTTGGCCCACAAGATCATTTCAAAAATGTATTAGAGGTGGCCCGCTGGCGGCCGCGGCAGTATAGCGCATGCACAGCTAATACTATAAATCCCAGAATGCATTGGGGACAGCCCACTAATCGCCCCCACCTCCTCTGTTTACGTTGCAGGGTCTCACTGTGGACTCTAGTTTTGGGGCCTGGCCGGTGTCAGGGGAAGCCAAGGCCGCTTCCCAGCGCCCGGAACCGGAGGCTTCGGGCCTGACCTCGCCAGGACCGTTGCCCACTCCCCCTCCCTGCCACAGGCCGACCCGCGACTCACGGTGACGGGGCCGCTGATCTGCCGAGATGCCGCCCTGCAGTGAGAACCGATGCCCTCACACTGTCGTTGTCCAACCCGATTGCATGCAAACCCCGCCCTCCCACACACAGGCCTGAGTAAGGATTATGAACTTTAATCTCAGGATAAAACGATCTTCCAATAGTTTCATGTCACAGTGATAAATATATTCCTGGTTAAAAATGGTCCTGCACCTGGATACAAGCTCATTAGGCATAAAACTTGAAAAGTGTGTAAATCAAAGGATATCTGTACCAATGGAAAAAGGGCATGGCAAATAACCCTGCTAGAGTTCATGCCCACAATCAGTCACCCATTTGATTGTTTCAGGAATCATGTTATTCTCCCACATTCTCAATAGCCCTCAGATTTTACTATTCAACTGCACACTAGCAACATTTGACAAATCCTCTATAGAGAAATATTATTTATTGAATATTTTATTTCTCATTTTTAATGCTTCTGGAAAGAGTTTATCCAAAACTATTATTAAACATTTATTTTAATAAGAAAAAGTTTAACATTACATATGTTGAAAGAAGAGAAAACATGCAGATGTTGTTGAAAATTTTCAATAAATATTTAGTTCAGCCCTCGACTTAGTCCAAGTTTTTGATTTTGGCCCTCCGTGAATTTGAGTTTGACACCCCTGGTCTAGTCCATCCCATACCGGACCGAGGTTGCCAAGTCTGAACCTGGGCATGGGAAGATTTTCGAACTCCTGAAGAAGTGTCTTTAACCGCCTGACCTTTGTGAGCATTGTCATTAATCAGTTTTTCACAAACGCTGCCTTCAGCAGCCAACGAGTAATCGAGAGCCAGGCGGTTTTGTTGAACTGTGGCTCATATCTGTCGTCTTTCTTCAGCCCATAAATTCAGGGCAATCGCTGTCTGTTCGGTGATGATCTCCAAGGCTGCCTGGAGTCTGATTAAACAATTTAAATGCCAAGCAGCTGTGGTGTTCTGGAGCAGCTTACGTCATTTACAACTGGAACTCCCCTTACAGTGGTGGTTCTTAACATTCCAAATGTCTGTGTGACCCAAAGGATGATTTACAGGAGACCAAGTTGGGGAGGGGTGTTTCTTGTCACTTAACCTGTGAGTTGCAGCTTGTCTGCGAACATTAGCATAAGTATCACTGAACCTGTGAGTTGCAGCCTGTCTGTGAACATTAGCATATGTATTCACTCTATCTCTGCTACATGTACAATCCTGACTAACATTCTGTCTGTCATTGTCCCACCATCTTCTTTGTGCTATCTCTTTAAAACTCCTCTTTTTAATACCTGTAGAGGCTGAAATACAAATCAAATCTACTCCCCTAGGGTCGTTCTGTTCCCCTGGTCCATGTTGGGATCCCATACTAAATAAGGTACCCCACTACGACTATACTCTATACCTGCGCCATGTCTGCATTCTAAAGGTAAATAATTGTCACCTCTGCTGCCCCTATTCCAGGAGGACTTAATACATTTTGAGCAATTTGGTGATTTCCCAAAAATTGGGAACCAACAAGCAAACAAAACAGCAAATGGTAAAAACAACATTATAGCACTTTTTCCCGGCGTAGTGTAACTTTCAGATCAGAAGGATGAAGGACTGCACGCCAGGTGGAGGGTAGATTATCAATGTTGTTAGTCTGTGGTTCAGCAGCTCGTTTAATTCGTTGGATGTGGCTCCATCCCTTTTCTTTCATTTGCACGGCAGTGTCTGTAATCAAAAGTACACAATAGGGGCCATCCCAGGAAGGTTTTAGTTGGTGATCTTTCCATGCTTTTACATATACCCAATCACCAGGTTTAACAGAATGAATAGGATAGTCCAGGGGTGGGTTTGGAGCTAATAAACCCTTCTGTTGTAAGTCATACAGAGAAGTAGTCTTCTTCTTTGGCTTGGCTTCGCGGACGAAGATTTATGGAGGGGGTAAAAAGTCCACGTCAGCTGCAGGCTCGTTTGTGGCTGACAAGTCCGATGCGGGACAGGCAGACACGATTGCAGCGGTTGCAAGGGAAAATTGGTTGGTTGGGGTTGGGTGTTGGGTTTTTCCTCCTTTGCCTTTTGTCAGTGAGGTGGGCTCTGCGGTCTTCTTCAAAGGAGGTTGCTGCCCGCCAAACTGTGAGGCGCCAAGATGCACGGTTTGAGGCGTTATCAGCCAACTGGCGGTGGTCAATGTGGCAGGCACCAAGAGATTTCTTTAGGCAGTCCTTGTACCTTTTCTTTGGTGCACCTCGGTCACGGTGGCCAGTGGAGAGCTCGCCATATAACACGATCTTGGGAAGGCGATGGTCCTCCATTCTGGAGACGTGACCCATCCAGCGCAGCTGGATCTTCAGCAGCGTGGACTCGATGCTGTCGACCTCTGCCATCTCGAGTACTTCGACGTTAGGGGTGTAAGCGCTCCAATGGATGTTGAGGATGGAGCGGAGACAACGCTGGTGGAAGCGTTCTAGGAGCCGTAGGTGGTGCCGGTAGAGGACCCATGATTCGGTGCCGAACAGGAGTGTGGGTATGACAACGGCTCTGTATACGCTTATCTTTGTGAGGTTTTTCAGTTGGTTGTTTTTCCAGACTCTTTAGCGTAGAGAAGTAGAAAGTCCCTGTAAATATTTAGATATGTACTGGTTATTAGCCTCAGGGGTAGGGGTATCAGTGTGGAATCCCATGTAAGAAAGACCAAACATCATTTCATATGGTAAGACAGCAAGGTCCTTACGAGGAGCTGTGCAAGTCCTAATTAAACCTAAGGGTAAGCATTTAATCCAGGAGAGGCCAGTTTCCTCATGAAGTCGAGTGAGCTGATTTTTTAAGGTCTGATTCATTCGTTCAACACGGCCTGAGCTCTGGGGGTGCCATGGGGTATGTAGCTGCCAATCTATTCCCAGTATTTTACACACACCCTGGAGTACCTGAGAGGTAAAATGTGTACCTCGATCTGAGTCAATGGTTTGAATCATACCGTATCGTGGAATCACAGACTCCAGTAGTATCCTGATAACGGTGCTGGCACGATCATTAGGGGTCGGGAAAGCCTCAACCCATCGTGTGAAATGATCTACCATCACCAGGAAGTATTTGTAAACCCCTATCTTAGGTAATTCCGTAAAATCAATTTGTATCTGTTGAAACGGGCGTACAGCTATATCGCGACCGCCAGGCATTACCTGGCGCATAACTTTCTTATTTACTCTCTGACAGATTGGACAATCCCGAGTACTCTGCTTGGCTATAGTGTATATGCCCGAGCAATGAAAAGACCGTAAAAAAGTATCCACAAGTGCCTGTGTTCCCCAGTGTGTCTGCTGGTGGAGTTGATCAATAATTTGCCGAGCCAAGGCTTTGTTCAGCACTTGGTGTCCTTCTGCCGTCCACCACAACCCATCAACAGTTTAACGCATTCCCTGGTCTTTCATGTAAACCTCCTCTTCCCGTGAAAAGATAGGAGTCTTTTGAACCTCATATGGGGTGGGCAGTAACAGCTGCATGTCTATTTTCTCTGTGAGCGCAGCCTGTTTGGCAGCTGCATCTGCCTGTCTGTTCCCCTGTGCTTCAGGACTGTCACCACTTTAATGATCCGTACATGAACTACAACTATTTCCTCAGGTAATGTAAGAGCATCTAGAGATTGGACAATTAAGTTTTCATGGATCAACTTTTGTCCTTTTCCAGTTATCATTCCCCGCTCTTTCCAGATTTTCCCAAAGGTGTGCGCTACACCAAAAGCGTACTTTGAGTCTGTGTAGATCGTGCCCACCTTGTTCTCTAGACCCTGGAGAGCTCTACAGAGGGCATACAATTCACAAGATTGTGCTGACCAATGACCAGGAAGGCGACCGGCTTCAATCACCACTCCTTCCTTCCCATCCACTACACTATACCCGGTATAGCGAGTGCCATCAATGCAACAGGAAGATCCATCAATAAACCACCTTTCACCCTCCTGTAAAGGCTCATCGCTTAAATCCTCTCTAATTTTGGTCTGTAAATCTATTACTTCTAAACAGACATGCTCTAAATCATTTATGGTATTGTCAGAATTTGGAGAAACCAAGAAAGCTACTGGATTGTGTTCTTTATTTGTAATCAGGGTCAAATCATCCCTATCCATTAGGATCACTTCATATTTTAAAATTCTAGAGTCTGTAAGCCACCTTCCAGCACGTTGTAAGAGAATATTGCGGACTGTGTGAGGGGTGTGAACTATCATCGGGGCACCAAACGTAATCTTTCGTCCTTCCTCAACTAAAATAGCAGTGGCTGCAATGGCATGCACACATTCTGGCCAACCACGACAAACAGGGTCTAAAACTTTTGACAGAAAAGCAACTGGTTGTCTATAGCCTGCCCTCTCTTGTATTAGTACTCCGGTGGCTACACCAACTTTCACATTGGTATATAGGTCAAATGGCTTATTTAGGTCGGGTAAAGCCAACACTGGGGTACTAATAAGGCGCTGTTTCACCAAGTTAAAATCTTTAATCTCTTCCTCTGTCCAGACAACAGCTTCGCCCCCTAGAATCGTGAGTTTATCATAGAGAAATCTGACCAGGCTAGAATAATTTTCAATCCAGATTCTACAGTATCCCACTAAACCAAGGAATTTCCTAAGTTCTTGGGCATTCTTGGGAGGTGGGATCTGTAGAATACCACGTATCCTCTCTGGACTTATTTTCCTAGTTCCCTGACTCACCAGATGACCTAAGTATTTAACTTCTGATTGAACAAATTGTAATTTGGATTCGCTCACCCGGAGACCCTTATTCTCCAGAAAATTCAAAGTTCAACAGTATACTGTTTAGCTAATTCATACGTTTTTCCCGTAATTAACAAATCATCAACATATTGTATCAACTGGCAATTCTCTCTCTGAGGAGCCTCGTCTAGTATTTGTTCTAAGACCTGGCCAAATAAATTTGGTGATTCTGTAAAGCCCTGGAGAAGGACCGTCCACCAGTATTGATTCTTGCATCCAGTAAAAGGATTTTCCCATTCAAAGGCAAACATGTCTCTGCTCTCCGTTGCTAACGGATAGGTCCAAAAAGCATCTTTGAGGTCAATCACACTAAACCATTTACTATGGGGATCGATTTTACCCATTATCGTATAGGGATTAGGTACAACCGGATGACGGGTGAGAATAATTTTGTTCAGCTCCCTCAAGTCCTGCACTAATCGATAGGTACCGTCTGGTTTTTGGACAGGTAAAATTGGGGTGTTAAAAGGTGACATATAAGGTTCGAGTATACCATCTTTCACCAACTGGTCAATTACTGGCTGCAGCCCCTTTTGGCCAGCCATTAGGAATTGGGTACTGTTTTTGTCTAATTACTTGCTCAGGATCTTTTAAAGTAACTTGCAGGGGAGGAATATCTAACACTCCTCTATTGCCTCTTTTTGCCCATACTCCAGGATTTATTAGTTCCCGATCCTCCTCGGTTAATACATACAATTGAACCCCGATACCTAATTCCAGTGGCCTGGTGCCGATAGCCAATCGGTCCTGTAAATCTCATCCTAACAAACAAACTCCAGCTTGGGGAACTAGTAAAATATCCTCTGTTATTATCTTTTCTCCCATTTGTATTCTTACATCCCTTAATACAGGGACCGTAAAATCTCTTCCTCCTACTCTCGAAATCATCACGGTCCCCTCTATCTTAACACCCTCGGGTGGTTGTAAAATACTAGACCGGGCTGCCCCAGAATCTACTAAAAAGGTCATCTTGTCACTGTGGGGTCCTATGCTTAAATTTACCAATGGTTCTCCGTGCAGCCCCACAGTGTGTATTGACTGAGAACCGAGACCCCCCTATTCATAATCTGCTTCCATCAGGGCATAAGATCGCGTCTCTCTGGCGCGCATTGGGCATTCTCTCTTAAGATGTCCCTCCTTTTTACAATGGTAGCAAACTAATGCTCCTGTTTCCTAATTCTTACCAGGGTCTCCATGGGGTCCCGGGAATGGTCGTCATCCCCGGAATTCTCCTCTACCTCTGCCTCTGCTCTGGTCTCTACTTCCCCACTCCTGGCGCTCCTCCCAACATCCAGGAGCTGGCACACAGCCCCTACCCTTTCCTTGCTGTCCCTCCACGACTTCCTTGACTGCCTGCATCAAAATCTTAGCCTTTCCTTTCTGGTTATCCTCAGACCTCTGGATGTATGCCCTTTGTGCGATCTGTAAAAGCTGTGTTATTCCCTGTTCATGCCAATTCTCAGTCTTCTGCACTTTCTTTCTAATGTCTGGGACTGAGTTTGTAACGAAGCCCGTTAATACCAATTGTTCACCCACTGGGGATTCTATATCCAGACCCCCATATTGCTATATGGCCATACGCAATCTATTCAGAAATGCAGAGGGGGTCTCCTCGGGACCTTGGGGAACCTCAAATGCTTTCTTAAAATTCTGTCCTTTTGGAACAGATTCCTTGATTCCTTTTATCAGATTAACCCTATATTCCTCCATTAATGTGCAACCATCATTAGTATTCTTATCCCAATTTGGTATTGCCAGGGAGAATTTAAGTTCCCCAGCTATCGCCTCTGGTCCCCCTTGATGTTCCCTATCCCAGACTCTAATCACTGTCTGGTGAATCATTCCATGTTCATCCAAAGTGAACAGAGCCCTAAAGATCAATGTTAACTCATCCCATGTATATATATTTGGTCCCAAAAATTGATCTAATTGTTCGGCACATCCCTGAGGATCCTCTATCAGGGAGGTCATTTCTCTCTTAAAGTTACGCACCTCCGTACTAGTCAGGGGCACATTTACGAAACCGAGACCCCCTCCCATGGGAACTTCCCGTAGAGGTCTCATCCAGTTAATTTCTGGCTTATAATGTCTAGGTTCCTGCTCTCCGGGAAATGAATCAAAGAGTTCTGCCCTTTCCTCCCGGAGGGTCTCACACTGTTCTGAGTCCAAGTCTCTTCCCTCTCTTGTCAATTGAGGTGGTAATCTAGTACTTTGTGAATGGGTCATCATACCACCCTTACTTTCTTCTCCTTTCTTTAGCTGTGGGGAAGGAGGGGAAAGTGAAGAAGGCTAGAGCATAGGAGAGAGGGGAAAGATAGGAGCCGGCATAGGAGGAGCACAAGGTGGAGGAAGGGAATGTAACACATCCCATCCTTGTGTTTCAGGGACAAAAGGTTCCTCATCCTTCTTGTCCTTACATTCCTTTTCATTCAAAGCCAGTTGATCAACCGATCCACTGAGCCAGCAGGCTGCATATTCTCTGCTCTCAATATTATCTCTTTGGTTTTGATAGAGCCAGATGTTCAATGCCTGACATATCCAATCCTCATTGGAACCAAACTTTGGCCAATATACCGAATTCCCTTTTATCGGGCATTTAACCCATTCCAGACAGCAATACCTGACCATGGTCTGTCTTTCCCGCGGGTTCTCCCCGCACCCCAATCAGATAGCATTAATCCTAACGGACTTTGCTTAGTTATCTGATCGTCCCGTCCTTCCTTAGGACTATCTTCCATGCTACTCACACCTCCCATACTAACAGGCAAGTAAAATTCCTCTTACCGGGATCCAGTAGCTATTCCTAGTGCGCTTCCTTAACGTCCTCCCATCATTTGTTCTCAATGCCTCTTCTCGGATATCACTCGCTTCATCCACTGACCAGTCACCCGCCATCCATGAGTCAAGCTGAATCAGCCGGGGTGCACCTACCCTTGTTGTCGGGCACTCTGTCAGTGGAGGGAGTGGGATCCCGGACGATCCCCCATTTGTGAGAAACAGAAGAACCTTCACAGAAATTGTTCAAGACAAAAATTGAGAACAAAGAACATTTATTGTACAACAATGCAAAGTTGGGTGCTTCCCCTTATCCTGGGAATACACACATACACTGGGGCTCACCCAACTTTTATACAGTTTATTTCAGTATAGAAGTACCCTCCCCCTTACATTCTTCTGCCTCCTGGATGAGTTTGGCATTAGGAAATCCTGTCTGCCTACGTGCTGTTTCTGTGAACTTGGAGGACCAGGGGGTATCCTGTCGGTGTCCCATCATGTCATTGTCCTTATTCACACCTTCCTGACTCTCAGGGCTTACTAACTTCTTATATGCAGAACTTGCTGATTCTGTCTAAAAGCCAGAAGACCCTTATCTTATTCAGACTAACTTTACTTCCTACATTCTATTATCTATCCTTATCCTATTCATACTGGCTTTATTCATTACACATATATCCATACTAGTTTTCTTCATCTTTTATATTTTCATATTAGTTTTACTCATCTCTCACACCACTTTTCAGGAACCAGTTCAGTCTGAACTTTGTTTTCCAGCTCCCACAACTTCATTTTCAACACCTCAAATGTTCCTCAGTTTAAAAATTGTCCCAAGTGAATCTGTTCATTGTTTGCAGAGTTACAGAGATATTGGCTTCAGCCTCCTGCTGGGCATCTCCCATGGAGCCCCAGTGAACAACTTGAGAGGAATGTAGAAATCATTCTTATTGCATTCCAGAGCAGCCCTGTGCTCGTTTACAGAATGAAGACTGTTGCAAAACATAATTGCCATCGATCTGTGGAAAAGCAGCTTGGCAGCACCAAAAGCTCACTGTGGGAAAGACCGAAGACGGCAGTCATCAGGAGGGCAATTCCGGACAGTGGAGTCAACTGTGAGAAGCAGACAGACGTAACGAGAGGGAGGTCCTGTGTGACAGAGTATATAGATATGTTTTGGGAGATAAATTGGGAAAGGTTTGTTAGAGCAGGTCACACACAACTACTTTAAAACAGAATTTTTGCAGGAGCTTTTGCAAGAGTTATGATGGACTCCTCTTTGCAAAAGGCAACAACGTAACAACAATCTATGGCAGTTTTGTCTGAAACACACTTTGCTGTCTGGAAGAGCATGTGATCTTTGCAGGCAGTGAGGAGAACAAGCTTTGCTCTCAGTAGCCGCTTTCTGGTGGCCACAAAGCCTGATTGTAAAGCCTCACAAAATAATCCTGTGTGGCAATCGGGTGACCATCTGAAATCAGAAAAGATGGCCAGGAGGGTTATTCACCTAACCCTTCTCCAAGAGGTAGAACTAGCCTGTTCAAAGTATCAATTGTTGCAGCTGAAAGTGGCTGGGCTGCAAGGGGGTGGGATGGTGACATCACGGTGACATCGTCAGCCATTGATTCCATGCACAAGGAAGCCAGACTATAGTAGACTTCTTCAAATTTTATTTTGTACCCTCTCCCCCTGCCAGTCTCCACCCCCTCGCCCACCCAACTTTCTCCCCACTTGCCCGCCCAACTCCTGCTGCCAGTTTCACCCCCCCGACTCCCGTTGCCACGGCCGGTCTTCCTCCCCCCTCGCACACCTGACTCCTGCTGCCGGTTTCCCCCTCCGACTCTCACCTGCCTGACTCCCGATGCCAGTTACCCCCCCCAACCTCGCCCGCCCATCTCCCACTGCTGTTCTCTACCCCCACCCTGGCCCGCCCGACTCCTGCTTTAGGGGTGTGGGGGAGGGAGACCGAAGTGGGAGTCGGGCAGGCCAGGGTGGGGGGGTGTTAACAGGCATCGGGAGTCGGGCAGGCGAGAGTGGGAGGGGGAAACAGGCAGTGGCAGCGGGACTCAGGCGGCTGAGGGGGGGTGTGGGAAACTGGAGGTGGGAGTCAAATCATGCCTGAGCTGTTTGCCAGGCATGTCTTGACATGCTGCTATGACATGAAGTCAGTGTGGGCAGGATTTGCCACTGTCCCGAGTAGCCAGCTTTCGCTGCTAGATGGCTAGCAGTCAGCTGGCACATTTAGGTGCCAGAAAGCTGTCCATTCCATGGCCACCTAAATGTGCTAGCTGACTTCTAGCCATTTAGCAGTGAAAGCACCTAATCTTCTATCAGAACACCTGAAAGCAGCTAATGTGGGAGGGAGTGAAAGAGAGGAGAGACACAGACTTCAGTTCCAGAGGGACAGGCTGGCAAGCTTTGGAAGACGGCCTGGTCAAAGGAAAGGACTGGCTGTCTGGTGTTTCCCTTGCAATAGAGAAAGAGAAAGGAACTCCATAGTGACTTGAAAGAAAGAGGTTATCATCTGGAGAACCTTGAAGGGGGCAGGCTTTGTCGGCAAGACACTGGAGTGTCTGATGAAAAAAGTATCAATTGTGGATGTCCTGGAACAAGAAAAACTCTCTCTCTAAAAACTAACAAGAACCTTTCTGAGTGGTAACCATTTACCTGTTAAGCACCAAAGCCTGGTGAACTTCATTAATATTAACTTCTGTGCACAGTATAAGCATTGCCTGCAACCAGTGAGATTGGACTGTGAACCAAAGAACTTTGCTGAACGTACACATACATTACACACATGTGCACTTAGTATTAGAAGGGAGTTAAGTAGGTTAAGTGAGTCAATAGAGATAAGCTAAAGTTTAATTCTATTTTCATGTTCAAAGATAATTAAAAACAACTTTTGTTTAAGTAACCCTTTGTCGTGATGCATATCTATTGCTGCTGGGTTTTGGGATCCTCTGGACTCGTAACATTTTATGGGGTCTAGTCTGTTCAGGATTTGAAAATTGGAGTTTTTGTGATTTATTAGATAATTGGGGTTTTTCAAGCTAATTTAAAGCTTTTGTGGAAAAACAGCAGCAATGGAGGTTGTTACATTTTTGTCACAACCATCACCTGCAGAACTGCAGAGCAAAAGAGGAACTGATGGTTATTTCTAAGGCATTAAAACTAACTGAAGTCAAGCACTGGATGAGGAAAATACAAATGCAGAGGATTATAGTGAAATATTATATGTGAGGGATATTTGTTAATAATGACTCGGAAACGTTTCCAGAGAATAGACCTTTTGAATTGCAATTGGAATTGGAGAAATTGAGGTTGGAAGAGGAAAGAGAGAAATGGAATTTTGAGTTGCAGAGACAACGATATGAGGCAGAGGAATCTGAAAGACGGAGGAAATTTGAGTTAGAGGGAGCTGTAAAGCAAAACAAGGAAACTGAAAAGGACAGACAGTTTCAATTAGAGAAGTTAAATAATGAGATGGAGAGAAGTAAGAGGATTGAGGCTGTAACTCCTGGGGAGAGGTTTGTGGCTAGTAGAGAGGTAAATCTAGTTCCTCCTTTTGATGAGGGAGATATAGATACATATTTTCAGCTTTTTGAAAAGGTTGAAAAGGTTGCAAAGAAAAGTGGATTGAAGGGAAAATCACAAATTGCATACAGGTTCAGGTGAGGATTCGGAGGAGGCAGCGATTCAGAGCTCAGTCGATCATTATAGAGGAGGAGGAGGTATGAGAGGTCATGGGTTTAATTGGTCAATGGCAATAAAAGGTGGATAAGACAAAAGGAGCAGCCAATGAGGAGCAGCCAGTGAGTGAGTGGCACAGTGAAGGAGTGGGTCTTTGAGGTTTTGGCTTGAGAGGCTTCAATGAGCAGAGGCTGAGGACGAGCATATCTGGACTAAAGGTAAGATGGTCGCATTTTATTTATATATATATATATATATATATATATATATATATATAGCAGGATGAGTGTGAGAGCAGTTTTCTGCTCTCAATGTCACATGTGGGAAGTCATGGAGTCTTCACGTCACCCGGACATCCACATGTGCACAAAGTGTACTGAGCTGCAGCGTCTAAGGGACCGAGTTGGGGAACTTGAGCTGCAGCTCGATGACCTCTCTCTGGTTAGGGAGAGTGAGGCCATCATAGATATGAGTTATGGGCAGGTGGTCACACCAGGGCCACGAGAAGAGGGGCAGTGGGTTACCGTTAGGAGGAAAGGGAGGGGGTCGGGTTCAACAGAAAGCACCTGAGTCTGAGATCCTCAGAAATCAGTCATCCACCTTGAGTACCGAGGAGAGAGGTAGTCAGACTAAGGTAGTAGGGGTGTGGTGTCAACCTCTGTGGCCCAGAAAGGTAGAGATAAGAGGAAAAGGGTGAAAGTCATAGGGTATTCAATGGTCAGGAGGACTGGCAGAGGTTTTTATGGATGGCACCTGTGATGGTGGTTTGCCTCCCTGGTGCCAGGGTCTGGGATGTGACTAGGCATGTCCAGAAAATCCTAAAAGGGGAGGGTAGAGAGCCTGAGATTGTGGTACATGTTGGTACCAATGATGTTGGAAGGAAGGAGGAAGAGATCCTGCAGAATGAATATAGGGAGTTAGGTAGGGATCTTAGAAGAAGGACCACTAAGGGTGTAACTTCTGGATTGCCTTCTGTGCCACGTGACAGTGAGGGCAGGAATAGAATTAGGTGTATGCTAAATACGTGGCTAATGGGGTGGAGTAAGAGACAGGGTTTCAAGTTCTTGGACCACTGGGACCTTTTTTGAGACCTATACCACAATGATGGGTTACATCTAAATCCCAGAGGGTCAAATCTCTTGGTGGGGGCATTTGCTAGGGCTGCCAGGGGAGCTTTATCTAGTATAGTTGAGGACAGGATTTCAAGTAAGGCAGGACAGCAGGGAGAGGCTTGAAGGCAAAGGAAAGAGGCATATTTAAATAATTTGAAGGTGTAATGGCAGGAAGTAATAAGTAGATGCTATAATGACAATTGTGAGAATGGTAGAGAGGGTGATAGGCAGAAGGTAAGGATGTAGGAACATAGGAACACAGGAAGTAGGAACAGGAGTAGGCCAAAAATGGCCCATCGAACCTGCTCCGTCATTCAATACGACCATGGCTGATCTAATTTATGACCTAACTCCACCTACCTGCCTTCTCCCCATATCCCCTAATTCCTCTATCATGTAAAAATTTATCTAACCAAATTTTAAATATGTTTAATGAAGCAGCCTCAACCACTTCCCTGGTTAGAGAATTCCAAACATTCACTACTCTCTGGGAAAAACTATTTTTCCCTCATCTCTGTCCTAAATCTACTCCCCCGAATCTTGAGACTGTGTCCTCTCGTTTTAGTTTCCCCGGCCAGCTAAAAAAACCTTCCTACATCTATCCTATCCATACCCTTCATAATCCTATATGTTTCTATAAGATCTCCTCTCATTCTTCTGAACTCGAGAGAATACAATCCTAGACGATTTAATCTTTCATCATAAGTCAACCTCTTCATCCCATGGATCAACCTAGTAAACCTCCTCTGGACCGTCTCCAAAGCCAGTATATCCTTCCTCAAATATGGAGACCAGAACTGGACACAGTACTCCAGGTGCCATCTCATCAGTACCTTGTACAGTTGCAACATTACCTCCCTACTCCTGAATTCAATTCCTCTAGCGATGAAGGCCAACATTCCATTTGCCTTCTTAATAACGTGCTGCACCTGCAACCTAACTTTTTGCGATTCATGCACAAGCACTCCCAAGTCCCTCTGCACAACAGCATGCTCTAGTTTTTCACCGTTTCAATAATATTCAGCTCTTTTCTTTTTCTTGCTAAAATGGATAACCTCACACTTACTAACATTGTACTCCATCTGCCAAACCTTTGCCCACTCGTCCAGCTTAACTATATCCCTCTGCAGACTCTCCACATCCGCATTACAATTTGCTCTTCCACTCAATTTGGTGTCATCCACAAACTTGGCTACACCACATTTTGTCCCCTCCTCCAAGTCATCAATGTAAATGATGAACAGTTGTGGGCCTAGCACCGACCCCTGCGGCACCCCGCTTACCACTCTCTGCCAACCTGAAAAACTCCCACTTATCCCGACTCTCTGCCTCCTGTCAGACAACCAATTTTCAATCCAGGCCAATATCCTTCCCCGGACTCCACTTTCCTGTAACTTACTGATAAGTCTCTTGTGCGGCACCTTATCAAACACTTTCTGAAAATCCAAATATACAACATCAACCTGTTCACCTCTATCCACCGCACCCATTATATCCTCAAAGAATCCTAACAAGTTTGTCAAACAAGATCTTCCCTTTCGAAAACAATGCTGCGTCTGCCTGAATGAACCCTTACGCTCCAAAAGTTTTACTATTTCATCTTTAATGACGGCTTCAAGCATTTTTCCAATTACAGACGTCAAGCTAATTGGCCGATCATTTCCAGTCTTCTGCCTACATCCCTTCTTAAAAAGAGGCGTGACATTTGCTGTCTTCCAGTATGCCGGGACCTGCCCAGAATCCAAGGAATTTTAGTATATGACCACCAATGCATCAACTATAACTTCTGCCATTTCCTTCAGAACCCTTGGACGCATATCATCAGGACCAGGTGATTTGTATGGTTTTAGTCCCATTAGTTTCTCCATCACTACTTCCTTTGTAACAACTATTTTATCAAGGCACTTCCCAACATTTGCATCCTTAACTCTGCACTTGCGCATGCTGGACGTGTCTTCCACTGTGAAGACTGTCATAAAATATTTATTCAATGCCTCGGCCATTTCCTAATTTTTTGCTATCAGTTTTCCTTTCTCATCCTGCAAGGGTCCTATGTTAACTCTGGCCACCCTCTTCCGTTTTATATATTTATACATTTTTTGCTTTCTGTTTTTATATTTTGTGCCAATTTACTATCATAATCCTTTTTCCCATTTCTTATTACCCGCTTTGTAACCCCTTTTTGTCTCTTAAAGTTATCCCAATCTTCCAGTTTCCCACTGCTCTTTGAAGCTTCGTACACCTGCACCTTCAATTTTATACTCTCCTTTATTTCCTTTGTTAACCACGGTTGATTTTTCCCTCCCTTGCTGCCCTTTTTCCTGACCGGAATATATTTTTGTTGAACACTACAAAATATTTCTTTGAAAATCTTCCACTGTTCCTCAACTGTTTCATCAATTAGCCTGTGCTCCCAGTCCACTCTGCCCAATTCCTCCCTCATCCTATGGTAGTCACCCCTGTTTAAGCATAATATATTAGTTTTAGATCTAACTATTTCCCCTTCCATCTGAATGAGAAATTCAATCATACTATGATCACTATTTCCCAGATGGTCTCTGACTATTACATCATTTACTCTACCTATCTCATTGCACAACACTAGATCCAGGAGAGCATTTTCTCTTGTGGGTTCCTTAACATGCTGCTCAAGAAAGCTATCGCGGATGCATTCTATGAAGTCCTCTTCCAGACTCCCACGACCAACTTGATTTTCCCAATCTATGTAGAAGTTAAAGTCTCCCATGACTACTGCCGTATCATTATTACATGCCTCACTTATCTCTCTATTTATTTCCTGTGCCACTAAACTATTGTTATTTGGTGGGCGATAGATAACACCCACCAATAATTTTTAAAGGGAAAAAAATACTTCCCCGGACAATACAACCTAGTCCTGATGTTATTCTTTATATCTACCCAAATGGACTCAACATTATGCTCTTTAGATCTTATATCATCCCTCACTACATGAGCCTGGAACTCATCTTTGATTAAGAGTGCAACTCCACCTCCCTTACCATCCTGTCTATCTCTTTGCACCACCTGATACCCTTGAAAGTTTAATTCCCATTTAGGGTCACCTTGTAGCCATGTTTCCGTGATGGCTACCAAATCATAGGCATGGGTACCGATTTGCGCCTCAAGTTCACTAACCTTATTTCTAATACTACGGGCATTCGGATAAAGTGCCCTTATGCTCTTTATCCTTTTAATATCTAGTGACTTCTGTAACCTTTTCTTTTGATTTTTTTGCCCACTATTTTTCTTTGTAATTTTCTTAACACTATCATTGACCTGAAAACTCACTGCACCATCTGATTTTTTACTTTCTTCTCCCAACATTACTTTTCCTACTTTACTTTTCCTGGCCATTACTTTATCTTCCCTACCCTTTTCCCTATCACTCTGGTTCCCATACCCCTGCCAAATTAGTTTAAACCTTGCCCCACTGCTGTACCAAACATACTTGCCAAAATGTTGACACCTTTTGTATTTAGGTGCAACCCATCCCTCTTGTAAAGATCATGCCTTCCCCAAAAGAGATCCCAGTGATGCAAGAAGCCAAATCCTTGCCTTGTACACCAGCCCCTCAGCCACACGTTCATTTTCCTTGCTTTTTTCTTTCCCCCCCTGACGGTTATCCTGAAAGTTGAGTCGATTAACTCCTCACTCTCCCTTACAAGCCACAGGTCATCAATCTGCAACTCCATATCCCTAATTTGCTCCCTTAGTAACTGCATCTCTGTACATCTGGTGCAGATGTGGCCATTTGTGAGGGTGGACTTCACCCATTGTTCCCACATCTGATACCCAGTACAGAGCACTAACCCTATTGGCATGACTCTGAATACGAAGGCAAATAACTCAGCTTACCTTTTCTCCTTGCCTGATAAGCCAAAGCCAGGAAGTCTCACTCCTTCACTGCTCCACTTACTCACTGAGCCACTCCTCGCTGGCTGTTCCCTCCCCTTTAACTCCTTTTATTGGCCCCTTGACCAATTAACCCTGTCACTTTCAGCAAGCTCCTCCTCCTCTGACACACTTTCAGCAAGCTCCTCCTCCTCTGACTCACTTTCAGCAAGCTCCTCCTCCTCTGACTCACTTTCAGCAAGCTCCTCCTCCTCTGACTCACTTTCAGCAAGCTCCTCCTCCTCTGACTCACTTTCAGCAAGCTCCTCCTCCTCTGACTCACTTTCAGCAAGCTCCTCCTCCTCTGACTCACTTTCAGCAAGCTCCTCCTCCTCTGACACACTTTCAGCAAGCTCCTCCTCCTCTGACTCACTTTCAGCAAGCTCCTCCTCCTCTGACTCACTTTCAGGAAGCTCCTCCTCCTCTGACTCACAGCCCAACTCTCTCCAAGCTTCTCCTCTGACTCCCAGCCGAACCAAGTAGGCCCAAGCCCCGGTAAGCCCCCGACTTTAATAGCTTACCTTCTCCTCACGTTCAGCAAGCTCCTCCTCCTCTGACTCACAGCCCAACTCTCTCCAAGCTCCTCCTCCGACTCCCAGCCGAACCAAGTAGGAAAGGATGTTCATTGGAAAGGATGGAGAACACACTTAAGATCCGGAATTTTGTAAGTTTATACGGGAACCTATACAAAGTTTTTTGAAGATAAATGTTGATTCTAAATTTATTTTATGGGATGTTTTAAAGGGGACAAATTATTAGTTACATGGCCAAAGTTAAGAAGAAGAAAATGGTTGAAGTTGATAAATTGGAGGAGGAGCTTGAAGTTTTGGAGAAAGATTTACAACGTGTTTCAGTGGAAGAAAAAAAAATACGGTTGGTAAATTAGAAATTGCAATATAATTCATTCCAGACATAAATTTGAAAAACTTATACAGAGGACTAAACAAAGATATTATAAATTAGGGGAGAGAGCACATAAGGCACTTGAAAACAGAACAAATATCTAGGACAATAAATGTTATTAGTCATCAATCAAAAATTACTTTTAAACCTCAGGAAATCAATGATGAATTTTAGAAGTTTTACAAAAGGTTGAAAACATCTGAAGTGAGACAAGATGAGATTGATGACATTTTAGCTGGCTTAAATTTACCTATTTTAAATGATGGGGATGTAAAAGACTTAGATGCCAGTATTACTATTAGTGAGTTAATAGAAGCACTTTGAAATATGCCAAGTGATAAACCTCCTGCTGATGATGGGTTCACTTCTGAATTTTATAAGGAATTTCAGGATCTTTTAAATCCCTTGTTGATGAATGTTTTGGATCAAGTGGCTAATGTTGGTTCTCGACCTGATTCATTTTCTAAAGCAGTTATTACAGTGATTCCTGAGAAGGATAGAGATGTGGATTCCAGTTCGTTTGATGAACTTCGGTGGACAAGCTTTTGTCCTGGTCAGACTCTTTTTATTCTGCAGAATTGTGAGTTATCTGCACAAGGTCTTACAAAGATGCTCTCTTTGTAAAGGCTGGCAGAGACTGACCTCATGTTTCACAGCTTTCCTTTGTTCATTTTACACATGGGTCGGGTTTCATTTGGCCCAATCAAAAGTTTACACAATACATTCTTACTCAATGCAGTTAGTACTAAGTACAAATTCCATTGCTATATAAGATTGACATCCTCTTACCAGACCTGCTTGATGATTGGTTCAGAGTAAATTCCTATAGATAGTCATCATGCTAATTGATCTTTGTGAATTGCCTTGCCCACCTTACTACAATGCTGCAACATCTAGTTTTTAGGCTCATTGGCTTTTAACCACATCCTTCCTCAGAGATCCTTTAAATGTGGGATCATATAGACCTATTTCTTTGTTAAATGTAGAATATATGATAGTAGCCAAGGTCTTTGCCAATATTTACCCAAAATAATTCATGTGGATCAGACAGGCTTTATTAAGAACCATTATTCAGCAGATATTATAGTAAAATGTTTTTTTTATTAATACTTCACAGCAGCAACTCAACCTACGAATGGTAATTTCTTTGGATGCTGAAAAGGCTTTTGATAGAGTTGCATGGGGCTTTTTATTTAAATTTTTGGAAAATTTTAAATTTGGGCTTCCTTTTATTGATTGGGTTAAAGTTTAGTATAAAAATCCTACAGCAAGAGTAGTGACAAATGGACAAATGTTTTCACCTTGTATGTTAACTAGATCAACTAGACAGGAATGTCCTTTGTCACCAGCTTTGCTTGCATTGGATATTAAACCTTTGTCGCAGATGATTAGGCAAGACAACATGATAAAAGGGATTAAAGTGAATTCTAATAAGTATAAAATAAATTTATTTGCAGATGATGTGTTGATATATTTAACTCATCCTTTATGATCCTTGATGAATTTGCATGAACATTTTGAACAGTATGGGATGTTATCTGACTATAAGGTTAATTGGGAGAAGAGTGAAATTATGCTATAGATGGAGATGGATTATTTGTTATGTCGACAGATTGTGAAGTTTAGGTAGTTTGACCAAATTAAATATTAGGGTATCATTATTGATAATAATTATGATAATCTATTGTGTTTAATTATTTACCACTAGTAGCTAAAATTAAAAATGATTTAAATAGCAGGAAAGATTTACCTATAACATTAATAGGAAGAGTCAATTGTATAAAGATGAATGTTTTTCCTCAAATTCAGTACTTGTTCCAGTCTCTTCCATTGTAAGGTACCTTACAAGTATTTTAAACATATTAATTCTTTGATAAGAAAGTTTAAGTTGAAAGATAAAATGGTGAGAGTTTCATTACAAAAATTAACATGGAAATATGCATTAGGTGGTTTACAATGAACTAATATTCAATATTATTATCAATCGACTCAATTAAAATTTATAAATAGAATGTTTCAAGTGGATACTCCATTGATTTAGACAACCATTAAATTAGATCAGATAGGGGAAAAGAGGATGGATAAATTTATTTATTGATGGAATTCTCAATTATTATGTAGTTATAATATTCCGGTGTTGAAACATTTGCTTGAGTTATGGATGAATAAAAATGAACAATTTGGTACAGAAGAAAGAATTTTGGCTAAGACACCTTTATTTCAAAATAAACTTTTACCATTTATGATTAATAATCAATTATTGAGATTATGGAAACAAAAAGATGTGAAATTAGTAGAGGATTGTTATGAAGCAGGACCTTTTATTTATTTTCAACAAATGAGAGAGAAGTATAATGTACCTTCGAGTACTTTTTATCAAGTTAAAGATTTATCGTTAGAAAATGTTGGATGTACTTTGTGTCTTCTGAGAAATTCAAATTTGAGACTTTAATTACTGATGAAAATAGGAAAGGTTTTATATCAAATATGTATAATATATTGGAGGCTAAATCCTTTGACTTCAAAGCTCACCATAGTGGCTGGCGAATTTAAATTCCAATGATTAAGTGGAGTAGGAATTTAAGAAAAAAAAATCTTGCCTCAGAATTGGTAGCTATGTAACAACTTGGTTATTGTAAAAAGGTATCTGTCTAAATTTAAATTAAAAAAAATGATATTCAGTAGCTAGCACTGGCACAGGAAGATTCGGCTGAATGGTCCACTTCTGTGACATATCATTCTATGATGTTGGGATAGAATATGAAGGAGCACTAGAACTCAGAATGGTACATAAACTGAGAAATAATAGATTGAACCTTATCTGTTTCTGCAGAATGGAGTGTAGTCATGAAAGGACACGTGTCATCCCCTTGTGAGGGATCATGGAATATGGGAAGTCAAGCAAGTGCTAATTAGGAATGAATTAGGATGGGGTGAAGGGATAATGGAATATGGGAAGTCAAGCAAGTGCTAATTAGGAATGAATTAGGATGGGGTTAAGTGATAATGGAATATGGGAAGTCAAGCAAGTGCTAATTAGGAATGAATTAGGATGGGTGAAGGGATAATGGAATATGGGATCAAGCAAGTGCTAAATAGGAATGAATTATGATGGGTTGAATAAGGGTGAAGTAAGAATGGTATGTGACGAAGGGTTAAGCAAGTATAATAGAATAGGGGTCTTATAGCAAGTAGATTTAGCAAGTCCTGGGGGTTGAGAAATGAATAAGAACAAAGACATGACACTTCCTGGTAAACAAGTTTTCAGAAAGGCACATAAACTGCACGTAGGCAGAAATACCTAATGCTAAACCAATCCAGGAGGCAGAAGAATGTGAAGGGGGGAGGTACCTCTGTACTGAAATGGAATGTATAAAAAGTTGGGTAAGCTCCAGTATGTGTGTGTATTCCCAGGGTAAAGGGAAGCACCCAACTTTGCACTGTTGTAAAATAAATGTTCTTTGTTCTCAATTTTTGTCTCGAGTGAAATCTGTGAAGGCACATCTGCTTCTCACAACTTGGGGATTCATCCAGGATCGCACTCCCTCCACTGACAGAGCTCCTGACGACGGGGATGGTGCACCCCAACTGATTCAGCTGGACTCCCAGACGACGGGTCAGTGGACTCCCAGACGACTGGTCAGTGGACGAAGCGAGTGGTATCCGAGAAGCGGCATTGAGAACAAATGACGGGAGGATGTTAAGGAAACACGCTAGGAATAGCTACTGGATTCCGGTAAGAGGAATTTAATTTTCCTGCCAATATGGGAGGAGGAAGTAGCAAGGGAAAAAGTCCTAAGGAAGGACGGGAGGATAAAATACTGAAACATAGTCCGTTAGGACTAATGTTATCCAATTGGAGTGCGGGGAAAATCCGTGAGAAGGATAAGCAGACCATGGTCAGGTATTGTTGTCAGGAATGGCTTAAGAATCCGATAAAAGGGCGTTCGGTATATTGGCCAAAGTTCGGATCCTACGAGGACTGGATGTGTCAGGCATTGAACATCTGGCTCTACCAAAATCAAGGAGACAATACCGGGAGTAGGGAATCGTCTAATCAGATGATTTTGGACGTGAAGAAACTTAGAAACAAGAAGGATAAGGAACCTTCTGCCCCCGAAATAAAGGGATGGGATGTGTTACATTCCCTTCCCCTGTGCCAGCTCCCATTCCCCTTTTCCCCTATGTTTTACCCTTCTTTACCTTCCCCTCCTCCTCCACAGTTAAAGAAAGAAGGAGAAAGTAGGAGTGGTATGAGGACTCACTCACAGAGTGCAAGATTTCCGCCTCAATCGACACGAGAGGGAGCTTTGATTGTGAGGGTCATTCAGAAGAACAGTGTGAGGCCCTTTGGGAGGAAGGGGCTGGACTCTTTGATTTATCTCTCAGAGGGCAAGAATCTAACCATCATAGAAGAGAAGATAAGCCAGAAAATAACTGGATGAAACCTTTACGGGAGGTTCCCTTGGGAGGGGATGGAGGGGGTCTCGGATTTGTAAACGTGCCTTTGACTAGTACTGAGGTGCGCAATTTTAAAAAGGAAATGACCTCTCTGGTAGAAGACCTTCAGGGATGTGCAGAACAATTAGATCAATTTTTGGGGCCTAATAGATATATACCTGGGATGAATTAATGTCTATCTTTAAGGCTCTATTTACTTTGGATGACCATGGAATGATCCGCCAGGCAGGGATCAGAGTCTGGGATAGGGAACACCAAGGGGGACCAGGGGTGATACCTGGAGAAGCTAAATTTCCCCTGGTAAACCCAAATTGGGATGACTATTAATGATGGTCGCACGCGAATGAATGAGTACAGGGTTAATCTAATAAAAGGAATGAAGGAGTCTGTTCCAAAAGGACAGAACTTTAAGAAGGCATTTGAGGTTCCCCAAGGTCCCGAGGAGACTTCCTCTGCATTTCTGGCTAGATTACGTGCGGCCATACGCAATATGGGGGGTTGGATATAGAATCCCCAGCAGGTGGACAGTTGGTATTGATGGGTTTTGTTACTAATTCAGCTCTAGATATTGGAAGAAATTACAAAAGACGGAGAATTGGACTATCACAGCTTTTGCAGATCGCACAAAGGGCATACGTCCAGAGGTCTGAAGAAAAACAGAAAGGAAAGGTTAAGATTTGACGCAGGCAGTAAAGAAGTTGTGGATGGAAAGCATGGAAGTGTTAGGAACGTTGTGTCACCTCCTGGATGTTGGGAGGAGCGCCAGGAGTGGGGAAGTAGAGACCAGGGCAGAGGTAGGGGTAGAGGAGGATTCCGGGGATGGCGACCATTCCCAGGACCCCATGGAGACCCTGGCAGAAATTGGGAGACAGGAGCATTAGTATACTATTATTGTAAAAAGGAGGGACACTTTAAGAGGGAATGCCCGATGCGGGCCAGGGAGATGCGATCTTACGCATTGATGGAGGCAGATTATGAATAGGGGGTCACGGTTCTCAGCTAATGCATACCGTGGGGCTGCACGGAGAATCATTGGTAAATTTAAGCGTAGGACTCCACGGTGACTAAATGACTTTTCGAGTAGATTCCGGGGTAGCCCGGTCTAATATTTTATGATGGCCCGAGGGTGTTAAAACAGAAGGGACGGTGATGATTTCGGGGGTGCTGGGGAGAGATTTTGCGGTCCTTAAATTAAAGAATGTAAAGATACAAATGGGAGGAAAGATAGTAATAGAGGATATTTTACTAGTTCCCCAAGCTGGGGTTTGCTTGTTGGGATGTGATTTACAGGACCAATTGGCTATCGGTACCAGACCACAGGGATCGGGTATCAGGGTTCAATTTTATGTGCTGACGGAGGAGGATCGGGGACTAATAAATCCTAGGGTATGGGCGAAAAGAGGCAATAGAGGAGGGTTAGATGTTCCTCCCCTGCAAGTTACTCTAAAAGACCCTGACTAGATAGTTCGACGAAAACAGTATCCGATTCCTATGGCTGGCTGAAAGGGGCTGCAGCCAGTAAGTGACCAATTGGTGAAAGACGGTATACTCGAACCCTGCATGTCACCCTTTAATACTCCAATTCTACCTGTCCAAAAACCAGAAGGAAATACCGATTGGTATAGGATTTGAAAGAGTTAAACAAAATTATTCTCACCCATTATCCGATTGTACCTAACCCTTATACATTGATGGGTAAGATTGACCCCCATAGTATCCTATAATTGATCCTATCACTATAATTGATCTCAAAGATGCCTTCTGGACCTGCCCTTTGGTAATGGACAGTAGGGACATGTTTGCATTTGAGTGGGAAAATCCTTTTACAGGACGGAAAAATCAATACCGGTGGACGGTCCTTCCCCAGGGTTTTACGGAATCACCAAATTTGTTTGGCTAAGTTTTGGAACAGGTACTAGATGAGGCCCCTCGGAGAGAGGATTGTCAATTATTACTAAAATTAGAGGTGATTTCTCCAGGGTTTAGAGGGAAAGGTGGGCACAATCTATACCGACTCCAAGTATGCTTTTGTTCTGGAATATACACCTTAGCCAAACAAAGTACTCGGATTTGTCAGCGAGTGAATAAGAAAGTAATACACCATGTAATGCATGGGGGTTGCGATATGGCCGTATGCCCGTTTCAACGAATACAGATTGACTTCACGGAATTGCCCAAGATAGGGGTCTATAAATATCTCCTAGTAATGGTGGATCATTTTACTCGATGGGTTGAGGCTTCCCCGAACCCTAATGATCGTGCTAACACCGTTATTCGGATATTACTAGAGGTTATTATTCCACGTTATGGTATTGTGCAAACTATTGATTCAGATTAAGGTACACATTTTACCTCTCAGGTATTCCAGGGGGTGTGTAAAATCTTGGGAATAGATTGGCAGTTACATACCCCATAGCACCTGCAGAGTTCAGGCCGAGTCGAGCGGATGAATCAGACCCTGAAAAATCAACTCACTCGACTTCATGAGGAAACCAGCCTCTCCTGTATTAAATGCTTACCCTTAGCTTTAATCAGGATTCGCACAGCTCCTCGTAAGGACCTTGCTGTCTCACCAAATGAGATGATGTTCGGTCTTCCTTACATGGGATTCCACACCGATTCCCCTACCCCTGAGGCTCATGACCAATATATATATCTAAATATTTACAGGGTCTTTCCACTTCTTTATATGACTTAAAACAGAAGGGGTTATTAGCTCAAAACCCACCCCTGGACTATCCCATTCATTCCATTAAAGCTGGTGATTGGGTATATGTAAAAGTGTGGCAGGACCATAAACTAGAATCTATATGGGACGGCACTTATTGTGTACTTTTGATTACAGATACTGCAGTACGAACAAAAGAAAAGGGATGGAATCACATGCAATGCATTAAGCGCGCTAATCCACAGACTAAAGATGTTGATAATATCCCCTCCACCTGGCATGCAGTTTCGCATCCTTCTGGTCTGAAAGTCACGCTCCGCCAACAAAAATTGTAATGTTATTTTTATTATTTGCGGTATTGTTTTCCTGCTGGTTCCCAATTTTTGGGAAGCCACCCAATTGTAAACAATGTATTAAGTCCTCCTGGAATAGAGGCAGCAGAGGTGATAATTACTTTGAAGAATGGACAAGTTTACCTTTAGAATGCAGACAGGGCACAGGCATAGTGGGGTACCTTATTTATTATGGTTTAATTTAGGATCCCAACATGGACCAGGGAAACAGAACTGCCCTAAGGGAGTGGATTGGGTTTGCGTCCCGGCCTCTACGGGTATTAAAAAGACAAGTGCCAAAAATATGGTACAAAGAAGATGGTGGGAGAATAATAAGCAAAATATTAGTCAGGGCTATACCTGGAGTAGGAATAAAGGGGATATATATGCTAATACTCGCAGACAAGCTGGTACTCACCGGTTAGGTGACAATAAATGGGTAGATTTAAGTCAACAAACAGCTGACTTGCTGGGGCTGAAGAATTGTTGGATTTGCGGAGGGCCAACTAAAGATGGTACCTGGCCCAGGCAAGGTGAGCCTTTGGATATATGGGAACTTCTACGCTTTAATGCTACAATGAATAAAATTGAATGCGCCCCCCCCCCCCCCCCCCAAAATTGGCATCTTGTAAATCATCTATTGGGTCACAAATGCGTTCGGAAGGCTAAAGGCCGTCACTATAAGGGGGATTCCAGTTGTAAACGGCTTAAGCTGCTCAAGAATACTACAGCTGTTTGGCATCCTGCAACCCCTACCTGGTATTTCTCTATGGAAAATGATTCAGATTGTGTGCTTTATGAGAGTATCAATGACACCAGTACATATGGAACTGTTCAGGTGAAAATCCTTACTGGGGCATCCCCTCACTTCGGCAGATCTGGAACCAGACTATCAACCTCAATTTGTCTTACTGCCTTTGCATGCCGACCACCACTTTTCCACCAAGCTATATATGCGCCTAATCCCACAATCTCCTCAGGATACTCGTCCAAAGAGAGAATTTAAAATTGGAAATTGGAGTGAAGACTGGCCCCCTGAACATATTATTTCATATTATGGCCCTGCTACTTGGGCTCAGGATGGATCATGGGGATATTGAACCCCCATTTATATACTAAATCGTTTGATCAGACTCCAGGCACTTTTGGAAATTATCCCCAATCAGACAGCAACGGCCTTAGATTTATTGGCTGAAGAGCAGCGACAAAAGCTTATCAAAATCGCCTGGCCCTCGATTACTTGTTGGCTGTTGAGGGCAGCATTTGTGGAAAATGAACCTTACCAATTGTTGCTTGAAGATTGATGACAATGGCCAGGTGGTAAAAAATATTTCTTCAGGAATTCGAAAACTTTCCCATGTCCCGGTCTAGACTTGGCATATGGTGGACTAAAATTTTTACTGGCGGCTGGAGCTGGATACATACAGCGGTTGGACTTTTTATTCTAGTCCTTATAATAATTCCCTGCTTAATGCCTTGTGTGCATTGTTTAATTCAACGGACCCTTCACCAGGTCACTGCAACCCAAATGATGTATGCTTCCCAAACTCCGTTCGATGATGCTGAGGTCGCAGTTTGTTTACTCACTCGCTGGGAAAAAGACCAAGATTAAAATAATACTGCCCGATTGAGTGTTTACTAAGCGTAGCTAAAGAAAAAGGGTGGATTGTGAGGGATAATGGAATATGGGAAGTCAAACAAGTGCTAATTAGGAATGAATTAGGATGGGTGAAGGGATAATGGAATATGGGAAGTCAAGCAAGTGCTAAATAAGAATGAATTATGATGGGTTGAATAAGGGTGAAGTAAGAATGGAATGTGAGGAAGGGTTAAGCAAGTATAATAGAATAGGGGTCTTATAGCAAGTAGATAGATTTAGCAAGTCCTGGGGGTTGAGATTAATAAATAAGAACAAAGACATGACACTTCCTGGTAAACAAGTTTACAGAAAGGCATATAAACTGCACATAGGCAGAAATATCTAATGCTAAACCAATCCAGGAGGCAGAAGAATGTGAAGGGGGGAGGTACCTCTGTACTGAAATGGAATGTATATCAAGTTGGGTAAGCCCCAGTATATGTGTGTATTCCCAGGGTAAGGGGAAGCATACAACTTTGCACTGTTGTAAAATAAATGTTCTTTGTTCTCAATTTTTGTCTCGAGTGAAATCTGTGAAGGCACATCTGCTTCTCACACCCTCTATAGATGCAAAGCACATTTCTGTGGAATGATCATAATCTCCTTTGGGAATCACTATCGACAGTCTTTATTGGTAGGCTTCATTAATTCATTTAAGTATAAAACAGTCTTCTTGAATTAATGATGAGTTGTTGCAATTATAAGATACTGCACAATAATTTTTAAGGAATCATATTTATCAAGGCTTAGTTGATCTCACTGAAAGAATTGCATAGACTTGTACAGCATATCACACATCCCATTATTCTTGAGTTGAGGTTGTGATGTATATTTGCATCATCGATAATGCTTTGAATAAAGCTTTGTGCACAAGCAATTGCATAATTCTTTGAAATATACTCCAGTCACCTGCGTAACTTAGGCATGTCCACGTGCTCATTGTCCAGCTGGAATTGAATAGAATGGAAGTTATAAACAGAAAACAATCAACTAAATATGTCAGCGGGTTCAACTGCTGTAATGAGTAAAGAGTAATGAAAGTTTATAATCAACTACATCAGTGCCAAAATTCAGACTTGCTGTAGCCAAACTGAGGTGGCACTGTTGGCGTAGCGGTTAGCGTGACACTGTTACAGCGCCAGTGACCCTGCATTCAAGGCGAGCCTTGCTGTACTAACATTGGCTGTGCATTATTTCTACTGTGAAGGACACTCCCCTTGGATATAACTGTATATGCATCTATTGTTTTTCATTATTGTAGCATGAGTTTCAGCTAATAAAAGCCATCAATATTGTTTGACTACATCGTCTTTGTCTACTTCATCAACTGGCACTTCTCATACCCACCAATCCACGCAGATACACAACATTAACACGACCACAGCCCACAGTGACACTCCTTCCAACCCACGCAGATTCACGGTATTAACACACCCACAGCTCACACAGACACTCCCACCACCCCATGCAGTTACACGGCATTAACTCACCCACAGCCTACACAGATTCTCCCACCAATCCATGCAGATACACGGCATTAATAATACCTACAGCTCACAGTGACATTCCTACTACCCCAGGCAGATACACAGCATTAACACACCCACAGACCACACAGACCCTCCTTCTCGCCTTCCTCCTCTCTCCTCTCCCCTCCCCTAATCCCTCTCCCCCTTCCCTCCCCTCCTCCATCTTCCTCTCTTCTCTTCCCCCTCCTCCCTACTCTCCTCCTTCCCTAATCCCACTTCTCCTTCCCTCCCTCCTCTTTCTTCTCTATCTTCTCCTCCCCTCCTCCCCTCCCTCTTCCTTCTCCTCCCCATCTCCCCTTTCCCCCTCCCCATCTCTCTCCCCTTCTCCATCTCTCTCCCCACCTTTCTCCCCCTCCCCATCATTCTCCCTCTCCCTCATCCCCACCTCCTTGTAATGGAAGATTTAAACTGTGTCTTTTGCAGTCTTTGCTTCTGCAAGGCTGAGAACATGCCTGTTTTTTTTATAATTAGTAGACACATCTGGTTTACACTATGAGGCCCAGGATGCATATTTAGTAGACACATCTAAATTCCTCCATGGGGCCCAGGATGCAGTTGAATAGGAAGACCTATCTAATTTACACTTATGAGGCCCAGAGATGCAGACTGTCAGGAGATTTTGAAGATAATTAAACCATTTGTTCAAAGAGATAAGATCTGAAGTAAACAACTTTTGGATAATATAAGCCATGGTCCCACTGCTGAAGGGAGAGACTCTCCAAGAGGTGGCAACATCTCTCAGCAAGAAGAAGAACTTCAAGAGTCCAGATAACGTCCCAGTCGAGGGAGGTAGAGAAGCTGCTACCGGCGCCCCGACAACCTACTACAAGTGTGCAGTCATTGCCTTGCTTTGGCACTTGGGACCAGTCCAGGCATTGATAAGTATAATTGGGAAGGGCTTGCATAATGTAGTGTGAATTCAGCTTTAGATTTAGTAATAAAGACTTGTATAAACTGAACTGCTCTCGGTGTGTGTGTCTATTTTCTTTCGGTAGCTCGAACACTGTGACCAATCTAAAACAAACAAAGTGAGAGGTATAAGTTTACCTAAGACAATTGGCGCAGCGAGCAGGGTTGGTCTCAAGATGTTTCGCCGAAAGAAAGAGGTGCGCCCTGAGCAGTTCTTGATTCTGGGATGGACTTCCAAAGATGATGGGTTTGGCATGTTGGCCAATATCCTGTCTTTGTTGGGACCACCCCTCAGTTGGGATGAGAAGTTAGATCCATCAAGTGCGCCTCTGGGAGAGCGGGTTGCCACTCTCCTTCGAGAAAGTAAATTTGCTGTTAAAAAGGGGATGCTGACGGATGGTTTTTGGCTGCTGGCCACAGCCTTACGCCACTCTGTTCAGCGTGAAGCAGAATCAGTTCAGCGAGAAGTAGAATCTCAGCGTAAGAGAGAGCAACTAGAGGAGGAGCTAGAAGCCCTGTGACAATGCTGTTCCATGATGAGTGAGATTGTTTGCACCAGTCAGGACCAAGCCAAAGAATGGGAGGATAAGCATGTCCAAATGATCTGCCGTAATATTAAACTCCGGCAGCAGCTCTGTGCAGATAAAGAAAGGCATGGAGTACAACCCGATCCATATCGTATTCGTGCCATGATAAGGAATGGTGACGATCCTGATGTAATTGAGGATTGGGATGGGAATATCTGGAATGACAATGGTAATAATGCAGATTCTCCTCAGCATGTGTCTAACATACTACCCTCTCCATCTGCTGTTCACGCCCGCCCCATAAGACAGCAGACTTCCCAAACAGACAGAAGGGGGGATGATGTAAGGGTAGAGATTGAAGAGGTAGATGATCCCCTGATCTCACTAGAGGACCCAGGGGAAAATACCCAAACCCCTGCTTATGCTCTATGGCCCACCCCCTCTACGGGATGGCCTAGGCCTCGTCCCGTCCACTGGGCAAAGGACCCTGTGGGCCAAAGTGGGAACAGGGGTTGGAAACAGTGAATGATACATGACTTCTCTATAAAAGAACTGGCTGCCATTGGAGATCGATATAGGCAAAAGGCAGGAGAAACTCTGGCAGCCTGGCTCCTGCGTGTCTGGGAACAAGGAGGGGGTAATGTATTTTTAACCCCTGAGGAATTGTTGGGATTAAGAACATTGTCTACTGATATCAGGGTCACTGCTGAGCTGCGGGGTAGAGGAAGAGAGGTGGATTACTTACTTGCCACTCTAGGGGATGCCCATCACCAGTAGATTGGGATTTACATTTACAGAACAATTGGGGAACTCCAGAGGAGGGCATAGCAGTAATTCGTCAGCAGGCCCTGGCCTCTGCCTTGTATGCAGGGCGTTCGAGGCTGTGGCTACATGGGGGGAGCCCTGATGAAGAGATATTCACTGCCGGAATGCATACCAGATTGATTCGTTATGCCCAACCCACTACACGGGGACTGGTTCTGTCCATAACTAGTCCACTAATTGGGCACCCTGTGTCTGAGGCGGTGTATGCCTTATCTGGGCTTAGAGAATTAGAATTGGGAGGTAAAATCCACTCACGTACAACCCAGGTTAAATCAGACAAGCAGGATGAAGGGAGAGGGGCTGCTGTTAATAATGGACTGACAAGAAAGGACCTTTTTCTAACCTTGTTAAAGTGAGACGTACCTAAAAGTGATATTGATGGGAAACCTACCACGGTCCTTTATGCCCTTTATAAGAGGAAGGCAGGGGAACATCTTCTTCTGCTGTTGAGTCCTCCTGGCCCAGCTGTGCCTTCTGCTCCCACTGCTGCTCCCACTGAGCCAGCTTCTCTTGTTCCAGTTATCCCTGATGAGATACAACAAATGGTTAAAAAGACTCTTATGGATAATAGTAGCATGTGGTCCTGGAAGCCCCCAAACCCTACTAAAGCATGAGGGTGTGGGCAGGGCCCCCATGTCTACTCCAATGAGATACGGCGGATACACGGGGACCCATGGCCCTACATACCATTAACAGTCCATTGGGGTGGGGGTAATGACCACCAATATTTGGCCTTGGTCGATACCAGTACGGAGCTCTCGGTGATTCCGGGTAACCCCGACCTCTGGACTGGACTAACCTTTCGAATAGAGGGGTTGGAAGGAGTGGTCACCCTGGCAAAGGAAATAAATTCCGCGCCACGGTGGGTGATGGCTCTTCCCCTATATGGTTACATGCCCTGGTGGCTGCTACTGACGAGTGTACGGTACGGCCCTTAATACTAGCCAAGGGGGATTTGCATTTGGAATTCGGACTATTACTAAAAGATTAATGGTGGGTCAGGCTAAGTGGGATCCTGTGATGTTGCCTCCCCCCCCAAATCCAGTATGCATTCCACAATATCGCCTCCCTGGGGGGCAGGAAGAGATTACTGCCACCATCGATGCTCTGCAAGAAGAAGGGGTGGTGAGGCCCACAATGTCGCTCTTTAATAGCCCTGTTTGGCCAGTCCATAAGCCGGATGGCTCCTGGAGAATGACAGTTGACTATCGTTTTTTGAACAAACGCCCCACCACTGGCTTCGGCAGTTACGGACATTGTCACCCTTATTGAAAACATTGCTACTGGGAACTCAGGAACATGGTGTGTGGTCATTGATCTCGCTAATGCCTTTTTCAGTATTCTTATAGTTGAGGTCTCACAGGATCAGTTCGCCTTTACCTGGAAGGGGCGCCAGTCTACCTTCACCCGCCTCCCTCAGGGCTATGTACACTCTCCCACTATTTGCCACAGCCTAATTGCCCGTGATTTGGAGACGGTGACAGTATCGCCTTCCCTCTCAATTCACCATTATATTGATGATGTGATGATCCAACGGGCCACGGAAGAGATGGTACAGGAAGGTATGGAGAGTGTCCAAGATACCCTGATGCAAAGAGGGTGGGCCATTAACCCCGCCAAGGTACAGGGCCCATCCCAAACAGTTATCTTCCTTGGAATTCAGTGGCATGCTGGAGAACAGGTGGTTCCTGATAAAGTTTGCAATAAGATCACAGTCTTGGCCACTCCTATTAACAAAAAAGAGACCCAGCATTTCCTGGGGTTATTGGGATACTGGCGACGCCATATTCCACACCTGGCATTGCTTTCACGTCCTCTATATAAGGTTACCCGAAAGAAAACAGACTTTGTTTGGGGTGACGATCAGGAAAGGGCATTCCAGTCTGCCAAGCAGGCTATTCTTCAGGCCCGGCCCATTGCTCCCTGCAACCCAGATACCCCCTATGAAGTACAGGTCTCTGTTACTGATAATGTGGCATCCTGGAGCCTCTGGCATAAACAAGAGGGCCGCCGAGTCCCACTGGAATTCTGGTCATGTACCATGCCCGAGGCTGCCACTCGTTATTCTGCTTTTGAACAACAGTTACTAGCCTGTTACTGGGCCCTGCTAGAGACTGAAAGAATGACAAGTGATGCAGATGTTCAATTACGACCTGCATTTCCAATAATGAACTAGGTCCTGGCTAATGATGCTAATCTAAAGATTGGGCAGGCTCAGCAGTCTTCTATTGTTAAATGGAAGTGGTATATTCAGAGACGTGCAATCAGAGGGCCTGAAGGGGTGGGCCACATACACGAACAGGTGGCTGATCTTCCGTCTCGTCATGAGGATGTTGAACCTGCCTTGCCCCCTTCCCTACCCCCTTCACCAGTTCAGTGGGGTAAACCATATGATTTGCTCACTCCAGCAGAACAAGAGGATGCCTAGTTTACTGATGGTAGCAGCCGGTGGGTGCAAGGAAAGAAGAAGTGGAAGGCAGTGGCTTACCATCCCAGGTCAGGAACTCACTTATTGGATGAGGGGGATGGTAGCTCCAGTCAGTATGCTGAGTTGAAGGCAGTCACTTTACCACTAGACTCCCATGATCACCCTCTTCGCTTGTTTACTGATTCCTGGGCTGTGGCTAAGGGACTAGTGATATGGATGCCTGATTGGCAAAACAACGGCTGGCTGATACATGACCGCCCAGTATGGGGAAAACAGTTGTGGCAGCTGTTGTGGGATGCTTCCCACCACTGTGAGATAACCGTATATCACATTCACGCACATACCAATGTGACAACGAACATGGCACAACATAATGCAGTAGCAGATTAGCTTGCCACTATCAGCCATGCCGATACTGTCCCCCTGGCTCGATGGGCACATGAACAGAGTGGCCATTTAGGGGAGAAGGGATCAGCTATGTGGGCCCGTACACATGCCTTTCATGTCCAACAGGACGATGTCCGCATGGTCATGCGTACATGCCCAGCATGCCAGCTTGTGAAGTTCCGCAACGTTCCTCCTGATCCGCATGGCCAAATAAGACGGAGAGCTCGCTCAGCTGCAGTCTGGCAAATTGATTACATAGGCCCCATGCCAGACTGTATGGGTAAACGTTACGTCCTAGTAATGGTTGACACCTTTTCGGGCCTGGTTTTTGCTTTTCCCACCAAGATGGCTGACCAAGCTAGCACTATCCAAGGACTAAACCATTTAATTTCTTGTTATGATGTACCAGAAGAAATTCAGTCTGATAATGGCTCGCACTTCTCCGGGAAGGCAATCAATGATTGGGCAGCTGACAACAGTATTTTATGGGTCCACCATATTCCTTATTACCCGCAGGCTGCCGGGTTAGTTGAACAAATGAATGGCTTACTGAAGGAACAAATTAGTTTGTTACCACCACTGGGGTCTCTGAAGGGGTGAAGCCATGTGCTGCAGCAGGCAGTCGATAATTTGAATCATCGCCCTTTAAAAGGAGGTACACCTTTCCACCGACTTCTTCACGCTTCTTAATTACAGCCTATTCCAGAGGAAAAACAGTCATTGCCCCCCATTCCCGAGCCAGAGAATCCTGGACAAATGGTATGGGTGGCACCACCAGGTAGTGGTCCTCCTGTAAAAGGGGAAATAGTGATACCTGCCTAGGGTAATACTCGGTGGGTAGCTATTGAGGGACAGGATGATTTAGTTTGTTTAAATACTGAACGCTTACGGCATCGTGAGTGACATATGTCAGGCTTCTTTGTTCCAGATCCTCCATCTTGTGCTCCTGGTGATCTGGCTTAACAGCTGCTTTGATGCCAGCAATTGGATTTGTAATGTCGAGGACGTTCCGAGGAGTTGCGCGTGGGGGACATGGCCCGATGTATCCACTAATATATCTGGTATTGCTAAGCATGTTTCAAAATCTGTTCGTGAGCTTCAGTGTCTGGGTATTGTGGCCCACAAGGATAGTTTGAATCATTTTTCATGGTTAAATGGCATATTTGGGGGATTGGACCACAATATTCTCCGTTGGTTGTTTGCATTATTGTTTATTTTTGTGATTATCATAGTTTTAGTTTCTCTTTTTTGTTCCTTCTGTACTCAAATGCTTGTTAAGTCTCATGTCTGACAGCCTGTGACCAAGGGATGGAATGTAATGGAAGATTTAAACTGTGTCTTTTGCAGTCGTTGCTTCTGTAAGGCTGAGAACTTGCCTGTTTTTTTAGAATTAGTAGACACATCTGGTTTACACTATGAGGCCCAGGATGCATATTTAGTAGACACATCTAAATTCCATCATGGGGCCCACGATGCAGTTGAATAGGAAGACCTATCTAATTTACACTTATGAGGCCCAGAATGCTTTTGTTGGTCGCAGACTGTCAGGAGACTTTGAATTAAAGAGATAAGATCTGAAGTAAACAACTTTTGGGTAATATAAGCCATGGTCTCACTGCTGAAGGAAGAGACACTCCAAGAGGTGGCAACATCTCTCAGCAAGAAGAGTCCAGCTAACGTCCCAGTCGAGGGAGGTAGAGAAGCTGCTACCGCCTACTACAAGTGTGCAGTCGTTGCCTTGCTTTGGCATTTGGGACCAGTCCAGGCAATGATAAGTATAATTGGGAAGTGCTTGCATAATGTAGTGTGAATTCAGCTTTAGATTTAGGAATAAAGACTTGTATAAACTGAACTGCTCTCGGTGTGTTTGTCTATTTTCTTTCGGTAGCTCGAACACTGTGACCAATCTAAAACGAACAAAGTGAGAGGTACAATTTTACCCAAGACACTCCTTCTCACCCCCTTCCCCTTGTCCTCCCCTCCTCCCCATCTCCCTTCCTCCCACTCTCCCCTGCCCATCACTCCCTCTCTCCTCTCCCCTACCACTCCCCATCTCTCTCTCTCCTTTCCCTCCCCATCTCTTTCCCTCTCCCTCACCCCCTCCTCCTCCTCCTCCTCACTGTTATGAGCCCAAAGGACCCCAAAACCCAGCAGCAATAGACATTCACCAAGACAAGTGGTTTTTAAAACAGAAGTTATTTTTAATCAACTTCAAACATGAAAATAGAATCAAACTTTAACTTAACTCTCTATTTAACTAACCCAAAAGTATGTGCAAATTCAAGAAAAGTTCTCCGATACACTGTTCAATCTCACTTCTCCTTCTTCCAAGTTCTCTGACTGCAGGCAATTCTTATACTGTGCTCAGAATTTAACATGTATAAAGTTCACCAGGCTTTGGTGCTTGAAAGGTAAATGTTTACCATTCAGGAAGATTCTTGTAGAAATATTTGTTGTTCCAGGATTTCCACAACTGAGTCACCTCAAGGTCTCATTGATGAAACTTGCCCCATCAGGGTTTTCCAAATGGTAACCTCTTCTTCTAGGCCACCTCAAAGCTCCACTCTGTTCCCCTTATTCCATGAGAAACATCAGTCTGATAGCACTTACAGCCATCCACTGCTTTGGAACTTTTCATCAGTTCTTCCTGGATTGCACTGCTCAGTGTCCCACACACACTGACTGACAGAGTTGTTGCCTCTCTCTTTCTCTCTCTAACTGAAACTCAAGAAACAAGCATGTGACTTGCAAAACCCCCACCTTCTCCAGCAAACAACAGGAGTTCTAACTTCTGGTTAAGTATAAACCAAACCAAGGAGTGACCCTTCTGTGAGCACTTTGCAGAAAGAGTTATAGACAGCCTGATTCCAGCTAGACAATTGTTAGAAATAGAAGTACCTTAAGAAAATTGCTCGAGACAAAAATTGAGAACAAAGAACATTTATTACAGCAACAATGCAAAGTTGGGTGCTTCCCCTTACCCTGGGAATACACACATATACTGAGGCTCACCCAACTTTTATACAGTTGATTTCAGTATAGGAATACCCTCCCCCTTACATTCTTCTGCCTCCTGCTGGAGAGGTTTGGCATTAGGCAATCCTGCCTGCCTACATGCAATTTCAGTATACTTGGAGGACCGGGGGGGTGGGGGGGGGTATCCTGTCGGTGTCCCTTCATGTTATTGTCCTTATTCACACCTTCCTGATTCTCAGGGCTACAGTCTCTTGATATGCAGAGTTGGCTCATCCTGTCTAGGGTTGGCTAATTTAATATGTATAAATCTGTGTAAGGTTAGCTAATTAGATATGTAGGACTTGGTACTTCTGTCCAGGGCTAGGAGACCCTTATCTGATCCAGACTACCTCAACTTCCTACATTCTATTGTTCCTTACCACTCCTTATCTTAGTCTTATGGTCTTGTCACAAAGACTAGAAGATTCTTATGTTAATCGTGCTGACTCTGCTTTCCTGCATCCTAATCCCCAAGTTCATCCTGTTTGTACTGGTTACAGCCATTAACTGATGTATGAATTTTAGTTTCCTTCATGTTCATAATTTTAGATCAGTTTTCCCATCTCTCACAATCCTCACTTTTCTTTTAGATCAGTAATACTGATCTTTCACCATGATCAGTGTTACTGATCTTTGGTTACTGGTCTCAGTGTGACTGAACCCCCCCCCTTCCTCACTTTTCTTTTAGATCAGTATTACTGATGCTGTAAAGTGTAAGGTGTTGTTTTACCCAGCTGGTCAATAACCGAATTGCAGTCTCTGTGTCGTTGGATAGAGTTAGGGAAACATACTTTCTTTGGGGTATAGTGTTCTGACGAGGGGTTCGATGAATTAAAAACTGCAGCCAAGTCTTTAGGCAGGGGAGCACCATAAAGGTCAGAGTAGCGAGTCCAGCTGCTATAAAGGTTGTGAGTATCAGGCTCCAGTTTTCAGTAAAAAGTCTAGTCCATCCCACATCAGTCCAAGGTTGCCAAGTCTGAACATGGGCATGGGCAGATTCTTGTCGAAGTCCTGAAGCAGTGTCTTTAACCACCCGACTGTTGTAAGCATTGTCCTGTAGAAGTCTCTGAGAAATGCTGCCTTCAGCAGCGAACGAATAGTCGAGAGTCAGGCGGTTCCGTTGAATTGTGGCTCGTATCTGCCGTTCCTCTTCAGCCCTGAACCCCAGGGCCACGGATCTCCGAAGGCTGTCTGGAGTCTGATATTGAAATGCCAAGCAGCTTTAGAGTACTGTAGCAGCTCACGTTTGTAACTGGTGCTCCCCTTCACGGGGTGGTGTTTGTCATTTTGAATGTATGAGAGACCCAAAGGATGTTTGAGAAGAGACCAAGCTGGGGAGGATTGTTTCTTGTGATTTAACTGTGTGTTGCAGCTTGTCTGCTAACATTAGCATGGGTATCATTGAACTTGTGAGTTGCAGCCTGTCTGTGTACATTAGCATATGTATTAATCTCTCTCTCTGCGACATGTACAATCCTGACTACCATTCTGTCTGTCTTTGTCCCACCATGTCCTTTGTGCTATTGCTTTAAAACTCCTGTCTTTAATACCTGTGTAGGCTAAGATACAAATTAGATGTACTCCACTAAAGCTGTTCAGTTCCCCTGGTCTGTATTGGAATCCCTTGTTAACCCATACCCCACTATGACTATACATTAAATCTATGCCCTGTCTACATTCTAAAGGAAAATAATTGTGACCTCTGCTGCCCCTATCCCAGGAGGACTTAAAACATTGTGAGTAATTAAGTGATGTCCCAGAAATGGAGAAGCAACAATTAAACAATACAATAAATGGTAAAAACAACATTACGGCACTTTTTCACGGTGTAGTGTCACTTTCAGGTCAGAAGGATGAGGCACTGCACGCCAGGTGGAGGGTTGAGTTTGACTGTCGTGATTCTGTGGTTCGGTAGCTGGTTTAATTCTTTGAATGTGGGTCGAGCCTTTTTCTCTTGTTTGTACTGCGGTGTCTGTAATTAAAAGTACACAGTAGGGACCATCCCAGGCAGGTTTTAGTTGATCCTCTTGCCATGCTTTTACATATAACCAATCACTAGATTTTAATAAAATGAATAACAATCTGACTTTCCTTTGTGTTAGTGTAAAAATTGTAAAATGAAACACAAACCATATTTCCATGGGTTTTGAATATGTTAGACCTTATTAAAATGCAGTTGGAGCTGCTTGTCTGTATGGGGCACAACCCTCCAATTTGTTAGAGTGAGTACATAACAGACATTGCAGCACAAGAGCCCCTGCAAGAGAACTTGAAACATATTCAACCTTTAGTTCTGCCTTAAGTAAAATGCCTTGTGCCACAGCTCACAGGAGCTGGCCTTATTTAAAACAGTCTGTAAAACAGGCACCAAAAAAAGTTAAAAGATGTTCTTATGAAGATTGCACACACAATCATTTAAGTACAGGCTAGTTTCTATTATATTCCACTTAAAAGTTCTGCTGCATGAATCCTGGAGCTTGTGGAGTCATTATTGAATCAAGAAATATTGGTGCCGTGCCAATCTCATTCTAACATGCCAATTTCTCCAGTCCTTAAGTCAAGATGTACTGAATAGCATCTGGTACAAGATCTGTGAGTTCTTAATGATACTATTATTCTTATGCGCCCAATTGTTCTGAACTATGCCACCAATTTAAATCATATTCCACCTATTGCAGTACTCACACAGCACCATAGACCAGTTCGCAGGTTTTACCTCCGTGATTATTTACAATGTAACTTCCGCACTACCGGATTTAAATATAAACCTGATGAATGGGGGAAAGTTATCATGAAGTAAATAACAGCGGCAATACAGAGAAATTGTGCTGAGGCATTAATTTCACTCCAGAGGAAAATGCACCAGAGAAATGAATGATTAAACTTATAGGAATCCCCATAGGAATTCCCAGAGGTATCTTTATTCTCCAGAGGTGGGTGATCTTTCAACTCACGGACCTTGACTGCTGAATGTGTAGAAGAAATGTACTAAATGTATTGATAGGACTCCATACCTCTAACTGCAAGACAAGAGCTTGAAGCCTCAATTTCAAGTGCCACAGTGCACTTAAAGGGACATGCACACTCCCCCTTCAACTGGCTGATCCATACATTTAAAGTTAAGATGTATAGAACTCACCCTATTTGCGCAAACATTTCTCCCTGCAAATGTTATAACATCACTCAACTCTCAGGTACTCCCTGTGCAAAATCACATTTGAATACAATTTATTTCATAAATTGGAATTAACTGGTAGTTAAATTCGCTCATTCTACAGTATTGATAAACGATCCTTTATGACATTTAAATTTTAGCATGAATTTTAATCAATATTGGTCAGAGACTGAAGTGGGAAGTCGTGATTTATGAAATTATCTCTGGTCTCTACTCTCCCACTCCCTGCACTTCTCCCAACATTCAGGAGCTGGCACACAGTCTCTGCCTTTTTTCATGTTACTCATCTACTATTCGTTTAACTGCTTGCATTAAAATTTTAGCCTTTGCTTTCTGCTTATCCTCAGATGTCTGGACAAATGCTTTTTTGTGCTATCTGTAGAAGCTGGGTTATTCCCTGCTCATGCCAATTTTCTGTCTTTTATAATTTTCTTCTAATGTCTGGGGCTGAGTTGGTAACAAAACCAGTTAGTACCAATTGTTCCCCTGCTGGGGATTCTATGTCGAGACCCCCATATTGTATATATATTTGGTCCCAAAAATTGGTCTAACTGTTTGGCACATCCCTGGGGATCTTCTATCAGGGAGGTCAGTTCTTTCTTAAAGTTACGCACTTCAGTACTGGTCAGGGGCACATTTACGAAACCGAGACCCTCTCCCATGGGAACTTCCCGCAGTGGTCTCATCCAGTTGGTTTCTAGCTTATTAGGTCTGGGTTCCTGCTCCCTGGGAAATGAATCAAAGGGTTCTGCCCTTTCTTCCTGAAGAGTCTCACGCTATTCTGAATGAAAGTTACCTCTCTCTCCTGTCAACAGGGGTGGTAATCGAGTGCTTTGTGAGCGAGTCATCATACCACTCCTGCTCTCTTCTCTCTTCTCTAGTGGTGGGGGAGGTGGGGAAGGTGCAGAAGGGTAGGTTATAGGAGGGGGAGGAAAGATAGGAGCCAGCATAGGAGGAACATAAGGTGGAGGGAGGGAATGTAACACATCCCACCCTTGTGGTTTAGGGACAAAAGGTTCCTCCTCTCTCTTGTCCTTGTACTCTTTTTCTTTCAAAACCAATTGATCAAACGATCCCCTAAGCCAGCAGGCTGCATATTCTCTGCTCTCTAGGTTATCTCTCTGGTTTTGATAGAGCCAGATGTTCAATGCTTGACACATCCAGTCATCTCGGATCCGAGTTTTGGCCAGTACACGGAGCTCCGTTTTATCGGGTATTTAACCCAGTCCCTACAACAATACCTGACCATGGTCAGTTTGTCCTTTCCACGGGTCCTTCCCGTGCCCCACTCAGATAACATCAACCCGGGCGGGCTGTATGTAGTTATCTGATCCTCACATCCTGAACCAGGACTCTCTTCCTTGCTACCCATATTTCCCATACTGAGAGGCAAGTAAAATTCCTCTTACCGGGTTCCAGTAGCAATGCTCTAGCGCGCTTCCTTCCGTCGTTTGTTCTCAATGCCTCTTCTCGGATATCACTCGCTTCTTCCACTGACCAGCCACCCGTCGTCCGTGAGTCCAGCTGAATCAGCCGGGGTGCACCTACTCTCGTCGTCGGGGCACTCTGTCAGTGGAGGGAGTGTGATCCCGGACGAGCCCCCATTTGTTAGAAATAGAAGTACCTTAAGAAAATTGCTCGAGACAAAAATTGAGAACAAAGAACATTTATTACAGCAACAATGCAAAGTTGGGTGCTTCCCCTTACCCTGGGAATACACACATATACTGGGGCTCATCCAACTTTTATACAGTTGATTTCAGTATAGGAATACCCTCCCCCTTACATTCTTCTGCCTCCTGCTGGAGAGGTTTGGCATTAGGCAATCCTGCCTGCCTACGTGCAATTTCAGTATACTTGGAGGACCGGGGGGGGGGGGGGGGGGGGTGGTATCCTGTTGGTGTCCCTTCATGTTATTGTCCTTATTCACATCTTCCTGATTCTCAGGGCTACAGTCTCTTGATATGCAGAGTTGGCTCATCCTGTCTAGGGTTGGCTAATTTAATATGTATAAATCTGTGTAAGGTTAGCTAATTAGATATGTAGGACTTGGTACTTCTGTCCAGGGCTAGGAGACCCTTATCTGATCCAGACTACCTCAACTTCCTACATTCTATTGTTCCTTACCACTCCTTATCTTAGTCTTATGGTCTTGTCACAAAGACTAGAAGATTCTTATGTTAATCGTGCTGACTCTGCTTTCCTGCATCCTAATCCCCAAGTTCATCCTGTTTGTACTGGTTACAGCCATTAACTGATGTATGAATTTTAGTTTCCTTCATGTTCATAATTTTAGATCAGTTTTCCCATCTCTCACACAATGGTCAAGCATTGTATGAGCCATTAGCACCTACTGGTGAAATAACAGAGATCCTGCAATGTGAATTCTTCAGTCTTTCAAATAAGATCTGTTTTAAAAATATGTGTATATGTTTAACCTACTCTAAATCTTACAAATTCCCCAAAATATTATAATCATTACATTACCCCCTCCACCTCTTCACCCCCCTTCACCCCCTCATCCTCTCCCCTCTCCCCCTCCCCATCATCCCCTTCCCTACTCCCCTTCCCACTTTGCCTCCTCCTTCCCTCCCATTTCCTCCCCCACTATTTCCCTCCCACTCCCCTTCCCACACCCTCCCAGTCCCCTTCTCCCCTCCACTTGCCTTCCCTTTCCCTCCAACTCACTTCCCCTCCCCTTCTTCCCCTCGTCCTCCTCCCTTTCATCCCCTTCCCTCCCCCACTCTCCCTTCCCTCCTCCTCCTCCCCTTCCCCCCAGCTCCCTGCCCCTCCATTTTCCTCTCCCTTCCCTCCTCCCTCCTCCCCTCCTCCTCCTGTCTGCTTTCCACTCCACATCTCCCCTCATTCCCCTCCTACCCCCTCCCCCAACTCTCCCTCCCCTTCCCCCTCCTCCCACTCCCCCTCCCCTCCTGCACCTCCCCCTCAGCTATGTCCCTCCGTTAGATGCTCCCGCAGCTTGGTGTGAGACTCTCCCTCATCTCTGTCCCTCAGAGTGAGACTCTCCCTCGGAGTGAGACTGTCCCTTGGAGTGAGACTCCCCCTCAGCTTCGTCCCTCGGAGTGCGATAGTGACTCTGCTCCTACCCAGGGTGTCAGACATCCCTACGTACCTTCTCAGCCTTGTCCCAAGGAACATAACTACATATAACCTACTATAGCTGCAGACATAGGCCATTCAGCCCATCGAGTCTGTCCCAATTCAATGATGAGCTGATCTCATTTTCTCATTGAGCCTACTCCCATAAGGTTCGATGCCCTGGCTAATCAAGAACCTATCCATCTCTCCCTTTAATGCACCCATCGACTTGGCATCCACAATTGCCTATAGCAACTAATTCCACAGTTTCTCTGCCGTCGGGCTGCAGAAATTCCTTTGCCTCTCCATTTTTCGTGATGTCATTCACTCGTGAAGTTGTGCCCACTTGTCCTTGTCTCTCTCACGACGGGAAACAACCTTTCTGCATCTACTCTGTCCATTCTGTTCAACATTCAAAACATTCAGTCAGATTCTTCCTCATTCTCCGAAATTCCGAGTCCAGGCCAAGAGCCGTCAAGTTCCTCCTATGAAAACCTTTTCATTCCCAGAATCATCTTTGGCTCCTTGTTCCATCTCTAATGTCAGCACATCATTTCTTAAATAGGAGCCTAAAACTGCTCACAAGTTTGTTATGCTGTGACTGGCTGCTGCCTGCTGGACACGTCTCCCAAGTCCAATCCTATCCATAGTCCTTTACATGCTCCCCATTCCACTCTGCCTCAATCAGTCAATGAGGTTGATGGCTGTTCCAGTCTAGAGTTAATAAAAGCCAAACAGTTTCACAACTTCGGACTTTGGTGATTATTGATGGGGTATCAGTGACGTCCTCACCAGTGCCTTAAAAAGCCTCCATATCACATCCTTGCTCTTATATTCCTATCCTCTTGAATGAATCCCAGCGTTGCATTTGCAAGGTGTCTGACACGAGGACTCCCAGATCCCTTTCAGATTTTCTTCATTTAGAAAATAGTCTGCACACTTTCTGCCACTCTATTTCATTTGCCACTTCTCTGCTCATTGTCCCATCTGTCCAAGACCTTCTACAGCCTTCATGTTTCCTCGACACTACCTGGTCCTCCATCTACCTTTGTATCATCTGCAAACTTGGCCACAAAGCCGTTCATTCCCCAATCTCCGTCATTAAAGTGCACCAGAAAAAGAATTGGATCTAACACTAGTCCTTGAGGAACACCACCAACAACTGGTAGCCAATCAGAATACGATCCTGTGTTCCTCCTTCCTGCCAATCAGCCAATGCTCTACCCACACTAGTATGTTTCCTGCAATACCTTGTTCAGTAGCCTCGTGCGGAACCTTGTCAAAGGCCTTCTGAAAATCCAAATCCACGCATCCACAGCCTTTCCCTTATCCAGCTGGCTTGTTTCTTCCTCAATGAATTCCAATAGGTTTGTCAGGAAACCCTGCTGACTTTGGCCTATCCTGCCACATGCCTGCAAGTACTTTTACGTTGATTCCAACATCTTCCCAACTGCCAGTCCAGAATTTCCTTCTAAAACATGAATGATTTTCCAGTGCTCCGGGACTCTTCCAAGATCTATTGATTCCTGAAAAGTCACTATCCATGCCCCCACAATCTCTACTACTACTTCTTTCAGAACCCAAGTGTGCAATCCATCTGGTCCCAGAGACTTATCCTCTCTTATCAAGTGTATCAGTGTATCAAGCAGCTTCTCCCTTGAAATAGTGACTGCACTCTCTTCCCTTCCCTGATACCCTTCGACCTCTGGCACATTTAGTTGCTCTGCTATCGATTGTCTCCCATCAAGATTCCTCCAGGATCATTTTCTCATGGTCTGAGAATGAAGATCTACTGGGACCAATGCTTGAAGAGGGCGCACAAAATCAGTGAACCGGTGCGGACTCGAAAGGCCAACATGGCCTGTTTCCACACCATAAATGGTTATATGGTTATATCTACTCTCATCTCTCTTTGACCATTTATATTCTTGAAAAGCTTTTTGTATCCTCTTTAATATTATTTCCCAGCCTTACTTTCATACTTCTGTATTTCCCTCCTTGAGAGTATTTTTATTACCATCTACAAGTTTTACAAAATGTCCCAATCCTCGATCTTCCCTCTAATTTAGCTGCCTTGTACTTTTGCTCTTATGTTGGCTTTGACTTCCCTTGTGATCATTTTCCATTTAGAGATTTCCTCTTTTCTGGCCTGTATTTATCCTGCACCTTCCCAATTTCTTGCTGAAACTCCATCCATTGCTGCTCTGGCATTTTCACTACTAATGGCCCCTTCCAATCCACTTTAGCCAGTTCCTCTCATGTAACTGGAATTCCCTTTACTCCACTGAAATACCGACACCTCTGACTTTAGTTTCTCCTGTTAAATCTCAATTTAACCTCAATCATTTTGCGATCACTACCTCTTTCATGGTTCCTTTCCACTAAGCTCTGTAATCATCTCTGGTGCATTGCACATACCCAATCTAGTCCTCTCCTGGGTTCCTCAATGAGCTGCTCTCAAAATCCATCTCACAGGCATTCTGTAAATTCTTTCTCTAGCCATTCACTCTCAGCCTGGTTTTCCCAGTCTACTTGCTTCTTGAAATCCCCCATGACTGCCGTAACATTGCCCTTCTGACATAACTTGTTTTTAATCTGTTGCTACTGTTTGAAGGTCTGTAATATACAGCCCACAGTGTTGTTTTACCCTTGTCAAACCACAATGATTCCATATCTTCTGATCCTATGTTGTGCTCACAATTTTGTGGTGAACCACTGTTATGCTGTGACCGGCTGCTGCCGGCTGAACACGTTTCCCAAAACCAATCCTATCCATAGCTCTTTGCATGCTCCCCATTCCACTCTGCATCGTTTAATCAATGAGGTTGATGGCTGTTCCAGTCTAGAGTTAATAAAAGCCTATCAGTTTCATGCCACCCCCTCTGCTCACCTGCCTATCCTTTCGATACATTGTGTATCCTTGGAAATTCACCTCCCATTAACATGATTCCTTTAGCCATGACTCCGTGACGGCCACAACGTCCTACCTGCCAATCTATGGCTGCACCACAAAGTCATCCATGTTATTCCTTCTGTAGGGGCATTTAAATACAAACCCATGCATCTGCCTTTGTTTTGATTCTGTGTTCCTGTTGCAATACAAGTCATCCCCTTGGCAGCAATTTTGCTCTGTCTGCCCGTCCTTCCACACAAACTCCCTCCCAGCCATTTCCACTTGTGCACCAACCACATCTTAATTTGGGTTCCCACCACCCCCCCTCCTACAAATTTAGTTCAAACTTCCCCCTCACCTCCTCTCTTAACAGCTTTAGCAAACTTTCCTGCCACTATATTCATTCCCCTCCAGTTCAAGTGCAGCCCATCCCACTTGGACAGGTCACCCCCTCCCCAGAAAAGGATCCAATGATCCAAGAACTTGAAACCCTGTCCCCTGCACCATCTCTTCAGCCACTAATTTGTCTGCTCCTGCTCTGTCCTTCCCCAGCTCATGGCAGTGGGAATAATCCACCTCATTTGAACCTCTTTCCTCACTCCCTACATTTACATTGCATTAACCCACTCTGGCCCAGATCATCAGTACCAACATGTACCACAGTTGATTACCCTCCCCTTTAAGAGTATTCTGCACCAGCTCAGAGACATCGTCAACACGAGCACCCGGGAGACATCTCTTTTGCAGATACTGAAGTTGAAATAAAAGCTGTTGGAATGAGAGTCAATTTTTACTGACAGGCCTGGAGGATGGATCAAAGCACAGCAGGTGGCAAAACCCAAGGATCTTCCACTTTGGTTTAAAACTTTATTGAAGTGAATGTTGTTGCTGAGGGGATTGGGGTGTTGGAGTGTGCTGAGGAATGGCTCCTGACTTTGGGCCAACAGTATGAATAAAAAGGAGAACTAACATGAGCGGTGGGCACCTGTGGCCAAGTGCCAGGCAGCTACTCTGCATTTTATCACCTCATTGCCCTTTTTCATTCACAGGATCCAGTTGTAAATTAATTTAAAAACAGGTCAATTGCACTCCAACCTTCACACTCAGTGAGACTTTGACTGAATCCATGTTTAATGTAACACGCAGAGAATTCCTAATGTGCTGCCCAACGAGAATTCCAAGTGCCAGCTGAATCTGATTTAATCTGTTCTTTTTAAACCGTGCCTGGGCACTCTTTCCAGCATCCTATGTCTTGCAATATGGAGCTAGAACCAACCAAAAAACTGCAGAGCAACAAATGAAGTTGGATTTTTATTGGTGAATAAAGAAACCAGATTTTCCTGTAATGGGAACGCATGCAGAGATAGACAGGAAGAGATGACTCTTCATTCACTGGGGAGCTGAAAGAGGAGGTTGCAGCCTGGGCCTGTGACCTGCCATTAGAAAGGGCACTGTGAGGCATCACTCTCCAAAGCCAAGTGGTGAACATGGAGTTACCTGTGCTCTGGAAGGGCAGCTCATATTGTCATTCAGGACCATGCAGTTGGTAGAAATGCTGCAGATAGGTCACAGAAACTGAGAGGTAATTAAATAAGATGCCGGGATTGATCTCACTGAACAGGCCAAAAGCAATAATTACTCAGCAGATGACATCACCCAGACATGAAGCTTCATCTCACTCTGGCAGAATGCAACATCAGAATTGATTGAGAAATTATGATAAAATTATATTACAATGTTTACAATGTACAACTGGAGAAACCCTTTCCACTGAAAGCTTTGATTGATTTCCCCATCGCTGTGGCCTCCCGGGAAATCTTCACCCCTCGCTCTCCTTCCGTGTGGTGACAGCCAGTCCTTGAGGGAGGGGTGCTGCCGGGTTTCTCGACGGTGCTTCGCACTTTGTGGAGACACAACCACACTTGGTCCCGTAGGTGTAGGTGAACCCGGTGGATGTACCACCTGGGCAAAGGAGGGTGATATTTCTCTTGCTGGTTTCTAACTTTTGACAGCAGCTGCAGTTGTATGAGATTACATTTGCTTTGGAAAAAATACCTGTGACAGAACCAAGAGGAACAATTCTCAGGATACAGTGTTTGGAATGAACAATAATTAATCAATTAAACCATTCGCAACAGCTTCACAATGGGCTTTAATGCAGATAAGATCAGCATGTGCCGCATTTGTTTTTGAGTGACATAGAACAGAGAAATCTACAGCTCAATACAGGCCCTTCTGCCAAGTGTTGTGCTAACCTAATAACCTACTCTAACAACTGCCTTGAATTCCCCACTGTATAGCCCTCCATTTTCCTGTTTCATGTACCTATCTGTTTTTTATAAGCACCTTCCTCCACCTCCACTGCCAGCAGCTCATTCCATGCACCCACCTCTCTCTCTCTGTGAAAAACCTGCCTCTTACTTCTCCCTCTACCTTAAAACGACGCCCCCCTCATGTTAGCCGTTTCATTCTCTGACCACACGATCAATGGCTCTCATCAATTTAACTCACACCTGACCTTGCACCCAATGCTTTTTCTTGTGCTTCCAGCATTCATCTGGAGTCAGTGTTGACCACACTGCTGACCACACTGCTGTGTCAGACCTTGCATTGACCTGGCACTGGAGCTTCTTGATGGAAGCTATGACCTTGGCGAACACTCAGAAGATGGGAATTCAGAAGATTGCACTGAGCTCAACTGTGGGTCATCAGCCAAATGAGCATTCATCTGACTGACCTGTACACAATAGCAAGACCACTGCTGATGGCAGCTGTTGTGTGATGTACACCAGCTCTGCGACTTACTGATCAGAGACCAACTCACAGTGAAGTGAGCCCATTGATGGTGAATGCCTGACCAGGGCATCCTCAGGCACAGATGACCCATAAGGGGTACCCATGGGCACATTTTGCCATACAAGGGCACCCACAGTTACAGATGACCCCACAAGGGCACCCACGGGCACAATTAATCCTGCAAGGAGAACCTATGGGTCAGATGGCCCCACAAGGGCCCCACAGACACAGTTAACCCCAGGAGGAGCACCTGTGGACACAAATGAGCCTGCAGAAGCGATGATGACCCTACGAACACGTATGATCCAATGGACAGACCTTTCATGTCTGCCCAATAATTGGAATCGTTTCCAATCCGGATAGCTGATGCTGTAACATCCAGCTGCTAACCACTCTGCTGCCATGCCAACCCAAATGAGGTCTAGACGATGTATTTTTCCTCTCAATCCCATTCCCCTGCCTTCTCACTCTAACCTCTGACACCTCATTAATCAAGAACACTGCTTTAAACCTACCCAGTGATGTCCTCCATAGCTATCTGTGGCAATGAATTCCAGATTCAACCCCCTCTGACTGAAGAAACCGCTCATCTCTGTTCTAAAGGGTCGTCTTTTTATTCTGAGTCTGTGCGCTCTGGTCCCACTTCAGGAAATAATGTTCTCCACATCCACTCTATCTCAACCTTTCAATATTTCATTGAGATCCCCCTTATCCTTCTAAACTCTGGCACTGAGTAAGAGTGAACCGTAGACCACCACAGCACAGAAACAAGCCCTTTGGCCCCATCTAGGCTGCGCCAAACAATTATTTTGCTTAGTCCCATTGACTTGCTCCTGGACCATTATCCTCCATTCCCTCCCATCCATGTATCAACCAAAATGTTCCTTATATATTAAAATCAAGGCCACATTCACCTTCAGCTGGCAGCTTGTTCCAAATTCACCACTCTCTGCATGAAAAGGTTCCCCAAATGTTTCCTTTAAACATCCCAACGTTCACCCTTAACCCATATTCTCCAACACACAATGCTGGAGAAAGTCAGCAGGCCAGTTTCCTTTATAGGTCAAAGGTTATATAATCAAAGCTTTGGGCTTGAGCCCTTCATCAAGGTATAGAAAATTGTCAGCAGGCGTCCGAGCTAAAGAGTAAGTGGGGGGGGGGGGGGGGGTGGGAGAGCCGTGGTCACAAAGGCAGGTGGTGATAGGTGGAGAAGGGAGGGAGGGGCAGCAGTGATCAAGGCAAGGAGAGATGGCTGTGTAAAAGGAGGAAGGAGAACTGGAGACAGAGCAGGTTGGCAAAAACCAGAAAAGTGATTGTTAATGACATCTAGCTGGAGAGTGCCCAGGCGGAAAGTCAGGTGTTGTTCCTCCAATTTGTGGATGGTCCTGGTGGGACAGTACATAAGGCATGTGAGCGCGGGAGTGTGGCACGGAACTGAAAGGGTTGACTACTGAGTCTCTATTACTGTTGTTGACAGAGCAAAGGTGCTGAGCGAAGTGATCTCCCAATCTGCGCCCAGTCTCTCTGATGTAGAGAAGGCCACAAAGGGAGCACCGGATGCACCAAATCAGTCCTGCAAATACACAAGGGAAGTGTTGCTTCACTTGAAAGGCCTGTTTGGTGCCCCAGACTGTGGTAAGGGAGAAGGTGTGGGTGCAAGTGTGAAACCTCCTGCAGCCACAGGGGAAGGTGTTGGGGGTGTGATTGGAGGGGAGGGATGAGTGCATGAGGGAGTCATGGAGGGAGCAGTCCCAACAGAATACAGAGAAGGGAGGAGAGGGGAAGGTGTGTCTCACAATGGGATTATGTTGCAAGTGCCTGAAATTCCAGAGGACAATGTGTTGGATGCGAAGGCTGGTGTGGTAGAAGGTGAGGGTAAGAGGAATTCTATGTTTGTTGCTCCTGTGGGCAGAGGAGACCAGGGCAGATGAGTGGGAAATGGAGGAGATGCAGTTGAGGGTTGAGTTGATGCTGGTGGAGGGGAAGCCACGTTTATGGAAGGAGGCAGACAGTTCGGAAAATCTGGACTGGAAGACCTCATCTTTGGAACAGGTGTGGCATAGATGGAGAAATTGAGAGATGGGGATAGAATCCTTGAAGGGGACAGGGTGTGAGGAAGTGCAGTCCAAGTAATTGTGGGAATTAGTGGGCTTGTAATATTTGTCGGTGGAAAACCTGTCTTCTGAGACAGAGAGAGAGAGATCCAGGAAGGAGAAGAGTGTTGTCGGAGATGGACCAGGCGAGTTTGGGATTGCGGTGGAAGTTGGCCGCTAAGTGGATGAAGTTGCAAGTTCTCACGGGTGCATTTGGACTAGTTTTTGCGTCACCCAACCTCAGTGAAAAACACCTGCTTGCATTCATGATCGATAACCCCTCATAATTTTGCATGCCTCAATAAAATCTCCCCTCATTCTCTGATGCTCTAGGGAATAGAGCCCAAACCTGTTTAACCTTTCCCTGTAACTCAAGTCTGGAATAGCTGGATCACTGGAAATAGTTATGGAAAAGATAGAAGCGTCTTTTGAAGGAATGGGGAGCTGGGGACTGTGGGAAAAAAGATTGAGTGATGAGACAGGTTGATGGGATGAATGGTCTCTCCTGCTGCAGGCTGATACATACACTGAGTAGGTCATGCAACACCCTTCACAGGACGTCACCGGCACCTCTGCTGCTGATCGACATCCTCGGTGATCAATAGAGGTGATTTTCTTTGAAATGCTGCAGGACTTTGGAGTACCTGTGGATGTAATCATAATCAAACTCATTCAGGATCTGTCAGCCTGATGTAGATTCTCCAATTATTTCATTCTTGGACAAAGCACGTGGATTAAGGGAAACATTTCACAATCTAAGTATTCCCCTATTTTCTGCGGTCAGAATGTGCAATTTTGCAAACAGTACATGCCCTTCAGCCCACAATGTTGGCCAACAACAATCCCACCCTTCCCTGCCTCACACCCAAAACCCTCTTTTTCTAACATCCATGTGCCTTTCTCAGCCTTTTGAATGTCCCTGTTGCAACAGCCTCCACTGTTTTATTCACCTTATTGCTTTGCCAGCTTAAAGGAAGTGCTACAAGGGGGAAATGTAAAGGTTGCCCTAGGTCACTGACTAATGTCTGAGCCAAACCATAGACCATTGTCAAACAAACTTGACACTTATTGCAGAATTAGGGAAGTGATGAGAGTCTGGACAGATATCAAAGTGGAAGAGGTGCTGCCAATTAAGAACTAGCCTGTGACTGGACAATGTGATACATTCCAATTCTAAACAGATTGGATAAGAATGCCTGGATTTGTAATCTAATTTCAAAAGGAGTGTCAGTGGAGACCAGCACTCTCTCTCTCTCCTTGATGGCAAGTGAAATAAAGGACCTGGAATGAGAGAATAGAGTCACTTGATAAGTTTGTTTCTAGCAAGCGGAATAGTTTTTCTCTGGCATCAATCTGGGCAACATCCTGGTAAATCTTCTCTGCACCCTCCCTCTCCAAAGCATCTGCATTCTTCCTGTAATGAGGCCAACAGAATGGGCCGCAAAACCCAAAACATCAGATGGATTCCGTTCCCTCAGCATTTCTGTTTTATTACAATCACAGTGTTGCAGCTTTAATGTTTCACCACAGAACCCTTATGTACTGATAGAACATATATGTAGAGTTTGTTTTTACTTGTGGAGAGAATCTGGGTACAAGATCTTTCTTGATTCCTTTCTATAGCTATCAATGTTGAGCATCTCAGTTCTCCGGGAGCAGGGAATGTCCAGAGAAAGGAAACTGTGCCTTTGGACCAGCTTGTTATAATCACTGCAATTTACCCTCTGATTAGGAGACAGTAAAGGAACAAGGCAAAGTTTATTTGTGGAAAGGCCGCAGCTGGTGTAAAGGGAATGGAGGAGCAGAAATTCACAACTCTATAAAATACTGGTGAGACCACACTTGGGCAATTGCATTCATTTCTGGTTGCCTCAATTGACGCGGAGGAGAAGTAGGCTTGGAGGGAGAGTAGGAGGAATCAATAATGATTTCATCCAGGAACAAATCTTTGTATGTGAAGAGAAAGAAGAAGTGTGTGTTTCCCACTGAGTCAGGCAGTGAGTGCTTCCCACTGAGTCGGGCAGTGAGTGTTTCCCACTGAGTCGGGCAGTGAGTGTTTCCCACTGAGTCGGGCAGTGAGTGTTTCCCACTGAGTCGGGCAGTGAGTGTTTCCCACTGAGTCGGGCAGTGAGTGTTTCCCACTGAGTCGGGCAGTGAATGTGTTCCCACTGAGTCGGGCAGTGAGTGTGTTCCCACTGAGTCGGGCAGTGAGTGCTTCCCACTGAGTCGGGCAGTGAGTGTTTCCCACTGAGTCGGGCAGTGAGTGTTTCCCACTGAGTCGGGCAGTGAATGTGTTCCCACTGAGTCGGGCAGTGAGTGTGTTCCCACTGAGTCGGGCAGTGAGTGCTTCCCACTGAATCGGGCAGTGAGTGTGTTTCCCACTGAGTCAGGCAGTGAATGTGTTCCCACTGAGTTGGGTTGTGAAACTCTTCTTTGTTGGATTTGTCCTCATTATAGGGTAATGATAGGTGCTGTGACTGAGCCTGTTCAAATTTACATGTCAGACAACAACTTTTCTGCTACTTGTGTATTGTTCCCTGTAACAAAGAATAAACATTGGTCACATTTAAAGGCACAGTGATGCAGCATGGAACAAATTGGTCATTTCCTCAGTGTTGTGTCTGATAACTTGCAGTTATCGTGGTCCAGTCAAGGACACCACTCATTGGGGATGTTTGTAATAAATTGGCCCTTTATTTTCTCGCATTCATACTTTGTGCAGTTGTTTTTTCCTTCTGATATTGTGTTTCCTGGCTGTCGAGCAACAGGAGAGCAACATATTCAATTGAAATTAACTACATCAGCATATTGGAGTTTTCGACTTGGATATTGCCTTACACTTTGCACTCCAGAACAAGGTGAAGTTCACCTCGATAGATAGGATTTCTCTTTCTCTGCATGTGGGAAACCAACACTGCGTTTTTCACTGCATTCCTGCGTACCTTAGCAGTCCTAACGTGATCCATAACTTCTGGATGCTTACCCTGTGACATCCCAGACCTGGGCACGTGGACATAATGTGCAATCCTGTTGACACTTGATCTTGGTCACACAATCCACTGAGGAATGTGTCTGTCTCCGCTCACTATTGTTCTGCTTTTCTACGCCACCTCACCCTGCCCCTTCTTGGACTCAGAGCTAGTCTCTGTATCAGAGACATGACTGCTCTGACCCTTTCAGCTGGTCATCCTTGAAGAAATTGTCCTGGTGGCCAGTTTTGCTAGTTTGGGTTGTTCAATTCGCATCAAGTTTTAAGCGACCCATGAATATCTCATAGATGTCCCTGGATTATACTGTCCAATAGTTGATCTACTGTTAGGTGGTGAGCAGACTACTCATGTCCATCTTGATCTTCTGAGTCTCCCTTCCCCCCTCCCTCCCACTCATTGACATGGTCTACCAGTACTATTGTCTGAAGAGGGATTGTAAAATAATTGAGGAGCCCTTCAACCGGTACTTAGTATCTTTCAGCTGCTCCTATTGGGGAAGAGAGACAGGAGGATCAGAGCCAGGCTGAGGAACAGCTTTAAGCCAAAGGAACTGCTCACACTAGCCATATGAGACTCTCACTTGTACAATATCCATTTTTATAAATAAATATATTTATAGATATAAAACTTGTCCTGCGTCTGCACTATTTGTCGGTATGTGTGTTATGTCTGGCTGTGTGTCTGCATATTTTTGCACCGAGGACCAGAGAACGCTGTTTCATCGGGATGTACTTGTATGATAAGATGACAATAAACTTGACTTGAATCCAACTCACCAGCTTACCTTACTACCACACTTTAGCAGATGGAATTTAGTATGAGAACTGGTTCTCGCTATGAATGATGTATACCTGGAGGACTATTTGTGGACCATTGGACACTTCAATTACACAGGCAATCTGGGTACAATTTCCACAGCATTGTCTAGTCTCGTCCTTGTATTCGAATCCCTGTGGGGAGATGTCAATCATCAGCACCCATTTCATTGACGATGAAGAGAATAATTCACGATTAGTGGGCTGGGTATTTACCAATGGACAGTGAGAATCACATTTAATTTTAGTGCACTCGATGATGTTGTGTTTGGTTGTTGGATCCACCTTGTTGGTGCACTTGCAACTCCGGCATGCATCCTGAGGAACAGTCATTCCTGGCTGAAACAAAAGGAAAAATCTGAGTTGAGATGTGCTTTAAATTTGGTCCGCAGTTTCAGTGCAGCAGGAGGATGAGTGGGATTTCGGAAAGTGAACTCAATGACCCAAAGGAGCTTAACATTTATTTGGGATCTTGAGCTTTGCATGAAAATCACAGAGTTATCATCTTTGAGCAAGAGTTTGCTGTTCAGTTGGCTCTGCCCATCTGAGAAATCATGGCTCATGTGATGGTCATTCCAACACATTGTGGGCACGGAGGGCTCCGGGTCAAGTGCGGGCATGGAGGGCACTGGGATATTGTGGGCATGGAGGGCTCTGGGCCAAGTGTGGGCACGGAGAGGCTCTGGGCCGTGTGGGCAATGGCATGAACATAGAGGGTGGCCCACTGGTCAGCAAGCACGAGTTGGACTTAATGTAACAAATAGCTGACCACTCAGTGTATGCATGTATACTTTACCTTGTATTCAGTGTCATTGTACACACAGACAGGTTTTGGTTCTGAAAACATAAAAATATAAAAAATTAAACCATGGATCACTGCAGCACAGAATCAGACCCTTTGGCTCTTCTCGTCTATGCTGAACTATTTTTCTGCTGCCCCACTGGCCTGCACTTGGACCATTGTCCTCCATACCCTTCCTGTCCATGTACCTATCCACATTTTGCTGATATGCCAAACTTGATCATGCATTCACTGATTCAACTCGTTCCACACTCCCACCATTCTAAGCATTCCCTCTAATATTCCTTTTACACATTTTCCCTTTCACACTCAACCCATGAACCCTAGTTTTTATCTCACCCAAGCTCAGTCGAAAAAACCTTCTGCCTTTACTCTATATATACCAATCATACTTTTCTATACTTCTCTCTCAAATCTGCCCTCATTTCTCATTTTTCTGCACTCAAGGGAATAAAGTCATAACCTGTTTAATCTTTCCCTGTAACGAAGAGTAAAGTGTTATTCCTCCAACTTGCTGGTACCTCGGTTCATGGCCCTCTCTGATGAATGTTCAATGGCCAACTTGTTGGTGGCCTCGGGTCATTGCCCTCTCTGATGGTCAATGGCCAACTTGTTGGTGGCCTCAGGTCATTGCCCACTCTGATGAATGGTCAATGGCCAACTTGTTGGTGGCCTCGGGTCATTGCCCTCTCTGATGGTCAATGGCCAACTTGTTGGTGGCCTCGGGTCATTGTCCACTCTGATGAATGGCCAATGGCCAACTGTTGGTGGCCTCGGGTCATTGCCCTCTCTGATGGTCAATGGCCAACTTGTTGGTGGCCTCAGGTCATTGCCCACTCTGATGAATGGTCAATGGCCAACTTGTTGGTGGCCTCGGGTCATTGCCCTCTCTGATGGTCAATGGCCAACTTGTTGGTGGCCTCAGGTCATTGCCCACTCTGATGAATGGTCAATGGCCAACTTCTTGGTGGCCTCGGGTCATTGCCCTCTCTAATGAATGGAAAATGACCTGAAGTGTGAACTCTGCCTTTTCTCTCTCTGGGGATATGCCAGCAGCTTCTGATTTTAGAAGGGACAATGCTTTTACTCTCCACACTTGGTTTCTGCACAACAAGGGTCAGTTTGGTCTTTGGTAACAACTGGTACAAATCTTTGTTTTTTGCACACCAATGGTGGGCATTTGTGGGGTTCACAGACAACATTCATCATTGAATTACTGCAGGAACAATCCTGGCAATTGCTTGGCCAGGTCTCACCAATCTGTCAGGAAAACACGACGACATGTAGGAAAGATTATAAGGGCAAAGTTGAAGGAAATCTGAAATTGAAAAACTGATCTCAGCTGCTCATCACAAGAACCTACCTGCCTTGGTTTTCCATCAGGACCGATGCAGTCTGCAGCACATATCAAACAAAATCATCGTTAATGTTTCTTACCACTCAATATGGACAAAGATACCAATAGAATGCACTTTTGCTTGAGCTACTTTCCTTGATTATTTTTTTGTACTACATTCCAATAATCCCAATGAGCAGAATGTAGGGTCCGTCAGCACAAGACTCTGCTCCTCAGGTCTAGCTTGTCCATGCCAATTGACCTACCATCTGCTTTACTTCCACTTGTCCACATTAGGCTCAGTCCCCTCCAATCCTCTCCCATCCATGGAGTTATCCCAGTGTTTCTTAAAAGAAGCTAACGTCCCTGGCTCCAGCACTTTGACAGCTCATTCTATGTTCCCACCACCCAATTGCCCCATCAGATCCCTTACAAATCCCACCCTCATAGTTACTGCCCCTTGTTTTAGATTGTCCTACTCAAGGAAACAGACTGTCACTTTACACCTCATCTATTATTTGATTTGATTTTATAAACCTCGATAAGATCCCCTCTCACCCTTCTCCGTTGAAAGGACCACGGGCCTAGTTTTTTCTAGTTTCTTGTGACAACTCTGGCATAAACTTCATTAACCTCTTCTGTATCCTTTCTAAATTTATAAAATCCTTCCCATAATGGACATCAAAACTGCACATAATATTCTAAGTTTGGCCTCACCACTGTCATGTACAACTTCAATATGATGTCCCAAAAAACATTGGGAGGCATGATCAGTATAGCGATCAGCGCAACACTAAAACATCACCAGCGACTTGTGTTCAAATCTGTTGGTGCTGTGTTAGGAGTTTGTATGTTCCGCCATGTCTGTGTGGGTTTCATTCAGATGCCCACTTTCCTCCCATCTTCCAAAACAAAGAATAGTGTGGAAGGATGGTAACATGAATTCAACTGTATGCATGTGAAGCAATGTTACCTCTTGTGCCTGAGGTTTCTCGTACGTTACAAACCATTACACAGGAAGAGGGTGTAACAGCCCATTACACAGGAAGAGGGCATAGCAGCCCATTACACAGGAAGAGGGCATAGCAGCCCATTACACAGGAAGAGGGCATAGCAGCCCATTACACAGGAAGAGGGCATAGCAGCCCATTACACAGGAAGAGGGTGTTTCAACCCATTTCAGAGGAAAAAAGCATTACAGCCAATTACACAAATCCAGTGATGGGTGAACAAATTTTAAGGGTTGAATGAGTGACAATCTTGGACGTGAGTCAGAACCAAACCATAGGTTTTGTTTACAAGCATGGGGGAGGGGGGGAAATTACACATCAGGGGACACACACACACACACACACACACACGTACATAACATATGAATCATACACATCAGAAACATTAGCTACTAACGATCCCAACTACTAATAGTACAGCAAGGGTTAAAACAAAGAGTACCAGCCACCCCTTCCCTGACAAGCAAACACAGTACACCAATTAGCAAAGAGTATGTCGAGCTACATTTACAAGGGGTGAGGTAAACTCTTTGTGTATGCCACTAATAGTCCCCACCCTTTATCAACACACACGTCACTACCTTGTCCTCTTAGGAAAGGTCTTAAGAGAAAAAGAGAGTGAACTAGCCCAGGTAGGCCCACACAAAAATGATGAGACTGATTGGGTGTCTTTATCTGTGGCTAGGTCTGACTCTGATTGACATGGGGAAATGACTTTCGACCTGCCCCCTGCTTCAGTGGTCAGGTAACCCTCCAGGTGCAAGGACATGGAGTCTCCTTTGTTCTGACCAGCTTCCTGTCTGACCTGTTGGGTAATCCTGTGTTACACAGCCCATTAAACAGCAAGATGGTACTGCAAGCCAACACACACAGGAAAAGACTGAGAAACTGCAAACATTTCACATGTCAGAGAGTGCAAGGATTCATCCTGGCAATAGATGCATTGGAAATCAAGGAATTGGGAGAAGGCAATGGTGTCCCTACAAGAGACTGGTGTGAAGACTAGATCAGGTAAACTGGGGAAGCAGTGGATTTGTCAGAAATATCCATGGATGATTTGTCTCCTGATGTCCAGAAATAGGAGAGAGCAGTCAACAACAGTTCAGATAAATTTAAGAACAAAATCCAACTTGGCAAGGAAGTTGATGAATACAAAGTTCTGCATGGGTACAAGAGGAACCAATCTTTCTTCTTTGGCTTGGCTTCGTGGACGAAGATTTATGGAGGGGGTAAAAGTCCACGTCAGCTGCAGGCTCGTTTGTGACTGACAAGTCCGATGCGGGACAGGCAGACACGGTTGCAGCGGCTGCAGGGGAAAATTGGTTGGTTGGGGTTGGATGTTGGGTTTTTCCTCCTTTGCCTTTTGTCAGTGAGGTGGGCTCTGCGGTCTTCTTCAAAGGAGGTTGCTGCCCGCCAAACTGTGAGGCGCCAAGATGCACGGTTTGAGGCGATATCAGCCCACTGGCGGTGGTCAATGTGGCAGGCACCAAGAGATTTCTTTAGGCAGTCCTTGTACCTTTTCTTTGGTGCACCTCTGTCACGGTGGCCAGTGGAGAGCTCGCCATATAACACGATCTTGGGAAGGCGATGATCCTCCATTCTGGAGACGTGACCCAACCAGCGCAGCTGGATCTTCAGCAGCGTGGACTCAATGCTGTCGACCTCTGCCATCTCGAGTACTTCGACGTTAGGGATGAAAGCGCTCCAATGGATGTTGAGGATGGAGCGGAGACAACGCTGGTGGAAGTGTTCTAGGAGCCGTAGGTGATGCCGGTAGAGGACCCATGATTCGGAGCCGAACAGGAGTGTGGGTATGACAACGGCTCTGTATACGCTTATCTTTGTGAGGTTTTTCAGTTGGTTGTTTTTCCAGACTCTTTTGTGTAGTCTTCCAAAGGCGCTATTTGCCTTGGCAAGTCTGTTGTCTATCTCATTGTCGATCCTTGCATCTGATGAAATGGTGCAGCCGAGATAGGTAAACTGGTTGACCGTTTTGAGTTTTGTGTGCCCGATGGAGATGTGGGGGGGCTGGTAGTCATGGTGGAGAGCTGGCTGAAGGAGGACCTCAGTTTTCTTCAGGCTGACTTCCAGGCCAAACATTTTGGCAGTTTCCGCAAAGCAGGACGTCAAGCGCTGAAGAGCTGGCTCTGAATGGGCAACTAAAGCGGCATCGTCTGCAAAGAGTAGTTCACGGACAAGTTTCTCTTGTGTCTTGGTGTGAGCTTGCAGGCGCCTCAGATTGAAGAGACTGCCATCCGTGCGGTACCGGATGTAAACAGCGTCTTCATTGTTGGGGTCTCATCAGATGCAAGGTTCGACAATGAGATAGACAACAGACTCGCCAATGCAAATAGCATGCCAATAATGCCAAACTAAAATGATAAAAAAAATTTAAAAAGCTGTTGGTGTTCCACACAGCCACTGAAAGGCAGGCCCAAGTGTGTGTTCATCTAGGTGACCTTGGTTATTTCCTGGATTTGAAGAAGATGGGAGGGAATGATAGAAAAGCTATAAAGGGTGAAAACGAGTTCTGCCAAGTGAGGACAGCGTTAGTGCAGATGGTCTGCCTCGAGGCCAAATGTAGTTCACTTGCCCAAGAAATACAAGAGGAAGAATCCTGGGAATTACAGACCAGTGAGTCTTACCTCAGAGGTGGGCAAACTATTGGAGAGTATTCTTGGGGACAGGACTTGTAAGCATTAAGCAAAATATCGTCTTCTTGGGTATCATCAGCGTGGCCTTGTGAGAGGCAGGTTATGCCTTACAAGCCAAACTGCTTTGTCAAGCACGTGATAAAGGAAATTGATAAAGGAAGGTGGTGGATGTGATGCATGTGGATTTTGTTCAGGTGTTTGACAAGGTTCCCCATTATGGATCATTCAGAAAGACGAGGCATCGGAACCAAGGAAAATTTGCTGCTTGTATTTGCAATTTTCTTGCCTGCAGAAAGGAGAGGCTGGTAACAGATGGAACAAAAACTGCCTGAAGACCAGTGACAGATAAAATTCTGAAACTATCAGTTCTAAGACAACTAACCTTTGTGAATTTGATGAATGGCTTGGATTTATGATGGGTCAGTCAGTGCACAGATGAAACAAAGTTTGGAGGTGTTATGGACAGGATCGAAGGTTGTTGTAGATATCAGCAAGACACGGACAGGTGGGTGGACAAGTGGCAGATGGAATTCAATCCACATAAGTGTGAAGTGATGCACTTTGGAAGGTTGTACTAGAAGGTGAGGTGCATGGTTTGTGGCAGGATTTTTAACTGTGTGGATGAACAGAGTTCCTGGAGTCAAGATCCATGGATTCCTCAAGGTTGCTGCAAAAGTTGAGATAGTAGTTACAAAGGCAGATGCTGTGCTGGCATTCATTAGTTGGTGGAATGTGTTCCAAAGCCAAGAGGTACAATATTGTACAGGTTGACCCCTACAATTTCCACCTAAAATGGAGGTATTGAGTGATACCCTTTGTAAAAGATGGCCACCAAATCAGTGGATGGTGTTAAAAGCCAAACCACAATATTTTTTAAACAAATGATCATATAAATTTTATTTGGAGAGTTTGAAATAAACTACTGTCAGCTCCTGTAACAGGCCATTTACAGCCTGTACTGAACTGGACTGAATGGATGGATGCCACGGAGCAGTGCTGAGACTTCGCAAATAACTAATAGGGCATGCACACGATTGCTTCGGAGCTGGCGGGAAGATGGTGGCGGTGATGAGACTTTGTCACCAAGGTAAGAATTTTATACTATTTGCATAAGACAACCCCTAATTTTAAAGTGATATTTTCAAGTTTTGAGGATCATTCTATGCAATGACATATCCGGTAATTTTGCAGCTATATGCACCTCAAGTTATCCACACTTCAAATACTCTATTCAGTTCTGGATGCCTCACTGCAGGAGAGATGTAGGTGCTTTCGAGAGCATTCAGAGATTAACCAGGATGTGCCTGGGCTTGGGAACATGTCATATGAAGCAAGGTTGACAGATTTAGGGGTTTACTCTTGGGAGTGACAAAGGATGAGAGATGATTTCATAGAGTACATAAGATGATGAGTGGTCATCCAGGATCTTATTCCTGGGACGGTAATAATAAAAATGAAAGGACATTTGTTTCAGATGAGTGGAAGATGCTTCAAAGGACATGTTAGATATGTTTTTATATAGAGATTGGTAGCTTTCTGGAATGCATTGCCAGCTGTGATGTGAGATTTGGTATAATGGAGACATTCAAAAGACTCTTTGATTGGCATATAGATATAGAAAAAAAGGGTTACTGGAGTTAGGCAGGGGAAATTTAGATTGTTGTGGATTAAGTTTACACAGGTCAGCACAAGATCATAGGGTGAATGGCCTGTAATGATCTAAGTAAAGAGACAACTGGGGCTGCAAAATCTCTTGTCATCTTAAATATTTCTAATGAATCCACTGCAGATCACTCTCTGAGGAAAGAGTATCAGAGTTAAACAGAGGTGAAATAGGACCTGAGTCCCAACTGGTTCAAGCGGACAAAGCAGTTAGCACTAAAATTACAAGGAAAACAAAACCCAGTCATTCTTTGTGTGAGGCCATCGTGGTCCACTGTACTCACTGTAATCACTGCAGTTTGCAACAGACAGATGAAAAATGTGTTGCAGAGGAAGAATGTCAATACCAAAATCATTACTCTGTGCATGGATTGGTAATCCGCAAGAGATGAGAGTGTCTCCTGGATTGGCTTGACTAGGATCACACTATAAATCATGGAGATGGAAGTTCAACAAGATTTCTAAGAGAGAGGCAGGGGTAGGGGCCAATCATTTTGCATCAACACTTGCAATGATTAGAGCGATGTTTCTCGACTCATTGGGTATACAGGATGTTAAATGACGATGTTTCGGTCGAGGGCCTTATAAATCACATCTCCAGAAACTTATCCATTTCAATGAAAAGCCGCAACGCGAAATTTTGCAATGCTTAATTTCTTGAAAATTAACTTTCTCAGCCTGAACCTACACAGAAATGCATTTCAACTGTGTGGACATACTGCTGAAATCATGAATTGGGGATCTTCTTGACAACCTAAATCATTTGGAGCTTCAACTCTGGTTGGCAGCAGATATTGCTGTCGATCTGTTTTCAATGGATTATAAAACTCCGCCATGGTAACTGGTCCACTTACCTGCTGGCATTTTTTGTTGCAGTTGGTATTGTAGTTACTGTCATGGTTGTTTCTGTTGTTGGGGTTTCGACTGTGCTGGTGGTACTTTCACATGTTCCTTTATACTTCAGAACTTCACAATTGTCCAGACAAAGAGTGAAGTTACAGAGGCCTGATTTACCTGCAGAAGTCACAATCACCTGATCTGGAGACAGAGTAATGATAATGAGTTAATGGTCTTACACTTTGTGCAATGTTGATAGACACAGAAATTTGTCCTTGATGCAGAAAATGAGATTTAAAAAAAAAATATGAATAGATCACTATTAATAATTTTGAAAATTGTATTCATTTGCATTGAGTAAATCGTGCAGCTCCATAAAAAATGGGTAGTCCACCCTTAGAATATTGTCTTCAGTACTGGTATCTTCTTTCTTTTCTACTTTGGCTTGGCTTCGCGGACGAAGATTTATGGAGGGGGTAAAAAGTCCACGTCAGCTGCAGGCTCGTTTGTGGCTGACAAGTCCGATGCGGGACAGGCAGACACGATTGCAGCGGTTGCAAGGGAAAATTGGTTGGTTGGGGTTGGGGTTGGTACTGGTATATCACTCCAGAAAAGGGGTACTTGCTTTGGAATGGATCTGGTGGAGTTTCAATAGAATGCACCTGGGTCAGAGCACATGTCGTATGAAGCAAGGAGAACAGGTTTTGGGATTTTCCTTGGGAGAGTGAAAGGATGAGAGATGAAATCACAGAGGAACACAAGTTTATGAATAATCAAAGGTTTTGAACTTGAAGACGGGTAACATTGATGGTATGAGATGTGAATTGGCTAAAAAAGATTGGCAAATGGTACTTAAAGGACTAACAGCAGAAATGCAATGACAGTCATTTAAGGATAGCTTGGAGCAACTGCAGAAAATGTACATCCCAGGTTATACAAAGAATAAATCGAGGAGAATAACGCAACCGTGGCTAATAAGGGAGATCTGAGGGAGTGTCAAATCCAAAGAAGGAGGTAACAAATTAGCCAAAAAAAATAATATCCCTGATGATTGGGAGAAATTCAGCGTTCTACAGAGGATGACAACATGATTTAAGGGATTATGAGAGGAAGCTGGCAGGGAACATAAAAAATGACTGTAAAAGCATTTATTGATGCGTTAAGAGGATGAGGTTAGTTAAGACAAATGTGTGTCTGTGGCAGACAGAAACGGGTAAGTTGATGATGGGGAACAAGGGTATGGCAGACTGTTTGAATGACGGAGGAACTAAAGGAAATAATTGCAAGTCGAGAAGTTCTATTAGTTAAATTGCAGGGATTAAAGGCGGATAAATCCACGGGGCCTGATGGTCTGCATCCAAGAGTGCTGAAGGATGTAGCCCAGGAAATAGTGGATGCGTTGGTGATAATGTATAAAACTCTTTGGATACTGGATTAGTTCCTAAGGATTAGGGGGTGGTCAAAGTAACCCCACCCTTAAGAAGGGAGGGAGAGAGAAAAATCAGGAAACCATAGACCAGTAGGCCTGACATCGGTAGTAGGGAGGGTGCGAGAATTGGATATTAAAGATGCAATTGCAAAACATTTGGAAAGTAGTGTAATCATAGCAGAGTCAGCATGGTTTTGTGAAGAGAAAATCATGTCTGACGAATCTCATCGAGCTTTTTGAGGATGTAACCAGTAGAGTGGATGGGGGAGAACCAGTGGATGTGGTATATTGGAACTTTAGTAAGGCTTTTGATAAGGCTAGCATATAAACTTTAAGAGCATGATATAGGAGGTATGGTATTAAGGTGGATAAAGAATTGGTTGAGGGACAGGAAGCAAAGAGTAGGAATAAATGGCTTCTTTTCAGAATGGCAGCCAGTGACTATTGTGGTACAGCAGGGCTCAGTGCAGGAGCCGCAGTTGTTTACGATATATATCAACAACTTAGATGTTGGAATAGATAGCCGTATCTTGCAATTTGCAGACGATACAAAGTTGAGTGGCACGGTTAGCTGTGTGGAGGAAGCTAGGAGAGAGCAGGGCGATTTGGACAAGTTAGGCGAGTGGTCCAGGACGTGGCAGATGCAGTATAATGTGGATAAATGCAAAGTTATCCACTTTGGATATAAGAACAGGAAAAAGGATTATTATTAAAATGGTATCTGTTCAGGAAAAGGGGAGATACAGCGAGACTTGGGTGTTGCTGTGCATCAGTCGGTGAAAGTGGGCGTGCAGGTGCAGGAGGCAGTGAGGTGTAGGAATGGATGTTGGCTTCCATAGCAAGAGGATTTGAGTCCAGGAGTAGGGAGATCCTGCTGCAGCTGTACAGGGTCTTGGTGAGACCACACCTGGAGTACTGCGTGCAGTTTTGGTCGCCTTATCTGAGGAAGGATATCCTTGCCTTTGTGGGGTTGCAGAGAAGGTTCACTAGGCGGATACTGGGGATGGAGGGACTCGACTAAGAACAAAGGTTGGATAGAGTAGGCTTGTATTCGCTGGAATTTAGAAGATTGAGGGGGGGATCTTAAATAAACATAAAATTCTCAAGTGTTTTGACAGATTAGACCCAGGAAAGTTGTTTCAAACGCTGGGGAAAACCAGAACAAAACAGATATATCTCGTAAACAACTGCGGCCTTAACGGGGTTGTTTTTTAGGACTGAGATGAGGAAAATTTTCTCCTCTCAGAGAGAGGTAAATGTGTGGAATTCTTTGTCACAGGAAGCAGTTGAGGCCAGTTCCCTGTCAATATTTAAGTGTAGGTTAGATTTGGCCCTTGCCACCAAGGAGATTAGGGTGTATGGGGAGAAAGCAGGAACCGGGTACTGATCAGCCATGATCATAATGAATGGCGGTGTAGGCTTGAAGGGCCAAATGGCCTACTCCTACACCTATTTCTATGTTTCTATTTTAATCATTCAGCATTTTGCTACCTGGTGTGACAATACTAAAACCAGTTACAAAAGGACATCTGTTTCTGCTGAGTGGAGGAATGTTCAGAGGAGATGAACGAGATATGTTTTTTGACACCAATATTTGTGGAGTCCTGGAAAGATTTGCCACTCACGGTGAGGGGGTTTCCTTGAATGGTGACAATCATCCATGATGGCCATATGGATGGAGTAAAAATATGTTGAGGTATCTAGGTGAGAGAAAATTAGATTGTTGTGGTGTACTTTTACATATATATGCACAAATATTGGGATGAATGGCTGGTCTATGTTAGGTATTTGTGGGAAATGTGAAGAAAAAACAGAAGCTACAAATTCAATTGTCATTTGACATCCTTCCAATAAACAACTGCAGATCATTCTCTGAGGAAATTCAAAACAGAGTTGAAAATAATCAAGAGACTCTTTGGACAAAATAGTTCCTGATGACTGAGCTGCTCTCAATTAAATAACGTGGACAGGCAGGACTTGGTCAACCAGTCTGTGAGACCATCACTGTCAACTCGAAGCACTGACATCACAGGAGTTCAGAAGAGATAGAGAAGAGATTTGTTGCAGTGTTTGGAGTGGAGGATAAGTGATAATTGCACAATCATTACTCTATGCAAGGAATGATAATACGCAGGCGATGAGAGTGTCTCCTGGAATGGCTTGACGAGGTTTACACTATGAATCATTGAGTTGGAAGCTCAACAAGATTTCTAAGAGAGAGGCAGGGGCCCATAATTTTGCACCAACAACTTGCAATGATTAGAGCTATGTTCCTTGACTTATTGGGTGTGCAGAATGTTAAATGACGATGTTTCGGTTGAGGGCCGTATAAATCACGAGTCCAGATGTTTATCAGTTTCAATGAAAAGCCTTCACTTGAAATTATGCCGTGTTTAATTTCTTGTAAATTAACTCTCTCAGCCTGAATCTACACAGAAATGCATTTCCACTGTGTGGACATACTGCTGAAATCATGAACTGGGATTCATCTTGACAACCTAAATCATTTGGAGATTCAACTCTGGTTGGCAGCAGATATTGCTGTCGATCTGTTTTCAATGGATCATAAAACTCCGCCAAGGTAACTGATCCACTTACCTGCTGGCATTTTTTGTCTGTCATTTTCACAGGTACAGATTGAAGATGCTGTTGGTGCTGGAGATACTGTCATTAGTGATGCAGTCGTTGCGGTTTCGACGGTGCTGGTGGTACTTTCACATCTTCCTTTATATTTCAGAACTTCACAATTGTCCATACACGGAGTGAAGTTACAGAGGGCAGATTTTCCTGAAGAAGTCACAATCGCCTGATCTGGAGGCAGAGTAATGATAATGAGTTAATGGTCTTACACTTTGTGCAATGTACATAAGCACGGAAATTCGTCCTTGATGTAGAAAATGGGATTTTGTATAAAATAATATGAGAATATATCCCTATTAAAATTTTGAAAATTGTATTCATCTGCAATGAGTTAATATGCAGCTCCATAAAAAATGGGTAGACCACCCCTAGAATATTGTCTTCAGTAGCGGTTTATCACTGCAGAAAAGGGGTACTTGCTTTGGAATGGATCCAGAGGAGTTTCAATCGAATGCACCTGGGTCAGAGCACATGTCGTATGAAGCAAGGAGAACAGGTTTTGGGATTTTCCTTGGGAGAGTCAAAGGATGAGAAATGAAATCACAGAGGAACACAACTTTATGAATAATCAAAGATTTTGAACTTGAAGATGGGTAACTTTGATGGTATGAGATGTGAATTGGCTAAAATAGATAGGCAAATTGTACTTAAAGGACTAACAGCAGAAAACCAATGACAGTAATTTAAGGATAGCTTGGAGCAAGTGCAGAAAATGTACATCCCAGGTTGTACAAAGAATATATCGAAGAGTATAGCGCATCCGTGCATAACAAGGGAGATGCGAGAGAGTGTCAAATCCAAAGAATGAGCTGACAAATTAGCCAAAAAAAAAATAATATCCCTGATGATTGGGTGAAATTCAGAGTTCTAAAGAGGGAGACAAAATTATTAAAGGGATTATGAGAGGAAGCTGGCAGGGAACTTAAAAAATGACTGTAAATGCTTTTATTGATACGTTAAGAGGATGATGTTAGTTAAGACAAATGTGTCACTGTGGCAGACAGAAACGGGTAAGTTGACGATGGAGAACAAGGGTATGGCATTGAATGACTATTTTAGTTCTGTCTTCATCAAGGAAGACATAACTAATCACCAGGAAATTATTCAGGATCTGGGATCTATTGTGACGGAGGGACTAAAGGAAATAATTGTAAGTCGAGAAGTTGTATTAGTTAAATTGCAGGGATTCTTTGGCTTGGCTTCGCGGACGAAGATTTATGGAGGGGGTAAAAGTCCACGTCAGCTGCAGATTCGTTTGTGGCTGACAAGTCCGATGCGGGACAGGCAGACACGGTTGCAGCGGCTGCAGGGGAAAATTGGTTGGTTGGGGTTTGGTGTTGGGTTTTTCCTCCTTTGCCTTTTGTCAGTGAGGTGGGCTCTGCGGTCTTCTTCAAAGGAGGTTGCCTCCCGCCAAACTGTGAGGCGTCAAGATGCACGGTTTGAGGCGATATCAGCCCACCGGCGGTGGTCAATGTGGCAGGAACCAAGAGATTTCTTTAGGCAGTTCTTGTACCTTTTCTTTGGTGCACCTCTGTCACAGTGGCCAGTGGAGAGCTCGCCATATAACATGATCTTGGGAAGGCGATGGTCCTCCATTCTGGAGACGTGACCCATCCAGCGCAGCTGGATCTTCAGCAGCGTGGACTCGATGCTGTCAACCTCTGCCATCTCGAGTACTTCGACGTTAGGGATGAAAGCGCTCCAATGGATGTTGAGGATGGAGCGGAGACAACGCTGGTGGAAGCGTTCTAGGAGCCGTAGGTGATGCCGGTAGAGTACCCATGATTCGGAGCCGAACAGGAGTGTGGGTATGACAACGGCTCTGTATACGCTTATCTTTGTGAGGTTTTTCAGTTGGTTGTTTTTCCAGACTATTTTGTGTAGTCTTCCAAAGGCGGATAAATCCACGAGGCCTGATAGTCTGCATCCGAGAGTGCTGAAGGAAGTAGTCCAGGAAATAGTGGATACATTGGTGATAAATTCTCAAACCTCTTTGGATACTGGATTTGTTGCTGAGGATTGGAGGGAGGCCAACGTAACCCCACCATTTAAGAAGGGAGAGAGAGAGAAATCGGAAACTATAGACCAGTAGGCCTGACATTGGTTATTAAAGATGCAATTGCAGAATATTTGGAAAGTAGTGTAATCATCGCACAAAGTCAGCATGGCTTTGTGAATGGGAAATCATGACTGATGAATCTAATAGAGTTTTTTGAGGATGTAACCAGTAGAGTGGATGGAGGAGAACAAGTGGGTGTGGAATATCGGGACTTTAGTGAGGCGTTTGATAAGGCAAGCATATAAACTTAAAGAGCACATTATAGGAGGTATGGTCTTAAGCTGGATAGAGAATTGGTTGACGGACAGGAAGCAAAGAGTAGGAATAAATGGGTTGTTTTCAGAATGGCAGCCAGTGACTAGTGGGGTACCGCAGGGCTCAGTGCAGGAGCCGCAGTTGTTTACGATATATATCAACAACTTAGATGTTGGAATAGATAGCCGTATCTCGCAATTTGCAGACGATACAAAGTTGGGTGGCAGGGTGGAGGATGCGAGGAGAGAGCAGGGTGATTTGGACAAGTTAGGCGAGTGGTCCAGGATGTGGCAGACGCAGTATGTGGATAAATGCAAAGTTATCCACTTTGGAGGTCAGAACAGGAAAAAGGATTATTATTTAAATGGTATCTGTTTAGGAAAAGGGGAGATACAGCGAGACTTGGGTGTTGCTGTGCATCAGTCGGTGAAAGTGGGCGTGCAGGTGCAGGAGGCAGTGAGGAGGACGAATGGTATGTTGGTTTCCATAGCAAGAGGATTTGAGTCAGGAGTATGGAGATCCTGCTGCAGCTGTACAGGGTCTTGGTGAGGCCACACCTGGAGTACTGCGTGCAGTTTTGGTCGCCTTAACTGAGGAAGGATATCCTTGCCTTTGAGGGGTTGCAGAGAAGGTTCATGAGGCAGATACTGGGGATGGAGGGACTCGACTAAGAACAAAGCTGAATAGAGTAGGCTTGTATTCGCTGGAATTTAGAAGATTGAGGGGGGATCTTATAGAAACATAAAATTCTTAAGGGTTTAAACAGATTAGACGCAGGAATGTTGTTTTAAACGCTGGAGAAAAATCAGAACAAAACAGATATATATCGTAAACAATTGCGGCCATAGTTTAAGGATAAGGGGGTGGTTTTTTAGGACTAAGATGAGGAAAATTTTCTTATCTCAGAGAGGTAAATGTGTGGAATTCTTTGTCACAGGATGTAGTTGAGGCCAGTTCCCTGTCAATATCATAATGAATGGTGGTGTAGGCTTTAAGGGCCAAATGGCCTACTCCTACACCTATTGCTATGTTTCTATTTTAATCATTCAGCATTTTGCTACCTGGTGTGACAATACTAAAACCAGTTACAAAAGGACATCTGTTTCTGCTGAGTGGAGGAATGTTCAGAGGAGATGAACGAGATATGTTTTTTGACACCAATATTTGTGGAGTCCTGGAAAGATTTGCCACTCACGGTGAGGGGGTTTCCTTGAATGGTGACAATCATCCATGATGGCCATATGGATGGAGTAAAAATATGTTGAGGTATCTAGGTGAGAGAAAATTAGATTGTTGTGGTGTACTTTTACATATATATGCACAAATATTGGGATGAATGGCTGGTCTATGTTAGGTATTTGTGGGAAATGTGAAGAAAAAACAGAAGCTACAAATTCAATTGTCATTTGACATCCTTCCAATAAACAACTGAGGAACTCTGAGGAAATTCAAAACAGAGTTGAAAATAATCAAGAGACTCTTTGGACAAAATAGTTCCTGATGACTGAGCTGCTCTCAATTAAATAACGTGGACAGGCAGGACTTGGTCAACCAGTCTGTGAGACCATCACTGTCAACTCGAAGCACTGACATCACAGGAGTTCAGAAGAGATAGAGAAGAGATTTGTTGCAGTGTTTGGAGTGGAGGATAAGTGATAATTGCACAATCATTACTCTATGCAAGGAATGATAATACGCAGGCGTTGAGAGTGTCTCCTGGAATGGCTTGACGAGGTTTACACTATGAATCATTGAGTTGGAAGCTCAACAAGATTTCTAAGAGAGAGGCAGGGGCCCATAATTTTGCACCAACAACTTGCAATGATTAGAGCTATGTTCCTTGACTTATTGGGTGTGCAGAATGTTAAATGACGATGTTTCGGTTGAGGGCCGTATAAATCACGAGTCCAGATGTTTATCAGTTTCAATGAAAAGCCTTCACTTGAAATTATGCCGTGTTTAATTTCTTGTAAATTAACTCTCTCAGCCTGAATCTACACAGAAATGCATTTCCACTGTGTGGACATACTGCTGAAATCATGAACTGGGATTCATCTTGACAACCTAAATCATTTGGAGATTCAACTCTGGTTGGCAGCAGATATTGCTGTCGATCTGTTTTCAATGGATCATAAAACTCCGCCAAGGTAACTGATCCACTTACCTGCTGGCTTTTTTTGTCTGTCATTTTCACAGGTACAGATTGAAGATGCTGTTGGTGCTGGAGATACTGTCATTAGTGATGCAGTCGTTGCGGTTTCGACGGTGCTGGTGGTACTTTCACATCTTCCTTTATATTTCAGAACTTCACAATTGTCCATACACGGAGTGAAGTTACAGAGGGCAGATTTTCCTGAAGAAGTCACAATCGCCTGATCTGGAGGCAGAGTAATGATAATGAGTTAATGGTCTTACACTTTGTGCAATGTACATAAGCACGGAAATTCGTCCTTGATGTAGAAAATGGGATTTTGTATAAAACAATATGAGAATATATCCCTATTAAAATTTTGAAAATTGTATTCATCTGCAATGAGTTAATATGCAGCTCCATAAAAAATGGGTAGACCACCCTTAGAATATTGTCTTCAGTAGCAGTTTATCACTGCAGAAAAGGGGTACTTGCTTTGGAATGGATCCAGAGGAGTTTCAATCGAATGCACCTGGGTCAGAGCACATGTCGTATGAAGCAAGGAGAACAGGTTTTGGGATTTTCCTTGGGAGAGTCAAAGGATGAGAAATGAAATCACAGAGGAACACAACTTTATGAATAATCAAAGATTTTGAACTTGAAGATGGGTAACTTTGATGGTATGAGATGTGAATTGGCTAAAATAGATAGGCAAATTGTAGTTCAAGGACTAACAGCAGAAAACCAATGACAGTAATTTAAGGATAGCTAGGAGCAAGTGGAGAAAATGTACATCCCAGGTTGTACAAAGAATATATCGAAGAGTATAGCGCATCCGTGCATAACAAGGGAGATGCGAGAGAGTGTCAAATCCAAAGAATGAGCTGACAAATTAGCCAAAAAAAAAATAACATCCCTGATGATTGGGTGAAATTCAGAGTTCTAAAGAGGGAGACAAAATTATTAAAGGGATTATGAGAGGAAGCTGGCAGGGAACTTAAAAAATGACTGTAAATGCTTTTATTGATACGTTAAGAGGATGATGTTAGTTAAGACAAATGTGTGTCTGTGGCAGACAGAAACGGGTAAGTTGACGATGGAGAACAAGGGTATGGCATTGAATGACTATTTTAGTTCTGTCTTCACCAAGGAAGACATAACTAATCACCAGGAAATTATTCAGAATCTGGGATCTATTGTGACGGAGGGACTAAAGGAAATAATTGTAAGTCGAGAAGTTGTATTAGTTAAATTGCAGGGATTCTTTGGCTTGGCTTCGCGGACGAAGATTTATGGAGGGGTAAAAGTCCACGTCAGCTGCAGGCTCGTTTGTGGCTGACAAGTCCGATGCGGGACAGGCAGACATGGTTGCAGCGGCTGCAGGGGAAAATTGGTTGGTTGGGGTTTGGTGTTGGGTTTTTCCTCCTTTGCCTTTTGTCAGTGAGGTGGGCTCTGCTGTCTTCTTCAAAGGAGGTTGCCTCCCGCCAAACTGTGAGGCGCCAAGATGCACGGTTTGAGGCGATATCAGCCCACTGGCGGTGGTCAATGTGGCAGGCACCAAGAGATTTCTTTAGGCAGTCCTTGTACCTTTTCTTTGGTGCACCTCTGTCACGGTGGCCAGTGGAGAGCTCGCCATATAACATGATCTTGGGAAGGCGATGGTCCTCCATTCTGGAGACGTGACCCATCCAGCGCAGCTGGATCTTCAGCAGCGTGGACTCGATGCTGTCGACCTCTGCCATCTCGAGTACTTCGACGTTAGGGATGAAAGCGCTCCAATGGATGTTGAGGATGGAGCGGAGACAACGCTGGTGGAAGCGTTCTAGGAGCCGTAGGTGATGCCGGTAGAGTACTCATGATTCGGAGCCGAACAGGAGTGTGGGTATGACAACGGCTCTGTATACGCTTATCTTTGTGAGGTTTTTCAGTTGGCTGTTTTTCCAGACTCTTTTGTGTAGTCTTCCAAAGGCGGATAAATCCACGAGGCCTGATAGTCTGCATCCGAGAGTGCTGAAGGAAGTAGCCCAGGAAATAGTGGATACATTGGTGATAAATTCTCAAACCTCTTTGGATACTGGATTAGTTGCTGAGGATTGGAGGGAGGCCAACGTGACACCACCATTTAAGAAGGGAGAGAGAGAGAAATCGGAAACTATAGACCAGTAGGCCTGACATTGGTTATTAAAGATGAAATTGCAGAATATTTGGAAAGTAGTGTAATCATCGCACAAAGTCAGCATGGGTTTGTGAAGGGGAAATCATGACTGATAAATCTAATAGAGTTTTTTGAGGATGTAACCAGTAGAGTGGATGGGGGAGAACAAGTGGGTGTGGAATATCGGGACTTTAGTGAGGCGTTTGATAAGGCAAGCATATAAACTTAAAGAGCACATTATAGGAGGTATGGTCTTAAGCTGGATAGAGAATTGGTTGACGGACAGGAAGCAAAGAGTAGGAATAAATGGGTTGTTTTCAGAATGGCAGCCAGTGACTAGTGGGGTACCGCAGGGCTCAGTGCAGGAGCCGCAGTTGTTTACGATATATATCAACAACTTAGATGTTGGAATAGATAGCCGTATCTCGCAATTTGCAGACGATACAAAGTTGGGTGGCAGGGTTAGCTGTGTGGAGGATGCGAGGAGAGGGCAGGGTGATTTGGACAAGTTAGGCGAGTGGTCCAGGATGTGGCAGACGCAGTATGTGGATAAATGCAAAGTTATCCACTTTGGAGGTCAGAACAGGAAAAAGGATTATTATTTAAATGGTATCTGTTTAGGAAAAGGGGAGATACAGCGAGACTTGGGTGTTGCTGTGCATCAGTCGGTGAAAGTGGGCGTGCAGGTGCAGGAGGCAGTGAGGAGGACGAATGGTATGTTGGTTTCCATAGCAAGAGGATTTGAGTCAGGAGTATGGAGATCCTGCTGCAGCTGTACAGGGTCTTGGTGAGGCCACACCTGGAGTACTGCGTGCAGTTTTGGTCGCCTTAACTGAGGAAGGATATCCTTGCCTTTGAGGGGTTGCAGAGAAGGTTCATGAGGCGGATACTGGGGATGGAGGGACTCGACTAAGAACAAAGCTGAATAGAGTAGGCTTGTATTCGCTGGAATTTAGAAGATTGAGGGGGGATCTTATAGAAACATAAAATTCTTAAGGGTTTAAACAGATTAGACGCAGGAATGTTGTTTTAAACGCTGGAGAAAAATCAGAACAAAACAGATATATATCGTAAACAATTGCGGCCATAGTTTAAGGATAAGGGGGTGGTTTTTTAGGATTGAGATGAGGAAAATTTTCTTATCTCAGAGAGAGGTAAATGTGTGGAATTCTTTGTCACAGGATGTAGTTGAGGCCAGTTCCCTGTCAATATCATAATGAATGGTGGTGTAGGCTTGAAGGGCCAAATGGCCTACTCCTACACCTATTTCTATGTTTCTATTTTAATCATTCAGCATTTTGCTACCTGGTGTGACAATACTAAAACCAGATATAAAAGGACATCTGTTTCTGCTGAGTGGAGGAATGTTCAGAGGAGATGAACGAGATATGTTTTTTGACACCAATATTTGTGGAGTCCTGGAAAGATTTGCCACTCACGGTGAGGGGGTTTCCTTGAATGGTGACAATCATCCATGATGGCCATATGGATGGAGTAAAAATATGTTGAGGTATCTAGGTGAGAGAAAATTGGATTGTTGTGGTGTACCTTTACATATATATGCACAAATATTGGGATGAATGGCTGGTCTATGTTAGGTATTTGTGGGAAATGTGAAGAAAAAACAGAAGCTACAAATTCAATTGTCATTTGACATCCTTCCAATAAACAACTGCAGATCATTCTCTGAGGAAATTCAAAACAGAGTTGAAAATAATCAAGAGACTCTTTGGACAAAATAGTTCCTGATGACTGAGCTGCTCTCAATTAAATAACGTGGACAGGCAGGACTTGGTCAACCAGTCTGTGAGACCATCACTGTCAACTCGAAGCACTGACATCACAGGAGTTCAGAAGAGATAGAGAAGAGATTTGTTGCAGTGTTTGAAGTGGAGGATAAGTGATAATTGCACAATCATTACTCTATGCAAGGAATGATAATACGCAGGCGATGAGAGTGTCTCCTGGAATGGCTTGACGAGGTTTACACTATGAATCATTGAGTTGGAAGCTCAACAAGATTTCTAAGAGAGAGGCAGGGGCCCATAATTTTGCACCAACAACTTGCAATGATTAGAGCTATGTTCCTTGACTTATTGGGTGTGCAGAATGTTAAATGACGATGTTTCGGTTGAGGGCCGTATAAATCACGAGTCCAGATGTTTATCAGTTTCAATGAAAAGCCTTCACTTGAAATTATGCCGTGTTTAATTTCTTGTAAATTAACTCTCTCAGCCTGAATCTACACAGAAATGCATTTCCACTGTGTGGACATACTGCTGAAATCATGAACTGGGATTCATCTTGACAACCTAAATCATTTGGAGATTCAACTCTGGTTGGCAGCAGATATTGCTGTCGATCTGTTTTCAATGGATCATAAAACTCCGCCAAGGTAACTGATCCACTTACCTGCTGGCATTTTTTGTCTGTCATTTTCACAGGTACAGATTGAAGATGCTGTTGGTGCTGGAGATACTGTCATTAGTGATGCAGTCGTTGCGGTTTCGACGGTGCTGGTGGTACTTTCACATCTTCCTTTATATTTCAGAACTTCACAATTGTCCATACACGGAGTGAAGTTACAGAGGGCAGATTTTCCTGAAGAAGTCACAATCGCCTGATCTGGAGGCAGAGTAATGATAATGAGTTAATGGTCTTACACTTTGTGCAATGTACATAAGCACGGAAATTCGTCCTTGATGTAGAAAATGGGATTTTGTATAAAATAATATGAGAATATATCCCTATTAAAATTTTGAAAATTGTATTCATCTGCAATGAGTTAATATGCAGCTCCATAAAAAATGGGTAGACCACCCTTAGAATATTGTCTTCAGTAGCGGTTTATCACTGCAGAAAAGGGGTACTTGCTTTGGAATGGATCCAGAGGAGTTTCAATCGAATGCACCTGGGTCAGAGCACATGTCGTATGAAGCAAGGAGAACAGGATTTGGGATTTTCCTTGGGAGAGTCAAAGGATGAGAAATGAAATCACAGAGGAACACAACTTTATGAATAATCAAAGATTTTGAACTTGAAGATGGGTAACTTTGATGGTATGAGATGTGAATTGGCTAAAATAGATAGGCAAATTGTAGTTAAAGGACTAACAGCAGAAAACCAATGACAGTAATTTAAGGATAGCTTGGAGCAAGTGGAGAAAATGTACATCCCAGGTTGTACAAAGAATATATCGAAGAGTATAGCGCATCCGTGCATAACAAGGGAGATGCGAGAGAGTGTCAAATCCAAAGAATGAGCTGACAAATTAGCCAAAAAAAAAATAACATCCCTGATGATTGGGTGAAATTCAGAGTTCTAAAGAGGGAGACAAAATTATTAAAGGGATTATGAGAGGCAGCTGGCAGGGAACTTAAAAAATGACTGTAAATGCTTTTATTGATACGTTAAGAGGATGATGTTAGTTAAGACAAATGTGTGTCTGTGGCAGACAGAAACGGGTAAGTTGACGATGGAGAACAAGGGTATGGCATTGAATGACTATTTTAGTTCTGTCTTCACCAAGGAAGACATAACTAATCACCAGGAAATTATTCAGGATCTGGGATCTATTGTGACGGAGGGACTAAAGGAAATAATTGTAAGTCGAGAAGTTGTATTAGTTAAATTGCAGGGATTCTTTGGCTTGGCTTCGCGGACGAAGATTTATGGAGGGGGTAAAAGTCCACGTCAGCTGCAGGCTCGTTTGTGGCTGACAAGTCCGATGCGGGACAGGCAGACATGGTTGCAGCGGCTGCAGGGGAAAATTGGTTGGTTGGGGTTTGGTGTTGGGTTTTTCCTCCTTTGCCTTTTGTCAGTGAGGTGGGCTCTGCTGTCTTCTTCAAAGGAGGTTGCCTCCCGCCAAACTGTGAGGCGCCAAGATGCACGGTTTGAGGCGATATCAGCCCACTGGCGGTGGTCAATGTGGCAGGCACCAAGAGATTTCTTTAGGCAGTCCTTGTACCTTTTCTTTGGTGCACCTCTGTCATGGGGGCCAGTGGAGAGCTCGCCATATAACATGATCTTGGGAAGGCGATGGTCCTCCATTCTGGAGACGTGACCCATCCAGCGCAGCTGGATCTTCAGCAGCGTGGACTCGATGCTGTCGACCTCTGCCATCTCGAGTACTTCGACGTTAGGGATGAAAGCGCTCCAATGGATGTTGAGGATGGAGCGGAGACAACGCTGGTGGAAGCGTTCTAGGAGCCGTAGGTGATGCCGGTAGAGTACCCATGATTCGGAGCCGAACAGGAGTGTGGGTATGACAACGGCTCTGTATACGCTTATCTTTGTGAGGTTTTTCAGTTGGCTGTTTTTCCAGACTCTTTTGTGTAGTCTTCCAAAGGCGGATAAATCCACGAGGCCTGATAGTCTGCATCCGAGAGTGCTGAAGGAAGTAGCCCAGGAAATAGTGGATACATTGGTGATAAATTCTCAAACCTCTTTGGATACTGGATTAGTTGCTGAGGATTGGAGGGAGGCCAACGTAACACCACCATTTAAGAAGGGAGAGAGAGAGAAATCGGAAACTATAGACCAGTAGGCCTGACATTGGTTATTAAAGATGAAATTGCAGAATATTTGGAAAGTAGTGTAATCATCGCACAAAGTCAGCATGGGTTTGTGAAGGGGAAATCATGACTGATGAATCTAATAGAGTTTTTTGAGGATGTAACCAGTAGAGTGGATGGGGGAGAACAAGTGGGTGTGGAATATCGGGACTTTAGTGAGGCGTTTGATAAGGCAAGCATATAAACTTAAAGAGCACATTAAAGGAGGTATGGTCTTAAGCTGGATAGAGAATTGGTTGACGGACAGGAAGCAAAGAGTAGGAATAAATGGGTTGTTTTCAGAATGGCAGCCAGTGACTAGTGGGGTACCGCAGGGCTCAGTGCAGGAGCCGCAGTTGTTTACGATATATATCAACAACTTAGATGTTGGAATAGATAGCCGTATCTCGCAATTTGCAGACGATACAAAGTTGGGTGGCAGGGTGGAGGATGCGAAGAGAGGGCAGGGTGATTTGGACAAGTTAGGCGAGTGGTCCAGGATGTGGCAGACGCAGTATGTGGATAAATGCAAAGTTATCCACTTTGGAGGTCAGAACAGGAAAAAGGATTATTATTTAAATGGTATCTGTTTAGGAAAAGGGGAGATACAGCGAGACTTGGGTGTTGCTGTGCATCAGTCGGTGAAAGTGGGCGTGCAGGTGCAGGAGGCAGTGAGGAGGACGAATGGTATGTTGGTTTCCATAGCAAGAGGATTTGAGTCAGGAGTATGGAGATCCTGCTGCAGCTGTACAGGGTCTTGGTGAGGCCACACCTGGAGTACTGCGTGCAGTTTTGGTCGCCTTAACTGAGGAAGGATATCCTTGCCTTTGAGGGGTTGCAGAGAAGGTTCATGAGGCGGATACTGGGGATGGAGGGACTCGACTAAGAACAAAGCTGAATAGAGTAGGCTTGTATTCGCTGGAATTTAGAAGATTGAGGGGGGATCTTATAGAAACATAAAATTCTTAAGGGTTTAAACAGATTAGACGCAGGAATGTTGTTTTAAACGCTGGAGAAAAACCAGAACAAAACAGATATATATCGTAAACAATTGCGGCCATAGTTTAAGAATAAGGGGGTGGTTTTTTAGGACTGAGATGAGGAAAATTTTCTTATCTCAGAGAGAGGTAAATGTGTGGAATTCTTTGTCACAGGATGTAGTTGAGGCCATATCATAATGAATGGTGGTGTAGGCTTTAAGGGCCAAATGGCCTACTCCTACACCTATTGCTATGTTTCTATTTTAATCATTCAGCATTTTGCTACCTGGTGTGACAATACTAAAACCAGTTACAAAAGGACATCTGTTTCTGCTGAGTGGAGGAATGTTCAGAGGAGATGAACGAGATATGTTTTTTGACACCAATATTTGTGGAGTCCTGGAAAGATTTGCCACTCACGGTGAGGGGGTTTCCTTGAATGGTGACAATCATCCATGATGGCCATATGGATGGAGTAAAAATATGTTGAGGTATCTAGGTGAGAGAAAATTAGATTGTTGTGGTGTACTTTTACATATATATGCACAAATATTGGGATGAATGGCTGGTCTATGTTAGGTATTTGTGGGAAATGTGAAGAAAAAACAGAAGCTACAAATTCAATTGTCATTTGACATCCTTCCAATAAACAACTGCAGATCATTCTCTGAGGAAATTCAAAACAGAGTTGAAAATAATCAAGAGACTCTTTGGACAAAATAGTTCCTGATGACTGAGCTGCTCTCAATTAAATAACGTGGACAGGCAGGACTTGGTCAACCAGTCTGTGAGACCATCACTGTCAACTCGAAGCACTGACATCACAGGAGTTCAGAAGAGATAGAGAAGAGATTTGTTGCAGTGTTTGGAGTGGAGGATAAGTGATAATTGCACAATCATTACTCTATGCAAGGAATGATAATACGCAGGCGTTGAGAGTGTCTCCTGGAATGGCTTGACGAGGTTTACACTATGAATCATTGAGTTGGAAGCTCAACAAGATTTCTAAGAGAGAGGCAGGGGCCCATAATTTTGCACCAACAACTTGCAATGATTAGAGCTATGTTCCTTGACTTATTGGGTGTGCAGAATGTTAAATGACGATGTTTCGGTTGAGGGCCGTATAAATCACGAGTCCAGATGTTTATCAGTTTCAATGAAAAGCCTTCACTTGAAATTATGCCGTGTTTAATTTCTTGTAAATTAACTCTCTCAGCCTGAATCTACACAGAAATGCATTTCCACTGTGTGGACATACTGCTGAAATCATGAACTGGGATTCATCTTGACAACCTAAATCATTTGGAGATTCAACTCTGGTTGGCAGCAGATATTGCTGTCGATCTGTTTTCAATGGATCATAAAACTCCGCCAAGGTAACTGATCCACTTACCTGCTGGCATTTTTTGTCTGTCATTTTCACAGGTACAGATTGAAGATGCTGTTGGTGCTGGAGATACTGTCATTAGTGATGCAGTCGTTGCGGTTTCGACGGTGCTGGTGGTACTTTCACATCTTCCTTTATATTTCAGAACTTCACAATTGTCCATACACGGAGTGAAGTTACAGAGGGCAGATTTTCCTGAAGAAGTCACAATCGCCTGATCTGGAGGCAGAGTAATGATAATGAGTTAATGGTCTTACACTTTGTGCAATGTACATAAGCACGGAAATTCGTCCTTGATGTAGAAAATGGGATTTTGTATAAAATAATATGAGAATATATCCCTATTAAAATTTTGAAAATTGTATTCATCTGCAATGAGTTAATATGCAGCTCCATAAAAAATGGGTAGACCACCCTTAGAATATTGTCTTCAGTAGCAGTTTATCACTGCAGAAAAGGGGTACTTGCTTTGGAATGGATCCAGAGGAGTTTCAATCGAATGCACCTGGGTCAGAGCACATGTCGTATGAAGCAAGGAGAACAGGTTTTGGGATTTTCCTTGGGAGAGTCAAAGGATGAGAAATGAAATCACAGAGGAACACAACTTTATGAATAATCAAAGATTTTGAACTTGAAGATGGGTAACTTTGATGGTATGAGATGTGAATTGGCTAAAATAGATAGGCAAATTGTACTTAAAGGACTAACAGCAGAAAACCAATGACAGTAATTTAAGGATAGCTTGGAGCAAGTGCAGAAAATGTACATCCAAGGTTGTACAAAGAATATATCGAAGAGTATAGCGCATCCGTGCATAACAAGGGAGATGCGAGAGAGTGTCAAATCCAAAGAATGAGCTGACAAATTAGCCAAAAAAAAAATAATATCCCTGATGATTGGGTGAAATTCAGAGTTCTAAAGAGGGAGACAAAATTATTAAAGGGATTATGAGAGGAAGCTGGCAGGGAACTTAAAAAATGACTGTAAATGCTTTTATTGATACGTTAAGAGGATGATGTTAGTTAAGACAAATGTGTGTCTGTGGCAGACAGAAACGGGTAAGTTGACGATGGAGAACAAGGGTATGGCATTGAATGACTATTTTAGTTCTGTCTTCATCAAGGAAGACATAACTAATCACCAGGAAATTATTCAGGATCTGGGATCTATTGTGACGGAGGGACTAAAGGAAATAATTGTAAGTCGAGAAGTTGTATTAGTTAAATTGCAGGGATTTTTTGGCTTGGCTTCGCGGACGAAGATTTATGGAGGGGGTAAAAGTCCACGTCAGCTGCAGGCTCGTTTGTGGCTGACAAGTCCGATGCGGGACAGGCAGACATGGTTGCAGCGGCTGCAGGGGAAAATGGGTTGGTTGGGGTTGGGTGTTGGGTTTTTCCTCCTTTGCCTTTTGTCAGTGAGGTGGGCTCTGCGGTCTTCTTCAAAGGAGGTTGCCTCCCGCCAAACTGTGAGGCGCCAAGATGCACGGTTTGAGGCGATATCAGCCCACTGGCGGTGGTCAATGTGGCAGGCACCAAGAGATTTCTTTAGGCAGTCCTTGTACCTTTTGTTTGGTGCACATCTGTCACGGTGGCCAGTGGAGAGCTCGCCATATAACATGATCTTGGGAAGGCGATGGTCCTCCATTCTGGAGACGTGACCCATCCAGCGCAGCTGGATCTTCAGCAGCGTGGACTCGATACTGTCGACCTCTGCCATCTCGAGTACTTCGACGTTAGGGATGAAAGCGCTCCAATGGATGTTGAGGATGGAGCGGAGACAACGCTGGTGGAAGCGTTCTAGGAGCCGTAGGTGATGCCGGTAGAGTACCCATGATTCGGAGCCGAACAGGAGTGTGGGTATGACAACGGCTCTGTATACGCTTATCTTTGTGAGGTTTTTCAGTTGGCTGTTTTTCCAGACTCTTTTGTGTAGTCTTCCAAAGGCGGATAAATCCACGAGGCCTGATAGTCTGCATCCGAGAGTGCTGAAGGAAGTAGCCCAGGAAATAGTGGATACATTGGTGATAAATTCTCAAACCTCTTTGGATACTGGATTAGTTGCTGAGGATTGGAGGGAGGCCAACGTGACACCACCATTTAAGAAGGGAGAGAGAGAGAAATCGGAAACTATAGACCAGTAGGCCTGACATTGGTTATTAAAGATGAAATTGCAGAATATTTGGAAAGTAGTGTAATCATCGCACAAAGTCAGCATGGCTTTGTGAAGGGGAAATCATGACTGATGAATCTAATAGAGTTTTTTGAGGATGTAACCAGTAGAGTGGATGGGGGAGAACAAGTGGGTGTGGAATATCGGGACTTTAGTGAGGCGTTTGATAAGGCAAGCATATAAACTTAAAGAGCACATTATAGGAGGTATGGTCTTAAGCTGGATAGAGAATTGGTTGACGGACAGGAAGCAAAGAGTAGGAATAAATGGGTTGTTTTCAGAATGGCAGCCAGTGACTAGTGGGGTACCGCAGGGCTCAGTGCAGGAGCCGCAGTTGTTTACGATATATATCAACAACTTAGATGTTGGAATAGATAGCCGTATCTCGCAATTTGCAGACGATACAAAGTTGGGTGGCAGGGTGGAGGATGCGAGGAGAGGGCAGGGTGATTTGGACAAGTTAGGCGAGTGGTCCAGGATGTGGCAGACGCAGTATGTGGATAAATGCAAAGTTATCCACTTTGGAGGTAAGAACAGGAAAAAGGATTATTATTTAAATGGTATCTGTTTAGGAAAAGGGGAGATACAGCGAGACTTGGGTGTTGCTGTGCATCAGTCGGTGAAAGTGGGCGTGCAGGTGCAGGAGGCAGTGAGGAGGACGAATGGTATGTTGGTTTCCATAGCAAGAGGATTTGAGTCAGGAGTATGGAGATCCTGCTGCAGCTGTACAGGGTCTTGGTGAGGCCACACCTGGAGTACTGCATGCAGTTTTGGTCGCCTTAACTGAGGAAGGATATCCTTGCCTTTGAGGGGTTGCAGAGAAGGTTCATGAGGCGGATACTGGGGATGGAGGGACTCGACTAAGAACAAAGCTGAATAGAGTAGGCTTGTATTCGCTGGAATGTAGAAGATTGAGGGGGGATCTTATAGAAACATAAAATTCTTAAGGGTTTAAACAGATTAGACGCAGGAATGTTGTTTTAAACGCTGGAGAAAAACCAGAACAAGACAGATATATATCGTAAACAATTGCGGCCATAGTTTAAGGATAAGGGGGTGGTTTTTTAGGACTGAGATGAGGAAAATTTTCTTATCTCAGAGAGAGGTAAATGTGTGGAATTCTTTGTCACAGGATGTAGTTGAGGCCATATCATAATGAATGGTGGTGTAGGCTTTAAGGGCCAAATGGCCTACTCCTACACCTATTGCTATGTTTCTATTTTAATCATTCAGCATTTTGCTACCTGGTGTGACAATACTAAAACCAGTTACAAAAGGACATCTGTTTCTGCTGAGTGGAGGAATGTTCAGAGGAGATGAACGAGATATGTTTTTTGACACCAATATTTGTGGAGTCCTGGAAAGATTTGCCACTCACGGTGAGGGGGTTTCCTTGAATGGTGACAATCATCCATGATGGCCATATGGATGGAGTAAAAATATGTTGAGGTATCTAGGTGAGAGAAAATTAGATTGTTGTGGTGTACTTTTACATATATATGCACAAATATTGGGATGAATGGCTGGTCTATGTTAGGTATTTGTGGGAAATGTGAAGAAAAAACAGAAGCTACAAATTCAATTGTCATTTGACATCCTTCCAATAAACAACTGCAGATCATTCTCTGAGGAAATTCAAAACAGAGTTGAAAATAATCAAGAGACTCTTTGGACAAAATAGTTCCTGATGACTGAGCTGCTCTCAGTTAAATATCGTGGACAGGCAGGACTTGGTCAACCAGTCTGTGAGACCATCACTGTCAACTCGAAGCACTGACATCACAGGAGTTCAGAAGAGATAGAGAAGAGATTTGTTGCTGTGTTTGGAGTGGAGGATAAGTGATAATTGCACAATCATTACTCTATGCAAGGAATGATAATACGCAGGCGATGAGAGTGTCTCCTGGAATGGCTTTTTTTTTATTTTTTAAATTTTTTATTTTTCACACCATAAATCACATTAGCCATGATATACACTATTTCTTTTTCACACATATACAGTGACTTTTTCTCCCCCCCCTTTCCTCCCAAACCACCCCCCCACCCCCCCCTCTCATCCATTTTAGTTATACAATCTAGGTTGCATTAAGTCAGTCAGACAATGTTGTCATTCAACAAAATTACACCAGAAATTCTACTGAGTCCATTCTTTTCTTTCCTTCTCCTTCCATCAACTTAGGTAATGTTTGTCCCCGGTAGGTTTTCGCTATTGTATTTAATGTAAGGCTCCTATACTTGTTCGAATATTTCAATATTATTTCTTAACCTATATGTTAATTTTTCTAATGGAATACATTTATTCATTTAAATTTAGTAGTTTCTTCCTTTTAATTTGGTTATGTATTCCATTAATATTTAAAGACATATAGTTCAGCGTAGCCCTTTTATATTTTGTTTATCTTCTCTTTCCGTTTTTCCATCATTACCTTTCCTCCTTTTCCATTTCTGTTTTCTTATTTTCAACTCTTTATAAGACAACATTCCTACAACATCCAACATTTTCCTTATTCTCCTATTTCTATCTTATTTATCCCCAATCTCCCCTTCACCTCCTGAGTTGTCCTTTATCCCTTGTCGGACAACCACATCTCCCCTCTCCATTTGGATTTGCGAATCCACTCGCAAGCGTCAACTGATTTTGCAGTGACCGCTATTTCCCCCCACCCCGCCTCCCCCAGAAAAGATTTCACTTTTCATATGTCACAAAGGTCACTCTTTTAATTCCCTCCTTATTCTCTCTATTCCATTACCTTCCCTTATTAATTCTTGTCTATACTATCTATATTTTCCTCTAAGTACAGATACATTCATGTATGCTCATTGTCTCTATTCACTCTTATACCTCTTTACCCGCATACATATCAATCGTGATCATTTTTACTCTCATTACCTGTCTTCATCCCTCAGTCTATTTTTGTCTTTACCCACATACATATCAATCGTGATCATTTTAACTCTCATTACCCGTCTTCCTCCCTCAGTCTATTTTTGTAATTGTTCTGCAAATTTTCGTGCTTCTTCTGGATCCGAGAATAGTCTGTTTTGTTGTCCTGGAATAAATATTTTCAATACTGCTGGATGGTTTAGTATAAATTTATACCCTTTCTTCCATAAAATCGCCTTTGCTGTATTGAACTCTTTTCTCTTCTTTAGGAGTTCAAAACTTATATCTGGATATATGAAGATTTTTTGCCCTTTATACTCCAGTGGTTTGTTGCCCTCTCTTACTTTTTCCATTGTCTTCTCCAGTACCTTTTCTCTTGTAGTATATCTTAGGAATTTTACTACAATAGATCTTGGTTTTTGTTGTGGTTGTGGTTTAGAGGCCAATACTCTATGTGCCCTTTCTATTTCCATTTCTTGCTGTTGTTCTGGACATCCTAGGGTCTTAGGGATCCACTCTTTTATAAACTCCCTCATATTCTTGCCTTCTTCATCTTCCTTAAGGCCCACTATCTTTATGTTATTTCTTCTGTTATGGTTTTCCATTGCATCTATTTTTTGAGCTAGTAGTTCTTGTGTCTCTTTAGTTTTTTTATTAGATTTCTCCAATTTCTTTTTTAAGTCTTCTACCTCCATTTCTGCTGCTACTGCCCGCTCTTCCATCTTGTCCATTTTCTTTCCCATTTCTGTTAAGGTCATCTCCATTTTATTTATTTTCTCTTCTGTGTTGTTTATTCTTTTTCTTAAATCCTTAAATTCCTGTGTTTGCCATTCTTTAAATGACTCCATGTATCCTTTAATAAGAGCAAGTATATCCTTTACCTTGCCTTTCTTTTCTTCTTCTATTTCCCTGTACTCTTCCTCTTCCTCTTCTTCTTCCTCTGGGTTGACCATCTGTTGTTTCTTTGGTGCCCTTTCCTCCTCTTCTTTCTTGTTTCTATTGTCTTCTGTGGTCTCTTCTTGCTGCAGGTGTTTTGCAGCTGTCGTTGCCGGCTGTGGAGATCGACTCCCCAGCTGGTCCACCCTCCCGTCGGTGTGTTTTTTTTCATTCGCATCGCGCACTTTTACTCGGCTCTGCGAGCCATTTTTGCAGTCCATTATTTACCGACCTGAGGGAGCGGGTTTCTCTCTCCGCAGCGGGCCTCTTCGGACAGGTAAGGCCTTCACCTTTTTCCTCATTTGTCTTCTCTTCCTCTCTTCTTACCGTTGCTTTCGATGTTTCTTTTTTTGTCGCCATCTTCTTTCCACCTTTATACTCACTTTTCTGTAACTTTTATTTCTGTGCCTTTGTGTTTTCCTTTGTTTTTCCCGACTTTTCTGGAGAGGGCTGGAGTTCACCGTCCGGCCACTACGCCATCACGTGACTCCCCTTCTCCTGGAATGGCTTGACGAGGTTTACACTATGAATCATTGAGTTGGAAGCTCAACAAGATTTCTAAGAGAGAGGCAGGGGCCCATAATTTTGCACCAACAACTTGCAATGATTAGAGCTATGTTCCTTGACTTATTGGGTGTGCAGAATGTTAAATGACGATGTTTCGGTTGAGGGCCGTATAAATCACGAGTCCAGATGTTTATCAGTTTCAATGAAAGCCTTCACTTGAAATTATGCCATGTTTAATTTCTTGTAAATTAACTCTCTCAGCCTGAATCTACACAGAAATGCATTTCCACTGTGTGGACATACTGCTGAAATCATGAACTGGGATTCATCTTGACAACCTAAATCATTTGGAGATTCAACTCTGGTTGGCAGCAGATATTGCTGTCGATCTGTTTTCAATGGATCATAAAACTCCGCCAAGGTAACTGATCCACTTACCTGCTGGCATTTTTTGTCTGTCATTTTCACAGGTACAGATTGAAGATGCTGTTGGTGCTGGAGATACTGTCATTAGTGATGCAGTCGTTGCGGTTTCGACGGTGCTGGTGGTACTTTCACATCTTCCTTTATACTTCAGAACTTCACAATTGTCCATACACGGAGTGAAGTTACAGAGGGCAGATTTTCCTGAAGAAGTCACAATCGCCTGATCTGGAGGCAGAGTAATGATAATGAGTTAATGGTCTTACACTTTGTGCAATGTACATAAGCACGGAAATTCGTCCTTGATGTAGAAAATGGGATTTTGTATAAAATAATATGAGAATATATCCCTATTAAAATTTTGAAAATTGTATTCATCTGCAATGAGTTAATATGCAGCTCCATAAAAAATGGGTAGACCACCCTTAGAATATTGTCTTCAGTAGCGGTTTATCACTGCAGAAAAGGGGTACTTGCTTTGGAATGGATCCAGAGGAGTTTCAATCGAATGCACCTGGGTCAGAGCACATGTCGTATGAAGCAAGGAGAACAGGTTTTGGGATTTTCCTTGGGAGAGTCAAAGGATGAGAAATGAAATCACAGAGGAACACAACTTTATGAATAATCAAAGATTTTGAACTTGAAGATGGGTAACTTTGATAGTATGAGATGTGAATTGGCTAAAATAGATAGGCAAATTGTACTTAAAGGGCTAACAGCAGAAAACCAATGACAGTAATTTAAGGATAGCTTGGAGCAAGTGCAGAAAATGTACATCCCAGGTTGTACAAAGAATATATCGAAGAGTATAGCGCATCCGTGCATAACAAGGGAGATGCGAGAGAGTGTCAAATCCAAAGAATGAGATGACAAATTAGCCAAAAAAAAAATAATATCCCTGATGATTGGGTGAAATTCAGAGTTCTAAAGAGGGAGACAAAATTATTAAAGGGATTATGAGAGGAAGCTGGCAGGGAACTTAAAAAATGACTGTAAATGCTTTTATTGATACGTTAAGAGGATGATGTTAGTTAAGACAAATGTGTGTCTGTGGCAGACAGAAACGGGTAAGTTGACGATGGAGAACAAGGGTATGGCATTGAATGACTATTTTAGTTCTGTCTTCATCAAGGAAGACATAACTAATCACCAGGAAATTATTCAGGATCTGGGATCTATTGTGACGGAGGGACTAAAGGAAATAATTGTAAGTCGAAAAGTTGTATTAGTTAAATTGCAGGGATTCTTTGGCTTGGCTTGGCGGACGAAGATTTATGGAGGGGGTAAAAGTCCACGTCAGCTGCAGGCTCGTTTGTGGCTGACAAGTCCGATGCGGGACAGGCAGACACGGTTGCAACGGCTGCAGGGGAAAATTGGTTGGTTGGGGTTGGGTGTTGGGTTTTTCCTCCTTTGCCTTTTGTCAGTGAGGTGGGCTCTGCGGTCTTCTTCAAAGGAGGTTGCCTCCCGCCAAACTGTGAGGCGTCAAGATGCACGGTTTGAGGCGATATCAGCCCACTGGCGGTGGTCAATGTGGCAGGCACCAAGAGATTTCTTTAGGCAGTCCTTGTACCTTTTCTTTGGTGCACCTCTGTCACGGTGGCCAGTGGAGAGCTCGCCATATAACATGATCTTGGGAAGGCGATGGTCCTCCATTCTGGAGACGTGACCCATCCAGCGCAGCTGGATCTTCAGCAGCGTAGACTCGATGCTATCGACCTCTGCCATCTCGAGTACTTCGACGTTAGGGATGAAAGCGCTAAAAATGGATGTTGAGGATGGAGCGAAGACAACGCTGGTGGAAGCGTTCTAGGTGCCTTAGGTGATGCCGGAAGAGTACCCATGATTCGGAGCCGAACAGGAGTGTGGGTATGACAACGGCTCTGTATACGCTTATCTTTGTGAGGTTTTTCAGTTGGTTGTTTTTCCAGACTCTTTTGTGTAGTCTTCCAAAGGCGGATAAATCCACGAGGCCTGATAGTCTGCATCCAAGAGTGCTGAAGGAAGTAGCCCAGGAAATAGTGGATACATTGGTGATAAATTCTCAAACCTCTTTGGATACTGGATTAGTTGCTGAGGATTGGAGGGGGGCCAACGTAACCCCACCATTTAAGAAGGGAGAGAGAGAGAAATCGGAAACTATAGACCAGTAGGCCTGACATTGGTTATTAAAGATGCAATTGCAGAATATTTGGAAAGTAGTGTAATCATCGCACAAAGTCAGCATGGGTTTGTGAAGGGGAAATCATGACTGATGAATCTAATAGAGTTTTTTGAGGATGTAACCAGTAGAGTGGATGGGGGAGAACAAGTGGGTGTGGAATATCGGGACTTTAGTGAGGCGTTTGATAAGGCAAGCATATAAACTTAAAGAGCACATTATAGGAGGTATGGTCTTAAGATGGATAGAGAATTGGTTGACGGACAGGAAGCAAAGAGTAGGAATAAATGGGTTGTTTTCAGAATGGCAGCCAGTGACTAGTGGGGTACCGCAGGGCTCAGTGCAGGAGCCGCAGTTGTTTACGATATATATCTCAACAACTTAGATGTTGGAATAGATAGCCGTATCTCGCAATTTGCAGACGATACAAAGTTGGGTGGCAGGGTTAGCTGTGTGGAGGATGCTAGGAGAGGGCAGGGTGATTTGGACAAGTTAGGCAAGTGGTCCAGGATGTGGCAGACGCAGTATGTGGATAAATGCAAAGTTATCCACTTTGGAGGTAAGAACAGGAAAAAGGATTATTATTTAAATGGTATCTGTTTAGGAAAAGGGGAGATACAGCGAGACTTGGGTGTTGCTGTGCATCAGTCGGTGAAAGTGGGCGTGCAGGTGCAGGAGGCAGTGAGGAGGACGAATGGTATGTTGGTTTCCATAGCAAGAGGATTTGAGTCAGGAGTATGGAGATCCTGCTGCAGCTGTACAGGGTCTTGGTGAGGCCACACCTGGAGTACTGCGTGCAGTTTTGGTCGCCTTAACTGAGGAAGGATATCCTTGCCTTTGAGGGGTTGCAGAGAAGGTTCATGAGGCGGATACTGGGGATGGAGGGACTCGACTAAGAACAAAGCTGAATAGAGTAGGCTTGTATTCGCTGGAATTTAGAAGATTGAGGGGGGATCTTATAGAAACATAAAATTCTTAAGGGTTTAAACAGATTAGACGCAGGAATGTTGTTTTAAACGCTGGAGAAAAATCAGAACAAAACAGATATATATCGTAAACAATTGCGGCCATAGTTTAAGGATAAGGGGGTGGTTTTTTAGGACTGAGATGAGGAAAATTTTCTTATCTCAGAGAGAGGTAAATGTGTGGAATTCTTTGTCACAGGATGTAGTTGAGGCCAGTTCCCTGTCAATATCATAATGAATGGTGGTGTAGGCTTGAAGGGCCAAATGGCCTACACCTACACCTATTTCTATGTTTCTATTTTAATCATTCAGCATTTTGCTACCTGGTGTGACAATACTAAAACCAGATATAAAAGGACATCTGTTTCTGCTGAGTGGAGGAATGTTCAGAGGAGATGAACGAGATATGTTTTTTGACACCAATATTTCTGGAGTCCTGGAAAGATTTGCCACTCACGGTGAGGGGGTTTCCTTGAATGGTGACAATCATCCATGATGGCCATATGGATGGAATAAAAATATGTTGAGGTATCTAGGTGAGAGAAAATTAGATTCTTGTGGTGTACTTTTACATATATATGCACAAATATTGGGATGAATGGCTGGTCTATGTTAGGTATTTGTGGGAAATGTGAAGAAAAAACAGAAGCTACAAAATCAATTGTCATTTGACATCCTTCCAATAAACAACTGCAGATCATTCTCTGAGGAAATTCAAAACAGAGTTGAAAATAATCAAGAGACTCTTTGGACAAAATAGTTCCTGATGACTGAGCTGCTCTCAATTAAATAACGTGGACAGGCAGGACTTGGTCAACCAGTCTGTGAGACCATCACTGTCAACTCGAAGCACTGACATCACAGGAGTTCAGAAGAGATAGAGAAGAGATTTGTTGCAGTGTTTGGAGTGGAGGATAAGTGATAATTGCACAATCATTACTCTATGCAAGGAATGATAATACGCAGGCGATGAGAGTGTCTCCTGGAATGGCTTGACGAGGTTTACACTATGAATCATTGAGTTGGAAGCTCAACAAGATTTCTAAGAGAGAGGCAGGGGCCCATAATTTTGCACCAACAACTTGCAATGATTAGAGCTATGTTCCTTGACTTATTGGGTGTGCAGAATGTTAAATGACGATGTTTCGGTTGAGGGCCGTATAAATCACGAGTCCAGATGTTTATCAGTTTCAATGAAAAGCCTTCACTTGAAATTATGCCATGTTTAATTTCTTGTAAATTAACTCTCTCAGCCTGAATCTACACAGAAATGCATTTCCACTGTGTGGACATACTGCTGAAATCATGAACTGGGATTCATCTTGACAACCTAAATCATTTGGAGATTCAACTCTGGTTGGCAGCAGATATTGCTGTCGATCTGTTTTCAATGGATCATAAAACTCCGCCAAGGTAACTGATCCACTTACCTGCTGGCATTTTTTGTCTGTCATTTTCACAGGTACAGATTGAAGATGCTGTTGGTGCTGGAGATACTGTCATTAGTGATGCAGTCGTTGCGGTTTCGACGGTGCTGGTGGTACTTTCACATCTTCCTTTATACTTCAGAACTTCACAATTGTCCATACACGGAGTGAAGTTACAGAGGGCAGATTTTCCTGAAGAAGTCACAATCGCCTGATCTGGAGGCAGAGTAATGATAATGAGTTAATGGTCTTACACTTTGTGCAATGTACATAAGCACGGAAATTCGTCCTTGATGTAGAAAATGGGATTTTGTATAAAATAATATGAGAATATATCCCTATTAAAATTTTGAAAATTGTATTCATCTGCAATGAGTTAATATGCAGCTCCATAAAAAATGGGTAGACCACCCTTAGAATATTGTCTTCAGTAGCGGTTTATCACTGCAGAAAAGGGGTACTTGCTTTGGAATGGATCCAGAGGAGTTTCAATCGAATGCACCTGGGTCAGAGCACATGTCGTATGAAGCAAGGAGAACAGGTTTTGGGATTTTCCTTGGGAGAGTCAAAGGATGAGAAATGAAATCACAGAGGAACACAACTTTATGAATAATCAAAGATTTTGAACTTGAAGATGGGTAACTTTGATAGTATGAGATGTGAATTGGCTAAAATAGATAGGCAAATTGTACTTAAAGGGCTAACAGCAGAAAACCAATGACAGTAATTTAAGGATAGCTTGGAGCAAGTGCAGAAAATGTACATCCCAGGTTGTACAAAGAATATATCGAAGAGTATAGCGCATCCGTGCATAACAAGGGAGATGCGAGAGAGTGTCAAATCCAAAGAATGAGATGACAAATTAGCCAAAAAAAAAATAATATCCCTGATGATTGGGTGAAATTCAGAGTTCTAAAGAGGGAGACAAAATTATTAAAGGGATTATGAGAGGAAGCTGGCAGGGAACTTAAAAAATGACTGTAAATGCTTTTATTGATACGTTAAGAGGATGATGTTAGTTAAGACAAATGTGTGTCTGTGGCAGACAGAAACGGGTAAGTTGACGATGGAGAACAAGGGTATGGCATTGAATGACTATTTTAGTTCTGTCTTCATCAAGGAAGACATAACTAATCACCAGGAAATTATTCAGGATCTGGGATCTATTGTGACGGAGGGACTAAAGGAAATAATTGTAAGTCGAGAAGTTGTATTAGTTAAATTGCAGGGATTCTTTGGCTTGGCTTCGCGGACGAAGATTTATGGAGGGGGTAAAAGTCCACGTCAGCTGCAGGCTCGTTTGTGGCTGACAAGTCCGATGCGGGACAGGCAGACACGGTTGCAGCGGCTGCAGGGGAAAATTGGTTGGTTGGGGTTGGGTGTTGGGTTTTTCCTCCTTTGCCTTTTGTCAGTGAGGTGGGCTCTGCGGTCTTCTTCAAAGGAGGTTGCCTCCCGCCAAACTATGAGGCGTCAAGATGCACGGTTTGAGGCGATATCAGACCACTGGCGGTGGTCAATGTGGCAGGCACCAAGAGATTTCTTTAGGCAGTTCTTGTACCTTTTCTTTGGTGCACCTCTGTCACAGTGGCCAGTGGAGAGCTCGCCATATAACATGATCTTGGGAAGGCGATGGTCCTCCATTCTGGAGACGTGACCCATCCAGCGCAGCTGGATCTTCAGCAGCGTGGACTCGATGCTGTCGACCTCTGCCATCTCGAGTACTTCGACGTTAGGGATGAAAGCGCTCCAATGGATGTTGAGGATGGAGCGGAGACAACGCTGGTGGAAGCGTTCTAGGAGCCGTAGGTGATGCCGGTAGAGTACCCATGATTCGGAGCCGAACAGGAGTGTGGGTATGACAACGGCTCTGTATACGCTTATCTTTGTGAGGTTTTTCAGTTGGTTGTTTTTCCAGACTCTTTTGTGTAGTCTTCCAAAGGCGGATAAATCCACGAGGCCTGATAGTCTGCATCCAAGAGTGCTGAAGGAAGTAGCCCAGGAAATAGTGGATACATTGGTGATAAATTCTCAAACCTCTTTGGATACTGGATTAGTTGCTGAGGATTGGAGGGGGGCCAACGTAACCCCACCATTTAAGAAGGGAGAGAGAGAGAAATCGGAAACTATAGACCAGTAGGCCTGACATTGGTTATTAAAGATGCAATTGCAGAATATTTGGAAAGTAGTGTAATCATCGCACAAAGTCAGCATGGGTTTGTGAAGGGGAAATCATGACTGATGAATCTAATAGAGTTTTTTGAGGATGTAACCAGTAGAGTGGATGGGGGAGAACAAGTGGGTGTGGAATATCGGGACTTTAGTGAGGCGTTTGATAAGGCAAGCATATAAACTTAAAGAGCACATTATAGGAGGTATGGTCTTAAGATGGATAGAGAATTGGTTGACGGACAGGAAGCAAAGAGTAGGAATAAATGGGTTGTTTTCAGAATGGCAGCCAGTGACTAGTGGGGTACCGCAGGGCTCAGTGCAGGAGCCGCAGTTGTTTACGATATATATCTCAACAACTTAGATGTTGGAATAGATAGCCGTATCTCGCAATTTGCAGACGATACAAAGTTGGGTGGCAGGGTTAGCTGTGTGGAGGATGCTAGGAGAGGGCAGGGTGATTTGGACAAGTTAGGCAAGTGGTCCAGGATGTGGCAGACGCAGTATGTGGATAAATGCAAAGTTATCCACTTTGGAGGTCAGAACAGGAAAAAGGATTATTATTTAAATGGTATCTGTTTAGGAAAAGGGGAGATACAGCGAGACTTGGGTGTTGCTGTGCATCAGTCGGTGAAAGTGGGCGTGCAGGTGCAGGAGGCAGTGAGGAGGACGAATGGTATGTTGGTTTCCATAGCAAGAGGATTTGAGTCAGGAGTATGGAGATCCTGCTGCAGCTGTACAGGGTCTTGGTGAGGCCACACCTGGAGTACTGCGTGCAGTTTTGGTCGCCTTAACTGAGGAAGGATATCCTTGCCTTTGAGGGGTTGCAGAGAAGGTTCATGAGGCGGATACTGGGGATGGAGGGACTCGACTAAGAACAAAGCTGAATAGAGTAGGCTTGTATTCGCTGGAATTTAGAAGATTGAGGGGGGATCTTATAGAAACATAAAATTCTTAAGGGTTTAAACAGATTAGACGCAGGAATGTTGTTTTAAACGCTGGAGAAAAATCAGAACAAAACAGATATATATCGTAAACAATTGCGGCCATAGTTTAAGGATAAGGGGGTGGTTTTTTAGGACTGAGATGAGGAAAATTTTCTTATCTCAGAGAGAGGTAAATGTGTGGAATTCTTTGTCACAGGATGTAGTTGAGGCCAGTTCCCTGTCAATATCATAATGAATGGTGGTGTAGGCTTGAAGGGCCAAATGGCCTACACCTACACCTATTTCTATGTTTCTATTTTAATCATTCAGCATTTTGCTACCTGGTGTGACAATACTAAAACCAGATATAAAAGGACATCTGTTTCTGCTGAGTGGAGGAATGTTCAGAGGAGATGAACGAGATATGTTTTTTGACACCAATATTTCTGGAGTCCTGGAAAGATTTGCCACTCACGGTGAGGGGGTTTCCTTGAATGGTGACAATCATCCATGATGGCCATATGGATGGAATAAAAATATGTTGAGGTATCTAGGTGAGAGAAAATTAGATTCTTGTGGTGTACTTTTACATATATATGCACAAATATTGGGATGAATGGCTGGTCTATGTTAGGTATTTGTGGGAAATGTGAAGAAAAAACAGAAGCTACAAAATCAATTGTCATTTGACATCCTTCCAATAAACAACTGCAGATCATTCTCTGAGGAAATTCAAAACAGAGTTGAAAATAATCAAGAGACTCTTTGGACAAAATAGTTCCTGATGACTGAGCTGCTCTCAATTAAATAACGTGGACAGGCAGGACTTGGTCAACCAGTCTGTGAGACCATCACTGTCAACTCGAAGCACTGACATCACAGGAGTTCAGAAGAGATAGAGAAGAGATTTGTTGCAGTGTTTGGAGTGGAGGATAAGTGATAATTGCACAATCATTACTCTATGCAAGGAATGATAATACGCAGGCGATGAGAGTGTCTCCTGGAATGGCTTGACGAGGTTTACACTATGAATCATTGAGTTGGAAGCTCAACAAGATTTCTAAGAGAGAGGCAGGGGCCCATAATTTTGCACCAACAACTTGCAATGATTAGAGCTATGTTCCTTGACTTATTGGGTGTGCAGAATGTTAAATGACGATGTTTCGGTTGAGGGCCGTATAAATCACGAGTCCAGATGTTTATCAGTTTCAATGAAAAGCCTTCACTTGAAATTATGCCATGTTTAATTTCTTGTAAATTAACTCTCTCAGCCTGAATCTACACAGAAATGCATTTCCACTGTGTGGACATACTGCTGAAATCATGAACTGGGATTCATCTTGACAACCTAAATCATTTGGAGATTCAACTCTGGTTGGCAGCAGATATTGCTGTCGATCTGTTTTCAATGGATCATAAAACTCCGCCAAGGTAACTGATCCACTTACCTGCTGGCATTTTTTGTCTGTCATTTTCACAGGTACAGATTGAAGATGCTGTTGGTGCTGGAGATACTGTCATTAGTGATGCAGTCGTTGCGGTTTCGACGGTGCTGGTGGTACTTTCACATCTTCCTTTATACTTCAGAACTTCACAATTGTCCATACACGGAGTGAAGTTACAGAGGGCAGATTTTCCTGAAGAAGTCACAATCGCCTGATCTGGAGGCAGAGTAATGATAATGAGTTAATGGTCTTACACTTTGTGCAATGTACATAAGCACGGAAATTCGTCCTTGATGTAGAAAATGGGATTTTGTATAAAATAATATGAGAATATATCCCTATTAAAATTTTGAAAATTGTATTCATCTGCAATGAGTTAATATGCAGCTCCATAAAAAATGGGTAGACCACCCTTAGAATATTGTCTTCAGTAGCGGTTTATCACTGCAGAAAAGGGGTACTTGCTTTGGAATGGATCCAGAGGAGTTTCAATCGAATGCACCTGGGTCAGAGCACATGTCGTATGAAGCAAGGAGAACAGGTTTTGGGATTTTCCTTGGGAGAGTCAAAGGATGAGAAATGAAATCACAGAGGAACACAACTTTATGAATAATCAAAGATTTTGAACTTGAAGATGGGTAACTTTGATAGTATGAGATGTGAATTGGCTAAAATAGATAGGCAAATTGTACTTAAAGGGCTAACAGCAGAAAACCAATGACAGTAATTTAAGGATAGCTTGGAGCAAGTGCAGAAAATGTACATCCCAGGTTGTACAAAGAATATATCGAAGAGTATAGCGCATCCGTGCATAACAAGGGAGATGCGAGAGAGTGTCAAATCCAAAGAATGAGATGACAAATTAGCCAAAAAAAAAATAATATCCCTGATGATTGGGTGAAATTCAGAGTTCTAAAGAGGGAGACAAAATTATTAAAGGGATTATGAGAGGAAGCTGGCAGGGAACTTAAAAAATGACTGTAAATGCTTTTATTGATACGTTAAGAGGATGATGTTAGTTAAGACAAATGTGTGTCTGTGGCAGACAGAAACGGGTAAGTTGACGATGGAGAACAAGGGTATGGCATTGAATGACTATTTTAGTTCTGTCTTCATCAAGGAAGACATAACTAATCACCAGGAAATTATTCAGGATCTGGGATCTATTGTGACGGAGGGACTAAAGGAAATAATTGTAAGTCGAGAAGTTGTATTAGTTAAATTGCAGGGATTCTTTGGCTTGGCTTCGCGGACGAAGATTTATGGAGGGGGTAAAAGTCCACGTCAGCTGCAGGCTCGTTTGTGGCTGACAAGTCCGATGCGGGACAGGCAGACACGGTTGCAGCGGCTGCAGGGGAAAATTGGTTGGTTGGGGTTGGGTGTTGGGTTTTTCCTCCTTTGCCTTTTGTCAGTGAGGTGGGCTCTGCGGTCTTCTTCAAAGGAGGTTGCCTCCCGCCAAACTATGAGGCGTCAAGATGCACGGTTTGAGGCGATATCAGACCACTGGCGGTGGTCAATGTGGCAGGCACCAAGAGATTTCTTTAGGCAGTTCTTGTACCTTTTCTTTGGTGCACCTCTGTCACAGTGGCCAGTGGAGAGCTCGCCATATAACATGATCTTGGGAAGGCGATGGTCCTCCATTCTGGAGACGTGACCCATCCAGCGCAGCTGGATCTTCAGCAGCGTGGACTCGATGCTGTCGACCTCTGCCATCTCGAGTACTTCGACGTTAGGGATGAAAGCGCTCCAATGGATGTTGAGGATGGAGCGGAGACAACGCTGGTGGAAGCGTTCTAGGAGCCGTAGGTGATGCCGGTAGAGTACCCATGATTCGGAGCCGAACAGGAGTGTGGGTATGACAACGGCTCTGTATACGCTTATCTTTGTGAGGTTTTTCAGTTGGTTGTTTTTCCAGACTCTTTTGTGTAGTCTTCCAAAGGCGGATAAATCCACGAGGCCTGATAGTCTGCATCCAAGAGTGCTGAAGGAAGTAGCCCAGGAAATAGTGGATACATTGGTGATAAATTCTCAAACCTCTTTGGATACTGGATTAGTTGCTGAGGATTGGAGGGGGGCCAACGTAACCCCACCATTTAAGAAGGGAGAGAGAGAGAAATCGGAAACTATAGACCAGTAGGCCTGACATTGGTTATTAAAGATGCAATTGCAGAATATTTGGAAAGTAGTGTAATCATCGCACAAAGTCAGCATGGGTTTGTGAAGGGGAAATCATGACTGATGAATCTAATAGAGTTTTTTGAGGATGTAACCAGTAGAGTGGATGGGGGAGAACAAGTGGGTGTGGAATATCGGGACTTTAGTGAGGCGTTTGATAAGGCAAGCATATAAACTTAAAGAGCACATTATAGGAGGTATGGTCTTAAGATGGATAGAGAATTGGTTGACGGACAGGAAGCAAAGAGTAGGAATAAATGGGTTGTTTTCAGAATGGCAGCCAGTGACTAGTGGGGTACCGCAGGGCTCAGTGCAGGAGCCGCAGTTGTTTACGATATATATCTCAACAACTTAGATGTTGGAATAGATAGCCGTATCTCGCAATTTGCAGACGATACAAAGTTGGGTGGCAGGGTTAGCTGTGTGGAGGATGCTAGGAGAGGGCAGGGTGATTTGGACAAGTTAGGCAAGTGGTCCAGGATGTGGCAGACGCAGTATGTGGATAAATGCAAAGTTATCCACTTTGGAGGTCAGAACAGGAAAAAGGATTATTATTTAAATGGTATCTGTTTAGGAAAAGGGGAGATACAGCGAGACTTGGGTGTTGCTGTGCATCAGTCGGTGAAAGTGGGCGTGCAGGTGCAGGAGGCAGTGAGGAGGACGAATGGTATGTTGGTTTCCATAGCAAGAGGATTTGAGTCAGGAGTATGGAGATCCTGCTGCAGCTGTACAGGGTCTTGGTGAGGCCACACCTGGAGTACTGCGTGCAGTTTTGGTCGCCTTAACTGAGGAAGGATATCCTTGCCTTTGAGGGGTTGCAGAGAAGGTTCATGAGGCGGATACTGGGGATGGAGGGACTCGACTAAGAACAAAGCTGAATAGAGTAGGCTTGTATTCGCTGGAATTTAGAAGATTGAGGGGGGATCTTATAGAAACATAAAATTCTTAAGGGTTTAAACAGATTAGACGCAGGAATGTTGTTTTAAACGCTGGAGAAAAATCAGAACAAAACAGATATATATCGTAAACAATTGCGGCCATAGTTTAAGGATAAGGGGGTGGTTTTTTAGGACTGAGATGAGGAAAATTTTCTTATCTCAGAGAGAGGTAAATGTGTGGAATTCTTTGTCACAGGATGTAGTTGAGGCCAGTTCCCTGTCAATATCATAATGAATGGTGGTGTAGGCTTGAAGGGCCAAATGGCCTACACCTACACCTATTTCTATGTTTCTATTTTAATCATTCAGCATTTTGCTACCTGGTGTGACAATACTAAAACCAGATATAAAAGGACATCTGTTTCTGCTGAGTGGAGGAATGTTCAGAGGAGATGAACGAGATATGTTTTTTGACACCAATATTTCTGGAGTCCTGGAAAGATTTGCCACTCACGGTGAGGGGGTTTCCTTGAATGGTGACAATCATCCATGATGGCCATATGGATGGAATAAAAATATGTTGAGGTATCTAGGTGAGAGAAAATTAGATTCTTGTGGTGTACTTTTACATATATATGCACAAATATTGGGATGAATGGCTGGTCTATGTTAGGTATTTGTGGGAAATGTGAAGAAAAAACAGAAGCTACAAAATCAATTGTCATTTGACATCCTTCCAATAAACAACTGCAGATCATTCTCTGAGGAAATTCAAAACAGAGTTGAAAATAATCAAGAGACTCTTTGGACAAAATAATTCCTGATGACTGAGCTGCTCTCAATTAAATAACGTGGACAGGCAGGACTTGGTCAACCAGTCTGTGAGACCATCACTGTCAACTCGAAGCACTGACATCACAGGAGTTCAGAAGAGATAGAGAAGAGATTTGTTGCAGTGTTTGGAGTGGAGGATAAGTGATAATTGCACAATCATTACTCTATGCAAGGAATGATAATACGCAGGCGATGAGAGTGTCTCCTGGAATGGCTTGACGAGGTTTACACTATGAATCATTGAGTTGGAAGCTCAACAAGATTTCTAAGAGAGAGGCAGGGGCCCATAATTTTGCACCAACAACTTGCAATGATTAGAGCTATGTTCCTTGACTTATTGGGTGTGCAGAATGTTAAATGACGATGTTTCGGTTGAGGGCCGTATAAATCACGAGTGCAGATGTTTATCAGTTTCAATGAAAAGCCTTCACTTGAAATTATGCCATGTTTAATTTCTTGTAAATTAACTCTCTCAGCCTGAATCTACACAGAAATGCATTTCCACTGTGTGGACATACTGCTGAAATCATGAACTGGGATTCATCTTGACAACCTAAATCATTTGGAGATTCAACTCTGGTTGGCAGCAGATATTGCTGTCGATCTGTTTTCAATGGATCATAAAACTCCGCCAAGGTAACTGATCCACTTACCTGCTGGCATTTTTTGTCTGTCATTTTCACAGGTACAGATTGAAGATGCTGTTGGTGCTGGAGATACTGTCATTAGTGATGCAGTCGTTGCGGTTTCGACGGTGCTGGTGGTACTTTCACATCTTCCTTTATACTTCAGAACTTCACAATTGTCCATACACGGAGTGAAGTTACAGAGGGCAGATTTTCCTGAAGAAGTCACAATCGCCTGATCTGGAGGCAGAGTAATGATAATGAGTTAATGGTCTTACACTTTGTGCAATGTACATAAGCACGGAAATTCGTCCTTGATGTAGAAAATGGGATTTTGTATAAAATAATATGAGAATATATCCCTATTAAAATTTTGAAAATTGTATTCATCTGCAATGAGTTAATATGCAGCTCCATAAAAAATGGGTAGACCACCCTTAGAATATTGTCTTCAGTAGCGGTTTATCACTGCAGAAAAGGGGTACTTGCTTTGGACTGGATCCAGAGGAGTTTCAATCGAATGCACCTGGGTCAGAGCACATGTCGTATGAAGCAAGGAGAACAGGTTTTGGGATTTTCCTTGGGAGAGTCAAAGGATGAGAAATGAAATCACAGAGGAACACAACTTTATGAATAATCAAAGATTTTGAACTTGAAGATGGGTAACTTTGATAGTATGAGATGTGAATTGGCTAAAATAGATAGGCAAATTGTACTTAAAGGGCTAACAGCAGAAAACCAATGACAGTAATTTAAGGATAGCTTGGAGCAAGTGCAGAAAATGTACATCCCAGGTTGTACAAAGAATATATCGAAGAGTATAGCGCATCCGTGCATAACAAGGGAGATGCGAGAGAGTGTCAAATCCAAAGAATGAGATGACAAATTAGCCAAAAAAAAAATAATATCCCTGATGATTGGGTGAAATTCAGAGTTCTAAAGAGGGAGACAAAATTATTAAAGGGATTATGAGAGGAAGCTGGCAGGGAACTTAAAAAATGACTGTAAATGCTTTTATTGATACGTTAAGAGGATGATGTTAGTTAAGACAAATGTGTGTCTGTGGCAGACAGAAACGGGTAAGTTGACGATGGAGAACAAGGGTATGGCATTGAATGACTATTTTAGTTCTGTCTTCATCAAGGAAGACATAACTAATCACCAGGAAATTATTCAGGATCTGGGATCTATTGTGACGGAGGGACTAAAGGAAATAATTGTAAGTCGAGAAGTTGTATTAGTTAAATTGCAGGGATTCTTTGGCTTGGCTTCGCGGACGAAGATTTATGGAGGGGGTAAAAGTCCACGTCAGCTGCAGGCTCGTTTGTGGCTGACAAGTCCGATGCGGGACAGGCAGACACGGTTGCAGCGGCTGCAGGGGAAAATTGGTTGGTTGGGGTTGGGTGTTGGGTTTTTCCTCCTTTGCCTTTTGTCAGTGAGGTGGGCTCTGCGGTCTTCTTCAAAGGAGGTTGCCTCCCGCCAAACTGTGAGGCGTCAAGATGCACGGTTTGAGGCGATATCAGACCACTGGCGGTGGTCAATGTGGCAGGCACCAAGAGATTTCTTTAGGCAGTTCTTGTACCTTTTCTTTGGTGCACCTCTGTCACAGTGGCCAGTGGAGAGCTCGCCATATAACATGATCTTGGGAAGGCGATGGTCCTCCATTCTGGAGACGTGACCCATCCAGCGCAGCTGGATCTTCAGCAGCGTGGACTCGATGCTGTCGACCTCTGCCATCTCGAGTACTTCGACGTTAGGGATGAAAGCGCTCCAATGGATGTTGAGGATGGAGCGGAGACAACGCTGGTGGAAGCGTTCTAGGAGCCGTAGGTGATGCCGGTAGAGTACCCATGATTCGGAGCCGAACAGGAGTGTGGGTATGACAACGGCTCTGTATACGCTTATCTTTGTGAGGTTTTTCAGTTGGTTGTTTTTCCAGACTCTTTTGTGTAGTCTTCCAAAGGCGGATAAATCCACGAGGCCTGATAGTCTGCATCCAAGAGTGCTGAAGGAAGTAGCCCAGGAAATAGTGGATACATTGGTGATAAATTCTCAAACCTCTTTGGATACTGGATTAGTTGCTGAGGATTGGAGGGGGGCCAACGTAACCCCACCATTTAAGAAGGGAGAGAGAGAGAAATCGGAAACTATAGACCAGTAGGCCTGACATTGGTTATTAAAGATGCAATTGCAGAATATTTGGAAAGTAGTGTAATCATCGCACAAAGTCAGCATGGGTTTGTGAAGGGGAAATCATGACTGATGAATCTAATAGAGTTTTTTGAGGATGTAACCAGTAGAGTGGATGGGGGAGAACAAGTGGGTGTGGAATATCGGGACTTTAGTGAGGCGTTTGATAAGGCAAGCATATAAACTTAAAGAGCACATTATAGGAGGTATGGTATTAAACTGGATAGAGAATTGGTTGAGGGAAAGGAAGCAAAGAGTAGGAATAAATGGGTTGTTTTCAGAATGGCAGCCAGTGACTAGTGGGTACCGCAGGGCTCAGTGCAGGAGCCGCAGTTGTTTACGATATATAATCAACAAATTAGATGTTGGAATAGATAGCCATATCTCGCAATTTACAGACGATACAAAGTTGGGTGGCACGGTTAGCTGTGTGGAGGATGCTAGGAGAGAGCAAGGTGATTTGGACAAGTTAGGCGAGTGGTCCAGGATGTGGCAGATGCAGTATAATGTGGATAAATGAAAAGTTATCCACTTTGGAGGTAAGAACAGGTAAAAGGATTATTATTTAAATGGTATCTGTTTAGGAAAAGGGGAGATACAGCGAGACTTGGGTGTTGCTGTGCATCAGTCGGTGAAAGTGGGCGTGCAGGTGCAGGAGGCAGTGAGGAGTACGAATGGCATGTTAGCTTCCATAGCAAGAGGATTTGAGTCCAGGAGTAGGGAGCTCCTGCTGCAGCTGCACAGGGTCTTGGTGAGGCCACACCTGAAGTACTGCGTGCAGTTTTGGTCGCCTTAACTGAGGAAGGATATCCTTGCCTTTGAAGGGTTGCACAGAAGGTACACGAGGCGGATACTGGGGATGGAGGGAATCGACTAAGAACAAAGCTGGATAGAGTAGGCTTGTATTCGCTGGAATTTAGAAGATTGAGGGGGGATCTTATAGAAACATAAAATTCTTAAGGGTTTAAACAGATTAGACGCAGGAATGTTGTTTTAAATGCTGGAGAAAAACCAGAACAAAACAGATATATATCGTAAACAATTGCGGCCATAGTTTAAGGATAAGGGGGTGGTTTTTTAGGACTGAGATGAGGAAAATTTTCTTATCTCAGAGAGAGGTAAATGTGTGGAATTCTTTGTCACAGGATGTAGTTGAGGCCAGTTCCCTGTCAATATCATAATGAATGGCGGTGTAGGTTTGAAGGGCCAAATTGCCTACTCCTACACCTATTTCTATGTTTCTATTTTAATCATTTAGCATTTTGCTACCTGGTGTGACAATACTAAAACCAGATATAAAAGGACATCTGTTTCTGCTGAGTGGGGGAATGTTCAGAGGAGATGAACGAGATATGTTTTTTGACACCAATATTTGTGGAGTCCTGGAAAGATTTGCCACTCACGGTGAGGGGGTTTCCTGGAATGGTGACAATCATCCATGATGGCCATATGGATGGAATAAAAATATGTTGAGGTATCTAGGTGAGAGAAAATTAGATTGTTGTGGTGTACCTTTACATATATATGCACAAATATTGGGATGAATGGCTGGTCTATGTTAGGTATTTGTGGGAAATGTGAAGAAAAAACAGAAGCTACAAAATCAATTGTCATTTGACATCCTTCCAATAAACAACTGCAGATCATTCTCTGAGGAAATTCAAAACAGAGTTGAAAATAATCAAGAGACTCTTTGGACAAAATAGTTCCTGATGACTGAGCTGCTCTCAATTAAATAACGTGGACAGGCAGGACTTGGTCAACCAGTCTGTGAGACCATCACTGTCAACTCGAAGCACTGACATCACAGGAGTTCAGAAAAGATAGAGAAGAGATTTGTTGCAGTGTTTGGAGTGGAGGATAAGTGATAATTGCACAATCATTACTCTATGCAAGGAATGATAATACGCAGGCGATGAGAGTGTCTCCTGGAGTGGCTAGACGAGGTTTACACTATGAATCATGGAGATGGAAGCTCATCAAGATTTCTAAGAGAGAGGCAGGGGCCAATCATATTGCACCAACAACTTGCAATGATTAGAGCTATGTTCCTTGACTTATTGGGTGTGCAGAATGTTAAATGACGATGTTTCGGTTGAGGGTCGTAGAAATCACGAGTCCAGATGTTTATCAGTTTCAATGAAAAGCCTTCACTTGAAATTATGCAGTGTTTAATTTCTTGTAAATTAACTCTCTCAGCCTGAATCTACACAGAAATGCATTTCCACTGTGTGGACATACTGCTGAAATCATGAACTGGGATTCATCTTGACAACCTAAATTATTTGGAGATTCAACTCTGGTCGGCAGCAGATATTGCTGTCGATCTGTTTTCAATGGATCATAAAACTCCGCCAAGGTAACTGATCCACTTACCTGCTGGCATTTTTTGTCTGTCATTTTCACAGGTACAGATTGAAGATGCTGTTGGTGCTGGAGATACTGTCATTAGTGATGCAGTCGTTGCGGTTTCGACGGTGCTGGTGGTACTTTCACATCTTCCTTTATATTTCAGAACTTCACAATTGTCCATACACGGAGTGAAGTTACAGAGGGCAGATTTTCCTGAAGAAGTCACAATCGCCTGATCTGGAGGCAGAGTAATGATAATGAGTTAATGGTCTTACACTTTGTGCAATGTACATAAGCACGGAAATTCGTCCTTGATGTAGAAAATGGGATTATGTATAAAATAATTTAATACATCCCTATTAAAATTTTGAAAATTGTATTCATCTGCAATGAGTTAATATGCAGCTCCATAAAAAATGGGTAGACCACCCTTAGAATATTATCACTGCAGAAAAGGGGTACTTGCTTTGGAATGGATCCAGAAGAGTTTCAATCGAATGCACCTGGGTCAGAACACATGTCGTATGAAGCAAGGAGAACAGGTTTTGAGATTTTCCTTGGGAGAGTCAAAGGATGAGAAATGAAATCACAGAGGAACACAAGTTTATGAATAATCAAAGATTTTGAACTTGAACACGGGTAACTTTGATGGTAAGAGACGTGAATTGGCTAAAATAGATTGGCAAATTGTACTTAAAGGACTAACAGCAGAAATCCAACAACAGTCATTTGAGGATAGCTTGGAGAAAGTGCAGAAAATGTACATCCAAGGTTGTACAAAGAATATATCGAAGAGTATAGTGCATCTGTGGCTAACGAGGGAGATGCGAGAGAGTGTCAAATCCAAAGAATGAGCTGATAAATTAGCAAAAAAATAATAATATCCCTGATGATTGGGAGAAATTCAGAGTTCTACAGAGGATGACAAAATGATTAAAGGGATTATGAGAGGAAGCTGGCAGGGAACATAAAAAATGAGTGTAAAAGCTTTTATTGATACGTTAAGAGGATGATATTAGTTAAGACAAATGTGTGTCTGTGGCAGACAGAAACGGGTAAGTTGATGATGGGGAACAAGGGTATGGCAGACTGTTTGAATGACCATTTTAGTTCTGTCTTCACGAAGGAAGACAAAACTAATCACCAGGAAATTATTCAGGATCTGGGATCTATTGTGACGGAGGGACTAAAGGAAATAATTGTAAGTCGAGAAGTTGTATGAGTTAAATTGCAGGGATTCTTTGGCTTGGCTTCGCGGACGAAGATTTATGGAGGGGGTAAAAGTCCACGTCAGCTGCAGGCTCGTTTGTGGCTGACAAGTCCGATGCGGGACAGGCAGACACGGTTGCAGCGGCTGCAGGGGAAAATTGGTTGGTTGGGGTTGGGTGTTGGGTTTTTCCTCCTTTGCCTTTTGTCAGTGAGGTGGGCTCTGCGGTCTTCTTCAAAGGAGGTTGCCTCCCGCCAAACTGTGAGGCGTCAAGATGCACGGTTTGAGGCGATATCAGACCACTGGCGGTGGTCAATGTGGCAGGCACCAAGAGATTTCTTTAGGCAGTTCTTGTACCTTTTCTTTGGTGCACCTCTGTCACAGTGGCCAGTGGAGAGCTCGCCATATAACATGATCTTGGGAAGGCGATGGTCCTCCATTCTGGAGACGTGACCCATCCAGCGCAGCTGGATCTTCAGCAGCGTGGACTCGATGCTGTCGACCTCTGCCATCTCGAGTACTTCGACGTTAGGGATGAAAGCGCTCCAATGGATGTTGAGGATGGAGCGGAGACAACGCTGGTGGAAGCGTTCTAGGAGCCGTAGGTGATGCCGGTAGAGTACCCATGATTCGGAGCCGAACAGGAGTGTGGGTATGACAACGGCTCTGTATACGCTAATCTTTGTGAGGTTTTTCAGTTGGTTGTTTTTCCAGACTCTTTTGTGTAGTCTTCCAAAGGCGGATAAATCCACGAGGCCTGATAGTCTGCATCCGAGAGTGCTGAAGGAAGTAGCCCAGGAAATAGTGGATACATTGGTGATAAATTCTCAAACCTCTTTGGATACTGGATTAGTTGCTGAGGATTGGAGGGAGGCCAACGTAACCCCACCATTTAAGAAGGGAGAGAGAGAGAAATCGGAAACTATAGACCAGTAGGCCTGACATTGGTTATTAAAGATGCAATTGCAGAATATTTGGAAAGTAGTGTAATCATCGCACAAAGTCAGCATGGCTTTGTGAAGGGGAAATCATGACTGATGAATCTAATAGAGTTTTTTGAGGATGTAACCAGTAGAGTGGATGGGGGAGAACAAGTGGGTGTGGAATATCGGGACTTTAGTGAGGCGTTTGATAAGGCAAGCATATAAACTTAAAGAGCACATTATAGGAGGTATGGTCTTAAGCTGGATGAGAATTGGTTGACGGACAGGAAGCAAAGAGTAGGAATAAATGGGTTGTTTTCAGAATGGCAGCCAGTGACTAGTGGGGTACCGCAGGGCTCAGTGCAGGAGCCGCAGTTGTTTACGATATATATCAACAACTTAGATGTTGGAATAGATAGCCGTATCTCGTAATTTGCAGACGATACAAAGTTGGGTGGCAGGGTTAGCTGTGTGGAGGATGCTAGGTGAGGGCAGGGTGATTTGGACAAGTTAGGCGAGTGGTCCAGGATGTGGCAGACGCAGTATGTGGATAAATGCAAAGTTATCCACTTTGGAGGTCAGAACAGGAAAAAGGATTATTATTTAAATGGTATCTGTTTAGGAAAAGGGGAGATACAGCGAGACTTGGGTGTTGCTGTGCATCAGTCGGTGAAAGTGGGCGTGCAGGTGCAGGAGGCAGTGAGGAGGACGAATGGTATGTTGGTTTCCATAGCAAGAGGATTTGAGTCAGGAGTATGGAGATCCTGCTGCAGCTGTACAGGGTCTTGGTGAGGCCACACCTGGAGTACTGCGTGCAGTTTTGGTCGCCTTAACTGAGGAAGGATATCCTTGCCTTTGAGGGGTTGCAGAGAAGGTTCATGAGGCGGATACTGGGGATGGAGGGACTCGACTAAGAACAAAGCTGAATAGAGTAGGCTTGTATTCGCTGGAATTTAGAAGATTGAGGGGGGATCTTATAGAAACATAAAATTCTTAAGGGTTTAAACAGATTAGACGCAGGAATGTTGTTTTAAACGCTGGAGAAAAATCAGAACAAAACAGATATATATCGTAAACAATTGCGGCCATAGTTTAAGGATAAGGGGGTGGTTTTTTAGGACTGAGATGAGGAAAATTTTCTTATCTCAGAGAGAGGTAAATGTGTGGAATTCTTTGTCACAGGATGTAGTTGAGGCCATATCATAATGAATGGTGGTGTAGGCTTGAAGGGCCAAATGGCCAACCCCTACACCTATTTCTATGTTTCTATTTTAATCATTCAGCATTTTGCTACCTGGTGTGACAATACTAAAACCAGTTACAAAAGGACATCTGTTTCTGCTGAGTGGAGGAATGTTCAGAGGAGATGAACGAGATATGTTTTTTGACACCAATATTTGTGGAGTCCTGGAAAGATTTGCCACTCACGGTGAGGGGGTTTCCTTGAATGGTGACAATCATCCATGATGGCCATATGGATGGAATAAAAATATGTTGAGGTATCTAGGTGAGAGAAAATTAGATTGTTGTGGTGTACTTTTACATATATATGCACAAATATTGGGATGAATGGCTGGTCTATGTTAGGTATTTGTGGGAAATGTGAAGAAAAAACAGAAGCTACAAAATCAATTGTCATTTGACATCCTTCCAATAAACAACTGCAGATCATTCTCTGAGGAAATTCAAAACAGAGTTGAAAATAATCAAGAGACTCTTTGGACAAAATAGTTCCTGATGACTGAGCTGCTCTCAATTAAATAACGTGGACAGGCAAGACTTGGTCAACCAGTCTGTGAGACCATCACTGTCAACTCGAAGCACTGACATCACAGGAGTTCAGAAGAGATAGAGAAGAGATTTGTTGCAGTGTTTGGAGTGGAGGATAAGTGATAATTGCACAATCATTACTCTGCAAGGAATGATAATACGCAGGCGATGAGAGTGTCTCCTGGAATGGCTTGACGAGGTTTACACTATGAATCATTGAGTTGGAAGCTCAACAAGATTTCTAAGAGAGAGGCAGGGGCCCATAATTTTGCACCAACAACTTGCAATGATTAGAGCTATGTTCCTTGACTTATTGGGTGTGCAGAATGTTAAATGACGATGTTTCGGTTGAGGGCCGTATAAATCACGAGTCCAGATGTTTATCAGTTTCAATGAAAAGCCTTCACTTGAAATTATGCCGTGTTTAATTTCTTGTAAATTAACTCTCTCAGCCTGAATCTACACAGAAATGCATTTCCACTGTGTGGACATACTGCTGAAATCATGAACTGGGATTCATCTTGACAACCTAAATCATTTGGAGATTCAACTCTGGTTGGCAGCAGATATTGCTGTCGATCTGTTTTCAATGGATCATAAAACTCCGCCAAGGTAACTGATCCACTTACCTGCTGGCATTTTTTGTCTGTCATTTTCACAGGTACAGATTGAAGATGCTGTTGGTGCTGGAGATACTGTCATTAGTGATGCAGTCGTTGCGGTTTCGACGGTGCTGGTGGTACTTTCACATCTTCCTTTATATTTCAGAACTTCACAATTGTCCATACACGGAGTGAAGTTACAGAGGGCAGATTTTCCTGAAGAAGTCACAATCGCCTGATCTGGAGGCAGAGTAATGATAATGAGTTAATGGTCTTACACTTTGTGCAATGTACATAAGCACGGAAATTCGTCCTTGATGTAGAAAATGGGATTTTGTATAAAATAATATGAGAATATATCCCTATTAAAATTTTGAAAATTGTATTCATCTGCAATGAGTTAATATGCAGCTCCATAAAAAATGGGTAGACCACCCTTAGAATATTGTCTTCAGTAGCGGTTTATCACTGCAGAAAAGGGGTACTTGCTTTGGAATGGATCCAGAGGAGTTTCAATCGAATGCACCTGGGTCAGAGCACATGTCGTATGAAGCAAGGAGAACAGGTTTTGGGATTTTCCTTGGGAGAGTCAAAGGATGAGAAATGAAATCACAGAGGAACACAACTTTATGAATAATCAAAGATTTTGAACTTGAAGATGGGTAACTTTGATGGTATGAGATGTGAATTGGCTAAAATAGATAGGCAAATTGTACTTAAAGGACTAACAGCAGAAAACCAATGACAGTAATTTAAGGATAGCTTGGAGCAAGTGCAGAAAATGTACATCCCAGGTTGTACAAAGAATATATCGAAGAGTATAGCGCATCCGTGCATAACAAGGGAGATGCGAGAGAGTGTCAAATCCAAAGAATGAGATGACAAATTAGCCAAAAAAAAAATAACATCCCTGATGATTGGGTGAAATTCAGAGTTCTAAAGAGGGAGACAAAATTATTAAAGGGATTATGAGAGGAAGCTGGCAGGGAACTTAAAAAATGACTGTAAATGCTTTTATTGATACGTTAAGAGGATGATGTTAGTTAAGACAAATGTGTGTCTGTGGCAGACAGAAACGGGTAAGTTGACGATGGAGAACAAGGGTATGGCATTGAATGACTATTTTAGTTCTGTCTTCACCAAGGAAGACATAACTAATCACCAGGAAATTATTCAGGATCTGGGATCTATTGTGACGGAGGGACTAAAGGAAATAATTGTAAGTCGAGAAGTTGTATTAGTTAAATTGCAGGGATTCTTTGGCTTGGCTTCGCGGACGAAGATTTATGGAGGGGTAAAAGTCCACGTCAGCTGCAGGCTCGTTTGTGGCTGACAAGTCCGATGCGGGACAGGCAGACACGGTTGCAGCGGCTGCAGGGGAAAATTGGTTGGTTGGGGTTTGGTGTTGGGTTTTTCCTCCTTTGCCTTTTGTCAGTGAGGTGGGCTCTGCGGTCTTCTTCAAAGGAGGTTGCCTCCCGCCAAACTGTGAGGCGCCAAGATGCACGGTTTGAGGCGATATCAGACCACTGGCGGTGGTCAATGTGGCAGGCACCAAGAGATTTCTTTAGGCAGTCCTTGTACCTTTTCTTTGGTGCACCTCTGTCACGGTGGCCAGTGGAGAGCTCGCCATATAGCATGATCTTGGGAAGGCGATGGTCCTCCATTCTGGAGACGTGACCCATCCAGCGCAGCTGGATCTTCAGCAGCGTGGACTCGATGCTGTCGACCTCTGCCATCTCGAGTACTTCGACGTTAGGGATGAAAGCGCTCCAATGGATGTTGAGGATGGAGCGGAGACAACGCTGGTGGAAGCGTTCTAGGAGCCGTAGGTGATGCCGGTAGAGTACCCATGATTCGGAGCCGAACAGGAGTGTGGGTATGACAACGGCTCTGTATACGCTTATCTTTGTGAGGTTTTTCAGTTGGCTGTTTTTCCAGACTCTTTTGTGTAGTCTTCCAAAGGCGGATAAATCCACGAGGCCTGATAGTCTGCATCCGAGAGTGCTGAAGGAAGTAGCCCAGGAAATAGTGGATACATTGGTGATAAATTCTCAAACCTCTTTGGATACTGGATTAGTTGCTGAGGATTGGAGGGAGGCCAACGTGACACCACCATTTAAGAAGGGAGAGAGAGAGAAATCGGAAACTATAGACCAGTAGGCCTGACATTGGTTATTAAAGATGAAATTGCAGAATATTTGGAAAGTAGTGTAATCATCGCACAAAGTCAGCATGGCTTTGTGAAGGGGAAATCATGACTGATGAATCTAATAGAGTTTTTTGAGGATGTAACCAGTAGAGTGGATGGGGGAGAACAAGTGGGTGTGGAATATCGGGACTTTAGTGAGGCGTTTGATAAGGCAAGCATATAAACTTAAAGAGCACATTATAGGAGGTATGGTCTTAAGCTGGATAGAGAATTGGTTGACGGACAGGAAGCAAAGAGTAGGAATAAATGGGTTGTTTTCAGAATGGCAGCCAGTGACTAGTGGGGTACCGCAGGGCTCAGTGCAGGAGCCGCAGTTGTTTACGATATATATCAACAACTTAGATGTTGGAATAGATAGCCGTATCTCGCAATTTGCAGACGATACAAAGTTGGGTGGCAGGGTGGAGGATGCGAGGAGAGGGCAGGGTGATTTGGACAAGTTAGGCGAGTGGTCCAGGATGTGGCAGACGCAGTATGTGGATAAATGCAAAGTTATCCACTTTGGAGGTAAGAACAGGAAAAAGGATTATTATTTAAATGGTATCTGTTTAGGAAAAGGGGAGATACAGCGAGACTTGGGTGTTGCTGTGCATCAGTCGGTGAAAGTGGGCGTGCAGGTGCAGGAGGCAGTGAGGAGGACGAATGGTATGTTGGTTTCCATAGCAAGAGGATTTGAGTCAGGAGTATGGAGATCCTGCTGCAGCTGTACAGGGTCTTGGTGAGGCCACACCTGGAGTACTGCGTGCAGTTTTGGTCGCCTTAACTGAGGAAGGATATCCTTGCCTTTGAGGGGTTGCAGAGAAGGTTCATGAGGCGGATACTGGGGATGGAGGGACTCGACTAAGAACAAAGCTGAATAGAGTAGGCTTGTATTCGCTGGAATTTAGAAGATTGAGGGGGGATCTTATAGAAACATAAAATTCTTAAGGGTTTAAACAGATTAGACGCAGGAATGTTGTTTTAAACGCTGGAGAAAAACCAGAACAAAACGGATATATATCGTAAACAATTGCGGCCATAGTTTAAGGATAAGGGGGTGGTTTTTTAGGACTGAGATGAGGAAAATTTTCTTATCTCAGAGAGAGGTAAATGTGTGGAATTCTTTGTCACAGGATGTAGTTGAGGCCATATCATAATGAATGGTGGTGTAGGCTTTAAGGGCCAAATGGCCTACTCCTGCACCTATTTCTATGTTTCTATTTTAATCATTCAGCATTTTGCTACCTGGTGTGACAATACTAAAACCAGTTACAAAAGGACATCTGTTTCTGCTGAGTGGAGGAATGTTCAGAGGAGATGAACGAGATATGTTTTTTGACACCAATATTTGTGGAGTCCTGGAAAGATTTGCCACTCACGGTGAGGGGGTTTCCTTGAATGGTGACAATCATCCATGATGGCCATATGGATGGAGTAAAAATATGTTGAGGTATCTAGGTGAGAGAAAATTAGATTGTTGTGGTGTACTTTTACATATATATGCACAAATATTGGGATGAATGGCTGGTCTATGTTAGGTATTTGTGGGAAATGTGAAGAAAAAACAGAAGCTACAAATTCAATTGTCATTTGACATCCTTCCAATAAACAACTGCAGATCATTCTCTGAGGAAATTCAAAACAGAGTTGAAAATAATCAAGAGACTCTTTGGACAAAATAGTTCCTGATGACTGAGCTGCTCTCAATTAAATAACGTGGACAGGCAGGACTTGGTCAACCAGTCTGTGAGACCATCACTGTCAACTCGAAGCACTGACATCACAGGAGTTCAGAAGAGATAGAGAAGAGATTTGTTGCAGTGTTTGGAGTGGAGGATAAGTGATAATTGCACAATCATTACTCTATGCAAGGAATGATAATACGCAGGCGTTGAGAGTGTCTCCTGGAATGGCTTGACGAGGTTTACACTATGAATCATTGAGTTGGAAGCTCAACAAGATTTCTAAGAGAGAGGCAGGGGCCCATAATTTTGCACCAACAACTTGCAATGATTAGAGCTATGTTCCTTGACTTATTGGGTGTGCAGAATGTTAAATGACGATGTTTCGGTTGAGGGCCGTATAAATCACGAGTCCAGATGTTTATCAGTTTCAATGAAAAGCCTTCACTTGAAATTATGCCGTGTTTAATTTCTTGTAAATTAACTCTCTCAGCCTGAATCTACACAGAAATGCATTTCCACTGTGTGGACATACTGCTGAAATCATGAACTGGGATTCATCTTGACAACCTAAATCATTTGGAGATTCAACTCTGGTTGGCAGCAGATATTGCTGTCGATCTGTTTTCAATGGATCATAAAACTCCGCCAAGGTAACTGATCCACTTACCTGCTGGCATTTTTTGTCTGTCATTTTCACAGGTACAGATTGAAGATGCTGTTGGTGCTGGAGATACTGTCATTAGTGATGCAGTCGTTGCGGTTTCGACGGTGCTGGTGGTACTTTCACATCTTCCTTTATATTTCAGAACTTCACAATTGTCCATACACAGAGTGAAGTTACAGAGGGCAGATTTTCCTGAAGAAGTCACAATCGCCTGATCTGGAGGCAGAGTAATGATAATGAGTTAATGGTCTTACACTTTGTGCAATGTACATAAGCACGGAAATTCGTCCTTGATGTAGAAAATGGGATTTTGTATAAAATAATATGAGAATATATCCCTATTAAAATTTTGAAAATTGTATTCATCTGCAATGAGTTAATATGCAGCTCCATAAAAAATGGGTAGACCACCCTTAGAATATTGTCTTCAGTAGCGGTTTATCACTGCAGAAAAGGGGTACTTGCTTTGGAATGGATCCAGAGGAGTTTCAATCGAATGCACCTGGGTCAGAGCACATGTCGTATGAAGCAAGGAGAACAGGTTTTGGGATTTTCCTTGGGAGAGTCAAAGGATGAGAAATGAAATCACAGAGGAACACAACTTTATGAATAATCAAAGATTTTGAACTTGAAGATGGGTAACTTTGATGGTATGAGATGTGAATTGGCTAAAATAGATAGGCAAATTGTACTTAAAGGACTAACAGCAGAAAACCAATGACAGTAATTTAAGGATAGCTTGGAGCAAGTGCAGAAAATGTACATCCCAGGTTGTACAAAGAATATATCGAAGAGTATAGCGCATCCGTGCATAACAAGGGAGATGCGAGAGAGTGTCAAATCCAAAGAATGAGATGACAAATTAGCCAAAAAAAAAATAACATCCCTGATGATTGGGTGAAATTCAGAGTTCTAAAGAGGGAGACAAAATTATTAAAGGGATTATGAGAGGAAGCTGGCAGGGAACTTAAAAAATGACTGTAAATGCTTTTATTGATACGTTAAGAGGATGATGTTAGTTAAGACAAATGTGTGTCTGTGGCAGACAGAAACGGGTAAGTTGACGATGGAGAACAAGGGTATGGCATTGAATGACTATTTTAGTTCTGTCTTCACCAAGGAAGACATAACTAATCACCAGGAAATTATTCAGGATCTGGGATCTATTGTGACGGAGGGACTAAAGGAAATAATTGTAAGTCGAGAAGTTGTATTAGTTAAATTGCAGGGATTCTTTGGCTTGGCTTCGCGGACGAAGATTTATGGAGGGGTAAAAGTCCACGTCAGCTGCAGGCTCGTTTGTGGCTGACAAGTCCGATGCGGGACAGGCAGACACGGTTGCAGCGGCTGCAGGGGAAAATTGGTTGGTTGGGGTTTGGTGTTGGGTTTTTCCTCCTTTGCCTTTTGTCAGTGAGGTGGGCTCTGCGGTCTTCTTCAAAGGAGGTTGCCTCCCGCCAAACTGTGAGGCGCCAAGATGCACGGTTTGAGGCGATATCAGCCCACTGGCGGTGGTCAATGTGGCAGGCACCAAGAGATTTCTTTAGGCAGTCCTTGTACCTTTTCTTTGGTGCACCTCTGTCACGGTGGCCAGTGGAGAGCTCGCCATATAACATGATCTTGGGAAGGCGATGGTCCTCCATTCTGGAGACGTGACCCATCCAGCGCAGCTGGATCTTCAGCAGCGTGGACTCGATGCTGTCGACCTCTGCCATCTCGAGTACTTCGACGTTAGGGATGAAAGCGCTCCAATGGATGTTGAGGATGGAGCGGAGACAACGCTGGTGGAAGCGTTCTAGGAGCCGTAGGTGATGCCGGTAGAGTACCCATGATTCGGAGCCGAACAGGAGTGTGGGTATGACAACGGCTCTGTATACGCTTATCTTTGTGAGGTTTTTCAGTTGGCTGTTTTTCCAGACTCTTTTGTGTAGTCTTCCAAAGGCGGATAAATCCACGAGGCCTGATAGTCTGCATCCGAGAGTGCTGAAGGAAGTAGCCCAGGAAATAGTGGATACATTGGTGATAAATTCTCAAACCTCTTTGGATACTGGATTAGTTGCTGAGGATTGGAGGGAGGCCAACGTGACACCACCATTTAAGAAGGGAGAGAGAGAGAAATCGGAAACTATAGACCAGTAGGCCTGACATTGGTTATTAAAGATGAAATTGCAGAATATTTGGAAAGTAGTGTAATCATCGCACAAAGTCAGCATGGCTTTGTGAAGGGGAAATCATGACTGATGAATCTAATAGAGTTTTTTGAGGATGTAACCAGTAGAGTGGATGGGGGAGAACAAGTGGGTGTGGAATATCGGGACTTTAGTGAGGCGTTTGATAAGGCAAGCATATAAACTTAAAGAGCACATTATAGGAGGTATGGTCTTAAGCTGGATAGAGAATTGGTTGACGGACAGGAAGCAAAGAGTAGGAATAAATGGGTTGTTTTCAGAATGGCAGCCAGTGACTAGTGGGGTACCGCAGGGCTCAGTGCAGGAGCCGCAGTTGTTTACGATATATATCAACAACTTAGATGTTGGAATAGATAGCCGTATCTCGCAATTTGCAGACGATACAAAGTTGGGTGGCAGGGTGGAGGATGCGAGGAGAGGGCAGGGTGATTTGGACAAGTTAGGCGAGTGGTCCAGGATGTGGCAGACGCAGTATGTGGATAAATGCAAAGTTATCCACTTTGGAGGTAAGAACAGGAAAAAGGATTATTATTTAAATGGTATCTGTTTAGGAAAAGGGGAGATACAGCGAGACTTGGGTGTTGCTGTGCATCAGTCGGTGAAAGTGGGCGTGCAGGTGCAGGAGGCAGTGAGGAGGACGAATGGTATGTTGGTTTCCATAGCAAGAGGATTTGAGTCAGGAGTATGGAGATCCTGCTGCAGCTGTACAGGGTCTTGGTGAGGCCACACCTGGAGTACTGCGTGCAGTTTTGGTCGCCTTAACTGAGGAAGGATATCCTTGCCTTTGAGGGGTTGCAGAGAAGGTTCATGAGGCGGATACTGGGGATGGAGGGACTCGACTAAGAACAAAGCTGAATAGAGTAGGCTTGTATTCGCTGGAATTTAGAAGATTGAGGGGGGATCTTATAGAAACATAAAATTCTTAAGGGTTTAAACAGATTAGACGCAGGAATGTTGTTTTAAACGCTGGAGAAAAACCAGAACAAAACGGATATATATCGTAAACAATTGCGGCCATAGTTTAAGGATAAGGGGGTGGTTTTTTAGGACTGAGATGAGGAAAATTTTCTTATCTCAGAGAGAGGTAAATGTGTGGAATTCTTTGTCACAGGATGTAGTTGAGGCCATATCATAATGAATGGTGGTGTAGGCTTTAAGGGCCAAATGGCCTACTCCTGCACCTATTTCTATGTTTCTATTTTAATCATTCAGCATTTTGCTACCTGGTGTGACAATACTAAAACCAGTTACAAAAGGACATCTGTTTCTGCTGAGTGGAGGAATGTTCAGAGGAGATGAACGAGATATGTTTTTTGACACCAATATTTGTGGAGTCCTGGAAAGATTTGCCACTCACGGTGAGGGGGTTTCCTTGAATGGTGACAATCATCCATGATGGCCATATGGATGGAGTAAAAATATGTTGAGGTATCTAGGTGAGAGAAAATTAGATTGTTGTGGTGTACTTTTACATATATATGCACAAATATTGGGATGAATGGCTGGTCTATGTTAGGTATTTGTGGGAAATGTGAAGAAAAAACAGAAGCTACAAATTCAATTGTCATTTGACATCCTTCCAATAAACAACTGCAGATCATTCTCTGAGGAAATTCAAAACAGAGTTGAAAATAATCAAGAGACTCTTTGGACAAAATAGTTCCTGATGACTGAGCTGCTCTCAATTAAATAACGTGGACAGGCAGGACTTGGTCAACCAGTCTGTGAGACCATCACTGTCAACTCGAAGCACTGACATCACAGGAGTTCAGAAGAGATAGAGAAGAGATTTGTTGCAGTGTTTGGAGTGGAGGATAAGTGATAATTGCACAATCATTACTCTATGCAAGGAATGATAATACGCAGGCGTTGAGAGTGTCTCCTGGAATGGCTTGACGAGGTTTACACTATGAATCATTGAGTTGGAAGCTCAACAAGATTTCTAAGAGAGAGGCAGGGGCCCATAATTTTGCACCAACAACTTGCAATGATTAGAGCTATGTTCCTTGACTTATTGGGTGTGCAGAATGTTAAATGACGATGTTTCGGTTGAGGGCCGTATAAATCACGAGTCCAGATGTTTATCAGTTTCAATGAAAAGCCTTCACTTGAAATTATGCCGTGTTTAATTTCTTGTAAATTAACTCTCTCAGCCTGAATCTACACAGAAATGCATTTCCACTGTGTGGACATACTGCTGAAATCATGAACTGGGATTCATCTTGACAACCTAAATCATTTGGAGATTGAACTCTGGTTGGCAGCAGATATTGCTGTCGATCTGTTTTCAATGGATCATAAAACTCCGCCAAGGTAACTGATCCACTTACCTGCTGGCATTTTTTGTCTGTCATTTTCACAGGTACAGATTGAAGATGCTGTTGGTGCTGGAGATACTGTCATTAGTGATGCAGTCGTTGCGGTTTCGACGGTGCTGGTGGTACTTTCACATCTTCCTTTATATTTCAGAACTTCACAATTGTCCATACACGGAGTGAAGTTACAGAGGGCAGATTTTCCTGAAGAAGTCACAATCGCCTGATCTGGAGGCAGAGTAATGATAATGAGTTAATGGTCTTACACTTTGTGCAATGTACATAAGCACGGAAATTCGTCCTTGATGTAGAAAATGGGATTTTGTATAAAATAATATGAGAATATATCCCTATTAAAATTTTGAAAATTGTATTCATCTGCAATGAGTTAATATGCAGCTCCATAAAAAATGGGTAGACCACCCTTAGAATATTGTCTTCAGTAGCAGTTTATCACTGCAGAAAAGGGGTACTTGCTTTGGAATGGATCCAGAGGAGTTTCAATCGAATGCACCTGGGTCAGAGCACATGTCGTATGAAGCAAGGAGAACAGGTTTTGGGATTTTCCTTGGGAGAGTCAAAGGATGAGAAATGAAATCACAGAGGAACACAACTTTATGAATAATCAAAGATTTTGAACTTGAAGATGGGTAACTTTGATGGTATGAGATGTGAATTGGCTAAAATAGATAGGCAAATTGTACTTAAAGGACTAACAGCAGAAAACCAATGACAGTAATTTAAGGATAGCTTGGAGCAAGTGCAGAAAATGTACATCCCAGGTTGTACAAAGAATATATCGAAGAGTATAGCGCATCCGTGCATAACAAGGGAGATGCGAGAGAGTGTCAAATCCAAAGAATGAGCTGACAAATTAGCCAAAAAAAAAATAATATCCCTGATGATTGGGTGAAATTCAGAGTTCTAAAGAGGGAGACAAAATTATTAAAGGGATTATGAGAGGAAGCTGGCAGGGAACTTAAAAAATGACTGTAAATGCTTTTATTGATACGTTAAGAGGATGATGTTAGTTAAGACAAATGTGTGTCTGTGGCAGACAGAAACGGGTAAGTTGACGATGGAGAACAAGGGTATGGCATTGAATGACTATTTTAGTTCTGTCTTCACCAAGGAAGACATAACTAATCACCAGGAAATTATTCAGGATCTGGGATCTATTGTGACGGAGGGACTAAAGGAAATAATTGTAAGTCGAGAAGTTGTATTAGTTAAATTGCAGGGATTCTTTGGCTTGGCTTCGCGGACGAAGATTTATGGAGGGGTAAAAGTCCACGTCAGCTGCAGGCTCGTTTGTGGCTGACAAGTCCGATGCGGGACAGGCAGACATGGTTGCAGCGGCTGCAGGGGAAAATTGGTTGGTTGGGGTTTGGTGTTGGGTTTTTCCTCCTTTGCCTTTTGTCAGTGAGGTGGGCTCTGCTGTCTTCTTCAAAGGAGGTTGCCTCCCGCCAAACTGTGAGGCGCCAAGATGCACGGTTTGAGGCGATATCAGCCCACTGGCGGTGGTCAATGTGGCAGGCACCAAGAGATTTCTTTAGGCAGTCCTTGTACCTTTTCTTTGGTGCATCTCTGTCATGGTGGCCAGTGGAGAGCTCGCCATATAACATGATCTTGGGAAGGCGATGGTCCTCCATTCTGGAGACGTGACCCATCCAGCGCAGCTGGATCTTCAGCAGCGTGGACTCGATGCTGTCGACCTCTGCCATCTCGAGTACTTCGACGTTAGGGATGAAAGCGCTCCAATGGATGTTGAGGATGGAGCGGAGACAACGCTGGTGGAAGCGTTCTAGGAGCCGTAGGTGATGCCGGTAGAGTACCCATGATTCGGAGCCGAACAGGAGTGTGGGTATGACAACGGCTCTGTATACGCTTATCTTTGTGAGGTTTTTCAGTTGGCTGTTTTTCCAGACTCTTTTGTGTAGTCTTCCAAAGGCGGATAAATCCACGAGGCCTGATAGTCTGCATCCGAGAGTGCTGAAGGAAGTAGCCCAGGAAATAGTGGATACATTGGTGATAAATTCTCAAACCTCTTTGGATACTGGATTAGTTGCTGAGGATTGGAGGGAGGCCAACGCGACACCACCATTTAAGAAGGGAGAGAGAGAGAAATCGGAAACTATAGACCAGTAGGCCTGACATTGGTTATTAAAGATGAAATTGCAGAATATTTGGAAAGTAGTGTAATCATCGCACAAAGTCAGCATGGGTTTGTGAAGGGGAAATCATGACTGATGAATCTAATAGAGTTTTTTGAGGATGTAACCAGTAGAGTGGATGGGGGAGAACAAGTGGGTGTGGAATATCGGGACTTTAGTGAGGCGTTTGATAAGGCAAGCATATAAACTTAAAGAGCACATTATAGGAGGTATGGTCTTAAGCTGGATAGAGAATTGGTTGACGGACAGGAAGCAAAGAGTAGGAATAAATGGGTTGTTTTCAGAATGGCAGCCAGTGACTAGTGGGGTACCGCAGGGCTCAGTGCAGGAGCCGCAGTTGTTTACGATATATATCAACAACTTAGATGTTGGAATAGATAGCCGTATCTCGCAATTTGCAGACGATACAAAGTTGGGTGGCAGGGTTAGCTGTGTGGAGGATGCGAGGAGAGGGCAGGGTGATTTGGACAAGTTAGGCGAGTGGTCCAGGATGTGGCAGACGCAGTATGTGGATAAATGCAAAGTTATCCACTTTGGAGGTCAGAACAGGAAAAAGGATTATTATTTAAATGGTATCTGTTTAGGAAAAGGGGAGATACAGCGAGACTTGGGTGTTGCTGTGCATCAGTCGGTGAAAGTGGGCGTGCAGGTGCAGGAGGCAGTGAGGAGGACGAATGGTATGTTGGTTTCCATAGCAAGAGGATTTGAGTCAGGAGTATGGAGATCCTGCTGCAGCTGTACAGGGTCTTGGTGAGGCCACACCTGGAGTACTGCGTGCAGTTTTGGTCGCCTTAACTGAGGAAGGATATCCTTGCCTTTGAGGGGTTGCAGAGAAGGTTCATGAGGCGGATACTGGGGATGGAGGGACTCGACTAAGAACAAAGCTGAATAGAGTAGGCTTGTATTCGCTGGAATTTAGAAGATTGAGGGGGGATCTTATAGAAACATAAAATTCTTAAGGGTTTAAACAGATTAGACGCAGGAATGTTGTTTTAAACGCTGGAGAAAAATCAGAACAAAACAGATATATATCGTAAACAATTGCGGCCATAGTTTAAGGATAAGGGGGTGGTTTTTTAGGATTGAGATGAGGAAAATTTTCTTATCTCAGAGAGAGGTAAATGTGTGGAATTCTTTGTCACAGGATGTAGTTGAGGCCAGTTCCCTGTCAATATCATAATGAATGGTGGTGTAGGCTTGAAGGGCCAAATGGCCTACTCCTACACCTATTTCTATGTTTCTATTTTAATCATTCAGCATTTTGCTACCTGGTGTGACAATACTAAAACCAGATATAAAAGGACATCTGTTTCTGCTGAGTGGAGGAATGTTCAGAGGAGATGAACGAGATATGTTTTTTGACAGCAATATTTGTGGAGTCCTGGAAAGATTTGCCACTCACGGTGAGGGGGTTTCCTTGAATGGTGACAATCATCCATGATGGCCATATGGATGGAGTAAAAATATGTTGAGGTATCTAGGTGAGAGAAAATTGGATTGTTGTGGTGTACCTTTACATATATATGCACAAATATTGGGATGAATGGCTGGTCTATGTTAGGTATTTGTGGGAAATGTGAAGAAAAAACAGAAGCTACAAATTCAATTGTCATTTGACATCCTTCCAATAAACAACTGCAGATCATTCTCTGAGGAAATTCAAAACAGAGTTGAAAATAATCAAGAGACTCTTTGGACAAAATAGTTCCTGATGACTGAGCTGCTCTCAATTAAATAACGTGGACAGGCAAGACTTGGTCAACCAGTCTGTGAGACCATCACTGTCAACTCGAAGCACTGACATCACAGGAGTTCAGAAGAGATAGAGAAGAGATTTGTTGCAGTGTTTGGAGTGGAGGATAAGTGATAATTGCACAATCATTACTCTATGCAAGGAATGATAATACGCAGGCGATGAGAGTGTCTCCTGGAATGGCTTGACGAGGTTTACACTATGAATCATTGAGTTGGAAGCTCAACAAGATTTCTAAGAGAGAGGCAGGGGCCCATAATTTTGCACCAACAACTTGCAATGATTAGAGCTATGTTCCTTGACTTATTGGGTGTGCAGAATGTTAAATGACGATGTTTCGGTTGAGGGCCGTATAAATCACGAGTCCAGATGTTTATCAGTTTCAATGAAAAGCCTTCACTTGAAATTATGCCGTGTTTAATTTCTTGTAAATTAACTCTCTCAGCCTGAATCTACACAGAAATGCATTTCCACTGTGTGGACATACTGCTGAAATCATGAACTGGGATTCATCTTGACAACCTAAATCATTTGGAGATTCAACTCTGGTTGGCAGCAGATATTGCTGTCGATCTGTTTTCAATGGATCATAAAACTCCGCCAAGGTAACTGATCCACTTACCTGCTGGCATTTTTTGTCTGTCATTTTCACAGGTACAGATTGAAGATGCTGTTGGTGCTGGAGATACTGTCATTAGTGATGCAGTCGTTGCGGTTTCGACGGTGCTGGTGGTACTTTCACATCTTCCTTTATATTTCAGAACTTCACAATTGTCCATACACGGAGTGAAGTTACAGAGGGCAGATTTTCCTGAAGAAGTCACAATCGCCTGATCTGGAGGCAGAGTAATGATAATGAGTTAATGGTCTTACACTTTGTGCAATGTACATAAGCACGGAAATTCGTCCTTGATGTAGAAAATGGGATTTTGTATAAAATAATATGAGAATATATCCCTATTAAAATTTTGAAAATTGTATTCATCTGCAATGAGTTAATATGCAGCTCCATAAAAAATGGGTAGACCACCCTTAGAATATTGTCTTCAGTAGCGGTTTATCACTGCAGAAAAGGGGTACTTGCTTTGGAATGGATCCAGAGGAGTTTCAATCGAATGCACCTGGGTCAGAGCACATGTCGTATGAAGCAAGGAGAACAGGATTTGGGATTTTCCTTGGGAGAGTCAAAGGATGAGAAATGAAATCACAGAGGAACACAACTTTATGAATAATCAAAGATTTTGAACTTGAAGATGGGTAACTTTGATGGTATGAGATGTGAATTGGCTAAAATAGATAGGCAAATTGTAGTTAAAGGACTAACAGCAGAAAACCAATGACAGTAATTTAAGGATAGCTTGGAGCAAGTGGAGAAAATGTACATCCCAGGTTGTACAAAGAATATATCGAAGAGTATAGCGCATCCGTGCATAACAAGGGAGATGCGAGAGAGTGTCAAATCCAAAGAATGAGCTGACAAATTAGCCAAAAAAAAAATAACATCCCTGATGATTGGGTGAAATTCAGAGTTCTAAAGAGGGAGACAAAATTATTAAAGGGATTATGAGAGGCAGCTGGCAGGGAACTTAAAAAATGACTGTAAATGCTTTTATTGATACGTTAAGAGGATGATGTTAGTTAAGACAAATGTGTGTCTGTGGCAGACAGAAACGGGTAAGTTGACGATGGAGAACAAGGGTATGGCATTGAATGACTATTTTAGTTCTGTCTTCACCAAGGAAGACATAACTAATCACCAGGAAATTATTCAGGATCTGGGATCTATTGTGACGGAGGGACTAAAGGAAATAATTGTAAGTCGAGAAGTTGTATTAGTTAAATTGCAGGGATTCTTTGGCTTGGCTTCGCGGACGAAGATTTATGGAGGGGGTAAAAGTCCACGTCAGCTGCAGGCTCGTTTGTGGCTGACAAGTCCGATGCGGGACAGGCAGACATGGTTGCAGCGGCTGCAGGGGAAAATTGGTTGGTTGGGGTTTGGTGTTGGGTTTTTCCTCCTTTGCCTTTTGTCAGTGAGGTGGGCTCTGCTGTCTTCTTCAAAGGAGGTTGCCTCCCGCCAAACTGTGAGGCGCCAAGATGCACGGTTTGAGGCGATATCAGCCCACTGGCGGTGGTCAATGTGGCAGGCACCAAGAGATTTCTTTAGGCAGTCCTTGTACCTTTTCTTTGGTGCACCTCTGTCATGGGGGCCAGTGGAGAGCTCGCCATATAACATGATCTTGGGATGGCGATGGTCCTCCATTCTGGAGACGTGACCCATCCAGCGCAGCTGGATCTTCAGCAGCGTGGACTCGATGCTGTCGACCTCTGCCATCTCGAGTACTTCGACGTTAGGGATGAAAGCGCTCCAATGGATGTTGAGGATGGAGCGGAGACAACGCTGGTGGAAGCGTTCTAGGAGCCGTAGGTGATGCCGGTAGAGTACCCATGATTCGGAGCCGAACAGGAGTGTGGGTATGACAACGGCTCTGTATACGCTTATCTTTGTGAGGTTTTTCAGTTGGCTGTTTTTCCAGACTCTTTTGTGTAGTCTTCCAAAGGCGGATAAATCCACGAGGCCTGATAGTCTGCATCCGAGAGTGCTGAAGGAAGTAGCCCAGGAAATAGTGGATACATTGGTGATAAATTCTCAAACCTCTTTGGATACTGGATTAGTTGCTGAGGATTGGAGGGAGGCCAACGTGACACCACCATTTAAGAAGGGAGAGAGAGAGAAATCGGAAACTATAGACCAGTAGGCCTGACATTGGTTATTAAAGATGAAATTGCAGAATATTTGGAAAGTAGTGTAATCATCGCACAAAGTCAGCATGGGTTTGTGAAGGGGAAATCATGACTGATGAATCTAATAGAGTTTTTTGAGGATGTAACCAGTAGAGTGGATGGGGGAGAACAAGTGGGTGTGGAATATCGGGACTTTAGTGAGGCGTTTGATAAGGCAAGCATATAAACTTAAAGAGCACATTAAAGGAGGTATGGTCTTAAGCTGGATAGAGAATTGGTTGACGGACAGGAAGCAAAGAGTAGGAATAAATGGGTTGTTTTCAGAATGGCAGCCAGTGACTAGTGGGGTACCGCAGGGCTCAGTGCAGGAGCCGCAGTTGTTTACGATATATATCAACAACTTAGATGTTGGAATAGATAGCCGTATCTCGCAATTTGCAGACGATACAAAGTTGGGTGGCAGGGTGGAGGATGCGAAGAGAGGGCAGGGTGATTTGGACAAGTTAGGCGAGTGGTCCAGGATGTGGCAGACGCAGTATGTGGATAAATGCAAAGTTATCCACTTTGGAGGTCAGAACAGGAAAAAGGATTATTATTTAAATGGTATCTGTTTAGGAAAAGGGGAGATACAGCGAGACTTGGGTGTTGCTGTGCATCAGTCGGTGAAAGTGGGCGTGCAGGTGCAGGAGGCAGTGAGGAGGACGAATGGTATGTTGGTTTCCATAGCAAGAGGATTTGAGTCAGGAGTATGGAGATCCTGCTGCAGCTGTACAGGGTCTTGGTGAGGCCACACCTGGAGTACTGCGTGCAGTTTTGGTCGCCTTAACTGAGGAAGGATATCCTTGCCTTTGAGGGGTTGCAGAGAAGGTTCATGAGGCGGATACTGGGGATGGAGGGACTCGACTAAGAACAAAGCTGAATAGAGTAGGCTTGTATTCGCTGGAATTTAGAAGATTGAGGGGGGATCTTATAGAAACATAAAATTCTTAAGGGTTTAAACAGATTAGACGCAGGAATGTTGTTTTAAACGCTGGAGAAAAACCAGAACAAAACAGATATATATCGTAAACAATTGCGGCCATAGTTTAAGAATAAGGGGGTGGTTTTTTAGGACTGAGATGAGGAAAATTTTCTTATCTCAGAGAGAGGTAAATGTGTGGAATTCTTTGTCACAGGATGTAGTTGAGGCCATATCATAATGAATGGTGGTGTAGGCTTTAAGGGCCAAATGGCCTACTCCTACACCTATTGCTATGTTTCTATTTTAATCATTCAGCATTTTGCTACCTGGTGTGACAATACTAAAACCAGTTACAAAAGGACATCTGTTTCTGCTGAGTGGAGGAATGTTCAGAGGAGATGAACGAGATATGTTTTTTGACAGCAATATTTGTGGAGTCCTGGAAAGATTTGCCACTCACGGTGAGGGGGTTTCCTTGAATGGTGACAATCATCCATGATGGCCATATGGATGGAGTAAAAATATGTTGAGGTATCTAGGTGAGAGAAAATTAGATTGTTGTGGTGTACTTTTACATATATATGCACAAATATTGGGATGAATGGCTGGTCTATGTTAGGTATTTGTGGGAAATGTGAAGAAAAAACAGAAGCTACAAATTCAATTGTCATTTGACATCCTTCCAATAAACAACTGCAGATCATTCTCTGAGGAAATTCAAAACAGAGTTGAAAATAATCAAGAGACTCTTTGGACAAAATAGTTCCTGATGACTGAGCTGCTCTCAATTAAATAACGTGGACAGGCAGGACTTGGTCAACCAGTCTGTGAGACCATCACTGTCAACTCGAAGCACTGACATCACAGGAGTTCAGAAGAGATAGAGAAGAGATTTGTTGCAGTGTTTGGAGTGGAGGATAAGTGATAATTGCACAATCATTACTCTATGCAAGGAATGATAATACGCAGGCGTTGAGAGTGTCTCCTGGAATGGCTTGACGAGGTTTACACTATGAATCATTGAGTTGGAAGCTCAACAAGATTTCTAAGAGAGAGGCAGGGGCCCATAATTTTGCACCAACAACTTGCAATGATTAGAGCTATGTTCCTTGACTTATTGGGTGTGCAGAATGTTAAATGACGATGTTTCGGTTGAGGGCCGTATAAATCACGAGTCCAGATGTTTATCAGTTTCAATGAAAAGCCTTCACTTGAAATTATGCCGTGTTTAATTTCTTGTAAATTAACTCTCTCAGCCTGAATCTACACAGAAATGCATTTCCACTGTGTGGACATACTGCTGAAATCATGAACTGGGATTCATCTTGACAACCTAAATCATTTGGAGATTCAACTCTGGTTGGCAGCAGATATTGCTGTCGATCTGTTTTCAATGGATCATAAAACTCCGCCAAGGTAACTGATCCACTTACCTGCTGGCTTTTTTTGTCTGTCATTTTCACAGGTACAGATTGAAGATGCTGTTGGTGCTGGAGATACTGTCATTAGTGATGCAGTCGTTGCGGTTTCGACGGTGCTGGTGGTACTTTCACATCTTCCTTTATATTTCAGAACTTCACAATTGTCCATACACGGAGTGAAGTTACAGAGGGCAGATTTTCCTGAAGAAGTCACAATCGCCTGATCTGGAGGCAGAGTAATGATAATGAGTTAATGGTCTTACACTTTGTGCAATGTACATAAGCACGGAAATTCGTCCTTGATGTAGAAAATGGGATTTTGTATAAAACAATATGAGAATATATCCCTATTAAAATTTTGAAAATTGTATTCATCTGCAATGAGTTAATATGCAGCTCCATAAAAAATGGGTAGACCACCCTTAGAATATTGTCTTCAGTAGCAGTTTATCACTGCAGAAAAGGGGTACTTGCTTTGGAATGGATCCAGAGGAGTTTCAATCGAATGCACCTGGGTCAGAGCACATGTCGTATGAAGCAAGGAGAACAGGTTTTGGGATTTTCCTTGGGAGAGTCAAAGGATGAGAAATGAAATCACAGAGGAACACAACTTTATGAATAATCAAAGATTTTGAACTTGAAGATGGGTAACTTTGATGGTATGAGATGTGAATTGGCTAAAATAGATAGGCAAATTGTACTTAAAGGACTAACAGCAGAAAACCAATGACAGTAATTTAAGGATAGCTTGGAGCAAGTGCAGCAAATGTACATCCCAGGTTGTACAAAGAATATATCGAAGAGTATAGCGCATCCGTGCATAACAAGGGAGATGCGAGAGAGTGTCAAATCCAAAGAATGAGCTGACAAATTAGCCAAAAAAAAAATAATATCCCTGATGATTGGGTGAAATTCAGAGTTCTAAAGAGGGAGACAAAATTATTAAAGGGATTATGAGAGGAAGCTGGCAGGGAACTTAAAAAATGACTGTAAATGCTTTTATTGATACGTTAAGAGGATGATGTTAGTTAAGACAAATGTGTGTCTGTGGCAGACAGAAACGGGTAAGTTGACGATGGAGAACAAGGGTATGGCATTGAATGACTATTTTAGTTCTGTCTTCATCAAGGAAGACATAACTAATCACCAGGAAATTATTCAGGATCTGGGATCTATTGTGACGGAGGGACTAAAGGAAATAATTGTAAGTCGAGAAGTTGTATTAGTTAAATTGCAGGGATTTTTTGGCTTGGCTTCGCGGACGAAGATTTATGGAGGGGGTAAAAGTCCACGTCAGCTGCAGGCTCGTTTGTGGCTGACAAGTCCGATGCGGGACAGGCAGACATGGTTGCAGCGGCTGCAGGGGAAAATGGGTTGGTTGGGGTTGGGTGTTGGGTTTTTCCTCCTTTGCCTTTTGTCAGTGAGGTGGGCTCTGCGGTCTTCTTCAAAGGAGGTTGCCTCCCGCCAAACTGTGAGGCGCCAAGATGCACGGTTTGAGGCGATATCAGCCCACTGGCGGTGGTCAATGTGGCAGGCACCAAGAGATTTCTTTAGGCAGTCCTTGTACCTTTTGTTTGGTGCACATCTGTCACGGTGGCCAGTGGAGAGCTCGCCATATAACATGATCTTGGGAAGGCGATGGTCCTCCATTCTGGAGACGTGACCCATCCAGCGCAGCTGGATCTTCAGCAGCGTGGACTCGATACTGTCGACCTCTGCCATCTCGAGTACTTCGACGTTAGGGATGAAAGCGCTCCAATGGATGTTGAGGATGGAGCGGAGACAACGCTGGTGGAAGCGTTCTAGGAGCCGTAGGTGATGCCGGTAGAGTACCCATGATTCGGAGCCGAACAGGAGTGTGGGTATGACAACGGCTCTGTATACGCTTATCTTTGTGAGGTTTTTCAGTTGGCTGTTTTTCCAGACTCTTTTGTGTAGTCTTCCAAAGGCGGATAAATCCACGAGGCCTGATAGTCTGCATCCGAGAGTGCTGAAGGAAGTAGCCCAGGAAATAGTGGATACATTGGTGATAAATTCTCAAACCTCTTTGGATACTGGATTAGTTGCTGAGGATTGGAGGGAGGCCAACGTGACACCACCATTTAAGAAGGGAGAGAGAGAGAAATCGGAAACTATAGACCAGTAGGCCTGACATTGGTTATTAAAGATGAAATTGCAGAATATTTGGAAAGTAGTGTAATCATCGCACAAAGTCAGCATGGCTTTGTGAAGGGGAAATCATGACTGATGAATCTAATAGAGTTTTTTGAGGATGTAACCAGTAGAGTGGATGGGGGAGAACAAGTGGGTGTGGAATATCGGGACTTTAGTGAGGCGTTTGATAAGGCAAGCATATAAACTTAAAGAGCACATTATAGGAGGTATGGTCTTAAGCTGGATAGAGAATTGGTTGACGGACAGGAAGCAAAGAGTAGGAATAAATGGGTTGTTTTCAGAATGGCAGCCAGTGACTAGTGGGGTACCGCAGGGCTCAGTGCAGGAGCCGCAGTTGTTTACGATATATATCAACAACTTAGATGTTGGAATAGATAGCCGTATCTCGCAATTTGCAGACGATACAAAGTTGGGTGGCAGGGTGGAGGATGCGAGGAGAGGGCAGGGTGATTTGGACAAGTTAGGCGAGTGGTCCAGGATGTGGCAGACGCAGTATGTGGATAAATGCAAAGTTATCCACTTTGGAGGTAAGAACAGGAAAAAGGATTATTATTTAAATGGTATCTGTTTAGGAAAAGGGGAGATACAGCGAGACTTGGGTGTTGCTGTGCATCAGTCGGTGAAAGTGGGCGTGCAGGTGCAGGAGGCAGTGAGGAGGACGAATGGTATGTTGGTTTCCATAGCAAGAGGATTTGAGTCAGGAGTATGGAGATCCTGCTGCAGCTGTACAGGGTCTTGGTGAGGCCACACCTGGAGTACTGCATGCAGTTTTGGTCGCCTTAACTGAGGAAGGATATCCTTGCCTTTGAGGGGTTGCAGAGAAGGTTCATGAGGCGGATACTGGGGATGGAGGGACTCGACTAAGAACAAAGCTGAATAGAGTAGGCTTGTATTCGCTGGAATGTAGAAGATTGAGGGGGGATCTTATAGAAACATAAAATTCTTAAGGGTTTAAACAGATTAGACGCAGGAATGTTGTTTTAAACGCTGGAGAAAAACCAGAACAAGACAGATATATATCGTAAACAATTGCGGCCATAGTTTAAGGATAAGGGGGTGGTTTTTTAGGACTGAGATGAGGAAAATTTTCTTATCTCAGAGAGAGGTAAATGTGTGGAATTCTTTGTCACAGGATGTAGTTGAGGCCATATCATAATGAATGGTGGTGTAGGCTTTAAGGGCCAAATGGCCTACTCCTACACCTATTGCTATGTTTCTATTTTAATCATTCAGCATTTTGCTACCTGGTGTGACAATACTAAAACCAGTTACAAAAGGACATCTGTTTCTGCTGAGTGGAGGAATGTTCAGAGGAGATGAACGAGATATGTTTTTTGACACCAATATTTGTGGAGTCCTGGAAAGATTTGCCACTCACGGTGAGGGGGTTTCCTTGAATGGTGACAATCATCCATGATGGCCATATGGATGGAGTAAAAATATGTTGAGGTATCTAGGTGAGAGAAAATTAGATTGTTGTGGTGTACTTTTACATATATATGCACAAATATTGGGATGAATGGCTGGTCTATGTTAGGTATTTGTGGGAAATGTGAAGAAAAAACAGAAGCTACAAATTCAATTGTCATTTGACATCCTTCCAATAAACAACTGCAGATCATTCTCTGAGGAAATTCAAAACAGAGTTGAAAATAATCAAGAGACTCTTTGGACAAAATAGTTCCTGATGACTGAGCTGCTCTCAGTTAAATATCGTGGACAGGCAGGACTTGGTCAACCAGTCTGTGAGACCATCACTGTCAACTCGAAGCACTGACATCACAGGAGTTCAGAAGAGATAGAGAAGAGATTTGTTGCTGTGTTTGGAGTGGAGGATAAGTGATAATTGCACAATCATTACTCTATGCAAGGAATGATAATACGCAGGCGATGAGAGTGTCTCCTGGAATGGCTTTTTTTTTATTTTTTAAATTTTTTATTTTTCACACCATAAATCACATTAGCCATGATATACACTATTTCTTTTTCACACATATACAGTGACTTTTTCTCCCCCCCCTTTCCTCCCAAACCACCCCCCCACCCCCCCCTCTCATCCATTTTAGTTATACAATCTAGGTTGCATTAAGTCAGTCAGACAATGTTGTCATTCAACAAAATTACACCAGAAATTCTACTGAGTCCATTCTTTTCTTTCCTTCTCCTTCCATCAACTTAGGTAATGTTTGTCCCCGGTAGGTTTTCGCTATTGTATTTAATGTAAGGCTCCTATACTTGTTCGAATATTTCAATATTATTTCTTAACCTATATGTTAATTTTTCTAATGGAATACATTTATTCATTTAAATTTAGTAGTTTCTTCCTTTTAATTTGGTTATGTATTCCATTAATATTTAAAGACATATAGTTCAGCGTAGCCCTTTTATATTTTGTTTATCTTCTCTTTCCGTTTTTCCATCATTACCTTTCCTCCTTTTCCATTTCTGTTTTCTTATTTTCAACTCTTTATAAGACAACATTCCTACAACATCCAACATTTTCCTTATTCTCCTATTTCTATCTTATTTATCCCCAATCTCCCCTTCACCTCCTGAGTTGTCCTTTATCCCTTGTCGGACAACCACATCTCCCCTCTCCATTTGGATTTGCGAATCCACTCGCAAGCGTCAACTGATTTTGCAGTGACCGCTATTTCCCCCCACCCCGCCTCCCCCAGAAAAGATTTCACTTTTCATATGTCACAAAGGTCACTCTTTTAATTCCCTCCTTATTCTCTCTATTCCATTACCTTCCCTTATTAATTCTTGTCTATACTATCTATATTTTCCTCTAAGTACAGATACATTCATGTATGCTCATTGTCTCTATTCACTCTTATACCTCTTTACCCGCATACATATCAATCGTGATCATTTTTACTCTCATTACCTGTCTTCATCCCTCAGTCTATTTTTGTCTTTACCCACATACATATCAATCGTGATCATTTTAACTCTCATTACCCGTCTTCCTCCCTCAGTCTATTTTTGTAATTGTTCTGCAAATTTTCGTGCTTCTTCTGGATCCGAGAATAGTCTGTTTTGTTGTCCTGGAATAAATATTTTCAATACTGCTGGATGGTTTAGTATAAATTTATACCCTTTCTTCCATAAAATCGCCTTTGCTGTATTGAACTCTTTTCTCTTCTTTAGGAGTTCAAAACTTATATCTGGATATATGAAGATTTTTTGCCCTTTATACTCCAGTGGTTTGTTGCCCTCTCTTACTTTTTCCATTGTCTTCTCCAGTACCTTTTCTCTTGTAGTATATCTTAGGAATTTTACTACAATAGATCTTGGTTTTTGTTGTGGTTGTGGTTTAGAGGCCAATACTCTATGTGCCCTTTCTATTTCCATTTCTTGCTGTTGTTCTGGACATCCTAGGGTCTTAGGGATCCACTCTTTTATAAACTCCCTCATATTCTTGCCTTCTTCATCTTCCTTAAGGCCCACTATCTTTATGTTATTTCTTCTGTTATGGTTTTCCATTGCATCTATTTTTTGAGCTAGTAGTTCTTGTGTCTCTTTAGTTTTTTTATTAGATTTCTCCAATTTCTTTTTTAAGTCTTCTACCTCCATTTCTGCTGCTACTGCCCGCTCTTCCATCTTGTCCATTTTCTTTCCCATTTCTGTTAAGGTCATCTCCATTTTATTTATTTTCTCTTCTGTGTTGTTTATTCTTTTTCTTAAATCCTTAAATTCCTGTGTTTGCCATTCTTTAAATGACTCCATGTATCCTTTAATAAGAGCAAGTATATCCTTTACCTTGCCTTTCTTTTCTTCTTCTATTTCCCTGTACTCTTCCTCTTCCTCTTCTTCTTCCTCTGGGTTGACCATCTGTTGTTTCTTTGGTGCCCTTTCCTCCTCTTCTTTCTTGTTTCTATTGTCTTCTGTGGTCTCTTCTTGCTGCAGGTGTTTTGCAGCTGTCGTTGCCGGCTGTGGAGATCGACTCCCCAGCTGGTCCACCCTCCCGTCGGTGTGTTTTTTTTCATTCGCATCGCGCACTTTTACTCGGCTCTGCGAGCCATTTTTGCAGTCCATTATTTACCGACCTGAGGGAGCGGGTTTCTCTCTCCGCAGCGGGACTCTTCGGACAGGTAAGGCCTTCACCTTTTTCCTCATTTGTCTTCTCTTCCTCTCTTCTTACCGTTGCTTTCGATGTTTCTTTTTTTGTCGCCATCTTCTTTCCACCTTTATACTCACTTTTCTGTAACTTTTATTTCTGTGCCTTTGTGTTTTCCTTTGTTTTTCCCGACTTTTCTGGAGAGGGCTGGAGTTCACCGTCCGGCCACTACGCCATCACGTGACTCCCCTTCTCCTGGAATGGCTTGACGAGGTTTACACTATGAATCATTGAGTTGGAAGCTCAACAAGATTTCTAAGAGAGAGGCAGGGGCCCATAATTTTGCACCAACAACTTGCAATGATTAGAGCTATGTTCCTTGACTTATTGGGTGTGCAGAATGTTAAATGACGATGTTTCGGTTGAGGGCCGTATAAATCACGAGTCCAGATGTTTATCAGTTTCAATGAAAGCCTTCACTTGAAATTATGCCATGTTTAATTTCTTGTAAATTAACTCTCTCAGCCTGAATCTACACAGAAATGCATTTCCACTGTGTGGACATACTGCTGAAATCATGAACTGGGATTCATCTTGACAACCTAAATCATTTGGAGATTCAACTCTGGTTGGCAGCAGATATTGCTGTCGATCTGTTTTCAATGGATCATAAAACTCCGCCAAGGTAACTGATCCACTTACCTGCTGGCATTTTTTGTCTGTCATTTTCACAGGTACAGATTGAAGATGCTGTTGGTGCTGGAGATACTGTCATTAGTGATGCAGTCGTTGCGGTTTCGACGGTGCTGGTGGTACTTTCACATCTTCCTTTATACTTCAGAACTTCACAATTGTCCATACACGGAGTGAAGTTACAGAGGGCAGATTTTCCTGAAGAAGTCACAATCGCCTGATCTGGAGGCAGAGTAATGATAATGAGTTAATGGTCTTACACTTTGTGCAATGTACATAAGCACGGAAATTCGTCCTTGATGTAGAAAATGGGATTTTGTATAAAATAATATGAGAATATATCCCTATTAAAATTTTGAAAATTGTATTCATCTGCAATGAGTTAATATGCAGCTCCATAAAAAATGGGTAGACCACCCTTAGAATATTGTCTTCAGTAGCGGTTTATCACTGCAGAAAAGGGGTACTTGCTTTGGACTGGATCCAGAGGAGTTTCAATCGAATGCACCTGGGTCAGAGCACATGTCGTATGAAGCAAGGAGAACAGGTTTTGGGATTTTCCTTGGGAGAGTCAAAGGATGAGAAATGAAATCACAGAGGAACACAACTTTATGAATAATCAAAGATTTTGAACTTGAAGATGGGTAACTTTGATAGTATGAGATGTGAATTGGCTAAAATAGATAGGCAAATTGTACTTAAAGGGCTAACAGCAGAAAACCAATGACAGTAATTTAAGGATAGCTTGGAGCAAGTGCAGAAAATGTACATCCCAGGTTGTACAAAGAATATATCGAAGAGTATAGCGCATCCGTGCATAACAAGGGAGATGCGAGAGAGTGTCAAATCCAAAGAATGAGATGACAAATTAGCCAAAAAAAAAATAATATCCCTGATGATTGGGTGAAATTCAGAGTTCTAAAGAGGGAGACAAAATTATTAAAGGGATTATGAGAGGAAGCTGGCAGGGAACTTAAAAAATGACTGTAAATGCTTTTATTGATACGTTAAGAGGATGATGTTAGTTAAGACAAATGTGTGTCTGTGGCAGACAGAAACGGGTAAGTTGACGATGGAGAACAAGGGTATGGCATTGAATGACTATTTTAGTTCTGTCTTCATCAAGGAAGACATAACTAATCACCAGGAAATTATTCAGGATCTGGGATCTATTGTGACGGAGGGACTAAAGGAAATAATTGTAAGTCGAGAAGTTGTATTAGTTAAATTGCAGGGATTCTTTGGCTTGGCTTCGCGGACGAAGATTTATGGAGGGGGTAAAAGTCCACGTCAGCTGCAGGCTCGTTTGTGGCTGACAAGTCCGATGCGGGACAGGCAGACACGGTTGCAGCGGCTGCAGGGGAAAATTGGTTGGTTGGGGTTGGGTGTTGGGTTTTTCCTCCTTTGCCTTTTGTCAGTGAGGTGGGCTCTGCGGTCTTCTTCAAAGGAGGTTGCCTCCCGCCAAACTGTGAGGCGTCAAGATGCACGGTTTGAGGCGATATCAGACCACTGGCGGTGGTCAATGTGGCAGGCACCAAGAGATTTCTTTAGGCAGTTCTTGTACCTTTTCTTTGGTGCACCTCTGTCACAGTGGCCAGTGGAGAGCTCGCCATATAACATGATCTTGGGAAGGCGATGGTCCTCCATTCTGGAGACGTGACCCATCCAGCGCAGCTGGATCTTCAGCAGCGTGGACTCGATGCTGTCGACCTCTGCCATCTCGAGTACTTCGACGTTAGGGATGAAAGCGCTCCAATGGATGTTGAGGATGGAGCGGAGACAACGCTGGTGGAAGCGTTCTAGGAGCCGTAGGTGATGCCGGTAGAGTACCCATGATTCGGAGCCGAACAGGAGTGTGGGTATGACAACGGCTCTGTATACGCTTATCTTTGTGAGGTTTTTCAGTTGGTTGTTTTTCCAGACTCTTTTGTGTAGTCTTCCAAAGGCGGATAAATCCACGAGGCCTGATAGTCTGCATCCAAGAGTGCTGAAGGAAGTAGCCCAGGAAATAGTGGATACATTGGTGATAAATTCTCAAACCTCTTTGGATACTGGATTAGTTGCTGAGGATTGGAGGGGGGCCAACGTAACCCCACCATTTAAGAAGGGAGAGAGAGAGAAATCGGAAACTATAGACCAGTAGGCCTGACATTGGTTATTAAAGATGCAATTGCAGAATATTTGGAAAGTAGTGTAATCATCGCACAAAGTCAGCATGGGTTTGTGAAGGGGAAATCATGACTGATGAATCTAATAGAGTTTTTTGAGGATGTAACCAGTAGAGTGGATGGGGGAGAACAAGTGGGTGTGGAATATCGGGACTTTAGTGAGGCGTTTGATAAGGCTAGCATATAAACTTAAAGAGCACATTATAGGAGGTATGGTATTAAACTGGATAGAGAATTGGTTGAGGGAAAGGAAGCAAAGAGTAGGAATAAATGGGTTGTTTTCAGAATGGCAGCCAGTGACTAGTGGGTACCGCAGGGCTCAGTGCAGGAGCCGCAGTTGTTTACGATATATAATCAACAAATTAGATGTTGGAATAGATAGCCATATCTCGCAATTTACAGACGATACAAAGTTGGGTGGCACGGTTAGCTGTGTGGAGGATGCTAGGAGAGAGCAAGGTGATTTGGACAAGTTAGGCGAGTGGTCCAGGATGTGGCAGATGCAGTATAATGTGGATAAATGAAAAGTTATCCACTTTGGAGGTAAGAACAGGTAAAAGGATTATTATTTAAATGGTATCTGTTTAGGAAAAGGGGAGATACAGCGAGACTTGGGTGTTGCTGTGCATCAGTCGGTGAAAGTGGGCGTGCAGGTGCAGGAGGCAGTGAGGTGTACGAATGGCATGTTAGCTTCCATAGCAAGAGGATTTGAGTCCAGGAGTAGGGAGCTCCTGCTGCAGCTGCACAGGGTCTTGGTGAGGCCACACCTGGAGTACTGCGTGCAGTTTTGGTCGCCTTAACTGAGGAAGGATATCCTTGCCTTTGAAGGGTTGCACAGAAGGTACACGAGGCGGATACTGGGGATGGAGGGAATCGACTAAGAACAAAGCTGGATAGAGTAGGCTTGTATTCGCTGGAATTTAGAAGATTGAGGGGGGATCTTATAGAAACATAAAATTCTTAAGGGTTTAAACAGATTAGACGCAGGAATGTTGTTTTAAACGCTGGAGAAAAACCAGAACAAAACAGATATATATCGTAAACAATTGCGGCCATAGTTTAAGGATAAGGGGGTGGTTTTTTAGGACTGAGATGAGGAAAATTTTCTTATCTCAGAGAGAGGTAAATGTGTGGAATTCTTTGTCACAGGATGTAGTTGAGGCCATATCATAATGAATGGTGGTGTAGGCTTTAAGGGCCAAATGGCCTACTCCTGCACCTATTTCTATGTTTCTATTTTAATCATTCAGCATTTTGCTACCTGGTGTGACAATACTAAAACCAGTTACAAAAGGACATCTGTTTCTGCTGAGTGGAGGAATGTTCAGAGGAGATGAACGAGATATGTTTTTTGACACCAATATTTGTGGAGTCCTGGAAAGATTTGCCACTCACGGTGAGGGGGTTTCCTTGAATGGTGACAATCATCCATGATGGCCATATGGATGGAGTAAAAATATGTTGAGGTATCTAGGTGAGAGAAAATTAGATTGTTGTGGTGTACTTTTACATATATATGCACAAATATTGGGATGAATGGCTGGTCTATGTTAGGTATTTGTGGGAAATGTGAAGAAAAAACAGAAGCTACAAATTCAATTGTCATTTGACATCCTTCCAATAAACAACTGCAGATCATTCTCTGAGGAAATTCAAAACAGAGTTGAAAATAATCAAGAGACTCTTTGGACAAAATAGTTCCTGATGACTGAGCTGCTCTCAATTAAATAACGTGGACAGGCAGGACTTGGTCAACCAGTCTGTGAGACCATCACTGTCAACTCGAAGCACTGACATCACAGGAGTTCAGAAGAGATAGAGAAGAGATTTGTTGCAGTGTTTGGAGTGGAGGATAAGTGATAATTGCACAATCATTACTCTATGCAAGGAATGATAATACGCAGGCGTTGAGAGTGTCTCCTGGAATGGCTTGACGAGGTTTACACTATGAATCATTGAGTTGGAAGCTCAACAAGATTTCTAAGAGAGAGGCAGGGGCCCATAATTTTGCACCAACAACTTGCAATGATTAGAGCTATGTTCCTTGACTTATTGGGTGTGCAGAATGTTAAATGACGATGTTTCGGTTGAGGGCCGTATAAATCACGAGTCCAGATGTTTATCAGTTTCAATGAAAAGCCTTCACTTGAAATTATGCCGTGTTTAATTTCTTGTAAATTAACTCTCTCAGCCTGAATCTACACAGAAATGCATTTCCACTGTGTGGACATACTGCTGAAATCATGAACTGGGATTCATCTTGACAACCTAAATCATTTGGAGATTCAACTCTGGTTGGCAGCAGATATTGCTGTCGATCTGTTTTCAATGGATCATAAAACTCCGCCAAGGTAACTGATCCACTTACCTGCTGGCATTTTTTGTCTGTCATTTTCACAGGTACAGATTGAAGATGCTGTTGGTGCTGGAGATACTGTCATTAGTGATGCAGTCGTTGCGGTTTCGACGGTGCTGGTGGTACTTTCACATCTTCCTTTATATTTCAGAACTTCACAATTGTCCATACACGGAGTGAAGTTACAGAGGGCAGATTTTCCTGAAGAAGTCACAATCGCCTGATCTGGAGGCAGAGTAATGATAATGAGTTAATGGTCTTACACTTTGTGCAATGTACATAAGCACGGAAATTCGTCCTTGATGTAGAAAATGGGATTTTGTATAAAATAATATGAGAATATATCCCTATTAAAATTTTGAAAATTGTATTCATCTGCAATGAGTTAATATGCAGCTCCATAAAAAATGGGTAGACCACCCTTAGAATATTGTCTTCAGTAGCGGTTTATCACTGCAGAAAAGGGGTACTTGCTTTGGAATGGATCCAGAGGAGTTTCAATCGAATGCACCTGGGTCAGAGCACATGTCGTATGAAGCAAGGAGAACAGGTTTTGGGATTTTCCTTGGTAGAGTCAAAGGATGAGAAATGAAATCACAGAGGAACACAACTTTATGAATAATCAAAGATTTTGAACTTGAAGATGGGTAACTTTGATGGTATGAGATGTGAATTGGCTAAAATAGATAGGCAAATTGTACTTAAAGGACTAACAGCAGAAAACCAATGACAGTAATTTAAGGATAGCTTGGAGCAAGTGCAGAAAATGTACATCCCAGGTTGTACAAAGAATATATCGAAGAGTATAGCGCATCCGTGCATAACAAGGGAGATGCGAGAGAGTGTCAAATCCAAAGAATGAGCTGACAAATTAGCCAAAAAAAAAATAACATCCCTGATGATTGGGTGAAATTCAGAGTTCTAAAGAGGGAGACAAAATTATTAAAGGGATTATGAGAGGAAGCTGGCAGGGAACTTAAAAAATGACTGTAAATGCTTTTATTGATACGTTAAGAGGATGATGTTAGTTAAGACAAATGTGTGTCTGTGGCAGACAGAAACGGGTAAGTTGACGATGGAGAACAAGGGTATGGCATTGAATGACTATTTTAGTTCTGTCTTCACCAAGGAAGACATAACTAATCACCAGGAAATTATTCAGGATCTGGGATCTATTGTGACGGAGGGACTAAAGGAAATAATTGTAAGTCGAGAAGTTGTATTAGTTAAATTGCAGGGATTCTTTGGCTTGGCTTCGCGGACGAAGATTTATGGAGGGGTAAAAGTCCACGTCAGCTGCAGGCTCGTTTGTGGCTGACAAGTCCGATGCGGGACAGGCAGACATGGTTGCAGCGGCTGCAGGGGAAAATTGGTTGGTTGGGGTTTGGTGTTGGGTTTTTCCTCCTTTGCCTTTTGTCAGTGAGGTGGGCTCTGCGGTCTTCTTCAAAGGAGGTTGCCTCCCGCCAAACTGTGAGGCGCCAAGATGCACGGTTTGAGGCGATATCAGCCCACTGGCGGTGGTCAATGTGGCAGGCACCAAGAGATTTCTTTAGGCAGTCCTTGTACCTTTTCTTTGGTGCACCTCTGTCACGGTGGCCAGTGGAGAGCTCGCCATATAACATGATCTTGGGAAGGCGATGGTCCTCCATTCTGGAGACGTGACCCATCCAGCGCAGCTGGATCTTCAGCAGCGTGGACTCGATGCTGTCGACCTCTGCCATCTCGAGTACTTCGACGTTAGGGATGAAAGCGCTCCAATGGATGTTGAGGATGGAGCGGAGACAACGCTGGTGGAAGCGTTCTAGGAGCCGTAGGTGATGCCGGTAGAGTACCCATGATTCGGAGCCGAACAGGAGTGTGGGTATGACAACGGCTCTGTATACGCTTATCTTTGTGAGGTTTTTCAGTTGGCTGTTTTTCCAGACTCTTTTGTGTAGTCTTCCAAAGGCGGATAAATCCACGAGGCCTGATAGTCTGCATCCGAGAGTGCTGAAGGAAGTAGCCCAGGAAATAGTGGATACATTGGTGATAAATTCTCAAACCTCTTTGGATACTGGATTAGTTGCTGAGGATTGGAGGGAGGCCAACGTGACACCACCATTTAAGAAGGGAGAGAGAGAGAAATCGGAAACTATAGACCAGTAGGCCTGACATTGGTTATTAAAGATGAAATTGCAGAATATTTGGAAAGTAGTGTAATCATCGCACAAAGTCAGCATGGGTTTGTGAAGGGGAAATCATGACTGATGAATCTAATAGAGTTTTTTGAGGATGTAACCAGTAGAGTGGATGGGGGAGAACAAGTGGGTGTGGAATATCGGGACTTTAGTGAGGCGTTTGATAAGGCAAGCATATAAACTTAAAGAGCACATTATAGGAGGTATGGTCTTAAGCTGGATAGAGAATTGGTTGACGGACAGGAAGCAAAGAGTAGGAATAAATGGGTTGTTTTCAGAATGGCAGCCAGTGACTAGTGGGGTACCGCAGGGCTCAGTGCAGGAGCCGCAGTTGTTTACGATATATATCAACAACTTAGATGTTGGAATAGATAGCCGTATCTCGCAATTTGCAGACGATACAAAGTTGGGTGGCAGGGTGGAGGATGCGAGGAGAGGGCAGGGTGATTTGGACAAGTTAGGCGAGTGGTCCAGGATGTGGCAGACGCAGTATGTGGATAAATGCAAAGTTATCCACTTTGGAGGTAAGAACAGGAAAAAGGATTATTATTTAAATGGTATCTGTTTAGGAAAAGGGGAGATACAGCGAGACTTGGGTGTTGCTGTGCATCAGTCGGTGAAAGTGGGCGTGCAGGTGCAGGAGGCAGTGAGGAGGACGAATGGTATGTTGGTTTCCATAGCAAGAGGATTTGAGTCAGGAGTATGGAGATCCTGCTGCAGCTGTACAGGGTCTTGGTGAGGCCACACCTGGAGTACTGCGTGCAGTTTTGGTCGCCTTAACTGAGGAAGGATATCCTTGCCTTTGAGGGGTTGCAGAGAAGGTTCATGAGGCGGATACTGGGGATGGAGGGACTCGACTAAGAACAAAGCTGAATAGAGTAGGCTTGTATTCGCTGGAATTTAGAAGATTGAGGGGGGATCTTATAGAAACATAAAATTCTTAAGGGTTTAAACAGATTAGACGCAGGAATGTTGTTTTAAACGCTGGAGAAAAACCAGAACAAAACGGATATATATCGTAAACAATTGCGGCCATAGTTTAAGGATAAGGGGGTGGTTTTTTAGGACTGAGATGAGGAAAATTTTCTTATCTCAGAGAGAGGTAAATGTGTGGAATTCTTTGTCACAGGATGTAGTTGAGGCCATATCATAATGAATGGTGGTGTAGGCTTTAAGGGCCAAATGGCCTACTCCTGCACCTACTTCTATGTTTCTATTTTAATCATTCAGCATTTTGCTACCTGGTGTGACAATACTAAAACCAGTTACAAAAGGACATCTGTTTCTGCTGAGTGGAGGAATGTTCAGAGGAGATGAACGAGATATGTTTTTTGACACCAATATTTGTGGAGTCCTGGAAAGATTTGCCACTCACGGTGAGGGGGTTTCCTTGAATGGTGACAATCATCCATGATGGCCATATGGATGGAGTAAAAATATGTTGAGGTATCTAGGTGAGAGAAAATTAGATTGTTGTGGTGTACTTTTACATATATATGCACAAATATTGGGATGAATGGCTGGTCTATGTTAGGTATTTGTGGGAAATGTGAAGAAAAAACAGAAGCTACAAATTCAATTGTCATTTGACATCCTTCCAATAAACAACTGCAGATCATTCTCTGAGGAAATTCAAAACAGAGTTGAAAATAATCAAGAGACTCTTTGGACAAAATAGTTCCTGATGACTGAGCTGCTCTCAATTAAATAACGTGGACAGGCAGGACTTGGTCAACCAGTCTGTGAGACCATCACTGTCAACTCGAAGCACTGACATCACAGGAGTTCAGAAGAGATAGAGAAGAGATTTGTTGCAGTGTTTGGAGTGGAGGATAAGTGATAATTGCACAATCATTACTCTATGCAAGGAATGATAATACGCAGGCGTTGAGAGTGTCTCCTGGAATGGCTTGACGAGGTTTACACTATGAATCATTGAGTTGGAAGCTCAACAAGATTTCTAAGAGAGAGGCAGGGGCCCATAATTTTGCACCAACAACTTGCAATGATTAGAGCTATGTTCCTTGACTTATTGGGTGTGCAGAATGTTAAATGACGATGTTTCGGTTGAGGGCCGTATAAATCACGAGTCCAGATGTTTATCAGTTTCAATGAAAAGCCTTCACTTGAAATTATGCCGTGTTTAATTTCTTGTAAATTAACTCTCTCAGCCTGAATCTACACAGAAATGCATTTCCACTGTGTGGACATACTGCTGAAATCATGAACTGGGATTCATCTTGACAACCTAAATCATTTGGAGATTCAACTCTGGTTGGCAGCAGATATTGCTGTCGATCTGTTTTCAATGGATCATAAAACTCCGCCAAGGTAACTGATCCACTTACCTGCTGGCATTTTTTGTCTGTCATTTTCACAGGTACAGATTGAAGATGCTGTTGGTGCTGGAGATACTGTCATTAGTGATGCAGTCGTTGCGGTTTCGACGGTGCTGGTGGTACTTTCACATCTTCCTTTATATTTCAGAACTTCACAATTGTCCATACACGGAGTGAAGTTACAGAGGGCAGATTTTCCTGAAGAAGTCACAATCGCCTGATCTGGAGGCAGAGTAATGATAATGAGTTAATGGTCTTACACTTTGTGCAATGTACATAAGCACGGAAATTCGTCCTTGATGTAGAAAATGGGATTTTGTATAAAATAATATGAGAATATATCCCTATTAAAATTTTGAAAATTGTATTCATCTGCAATGAGTTAATATGCAGCTCCATAAAAAATGGGTAGACCACCCTTAGAATATTGTCTTCAGTAGCAGTTTATCACTGCAGAAAAGGGGTACTTGCTTTGGAATGGATCCAGAGGAGTTTCAATCGAATGCACCTGGGTCAGAGCACATGTCGTATGAAGCAAGGAGAACAGGTTTTGGGATTTTCCTTGGGAGAGTCAAAGGATGAGAAATGAAATCACAGAGGAACACAACTTTATGAATAATCAAAGATTTTGAACTTGAAGATGGGTAACTTTGATGGTATGAGATGTGAATTGGCTAAAATAGATAGGCAAATTGTACTTAAAGGACTAACAGCAGAAAACCAATGACAGTAATTTAAGGATAGCTTGGAGCAAGTGCAGAAAATGTACATCCCAGGTTGTACAAAGAATATATCGAAGAGTATAGCGCATCCGTGCATAACAAGGGAGATGCGAGAGAGTGTCAAATCCAAAGAATGAGCTGACAAATTAGCCAAAAAAAAAATAACATCCCTGATGATTGGGTGAAATTCAGAGTTCTAAAGAGGGAGACAAAATTATTAAAGGGATTATGAGAGGAAGCTGGCAGGGAACTTAAAAAATGACTGTAAATGCTTTTATTGATACGTTAAGAGGATGATGTTAGTTAAGACAAATGTGTGTCTGTGGCAGACAGAAACGGGTAAGTTGACGATGGAGAACAAGGGTATGGCATTGAATGACTATTTTAGTTCTGTCTTCACCAAGGAAGACATAACTAATCACCAGGAAATTATTCAGGATCTGGGATCTATTGTGACGGAGGGACTAAAGGAAATAATTGTAAGTCGAGAAGTTGTATTAGTTAAATTGCAGGGATTCTTTGGCTTGGCTTCGCGGACGAAGATTTATGGAGGGGGTAAAAGTCCACGTCAGCTGCAGGCTCGTTTGTGGCTGACAAGTCCGATGCGGGACAGGCAGACATGGTTGCAGCGGCTGCAGGGGAAAATTGGTTGGTTGGGGTTTGGTGTTGGGTTTTTCCTCCTTTGCCTTTTGTCAGTGAGGTGGGCTCTGCGGTCTCTTCAAAGGAGGTTGCCTCCCGCCAAACTGTGAGGCGCCAAGATGCACGGTTTGAGGCGATATCAGCCCACTGGCGGTGGTCAATGTGGCAGGCACCAAGAGATTTCTTTAGGCAGTCCTTGTACCTTTTCTTTGGTGCACCTCTGTCACGGTTGCCAGTGGAGAGCTCGCCATATAACATGATCTTGGGAAGGCGATGGTCCTCCATTCTGGAGACGTGACCCATCCAGCGCAGCTGGATCTTCAGCAGCGTGGACTCGATGCTGTCGACCTCTGCCATCTCGAGTACTTCGACGTTAGGGATGAAAGCGCTCCAATGGATGTTGAGGATGGAGCGGAGACAACGCTGGTGGAAGCGTTCTAGGAGCCGTAGGTGATGCCGGTAGAGTACCCATGATTCGGAGCCGAACAGGAGTGTGGGTATGACAACGGCTCTGTATACGCTTATCTTTGTGAGGTTTTTCAGTTGGCTGTTTTTCCAGACTCTTTTGTGTAGTCTTCCAAAGGCGGATAAATCCACGAGGCCTGATAGTCTGCATCCGAGAGTGCTGAAGGAAGTAGCCCAGGAAATAGTGGATACATTGGTGATAAATTCTCAAACCTCTTTGGATACTGGATTAGTTGCTGAGGATTGGAGGGAGGCCAACGTGACACCACCATTTAAGAAGGGAGAGAGAGAGAAATCGGAAACTATAGACCAGTAGGCCTGACATTGGTTATTAAAGATGAAATTGCAGAATATTTGGAAAGTAGTGTAATCATCGCACAAAGTCAGCATGGCTTTGTGAAGGGGAAATCATGACTGATGAATCTAATAGAGTTTTTTGAGGATGTAACCAGTAGAGTGGATGGGGGAGAACAAGTGGGTGTGGAATATCGGGACTTTAGTGAGGCGTTTGATAAGGCAAGCATATAAACTTAAAGAGCACATTATAGGAGGTATGGTCTTAAGCTGGATAGAGAATTGGTTGACGGACAGGAAGCAAAGAGTAGGAATAAATGGGTTGTTTTCAGAATGGCAGCCAGTGAACTAGTGGGGTACCGCAGGGCTCAGTGCAGGAGCCGCAGTTGTTTACGATATATATCAACAACTTAGATGTTGGAATAGATAGCCGTATCTCGCAATTTGCAGACGATACAAAGTTGGGTGGCAGGGTGGAGGATGCGAGGAGAGGGCAGGGTGATTTGGACAAGTTAGGCGAGTGGTCCAGGATGTGGCAGACGCAGTATGTGGATAAATGCAAAGTTATCCACTTTGGAGGTAAGAACAGGAAAAAGGATTATTATTTAAATGGTATCTGTTTAGAAAAAGGGGAGATACAGCGAGACTTGGGTGTTGCTGTGCATCAGTCGGTGAAAGTGGGCGTGCAGGTGCAGGAGGCAGTGAGGAGGACGAATGGTATGTTGGTTTCCATAGCAAGAGGATTTGAGTCAGGAGTATGGAGATCCTGCTGCAGCTGTACAGGGTCTTGGTGAGGCCACACCTGGAGTACTGCGTGCAGTTTTGGTCGCCTTAACTGAGGAAGGATATCCTTGCCTTTGAGGGGTTGCAGAGAAGGTTCATGAGGCGGATACTGGGGATGGAGGGACTCGACTAAGAACAAAGCTGAATAGAGTAGGCTTGTATTCGCTGGAATTTAGAAGATTGAGGGGGGATCTTATAGAAACATAAAATTCTTAAGGGTTTAAACAGATTAGACGCAGGAATGTTGTTTTAAACGCTGGAGAAAAACCAGAACAAAACAGATATATATCGTAAACAATTGCGGCCATAGTTTAAGGATAAGGGGGTGGTTTTTTAGGACTGAGATGAGGAAAATTTTCTTATCTCAGAGAGAGGTAAATGTGTGGAATTCTTTGTCACAGGATGTAGTTGAGGCCATATCATAATGAATGGTGGTGTAGGCTTGAAGGGCCAAATGGCCTACTCCTGCACCTATTTCTATGTTTCTATTTTAATCATTCAGCATTTTGCTACCTGGTGTGACAATACTAAAACCAGTTACAAAAGGACATCTGTTTCTGCTGAGTGGAGGAATGTTCAGAGGAGATGAACGAGATATGTTTTTTGACACCAATATTTGTGGAGTCCTGGAAAGATTTGCCACTCACGGTGAGGGGGTTTCCTTGAATGGTGACAATCATCCATGATGGCCATATGGATGGAGTAAAAATATGTTGAGGTATCTAGGTGAGAGAAAATTAGATTGTTGTGGTGTACTTTTACATATATATGCACAAATATTGGGATGAATGGCTGGTCTATGTTAGGTATTTGTGGGAAATGTGAAGAAAAAACAGAAGCAACAAATTCAATTGTCATTTGACATCCTTCCAATAAACAACTGCAGATCATTCTCTGAGGAAATTCAAAACAGAGTTGAAAATAATCAAGAGACTCTTTGGACAAAATAGTTCCTGATGACTGAGCTGCTCTCAATTAAATAACGTGGACAGGCAGGACTTGGTCAACCAGTCTGTGAGACCATCACTGTCAACTCGAAGCACTGACATCACAGGAGTTCAGAAGAGATAGAGAAGAGATTTGTTGCAGTGTTTGGAGTGGAGGATAAGTGATAATTGCACAATCATTACTCTATGCAAGGAATGATAATACGCAGGCGTTGAGAGTGTCTCCTGGAATGGCTTGACGAGGTTTACACTATGAATCATTGAGTTGGAAGCTCAACAAGATTTCTAAGAGAGAGGCAGGGGCCCATAATTTTGCACCAACAACTTGCAATGATTAGAGCTATGTTCCTTGACTTATTGGGTGTGCAGAATGTTAAATGACGATGTTTCGGTTGAGGGCCGTATAAATCACGAGTCCAGATGTTTATCAGTTTCAATGAAAAGCCTTCACTTGAAATTATGCCGTGTTTAATTTCTTGTAAATTAACTCTCTCAGCCTGAATCTACACAGAAATGCATTTCCACTGTGTGGACATACTGCTGAAATCATGAACTGGGATTCATCTTGACAACCTAAATCATTTGGAGATTCAACTCTGGTTGGCAGCAGATATTGCTGTCGATCTGTTTTCAATGGATCATAAAACTCCGCCAAGGTAACTGATCCACTTACCTGCTGGCATTTTTTGTCTGTCATTTTCACAGGTACAGATTGAAGATGCTGTTGGTGCTGGAGATACTGTCATTAGTGATGCAGTCGTTGCGGTTTCGACGGTGCTGGTGGTACTTTCACATCTTCCTTTATATTTCAGAACTTCACAATTGTCCATACACGGAGTGAAGTTACAGAGGGCAGATTTTCCTGAAGAAGTCACAATCGCCTGATCTGGAGGCAGAGTAATGATAATGAGTTAATGGTCTTACACTTTGTGCAATGTACATAAGCACGGAAATTCGTCCTTGATGTAGAAAATGGGATTTTGTATAAAATAATATGAGAATATATCCCTATTAAAATTTTGAAAATTGTATTCATCTGCAATGAGTTAATATGCAGCTCCATAAAAAATGGGTAGACCACCCTTAGAATATTGTCTTCAGTAGCAGTTTATCACTGCAGAAAAGGGGTACTTGCTTTGGAATGGATCCAGAGGAGTTTCAATCGAATGCACCTGGGTCAGAGCACATGTCGTATGAAGCAAGGAGAACAGGTTTTGGGATTTTCCTTGGGAGAGTCAAAGGATGAGAAATGAAATCACAGAGGAACACAACTTTATGAATAATCAAAGATTTTGAACTTGAAGATGGGTAACTTTGATGGTATGAGATGTGAATTGGCTAAAATAGATAGGCAAATTGTACTTAAAGGACTAACAGCAGAAAACCAATGACAGTAATTTAAGGATAGCTTGGAGCAAGTGCAGAAAATGTACATCCAAGGTTGTACAAAGAATATATCGAAGAGTATAGCGCATCCGTGCATAACAAGGGAGATGCGAGAGAGTGTCAAATCCAAAGAATGAGCTGACAAATTAGCCAAAAAAAAAATAATATCCCTGATGATTGGGTGAAATTCAGAGTTCTAAAGAGGGAGACAAAATTATTAAAGGGATTATGAGAGGAAGCTGGCAGGGAACTTAAAAAATGACTGTAAATGCTTTTATTGATACGTTAAGAGGATGATGTTAGTTAAGACAAATGTGTGTCTGTGGCAGACAGAAACGGGTAAGTTGACGATGGAGAACAAGGGTATGGCATTGAATGACTATTTTAGTTCTGTCTTCATCAAGGAAGACATAACTAATCACCAGGAAATTATTCAGGATCTGGGATCTATTGTGACGGAGGGACTAAAGGAAATAATTGTAAGTCGAGAAGTTGTATTAGTTAAATTGCAGGGATTCTTTGGCTTGGCTTCGCGGACGAAGATTTATGGAGGGGGTAAAAGTCCACGTCAGCTGCAGGCTCGTTTGTGGCTGACAAGTCCGATGCGGGACAGGCAGACATGGTTGCAGCGGCTGCAGGGGAAAATTGGTTGGTTGGGGTTGGGTGTTGGGTTTTTCCTCCTTTGCCTTTTGTCAGTGAGGTGGGCTCTGCGGTCTTCTTCAAAGGAGGTTGCCTCCCGCCAAACTGTGAAGCGCCAAGATGCACGGTTTGAGGCGATATCAGCCCACTGGCGGTGGTCAATGTGGCAGGCACCAAGAGATTTCTTTAGGCAGTCCTTGTACCTTTTCTTTGGTGCACATCTGTCACGGTGGCCAGTGGAGAGCTCGCCATATAACATGATCTTGGGAAGGCGATGGTCCTCCATTCTGGAGACGTGACCCATCCAGCGCAGCTGGATCTTCAGCAGCGTGGACTCGATGCTGTCGACCTCTGCCATCTCGAGTACTTCGACGTTAGGGATGAAAGCGCTCCAATGGATGTTGAGGATGGAGCGGAGACAACGCTGGTGGAAGCGTTCTAGGAGCCGTAGGTGATGCCGGTAGAGTACCCATGATTCGGAGCCGAACAGGAGTGTGGGTATGACAACGGCTCTGTATACGCTTATCTTTGTGAGGTTTTTCAGTTGGCTGTTTTTCCAGACTCTTTTGTGTAGTCTTCCAAAGGCGGATAAATCCACGAGGCCTGATAGTCTGCATCCGAGAGTGCTGAAGGAAGTAGCCCAGGAAATAGTGGATACATTGGTGATAAATTCTCAAACCTCTTTGGATACTGGATTAGTTGCTGAGGATTGGAGGGAGGCCAACGTGACACCACCATTTAAGAAGGGAGAGAGAGAGAAATCGGAAACTATAGACCAGTAGGCCTGACATTGGTTATTAAAGATGAAATTGCAGAATATTTGGAAAGTAGTGTAATCATCGCACAAAGTCAGCATGGCTTTGTGAAGGGGAAATCATGACTGATGAATCTAATAGAGTTTTTTGAGGATGTAACCAGTAGAGTGGATGGGGGAGAACAAGTGGGTGTGGAATATCGGGACTTTAGTGAGGCGTTTGATAAGGCAAGCATATAAACTTAAAGAGCACATTATAGGAGGTATGGTCTTAAGCTGGATAGTGAATTGGTTGACGGACAGGAAGCAAAGAGTAGGAATAAATGGGTTGTTTTCAGAATGGCAGCCAGTGACTAGTGGGGTACCGCAGGGCTCAGTGCAGGAGCCGCAGTTGTTTACGATATATATCAACAACTTAGATGTTGGAATAGATAGCCGTATCTCGCAATTTGCAGACGATACAAAGTTGGGTGGCAGGGTGGAGGATGCGAGGAGAGGGCAGGGTGATTTGGACAAGTTAGGCGAGTGGTCCAGGATGTGGCAGACGCAGTATGTGGATAAATGCAAAGTTATCCACTTTGGAGGTAAGAACAGGAAAAAGGATTATTATTTAAATGGTATCTGTTTAGGAAAAGGGGAGATACAGCGAGACTTGGGTGTTGCTGTGCATCAGTCGGTGAAAGTGGGCGTGCAGGTGCAGGAGGCAGTGAGGAGGACGAATGGTATGTTGGTTTCCATAGCAAGAGGATTTGAGTCAGGAGTATGGAGATCCTGCTGCAGCTGTACAGGGTCTTGGTGAGGCCACACCTGGAGTACTGCGTGCAGTTTTGGTCGCCTTAACTGAGGAAGGATATCCTTGCCTTTGAGGGGTTGCAGAGAAGGTTCATGAGGCGGATACTGGGGATGGAGGGACTCGACTAAGAACAAAGCTGAATAGAGTAGGCTTGTATTCGCTGGAATTTAGAAGATTGAGGGGGGATCTTATAGAAACATAAAATTCTTAAGGGTTTAAACAGATTAGACGCAGGAATGTTGTTTTAAACGCTGGAGAAAAACCAGAACAAAACAGATATATATCGTAAACAATTGCGGCCATAGTTTAAGGATAAGGGGGTGGTTTTTTAGGACTGAGATGAGGAAAATTTTCTTATCTCAGAGAGAGGTAAATGTGTGGAATTCTTTGTCACAGGATGTAGTTGAGGCCATATCATAATGAATGGTGGTGTAGGCTTGAAGGGCCAAATGGCCTACTCCTGCACCTATTTCTATGTTTCTATTTTAATCATTCAGCATTTTGCTACCTGGTGTGACAATACTAAAACCAGTTACAAAAGGACATCTGTTTCTGCTGAGTGGAGGAATGTTCAGAGGAGATGAACGAGATATGTTTTTTGACACCAATATTTGTGGAGTCCTGGAAAGATTTGCCACTCACGGTGAGGGGGTTTCCTTGAATGGTGACAATCATCCATGATGGCCATATGGATGGAGTAAAAATATGTTGAGGTATCTAGGTGAGAGAAAATTAGATTGTTGTGGTGTACTTTTACATATATATGCACAAATATTGGGATGAATGGCTGGTCTATGTTAGGTATTTGTGGGAAATGTGAAGAAAAAACAGAAGCTACAAATTCAATTGTCATTTGACATCCTTCCAATAAACAACTGCAGATCATTCTTTGAGGAAATTCAAAACAGAGTTGAAAATAATCAAGAGACTCTTTGGACAAAATAGTTCCTGATGACTGAGCTGCTCTCAATTAAATAACGTGGACAGGCAGGACTTGGTCAACCAGTCTGTGAGACCATCACTGTCAACTCGAAGCACTGACATCACAGGAGTTCAGAAGAGATAGAGAAGAGATTTGTTGCAGTGTTTGGAGTGGAGGATAAGTGATAATTGCACAATCATTACTCTATGCAAGGAATGATAATACGCAGGCGTTGAGAGTGTCTCCTGGAATGGCTTGACGAGGTTTACACTATGAATCATTGAGTTGGAAGCTCAACAAGATTTCTAAGAGAGAGGCAGGGGCCCATAATTTTGCACCAACAACTTGCAATGATTAGAGCTATGTTCCTTGACTTATTGGGTGTGCAGAATGTTAAATGACGATGTTTCGGTTGAGGGCCGTATAAATCACGAGTCCAGATGTTTATCAGTTTCAATGAAAAGCCTTCACTTGAAATTATGCCGTGTTTAATTTCTTGTAAATTAACTCTCTCAGCCTGAATCTACACAGAAATGCATTTCCACTGTGTGGACATACTGCTGAAATCATGAACTGGGATTCATCTTGACAACCTAAATCATTTGGAGATTCAACTCTGGTTGGCAGCAGATATTGCTGTCGATCTGTTTTCAATGGATCATAAAACTCCGCCAAGGTAACTGATACACTTACCTGCTGGCATTTTTTGTCTGTCATTTTCACAGGTACAGATTGAAGATGCAGTTGGTGCTGGAGATACTGTCATTAGTGATGCAGTCGTTGCGGTTTCGACGGTGCTGGTGGTACTTTCACATCTTCCTTTATATTTCAGAACTTCACAATTGTCCATACACGGAGTGAAGTTACAGAGGGCAGATTTTCCTGAAGAAGTCACAATCGCCTGATCTGGAGGCAGAGTAATGATAATGAGTTAATGGTCTTACACTTTGTGCAATGTACATAAGCACGGAAATTCGTCCTTGATGTAGAAAATGGGATTTTGTATAAAATAATATGAGAATATATCCCTATTAAAATTTTGAAAATTGTATTCATCTGCAATGAGTTAATATGCAGCTCCATAAAAAATGGGTAGACCACCCTTAGAATATTGTCTTCAGTAGCAGTTTATCACTGCAGAAAAGGGGTACTTGCTTTGGAATGGATCCAGAGGAGTTTCAATCGAATGCACCTGGGTCAGAGCACATGTCGTATGAAGCAAGGAGAACAGGTTTTGGGATTTTCCTTGGGAGAGTCAAAGGATGAGAAATGAAATCACAGAGGAACACAACTTTATGAATAATCAAAGATTTTGAACTTGAAGATGGGTAACTTTGATGGTATGAGATGTGAATTGGCTAAAATAGATAGGCAAATTGTACTTAAAGGACTAACAGCAGAAAACCAATGACAGTAATTTAAGGATAGCTTGGAGCAAGTGCAGAAAATGTACATCCCAGGTTGTACAAAGAATATATCGAAGAGTATAGCGCATCCGTGCATAACAAGGGAGATGCGAGAGAGTGTCAAATCCAAAGAATGAGCTGACAAATTAGCCAAAAAAAAAATAATATCCCTGATGATTGGGTGAAATTCAGAGTTCTAAAGAGGGAGACAAAATTATTAAAGGGATTATGAGAGGAAGCTGGCAGGGAACTTAAAAAATGACTGTAAATGCTTTTATTGATACGTTAAGAGGATGATGTTAGTTAAGACAAATGTGTGTCTGTGGCAGACAGAAACGGGTAAGTTGACGATGGAGAACAAGGGTATGGCATTGAATGACTATTTTAGTTCTGTCTTCATCAAGGAAGTCATAACTAATCACCAGGAAATTATTCAGGATCTGGGATCTATTGTGACGGAGGGACTAAAGGAAATAATTGTAAGTCGAGAAGTTGTATTAGTTAAATTGCAGGGATTCTTTGGCTTGGCTTCGCGGACGAAGATTTATGGAGGGGGTAAAAGTCCACATCAGCTGCAGGCTCGTTTGTGGCTGACAAGTCCGATGCGGGACAGGCAGACACGGTTGCAGCGGCTGCAGGGGAAAATGGGTTGGTTGGGGTTGGGTGTTGGGTTTTTCCTCCTTTGCCTTTTGTCAGTGAGGTGGGCTCTGCGGTCTTCTTCAAAGGAGGTTGCCTCCCGCCAAACTGTGAGGCGCCAAGATGCACGGTTTGAGGCGATATCAGCCCACTGGCGGTGGTCAATGTGGCAGGCACCAAGAGATTTCTTTAGGCAGTCCTTGTACCTTTTGTTTGGTGCACATCTGTCACGGTGGCCAGTGGAGAGCTCGCCATATAACATGATCTTGGGAAGGCGATGGTCCTCCATTCTGGAGACGTGACCCATCCAGCGCAGCTGGATCTTCAGCAGCGTGGACTCGATACTGTCGACCTCTGCCATCTCGAGTACTTCGACGTTAGGGATGAAAGCGCTCCAATGGATGTTGAGGATGGAGCGGAGACAACGCTGGTGGAAGCGTTCTAGGAGCCGTAGGTGATGCCGGTAGAGTACCCATGATTCGGAGCCGAACAGGAGTGTGGGTATGACAACGGCTCTGTATACGCTTATCTTTGTGAGGTTTTTCAGTTGGCTGTTTTTCCAGACTCTTTTGTGTAGTCTTCCAAAGGCGGATAAATCCACGAGGCCTGATAGTCTGCATCCGAGAGTGCTGAAGGAAGTAGCCCAGGAAATAGTGGATACATTGGTGATAAATTCTCAAACCTCTTTGGATACTGGATTAGTTGCTGAGGATTGGAGGGAGGCCAACGTGACACCACCATTTAAGAAGGGAGAGAGAGAGAAATCGGAAACTATAGACCAGTAGGCCTGACATTGGTTATTAAAGATGAAATTGCAGAATATTTGGAAAGTAGTGTAATCATCGCACAAAGTCAGCATGGCTTTGTGAAGGGGAAATCATGACTGATGAATCTAATAGAGTTTTTTGAGGATGTAACCAGTAGAGTGGATGGGGGAGAACAAGTGGGTGTGGAATATCGGGACTTTAGTGAGGCGTTTGATAAGGCAAGCATATAAACTTAAAGAGCACATTATAGGAGGTATGGTCTTAAGCTGGATAGAGAATTGGTTGACGGACAGGAAGCAAAGAGTAGGAATAAATGGGTTGTTTTCAGAATGGCAGCCAGTGACTAGTGGGGTACCGCAGGGCTCAGTGCAGGAGCCGCAGTTGTTTACGATATATATCAACAACTTAGATGTTGGAATAGATAGCCGTATCTCGCAATTTGCAGACGATACAAAGTTGGGTGGCAGGGTGGAGGATGCGAGGAGAGGGCAGGGTGATTTGGACAAGTTAGGCGAGTGGTCCAGGATGTGGCAGACGCAGTATGTGGATAAATGCAAAGTTATCCACTTTGGAGGTAAGAACAGGAAAAAGGATTATTATTTAAATGGTATCTGTTTAGGAAAAGGGGAGATACAGCGAGACTTGGGTGTTGCTGTGCATCAGTCGGTGAAAGTGGGCGTGCAGGTGCAGGAGGCAGTGAGGAGGACGAATGGTATGTTGGTTTCCATAGCAAGAGGATTTGAGTCAGGAGTATGGAGATCCTGCTGCAGCTGTACAGGGTCTTGGTGAGGCCACACCTGGAGTACTGCATGCAGTTTTGGTCGCCTTAACTGAGGAAGGATATCCTTGCCTTTGAGGGGTTGCAGAGAAGGTTCATGAGGCGGATACTGGGGATGGAGGGACTCGACTAAGAACAAAGCTGAATAGAGTAGGCTTGTATTCGCTGGAATTTAGAAGATTGAGGGGGGATCTTATAGAAACATAAAATTCTTAAGGGTTTAAACAGATTAGACGCAGGAATGTTGTTTTAAACGCTGGAGAAAAACCAGAACAAGACAGATATATATCGTAAACAATTGCGGCCATAGTTTAAGGATAAGGGGGTGGTTTTTTAGGACTGAGATGAGGAAAATTTTCTTATCTCAGAGAGAGGTAAATGTGTGGAATTCTTTGTCACAGGATGTAGTTGAGGCCATATCATAATGAATGGTGGTGTAGGCTTGAAGGGCCAAATGGCCTACTCCTACACCTATTGCTATGTTTCTATTTTAATCATTCAGCATTTTGCTACCTGGTGTGACAATACTAAAACCAGTTACAAAAGGACATCTGTTTCTGCTGAGTGGAGGAATGTTCAGAGGAGATGAACGAGATATGTTTTTTGACACCAATATTTGTGGAGTCCTGGAAAGATTTGCCACTCACGGTGAGGGGGTTTCCTTGAATGGTGACAATCATCCATGATGGCCATATGGATGGAGTAAAAATATGTTGAGGTATCTAGGTGAGAGAAAATTAGATTGTTGTGGTGTACTTTTACATATATATGCACAAATATTGGGATGAATGGCTGGTCTATGTTAGGTATTTGTGGGAAATGTGAAGAAAAAACAGAAGCTACAAATTCAATTGTCATTTGACATCCTTCCAATAAACAACTGCAGATCATTCTCTGACGAAATTCAAAACAGAGTTGAAAATAATCAAGAGACTCTTTGGACAAAATAGTTCCTGATGACTGAGCTGCTCTCAGTTAAATAACGTGGACAGGCAGGACTTGGTCAACCAGTCTGTGAGACCATCACTGTCAACTCGAAGCACTGACATCACAGGAGTTCAGAAGAGATAGAGAAGAGATTTGTTGCTGTGTTTGGAGTGGAGGATAAGTGATAATTGCACAATCATTACTCTATGCAAGGAATGATAATACGCAGGCGATGAGAGTGTCTCCTGGAATGGCTTTTTTTTTATTTTTTAAATTTTTTATTTTTCACACCATAAATCACATTAGCCATGATATACACTATTTCTTTTTCACACATATACAGTGACTTTTTCTCCCCCCCCTTTCCTCCCAAACCACCCCCCCACCCCCCCCTCTCATCCATTTTAGTTATACAATCTAGGTTGCATTAAGTCAGTCAGACAATGTTGTCATTCAACAAAATTACACCAGAAATTCTACTGAGTCCATTCTTTTCTTTCCTTCTCCTTCCATCAACTTAGGTAATGTTTGTCCCCGGTAGGTTTTCGCTATTGTATTTAATGTAAGGCTCCTATACTTGTTCGAATATTTCAATATTATTTCTTAACCTATATGTTAATTTTTCTAATGGAATACATTTATTCATTTAAATTTAGTAGTTTCTTCCTTTTAATTTGGTTATGTATTCCATTAATATTTAAAGACATATAGTTCAGCGTAGCCCTTTTATATTTTGTTTATCTTCTCTTTCCGTTTTTCCATCATTACCTTTCCTCCTTTTCCATTTCTGTTTTCTTATTTTCAACTCTTTATAAGACAACATTCCTACAACATCCAACATTTTCCTTATTCTCCTATTTCTATCTTATTTATCCCCAATCTCCCCTTCACCTCCTGAGTTGTCCTTTATCCCTTGTCGGACAACCACATCTCCCCTCTCCATTTGGATTTGCGAATCCACTCGCAAGCGTCAACTGATTTTGCAGTGACCGCTATTTCCCCCCACCCCGCCTCCCCCAGAAAAGATTTCACTTTTCATATGTCACAAAGGTCACTCTTTTAATTCCCTCCTTATTCTCTCTATTCCATTACCTTCCCTTATTAATTCTTGTCTATACTATCTATATTTTCCTCTAAGTACAGATACATTCATGTATGCTCATTGTCTCTATTCACTCTTATACCTCTTTACCCGCATACATATCAATCGTGATCATTTTTACTCTCATTACCTGTCTTCATCCCTCAGTCTATTTTTGTCTTTACCCACATACATATCAATCGTGATCATTTTAACTCTCATTACCCGTCTTCCTCCCTCAGTCTATTTTTGTAATTGTTCTGCAAATTTTCGTGCTTCTTCTGGATCCGAGAATAGTCTGTTTTGTTGTCCTGGAATAAATATTTTCAATACTGCTGGATGGTTTAGTATAAATTTATACCCTTTCTTCCATAAAATCGCCTTTGCTGTATTGAACTCTTTTCTCTTCTTTAGGAGTTCAAAACTTATATCTGGATATATGAAGATTTTTTGCCCTTTATACTCCAGTGGTTTGTTGCCCTCTCTTACTTTTTCCATTGTCTTCTCCAGTACCTTTTCTCTTGTAGTATATCTTAGGAATTTTACTACAATAGATCTTGGTTTTTGTTGTGGTTGTGGTTTAGAGGCCAATACTCTATGTGCCCTTTCTATTTCCATTTCTTGCTGTTGTTCTGGACATCCTAGGGTCTTAGGGATCCACTCTTTTATAAACTCCCTCATATTCTTGCCTTCTTCATCTTCCTTAAGGCCCACTATCTTTATGTTATTTCTTCTGTTATGGTTTTCCATTGCATCTATTTTTTGAGCTAGTAGTTCTTGTGTCTCTTTAGTTTTTTTATTAGATTTCTCCAATTTCTTTTTTAAGTCTTCTACCTCCATTTCTGCTGCTACTGCCCGCTCTTCCATCTTGTCCATTTTCTTTCCCATTTCTGTTAAGGTCATCTCCATTTTATTTATTTTCTCTTCTGTGTTGTTTATTCTTTTTCTTAAATCCTTAAATTCCTGTGTTTGCCATTCTTTAAATGACTCCATGTATCCTTTAATAAGAGCAAGTATATCCTTTACCTTGCCTTTCTTTTCTTCTTCTATTTCCCTGTACTCTTCCTCTTCCTCTTCTTCTTCCTCTGGGTTGACCATCTGTTGTTTCTTTGGTGCCCTTTCCTCCTCTTCTTTCTTGTTTCTATTGTCTTCTGTGGTCTCTTCTTGCTGCAGGTGTTTTGCAGCTGTCGTTGCCGGCTGTGGAGATCGACTCCCCAGCTGGTCCACCCTCCCGTCGGTGTGTTTTTTTTCATTCGCATCGCGCACTTTTACTCGGCTCTGCGAGCCATTTTTGCAGTCCATTATTTACCGACCTGAGGGAGCGGGTTTCTCTCTCCGCAGCGGGACTCTTCGGACAGGTAAGGCCTTCACCTTTTTCCTCATTTGTCTTCTCTTCCTCTCTTCTTACCGTTGCTTTCGATGTTTCTTTTTTTGTCGCCATCTTCTTTCCACCTTTATACTCACTTTTCTGTAACTTTTATTTCTGTGCCTTTGTGTTTTCCTTTGTTTTTCCCGACTTTTCTGGAGAGGGCTGGAGTTCACCGTCCGGCCACTACGCCATCACGTGACTCCCCTTCTCCTGGAATGGCTTGACGAGGTTTACACTATGAATCATTGAGTTGGAAGCTCAACAAGATTTCTAAGAGAGAGGCAGGGGCCCATAATTTTGCACCAACAACTTGCAATGATTAGAGCTATGTTCCTTGACTTATTGGGTGTGCAGAATGTTAAATGACGATGTTTCGGTTGAGGGCCGTATAAATCACGAGTCCAGATGTTTATCAGTTTCAATGAAAAGCCTTCACTTGAAATTATGCCGTGTTTAATTTCTTGTAAATTAACTCTCTCAGCCTGAATCTACACAGAAATGCATTTCCACTGTGTGGACATACTGCTGAAATCATGAACTGGGATTCATCTTGACAACCTAAATCATTTGGAGATTCAACTCTGGTTGGCAGCAGATATTGCTGTCGATCTGTTTTCAATGGATCATAAAACTCCGCCAAGGTAACTGATACACTTACCTGCTGGCATTTTTTGTCTGTCATTTTCACAGGTACAGATTGAAGATGCTGTTGGTGCTGGAGATACTGTCATTAGTGATGCAGTCGTTGCGGTTTCGACGGTGCTGGTGGTACTTTCACATCTTCCTTTATATTTCAGAACTTCACAATTGTCCATACACGGAGTGAAGTTACAGAGGGCAGATTTTCCTGAAGAAGTCACAATCGCCTGATCTGGAGGCAGAGTAATGATAATGAGTTAATGGTCTTACACTTTGTGCAATGTACATAAGCACGGAAATTCGTCCTTGATGTAGAAAATGGGATTTTGTATAAAATAATATGAGAATATATCCCTATTAAAATTTTGAAAATTGTATTCATCTGCAATGAGTTAATATGCAGCTCCATAAAAAATGGGTAGACCACCCTTAGAATATTGTCTTCAGTAGCGGTTTATCACTGCAGAAAAGGGGTACTTGCTTTGGAATGGATCCAGAGGAGTTTCAATCGAATGCACCTGGGTCAGAGCACATGTCGTATGAAGCAAGGAGAACAGGTTTTGGGATTTTCCTTGGGAGAGTCAAAGGATGAGAAATGAAATCACAGAGGAACACAACTTTATGAATAATCAAAGATTTTGAACTTGAAGATGGGTAACTTTGATAGTATGAGATGTGAATTGGCTAAAATAGATAGGCAAATTGTACTTAAAGGGCTAACAGCAGAAAACCAATGACAGTAATTTAAGGATAGCTTGGAGCAAGTGCAGAAAATGTACATCCCAGGTTGTACAAAGAATATATCGAAGAGTATAGCGCATCCGTGCATAACAAGGGAGATGCGAGAGAGTGTCAAATCCAAAGAATGAGATGACAAATTAGCCAAAAAAAAAATAATATCCCTGATGATTGGGTGAAATTCAGAGTTCTAAAGAGGGAGACAAAATTATTAAAGGGATTATGAGAGGAAGCTGGCAGGGAACTTAAAAAATGACTGTAAATGCTTTTATTGATACGTTAAGAGGATGATGTTAGTTAAGACAAATGTGTGTCTGTGGCAGACAGAAACGGGTAAGTTGACGATGGAGAACAAGGGTATGGCATTGAATGACTATTTTAGTTCTGTCTTCATCAAGGAAGACATAACTAATCACCAGGAAATTATTCAGGATCTGGGATCTATTGTGACGGAGGGACTAAAGGAAATAATTGTAAGTCGAGAAGTTGTATTAGTTAAATTGCAGGGATTCTTTGGCTTGGCTTCGCGGACGAAGATTTATGGAGGGGGTAAAAGTCCACGTCAGCTGCAGGCTCGTTTGTGGCTGACAAGTCCGATGCGGGACAGGCAGACACGGTTGCAACGGCTGCAGGGGAAAATTGGTTGGTTGGGGTTGGGTGTTGGGTTTTTCCTCCTTTGCCTTTTGTCAGTGAGGTGGGCTCTGCGGTCTTCTTCAAAGGAGGTTGCCTCCCGCCAAACTGTGAGGCGTCAAGATGCACGGTTTGAGGCGATATCAGCCCACTGGCGGTGGTCAATGTGGCAGGCACCAAGAGATTTCTTTAGGCAGTCCTTGTACCTTTTCTTTGGTGCACCTCTGTCACGGTGGCCAGTGGAGAGCTCGCCATATAACATGATCTTGGGAAGGCGATGGTCCTCCATTCTGGAGACGTGACCCATCCAGCGCAGCTGGATCTTCAGCAGTGTGGACTTGATGCTGTTGACCTCTGCCATCTCGAGTACTTCGACGTTAGGGATGAAAGCGCTGAAAATGGATGTTGAGGATGGAGCGGAGACAACGCTGGTGGAAGCGTTCTAGGAGCCGTAGGTGATGCCGGTAGAGGACCCATGATTCGGAGCCGAACAGGAGTGTGGGTATGACAACGGCTCTGCATACGCTTATCTTTGTGAGGTTTTTCAGTTGGTTGTTTTTCCAGACTCTTTTGTGTAGTCTTCCAAAGGCGGATAAATCCACGAGGCCTGATAGTCTGCATCCGAGAGTGCTGAATGAAGTAGCCCAGGAAATAGTGGATACATTGGTGATAAATTCTCAAACCTCATTGGATACTGGATTAGTTGCTGAGGATTGGAGGGTGGCCAACGTAACCCCACCATTTAAGAAGGGAGAGAGAGACAAATCGGAAACTATAGACCAGTAGGCCTGACATTGGTTATTAAAGATGCAATTGCAGAATATTTGGAAAGTAGTGTAAGCATCGCACAGAGTCAGCATGGCTTTGTGAAGGGGAAATCATGACTGATGAATCTAATAGAGTTTTTTGAGGATGTAACCAGTAGAGTGGATGGGGTAGAACCAGTGGGTGTGGTATATCGGGACTTTAGTGAGGCGTTTGATAAGGCAAGCATATAAACTTAAAGAGCACATTATAGGAGGTATGGTCTTAAGCTGGATAGAGAATTGGTTGACGGACAGGAAGCAAAGAGTAGGAATAAATGGGTTGTTTTCAGAATGGCAGCCAGTGACTAGTGGGGTACCGCAGGGCTCAGTGCAGGAGCCGCAGTTATTTACGATATATATCAACAACTTAGATGTTGGAATAGATAGCCGTATCTCGCAATTTGCAGACGATACAAAGTTGGGTGGCAGGGTTAGCTGTGTGGAGGAAGCTAGGAGAGTGCAGGGTGATTTGGACAAGTTAGGCGAGTGGTCCAGGATGTGGCAGACGCAGTATGTGGATAAATGCAAAGTTATCCACTTTGGAGGTAAGAACAGGAAAAAGGATTATTATTTAAATGGTATCTGTTTAGGAAAAGGGGAGATACAGCGAGACTTGGGTGTTGCTGTGCATCAGTCGGTGAAAGTGGGCGTGCAGGTGCAGGAGGCAGTGAGGAGGACGAATGGTATGTTGGCTTCCATGGCAAGAAGATTTGAGTCCAGGAGTATGGAGATCCTGCTGCAGCTGTACAGGGTCTTGGTGAGACCACACCTGGAGTACTGTGTGCAGTTTTGGTCGCCTTATTAACATAAAAAAACATAACAATTACAGCACGGAAACAGGCCATTAGGCCCTTCTAGTCCACACCGAACCAAACACCCCTTTCTAATCCCACCTCCCTGCACAATGCCCATAACCCTCCATCTTCTTCTCATCCATATACCTGTCCAACCTTTTCTTAAATAATACAATTGACTCCGCCGCCACTATTTCTCCCGGAAGATCATTCCACACAGCTACCACTCTCTGAGTAAAGAAGTTCCCCCTCATGTTACCTCTAAACCTCTGCCCCTTAATTCTTAACTCATGTCCTCTTGTTTTAAACTTTCCTCCTCTTAACGGAAATAGTCTATCCACATCCATTCTGTCTATCCCTTTCATAATCTTAAATACTTCTATCAAATCCCCTCTCAACCTTCTACGCTCCAAAGAATAAAGACCCAATCTGTCCAATCTCTCCCCATACTCCAGATTCTTAAACCCAGGCAACATTTTGGTAAACCTTCTCTGCACTCTCTCCACTCTGTTTATATCCTTCCTATAATTAGGCGACCAGAACTGCACACAGAACTCCAAATTAGGCCGCACCAACGTCTTATACAATCTCAACATCACCTCCCAACTCCTATATTCCATGCAATGATTGATAAAGGCCAGCATACTAAAAGCCTTCTTCACCACCCTATTCACGTGAGTTTCTACCTTCAGGGAACGATGTACCGTTACTCCTAAATCTTTCTGCTCTTCTGTATTCCTCAATGCTCTCCCATTTACCACATATGTCCTATTCTGATTCTTCTTACCAAAATGAAGCACCTCACACTTATCAGCATTAAATTCCATCTGCCATTTTTCAGCCCACTTTTCTAAGCAGCCCAAATCCCTCTGCAATCCTTGAAAACCTTCTTCATTATCCACTATTCCACCTATCTTAGTATCGTCTGCATATTTACTAATCCAATTCACCACCCCATCATCTAGATCATTAATGTATATAACGAACAACAATGGGCCCAATACAGATCCTTGAGGCACACCACTGGTCACCGGCCTCCAACCTGACAGACAATTATCCACTACCACTCTCTGGCCTCTCCCTTTCAGCCAATGTTCAATCCATTTGACTATCTCAAAATTTATACCTAAAGACTGCACCTTCCTAACTAACCTTCCATGTGGTACCTTATCGAAGGCCTTACTGAAGTCCATATAGACAACATCCACTGCGCTACCCTCATCCACATTCCTAGTCACCTCTTCAAAAAATTCAATCAGATTGGTCAAACATGACCTTCCTCCCACAAATCCATGTTGAGTGCTCCTGATCAGACCCTGTCTATCCAGATGTTTATAAGTACTATCTCTAAGAATGTTCTCCATTAATCTGAGGAAGGATATCCTTGCCTTTGAGGGGTTGCAGAGAAGGTTCACGAGGCGGATACTGGGGATTGAGGGACTCGCCTAAGAACAAAGGTTGGATAGAGTAGGCTTGTATTCGCTGGAATTTAGAATATTGAGGGGGGATCTTATAGAAACATAAAATTCTTAAGGTTGAGACAGATGAGACGCAGGAAGGTTGTTTGAAATGCTGGGGAAAAACCAGAACAAAACAGATATATATCGTTAACAACTGCGGCCATAGTTTAAGGATAAGGGGGTGGTTTTTTAGGACTGAGATGAGGAAAATTTTCTTCTCTCAGAGAGAGGTAAATGTGTGGAATTCTTTCTCACAGGCAGTAGTTGAGGCCAGTTCCCTGTCAATATTTAAGTGTAGGTTAGATTTGGCCCTTGCCACCAAGGAGATTAGGGTGTATGGGGAGAAAGCAGGAACCGGGTACTGATCAGCCATGATCATAATGAATGGCGGTGTAGGCTTGACGGGCCAAATGGCCTACTCCTACACCTATTTCTATGTTTCTATTTTAATCATTCAGCATTTTGATTCCTGGTGTGACAATACTAAAACCAGTTACAAAAGGACATCTGTTTCTGCTGAGTGGAGGAATGTTCAGAGGAGATGAATGAGATATGTTTTTTGACACCAATATTTGTGGAGTTCTGGAAAGATTTGCCACTCACGGTGAGGGGGTTTCCTTGAATGGTGACAATCATCCATGATGGCCATATGGATGGAGTTAAAATATGTTGAGGTATCTAGGTGAGAGAAAATTAGATTGTTGTGGTGTAATTTTACATATATATGCACAAATATTGGGATGAATGGCTGGTTTATGTTAGGTATTTGTGGGAAATGTGAAGAAAAAACAGAAGCTACAAATTCAATTGTCATTTGACATCCTTCCAATAAACAACTGCAGATCATTCTCTGAGGAAATTCAAGACAGAGTTGAAAATAATCAAGAGACCCTTTGGCCAAAATAGTTCCTGCTGACTGAACTGCTCTCAATTAAATAACGTGGACAGGCAGTACTTGGTCATCCAGTCTGTGAGACCATCACTGTCAACTCGAAGCACTGACATCACAGCAGTTTAGAACAGACAGAGAAGAGATTTGTTGCAGTGTTTGGAGTGGAGGATAAGTGATAATTGCACAATCATTAATCTATGCAAGGAATGATAACACGCAGGTGATGAGAGTGTCTCCTGGAATGGCTTGACTAGGGTCACACTATGAATCATGGAGATGGAAGCTCAACAAGATTTCTAAGAGAGAGGCAGGGGCCAATAATTTTGCACCAACAACTTGCAATGATTAGAACTATGTTTCTTGACTTATTGGGTTATATCAAATTTGTTATCATAACAAAGGAATTGAGGTGACTTAATGGAGATACATAAGATTATGAGGGGCTCAGATAGAGTGCACAGCCAGCGCATTTTTCCTGGGACAGCAACACGAAATACCTGAGCACATAGGTTTCAGTAGTGGAGGAAACTTCAGGGGTGATGCAGAGGTAAGTCTTTTACACAGAAAGTAACCAAGCCATGAAAGACCCCAACAATGAAGACGCTGTTTACATCCGGTACCGCACGGATGGCAGTCTCTTCAATCTGAGGCGCCTGCAAGCTCACACCAAGACACAAGAGAAACTTGTCCGTGAACTACTCTTTGCAGACGATGCCGCTTTAGTTGCCCATTCAGAGCCAGCTCTTCAGCGCTTGACGTCCTGCTTTGCGGAAACTGCCAAAATGTTTGGCCTGGAAGTCAGCCTGAAGAAAACTGAGGTCCTCCATCAGCCAGCTCCCCACCATGATTACCAGCCCCCCCACATCTCCATCGGGCACACAAAACTCAAAACGGTCAACCAGTTTACCTATCTCGGCTGCACCATTTCATCAGATGCAAGGATCGACAATGAGATAGACAACAGACTCGCCAAGGCAAATAGCGCCTTTGGAAGACTACACAAAAGAGTCTGGAAAAACAACCAACTGAAAAACCTCACAAAGATAAGCGTATACAGAGCCGTTGTCATACCCACACTCCTGTTCGGCTCCGAATCATGGGTCCTCTACCGGCACCACCTACGGCTCCTAGAACGCTTCCACCAGCGTTGTCTCCGCTCCATCCTCAACATCCATTGGAGCGCTTACATCCCTAACGTCGAAGTACTCGAGATGGCAGAGGTCGACAGCATCGAGTCCACGCTGCTGAAGATCCAGCTGCGCTGGATGGGTCACGTCTCCAGAATGGAGGACCATCGCCTTCCCAAGATCGTGTTATATGGCGAGCTCTCCACTGGCCACCGTGACAGAGGTGCACCAAAGAAAAGGTACAAGGACTGCCTAAAGAAATCTCTTGGTGCCTGCCACATTGACCACCGCCAGTGGGCTGATAACGCCTCAAACCGTGCATCTTGGCGCCTCACAGTTTGGCGGGCAGCAACCTCCTTTGAAGAAGACCGCAGAGCCCACCTCACTGACAAAAGGCAAAGGAGGAAAAACCCAACACCCAACCCCAACCAACCAATTTTCCCCTGCAACCGCTGCAATCGTGTCTGCCTGTCCTGCATCGGACTTGTCAGCCACAAACGAGCCTGCAGCTGACGTGGACTTTTTACCCCCTCCATAAATCTTCGTCCGCGAAGCCAAGCCAAAGAAGAAGAATGGGTGCCTGGATGCATTGCCAAGGGTGGTGCTGGAGGCTGGTACAATAGGGCCATTTAAAAGACATGGTTAGATAGGCACATGGATGCAAGAAAAATAGAGGATAATGGTGTGTGAGGTCTGGTAAAATTAGATTATTGTGGAGTAAGTTTCCACAGGTCAGCACAACATTGTGGACTGAAGGGCCTGTACTGTATTGGAATGTTCTATCTTTTAAAATACATGACCAACTTGTCCAGAAATAATAAAACTACAGTTGTTGCATTTCTGCCTTGCTCCCTTCTTGCCATCATCCCAAAAACACACACATCTTCCATTCCGTGCTCTGAATTCCTCCGACTCCACTGCGTCTTCTCCCAGGATGAGGCCTTCCACTCCAAGACAACAGAGATCTCCTTCTTCATAATATATGGCTTCTCTTCGACTGCCAACAGCTCAACCCTCATTCACATCTCCTCTATTACCTGCACATCTGCCCTGACCCCTTCTCCCTTAGAGAAATTGTTGACCCCCAAAAATTTTCCAAGAACTTTCATCCCAAAATAAATCAAATAAATGATACTTCTGAAGGAATAAAATAACACAAACAGAAAATAAGGAAGTAAGGTTTTGGCACAGTAAGAATACAAATTTGCATTTTATGCAGTAAAATAAAACTTTCAACCTCATGCAACAACTTGGAAACCCAGCGTAGGATGCAATGAAAATACTGCCCAGAACTGACTCCTGTGGTTACAGTTGGGATCCAAGGCAAGAAGGAAGATCCTGGGCAGGAGCAGGAAGTGACTGATGCCAATGGTTGGATTTCTTCATTCAAACTTTGACTCCATATAACCATATAACCACTTACAGCACAGAACAGGCCAGTTCGGCCCTACTAGTCCATGCCGTAGCATATCCCCACCCTCCTAGTCCATGCTGTAGCAAATCCCCACCCTCCTAGTCCCACTGACCAGCACCCGGTCCATACCCCTCTAGTCCCTTCCTATCCATGTAACGATCCAGTCTTTCCTTAAATGTAACCAATGATCCCGCCTCGACCACGTCTGCCAGAAGCTCATTCCACATCCCCACCACCCTCTGCGTAAAGAAATTTCCCCTCATGTTCCCCCTATAATTTTCCCCCTTCAATCTTAAACCATGTCCTCTAGTTTGAATCTCCCCCTTTCTTAATTTAAAAAGCCTATCCACATTGACTCTGTCTGTCCCTTTTAAAATCTTAAACACCTCTATCAAGTCCCCTCTCAATCTTCTACGCTCCAGAGAAAAAAGCCCCAGTCTGCACAACCTTTCCCTGTAACTCAGACCCTGAAATCCTGTCAACATTCTCGTGAACCTTCTCTGCACTCTCTCTATTTTGTTTATATCTTTTACTCAGCATATCAATGCCTGTGACAGTCTTACAGCTGGGTGAGGTAGACTGGAGACACCACACATCGTTCCTGGTTTTCCCAGTGGCATCACTATTGGAAAACAATTGGTCCAGATTAACAGATCCAGGGTCATCAACCTTGGATCTGTTAATCTGGCACTGGTTCATGATTTGAAATTAGAAACACAACCTCAGCCACATATGGGAGAGAAGGTGCCTGACGCAGATGGTCGCTGGAAAAGAATTGTGAATAATGAATCCACTTACCAGGGAGCAAAAACATTCCATGGAACACACAACAATTCCAGGAATGTGGTGATATGTTGGAAGTCAGTGCTGGTACTGGAGTAGATTCGGATGTGCTGGGTTGGGTCTTCCTGTGTACTTCAGAAGTTCACAATGGTCCGTACACAGAGTGAAGTTTCACAGGCCTGATTTACCCGCAGAAGTCACAATCACCTGACCTGGAGGCAGAGTTAAAAATAAACATAAGGTTGTGTGCACCTACAAGGATGTACATGCTTTGGAGAGGGAGCAGAGGAGATTAGCCTGGATTGGAGTAGATGTCTTACAAAACAAGGTTGGAAGGGTTGGAGCTTTTCCCTTTGTAGCAACAAAGGATGAGAGGTGACTTAACTGAGGCATGTAAGATTATGATGGGGTTAGATATGATGGACAGCTGCCACCAATTCCTGGAACAACATAAAAAATAGGAGAGGTCATATGTTTAAGGTGAGTGTTCTGGGATCTGTTCTGGGTCAAATGTACTTTGAGATTTCAATGAATTATTCGATTTATAGTGGGTCAGTCAATGTGCAGATGAAACACAGTTTGGAAGTGTTGTGGACAGTGGTGACGGTTGTCGTAGGTAGCAATAGGATATGGACATAATGTAGAGTTGGGTCGACAAGTTGTTGATGGAATTCAATGCCGATAAGGGTAAAGTAACCTGGGCTGGAGGCAGAGTAATGACAATGAGTTTATAGTCATACACATTGTGCGAATGTACTGAAATTCTTCCTTGCTGCAGAAAACTGGTAGTTGTAAAAAACGATAAAAACATTCTAATAGTGCACTTAATTGAATGAAATGCATAAATAACAGTAAATATTCACATTCCTCCAAGTTAAAAGAGAATGATTTGCAATGGTTCTAACAAGCTTTTTGTGGGGTCCATAATTAGCATAACAAAGTGAGGTCCATCAGACTGATGGCTGTTGGATATAAACTATCTGAGAAGCTGGAGGTGCTGGTGTTCTCCATAAAGGTAGCAGTGAGAAGAGGTTGTGACCAGGGTGAAGGAGGTGCGTTATGTTATTGGCTGCCTTCTTGAAACAGAAGAACAATGGGAAAGGAGACAGGATGGAACTGAGAATGTGTCTTGAAGGTGGGGAGATCTTAAATGAATACTTCAGTGTTCACTGGGGAGAGTGACCTTGGTGAATGTGAGGTCAGTGTGGAGCAGGCAAATGTGCTGGAGCATGTTAAATTTAAAAATGTTCAAATGAATAAGTCTCTGGACCAGGTGGGATATAACCCAAATTGTTACAGGAAGAGTTTGCTGGAGTGTTGGTGATTAACTTTTCATCCTCCTTGGCCACAGGAGGGTACCAGGGGTTGGGAGAATTCCAAATGTAGTTCACTTGCCCAAGAAATACAAGAGGAAAAATCCTGGGAATTACAGACCAGTGAGTCTTACCTCAGAGGTGGGCAAACTATTGGAGAGTATTCTTGGGGACAGGACTTGTCAGCATGAAGCGAAATATCGTCTTCTTGGGTATCATCTGCGTGGCCTTGTGAGAGGCAGGTTATGCCTTACAAGCCAAACTGCTTTGTCAAGCACGTGATAAAGGAAATTGATAAAGGAAGGTGGTGGATGTGATGCATGTGGATTTTGTTCAGGTGTTTGACAAGGTTCCCCATTATGGATCATTCAGAAAGACGAGGCATCGGAACCAAGGAAAATTTGCTGCTTGTATTTGCAATTTTCTTGCCTGCAGAAAGGAGAGGCTGGTAACAGATGGAACAAAAACTGCCTGAAGACCAGTGACAGATAATATTCTGAAACTATCAGTTCTAAGACAACTAACCTTTGTGAATTTGATGAATGGCTTGGATTTATGATGGGTCAGTCAGTGTACAGATGAAACAAAGTTTGGAGGTGTTATGGATAGGATCGAAGGTTGTTGTAGATATCAGCAGGATACGGACAGGTGGGTGGACAAGTGGCAGATGGAATTCAATCCACATAAGTGTGAAGTGATGCACTTTGGAAGGTTGTACTAGAAGGTGAGGTGCATGGTTTGTGGCAGGATTTTTAACTGTGTGGATGAACAGAGTTCCTGGAGTCAAGATCCATGGATTCCTCAAGGTTGCTGCAAAAGTTGAGATAGTAGTTACGAAGGCAGATGCTGTGCTGGCATTCATTAGTTGGTGGAATGTGTTCCAAAGCCAAGAGGTACAATATTGTATAGGTTGACCCCTACAATTTCCACCTAAAATGGAGGTATTGAGTGATACCCTTTGTAAAAGATGGCCACCAAATCAGTGGATGGTGTTAAAAGACAAACCACAATATTTTTTAAACAAATGATCATATAAATTTTATTTGGAGAGTTTGAAATAAACTACTGTCAGCTCATGTAACAGGCCATTTAAAGCCTGTACTGAACTGGACTGAATGGATGGATGCCACGGAGCAGTGCTGAGACTTCGCAAATAACTAATAGGGCATGCGCACGATTGCTTCGGAGCTGGCGGGAAGATGGTGGCGGTGATGAGACTTTGTCACCGAGTAAGAATTTTATACTATTTGCATAAGACAACCCCTAATTTTAAAGTGATATTTTCAAGTTTTGAGGATCATTCTATGCAATGACATATCCGGTAATTTTGCAGCTATATGCACCTCAAGTTATCCACACTTCAAATACTCTATTCAGTTCTGGATGCCTCACTGCAGGAGAGATGTAGGTGCTTTCGAGAGCATTCAGAGATTAACCAGGATGTGCCTGGGCTTGGGAACATGTCATATGAAGCAAGGTTGACAGATTTAGGGGTTTACTCTTGGGAGTGACAAAGGATGAGAGATGATTTCATAGAGTACATAAGATGATGAGTGGTCATCCAGGATCTTATTCCTGGGACGGTAATAATAAAAATGAAAGGACATTTGTTTCAGCTGAGTGGAAGATGATTCAAAGGAGATGTTAGATATGTTTTTATATAGAGATTGGTAGCTTTCTGGAATGCATTGCCAGCTGTGATGTGAGATTTGGTATAATGGAGACATTCAAAAGACTCTTTGATTGGCATATAGATATAGAAAAAAAGGGTTACTGGAGTTAGGCAGGGGAAATTTAGATTGTTGTGGATTAAGTTTACACAGGTCAGCACAAGATCATAGGGTGAATGGCCTGTAATGATCTAAGTAAAGAGACAACTGGGGCTGCAAAATCTCTTGTCATCTTAAATATTTCTAATGAATCCACTGCAGATCACTCTCTGAAGAAAGAGTATCAGAGTTATACAGAGGTGAAATAGGACCTGAGTCCCAACTGGTTCAAGCGGACAAAGCAGTTAGCACTAAAATTACAAGGAAAACAAAACCCAGTCATTCTTTGTGTGAGGCCATCGTGGTCCACTATACTCACTGTAATCACTGCAGTTTGCAACAGACAGATGAAAAATGTGTTGCAGAGGAAGAATGACAATACCAAAATCATTACCCTGTGCATGGATTGGTAATCCGCAAGAGATGAGAGTGTCTCCTGGATTGGCTTGACTAGGATCACACTATAAATCATGGAGATGGAAGCTCAACAAGATTTCTAAGAGAGAGGCAGGGGTAGGGGCCAATCATGTTGCACCAACAACTTGCAATGATTAGAGCTATGTTTCTCGACTCATTGGGTATACAGGATGTTAAATGACGATGTTTTGGTCGAGGGCCGTATAAATCACATCTCCAGAAACTTATCCATTTCAATGAAAAGCCGCAACACGAAATTTTGCAATGCTTAATTTCTTGTAAATTAACTTTCTCAGCCTGATCCCTACACAGAAATGCATTTCAACTGTGTGGACATACTGCTGAAATCATGAATTGGGGATCATCTTGACAACCTAAATCATTTGGAGATTCAACTCTGGTTGGCAGCAGATATTGCTGTCGATCTGTTTTCAATGGATCATAAAACTCCGCCATGGTAACTGATCCACTTACCTGCTGGCATTTTTTGCTGCAGTTGGTGTTGTAGTTACTGTCATGGTTGTTTCTGTTGTTGGGGTTTCGACGGTGCTGGTGGTACTTTCACATGTTCCTTTATATTTCAGACCTTCACAATTGTCCATACACGGAGTGAAGTTACAGAGGGCAGATTTTCCTGAAGAAGTCACAATTGCCTGATCTGGAGGCAGAGAAATGATAATGAGTTAATGGTCTTACACTTTGTGCAATGTACATTAGCACGGAAATTCGTCCTTGATGTAGAAAATGGGATTTTGTATCAAAAAATATGAGAATACATCCCTATTAAAATTTTGAAAATTGTATTCATCTGCAATGAGTTAATATGCAGCTCCATAAAAAATGGGTTGACCACCATTAGAATATTGTCTTCAGTACCGGATTATCACTGCAGAAAAGGGGTACTTGCTTTGGAATGGATCCAGAGGAGTTTCAATCGAATGCACCTGGGTCAGAGCACATGTCGTATGAAGCAAGGAGAACAGGTTTTGGAATTTTCCTTGGGTGAGTCAAAGGATGAGAAATGAAATCACAGAGGAACTCAAGTTTATGAATAATCAAAGATTTTGAACTTGAAGATGGGTAACTTTGATGGTATGAGATGTGAATTGGCTAAAATAGATTGGTAAATTGTACTTAAAGGACTAACAGCAGAAAACCAATGACAGTCATTTAAGGATAGCTTGGAGCAAGTGCAGAAATTGTACATCCCAGGTTGTACAAAAAATATATCGAGGAGTATAGCGCATCCGTTCCTAACAAGGGAGATGCGAGAGAGTGTCAAAGCCAAGGAATGAGCTGACAAATTTGCCAAAACAAAATAATATTCCTGATGATTGGGAGAAATTCAGAGTTCAACAGAGGATGACAAAATGATCAAAGGGATTATGAGAGGAAGCTGGCAGGGAACATAAAAAAATGACTGTAAAATCTTTTATTGATACGTTAAGAGGATGAGGTAACTTAAGACAAATGTGTGTCTGTGTCAGACAGAAACGGGTAAGTTGATGATGGAGAACAAGGGTATGGCAGACTGTTTGAATGACTATTTTAGTTCTGTCTTCACCAAGGAAATCATAACTAATCTCCAGGAAATTATTCAGGATCTGGGCTCTATTGTGACGTAGGGACGAAAGGAAATAATTGTAAGTCGAGAAGTTGTATGAGTTAAATTGCAGGGATTAAAGGCGGATAAATCCACGGGGCCTGATAGTCTGCATCCGAGAGTGCTGAAGGAAGTAGCCCAGGAAATAGTGGATACATTGGTGATAACTTCTCAAACCTCTTTGGATACTGGATTAGTTCCTGAGGATTGGAGGGTGGCCAACATAACCCCACGCTTTAAGAAGAGAGGGAGAGGAAAATCGGAAACTATAGACCAGTAGGCCTGACATTGGTTATTCAAGATGCAATTGCAGGATATTTGGAAAGTAGTGTAATCATCGCACAGAGTCACCATAGCTTTGTGAAGGGGAAATCATGTCTGACGAATCTAATAGAGTTTTTTGAGGATGTAACCAGTAGAGTGGATGGGGGAGAACGAGTGGGAGTGGTATATCGGGACTTTAGTAAGGCGTTTGATAAGGCTAGCATATAAACTTAAAGAGCACATTATAGGAGGTATGGTATTAAGCTAGACAGAGAATTGGTTGAGGGACAGGAAGCAAAGAGTAGGAATAAATGGGTTGTTTTCAGAATGGCAGCCATTGACTAGTGGGGTACCGCAGTGCTCAGTGCAGGAGCCGAAGTTGTTTACGATATATATCAACAACTTAGATGTTGGGTCACGTCTCCTGAATGGAGGACCATCACCTTCCCAAGATCGTGTTATATGGCGAGCTCTCCACTGGCCACCGTGACAGAGGTGCACCAAAGAAAAGGTACAAGGACTGCCTAAAGAAATCTCTTGGTGCCTGCCACATTGACCACCGCCAGTGGGCTGATAACGCCTCAAACCGTGCATCTTGGCGCCTCAAAGTTTGGCGGGCAGCAACCTCCTTTGAAGAAGACCGCAGAGCCCACCTCACTGACAAAAGGCAAAGGAGGAAAAACCCAACACCCAACCCCAACCAACCAATTTTCCCTTGCAACCGCTGGAATCGTGTCATGCCTGTCCCGCATCGGACTTGTCAGCCACAAACGAGCCTGCAGCTGACGTGGACTTTTTACCCCCTCCATAAATGTTCGTCCGGGAAGCCAAGCCAAAGAAAGAAAGATGTTGGAATAGATAACCGTATCTCGCAATTTGCATACGATTCAAAGATGGATGGCAGGGTTAACTGTGTGGAGGATGCTAGGAGAGAGCAGGATAATTTGGACAAGTTAGGCGAGTGGTCCAGGACATGGCAGATGCAGTATAATGTGGATAAATCAAAGTTATCCACTTTGGAGGTAAGAACAGGAAAAAGGATTATTATTTAAATGGTATTTGTTTAGGAAAAGGGGAGATACAGCGAGACTTGGGTGTTGCTGTGCATCAGTCGGTGAAAGTGGGCGTGCAGGTGCAGGAGGCAGAGAGGATGACGAATGGTATGTTGGCTTTCAGAGCAAGAGGATTTGAGTCCAGGAATAGGGAGATCCTGCTGCAGCTGTCCAGGGTCTTGGTGTGGAGTACTGCGTGCAGTTTTGGTCGTCTTTTCAGAGGAAGGATATCCTTGCCTTTGATGGGTTGCAGAGAAGGTTCACTGGGCGGATACTGGGGATGGAGGGACTCGCCTAAGAACAAAGATGGATAGAGTAGGCTTGTATTCGCTGGAATTTAGAAGATTGAGGGGGGTTCTTATAGAAAGATGAAATTCTTAAGGGTTTAGACAGATTAGATGCAGGAAGGTTGTTTTAAATGCTGGGGAAAAACCAGAACAAAACAGATATATCTCGTAAACAACTGCGGACATAAGGGGGTTGTTTTTTAGGACTGAGATGAGGAAAATTTTTTTCTCTCAGAGAGAGGTAAATGTGTGGAATTCTTTGTCACAGGAAGTAGTTGACGCCAGTTCCCTGTCAATATTTAAGTGTAGGTTAGATTTGGCCCTTGCCACCGAGGAGATTAGGGTGTATGGGGAAAATGCAGGAACTGGGTACTGATCAGCCATGATCATAATGAATGGCAGTGTAGACTTGAAGGGCCAAATGGCCTACTCCTACACCTATTTCTATGTTTCTATTTTAATCATTCAGCATTTTGCTACCTGATGTGACAATACTAAAACTAGTTACAAAAGGACATCTGTTTCTGCTGAGTGGAGGAATGTTCAGAGGAGATGAACGAGATATGTTTTTTGACACCAATATTTGTGGAGTCCTGGAAAGATTTGCCACTCACGGTGAGGGGGTTTCCTTGAATGGTGACAATCATACATGATGGCCATATGGATGGAGTAAAAATATGTTGAGGTATCAAGGTGAGAGAAAATTAGATGGTTGTGGTGTACTTCTACATATATATATGCACAAATATTGGGATGAATGGCCGGTCCCATTCTATGTTAGGTATTTGTGGGAAATGTGAAGAAAAAACAGAAGCAACAAATTCAATTGTCATTTGACATCCTTCCAATAAACAACTGCAGATCTTTCTCTGAGGAAATTCAAGACAGAGTTGAAAATAATCAAGAGACCCTTTGGCCAAAATAGTTCCTGTTGACTGAACTGCTCTCAATTTAATTATGTGGACAGGCAGTACTTGGTCATCCAGTCTGTGAGACCATCACTGTTAACTCGAAGCACTGACATCAAAGGAGTTTAGAACAGACAGAGAAGAGATTTGTTGCAGTGTTTGGAGTGGAAAATAAGTGATAATTGCATAATCATTACTCTATGCAAGAAATGATAATACGCAGGTGATGAGAGTGTCTCCTGGAATGGCTTCACTAGGGTCACATTATGAATCATGGACATGGAAGCTCAACAAGATTTCTAAGAGAGAGGCAGGGGCCAATAATTTTTCACCAACAACTTGAAATGATTAGAGCTATGTTCCTTGACTTATTGGGTGTACAGAATGTTAAATGACGATGTTTCGGTTGAGGGCCGTATAAATCACGAGTCCAGAAGCTTATCAGTTTCAATGAAAAGCCTGCACATGAAATTATGCAATATTTCTTCTTTTCTTTGGCTTGGCTTCGCGGACGAAGATTTAAGGAGGGGGTAAATGTCCACGTCAGCTGCAGGCTCGTTTGTGGCTGACAAGTCCGATGCGGGACAGGCAGACACGGTTGCAGCGGTTGCAGGGGAAAATTGGTTGGTTGGGGTTGGGTGTTGGGTTTTTCCTCCTTTGCCTTTTGTCAGTGAGGTGGGTTCTGCGGTCTTCTTCAAAGGAGGTTGCTGCCCGCCAAACTGTCAGGCGCCAAGATGCACGGTTTGAGGCGATATCAGCCCACTGGCGGTGGTCAATGTGGCAGGCACCAAGAGATTTCTTTAGGCAGTCCTTGTACATTTTCTTTGGTGCACCTCTGTCACTGTGGCCAGTGGAGAGCTCGCCATATAACACGATCTTGGGAAGGCGATGGTCCTCCATTCTGGAGACGTGACCCACCCAGCGCAGCTGAATCTTCAGCAGCGTGGACACGATGCTTTCGACCTCTGACATCTCGAGTACTTTGACGTTAGGGATGAAAGCGCTCCAATGGATGTTGAGGATGGAGCGGAGACAACGCTGGTGGAAGCGTTCTAGGAGCCGTAGGTGATGCCGGTAGAGGACCCATGATTCGGAGCCGAACAGGAGTGTGGGTATGACAACGGCTCTGTATACGCTTATCTTTGTGAGGTTTTTCAGTTGGTTGTTTTTCCAGACTCTTTTGTGTAGTCTTCCAAAGGCGCTATTTGCCTTGGCGAGTCTGTTGTCTATCTCATTGTCGATCCTTGCATCTGATGAAATGGTGCAGCCGAGATAGGTAAACTGGTTGACCGTTTTGAGTTTTGTGTGCCCGATGGAGATGTGGGGAGGCTGGTAGTCATGGTTGAAAGCTCGCTGATGGAGGACCTCAGTTTTCTTAAGGCTGACTTCCAGGCCAAACATTTTGGCAGTTTCCGCAAAACAGGACGTCAAGCGCTGAAGAGCTGGCTCTGAATGGGCAACTAAAGCGGCATCGTCTGCAAAGAGTAGTTCAAGGACAAGTTGCTCTTGTGTCTTGGTGTGAGCTTGCAGGCGCCTCAGATTGATGAGACTGCCATCCGTGCGGTACCGGATGTAAACAGCGTCTTCATTGTTGAGGTCTTTCATGGCTTGGTTCAGCATCATGCTGAAGAAGATTGAAAAGAGGGTTGGTGCGAGAACACAGCCTTGCTTCACGCCATTGTTAATGGAGAAGGGTTCAGAGAGCTCATTGCTGAATCTGACCCGACCTAGTTGGTTTTCGTGCAGTTGGATAATCATGCTGAGGAACTTTGGGGGACATCCGATGCGCTCTAGTATTTGCCAAAGCCCTTTCCTCCTCACGGTGTCGAAGGCTTTGGTGAGGTCAACAAAGGTGATGTAGAGTCCTTTGTTTTGTTCTCTGCACTTTTCTTGGAGCTGTCTGAGGGCAAAGACCATGTCAGTAGTTCCTGTGTTTGCGCGAAAGCCGCACTGTGATTCTGGGAGAATATTCTCGGCGACACTAGGTATTATTCTATTTAGGAGAATCCTAGCGAAGATTTTGCCTGCAATAGAGAGCAGCATGATTCCCCTGTAGTTTGAGCAGTCTGATTTCTCGCCTTTGTTTTTGTACAGGGTGATGATGTTGGCATCACGAAGGTCCTGAGGCAGTTTTCCTTGGTCCCAACAAAGCTTGAAAAACTCATGCAGTTTAGCATGCAGAGTTTTGCCGCCAGCCTCCCAGACCTCTGGGGGGATTCCATCCATACCTGCTGCTTTGCCACTTTTCAGTTGTTCGATTGCCTTATATGTCTCATCCTGGGTGAGGACCTCATCCAGCTCTAGCCTTAGGGGCTGTTGAGGGAGCTGGAGCATGGCAAAATCTTGGACTGAGCGGTTGGCACTGAAAAGAGATTGGAAGTGTTCTGACCAACAGTTGAGGATGGAGATCTTGTCGCTGAGGAGGACTTTGCCGTCTGTGCTGCACAGCGGGCTTTGGACTTGGGGTGAGGGGCCGTACACAGCCTTTAGAGCCTCGTATAAATCCCTGAAGTCGCCAATGTCCGCGCTGAGCTGGGTTCGTTTGGCGAGGCTAGTCCACCACTCATTTTGGATCTCCCGGAGTATGCGCTGAAGATGGCTGCATGCGCGACGGAAGGCTTGATTCTTCTCTGGACAGGACGGCTTTGTAAGGTGAGCCTGGTGGGCAGCTCGCTTTTTTGCCAGCAGCTCATGGATTTCCTGGCTGTTTTCGTCGAACCAGTCCTTGATTTTCCTGGAGGAGAAGCCCAGTACCTCTTCAGTGGATTGCAGTAAATTAAATTTATCAGCCTGAACCTACACAGAAATGCATTTCCACTGTGTGGACATCCTGCTGAAATCATGAACTGGGGATCATCTTGACAACCTAAATCATTTGGAGCTTCAACTCTGGTTGGCAGCAGATATTGCTGTCGATCTGTTTTCAATAGATCATAAAACTCCACCAAGGTAACTGATCCACTTACCTGCTGGCATTTTTTGTCCGTCATTTTCACAGGTACAGATGGAAGATGCTGTTGGTGCTGGAGATACTGTAATTATAGATGCAGTCGTTGCGGTTTCAACGGTGCTGGTGGTACTTTCACATGTTCCTTTATATTTCAGAACTTCACAATTGTCCACACACGGAGTGAAGTTCCAGAGGGCAGATTTTCCTGAAGAAGTCACAATCGCCTGATCTGGAGGCAGAGTAATGATAATGAGTTAATGGTCTTACACTTTGTGCAATGTACATAAACACGGAAATTCGTCCTTGATGAACAATATGGGATTTTGGACAAATAAATTAGAGAACACATCCCCATTAAAATTTTGAAAATTGGATTCATCTGCAATGACTTAATATGCAGCTCCATAAAAAATGGGTTGACCACCCTTGGAATATTGTCTTCAGTACCGGTTTATCACTGCAGAAAAGGGATACTTGCTTTGGAATGGATCCAGAGGAGTTTCAATAGAATGCACCTGGGTCAGAGCACATGTCGGATGAAGCAAGGAAAACAGGTTTTGGTATTTTCCTTGGGAGAGTCAGAGGATGAGAGATGAAATCACAGAGGAACACAAGTTTATGAATAATCAAAGGTTTTGAAATTGAAGATGGGTAACTTTGACGGTATGAGATGTGAATTGGCTAAAATAGATTGGCAAATGGTACTAAAAGCACTAACAGTAGAAATGCAATGGCAATCATTTAAGGATAGCTTGGAGCAAGTGCAGAAATTATACATCCCAGGATGTACAAAGAATATATCGAAGAGTATAGCACATCCGTGCCTAACAAGGGAGATGCGAGAGAGTGTCAAATCCAAAGAATGAGCTGACAAAAAAAAAATAATATCCCTGATCATTCGGAGAAATTCAGAGTTTTAGAGGATGACAAAATGATTAAAGGGATTATGAGAGGAAGCTGGCAGTGAACATAAAAAATGACTCTAAAAGCTTTTACTGATACGTTAAGAGGATGAGGTTAGTTAAGACAAATGTGTGTCTGTTGCAGACAGAAACGGGTAAGTTGATGATGGGGAACAAGGGTATGGCAGACTGAATGACTATTTTAGATCTGTCTTCACCAAGGAAGATATAACTAATATCCAGGAAATTATTCAGGATCTGGGATCTATTGTGACGGAGGGACGAAAGGAAATAATTGTGAGTCGAGAAGTTGTATTAGTTAAATTGCAGGGATTAAAGGCGGATAAATCCACGGGGCCTGATAGTCTGTATCCGAGAGTGCTGAAGGAAGTAGCCCAGGAAATAGTGGATACATTGGTGATAACTTCTCAAACCTCTTTGGATACTGGATTAGTTCCTGAGGATTGGAGCATGGCCAACATAACCCCACCCTTTAAGAAGGGAGGGAGAGAGAAATCGGAAACTATAGACCAGTAGGCCTGACATTGGTTATTATAGATGCAATTGCAGAATATTTGGAAAGTAGTGTAATCATCGCACAGAGTCAGCATGGTTTTGTGAAGGGGAAATCATGTCTGACGAATCTAATAGAGTTTTTTGAGGATGTAACCAGTAGAGTGGATGGGGGAGAACCAGTGGGAGTGGTATATCGGGACTTTAGTAATGCGTTTTCTAAGGCTAGCAGATAAACTTAAAGAGCACATTATAAGAGGTATGGTATTAAGCTGGATAGAGAATTGGTTGAGGGACAGGAAGCAAATAGTAGGAATAAATGGGTTGTTTTCACAATGGCAGCCAGTGAGTAGCAGTGCTCAGTGCAGGAGCTGCAGTTGTTTACGATATATATCAACAACTTTGATGTTGGAATAGATAGCCGTATCTCGCAATTTGCATACGATACAAAGTTGGGTGGCAGGGTTAACTGTGTGGAGGATGCTAGGAGAGAGCAGGGTGATTTGGACAAGTTAGGCGAGTGGTTCAGGATGTGGCAGATGCAGTATAATGTGGATAAATGCAAAGTTATCCACTTTGGAGGTAAGAACAGGAAAAAGGATGATTATTTAAATGGTATCTGTTTAGGAAAAGGGGAGATACAGCGAGACTTGGGTGTTGCTGTGCATCAGTCGGTGAAAGTGGGCGTGCAGGTGCAGGAGGCAGTGAGGAGGACGAATCGTATGTTGGCTTCCATAGCAAGAGGATTTGAGTCCAAGAATAGGGAGATCCTGCTGCAGCTGTACAGGGTCTTGGTGAGACAACACCTGGAGTATTGCTTGCAGTTTTGGTCGTCTTATCTGAGGAAGGATATGCTTGCCATTGAGAGGTTGCAGAGAAGGTTCACTAGGCGGATACTGGGGATGGAGGGACTCGCCTAAGAACAAAGGTTGGATAGAGTAGGCTTGTATTCGCTGGAATTTAGAAGATTGAGGGGGGTTCTTATAGAAACATGAAATTCTTAAGGGTTTAGAGAGATTAGACGCAGGAAGGTTGTTTTAAATGCTGGGGAAAAACCAGAGCAAAACAGATATATCTCGTAAACAACTGCGGCCATAAGCGGGTTGTTTTTTAGGACTGAGATGAGGAAAATTTTCTTCTCTCAGAGAGAGGTAAATGTGTGGAATTCTTTGTCACAGGAAGTTGTTGAGGCCAGTTCCCTGTCAATATTTAAGTGTAGGTTAGATTTGGCACTTGCCACCGAGGAGATTAGGGTGTATGGGGAAAAAGCAGGAACCGAGTACTGATCAGCCATGATCATAATGAATGGTGGTGTAGGCTTGAAGGGCCAAATGGCCTACTCCTACACCTATTTCTATGTTTCTATTTTAATCATTCAGCATTTTGCTTTTAAGGATAACTTGGAGGAAGTGCAGAAAATGTACATCCCAGGTTGTAAAAAGAATATATCGAAGAGTATAGCGCATCCCTGCCTAACGAGGGAGAATGTTCAGAGGAGATGAAAGAGATATGTTTTTTGACACCAATATTTGTGGAGTCCTGGAAAGATTTGCCACTCATGGTGAGGGGGTTTCCTTGAATGGTGACAATCATCCATGATGGCCATATGGATGGAGTAAAAATATGTTGAGGTATCTAGGTGAGAGAAAATTAGATTGTTGTGGAGTAATTTTACATATATATGCACAAATATTGGGAAGAATGGCTGGTCTATGTTAGGTATTTGTGGGAAATGTGAAGAAAAAACAGAAGCTACAAATTCAATTGTCATTTGACATCCTTCCAATAAACACCTGCAGATCATTCTCTGTGGAAATTCAAAACAGAGTTGAAAATAATCTAGAGACTCTTTGGCCAAAATAGATCCTGCTGACTGAGCTGCTCTCAATTAAATAACGTGGACAGGCAGTACTTGGTCAACCAGTCTGTGAGACCATCACTGTCAACTCGAAGCACTGACATCACAGGAGTTCAGAAGAGATAGAGAAGAGATTTGTTGCAGTGTTTGGAGTGGAGGATATGTGACAATTTCACAATCATTATTCTATGCAAGGAATGATAATACGCAGGCGATGAGAGTGTCTCCTGGAATGGCTTGACTAGGGTCACACTATGAATCATTGAGTTGGAAGCTCAACAAGATTTCTAAGGGAGAGGCAGGGGCCAATCATTTTGCACCAACAACTTGCAATGATTAGAGCTATGTTCCTTGACTTATTGGGTGTGCAGAATTTTAAATGACGATGTTTCGGTTGAGGGCCGTATAAATCACGAGTCCAGATGTTTATCAGTTTCAATGAAAAGCCTTCACTTGAAATTATGCAATGTTTAATTTCTTGTAAATTAACTTTCTCAGCCTGAACCTACACAGAAATGCATTTCCATTGTGTGGACATACTGCTGAAATCATGAACTGGGGATCATCTTGACAACCTACATCATTTGGAGATTCAACTCTGGTTGGCAGCAGATATTGCTGTCGATCTGTTTTCAATGGATCATAAAACTCCGCCAAGGTAACTGATCCACTTACCTGCTGGCATTTTTTGTCCATCATTTTCACAGGTACAGATTGAAGATGCTGTTGGTGCTGGAGATACTGTCATTAGTGATGCAGTCGTTGCAGATTCGAAGGTGCTGGTGGTACTTTCACATGTTCCTTTATATTTCCGAACTTCACAATTGTCCATACACGGAGTGAAGTTCCAGAGGGCAGATTTTCCTGAAGAAGTCACAATCGCCTGATCTAGAGGCAGAGTAATGATAATGAGTTAATGGTCTTACACTTTGTGCAATGTACATAAGCACGGAAATTCGTCCTTGATGAAGAATATGGGATTTTGGAGAAATAAATTAGAGAATACATCACTATTAATATTTTGAAAATTGGATTCATCTGCAATGACTTAATATGCAGCTCCATAAAAAATGGGTTGACCACCCAGTACCGGTTTATCACTGCAGAAAAGGGGTACTTGCTTTGGAATGGATTGAGAGGAGTTTCAATAGAATGCACCTGGGTCAGAGCACATGTCGGATGAAGCAAGGAAAACAGGTTTTGGGATTTTCCTTGGGAGAGTCAGAGGATGAGAGATGAAATCACAGAGGAACAAAAGTTTATGAATAATCAAAGATTTTGAAATTGAAGATGGGTAACTTTGACGGTATGAGATGTGAATTGGCTAAAATAGATTGGCAAATGGTACTAAAAGCACTAACAGTAGAAATGCAATGGCAATCATTTAAGGATAGCTTGGAGGAAGCTAATTGTACATCCCAGGTTGTACAAAGAATATATCGAAGAGTATAGCGCATCCGTGCCTAACAAGGGAGATGCGAGAGAGTGTCAAATCCAAAGAATGAGCTGTCAAATTAGCAAAAAAAAAATAATATCCCTGATGATTGGGAGAAATTCAGAGTTCTAGAGGATGACAAAATGATTAAAGGGATTATGAGAGGAAGCTGGCAGTGAACATAAAAAATGACTCTAAAAGCTTTTATTGATACGTTAAGAGGATGATGTTAGTTAAGACAAATGTGTGTCTGTTGCAGACAGAAACGGGTAAGTTGATGATGGGGAACAAGGGTATGGCAGACTGAATGACTATTTTAGATCTGTCTTCACCAAGGTAGATATAACTAATATCCAGGAAATTATTCAGGATCTGGGATCTATTGTGACGGAGGGACGAAAGGAAATAATTGTGAGTCGAGAAGTTGTATTAGTTAAATTGCAGGGATTAAAGGCGGATAAATCCACGGGGCCTGATAGTCTGTATCCGAGAGTGCTGAAGGAAGTAGCCCAGGAAATAGTGGATACATTGGTGATAACTTCTCAAACCTCTTTGGATACTGGATTAGTTCCTGAGGATTGGAGCATGGCCAACATAACCCCACCCTTTAAGAAGGGAGGGAGAGAGAAATCGGAAACTATAGACCAGTAGGCCTGACATTGGTTATTATAGATGCAATTGCAGAATATTTGGAAAGTAGTGTAATCATCGCACAGAGTCAGCATGGTTTTGTGAAGGGGAAATCATGTCTGACGAATCTAATAGAGTTTTTTGAGGATGTAAACAGTAGAGTGGATGGGGGAGAACCAGTGGGAGTGGCATATAGGGACTTTAGTAATGCGTTTGATAAGGCTAGCAGATAAACTTAAAGAGCACATTATAGGAGGTATGGTCTTAAGCTTGATACAGAATTGGTTGAGGGACAGGAAGCAAAGAGTAGGAATAAATGGGTTGTTTTCAGAATGGCAGCCAGTGACTAGCAGTGCTCAGTGCAGGAGCCGCAGTTGTTTACGATATATATCAACAACTTAGATGTTGGAATAGATAGCCAAATCTCGCAATTTGCATACAATACAAAGTTGGGTGGCAGGGTTAACTGTGTGGAGGATGCTAGGAGAGAGCAGGGTGATTTGGACAAGTTAGGCGAGTGGTCCTGGATGTGGCAGATGCAGTATAATGTGGATAAATGCAAAGTTATCCACTTTGGAGGTAAGAACAGGAAAAAGGATGATTATTTAAATGGTATCTGTTTAGGAAAAGGGGAGATACAGCGAGACTTGGGTGTTGCTGTGCATCAGTCGGTGAAAGTGGGCGTGCAGGTGCAGGAGGCAGTGAGGAGGACGAATGGTATGTTGGCTTCCATAGCAAGAGGATTTGAGTCCAGGAATAGAGAGATCCTGCTGCAGCTGTACAGGGTCTTGGTGAGACCACACCTGGATTACTGCGTGCAGTTTTGGTCGTCTTATCTGAGGAAGGATATCCTTGCCTTTGAGAGGTTGCAGAGAAGGTTCACTAGGCGGATACTGGGGATGGAGGGACTCGCCTAAGAACAAAGGTTGGATAGAGTAGGCTTGTATTCGCTGGAATTTAGAAGATTGAGGGGGGTTCTTATAGAAACATGAAATTCTTAAGGGTTTAGACAGATTAGACACAGGAAGGTTGTTTTAAATGCTGGGGAAAAACCAGAACAAAACAGATATATCTCGTAAACAACTGCGGCCATAAGCGTGTTGTTTTTTATGACTGAGATGAGGAAAATTTTCTTCTCTCAGAGAGAGGTTAATGTGTGGAATTCTTTGTCACAGGAAGTTGTTGAGGCCAGTTCCCTGTCAATATTTAAGTGTAGGTTAGATTTGGCCCTTGCCACCGAGGAGATTAGGGTGTATGGGGAAAAAGCAGGAACCGAGTACTGATCAGCCATGATCATAATGAATGGTGGTGTAGGCTTGAAGGGCCAAATGGCCTACTCCTACACCTATTTCTATGTTTCTATTTTAATCATTCAGCATTTTGCTTTTAAGGATAGCTTGGAGGAAGTGCAGAAAATGTACATCCCAGGTTGTAAAAAGAATATATCGAAGAGTATAGCGCATCCCTGCCTAACGAGGGAGAATGTTCAGAGGAGATGAAAGAGATATTTTTTTTGACACCAATATTTGTGGAGTCCTGGAAAGATTTGCCACTCACGGTGAGGGGGTTTCCTTGAATGGTGACAATCATCCATGATGGCCATATGGATGGAGTAAAAATATGTTGAGGTATCTAGGTGAGAGAAAATTAGATTGTTGTGGAGTAATTTTACATATATATGCACAAATATTGGGAAGAATGGCTGGTCTATGTTAGGTATTTGTGGGAAATGTGAAGAAAAAACAGAAGCTACAAATTCAATTGTCATTTGACATCCTTCCAATAAACACCTGCAGATCATTCTCTGTGGAAATTCAAAACAGAGTTGAAAATAATCAAGAGACTCTTTGGCCAAAATAGTTCCTGCTGACTGAGCTGCTCTCAATTAAATAACGTGGACAGGCAGTACTTGGTCAACCAGTCTGTGAGACCATCACTGTCAACTCGAAGCACTGACATCACAGGAGTTCAGAAGAGATAGAGAAGAGATTTGTTGCATTGTTTGGAGTGGAGGATATGTGACAATTTCACAATCATTATTCTATGCAAGGAATGATAATACGCAGGTGATGAGAGTGTCTCTTGGAATGGCTTGACTAGGGTCACACTATGAATCATGGAGATGGAAGCTCAACAAGATTTCTAAGAGAGAGGCAGGGGCCAATAATTTTGCACCAAAAACTTGCAATGATTAGAGCTATGTTCCTTGACTTATTGGGTGTGCAGAATGTTAAATGACGATGTTTCGGTTGAGGGCCGTATAAATCACGAGTCCAGATGTTTATCAGTTTCAATGAAAAGCCTTCACTTCAAATTATACAATGTTTAATTTCTTGTAAATTAACTCTCTCAGCCTGAACCTACACAAAACTGCATTTCCACTGTGTGGACATACTGCTGAAATCATGAACTGGGGATCATCTTGACAACCTAAATCATTTGGAGATTCAACTCTGGTTGGCAGCAGATATTGCTGTCGATCTGTTTTCAATGGATCATAAAACTCCGCCAAGGTAACTGATCCACTTACCTGCTGGCATTTTTTGTCCTTCATTTTCACAGGTACAGATTGAAGATGCTGTTGGTGCTGGAGATACTGTCATTAGTGATGCAGTCGCTGCGGTTTCGATGGTGCTGGTGGTACTTTCACATGTTCCTTTATATTTCCGAACTTCACAATTGTCCATACACGGAGTGAAGTTCCAGAGGGCAGATTTTCCTGAAGAAGTCACAATCGCCTGATCTAGAGGCAGAGTAATGATAATGAGTTAATGGTCTTACACTTTGTGCAATGTACATAAGCACGGAAATTCGTCCTTGATGAAGAATATGGGATTTTGGAGAAATAAATTAGAGAATACATCCCTATTAAAATTTTGAAAATTGGATTCATCTGCAATGACTGCACCTGGGTCAGAGCACATGTCGGATGAAGCAAGGAAAACAGGTTTTGGGATTTTCCTTGGGAGAGTCAGAGGATGAGAGATGAAATCACAGAGGAACAAAAGTTTATGAATAATCAAAGATTTTGAAATTGAAGATGGGTAACTTTGACGGTATGAGATGTGAATTGGCTAAAATAGATTGGCAAATGGTACTAAAAGCACTAACAGTAGAAATGCAATGGCAATCATTTAAGGATAGCTTGGAGGAAGTGCAGAAATTGTACATCCCAGGTTGTACAAAGAATATATCGAAGAGTATAGCGCATCCGTGCCTAACAAGGGAGATGCGAAAGAGTGTCAAATCCAAAGAATGAGCTGACAAATTAGCCAAAAAAAAATAATATCCCTGATGATTGGGAGAAATTCAGAGTTCTAGAGGATGACAAAATGATTAAAGGGATTATGAGAGGAAGCTGGCAGTGAACATAAAAAATGACTCTAAAAGCTTTTATTGATACGTTAAGAGGATGAGGTTAGTTAAGAAAAATGTGTGTCTATTGCAGACAGAAACGGGTAAGTTGATGATGGGGAACAAGGGTATGGCAGACTGAATGACTATTTTAGATCTGTCTTCACCAAGGAAGATATTACTAATATCCAGGAAATTATTCACGATCTAGGATCTATTGTGACGGAGGGACGAAAGGAAATAATTGTGAGTCGAGAAGTTGTATTAGTTAAATTGCAGGGATTAAAGGCAGATAGATCCATGGGGCCTGATAGTCTGTATCCGAGAGTGCTGAAGGAAGTAGCCCAGGAAATAGTGGATACATTGATGATAACTTCTCAAACCTCTTTGGATACTGGATTAGTTCCTGAGGATTGGAGCATGGCCAACATAACCCCACCCTCTAAGAAGGGAGGGAGAGAGAAATCGGAAACTATAGACCAGTTGGCCTGACATTGGTTATTATAGATGCAATTGCAGAATATTTGGAAAGTAGTGTAATCATCGCACAGAGTCAGCATGGTTTTGTGAAGGGGAAATCATGTCTGACGAATCTAATAGAGTTTATTGAGGATGTAACCAGTAGAGTGGATGGGGGTGAACCAGTGGGAGTGGCATATCGGGACTTTAGTAATGCGTTTGATAAGACTAGCAGATAAACTTAAAGAGCACATTATAGGAGGTATGGTATTAAGCTGGATAGAGAATTGGTTGAGGGACAGGAAGCAAAGAGTAGGAATAAATGGGTTGTTTTCAGAATGGCAACCAGTGAGTAGTGGGGTACCGCAGTGCTCAGTGCAGGAGACGCAGTTGTTTACGATATATATCAACAACGTAGATGTTGGAATAGATAGCCGTATCTCGCAATTTGCATACGATACAAAGTTTGGTGGCAGGGTTAACTGTGTGTAGGATGCTAGGAGAGTGCGGGGTGATTTGGACAAGTTAGGCGAGTGGTCCAGGACGTGGCAGATGCAGTATAATGTGGATAAATGCAAAGTTATCCACTTTGGAGGTAAGAACAGGAAAAAGGATGATTATTTAAATGGTATCTGTTTCGGAAAAGGGGAGATACAGCGAGACTTGGGTGTTGCTGTGCATCAGTCGGTGAAAGTGGACGTGCAGGTGCAGGAGGCAGAGATGAGGACGAATGGTATGTTGGCTTCCATAGCAAGAGGATTTGAGTCCAGGAATAGGGAGATCCTGCTGCAGCTGTACAAGGTCTTGGTGAGACCACACCTGGAGTACTGCGTGCAGTTTTGGTCGTCTTATCTGAGGAAGGATATCCTTGCCTTTAAGAGGTTGCAGAGAAGGTTCACTAGGCGGATATTGGGGATGGAGGGACTCGCCTAAGAACAAAGGTTGGATAGAGTAGGCTTGTATTCACTGGAATTTAGAAGATTGAGGGGGGTTCTTATAGAAACATGAAATTCTTAAGGGTTTAGACAGATTAGACGCAGGAAGGTTGTTTTAAATGCTGGGGAAAAACCAGAACAAAACAGATATATCTCGTAAACAACTGCGGCCATAAGAGGGTTGTTTTTTAGGACTGAGATGAGGAAAATTTTCTTCTCTCAGAGAGAGGTAAATGTGTGGAATTCTTTGTGACAGGAAGTTGTTGAGGCCAGTTCCCTGACAATATTTAAGTGGAGGTTAGATTTGGCCCTTGCCACCGAGGAGATTAGGGTGTATGGGGAAAAAGCAGGAACCGAGTACTGATCAGCCATGATCATAATGAATGGCGGTGTAGGCTTGAAGGGCCAAATGGCCTACTCCTACACCTATTTCTATGTTTCTATTTTAATCATTCAGCATTTTGCTACCTGGTGTGACAATACCAAAACTATTTACAAAAGGACATCTGTTTCTGCTGAGTGGAGGAATGTTCAGAGGAGTTGAACGACATATGTTTTTTGACACCAATATTTGTGGAGTCCTGGAAAGATTTGCCACTCACGGTGATGGGGTTTCCTTGAATGGTGACAATCATCCATGATGGCCATATGGATGGTGTGAAAATATGTTGAGGTATCTAGGTGAGAGAAAATTAGATTGTTGTGGTGTACGTTTACATATATATGCACAAATATTGGGATGAATGGCCGGTCCCATTCTATGTTAGGTATTTGTGGGAAATGTGAAGAAAAAACAGAAGCAACAAATTCAATTGTCATTTGACATCCTTCCAATAAACAACTGCAGATCATTCTCTGAGGAAATTCAAGACAGAGTTGAAAATAATCAAGAGGCCCTTTGGCCAAAATAGTTCCTGCTGACTGAACTGCTCTCAATTAAATAACTTGGCCAGGCAGTACTTCGTCATCCAGTCTGTGAGACCATCACTGTCAACTCGAAGCACTGACATCACAGGAGTTTCGAACAGACAGAGAAGAGATTTGTGCAGTTTTGGAGTGGAGGATAAGTGATAATTGCACAATCATTACTCTATGCAAGGGAATGAGAGTGTCTCCTGCATTGGCTTGACTAGGGTCACACTATAAATCATGGAGATGGAAGCTCAACAAGAATACTAAGAGAGAGGCAGGGGCCAATAATTTTGCACCAACAACTTGCAATGATTAGAGCTATGTTCCTTGACTTATTGGGTGTACAGAATGTCAAATGACGATGTTTCGGTTGAGGGCCGTATAAATCACGAGTCCAGATGTTTATCAGTTTCAATGAAAAGCCTTCACTTGAAATTATGCAATGTTTAATTTCTTGTAAATTAACTCTCTCAGCCTGAACCTACACAGAAATGCATTTCCACTGTGTGGACGTACTGCTGAAATCATGAATGGAGATCATCTTGACAACCTAAATCATTTGGAGCTTCAACTATGGTTGGCAGCAGATATTGCTGTCGATCTGTTTTCAATGGATCATAAAACTCCACCAAGGTAACTGATCCACTTACCTGCTGGCATTTTTTGTCCGTCATTTTCACAGGTACAGATTGAAGATGCTGTTGGTGCTGGAGATACTGTAATTATTGATGCAGTCGTTGTCGTTTCGACGGTGCTGGTGGCACTTTCACATGTTCCTTTATATTTCAGAACTTCACAATTGTCCATACACGGAGTGAAGTTACAGAGGGCAGATTTTCCTGCAGAAGTCACAATCGCCTGATCTGGAGGCAGAGCAATGATAATGAGTTAATGGTCTTACACATTGTGCAATGTGCATTAGCACGGAAATTCGTCCTTGATGTAGAAAATGGGATTTTGTAACAAAAAATATGAGAATACATCCCTATTAAAATTTTGAAAATTGTATTCATCTGCAATGAGTTAACAAGCAGATCCATAAAAAATAGGTTGACCACCCTTAGAATATTGTCTTCAGTACCGGTTTATCACTGCAGAAAAGGGGTACTTGCTTTGGAATGGATCCAGAGGAGTTTCAATAGAATGCACCTGGGTCAGAGCACATGTCGTATGAAGCAAGGAGAACAGGTTTTGGGATTTTCCTTGGGAGAGTCAAAGGATGAGAAATGAAATCACAGAGGAACACAAGTTTATGAATAATCAAAGGTTTTGAACTTGAAGACGGGTAACTTTGATGGTATGAGATGTGAATTGGCTAAAATAGATTGGCAAATGGTACTTAAAGGACTAACAGCAGAAATGCAATGACAGTCATTTAAGGATAGCTTGGAGGAAGTGCAGAAAATATACATCCCAGGTTGTACAAAGAATATATCGAAGAGTATAGCGCATCCGTGCCTAACGAGGGAGATGCGAGAGAGTGTCAAATCCAAAGAATGAGCTGACAAATTAGCCCAAAAAAAAAATATCCCTGATGATTGGGAGAAATTCAGGGTTCTACAGAGGATGACAAAATGATTAAAGGGATTATGAGAGGAAGCTGGCAGGGAACATAAAAAATGAATGTAAAAGCGTTTATTGATACGTTAAGAGGATGAGTTTAGTTAAGACAAATGTGTCTGTGGCAGACAGAAACGGGTAAGTTGATGATGGAGAACAAGGGTATGGCAGACTGTTTGAATTACTATTTTAGTTCTGTCTTCACCAAGGAAGACAAAACTAATCTCCAGGAAATTATTCAGGATCTGGGATCTATTGTGACGGAGGGTCTAAAGGAAATAATTGTAAGCAGAGAAGTTGTATTAGTTAAATTGCAGGGATTAAAGGCGGATAAATCCACGGGGCCTGATAGTCTGCATCCAAGAGTGCTGAAGAAAGTAGCCCAGAATATAGTGGATACATTGGTGATAACTTCTCAAACCTCTTTGGATACTGGATGAGTTCCTGAGGATTGAAGGGTGGCCAACGTAACGCCACCCTTTAAGAAGGGAGGGTGAGAGAAATCTGAAACTATAGACAAGTAGGCCTGACATTGGTTATTAAAGATGCAATTGCAGAATATTTGGAAAGTAGTGTAATCATCGCACAGAATCAGCATGGTTTTGTGAATGAGAAATCATGTCTGACGAATCTAATAGAGTTTTTTGAGGATGTAACCAGTAGGATGGGGAGAACCAGAGGGCGGGGTATATTTGGACTTTAGTGATGCGTTTGATAAGGCTAGCATATAAACTTAAAGAGCACATTATAAGAGGAATGGTATTAAGCTGGATAGAGAATTGGTTGAGGGACAGGAAGCAAAGAGTAGGAATAAATGGGTTGTTTTCAGAATGGCAGCCAGTGACTAGTGGGGTACCGCAGGGCTCAGTGCAGGAGCCGCAGTTGTTTACGATATATCAACAACTTTGATGTTGGAATAGATAGCTGTATCTCGCAATTTGCAGATGATACAAAGTTGGGTGGCAGGGTTAGCTGTGTGGAGGATGCTTGGAGAGGGCAGGGTGATTTGGACAAGTTAGGCGAGTGGTCCAGCATGTGGCAGATGCAGTATAATGTGGAAAAGTGCAAAGTTATCCACTTTTGAGTTAAGAACAGGAAAAAGGATTATTATTTAAATGGTAACTGTTTAGGAAAAGGGGAGATACAGTGAGACTTGGGTGTTGCTGTGCATCAGTCGGTGAAAGTGGGCATGCAGGTGCAGGAGGCAGTGAGGAGCACAAATGGTATGTTGGCTTCCAGAGCAAGAGGATTTGAGTCCAGGAGTAGGGAGATCCTGCTGCAGCTGTACAGGGTCTTGGTGAGACCACACCTGGAGTACTGCTTGCAGTTTTGGTCGTCTTATCTGAGGAAGGATATCCTTGCCTTTGTGGGGTTGCAGAGAAGGTTCACTAGGCGGATACTGGGGATGGAGGGACTCGCCTAAGAACAAAGGTTGGATAGAGTAGGCTTGTATTCGCTGGAATTTAGAAGATTGAGGGGGGGAACTTAAATAAACATAAAATTCTCAAGTGTTTTGACAGATTAGACACAGGAAAGTTCTTTCAAATGCTGGGGAAAAACCAGAACAAAACAGGTATATCTCGTAAACAACTGCGGCCATAAGGGGGTTGTTTTTTAGGACTGAGATGAGGAAAATTTTCTTCTCTCAGAGAGAGGTAAATGTGTGGAATTCTTTGTCACAGGAAGTAGTTGACGCCAGTTCCCTGTCAATATTTAAGTGTAGGTTAGATTTGGCCCTTGCCACCGAGGAGATTAGGGTGTTTGTGGAGAAAGCAGGAACCGGGTACTGATCAGCCAAGATCAGAATGAATGGCGGTGTAGGCTTGAAGGGCCAAATGGCCTACTCCTACACCTATTTCTATGTTTCTATTTTAATCATTCAGCATTTTGCTACCTGGTGTGACAATACTAAAACCAGTTACAAAAGGACATCTGTTTCTGCTGAGTGGAGGAATGTTCAGAGGAGATGAACGAGATATGTTTTTTGACACCAATATTTGTGGAGTCCTGGAAAGATTTGCCACTCACAGTGAGGGGGTTTCCTTGAATGGTGACAATCATCCATGATGGCCATATGGATGGAGTAAAAATATGTTGAGGTATCTAGGTGAGAGAAAATTAGATTGTTCTGGTGTAATTTTACATATATATGCACAAATATTGGGATGAATGGCTGGTCTATGTTAGGTATTTGTGGGAAATGTGAAGAAAAAACAGAAGCAACAAATTCAATTGTCATTTGACATCCTTCCAATAAACAACTGCAGATCATTCTCTGAGGAAATTCAAAACAGAGTTGAAAATAAACAAGAGACTCTTTGGCCAAAATAGTTCCTGCTGACTGAGCTGCTCTCAATTAAATAACGTGGACAGGCAGGACTTGGTCAACCAGTCTGTGAGACCATCACTGTCAACTCGAAGAACTGACATCACAGGAGTTCAGAAGAGATAGAGAAGAGATTTGTTGCAGTGTTTGGAGTGGAGGATATGTGACAATTTCACAATCATTATTCTATGCAAGGAATGATAATACGCAGGCGATGAGAGTGTCTCCTGGAATGGCTTGACTAGGTTCACACTATGAATCATGGAGATGGAAGCTCAACAAGATTTCTAAGAGAGAGGCAGGGGCCATTCATTTTGCACCAACAACTTGCAATGATTAGAGCTATGTTCCTTGACTTATTGGGTGTGCAGAATTTTAAATGACGATGTTTCGGTTGAGGGCCGTATAAATCACGAGTCCAGATGTTTATCAGTTTCAATGAAAAGACTTCACTTGAAATTATGCAATGTTTAATTTCTAGTAAATTAACTTTCTCAGCCTGAACCTACACAGAAATGCATTTCCACTGTGTGGACATACTGCTGAAATCATGAACTGGGGATCATCTTGACAACCTAAATCATGTGGAGATTCAACTCTGGTTGGAAGCAGATATTGCTGTCGATCTGTTTTCAATGGATCATAAAACTCCGCCAAGGTAACTGATCCACTTACCTGCTGGCATTTTTTGTCCGTCATTTTCACAGGTACAGATTGAAGATGCTGTTGGTGCTGGAGATACTGCAATTATTGATGCAGTCGTTGCGGTTTCGACGGTGCTGGTGGTACTTTCACAGGTTCCTTTATATTTCAGAACTTCAAAATTGTCCATACGTGGAGTGAAGTTACAGAGGGCAGATTTTCCTGAAGAAGTCACAATTGTCTGATCTGGAGACAGAGTAATGAGATTGAGTTAATGGTCTTTCACTTTGTGCAATATACATAAGCACGGAAATTTGTCCTTGATGAAGAATATGGGATTTTGGAGAAATAAATTAGAGAATACATCCCTATTAAAATTTTGAAAATTGTATTCATCTGCAATGACTTAATATGCAGCTCCATAAAAAATGGGTTGACCACCCTTGGAATATTGTCTTCAGTACCGGTTTATCACTGCAGAAAAGGGGTACTTGCTTTGGAATGGATTGAGATGAGTTTCAATAGAATGCACCTGGGTCAGAGCACATGTCGGATGAAGCAAGGAAAACAGGTTTTGGGATTTTCCTTGGGAGAGTCAGAGGATGAGAGATGAAATCACAGAGGAACAAAAGTTTATGAATAATCAAAGATTTTGAAATTGAAGATGGGTAACTTTGACGGTATGAGATGTGAATTGGCTAAAATAGATTGGCAAATGGTACTAAAAGCACTAACAGTAGAAATGCAATGGCAATCATTTAAGGATAGCTTGGAGGAAGTGCAGAAATTGTACATCCCAGGTTGTACAAAGAATATATCGAAGAGTATAGCGCATCCGTGCATAACAAGGGAGATGCGAGAGAGTGTCAAATCCAAAGAATGAGCTGACAAATTAGCCAAAAAAAATAATATCCCTGATGATTGGGAGAAATTCAGAGTTCTAGAGGATGACAAAATTATTAAAGGGATTATGAGAGGAAGCTGGCAGTGAACATAAAAAATGACTCTAAAAGCTTTTATTGATAGGTTAAGAGGATGAGGTTAGTTAAGACAAATGTGTGTCTGTTGCAGACAGAAACGGGTAAGTTGATGATGGGGAACAAGGGTATGGCAGACTGAATGACTATTTTAGATCTGTCTTCACCAAGGAAGATATAACTAATATCCAGGAAATTATTCAGGATCTGGGATCTATTGTGACGGAGGGACGAAAGGAAATAATTGTGAGTCGAGAAGTTGTATTAGTTAAATTGCAGGGATTAAAGGCGGATAAATCCACGGGGCCTGATAGTCTGTATCCGAGTGTGCTGAAGGAAGTAGCCCAGGAAATAGTGGATACATTGGTGATAACTTCTCAAACCTCTTTGGATACTGGATTAGTTCCTGAGGATTGGAGCATGGCCAACATAACCCCACCCTTTAAGAAGGGAGGGAGAGAGAAATCGGAAACTATAGACCAGTTGGCCTGACATTGGTTATTATAGATGCAATTGCAGAATATTTGGAAAGTAGTGTAATCATCGCACAGAGTCAGCATGGTTTTGTGAAGGGGAAATCATGTCTGACGAATCTAATAGAGTTTTTTGAGGATGTAACCAGTAGAGTGGATGGGGGTGAACCAGTGGGAGTGGCATATCGGGACTTTAGTAATGCGTTTGATAAGACTAGCAGATAAACTTAAAGAGCACATTATAGGAGGTACGGTATTAAGCTGGATAGAGAATTGGTTGAGGGACAGGAAGCAAAGAGTAGGAATAAATGGGTTGTTTTCAGAATGGCAGCCAGTGAGTAGTGGGGTACCGCAGTGCTCAGTGCAGGAGCCGCAGATGTTTACGATATATATCAACAACTTAGATGTTGGAATAGATAGCCGTATCTCGCAATTTGCATACGATACAAAGTTGGGTGGCAGGTTTAACTGTGTGGAGGATGCTAGGAGAGAGCAGGGTGATTTGGACAAGTTAGGCGAGTGGTCCAAGACGTGGCAGATGCAGTATAATGTGGATAAATGCAAAGTTATCCACTTTGGAGGTAAGAACAGGAAAAAGGATGATTATTATCTGTATAGGAAAAGGGGAGATACAGCGAGACTTGGGTGTTGCTGTGCATCAGTCGGTGAAAGTGGGCGCGCAGGTGCAGGAGGCAGAGAAGAGGACGAATGGTATGTTGGCTCCCATAGCAAGAGGATTTGAGTCCAGGAATAGGGAGATCCTGCTGCAGCTGTACAGGGTCTTGGTGAGACCACACCTGGAGTACTGCGTGCAGTTTTGGTCGTCTTATCTGAGGAAGGATATCCTTGCCTTTGAGAGGTTGCAGAGAAGGTTCACTAGGTGGATATTGGGGATGGAGGGACTCGCCTAAGAACAAAGGTTGGATAGAGTAGGCTTGTATTCACTGGAATTTAGAAGATTGAGGGGGGTTCTTATAGAAACATGAAATTCTTAAGGGTTTAGACAGATTAGACGCAGGAAGGTTGTTTTAAATGCTGGGGAAAAACCAGAACAAAACAGATATATCTCGTAAACAACTGCGGCCATAAGAGGGTTGTTTTTTAGGACTGAGATGAGGAAAATTTTCATCTCTCAGAGAGAGGTAAATGTGTGGAATTCTTTGTCACAGGAAGTTGTTGAGGCCAGTTCCCTGTCAATATTTAAGTGTAGGTTAGATTTGGCCCTTGCCACCGAGGAGATTAGGGTGTATGGGGAAAAAGCAGGAACCGAGTACTGATCAGCCATGATCATAATGAATGGTGGTGTAGGCTTGAAGGGCCAAATGGCCTACTCCTACACCTATTTCTATGTTTCTATTTTAATCATTGAGTATTTTGCTACCTGGTGTGACAATACCAAAACCATTTACGAAAGGACATCTGTTTCTGCTGAGTGGAGGAATGTTCAGAGGAGTTGAACGAGATATGTTTTTTGACACCAATATTTGTGGAGTCCTGGAAAGATTTGCCACTCACGGTGAGGGGGTTTCCTTGAATGGTGACAATCATCCATGATGGCCATATGGATGGTGTGAAAATATGTTGAGGTATCTAGGTGAGAGAAAATTAGATTGTTGTGGTGTACTTTTACATATATATGCACAAATATTGGGATGAATGGCCGGTCCCATTCTATGTTAGGTATTTGTGGGAAATGTGAAGAAAAAACAGAAGCAACAAATTCAATTGACATTTGACATCCTTCCAATAAACAACTGCAGATCATTCTCTGAGGAAATTCAAGACAGAGTTGAAAATAATCAAGAGGCCCTTTGGCCAAAATAGTTCCTGCTGACTGAACTGCTCTCAATTAAATAACGTGGACAGGCAGGACTTGTTCAACCAGTCTGTGAGACCATCACTGTCAACTCGAAGCACTGACATCACAGGAGTTCAGAAGAGATAGAGAAGAGATTTGTTGCAGTTTTTGGAGTGGAGGATAAGTGATAATTGCACAATCATTACTCTATGCAAGGGAATGAGAGTGTCTCCTGCATTGGATTGACTAGTGTCACACTATAAATCATGGAGATGGAAGCTCAACAAGAATACTAAAAGAGAGGCAGGGGCCAATAATTTTGCACCAACAACTTGCAATGATTAGAGCTATGTTCCTTGACTTATTGGGTGTACAGAATGTCAAATGACGATGTTTCGGTTGAGGGCCGTATAAATCACGAGTCCAGATGTTTATCAGTTTCAATGAAAAGCCTTCACTTGAAATTATGCAATGTTTAATTTCTTGTAAATGAACTCTCTCAGCCTGAACCTACACAGAAATGCATTTCCACTGTGTGGACATACTGCTGAAATCATGAATGGGGATCATCTTGACAACCTAAATCATTTGGAGCTTCAACTATGGTTGGCAGCAGATATTGCTGTCGATCTGTTTTCAATGGATCATAAAACTCCACAAAGGTAACTGATCCACTTACCTGCTGGCATTTTTTGTCCGTCATTTTCACAGGTACAGATTGAAGATGCTGTTGGTGCTGGAGATACTGTAATTATTGATGCAGTCGTTGTCGTTTCGACGGTGCTGGTGGCACTTTCACATGTTCCTTTATATTTCAGAACTTCACAATTGTCCATACACGGAGTGAAGTTACAGAGGGCAGATTTTCCTGCAGAAGTCACAATCGCCTGATCTGGAGGCAGAGTAATGATAATGAGTTAATGGTCTTACACTTTGTGCAATGTACATAAGCACGGAAATTCGTCCTTGATGTAGAAAATGGGATTTTGTAACAAAAAATATGAGAATACATCCCTATTAAAATTTTGAATATTGTATTCATCTGCAATGAGTTAACAAGCAGATCCATAAAAAATAGGTTGACCACCCTAAGAATATTGTCTTCAGTACCGGTTTATCACTGCAGAAAAGGGGTACTTGCTTTGGAATGGATCCAGAGGAGTTTCAATAGAATGCACCTGGGTCAGAGCACATGTCGTATGAAGCAAGGAGAACAGGTTTTGGGATTTTCCTTGGGAAAGTCAAAGGATGAGAAATGAAATCACAGAGGAACACAAGTTTATGAATAATCAAAGGTTTTGAACTTGAAGACGGGTAACTTTGATGGTATGAGATGTGAATTGGCAAAAATAGATTGGCAAATGGAACTTAAAGGACTAACAGCAGAAATGCAATGACAGTCATTTAAGGATAGCTTGGAGGAAGTGCAGAAAATGTACATCCCAGGTTGTACAAAGAATATATCGAAGAGTATAGCGTATCCGTGCCTAACGAGGGAGATGCGAGAGTGTCAAATCCAAAGAATGAGCTGACAAATTAGCCCAAAAAAAAATATCCCTGATGATTGGGAGAAATTCAGGGTTCTACAGAGGATGACAAAATGATTAAAGGGATTATGAGAGGAAGCTGGAAGGGAACATAAAAAATGAATGTAAAAGCGTTTATTGATACGTTAAAAGGATGAGTTTAGTTAAGACAAATGTGTCTGTGGCAGACAGAAACGGGTAAGTTGATGATGGAGAACAAGGGTATAGCAGACTGTTTGAATGACTATTTTAGTTCTGTCTTCACCAAGGAAGACAAAACTAATCTCCTGGAAATTATTCAGGATCTGGAATCTATTGTGACGGAGGGACTAAAGGAAATAATTGAAAGCTGAGAAGTTGTATTAGTTAAATTGCAGGGATTAAACGTGAATAAATCCACGGGGCCTGATAGTCTGCATCCAAGAGTGCTGAAGGAGGTAGCCCAGAATATAGTGGATACATTGGTGATAACTTCTCAAACCTCTTTGGATACTGGATGAGTTCCTGAGGATTGAAGGGTGGCCAACGTAACGCCACCCTTTAAGAAGGGAGGGAGAAAGAAATCTGAAACTATAGACAAGTAGGCCTGACATTGGTTATTAAAGATGCAATTGCAGAATATTTGGAAAGTAGTGTAATCATCGCACAGAATCAGCATGGTTTTGTGAAGGAGAAATCATGTCTGACGAATCTAATAGAGTTTTTTGAGGATTTAAACAGTAGAGTAGATGGGGAGAACCAGAGGGTGTGGTATATTTGGACTTTAGTAATGCGTTTGATAAGGCTAGCATATAAACTTAAAGAGCACATTATAAGAGGAATGGTATTAAGCTGGATAGAGAATTGGTTGAGGGACAGGAAGCAAAGAGTAGGAATAAATGGGTTGTTTTCAGAATGGCAGCCAGTGACTAGTGGGGTACCGCAGGGCTCAGTGCAGGAGCCGCAGTTGTTTACGATATATATCAACAACTTTGATGTTGGAATAGATAGCCGTATCTCACAATTTGCAGATGATACAAAGTTGGGTGGCAGGGTTAGCTGTGTGTAGGATGCTAGGAGAGGGCAGGGTGATTTGGACAAGTTAGGCGAGTGGTCCAGCACGTGGCAGATGCAGTACAATGTGGAAAAGTGCAAAGTTATCCACTTTTGAGTTAAGAACAGGAAAAAGGATTATTATTTAAATGGTATCTGTTTAGGAAAAGGGGAGATACAGCGAGACTTGGGTGTTGCTGTGCATCAGTCGGTGAAAGTGGGCATGCAGGTGCAGGAGGCAGTGAGGAGCACAAATGGTATGTTGGCTTCCATTGCAAGCGGATTTGAGTCCAGGAGTAGGGAGATCCTGCTGCAGCTGTACAGTGTCTTGGTGAGACCACTCCTGGAGTACTGCTTGCAGTTTTGGTCGTCTTATCTGAGGAAGGATATCCTTGCCTTTGTGTGGTTGCAGAGAAGGTTCACTAGGCAGATACTGGGGATGGAGGGACTCGCCTAAGAACAAAGGTTGGATAGAGTAGGCTTGTATTCGCTGGAATTTAGAAGATTGAGGGGTGGATCTTAAATAAACATAAAATTCTCAAGTGTTTTGACAGATTAGACACAGGAAAGTTGTTTCAAATGCTGGGGAAAAACCAGAACAAGACAGATATATCTCGTAAACAACTGCGGCCATAAGGGGGTTGTTTTTTAGGACTGAGATGAGGAAAATTTTCTTCTCTCAGAGAGAGGTAAATGTGTGGAATTCTTTGTCACAGGAAGTAGTTGACGCCAGTTCCCTGTCAATATTTAAGTGTAGGTTAGATTTGGCCATTGCCACCGAGGAGATTAGGGTGTTTGTGGAGAAAGCAGGAACCGGTTACTGATCAGCCGTGATCAGAATGAATGGCGGTGTAGGCTTGAAGGGCCAAATGGCCTACTCCTACACCTATTTCTATGTTTCTATTTTAATCATTCAGCATTTTGCTACCTGGTGTGACAATACTAAAACCAGTTACAAAAGGACATCTGTTTCTGCTGAGTGGAGGAATGTTCAGAGGAGATGAACGAGATATGTTTTTTGACACCAATATTTGTGGAGTCCTGGAAAGATTTGCCACTCACGTGAGGGGGTTTCCTTGAATTGTGACAATCATCCATGATGGCCATATGGTGGCCATATGGATGGAGCAAAAATATGTTGAGGTATCTTGGTGAGAGAAAATTAGATTGTTGTGGTGTAATTTTACATATATATGCACAAATATTGGGATGAATGGCTGGTCTATGTTAGGTATTTGTGGGAAATGTGAAGAAAAAACAGAAGCTACAAATTCAATTGTCATTTGACATCCTTCCAATAAACAACTGCAGATCATTCTCTGAGGAAATTCAAAACAGAGTTGAAAATAAACAAGAGACTCTTTGGCCAAAATAGTTCCTGCTGACTGAGCTGCTCTCAATTAAATAACGTGGACAGGCAGGACTTGGTCAACCTGTCTGTGAGACCATTACTGTCAACTCGAAACACTGACATCACAGGAGTTCAGAAGAGATAGAGAAGAGATTTGTTGCAGTGTTTGGAGTGGAGGATAGTTGACAATTTCACAATCATTATTCTATGCAAGGAATGATAATACGCAGGCGATAAGAGTGTCTCCTGGAATGGCTTGACTAGGGTCACACTATGAATCATGGAGATGGAAGCTCAACAAGATTTCTAAGAGAGAGGCAGGGGCCAATCATTTTGCACCAACAACTTGCAATGATTAGAGCTATGTTCCTTGACTTATTGGGTGTGCAGAATGTTAAATGACGATGTTTCGGTTGAGGGCCGTATAAATCACGAGTCCAGATGTTTATCAGTTTCAATGAAAAGCCTTTACTTGAAATTATGCAATGTTTAATTTCTAGTAAATTAACTTTCTCAGCCTGAATCTACACAGAAATGCATTTCCACTGTGTGGACGTACTGCTGAAATCATGAACTGGGGATCATCTTGACAACCTAAATTATTTGGAGATTCAACTCTGGTTGGCAGCAGATATTGCTGTCGATCTGTTTTCAATGGATCATAAAACTCCGCCAAGGTAACTGATCCACTTACCTGCTGGCAATTTTTGTCCGTCATTTTCACAGGTACAGATTGAAGATGCTGTTGGTGCTGGAAATACTGTAATTATTGATGCAGTCGTTGCGGTTTCGACGGTGCTGGTGGTACTTTCACATGTTCCTTTATATTTCAGAACTTCACAATTGTCCATACACGGAGTGAAGTTACAGAGGGCAGATTTTCCTGCAGAAGTCACAATCGCCTGATCTGGAGACAGAGTAATGATAATGAGTTAATGGTCTTACACTTTGTGCAATATACATAAGCACGGAAATTTGTCATTGATGAAGAATATGGGATTTTGGAGAAATAAATTAGAGAATACATCCCTATTAAAATTTTGAAAATTGTATTCATCTGCAATGACTTAATATGCAGCTCCATAAAAAATGGGTTGACCACCCCTGGAATATTGTCTTCAGTTCTGGTTTACCACTGCAGAAAAGGGGTACTTGCTTTGGAATGGATTGAGAGGAGTTTCAATAGAATGCACCTGGGTCAGAGCACATGTCGTATGAAGCAAGGAAAACAGGTTTTGGGATTTTCCTTGGGAGAGTCAAAGGATGAGAAATGAAATCTCAGAGGAACACAAGTTTATGAATAATCAAAGATTTTGAACTTGAAGATGGGTAACTTTGACGGTATGAGATGTGAATTGGCTAAAATAGATTGGCAAATGGTACTTAAAGGACTAACAGTAGAAATGCAATGGCAATCATTTAAGGGTAGCTTGGAGCAAGTGCAGAAATTGTACATCCCAGGATGTACAAAGAATATATCGAGGAGTATAGCGCATCCGTGCCTAACAAGGGAGATGCGAGAGAGTGTCAAATCCAAAGAATGAGCTGACAAATTAGCCAAAAAAAAATAATATCCCTGATGATTGGGAGAAATTCTGAGTTCTAGAGGATGACAAAATGATTGAAGGGATTATGAGAGGAAGCTGGCAGTGAACATAAAAAATGACTCTAAAAGCTTTTATTGATACATTAAGAGGATGAGGTTAGTTAAGACAAATGTGTGTCTGTTGCAGACAGAAACGGGTAAGTTGATGATGGGGAACAAGGGTATGGCAGACTGAATGACTATTTTAGATCTGTCTTCACCAAGGAAGATATAACTAATATGCAGGAAATTATTCAGGATCTGGGATCTATTGTGACGGAGGGACGAAAGGAAATAATTGTGAGTCGAGAAGTTGTATTAGTTAAATTGCAGGGATTAAAGGCGGATAGATCCACGGGGCCTGATAGTCTGCATCCGAGAGTGCTGAAGGAAGTAGCCCAGGAAATAGTGGATACATTGGTGATAACTTCTCAAACCTCTTTGGATACTGGATTAGTTCCTGAGGATTGGAGCATGGCCAACATAACCCTACCCTTTAAGAAGGGAGGGAGAGAGAAATCGGAAACTATAGACCAGTAGGCCTGACATTGGTTATTATAGAAGCAATTGCAGAATATTTGGAAAGTAGTGTTATCATCGCACAGAGTCAGCATGGTTTTGAGAAGGGGAAATCATGTCTGACGAATCTAATAGAGTTTTTTGAGGATGTAACCAGTAGAGTGGATGGGGGAGAACCAGTGGGTGTGGCATATTGGGACTTTAGTAATGTGTTTGATAAGGCTAGCAGATAAACTTAAAGAGCACATTATAGGAGGTATGGTATTAAGCTGGATAGAGAATTGGTTGAGGGACAAGAAGCAAAGAGTAGGAATAAATGGGATGTTTTCAGAATGGCAGCCAGTAACTAGTGGGGTACCGCAGTGCTCAGTGCAGGAGCCGCAGTTGTTTACGATACATATCAACAACTTAGATGTTGGAATAGATAGCCGTATCTCGCAATTTGCATACGATACAAAGTTGGGTGGCAGGGTTAACTGTGTGGAGGATGCTAGCAGAGAGCAGGGTGATTTGGACAAGTTAGGCGAGTGGTCCAGGACGTGGCAGATGCAGTATAATGTGGATAAATGCAAAGTTATCCACTTTGGAGGTAAGAACAGGAAAAAGGATGATTATTTAAATGGTATCTGTTTCGGAAAATGGGAGATACAGCGAGACTTGGGTGTTGCTGTGCATCACTCGGTGAAAGTGGGCGTGCAGGTGCAGGAGGCAGTGAGGAGGACGAATGGTATGTTGGCTTCCATAGCAAGAGGATTTGAGTCCAGGAATAGGGAGATCCTGCTGCAGCTGTACAGGGTCTTGGTGAGACCACACCTGGAGTACTGCTTGCAGTTTTGGTCATCTTATCTGAGGAAGGATATCCTTGCCTTTGTGTGGTTGCAGAGAAGGTTCACTAGGCAGATACTGGGGATGGAGGGACTCGCCTAAGAACATAGGTTGGATAGAGTAGGCTTGTATTCGCTGGAATTTAGAAGATTGAGGGGTGGATCTTAAATAAACATAAAATTCTCAAGTGTTTTGACAGATTAGACGCAGGAAAGTTGTTTCAAATGCTGGGGAAAAACCAGAACAAAACAGATATATCTCGTAAACAACTGCGGCCATAAGGGGGTTGTTTTTTAGGACTGAGATGAGGAAAATTTTCTTCTCTCAGAGAGAGGTAAATGTGTGGAATTCTTTGTCACAGGAAGTAGTTGACGCCAGTTCCCTGTCAATATTTAAGTGTAGGTTAGATTTGGCCCTTGCCACCGAGGACATTAGGGTGTTTGTGGAGAAAGCAGGAACCGGTTACTGATCAGCCATGATCAGAATGAATGGCGGTGTAGGCTTGAAGGGCCAAATGGCCTACTCCTACACCTATTTCTATGTTTCTATTTTAATCATTCAGCATTTTGCTACCTGGTGTGACAATACTAAAACCAGTTACAAAAGGACAGCTGTTTCTGCTGAGTGGAGGAATGTTCAGAGGAGATGAACGAGATATGTTTTTTGACACCAATATTTGTGGAGTCCTGGAAAGATTTGCCACTCACGGTGAGGGGGTTTCCTTGAATGGTGACAATCATCCATGATGGCCATATGGATGGAGTAAAAATATGTTGAGGTATCTAGGTGAGAGAAAATTAGATTGTTGTGGCGTAATTTTACATATATATGCACAAATATTGGGATGAATGGCTGGTCTATGTTAGGTATTTGTGGGAAATGTGAAGAAAAAACAGAAGCTACAAATTCAATTGTCATTTGACATCCTTCCAATAAACAACTGCAGATCATTCTCTGAGGAAATTCAAAACAGAGTTGAAAATAAACAAGAGACTCTTTGGCCAAAATAGTTCCTGCTGACTGAGCTGCTCTCAATTAAATAACGTGGACAGGCAGGACTTGGTCAACCAGTCTGTGAGACCATCACTGTCAACTCGAAGCACTGACATCACAGGAGTTCAGAAGAGATAGAGAAGAGATTTGTTGCAGTGTTTGGAGTGGAGGATATGTGACAATTTCACAATCATTATTCTATGCAAGGAATGATAATACGCAGGCGATGAGAGAGTCTCCTGGAATGGCTTGACTAGGGTCACACTATGAATCATGGAGATGGAAGCTCAACAAGATTTCTAAGAGAGAGGCAGGGGCCAATCATTTTGCACCAACAACTTGCAATGATTAGAGCTATGTTCCTTGACTTATTGGGTGTGCAGAATTTTAAATGACGATGTTTCGGTTGAGGGCCGTATAAATCACGAGTCCAGATGTTTATCAGTTTCAATGAAAAGCCTTCACTTGAAATTATGCAATGTTTAATTTCTAGTAAATTAACTTTCTCAGCCTGAATCTACACAGAACTGCATTTCCACTGTGTGGACATACTGCTGAAATCATGAACTGGGGATCATCTTGACAACCTAAATCATTTGGAGATTCAACTCTGGTTGGCAGCAGATATTGCTGTCGATCTGTTTTCAGTGGATCATAAAACTCCACCAAGGTAACTGATCCACTTACCTGCTGGCATTTTTTGTCCGTCATTTTCACAGGTACAGATTGAAGATGCTGTTGGTGCTGGAGATACTGTAATTATTGATGCAGTCGTTGCGGTTTCGACAGTTCTGGTGGTACTTTCACATGTTCCTTTATATTTCAGAACTTCACAATTGTCCATACACGGAGTGAAGTTACAGAGGGCAGATTTTCCTGAAGAAGTCACAATCGCCTGATCTGGAGGCAGAGTAATGATAATGAGTTAATGGTCTTACACTTTGTGCAATGTACATAAGCACGGAAATTCGTCCTTGATGTAGAAAACAGGTTTTGTAAAAAAAAAAGAAATATATATAAAATTTTAATTACTCCGAAGATTGTATTCAACAGCTCAATAAAAAAATGGGTAGACCACCCTGAGAATATTGTCTTCAGTACCGGTGCAACAGTCGACTCTGCAGCCAAGAGATTCCAACACATAAATGTAGACATCGTGGGCCCCCTGGTGGTGTCCAGGTATGCCTGCTACTTGTCGACCGTGGTCGGCTGCGCGACAAGTTGTCCGGAAGCCAATAGGCTGAAAGACACTTCCGCTGAGACCTGTGCCAGGAACCTACTCGCTCACTAGATCGCCAGGTTCGGGGTCTCAGCGTCACACGTGACAAATGAGTGAGGTGCCCAATTCACGTTTGCCCTCTGGGCACTCTTGGCAACCCTCTTGGGTGTCAAGCTCCACCACACCACCGCATATCACCCCCAAGTCAACGGCTTAGTGCAGCGCTTGCACTGACACCTAAGTCGGCTGTCATGGCTTGCCTCACTAGCCCTGGTTGGTTGGACGGACGAGTTGCTATGGATTCTGCTCAGCATCAGAAGGGCCCCGAAAGAGGACCTTCAAGTATCATTTGCTGAGTTGGTTTACAGTGCGCCATTGTCGTGACCCACAGAGTTTTACAGCCTAGACATAGGCTCAGCCTGACTTTATCAGCAGACCTACGGAGCAAGCTCGCCTCGCTAGCCCCCTCCACCTCCGTCCCACCACGGCAGCCGACCATCTCATTTGCCCAAAGAACTGGACTCAGCCGAATATGTTTTCATCCGGCGCGATTCGCACACCGCGCCCCTGCAGCACCCTTATTAAGGCCCCTACAGAGTCCTGCAGCCATCAGGCAAGACTTTCACTTTGGATGTTGAGAGGAAAAGAGTACTGTTCACGATCAACTGCCTCAAGGCGGCGCACCTGGACCACAGTCAGCCGGTACAGATGGCCTAACCTAAAAGCCGAGGCCAGCTGTCCAAGGGGCAAGACGCGTAAGCCAGTTCTGGGGGGGGTTGTGCACATGCTCATGGCGAACTGGCCCCGCTCGTACCACTGCACCGGCGGGTCAGCTGCGAGAAGATGGCAGCGTCGGAGACCTCCTTTCCACATGGTTTGAATGGATTGAGCACCCCGGGCAAGCGTGATGACATCACCGCCCGCGCAGGCGTGGAGCTCACACTGCCCTTAAAGGTTTGAATAAAACGGTCATTGAAACCCCCATTGTGGTGGTTGTGAGTCTCATTTCTTGTAGCTACCGCTGCCCTGTTCTAGAATCCCTTTTCTTTGTCATTTTTATAAACAACCTGGATGAAGAGGCGAGACGAGTGGATGGGTCAGTACGTTTGCGGATGACACAAAGGTTGGAGGATTTGTGGATGAAGCAGAAGGTTGTCCAAGGCTACAAGAGGATATAGACAGGATGCAGAGATGGGTGGAAAAGTGGCAGATGGAGTTCAATCCGGATAAGTGTGAGGTGATACATAAGAGTGTAGATGAACAGAGGTAATTGCGGTCAAATCCATACAGTCATCAAGGTCACCACACAAGTTGATAGGATAGTTAAAAAGGCTTCTGGGATGCTGGGCTTCATTAATAGGGGGATTGAGTTCAGGAGTAGAGAGGTCATGTTGCAACTCTACAAATCTCTGCTAAGACGATAGAGTATTGTGTGCAGTTCCGTTCACCTCTTTATAGGAAGGATGTGGAAGCTATGGAGAGGGTACAGAGGAGATTTGCAAGGAGGTAACATGAATTGGAACACTGATGAGGCAAGGTTACCAGAGCTGGGACTTTTCTCTTTGGAGCATAGAAGGACGAGAGGAGACTTAATAGAGGTCTACAAAATTATGAGAGGCATAGATATGGTGGTTGGCCAGCGCCTGCTTCCCAGGACAGGAGTAGCAAACACCAGACAACATATGAATAAAGTTAAGAAAGGGAAGTTTAGGGGAGACATCAGGAGCAATGTTTTAATTGTCACACAGAGAGTTGTGGTGCCTGGAATGCCTTCCAGTGTTGGTAGTGGAGGCTAAAACATTAATGGTATTTAAAAGTCTCGTCAGACACATGGATTGTGAGAAACGGGAGGGTTTAGTATTTTTTATTAGGGATATACGTGTTGGCACATTAAGGGCCGAAAGATCCTAAGAATTACAGTACTTGACTACTCCCTGCAACTTCAAATGGACATCACTCTAGTTTTATATTGAAGTATAAAAATAACCTCGAAACCCTCTGAAAATCATCTTCCAAACCCCTCCCAATTGTTCTTAAACCTCAACTGTAAAATCAGTTTGTGAACATCTGTGTCACTAAAATTAAGACCATCTAGATACGTTTTCCTACTGCTTCCCTTCCTGCACCAACCTAGTTAGGAATTCTCATCACCAGCCTCATCTTCAATATTTCTCCAGTTGCCCCACTCTCTTCACCAATTTTGTCAATGTCACACCTCCCACATCTGGATCTTTTTCACTGAGTAAGCAATCCCCTTTGAATGGGGTTGAAAAGGATAGCAAATCGACATGATGGAATGGTGGGGCAGACTCGATGGGCCGTATGACATATTCCACTCATATCATATGGTCTTTTTTGCTCTCACATTGACTGACGTTAATAGCTCTTCTTCCTCAGACATTGTGCCTTTTTATTAAAACAAACTATTTTCTCATCTCCCCTGCAAAAAGCCTGTTTCATTACAGACTACACCATCTCTAACCTAGAACGCTTCCACCAGCGTTGTCTCCGCTCCATCCTCAAAATTCATTGGAGCGACTTCATCCCTAACATCGAAATACTCGAGATGGCAGAGGCCGACAGCATCGAGTCCACGCTGCTGAAGAACCAGCTGCGCTGAGTGGGTCACGTCTGCAGAATGGAGGACCATCGCCTTCCCAAGATCGTGTTATATGGCGAGCTCTCCACTGGCCGCCGTGACAGAGGTGCACCAAAGAAGAGGTACAAGGACTGCCTAAAGAAATCTCTTGGTGCCTGCCACATTGACCACCGCCAGTGGGCTGATATCGCCTCAAACCGTGCATCTTGGCGCCTCACGGTTCGGCGGGCAGCAACCTCCTTTGAAGAAGACCGCAGAGACCACCTCACTGACAAAAGACAAAGGAGGAAAAACCCAACACCCAACTCCAACCCACCAATTTTCCCCTGCAACCACTGCAACCGTGTCTGCCTGTCCCGCATCGGACTTGTCAACCACAATCGAGCCTGCAGCTGACGTGGACTTTTACCCCCTCCATAAATCTTCGTCCGCGAAGCCAAGCCAAAGAAAGAAGACACCATCTCTAACTGCTCTCTCCTTGCTAATGCCCAGGAAGGAATTACAGCTTCCTAAATCTGTGTCCTGTTTACTCAACGCTCCTTACGATCCCTTAAATTAGATTCCTCTCTGTGCCACACTATTGATACAGCTCACATCACTGCGGTCATTTGATTTGATTGCAGCAGAATAATCTCTCCCTCCTTCTCAAATTGTCTGCAGTCTACAATAGTCTCACTTCCCTTATCCAACACCCATTCCCTGTTTGTTGGATGCATGGAACTACAGTTACAAACTTTAACCCTGATCTAACCATTCATAGCCAGAGTGTCATCAGCATTTGCACTGTTACGTCTGAGGATCCAGTCTCATCTCCCACCTAATTCTCATACAGCTGCCACTTTGGAAACAGCAGCCCCATATGAAATGACAATGTCAATTTGTACACCAGTAATACCCACTTTTTACCTGACAATCACTCCTCTTCACCCCAGACTTTCTCTAAATGAATGGACTGGCCATTGTTAAGAACCCCTTTTGCACCATTATTTTTACACTCCACTCCAACCCTGCCACAGCTCATCTGCAGCTCAAATATTATCCAATTTCAAATTTTGAAGCCTTAGAAAATCATCCCATCATGACAAGCGTAATCATTCACAATTCCTGAAATTTGGCATACATCCAAAAAACATTAGTTTTAAGGTTTATTTCTTCCTTTGTTTAATGACTTAATCCTTACCTTGCTCTGACAGGGGCTGAACCAACGCTGACCGAGTACCTCTGATTAATGAGAGGAAACTAGATGTGTCTCTCTTTTTGTCCTGCAGAAAGATTAACATCAATTACATTGATGGGTCACCCAATGTAAAACTCTGCCAGACCTCAGTTTGAAACATGGTAGAGTCACTCACATGCAAAACAAACACATTACTCTCATTACATCCACTCAAATCCACTAAAATATTGAAATTGTTTTGCAGTTACAGAGCTCAATAAAATTCTCAATGTGTTTCCTCATTATTGTTCATTGGCACAAGGCACATCATAATATAAAGTGCCAAATCTGGGGGGTGTGGCAAGATGGCATAGGGAGTAGACGTCGGATTCCACCTCTCCCCAGCTGAATAATTAATACCTGAATTTTAAAAACTATTTGTATTTTAAAAGTATTTCTGTCAAGATTTTAAGGAATTCTGAAAGCCACAATGAAGGGTAGTAAAGCTTAAACTTCAAAAAAACAGCACAGTTTAAAAGAGCAGAAAGTGCAGAAGAATTGAAGCCAACCTCGTTAAAAGATCCAGAGATCGATTTTGGAGCAGCCAAAGTCTCAAAGGACAACTCAGGCTAAGGTATTAGAAACACCAGTGCCTTCGACACGAGATGGCGCCGATACTGGTTCTGCTGGAGGAGTCATGGATCACGCTCCCAGGGATGTGGGACCTTGTGGAACTGAGGGCCCTACTCCCAATCGCGTTCGCGCGCATGTCGGACCAGCTGCCGACGTGCCGAGCCTGACCACTGAGATGTCAGGCCTTCGCTATGGAGCCCTCGCTACACTGGGCATGCGCGACTTCCGACCGGGCCCTGACGATCGGGGTGACTCTCTCCTGACGGCAGAACACGTCGGGCCTATGTGGGAGGGAATGCTGACACAGAGTCAGGAGGCCCGGGCAGCAGCGCTCACTTTGGAATCAGAAGAAAAGGAAGAAGAGGAGTTAATGGAACAACCTGAAGAAGATGCAGAAGTAATATTGAAAGCAGCTAAACTTCAAGGTAGGCCTCGAAAACTTAAAAAAGCTTCTAGAACTAAATCTCCCACCTTTCAGACTTCTAAAACAGTACAAGTGGAGGAAGAAACCACTTTGTCTGTTTCTGAAGAGTTTATGCAGTGGATGGATAATATGGCTGTTCAAGTTACCCAAAGTTTCCGATAAAGTAAGCTTCAATTTACTGAATTGAGAGGAGAAGTAGCATCAATTAAGCAGGGTGTGGTTAAATGTTTAAGAGCAGTAGATGTGGTCCGGGGTGAATTGAAATTTATTAAGCAAGCATTTTGTGACTGTACAGATACTGTGTATCGGTATACTGAACGAATAGATTATCTGGAACATTGTCTTACATATTGGAATGTTCAGAAGCGTGAACTTTTGCAGAAGAATGATTCGTTGTAAAATCAAAGTAGACGTAATAATGTTAAAATAGTAGGTTTGCCAAAAGATTTTGAAGGAACAGATCCAGTGAAGTTTTTCAGAAATGGATTCCAGAGGTGTTGGGAAAGGATGCTTTCCCAGAAGGACTGGAACTGGACAGAGCACATAGGGAAATACGAAGAAAACCTTCTCCTGATCAGCCTCCATGGGCAGTTCTTATTTGCTGTTTAAAATATCAAGATCGTGAGTTAATTTTGCGATTGGGTCCAGGAAACTCGGCAGAATCAGGGTCCTATGATGATTCAAGGTCATAGGGGTTTTTTCATGCAGATTTAAGTCAAAATGTGACACAACGTCAGAAGGAGTTTAATCCAGCTAAGGCTGTGTTATGGAAGAAGGGTTACCCGTTTACTTTGAGATACCTTGTCATATTGAAGGTGTTCTAGGGAGACTTTCAGGCTAAGTTTTTTGATGATGAAATTGAAGCTTTATCTTTTGCAATTCTTTGCCGAATAATTCACATAGTTCGGAGTTGCAGAAACAACTGAAATTGCAGGGTTTTTCGAAGCGGAATGGGAATGGGAACAGCAAGAAGAATTCTGAAGAGGAACATTCGACCCAGATGGGAGAAAAGGATTATCTGTCGTGGCAACTGGTCTTCAGGACCAATCTGTTGGAGTTGTGGATGTAGTAGATTGCTATTTAGGTGGTGTTTTGAGATATACAACTATCAGCCGGGGGTGGATGGCACTGCATCTTCTGAAGTCATAACCCACTTGTGGTTTAGAGTGAGTACCACTTTGGTGGTGCTTTTTTTTCTTTCAAAGGGGTTTGGGGGGGGGGGTTTCTTTATTTGTGTTCAGAGAGGGAAATGGGTTTTTTTTCTTCTCTTTGGTGTTTGTTTGACTGTGGGTTGGTTGTGTTGGGAGTTATTGGTTAAGATAAAATTAATAATTTGAATTTTGCGACATTTAATATTAAAGGGATGAATCATCCGATAAAGAGGAAACACGTCTTGGATTACATCAAGAAGATGAAGATTTTCTGCAAAAAATACATTTGACAGAAAAGGAACAGCGGGACTGGGTTGGACATGTTTTGGCATCTTCTTTTAATTCTAAAGTTAGGGGAGAGGCGATTTTGGTACATAAAATCATTTATTTTAGAATCTTTTTTTGAGAATGCTGGAAGAATTTTGAAAGTGAATCGTAAGTTGTTTTCAGAAGCCTGGACTTCATTGAATTTATATACACCGAATGAAGATAATGGACAATTTGTTACTGATGCTTTTTTAAATTTGAATCAATCAAACGAGAATATATTGGTAGGAGGGGATTTTAATTGTTGTTTGGATCCATTGCTGGATAAATCTCCAAAAATTGTTAAGAAAACTAAGATGGCCAAAAGGGTGATAGAATTGATGGAAGAGTTGAATTTAGTTGAAATATGGTGACGAATTCAGCCGACTGAGAAGGATTATTCATTTTATTCTGCTCGTCATGAGTCATTTTCTAGAATAGATCTTTTTTTGTTTTCAGCTCATTTACAGGGTAGGGTTGACTATGCAGAATATAAGAGTAGAATTTTGTCAGATCATTCTTTGCTGTTAATTTCTAGTGAGATTGTGAAGAAGGTGGAAACAACCTATTGTTTGAGGTTTACTGAGATGTTGCTTAGAAGACCTGAATTTGTTGTGTTTTTGAGAAATCAGATTAAATTTTTCTTGGAGACAAATTTATGTTGTGGGATGCTTTGAAAGCATATTTGCGAGGTCAAATTATTAGTTATACAGCTAAAGTGAAGAAGCAATACATGGAGTTAGAGAAAGAAATTGCAGATTTGGAGAAAAAGTTTCAGGAAAATGCAACGGAAGATAATAAGGTACAGTTATCTAATCTGAAGCTTCACTATAATAGGAAGCAAACTTACAATTATGAGAGATTGCTTTTGAGATCAAAACAGCGTTATTATGAATTAGGGGTAAGGGCACATAGAGTATTGGCATGGCAGTTGAAGACTGAACAAGCTTCCAGAACAATTAATGCAATATGATACAGCAATGAGCTCTCTGTCTGAACCCTTCTCCATTAACAATGGCGTGAAGCAAGGCTGCGTTCTCGCGCCAACCCTCTTTTCAATCTTCTTCAGCATGATGCTAAACCAAGCCATGAAAGACCTCAACAATGAAGACGCTGTTTACATCTGGTACTGCACGGATGGCAGTCTCTTCAATCTGAGGCACCTGCAAGCTCACACCAAGACACAAGAGCAAATTGTCCGTGAACCACTCTTTGCAGACGATGCCGCTTTAGTTGCCCATTCAGAGCCAGCTCTTCAGCGCTTGACGTCCTGTTTTGCGGAAACTGCCAAAATGTTTGGCCTGCAAGTCAGCCTGAAGAAAACTGAGGTCCTCCATCAGCCCCCCCACATCTCCATCGGGCACACAAAACTCAAGACGGTCAACCAGATTACCTATCTCGGCTGCACCATTTCATCGGATGCAAGGATCGACAATGAGATAGACAACAGACTCGCCAAGGCAAATACCACCTTTGGAAGACGACACAAAAGAGTCTGGAAAAACAACCAACTGAAAAACCTCACAAAGATTAGCGTCTACAGAGCCGTTGTCATACCCACACTCCTGTTTGCTCCGAATCATGGGTCCTCTTCTGGCATCACCTACGGCTCCTAGAACACATCCACCAGCGTTGTCTCCTCTCCATCCTCAACATTCATTAGAGCGACTTCATCTCCAACATCGAACTACTCGAGATGGCAGAGGCCGACAGCATCGAATCCACGCTGTTGAAGATCCAACTGTGCTGGGTAGGTCACGTCTCCAGAATGGAGGGACATCGCCTTCCAAAGATCGTGTTATATGGCAAGCTCTCCACTGGTCACCATGACAGAGGTGCACCAAAGAAGAGGTACAAGGACTGCCTAAATAAATCTCTTGGTGCCTGCCACATTGACCACTACTAGTGGGCTGATATCGCCTCAAACCGTGCATCTTGGCGCCTCAGCAACCTCCTTTGAAGAAGACCGCAGAGCCCACCTCACTGACAAAAGACAAAGGAGGAAAAACTTAACACCCAACCCCAACCAACCAATTTTCCCCTGCAACCGCTGCAACCGTGTCTGCCTGTCCCACATCGGACTTGTCAGCCACAAACGAGCCTGCAGCTGACTTGGACATTTACCCCTCCATAAATCTTCGACGTGAAGCCAAGCCAAAGAAAAAAAATATAAGCCACAGGAGATTAATGAGGAATTTTGTGCTTTTTAAAATCGGGATTTGTATGCATCTGAAGGCAATGTAGATACTGAACAGATTGATACATTTTTGTCTAAGTTGAATTTACCTTTACTGGAGAAGAATGATATAAAATTGTTAGATGCTTCATTTACAGATTTTGAACTTAAAGAGGCATTACAATCCATGCCGATTGGTATATCACCTAAAGAGGATGGGTTTACAGCAGAGTTTTATAACGTGGATTAGACTGAAGACCTTCACCCTCCAGCATGGTGTAACTGTTGAGACATCACAGAGTAATGTGTCCGGCTGCTGGGCACCTAGACATCATTGAGTTTGAGGTCCGAGATGGTGGCCTGCAAGGTTTGCGTCTCCACATTGTTCCTCTGTGCCTGAGTTAGTTGTTCGTAATCCAAGCCGGGCGCGAGAGTGTTGATTGCTGGATGGGAGAGTGCATCTGCCACGACATTGTCCTTGCCAGTCCTGTGTTGGATGTTGATCGTGAACTCAAACATTTACGAGAGGTGGCGCTGCTGTCTGGTGCACCACAGATCCTTGGCCATTGCCAGTGCTTGAATAAGGGGCTTGTGATCCGTGAAGGATGTGAATGGCCTGCCCTTGAGGAAGTAGCAGAAATGGTGAATGGCCAAATACAGTGCCAGAAGCACCCGGTCGAAGGCACTGTATTTGATCTCCGGCAGGCGCCATTGTACATCAAGCTACTGTTCCAGAACCACCCACACCCCAACCTCACTGCAGCTGAGGCGTCCACGGAGAGCGCTGAGTGCACCTCCGGCCGTGGGTGCACCAGCAGTGTGGCGCTAGCTAGAGCCTCCTTTGTCGCGATGAAAGCCCTGTCTGCCTCCTCTGTCCACAATAAAGTCTTTTCTTTGGTGGCCATGAACACGAACAATAAAAGTTCATTATCCCCACGAACTCTTGGAGGCCTTTCAGGCTGGAGGGTTAGGGGAATCATCGAACAGCCACTACCTTTACCGGCGCCGGCGTGGCCCCAGCCACTGAAATGGTGTGCTCCAGGAACTGGAGGGACTCCTTGCTGAACTGGCATTTGGCCACATTGACCATGAGGCAGAAGTCTGCCAGCCGGGCAAAGAGTGTGCAGAAATGGGCTTTGTGTTCATCGCGGTTGCGACTGGCAATGAGAATATCGTCCAGGTAAAAGAACACAAAGTCCAGGTCTTTTCCAACCGCATCTCTGAGGTGCAGAAATGTTTGGGCCACGTTCTTTAGACCGAAGGGCATACGCAAGAACTCGAAGAGGCCAAAAGGGGTGATAATGGCCATCTCACCCACGTCGTCTGGATGCACCGGGATCTGATGATATACCCACATGAGGTCCACTTTGGAGAAGACCCGTGCGCCGTGGAGGTTGGGAGAAAAATCCTGTATGTGGAGCACCAGGTACCTGTTGGGGGTGGTTGCGTCGTTCAACCGACAATAGTCCCTGCACGGTCTCCGGCCCCCGGACGAATTTGGGACCATATGGAATGGCAATGCCCAGGCACTGTCCGAGCCAATTTTATGGATGCTGACTGGACAAATAGTCCAACTCCAATCAAAAACTCATCTTTCCCCTTTCTCCAAATTACAATATTGTTGAATGAAGCAAGGCTCTGCTGATGAACTTCAGCAGAATTTTGTGGAGTCTGACACATTTATGCTGGTCAAATTTGTTCCTGGCAAGAAAAATATATAATACAGGATGCTGCCAGGATTTGTTCTGGCACAACTAATGTGTAACTGGGCCTCACCTGTAAATTTATAATGTTTTATGCTGGTGGTGAGTTCTAACAAGTGTTATTATAAATTAAATACTGTGATATTAGGTACCAGATATCAGTCGTCCCCGATTTACGATGGGATCCTGTTGCAGAACTCCCCATTCTAAGTAAAAAATCGTAACTTGTAAAGTACTGCACTTACCATTTTTTTCATAATTAAATGTTGAAAACAACATTTGTGTATTGAATGCAGCGACTGCGAGTGTGGTTGAGTCAGCATTGCGAGAGAGTGCTCCATACGCTGATCTCGCGTGATGTTGCTGTCGCCCAGAATCGCGCAGGAGTAGCGTATCGCATATCACAAGCACGGGGACGCATCAGAACTCGAAATCGAAAGTACGGGTTTGGACCATCATAACTTCAAAAAATCAAGCCATCATAAATCGGGGACTATCTGTATCAGTAAATTACTACTTGGATGAGATTACATGATTTTCTCTGAGGTAGAAAGTCGAGGTACAGAAATATCCTCACCTTGTAATTTGAGGAGCATCTTATGGTCAGAGTCGTTGCACTTTTTGACAACGTGAGAGCTAAATGTCAGGGTATCTAAATGGAATGCTTGCCACATTTTCATAACGATGGGTCAGCATAGTTCGTGTAGTTGTTAGCTGAACATGTGTTTTAGTGCCAGTGGCTCGAGTTCAAAGTTGATGGTGTCTGTAAGGAGTTTGTCCGTTCTTCCCGCTACAGCGTGGGTTTCTTCCAAATGTAGAGTGTTATAGGTTAAATGGTTCCATGGGTGTAATTGGGTGGTGTTGGCTCATTGGCCAGAAGGGCCTGTTACTATGCTGTATCTTGAAATTAAAAAATAATTCTCAATGATTAACATTACATTAGCTAGGAACCCTTCAGGTTAAGCACAAGGACTTTGGTTTGCAAATCAACAGTCCTATGGGTTAGGTTATCCGCAGAGTAAACACCAAAGTGTGTAGACACTATGACTGAAATAAAAACACCATGCTGCAGAAATTCAGCAAGTCAAACCTGATGAACAGCAGAAGCCCAAAAACGCTCATTATGTATCTTTATCTTAACTATATAAAGTGCCCTGTTTGACCTGCTGAGTTTCTCTAGCATGGTGTTTTTACTAAGTTATCCTTGGAGTTCCTTGACATATTTGCAAATTCTCTGTGCACAGCCTCCTTTACCTTCAAAGCTTTCTTTCCATGGCTTTCGTGAACCCTGGCAGAAATGGTCGGCACAGGATCGTTTGCCATCTTGCTGGTGGATGGCTTCACGTCGGAATCGTGTAAATTTTGCGAAGTACTGCAATGAAATAGAGAATCGTCAGGTGGTATTGATAGAAAGGAAAAAAGCTGCAGGTTCAACCCAGTGTGCATTAAAGCAATAAGGTGCAGGATTTGTTTTCTGTTTGCGAAAAAATAAAACATAGATAATTGAACTGTCTGGTACAGTAATTATCCCCATAAACCACAAAGAGAACCTTGAATCTTATGTCTGTGCACCAACTGCATCACAGTCTGAGCATAAAGCCCTCCAAAAGATAGTGGATGCAGCCCAGGACATCACAGGCAAAACACTCCCCTTTATCGAAAACATCTACAGGAAACGCAGCCGTCGGAGAGCAGCAGCAATCATCAAAGATCCACACCACCCAGTACATAGTCTATTCTCATGGGTACCATCAGGAAAGGAAGTATAGGTCTCACGACTCACATCGCCAGGTTCAGGAAGAGCTGCTACCCCTCCACCATCAGTCTCCTCAACAATAAACTTAATCAGGGACTCATTGAGGTCTCATAACATAACATAACAATTACAGCACGGAAACAGGCCATTAGGCCCTTCTAGTCCACACCGAACCAAACACCCCTTTCTAGTCCCACCTCCCTGCACAATGCCCATAACCCTCCATCTTCTTCTCATCCATATACCTGTCCAACCTTTTCTTAAATAATACAATTGACTCCGCCGCCACTATTTCTCCCGGAAGATCATTCCACACGGCTACCACTCTCTGAGTAAAGAAGTTCCCCCTCATGTTACCTCTAAACCTCTGCCCCTTAATTCTTTACTCATGACCTCTTGTTTTAATCTTTCCTCCTCTTAACGGAAATAGTCTATCCACATCCACTCTGTCTATCCCTTTCATAATCTTAAATACTTCTATCAAATCCCCTCTCAACCTTCTACGCTCCAAAGAATAAAGACCTAATCTGTCCAATCTCTCCCTATACTCAAGATGCTTAAACCCAGGTAACATTCTGGTAAACCTTCTCTGCACTCTCTCCACTCTGTTTATATCCTTCCTATAATTAGGCGACCAGAACTGCACACAGAACTCCAAATTAGGCCGCACCAACGTCTTATACAATCTCCATGTATTGCAGTTTGTTTACATTCATTATTGGTTTACAGTTCTTTATTTGATTACACGTGCACATGTGTAGTTTTAGCATAACCAATAAGTCGTAACTCTGCCTCACCCACAGGAAAAACAAACATCAGGGTTGTATGTGATGTCGTGCATGTACTCTAACAATAAATCTAAAATCTGAAATTTGGGTCAGCAACCTTCTGTGTGGCATCTTATTAAAAGCCTTTTGAATAGCCAAATACACAACCAACTCTGGTTTCCCTTTATCCACTCTGCTAGAACCAAAATAGTCAAGCATTCTTTCCTTTTCATAACTCCAGGTTAACCTTGTTCAAGATATACATTTTTTTTAAATATCATCAATATAAAATCCCTCATTAGAGATTGCAGTATTTCCCAGAAAATGATGTCATACCAACAGGATGCTGGTTACGAGTTTTCTCTTCTGCACTTGTAGAGCTATCTCTTGCCATTTCTGTCCCTCTTCTATTTGGGCATCTCACAGTAATTTGCTTTTGATTTACTCAATGTTCCAAATACTTGTGGAAAAGGCAGAAAATGAGTTCCTCTTGACCCAGCCGTGGTTTCAAAAACATTTTAATTTCCGATTTCGTCTACAGCAAAGATATAACTCCTCGGGGGAGTGGGGGGCGTCATGTGATGCGGAGGACGTAGGATGTGGGATCCTAAAACACCCGGGAAAATATAAGAAAATTATTATTTAGCTAAAGTAAATAGAGATTAAAATACGAAGGAAGAAGATGAGAATAGTCCATTTACTTTTTAAAAAGCCTTTGAAGAAATGAACTCTTCTTGCTGGAGCTGATGAAGCTGTTGTTCCTGGATATGAGAAGAGGCCTTTGACGCAGAAAAGTCCAGGACCTCGAGTGAGATCAGTAAAATCTGGAGGGTGTACGTAGTTACACTTAGTGACAACTCAGGACCATTGGAGAGTTGAGTTGCCAAACAGATTCTTTAAGCAAGATCAGAGAGTCAACTTTGAATGAGAAGACTGATTACAGTGGTGAATTAACAAGTGTTGCAGAACATGTACAGATAAGCTTTGGAGAGATTCTTTCAACTTGAGAAGATTTTATACAAGATAAAGATAAAATTAAGGCTATAAAAAAGGATAAAAAGAACTCTGAAGGTGAATTGAAACAGATGGTATGGGAAATGTGGGATTATATTAAAATGATGTGGGAAGATATAGATTATTTAAAATCTGAGGTTAAAGAGGTGAAAGAAAAATACGAGCAGTTATCTACCAATATGATGGAAGTACAAGAACAACAGAATGTGAAAAATCAGAATATTATGAAGGCGTATGAAAAGGATAAACTTATAGAGGAGAAGCTGAAAAATTTGGAGTCTGAAGTTAAGGAAGAAATTACTGAGAGGAAGATAAATTCTGAAAAAATTGTTAAGATGGAAAATTTTAGTGGGAGAAATAACATTAAGATTGTAGGCTTGGAAGAAGGGGAAGAAGAACACGATATGATTCAGTTTCTCCAAGGATGGATACCCAAGGTTCTGGGGGTATATCAATTTGAAGATGCAATTGAAATTGAAAAAGAACATCGAGCCCTCAGACCACAACCGCAATCAAATGAAAAACCTCACTCTACAGTAATTAATTGTTCAAAATATCGAGACAAGGAAAAGATCCTAGCCTGAGCAGCAAAGAAAAAGTAAGAATAAAGTCCACCTGAATATCATGGTTCATAGGTTTTTTTTAACCTGGATATTACTGCACAGCTGTTGGCAAAGGGGAGACACTTTAATGAAGTCAAGAGAAGTCTTTGGGAAAAGGGAAACAAGTTTACATTATGGTATTCAGCGATGATGAAGATTGTATTACCGAATGGCAAAAATAATTTTTTTTATGGATTACGAACAGGCATAAGATTTTGTGGAAACTTTAACTTCTAATAAGTCGAATAAATGTGAAGGAATTATTTGGAATGTGAAAATGGACACGTGAATTCGAGACTCTGTTTTGATATAACACAACACCAGGGAAGTGAAGGGTGCCGGAGTCCATTGGCCGCTGTTCATAAGATCATTTGTGGCAATGAGCCACATCCTGTACAATAGAGGGGGGTGATGCTTTGTTCTTTAGTGCCAACGATAGAGGGGGGCATAAGAATGGAGTTGTATTGATGTTTTATTTTACTTTAGAGAATTAATTCAATATTGAATTTAAATTGGATGTTGGAGAGATGTGAGATTTTCAATGGATATATGATTAACTGGGATTATTGTTAGATATATTGGAATTTAACCTTAACGTCATAGAGGGAGATCTATTATTATTAAATATATGTTTATGAATGGTTATATCGATTGCAATGATGTTTATTTGATTTTATAGAATTGATTTAACATGGAATTTAAATTGGATGATGTAAGAGATATGAGATTCCTAACAGATAAATGATTAATTAGGAGTAATATTAGATATATTGGAATTTAACATTTAGAATGAATTTAAAACATAAGATATACATATTTAGATATGTTATCAATATATTTATTTATGAAATCTTTTAAAAAATCCTCTCCATTTTCTTATTTTGTGCTTTCTTTCTTCCTTTGTTTTCTTTCTTTTTGTGGGGGGGGGTAGGGGATAAAATCAAAATTATATATCATTTTGCATTGTGTCTATTCTAACGTATTGTTCAAGATGAAGAAACATATTTATGTTTGATGCAAATGGTAAATAATTTTTTTTTTAAAGTTAACTCCTCCAACTTAAAAACGTTTAATCTGTTTCGTGTACCCCTGCCTTCATGTTAAAAACTTCCCCAATATCAGCTTGATATTCCCATTCCCTCGCCCAATCACACTTTATTCAACTTTACCAAAAGAGCAAAACATCATTAGATTTCAGATTTATTTTCAGAGAACGTACACGATATCACATACAACAGGCCAGGCAGAACTACAACTTATGGACATTGCAAAGAAAACTGTACTCAATGTACAGATGCAAACAAATAAAGAAATGTAAACAAACCGACAATGCAACACAGAGAGAAAAAAGTGCAAACGTTAAGAGTTCTTAAATGCGCCCGATTGTTGTTGAGATGTCCGAAGGTGGAGAGGTAGCAGCTGTTCCTGTATGTGATGGTGCGAGTCTTGTGGCACCTAGACCTCTTTACTGATGGCAGCGGTGAGAACAGATAGTGTTCAGGTGCTGTGGATCCTTGATGATTGCTGCTGCTCTCCAACAGCAACATGCTCAATGGTGGCAGGGCTTTTTTCCTGTGTGCACTACCTTTTGCAGGGCTTTACGCTCAGGGGTATTGGTGTCCCCATACAGCTGGTCAGCACACCACACATCTGAAGAAATTTGCCAGGGTTTCCAATGTCATACCGAACCTCTGCAATCTCCTGAGGCACTGACATGATTTCTTCATGATGCCTTTAGCATGTTGGTCCAGGTAAGATCCTCTGAGATGGTGACTCGCAAAACTTAAATTTTCAAACTTCCTCTTGAATCCTGACTCATTGCCCCTTTTTGTACAATCCACAGCCATGGCATCATCAGATTTGTAGATGGTGTTGTTGTTGTACTGAGCCAAACAGACATAGGTTTGTATGGGTTAGAGCAGGAGCCAAGAATGCAACCCTGAGATGAACAGTACTGATGGAGATTGTAGATATGTTCTTACCAATCCTCACTGATTGTGGTCTGGAGGTGATTAAATCCAGGATCCAATTATACAGTGAGGTGAGGAGTCCCAGTTCTTGGAGTTTGCTGATCAAATTTGAGGGGATGATTGTATTAAATGCCGGACTATAGTCGATAAAGAGCATCCTGATGCATGCACCTTTGCTGCCTAGGTGTTTCAGAGCTTTGTGTAGAGCTAGTGAGATGACATCCTCTGTAGACCTGTTACTACGATAGGCGAATTGGAATGGATCCATGTTGCTGCTCAGACAGATGATACTGTATTCTTCAACAACAGCCTTCGTAAAGACCATCACTGTTGATGTGAGGGCCACTGGTCAAGATTAATTTAAACAGTTTACCACACCCTATGGGGAACCAGTGTGACTGACCTGTTGGAAACAGGTGGGTACCACACCCTGCCAGAATGAGATGTTGAAAATATCCATGAAAACATTGGCAAGTACATTTACATAGGTTTTTTAAATCTCCACTGGTTACTCCGTCCGGACTGAATGCTTTTTTCGGATTAAGTCTCCTGAAGGCAGCCCACACATCATCCTCGGATATAGACAGGAAAGGATCAACAGTGGTATTGGGGTGCATAATGGTGGTTCTTTCTTGTTCTTGTGGTTGAATTGGGCATGGAAGGCATGAAGTCAATCTGCGAGTGAAGCATTGCCATCTCCTACTGCACAAGATTTGGTTTTATAGCAGGTTATGTCAATTAGGCCCTGTCGGGTATCCTTCAAACAGGAACTGATTGATGGAGAAATATTTTAGAATGCCAGATATTTCTCACAAAATTGTCATTATGCTGAGGTTCCATAACAGAGATGATCTCTGCATGAGGTCAGGGGCTGGATTCCTTGATACTCGTCTGTATGGGAATTCTCTGTAACCAGATCCCACATCATTTGCATCAACAAAAACAAGGATTTGTGAAAGGTGACTTTCTGTTGCCCGAATCGTTGTAATGTGGGGAGTGCTAGAACTCTAGAAATTTTTTTAATTGCAGGCCAAGTAAACTGAGACATCTTAAGAATCTATTGTCTCCAATGATTAGACAGTCCCAAGTTATCCCATCCAGACAATACCGTAATAATTTACTTGAGTTGATCTGATTAAATGTAATAATTGATACAATGCTAGCATATACACCTGTTATTGGATGGAATAGCAACTCTGTTTCGGTTGGGTAGAAAAGTTGGAATAAGCACTTACTCTGTTGTCGCTGACCCAGTTAAGAAAAGACTTGTTCTGCCGAATTCAGCACAGTGACCACCTGCAACTTTCTGCAAAATATAGAAATAGCTATTTCATTTTAGCTTCTCCAACATCATCTTCACATTTCTTTCAAAGTGACACTCTCAGAAATATTTTTGTCGCCAATGAGCTTCTTTTTATTGGCCTTCCAATATGGAAGCAAATTTTTATTGTAACCAGTTCAGTTGAATAACAATATGGGCACCATTTTCAGCAAAAATTGCAGTGCCAATTTATTTGATGGTCTGGTAATAAACATCGCTCCATGATTGGGATAGATTATTTAGGACACAAACCAAGCTTGCGGAGTTCAATGCAAACTACCATTCACGTGAACTTCTTCAGGAATGTTCACATAGAACACTGCAGCACAGAAAACAGGCCATTCGACCCATCTAGTCTGTCGACCATTAGTACACTAGCCCCATTGACCTATTCCCATTCCATAACCTTCCAGACCTCTCCCATCCATGTATCTATCCAATTTATGCTTAGAAAAACAAACAATTGAGCCCACACTCACCACATCAAATGGCAGCTTCATTCCACACTCCCACCATTCTCTGAGTGAAGACTTTCCCATAATGTTCCCCCTAAATCTTTCTCCTTTCAGCTTAAAACTATGACCTCTCACATTCATCTTCCCCAATCTAAGTGGAAAAAGCCTTCTCGCATCCACTGTTTACATCTCTCATAACTTTGTAAACCTCTATTAAATCTCTCATTATTCTTCTTTGCTCCACGGAATAAAGTTCCAACCAGCTTAATCTTTCCCTGTAACTTAACTCCTGAAGACCCGGCAACATCCTAGAAAATCTTCTCGGCATCTTATTACTATCCTTCCTTTAGTTGGGCACCCAGAGGTTCTCAGTAAATCAATCTCCCAATTTCTCTCCGATGTAGAGAAGTTCATAAAGGGAGCACCAGGTGTAGATTTGTTTGGGTTTCTGTAAAGTGTTTTTTCCAAGTGAAGTGATTTACTTCCGAATTGCATTTCCATCTCTGGAATCACATGCACGCACTGTTATGAGCATTGAAATGTGTGAGGTGCAACTGGCATCACAGTGAGTGTAGTGGTTAGCGCAGATAACCAATCAATCCAACTCCAAAATCTGAACTACAATATCATTAAGCAAGAAAGTCTGCTGACGCTGTGATTCATGTGCAACACAAAAATTTGTGGAGAAATTCAGCAGTTCACGCAGCATCTATAGGAAGTTAATGGCAACCAACGTTTTGGACGTGACTTTCGTGAATGTATGAGAAAGAAGCAGGAATGCATCACATTAGATAAAAATTAGGGAAGGATTGAAGAGGAGGGAGGAAGGAGCAGGGAGAGGAGTACAGGCTAGCAGATAAACGGTCATAGGTGGGTCTATGTGAGGGGGCAAAAAATAAAAAAAGCAGAATTGATGGGGAGAGGGGATGCTCAATGAATAAGGAGGGGAGGGAAGCTGTAGGAAAGGAGACACAGGGATAGGGAAATTGAGAAACTCAGGGAGGGGTTTAATGGGATCCGGAGGTTCATGTTAATGTCTGGGCAATCTGCAACCAGACAGCATTAATATTCACCACTGCTTCCATAAAACCTCTCCCCGACTTTCTCACTTTTGTCTCCTTTCGGCCAGCTTCCAACCTTCCCCAGACTATTTACCAATTTATTTCCAGCCCAAGACATGGACATTTTATTAGCTAGCATCTACCAACTTCTATGCATTTGTCTGACATTTAAATATCCTTCCATTATTCACTCATTGATGGATTCTCATATTACCTGATCAACCAATGTTGAAATTGAGTAATTGATGATCCCACCATAAGCATTTGAATCTGCTTAATCCCAGAGCAGAAGCAAAATCTTTGAATAGGTACATGACAATATCCAACATTAAAAAACTCTATAAATTATTTATAGAACATTCACGCCTTCCTACCTCCATAGATTGTGATGTTGATTGACCTTCTTCCATTGCAACTGGGCAGTCTGTCGATTGCATTCTGTATTTATGTTTGCATATCCACTTCCGCACTGTCAGGGAAAGAACATATCCAAATTATGTCCAACCTGCAGATTATACACAATTTCAAATGACATCTTGAAAATGTGTAATGCTACTAAAGTTGATTTGCGATGATAATGATGGCCTTGAACAGCAATGAAAAAAAAAATCAAATTTATAAAATGTGACAGGAAACTGAAAAATAACAAAATGCCCTGAAGTATGTGACAAAAATCAAAATTTATTCTTCATAATATTACATTAGACCCTCCTTTTATTAAGGAAAATTTGTGGTTCATCTGGAAAAAGCATGATTTTGGAACTCTCATTCAAACTGTTTCCATGCATAAACTTCAATCGAGGGAAAATTACGGAGATATTTTTCAATTATGTGTTTGTGCATGAATGATTGGCTGTACCTCTCAGAGCATGAAAAAGAACTCTGCCATAATTTCATGAACGGAAACAAAAAACTCACAGGAGAAACCTTGGCTCACAAGATATAATTTACGACTTACTTGCGTGTATCTACAAATTTTACAACCTTGGGTCATGTCTTGGAGCGAATAAAGTACTTCAAGAGCATGGTGACTTTTAGCGCATGGGAAATATAGAAATAAAACTTTTATTTCACCAAGTTTATTCGTTCAAACCTTGCTGCAAAAATCAAAGGCTTCACCCGCTGAGCAAATCCTTTGAATGATGTGTTAAATCGGGGTAAGCTCCGCCTTCTGTGGAGGTCATTAAAGAGTCTTTGGAACTTATCAAAATGATTGCCATTCTGAGTTGGGAATCCTGTGGTCTACTCTGGAAATTGGTTGAGAGTAGACATCAGGATTCACACTGATAAACCCTCCAGAGGAAATTGCCTGTCAACATTTAATAAATTGGGTCACAGGCTGTAAAGGGAACTGACACCACAAAACCATTCTTCAGGGTGGCTTGTATTGAGATATTTCCAAACGGTATTATTCCACTTTGTTTACAGTAGTTGTAAAAGTCCTCACTTCAGAACATATTTTACTCTATTATTTATTACATAGTCATTTAAAGTTTTCATATACATATTTTATGGAATATTTGGAAAGTTTTGGGGAGAAAAATAGGTAAAATTGGAGTAGGTTACATACATATACACACTTTAAAACAGATCTGATTAGAAAAACTGAAGAATTCAAATACAGTGACTTTACCTGTTTGCTGGAGGAGGGGGGAGAGAGAGGGGAGAGGGGGAGGGGGGAGTGGGGAGCAGGGAGGGAGAGGGGGAGGGGGAGGGGGAGGGGGAGGGGGAGGGGGTGGGAGTGGAGGAGGGGGAAAGGGGGGAGGGGGAGAAATATGTATCAGCCAGGAGAAGCTTGTTGCAAGTTTCATCAGCATGACACTGAAGAGACTAATGGTTGTGGAAATCCTGCAACAAAACATCTTTCTGCAAACCTACAAGAAGAGGTTAAGTTGGGTAGTTACGTTAATAGTGATAAGTTAAAGTTTGATTCTGTTTTCATGTATAAAGATAATTAAAAACAACTGTTGTTTAAGTAACTATTTGTCGTGGTGAATATCTATTGCTGCTGGGTTTTGGGGTCTTATGGGCTCGTAACACATAAATTTTATACTTTAAATTTACAAAATCAATCTCATAACATGTACATTGCCAATAAGAATGGAATTATTTGGCCTCCAAATATTTGTTAAAAACCAAGAACATATGAAGGGCAAGGATGGTAATTTCATTTCCTAAAATTGATCTGTCAACCAATCCAGAGTGTACAAAAAGAGTAAAGGCAAATCTGCTCATTTTCATTCTTTGAATCTTTTTCTTATTCTGAAACTGCTTTGATTGATGCTGAAATAAATGATGCTGTTTAAATCAGTTTTATTTTCAATTCTATAATCTGATCTTGCTCAAGAGTTCTACAGAGGATGACAAAATGATTAAAGGGATTATGAGAGGAAGCTGGCAGGGAACATAAAAAATGACGGTAAAAGCTTTTATTTATACGTTAAGAGGATGAGGTTAGTTAAGACAAATGTGTGTCTGTGGCACAGAGAAACGGGTAAGTTGATGATGGAGAACAAGGGTATGGCAGACTGAATGACTGCTCCTACACCTATTTCTATGTTTCTATTTTAATCATTCAGCATTTTGCTACCTGGTGTGACAATACTAAAACCAGTTACAAAAGGACATCTGTTTCTGCTGAGTGGAGGAATGTTCAGAGGAGACGAATGAGATATGTTTTTTGACACCAATATTTGTGGAGTCCTGGAAAGATTTGCCACTCACGGTGAGGGGGTTTCCTTGAATGGTGACAATCATCCATGATGGCCATATGGATGGAGTAAAAATATGTTGAGGCAGGGGCCAATCATTTTGCACCAACAACTTGCAATGATTAGAGCTATGTTTCTTGACTTATTGGGTGTGCAGAATTTTAAATGACGATGTTTCGGTTGAGGGCCATATAAATCACGAGTCCAGTTTCAATAAAAAGCCTGCACTTGAAATTATGCAATGTTTAATTTCTTGTAAATTAACTTTCTCAGCCTGAACCTACACAGAAATTCATTTCCACTGTGTGGACATACTGCTGAAATCATGAACTGGGGATCATCTTGACAACCTAAATCATTTGGAGATTCAACTCTGGTTGGCAGCAGATATTGCTGTCGATCTGTTTTCAATGGATCATAAAACTCCGCCAAGGTAACTGATCCACTTACCTGCTGGCATTTTTTGTCCGTCATTTTCACAGGTACAGATTGAAGATGCTGTTGGTGCTGGAGATACTGTAATTATTGATGCAGTCGTTGCGGTTTCGACGGTGCTGGTGGTACTTTCACATGTTCCTTTATATTTCAGAACTTCACAATTGTCCATACACAGAGTGAAGTTACAGAGGCCTAATTTTCCTGAAGAAGTCACAATCGCCTGATCTGGAGGCAGAGTAATGATAATGAGTTAATGGTCTTACACTTTGTGCAATGTGCATAAGCACGGAAATTCATCCTTGATGTAGAAAACAGGATTTGTAAAAAAAAAAGAAATATATATAAAATTATTCATTACTCCGAAGATTGTATTCAACAGCTCAATAAAAAAATGGATAGACCACCCTGAGAATATTGTCTTCAGTACCGGTGCAACAGTCGACTCTGCAGCCAAGAGATTCCAACACATACATGTAGACATCGTGGGCCCCCTGGTGGTGTCCAGGTATGCCTGCTACTTGTTGACCGTGGTCGCCTACGCGACAAGTTGTCCGGAAGCCAACAGGCTGAAAGACACTTCCGCTGAGACCTGTGCCAGGAACCTACTCGCTCACTAGATCGCCAGGTTCGGGGTCTCAGCGTCGCACGTGACAAATGAGTGAGGTGCCCAATTCACGTCTGCCCTCAGGGCACTCTTGGCAACCCTCTTGGGTGTCAAGCTCCACCACACCACCGCATATCACCCCCAAGTCAACGGCTTAGTGCAGCGCTTGCACTGACACCTAAGTCGGCCGTCATGCCTTGCCTCACTAGCCCTGGTTGGTTGGCCGGACGAGATGCTATGGATTCTGCTCAGCATCAGAAGGGCCCCGAAAGAGGACCTTCAAGTATCATTTGCTGAGTTGGTTTACAGTGCGCCATTGTCGTGACCCACAGAGTTTTACAGCCCAGACATAGGCTCAGCCTGACTTTATCAGCAGACCTACGGAGTAAGCTCGCCTCGCTAGCCCCCTCCACCTCAGACCCACCACGGCAGCCGACCATCTCATTTGCCCAAAGAACTGGACTCAGCCGAATATGTTTTCGTCCATCGCGATTCGCACACCGCGCCCCTGCAGCACCCTTATTAAGGCCCCTACAGAGTCCTGCAGCGATCAGGCAAGACTTTCACTTTGGATGTTGAGAGGAAAAGAGAACTGTCCACGATCAACTGCCTCAAGGCGGCGCACCTGGACCACAGTCAGCCGGTACAGATGGCCTAACCTAAAAGCCGAGGCCAGCTGTCCAAGGGGTAAGACACGTAAGCCAGTTCTGGGGGGGGTTGTGCACATGCTCATGGCGAACTGGCCCCGCTCGTACCACTGCACCGGCGGGTCAGCTGCGAGAAGATGGCAGAGTCGGAGACCTCCTTGCCACATGGTTTGAATGGATTGAGCACCCCGGGCAAGCGTGATGACATCACCGCCCGCGCAGGCGTGGAGCTCACACTGCCCTTAAAGGTTTGAATAAAACGGTCATTGAAACCCCCATTGTGGTGGTTGTGAGTCTCATTTCTTGTAGCTACTGCTGCCCTGTTCTAGAATCCCTTTTCTTTGTCATTTTTATAAACAACCTGGATGAAGAGGCGAGACGAGTGGATGGGTCAGTACGTTTGCGGATGACACAAAGGTTGGAGGATTTGTGGATGAAGCAGAAGGTTGTCCAAGGCTACAAGAGGATATAGACAGGATGCAGAGATGGGTGGAAAAGTGGCAGATGGAGTTCAATCCGGATAAGTGTGAGGTGATACATAAGAGTGTAGATGAACAGAGGTAATTGCGGTCAAATCCATACAGTCATCAAGGTCGCCACACAAGTTGATAGGATAGTTAAAAAGGCTTGTGGGATGCTGGGCTTCATTAATAGGGGGATTGAGTTCAGGAGTAGAGAGGTCATGTTGCAACTCTACAAATCTCTGCTAAGACGATAGAGTATTGTGTGCAGTTCCGTTCACCTCTTTATAGGAAGGATGTGGAAGCTATGGAGAGGGTACAGAGGAGATTTGCAAGGAGGTAACATGAATTGGAACACTCTTGAGGCAAGGTTACCAGAGCTGGGACTTTTCTCTTTGGAGCATAGAAGGACGAGAGGAGACTTAATAGAGGTCTACAAAATTATGAGAGGCATAGATATGGTGGTTGGCCAGCGCCTGCTTCCCAGGACAGGAGTAGCAAACACCAGACAACATATGAATAAAGTTAAGAAAGGGAAGTTTAGGGGAGACATCAGGAGCAATGTTTTAATTGTCACACAGAGAGTTGTGGTGCCTGGAATGCCTTCCAGGGTTGGTAGTGGAGGCTAAAACATTAGTGGTATTTAAAAGTCTCGTCAGACACATGGATTGTGAGAAAGGGGAGGGTTTAGTATTTTTCATTAGGGATATACGTGTTGGCACATTAAGGGCCGAAAGACCCTAAGAATTACAGTACTTGACTACTCCCTGCAACTTCAAATGGACATCACTCTAGTTTCATATTGAAGTATAAAAATAACCTCGAAACCCTCTGAAAATCATCTTCCAAACCCCTCCCAATTGTTCTTAAACCTCAACTGTAAAAACAGTTTGTGAACATCTGTGTCACTAAAATTAAGACCATCTAGAAACGTATTCCTACTGCTTCCCTTCCTGCACCAACCTAGTTAGGAATTCTCATCACCAGCCTCATCTTCAATATTTCTCCAGTTGCCCCACTCTCTTCACCAATTTTGTCAATGTCACACCTCCCACATCTGGATCTTTTTCACTGAGTACGCAATCCCCTTTGAATGGGGTTGAAAAGGATAGCAAATCGACATGATGGAATGGTGGGGCAGACTCGATGGGCCGTATGACATATTCCACTCATATCATATGGTCTTTTTTGCTCTCACATTGACTGACGTTAATAGCTCTTCCTCCTCAGACATTGTGCCTTTTTATTAAAACAAACTATTTTCTCATCTCCCCTGCAAAAAGCCTGTTTCATTACAGACTACACCATCTCTAACCTAGAACGCTTCCACCAGCGTTGTCTCCGCTCCATCCTCAAAATTCATTGGAGCGACTTCATCCCTAACATCGAAGTACTCGAGATGGCAGAGGCCGACAGCATCGAGTCCACGCTGCTGAAGATCCAGCTGCGCTGGGTGGGTCACGTCTGCAGAATGGAGGACCATCGCCTTCCCAAGATCGTGTTATATGGCGAGCTCTCCACTGGCCGCCGTGAGAGAGGTGCACCAAAGAAGAGGTACAAGGACTGCCTAAAGAAATCTCTTGGTGCCTGCCACATTGACCACTGCCAGTGGGCTGATATCGCCTCAAACCGTGCATCTTGGCGCCTCACGGTTCGGCGGGCAGCAACCTCCTTTGAAGAAGACCGCAGAGACCACCTCACTGACAAAAGACAAAGGAGGAAAAACCCAACACCCAACCCCAACCCACCAATTTTCCCCTGCAACCACTGCAACCGTGTCTGCCTGTCCCGCATCGGACTTGTCAACCACAATCGAGCCTGCAGCTGACATGGACTTTTACCCCCTCCATAAATCTTCGTCCGCGAAGCCAAGCCAAAGAAAGAAGACACCATCTCTAACTGCTCTCTCCTCGCTAATGCCCAGGAAGGAATTACAGCTTCCTAAATCTGTGTCCTGTTTACTCAACACTCCTTACGATCCCTTAAATTAGATTCCTCTTTGTGCCACACTATTGATACAGCTCACATCACTGCTGTCATTTGATTTGATTGCAGCAGAATAATCTCTCCCTCCTTCTCAAATTGACTGCAGTCTACAATAGTCTCACTTGCCTTATCCAACACCCATTCCCTGTTTGTTGGATGCATGGAACTACAGGTACAAACTTTAACCCTGATCTAACCATTCATAGCCAGAGTGTCATCAGTATTTGCACTGTTATGTCTGAGGATCCAGTCTCATCTCCCACCTAATTCTCATACAGCTGCCATTTTGGAAACAGCAACCCCATATGAAATGACAATGTCAATTTGTACACCAGTGATACCCACTTTTTACCTGACAATCACTCCTCTTCACCCCAGACTTTCTCTAAATGAATGGACTGGCCATTGTTAAGACCCCCTTTTGCACCATTATTTTTACACTCCACTCCAACCCTGCCACAGCTCATCTGCAGCTCAAATATTATCCAATTTCAAATTTTGAAGCCTTAGAAAATCATCCCATCATGACAAGCGTAATCATTCACAATTCCTGAAATTTGGCATACATCCAAAAAACATTATTTTTAAGGTTTATTTCTTCCTTTGTTTAATGACTTAATCCTTACCTTGCTCTGACAGAGGCTGAACCAACACTGACCGAGTACCTCTGATTAATGAGAGGAAACTAGATGTGTCTCTCTTTTTGTCCTGCAGAAAGATTAACATCAATTACACTGATGGGTCACCCAATGTAAAACTCTGCCAGACCTCAGTTCGAAACATGGTAGAGTCACTCACATGCAAAACAAACACATTACTCTCATTACATCCACTCAAATCAACTAAAATATTGAAATTGTTTTGCAGTTACAGAGCTCAATAAAATTCTCAATGTGTTTCCTCATTATTGTTCATTGGCACCAGGCACATCATAATATAAAGTGCCAATTCTGGGGGGTGTGGCAAGATGGCATAGGGAGTAGACGTCGGATTCCACCTCTCCCCAGCTGAATAATTAATACCTGAATTTTAAAAACTATTTGTATTTTAAAAGTATTTCTGTCAAGATTTTAAGGAATTCTGAAAGCCACAATGAAGGGTAGTAAAGCTTAAACTTCAAAAAAACAGCACAGTTTAAAAGAGCAGAAAGTGCAGAAGAATTGAAGCCAACCTCGTTAAAAGATCCAGAGATCGATTTTGGAGCAGCCAAAGTCTCAAAGGACAACTCAGGCTAAGGTATTAGAAACACCAGTGCCTTCGACACGAGATGGCGCCGATACTGGTTCTGCTGGAGGAGACATGGATCACACTCCCGGGGATGTGGGACCTTGTGGAAGTGAGGGCCCTACTCCCAATCGCGGTCGCGCGCATGTCGAACCAGCTACCGACGTGCCGAGCCTGACCACTGAGATGTCAGGCCTTCGCTATGGAGCCCTCGCTACACTGGGCATGCGCGACTTCCGACCGGGCCCTGACGATCGGGGTGACTCTCTCCCGACAGCAGAACACGTCGGGCCTATGTGGGAGGGAATGCTGACACAGAGTCAGGAGGCCCGGGCAGCAGCGCTCACTTTGGAATCAGAAGAAAAGGAAGAAGAGGAGTTAATGGAACAACCTGAAGAAGATGCAGAAGTAATATTGAAAGCAGCTAAACTTCAAGGTAGGCCTCGAAAACTTAAAAAAGCTTCTCGAACTAAATCTCCCACCTTTCAGACTTCTAAAACAGTACAAGTGGAGGAAGAAACCACTTTGTCTGTTTCTGAAGAGTTTATGCAGTGGATGGATAATATGACTGTTCAAGTTACCCAAAGTTTCTGATAAAGTAAGCTTCAATTTACTGAATTGAGAGGAGAAGTAGCATCAATTAAGCAGGGTGTGGTTAAATGTTTAAGAGCAGTAGATGTGGTCCGGGGTGAATTGAAATGTATTAAGCAAGCATTTTGTGACTGTACAGATACTGTGGATCGGTATACTGAACGAATAGATTATCTGGAACATTGTCTTACATATTGGAATGTTCAGAAGCGTGAACTTTTGCAGAAGATTGATTCGTTGTAAAATCAAAGTAGACGTAATAATGTTAAAATAGTAGGTCTGCCAGAAAATTTTGAAGGAACAGATCCAGTGAAGTTTTTCAGAAATGGATTCCAGAGGTGTTGGGAAAGGATGCTTTCCCAGAAGGACTGGAACTGGACAGAGCACATAGGGAAATACGAAGAAAACCTTCTCCTGATCAGCCTCCATGGGCAGTTCTTATTTGCTGTTTAAAATATCAAGATCGTGAGTTAATTTTGTGATTGGGTCCAGGAAACTCGGCAGAATCAGGGTCCTATGATGATTCAAGGTCAGAGGGGTTTTTTCATGCAGATTTAAGTCAAAATGTGACACAACGTCAGAAGGAGTTTAATCCAGCTAAGGCTGTGTTATGGAAGAAGGGTTACCCGTTTACTTTGAGATACCTTGTCATATTGAAGGTGTTCTAGGGAGACTTTCAGGCTAAGTTTTTTGATGATGAAATTGAAGCTTTATCTTTTGCAATTCTTTGCCGAATAATTCACATAGTTCGGAGTTGCAGAAACAACTGAAATTGCAGGGTTTTTCGAAGCGGAATGGGAATGGGAACAGCAAGAAGAATTCTGAAGAGGAACATTCGACCCAGATGGGAGAAAAGGATTATCTGTCGTGGCAACTGGTGTTCAGGACCAATCTGTTGGAGTTGTGGATGTAGTAGATTGCTATTTAGGTGGTGTTTTGAGATATACAACTATCAGCCGGGGGTGGATGGCACTGCATCTTCTGAAGTCATCTCCCACTTGTGGTTTAGAGTGAGTACCACTTTGGTGGTGCTTTTTTTTCTTTCAAAGGGGTTTGGGGGGGTGGTTTCTTTATTTGTGTTCAGAGAGGGAAATGGGTTTTTTTTCTTCTCTTTGGTGTTTAAGTTTGACTGTGGGTTGGTTGTGTTGGGAGTTATTGGTTAAGATAAAATTAATAATTTGAATTTTGCGACATTTAATATTAAAGGGATGAATCATCCGATAAAGAGGAAACACGTCTTGGATTACATCAAGAAGATGAAGGTTTTCTGCAAAAAATACATTTGACAGAAAAGGAACAGCGGGACTGGGTTGGACATGTTTTGGCATCTTCTTTTAATTCTAAAGTTAGGGGAGTGGCGATTTTGGTACATAAAATCATTTATTTTAGAATCTTTTTTTGAGAATGCTGGAAGAATTTTGAAAGTGAATCGTAAGTTGTTTTCAGAAGCCTGGACTTCATTGAATTTATATACACCGAATGAAGATAATGGACAATTTGTTACTGATGCTTTTCTAAATTTGAATCAATCAAACGAGAATATATTGGTAGGAGGGGATTTTAATTGTTGTTTGGATCCATTGCTGGATAAATCTCCAAAAATTGTTAAGAAAACTAAGATGGCCAAAAGGGTGATAGAATTGATGGAAGAGTTGAATTTAGTTGAAATATGGTGACGAATTCAGCCGACTGAGAAGGATTATTCATTTTATTCTGCTCGTCATGAGTCATTTTCTAGAATAGATCTTTTTTTGTTTTCAGCTCATTTACAGGGTAGGGTTGACTATGCAGAATATAAGAGTAGAATTTTGTCAGATCATTCTTTGCTGTTAATTTCTAGTGAGATTGTGAAGAAGGTGGAAACAACCTATTGTTTGAGGTTTACTGAGATGTTGCTTAGAAGACCTGAATTTGTTGTGTTTTTGAGAAATCAGATTAAATTTTTCTTGGAGACAAATTTATGTTGTGGGATGCTTTGAAAGCATATTTGCGAGGTCAAATTATTAGTTATACAGCTAAAGTGAAGAAGCAATACATGGAGTTAGAGAAAGAAATTGCAGATTTGGAGAAAAAGTTTCAGGAAAATGCAACGGAAGATAATAAGGTACAGTTATCTAATCTGAAGCTTCACTATAATAGGAAGCAAACTTACAATTATGAGAGATTGCTTTTGAGATCAAAACAGCGTTATTATGAATTAGGGGTAAGGGCACATAGAGTATTGGCATGGCAGTTGAAGACTGAACAAGCTTCCAGAACAATTAATGCAATATGAAACAGCAATGAGCTCTCTGTCTGAACCCTTCTCCATTAACAATGGCGTGAAGCAAGGCTGCATTCTCGCGCCAACCCTCTTTTCAATCTTCTTCAGCATGATGCTAAACCAAGCCATGAAAGACCTCAACAATGAAGACGCTGTTTACATCTGGTACTGCACGGATGGCAGTCTCTTCAATCTGAGGCACCTGCAAGCTCACACCAAGACACAAGAGCAAATTGTCCGTGAACCACTCTTTGCAGACGATGCCGCTTTAGTTGCCCATTCAGAGCCAGCTCTTCAGCGCTTGACGTCCTGTTTTGCGGAAACTGCCAAAATGTTTGGCCTGCAAGTCAGCCTGAAGAAAACTGAGGTCCTCCATCAGCCCCCCCACATCTCCATTGGGCACACAAAACTCAAGACGGTCAACCAGATTACCTATCTCGGCTGCACCATTTCATCGGATGCAAGGATCGACAATGAGATAGACAACAGACTCGCCAAGGCAAATACCACCTTTGGAAGACTACACAAAAGAGTCTGGAAAAACAACCAACTGAAAAACCTCACAAAGATTAGCGTCTACAGAGCCGTTGTCATACCCACACTCCTGTTCGGCTCCGAATCATGGGTCCTCTTCCGGCACCACCTACGGCTCCTAGAACACATCCACCAGCGTTGTCTCCTCTCCATCCTCAACATTCATTGGAGCGACTTCATCTCCAACATCGAACTACTCGAGATGGCAGAGGCCGACAGCATCGAATCCACGCTGTTGAAGATCCAACTGCGCTGGGTAGGTCACGTCTCCAGAATGGAGGGACATCGCCTTCCAAAGATCGTGTTATATGGCGAGCTCTCCACTGGTCACCGTGACAGAGGTGCACCAAAGAAGAGGTACAAGGACTGCCTAAATAAATCTCTTGGTGCCTGCCACATTGACCACCGCTAGTGGGCTGATATCGCCTCAAACCGTGCATCTTGGCGCCTCACAGTTCGGCGGGCAGCAACCTCCTTTGAAGAAGACCGCAGAGCCCACCTCACTGACAAAAGACAAAGGAGGAAAAACCCAACACCCAACCCCAATCAACCAATTTTCCCCTGCAACCGCTGCAACCGTGTCTGCCTGTCCCACATCGGACTTGTCAGCCACAAACGAGCCTGCAGCTGACTTGGACATTTACCCCTCCATAAATCTTCGACGTGAAGCCAAGCCAAAGAAAAAAAATATAAGCCACAGGAGATTAATGAGGAATTTTGTGCTTTTTAAAATCGGGATTTGTATGCATCTGAAGGCAATGTAGATACTGAACAGATTGATACATTTTTGTCTAAGTTGAATTTACCTTTACTGGAGAAGAATGATATAAAATTGTTAGATGCTTCATTTACAGATTTTGAACTTAAAGAGGCATTACAATCCATGCCGATTGGTATATCACCTAAAGAGGATGGGTTTACAGCAGAGTTTTATAACGTGGATTAGACTGAAGACCTTCGCCCTCCAGCATGGTGTAACTGTTGAGACATCACAGAGTAATGTGTCCGGCTGCTGGGCACCGAGACATCATTGAGTTTGAGGTCCGAGATGGTGGCCTGCAAGGTTTGCGTCTCCACATTGTTCCTCTGTGCCTGAGTTAGTTGTTCGTAATCCAAGCCGGGCGCGAGAGTGTTGATTGCTGGATGGGAGAGTGCATCTGCCACGACATTGTCCTTGCCAGTCCTGTGTTGGATGTTGATCGTGAACTCAAACATTTACGAGAGGTGGCGCTGCTGTCTGGTGCACCACAGATCCTTGGCCATTGCCAGTGCTTGAATAAGGGGCTTGTGATCCGTGAAGGATGTGAATGGCCTGCCCTTGAGGAAGTAGCAGAAATGGTGAATGGCCAAATACAGTGCCAGAAGCACCCGGTCGAAGGCACTGTATTTGATCTCCGGCAGGCGCCATTGTACATCAAGCTACTGTTCCAGAACCACCCACACCCCAACCTCACTGCAGCTGAGGCGTCCACGGAGAGCGCTGAGTGCACCTCCGGCCGTGGGTGCACCAGCAGTGTGGCGCTGGCTAGAGCCTCCTTTGTCGCGATGAAAGCCCTGTCTGCCTCCTCTGTCCACAATAAAGTCTTTTCTTTGGTGGCCATGAACACGAACAATAAAAGTTCATTATCCCCACAAACTCTTGGAGGCCTTTCAGGCTGGAGGGTTAGGGGAATCATTGAACAGCCACTACCTTTACCGGCGCCGGCGTGGCCCCAGCCACTGAAATGGTGCGCTCCAGGAACTGGAGGGACTCCTTGCTGAACTGGCATTTGGCCACATTGACCATGAGGCAGAAGTCTGCCAGCCGGGCAAAGAGTGTGCAGAAATGGGCTTTGTGTTCATCGCGGTTGCGACTGGCAATGAGAATATCGTCCAGGTAAAAGAACACAAAGTCCAGGTCTTTTCCAACCGCATCTCTGAGGCGCAGAAATGTTTGGGCCACGTTCTTTAGACCGAAGGGCATACGCAAGAACTCGAAGAGGCCAAAAGGGGTGATAATGGCCATCTCACCCACGTCGTCTGGATGCACCGGGATCTGATGATATACCCACATGAGGTCCACTTTGGAGAAGACCCGTGCGCCGTGGAGGTTGGGAGAAAAATCCTGTATGTGGAGCACCAGGTACCTGTTGGGGGTGGTTGCGTCGTTCAACCGACAATAGTCCCTGCACGGTCTCCGGCCCCCGGACGAATTTGGGACCATATGGAATGGCAATGCCCAGGCACTGTCCGAGCCAATTTTATGGATGCTGACTGGACAAATAGTCCAACTCCAATCAAAAACTCATCTTTCCCCTTTCTCCAAATTACAATATTGTTGAATGAAGCAAGGCTCTGCTGATGAACTTCAGCAGAATTTTGTGGAGTCTGACACATTTATGCTGGTCAAATTTGTTCCTGGCAAGAAAAATATATAATACAGGATGCTGCCAGGATTTGTTCTGGCACAACTAATGTGTAACTGGGCCTCACCTGTAAATTTATAATGTTTTATGCTGGTGGTGAGTTCTAACAAGTGTTATTATAAATTAAATACTGTGATATTAGGTACCAGATATCAGTCGTCCCCGATTTACGATGGGATCCTGTTGCAGAACTCCCCATTCTAAGTAAAAAATCGTAACTTGTAAAGTACTGCACTTACCATTTTTTTCATAATTAAATGTTGAAAACAACATTTGTGTATTGAATGCAGCGACTGCGAGTGTGGTTGAGTCAGCATTGCGAGAGAGTGCTCCATACGCTGATCTCGCGTGATGTTGCTGTCGCCCAGAATCGCGCAGGAGTAGCGTATCGCATATCACAAGCACGGGGACGCATCGGAACTCGAAATCGAAAGTACGGGTTTGGACCATCATAACTTCAAAAAATCAAGCCATCATAAATCGGGGACTATCTGTATCAGTAAATTACTACTTGGATGAGATTACATGATTTTCTCTGAGGTGGAAAGTCGAGGTACAGAAATATCCTCACCTTGTAATTTGAGGAGCATCTTATGGTCAGAGTCGTTGCACTTTTTGACAACGTGAGAGCTAAATGTCAGGGTATCTAAATGGAATGCTTGCCACATTTTCATAACGATGGGTCAGCATAGTTCGTGTAGTTGTTAGCTGAACATGTGTTTTAGTGCCAGTGGCTCGAGTTCAAAGTTGATGGTGTCTGTAAGGAGTTTGTCCGTTCTTCCCGCTACAGCGTGGGTTTCTTCCAAATGTAGAGTGTTATAGGTTAAATGGTTCCATGGGTGTAATTGGGTGGTGTTGGCTCATTGGCCAGAAGGGCCTGTTACTATGCTGTATCTTGAAATTAAAAAATAATTCTCAATGATTAACATTACATTAGCTAGGAACCCTTCAGGTTAAGCACAAGGACTTTGGTTTGCAAATCAACAGTCCTATGGGTTAGGTTATCCGCAGAGTAAACACCAAAGTGTGTAGACACTATGACTGAAATAAAAACACCATGCTGCAGAAATTCAGCAAGTCAAACCTGATGAACAGCAGAAGCCCAAAAACGCTCATTATGTATCTTTATCTTAACTATATAAAGTGCCCTGTTTGACCTGCTGAGTTTCTCTAGCATGGTGTTTTTACTAAGTTATCCTTGGAGTTCCTTGACATATTTGCAAATTCTCTGTGCACAGCCTCCTTTACCTTCAAAGCTTTCTTTCCATGGCTTTCGTGAACCCTGGCAGAAATGGTCGGCACAGGATCGTTTGCCATCTTGCTGGTGGATGGCTTCACGTCGGAATCGTGTAAATTTTGCGAAGTACTGCAATGAAATAGAGAATCGTCAGGTGGTATTGATAGAAAGGAAAAAAGCTGCAGGCTCAACCCAGTGTGCATTAAAGCAATAAGGTGCAGGATTTGTTTTCTGTTTGCGAAAAAATAAAACATAGATAATTGAACTGTCTGGTACAGTAATTATCCCCATAAACCACAAAGAGGACCTTGAATCTTATGTCTGTGCACCAACTGCATCACAGTCTGAGCATAAAGCCCTCCAAAAGATAGTGGATGCAGCCCAGGACATCACAGGCAAAACACTCCCCTTTATCGAAAACATCTACAGGAAACGCAGCCGTCAGAGAGCAGCAGCAATCATCAAAGATCCACACCACCCAGTACATAGTCTATTCTCATGGGTACCATCAGGAAAGGAAGTATAGGTCTCACGAGACTCACATCGCCAGGTTCAGGAAGAGCTGCTACCCCTCCACCATCAGTCTCCTCAACAATAAACTTAATCAGGGACTCATTGAGGTCTCATAACATAACATAACATAACAATTACAGCACGGAAACAGGCCATTAGGCCCTTCTAGTCCACACCGAACCAAACACCCCTTTCTAGTCCCACCTCCCTGCACAATGCCCATAACCCTCCATCTTCTTCTCATCCATATACCTGTCCAACCTTTTCTTAAATAATACAATTGACTCCGCCGCCACTATTTCTCCCGGAAGATCATTCCACACGGCTACCACTCTCTGAGTAAAGAAGTTCCCCCTCATGTTACCTCTAAACCTCTGCCCCTTAATTCTTTACTCATGACCTCTTGTTTTAATCTTTCCTCCTCTTAACGGAAATAGTCTATCCATATCCACTCTGTCTATCCCTTTCATAATCTTAAATACTTCTATCAAATCCCCTCTCAACCTTCTACGCTCCAAAGAATAAAGACCTAATCTGTCCAATCTCTCCCTATACTCTAGATGCTTAAACCCAGGTAACATTCTGGTAAACCTACTCTGCACTCTCTCCACTCTGTTTATATCCTTCCTATAATTAGGCGACCAGAACTGCACACAGAACTCCAAATTAGGCCGCACCAACGTCTTATACAATCTCCATGTATTGCAGTTTGTTTACATTCATTATTGGTTTACAGTTCTTTATTTGATTACACGTGCACATATGTAGTTTTAGCACGACCAATAAGTCGTAACTCTGCCTCACCCACAGGAAAAACAAACATCAGGGTTGTATGTGATGTCGTGCATGTACTCTAACAATAAATCTAAAATCTGAAATTTGGGTCAGCAACCTTCTGTGTGGCATCTTATTAAAAGCCTTCTGAATATCCAAATACACAACCAACTCTGGTTTCCCTTTATCCACTCTGCTAGAACCAAAATAGTCAAGCATTCTTTCCTTTTCATAACTCCAGGTTAACCTTGTTCAAGATATACATTTTTTTTAAATATCATCAATATAAAATCCCTCATTAGAGATTGCAGTATTTCCCAGAAAATGATGTCATACCAACAGGATGCTGGTTACGAGTTTTCTCTTCTGCACTTGTAGAGCTATCTCTTGCCATTTCTGTCCCTCTTCTATTTGGGCATCTCACAGTAATTTGCTTTTGATTTACTCAATGTTCCAAATACTTGTGGAAAAGGCAGAAAATGAGTTCCTCTTGACCCAGCCATGGTTTCAAAAACATTTTAATTTCCGATTTCGTCTACAGCAAAGATATAACTCCTCGGGGGAGTGGGGGGAGTCATGTGATGCGGAGGACGTAGGATGTGGGATCCTAAAACACCCGGGAAAATATAAGAAAATTATTATTTAGCTAAAGTAAATAGAGATTAAAATACGAAGGAAGAAGATGAGAATAGTCCATTTACTTTTTAAAAAGCCTTTGAAGAAATGAACTCTTCTTGCTGGAGCTGATGAAGGTGTTGTTCCTGGATATGAGAAGAGGCCTTTGACGCAGAAAAGTCCAGGACCTCGAGTGAGATCAGTAAAATCTGGAGGGTGTACGTAGTTACACTTAGTGACAACTCAGGACCATTGGAGAGTTGAGTTGCCAAACAGATTCTTTAAGCAAGATCAGAGAGTCAACTTTGAATGAGAAGACTGATTGCAGTGGTGAATTAGCAAGTGTTGGATGTCAGAAATAAAACTTCTCACACATGAGTCTCTTTAAAACTGATGACACGACAAGCTTTATTTACAAGTCTGCAGAGTTGGACTCAACTGGTTTCTCACCAGTTAAGCCCCGATACATACAGTGCATTGATTTTTATACCCTTATTGTTTGCCCTTCCCCTTCTTATTAATACTGTTTTAATTGGTTAGTATTGCAAAAGCATTCTAAGTATAACTGCATTTTTAATTATCACGTTCGTTACGTACGCTGTGAACTCTACATACACTAAATTCTGTTTCTCACCCTTCTTATCAATCTTTTGTCTCCTGCATGTCTCTCACTATGACCATGAAAAGATAGGTTTTAAAAAAACATATCCAGCTGAACCTTTTGTCCTTGGCTGCTAGTAAGCTCCCTGTCCGTTCTGGCTTCCCTTTTTATGATTAATCAACACATTTTAACTTAAGTCATTTTAACCTAAATTCTCTATATAACATTGGAGAACATGTACAGATAAGCTTTGGAGAGATTCTTTCAACTTGAGAAGATTTTATACAAGATAAAGATAAAATTAAGGCTATAAAAAAGGATAAAAAGAACTCTGAAGGTGAATTGAAACAGATGGTATGGGAAATGTGGGATTATATTAAAATGATGTGGGAAGATATAGATTATTTAAAATCTGAGGTTAAAGAGGTGAAAGAAAAATACGAGCAGTTATCTACCAATATGATGGAAGTACAAGAACAACAGAATGTGAAAAATCAGAATATTATGAAGGCGTATGAAAAGGATAAACTTATAGAGGAGAAGCTGAAAAATTTGGAGTCTGAAGTTAAGGAAGAAATTACTGAGAGGAAGATAAATTCTGAAAAAATTGTTAAGATGGAAAATTTTAGTGGGAGAAATAACATTAAGATTGTAGGCTTGGAAGAAGGGGAAGAAGAACACGATATGATTCAGTTTCTCCAAGGATGGATACCCAAGGTTCTGGGGGTATATCAATTTGAAGATGCAATTGAAATTGAAAAAGAACATCGAGCCCTCAGACCACAACCGCAATCAAATGAAAAACCTCACTCTACAGTAATTAATTGTTCAAAATATCGAGACAAGGAAAAGATCCTAGCCTGAGCAGCAAAGAAAAAGTAAGAATAAAGTCCACCTGAATATCATGGTTCATAGGTTTTTTTTAACCTGGATATTACTGCACAGCTGTTGGCAAAGGGGAGACACTTTAATGAAGTCAAGAGAAGTCTTTGGGAAAAGGGAAACAAGTTTACATTATGGTATTCAGCGATGATGAAGATTGTATTACCGAATGGCAAAAATAATTCTTTTTATGGATTACGAACAGGCATAAGATTTTGTGGAAACTTTAACTTCTAATAAGTCGAATAAATGTGAAGGAATTATTTGGAATGTGAAAATGGACGCGTGAATTCGAGACTCTGTTTTGATATAACACAACACCAGGGAAGTGAAGGGTGCCGGAGTCCATTGGCCGCTGTTCATAAGATCATTTGTGGCAATGAGCCACATCCTGTACAATAGAGGGGGGTGATGCTTTGTTCTTTAGTGCCAACGATAGAGGGGGGCATAAGAATGGAGTTGTATTGATGTTTTATTTTACTTTAGAGAATTAATTCAATATTGAATTTAAATTGGATGTTAGAGAGATGTGAGATTTTCAATGGATATATGATTAACTGGGATTATTGTTAGATATATTGGAATTTAACCTTAACGTCATAGATGGAGATCTATTATTATTAAATATATGTTTATGAATGGTTATATCGATTGCAATGATGTTTATTTGATTTTATAGAATTGATTTAACATGGAATTTAAATTGGATGATGTAAGCGATATGAGATTCCTAACAGATAAATGATTAATTAGGAGTAATATTAGATATATTGGAATTTAACATTTAGAATGAATTTAAAACATAAGATATACATATTTAGATATGTTATCAATATATTTGTTTATGAAATCTTTTAAAAAATCCTCTCCATTTTCTTATTTTGTGCTTTCTTTCTTCCTTTGTTTTCTTTCTTTTTGTGGGGGGGGTAGGGGATAAAAACAAAATTATGTATCATTTTGCATTGTGTCTATTCTAACGTATTGTTCAAGATGAAGAAACATATATTTATGTTTGATGCAAATGGTAAATAAAATTTTTTTTAAAGTTAACTCCTCCAACTTAAAAACGTTTAATCTGTTTCGTGTACCCCTGCCTTCATGTTAAAATTTCCCCAATATCAGCTTGATATTCCCATTCCCTCGACCAATCACACTTTATTCAACTTTACCAAAGGAGCAAAGCATCATTAGATTTCAGATTTATTTTCAGAGAACGTACACGATATCACATACAACAGGACAGGCAGAACTACAACTTATGGACATTGCAAAGAAAACTGTACTCAATGTACAGATGCAAACAAATAAAGAAATGTAAACAAACCGACAATGCAACACAGAGAGAAAAAAGTGCAAACGTTAAGAGTTCTTAAATGCGCCCGATTGTTGTTGAGATGTCCGAAGGTGGAGAGGTAGCAGCTGTTCCTGTATGTGATGGTGCGAGTCTTGTGGCACCTAGACCTCTTTACTGATGGCAGCGGTGAGAACAGATAGTGTTCAGGTGCTGTGGATCCTTGATGATTGCTGCTGCTCTCCAACAGCAACATGCTCAATGGTGGCAGGGCTTTTTTCCTGTGTGCACTACCTTTTGCAGGGCTTTACGCTCAGGGGTATTGGTGTCCCCATACAGCTGGTCAGCACACCACACATCTGAAGAAATTTGCCAGGGTTTCCAATGTCATACCGAACCTCTGCAATCTCCTGAGGCACTGACATGATTTCTTCATGATGCCTTTAGCATGTTGGTCCAGGTAAGATCCTCTGAGATGGTGACTCGCAAAACTTAAATTTTCAAACTTCCTCTTGAATCCTGACTCATTGCCCCTTTTTGTACAATCCACAGCCATGGCATCATCAGATTTGTAGATGGTGTTGTTGTTGTACTGAGCCAAACAGACATAGGTTTGTATGGGTTAGAGCAGGAGCCAAGAATGCAACCCTGAGATGAACAGTACTGATGGAGATTGTAGATATGTTCTTACCAATCCTCACTGATTGTGGTCTGGAGGTGATTAAATCCAGGATCCAATTATACAGTGAGGTGAGGAGTCCCAGTTCTTGGAGTTTGCTGATCAAATTTGAGGGGATGATTGTATTAAATGCCGGACTATAGTCGATAAAGAGCATCCTGATGCATGCACCTTTGCTGCCTAGGTGTTTCAGAGCTTTGTGTAGAGCTAGTGAGATGACATCCTCTGTAGACCTGTTACTACGATAGGCGAATTGGAATGGATCCATGTTGCTGCTCAGACAGATGATACTGTATTCTTCAACAACAGCCTTCGTAAAGACCATCACTGTTGATGTGAGGGCCACTGGTCAAGATTAATTTAAACAGTTTACCACACCCTATGGGGAACCAGTGTGACTGACCTGTTGGAAACAGGTGGGTACCACACCCTGCCAGAATGAGATGTTGAAAATATCCATGAAAACATTGGCAAGTACATTTACATAGGTTTTTTAAATCTCCACTGGTTACTCCGTCCGGACTGAATGCTTTTTTCGGATTAAGTCTCCTGAAGGCAGCCCACACATCATCCTCGGATATAGACAGGAAAGGATCAACAGTGGTATTGGGGTGCATAATGGTGGTTCTTTCTTGTTCTTGTGGTTGAATTGGGCATGGAAGGCATGAAGTCAATCTGCGAGTGAAGCATTGCCATCTCCTACTGCACAAGATTTGGTTTTATAGCAGGTTATGTCAATTAGGCCCTGTCGGGTATCCTTCAAACAGGAACTGATTGATGGAGAAATATTTTAGAATGCCAGATATTTCTCACAAAATTGTCATTATGCTGAGGTTCCATAACAGAGATGATCTCTGCATGAGGTCAGGGGCTGGATTCCTTGATACTCGTCTGTATGGGAATTCTCTGTAACCAGATCCCACATCATTTGCATCAACAAAAACAAGGATTTGTGAAAGGTGACTTTCTGTTGCCCGAATCGTTGTAATGTGGGGAGTGCTAGAACTCTAGAAATTTTTTTAATTGCAGGCCAAGTAAACTGAGACATCTTAAGAATCTATTGTCTCCAATGATTAGACAGTCCCAAGTTATCCCATCCAGACAATACCGTAATAATTTACTTGAGTTGATCTGATTAAATGTAATAATTGATACAATGCTAGCATATACACCTGTTATTGGATGGAATAGCAACTCTGTTTCGGTTGGGTAGAAAAGTTGGAATAAGCACTTACTCTGTTGTCGCTGACCCAGTTAAGAAAAGACTTGTTCTGCCGAATTCAGCACAGTGACCACCTGCAACTTTCTGCAAAATATAGAAATAGCTATTTCATTTTAGCTTCTCCAACATCATCTTCACATTTCTTTCAAAGTGACACTCTCAGAAATATTTTTGTCGCCAATGAGCTTCTTTTTATTGGCCTTCCAATATGGAAGCAAATTTTTATTGTAACCAGTTCAGTTGAATAACAATATGGGCACCATTTTCAGCAAAAATTGCAGTGCCAATTTATTTGATGGTCTGGTAATAAACATCGCTCCATGATTGGGATAGATTATTTAGGACACAAACCAAGCTTGCGGAGTTCAATGCAAACTACCATTCACGTGAACTTCTTCAGGAATGTTCACATAGAACACTGCAGCACAGAAAACAGGCCATTCGACCCATCTAGTCTGTCGACCATTAGTACACTAGCCCCATTGACCTATTCCCATTCCATAACCTTCCAGACCTCTCCCATCCATGTATCTATCCAATTTATGCTTAGAAAAACAAACAATTGAGCCCACACTCACCACATCAAATGGCAGCTTCATTCCACACTCCCACCATTCTCTGAGTGAAGACTTTCCCATAATGTTCCCCCTAAATCTTTCTCCTTTCAGCTTAAAACTATGACCTCTCACATTCATCTTCCCCAATCTAAGTGGAAAAAGCCTTCTCGCATCCACTGTTAACATCTCTCATAACTTTGTAAACCTCTATTAAATCTCTCATTATTCTTCTTTGCTCCACGGAATAAAGTTCCAACCAGCTTAATCTTTCCCTGTAACTTAACTCCTGAAGACCCGGCAACATCCTAGAAAATCTTCTCGGCATCTTATTACTATCCTTCCTTTAGTTGGGCACCCAGAGGTTCTCAGTAAATCAATCTCCCAATTTCTCTCCGATGTAGAGAAGTTCATAAAGGGAGCACCAGGTGTAGATTTGTTTGGGTTTCTGTAAAGTGTTTTTTCCAAGTGAAGTGATTTACTTCCGAATTGCATTTCCATCTCTGGAATCACATGCACGCACTGTTATGAGCATTGAAATGTGTGAGGTGCAACTGGCATCACAGTGAGTGTAGTGGTTAGCGCAGATAACCAATCAATCCAACTCCAAAATCTGAACTACAATATCATTAAGCAAGAAAGTCTGCTGACGCTGTGATTCATGTGCAACACAAAAATTTGTGGAGAAATTCAGCAGTTCACGCAGCATCTATAGGAAGTTAATGGCAACCAACGTTTTGGACGTGACTTTCGTGAATGTATGAGAAAGAAGCAGGAATGCATCACATTAGATAAAAATTAGGGAAGGATTGAAGAGGAGGGAGGAAGGAGCAGGGAGAGGAGTACAGGCTAGCAGATAAACGGTCATAGGTGGGTCTATGTGAGGGGGCAAAAAATAAAAAAAGCAGAATTGATGGGGAGAGGGGATGCTCAATGAATAAGGAGGGGAGGGAAGCTGTAGGAAAGGAGACACAGGGATAGGGAAATTGAGAAACTCAGGGAGGGGTTTAATGGGATCCGGAGGTTCATGTTAATGTCTGGGCAATCTGCAACCAGACAGCATTAATATTCACCACTGCTTCCATAAAACCTCTCCCCGACTTTCTCACTTTTGTCTCCTTTCGGCCAGCTTCCAACCTTCCCCAGACTATTTACCAATTTATTTCCAGCCCAAGACATGGACATTTTATTAGCTAGCATCTACCAACTTCTATGCATTTGTCTGACATTTAAATATCCTTCCATTATTCACTCATTGATGGATTCTCATATTACCTGATCAACCAATGTTGAAATTGAGTAATTGATGATCCCACCATAAGCATTTGAATCTGCTTAATCCCAGAGCAGAAGCAAAATCTTTGAATAGGTACATGACAATATCCAACATTAAAAAACTCTATAAATTATTTATAGAACATTCACGCCTTCCTACCTCCATAGATTGTGATGTTGATTGACCTTCTTCCATTGCAACTGGGCAGTCTGTCGATTGCATTCTGTATTTATGTTTGCATATCCACTTCCGCACTGTCAGGGAAAGAACATATCCAAATTATGTCCAACCTGCAGATTATACACAATTTCAAATGACATCTTGAAAATGTGTAATGCTACTAAAGTTGATTTGCGATGATAATGATGGCCTTGAACAGCAATGAAAAAAAAAATCAAATTTATAAAATGTGACAGGAAACTGAAAAATAACAAAATGCCCTGAAGTATGTGACAAAAATCAAAATTTATTCTTCATAATATTACATTAGACCCTCCTTTTATTAAGGAAAATTTGTGGTTCATCTGGAAAAAGCATGATTTTGGAACTCTCATTCAAACTGTTTCCATGCATAAACTTCAATCGAGGGAAAATTACGGAGATATTTTTCAATTATGTGTTTGTGCATGAATGATTGGCTGTACCTCTCAGAGCATGAAAAAGAACTCTGCCATAATTTCATGAACGGAAACAAAAAACTCACAGGAGAAACCTTGGCTCACAAGATATAATTTACGACTTACTTGCGTGTATCTACAAATTTTACAACCTTGGGTCATGTCTTGGAGCGAATAAAGTACTTCAAGAGCATGGTGACTTTTAGCGCATGGGAAATATAGAAATAAAACTTTTATTTCACCAAGTTTATTCGTTCAAACCTTGCTGCAAAAATCAAAGGCTTCACCCGCTGAGCAAATCCTTTGAATGATGTGTTAAATCGGGGTAAGCTCCGCCTTCTGTGGAGGTCATTAAAGAGTCTTTGGAACTTATCAAAATGATTGCCATTCTGAGTTGGGAATCCTGTGGTCTACTCTGGAAATTGGTTGAGAGTAGACATCAGGATTCACACTGATAAACCCTCCAGAGGAAATTGCCTGTCAACATTTAATAAATTGGGTCACAGGCTGTAAAGGGAACTGACACCACAAAACCATTCTTCAGGGTGGCTTGTATTGAGATATTTCCAAACGGTATTATTCCACTTTGTTTACAGTAGTTGTAAAAGTCCTCACTTCAGAACATATTTTACTCTATTATTTATTACATAGTCATTTAAAGTTTTCATATACATATTTTATGGAATATTTGGAAAGTTTTGGGGAGAAAAATAGGTAAAATTGGAGTAGGTTACATACATATACACACTTTAAAACAGATCTGATTAGAAAAACTGAAGAATTCAAATACAGTGACTTTACCTGTTTGCTGGAGGAGGGGGGAGAGAGAGGGGAGAGGGGGAGGGGGGAGTGGGGAGCAGGGAGGGAGAGGGGGAGGGGGAGGGGGAGGGGGAGGGGGTGGGAGTGGAGGAGGGGGAAAGGGGGGAGGGGGAGAAATATGTATCAGCCAGGAGAAGCTTGTTGCAAGTTTCATCAGCATGACACTGAAGAGACTAATGGTTGTGGAAATCCTGCAACAAAACATCTTTCTGCAAACCTACAAGAAGAGGTTAAGTTGGGTAGTTACGTTAATAGTGATAAGTTAAAGTTTGATTCTGTTTTCATGTATAAAGATAATTAAAAACAACTGTTGTTTAAGTAACTATTTGTCGTGGTGAATATCTATTGCTGCTGGGTTTTGGGGTCTTATGGGCTCGTAACACATAAATTTTATACTTTAAATTTACAAAATCAATCTCATAACATGTACATTGCCAATAAGAATGGAATTATTTGGCCTCCAAATATTTGTTAAAAACCAAGAACATATGAAGGGCAAGGATGGTAATTTCATTTCCTAAAATTGATCTGTCAACCAATCCAGAGTGTACAAAAAGAGTAAAGGCAAATCTGCTCATTTTCATTCTTTGAATCTTTTTCTTATTCTGAAACTGCTTTGATTGATGCTGAAATAAATGATGCTGTTTAAATCAGTTTTATTTTCAATTCTATAATCTGATCTTGCTCAAGAGTTCTACAGAGGATGACAAAATGATTAAAGGGATTATGAGAGGAAGCTGGCAGGGAACATAAAAAATGACGGTAAAAGCTTTTATTTATACGTTAAGAGGATGAGGTTAGTTAAGACAAATGTGTGTCTGTGGCACAGAGAAACGGGTAAGTTGATGATGGAGAACAAGGGTATGGCAGACTGAATGACTGCTCCTACACCTATTTCTATGTTTCTATTTTAATCATTCAGCATTTTGCTACCTGGTGTGACAATACTAAAACCAGTTACAAAAGGACATCTGTTTCTGCTGAGTGGAGGAATGTTCAGAGGAGACGAATGAGATATGTTTTTTGACACCAATATTTGTGGAGTCCTGGAAAGATTTGCCACTCACGGTGAGGGGGTTTCCTTGAATGGTGACAATCATCCATGATGGCCATATGGATGGAGTAAAAATATGTTGAGGCAGGGGCCAATCATTTTGCACCAACAACTTGCAATGATTAGAGCTATGTTTCTTGACTTATTGGGTGTGCAGAATTTTAAATGACGATGTTTCGGTTGAGGGCCATATAAATCACGAGTCCAGTTTCAATAAAAAGCCTGCACTTGAAATTATGCAATGTTTAATTTCTTGTAAATTAACTTTCTCAGCCTGAACCTACACAGAAATTCATTTCCACTGTGTGGACATACTGCTGAAATCATGAACTGGGGATCATCTTGACAACCTAAATCATTTGGAGATTCAACTCTGGTTGGCAGCAGATATTGCTGTCGATCTGTTTTCAATGGATCATAAAACTCCGCCAAGGTAACTGATCCACTTACCTGCTGGCATTTTTTGTCCGTCATTTTCACAGGTACAGATTGAAGATGCTGTTGGTGCTGGAGATACTGTAATTATTGATGCAGTCGTTGCGGTTTCGACGGTGCTGGTGGTACTTTCACATGTTCCTTTATATTTCAGAACTTCACAATTGTCCATACACAGAGTGAAGTTACAGAGGCCTAATTTTCCTGAAGAAGTCACAATCGCCTGATCTGGAGGCAGAGTAATGATAATGAGTTAATGGTCTTACACTTTGTGCAATGTGCATAAGCACGGAAATTCATCCTTGATGTAGAAAACAGGATTTGTAAAAAAAAAAGAAATATATATAAAATTATTCATTACTCCGAAGATTGTATTCAACAGCTCAATAAAAAAATGGATAGACCACCCTGAGAATATTGTCTTCAGTACCGGTGCAACAGTCGACTCTGCAGCCAAGAGATTCCAACACATACATGTAGACATCGTGGGCCCCCTGGTGGTGTCCAGGTATGCCTGCTACTTGTTGACCGTGGTCGGCTACGCGACAAGTTGTCCGGAAGCCAACAGGCTGAAAGACACTTCCGCTGAGACCTGTGCCAGGAACCTACTCGCTCACTAGATCGCCAGGTTCGGGGTCTCAGCGTCGCACGTGACAAATGAGTGAGGTGCCCAATTCACGTCTGCCCTCAGGGCACTCTTGGCAACCCTCTTGGGTGTCAAGCTCCACCACACCACCGCATATCACCCCCAAGTCAACGGCTTAGTGCAGCGCTTGCACTGACACCTAAGTCGGCCGTCATGCCTTGCCTCACTAGCCCTGGTTGGTTGGCCGGACGAGATGCTATGGATTCTGCTCAGCATCAGAAGGGCCCCGAAAGAGGACCTTCAAGTATCATTTGCTGAGTTGGTTTACAGTGCGCCATTGTCGTGACCCACAGAGTTTTACAGCCCAGACATAGGCTCAGCCTGACTTTATCAGCAGACCTACGGAGTAAGCTCGCCTCGCTAGCCCCCTCCACCTCAGACCCACCACGGCAGCCGACCATCTCATTTGCCCAAAGAACTGGACTCAGCCGAATATGTTTTCGTCCATCGCGATTCGCACACCGCGCCCCTGCAGCACCCTTATTAAGGCCCCTACAGAGTCCTGCAGCGATCAGGCAAGACTTTCACTTTGGATGTTGAGAGGAAAAGAGAACTGTCCACGATCAACTGCCTCAAGGCGGCGCACCTGGACCACAGTCAGCCGGTACAGATGGCCTAACCTAAAAGCCGAGGCCAGCTGTCCAAGGGGTAAGACACGTAAGCCAGTTCTGGGGGGGGTTGTGCACATGCTCATGGCGAACTGGCCCCGCTCGTACCACTGCACCGGCGGGTCAGCTGCGAGAAGATGGCAGAGTCGGAGACCTCCTTGCCACATGGTTTGAATGGATTGAGCACCCCGGGCAAGCGTGATGACATCACCGCCCGCGCAGGCGTGGAGCTCACACTGCCCTTAAAGGTTTGAATAAAACGGTCATTGAAACCCCCATTGTGGTGGTTGTGAGTCTCATTTCTTGTAGCTACCGCTGCCCTGTTCTAGAATCCCTTTTCTTTGTCATTTTTATAAACAACCTGGATGAAGAGGCGAGACGAGTGGATGGGTCAGTACGTTTGCGGATGACACAAAGGTTGGAGGATTTGTGGATGAAGCAGAAGGTTGTCCAAGGCTACAAGAGGATATAGACAGGATGCAGAGATGGGTGGAAAAGTGGCAGATGGAGTTCAATCCGGATAAGTGTGAGGTGATACATAAGAGTGTAGATGAACAGAGGTAATTGCGGTCAAATCCATACAGTCATCAAGGTCGCCACACAAGTTGATAGGATAGTTAAAAAGGCTTGTGGGATGCTGGGCTTCATTAATAGGGGGATTGAGTTCAGGAGTAGAGAGGTCATGTTGCAACTCTACAAATCTCTGCTAAGACGATAGAGTATTGTGTGCAGTTCCGTTCACCTCTTTATAGGAAGGATGTGGAAGCTATGGAGAGGGTACAGAGGAGATTTGCAAGGAGGTAACATGAATTGGAACACTCTTGAGGCAAGGTTACCAGAGCTGGGACTTTTCTCTTTGGAGCATAGAAGGACGAGAGGAGACTTAATAGAGGTCTACAAAATTATGAGAGGCATAGATATGGTGGTTGGCCAGCGCCTGCTTCCCAGGACAGGAGTAGCAAACACCAGACAACATATGAATAAAGTTAAGAAAGGGAAGTTTAGGGGAGACATCAGGAGCAATGTTTTAATTGTCACACAGAGAGTTGTGGTGCCTGGAATGCCTTCCAGGGTTGGTAGTGGAGGCTAAAACATTAGTGGTATTTAAAAGTCTCGTCAGACACATGGATTGTGAGAAAGGGGAGGGTTTAGTATTTTTCATTAGGGATATACGTGTTGGCACATTAAGGGCCGAAAGACCCTAAGAATTACAGTACTTGACTACTCCCTGCAACTTCAAATGGACATCACTCTAGTTTCATATTGAAGTATAAAAATAACCTCGAAACCCTCTGAAAATCATCTTCCAAACCCCTCCCAATTGTTCTTAAACCTCAACTGTAAAAACAGTTTGTGAACATCTGTGTCACTAAAATTAAGACCATCTAGAAACGTATTCCTACTGCTTCCCTTCCTGCACCAACCTAGTTAGGAATTCTCATCACCAGCCTCATCTTCAATATTTCTCCAGTTGCCCCACTCTCTTCACCAATTTTGTCAATGTCACACCTCCCACATCTGGATCTTTTTCACTGAGTACGCAATCCCCTTTGAATGGGGTTGAAAAGGATAGCAAATCGACATGATGGAATGGTGGGGCAGACTCGATGGGCCGTATGACATATTCCACTCATATCATATGGTCTTTTTTGCTCTCACATTGACTGACGTTAATAGCTCTTCCTCCTCAGACATTGTGCCTTTTTATTAAAACAAACTATTTTCTCATCTCCCCTGCAAAAAGCCTGTTTCATTACAGACTACACCATCTCTAACCTAGAACGCTTCCACCAGCGTTGTCTCCGCTCCATCCTCAAAATTCATTGGAGCGACTTCATCCCTAACATCGAAGTACTCGAGATGGCAGAGGCCGACAGCATCGAGTCCACGCTGCTGAAGATCCAGCTGCGCTGGGTGGGTCACGTCTGCAGAATGGAGGACCATCGCCTTCCCAAGATCGTGTTATATGGCGAGCTCTCCACTGGCCGCCGTGAGAGAGGTGCACCAAAGAAGAGGTACAAGGACTGCCTAAAGAAATCTCTTGGTGCCTGCCACATTGACCACTGCCAGTGGGCTGATATCGCCTCAAACCGTGCATCTTGGCGCCTCACGGTTCGGCGGGCAGCAACCTCCTTTGAAGAAGACCGCAGAGACCACCTCACTGACAAAAGACAAAGGAGGAAAAACCCAACACCCAACCCCAACCCACCAATTTTCCCCTGCAACCACTGCAACCGTGTCTGCCTGTCCCGCATCGGACTTGTCAACCACAATCGAGCCTGCAGCTGACATGGACTTTTACCCCCTCCATAAATCTTCGTCCGCGAAGCCAAGCCAAAGAAAGAAGACACCATCTCTAACTGCTCTCTCCTCGCTAATGCCCAGGAAGGAATTACAGCTTCCTAAATCTGTGTCCTGTTTACTCAACACTCCTTACGATCCCTTAAATTAGATTCCTCTTTGTGCCACACTATTGATACAGCTCACATCACTGCTGTCATTTGATTTGATTGCAGCAGAATAATCTCTCCCTCCTTCTCAAATTGTCTGCAGTCTACAATAGTCTCACTTGCCTTATCCAACACCCATTCCCTGTTTGTTGGATGCATGGAACTACAGGTACAAACTTTAACCCTGATCTAACCATTCATAGCCAGAGTGTCATCAGTATTTGCACTGTTATGTCTGAGGATCCAGTCTCATCTCCCACCTAATTCTCATACAGCTGCCATTTTGGAAACAGCAACCCCATATGAAATGACAATGTCAATTTGTACACCAGTGATACCCACTTTTTACCTGACAATCACTCCTCTTCACCCCAGACTTTCTCTAAATGAATGGACTGGCCATTGTTAAGACCCCCTTTTGCACCATTATTTTTACACTCCACTCCAACCCTGCCACAGCTCATCTGCAGCTCAAATATTATCCAATTTCAAATTTTGAAGCCTTAGAAAATCATCCCATCATGACAAGCGTAATCATTCACAATTCCTGAAATTTGGCATACATCCAAAAAACATTATTTTTAAGGTTTATTTCTTCCTTTGTTTAATGACTTAATCCTTACCTTGCTCTGACAGAGGCTGAACCAACACTGACCGAGTACCTCTGATTAATGAGAGGAAACTAGATGTGTCTCTCTTTTTGTCCTGCAGAAAGATTAACATCAATTACACTGATGGGTCACCCAATGTAAAACTCTGCCAGACCTCAGTTCGAAACATGGTAGAGTCACTCACATGCAAAACAAACACATTACTCTCATTACATCCACTCAAATCAACTAAAATATTGAAATTGTTTTGCAGTTACAGAGCTCAATAAAATTCTCAATGTGTTTCCTCATTATTGTTCATTGGCACCAGGCACATCATAATATAAAGTGCCAATTCTGGGGGGTGTGGCAAGATGGCATAGGGAGTAGACGTCGGATTCCACCTCTCCCCAGCTGAATAATTAATACCTGAATTTTAAAAACTATTTGTATTTTAAAAGTATTTCTGTCAAGATTTTAAGGAATTCTGAAAGCCACAATGAAGGGTAGTAAAGCTTAAACTTCAAAAAAACAGCACAGTTTAAAAGAGCAGAAAGTGCAGAAGAATTGAAGCCAACCTCGTTAAAAGATCCAGAGATCGATTTTGGAGCAGCCAAAGTCTCAAAGGACAACTCAGGCTAAGGTATTAGAAACACCAGTGCCTTCGACACGAGATGGCGCCGATACTGGTTCTGCTGGAGGAGACATGGATCACACTCCCGGGGATGTGGGACCTTGTGGAAGTGAGGGCCCTACTCCCAATCGCGGTCGCGCGCATGTCGAACCAGCTACCGACGTGCCGAGCCTGACCACTGAGATGTCAGGCCTTCGCTATGGAGCCCTCGCTACACTGGGCATGCGCGACTTCCGACCGGGCCCTGACGATCGGGGTGACTCTCTCCCGACAGCAGAACACGTCGGGCCTATGTGGGAGGGAATGCTGACACAGAGTCAGGAGGCCCGGGCAGCAGCGCTCACTTTGGAATCAGAAGAAAAGGAAGAAGAGGAGTTAATGGAACAACCTGAAGAAGATGCAGAAGTAATATTGAAAGCAGCTAAACTTCAAGGTAGGCCTCGAAAACTTAAAAAAGCTTCTCGAACTAAATCTCCCACCTTTCAGACTTCTAAAACAGTACAAGTGGAGGAAGAAACCACTTTGTCTGTTTCTGAAGAGTTTATGCAGTGGATGGATAATATGACTGTTCAAGTTACCCAAAGTTTCTGATAAAGTAAGCTTCAATTTACTGAATTGAGAGGAGAAGTAGCATCAATTAAGCAGGGTGTGGTTAAATGTTTAAGAGCAGTAGATGTGGTCCGGGGTGAATTGAAATGTATTAAGCAAGCATTTTGTGACTGTACAGATACTGTGGATCGGTATACTGAACGAATAGATTATCTGGAACATTGTCTTACATATTGGAATGTTCAGAAGCGTGAACTTTTGCAGAAGATTGATTCGTTGTAAAATCAAAGTAGACGTAATAATGTTAAAATAGTAGGTCTGCCAGAAAATTTTGAAGGAACAGATCCAGTGAAGTTTTTCAGAAATGGATTCCAGAGGTGTTGGGAAAGGATGCTTTCCCAGAAGGACTGGAACTGGACAGAGCACATAGGGAAATACGAAGAAAACCTTCTCCTGATCAGCCTCCATGGGCAGTTCTTATTTGCTGTTTAAAATATCAAGATCGTGAGTTAATTTTGTGATTGGGTCCAGGAAACTCGGCAGAATCAGGGTCCTATGATGATTCAAGGTCAGAGGGGTTTTTTCATGCAGATTTAAGTCAAAATGTGACACAACGTCAGAAGGAGTTTAATCCAGCTAAGGCTGTGTTATGGAAGAAGGGTTACCCGTTTACTTTGAGATACCTTGTCATATTGAAGGTGTTCTAGGGAGACTTTCAGGCTAAGTTTTTTGATGATGAAATTGAAGCTTTATCTTTTGCAATTCTTTGCCGAATAATTCACATAGTTCGGAGTTGCAGAAACAACTGAAATTGCAGGGTTTTTCGAAGCGGAATGGGAATGGGAACAGCAAGAAGAATTCTGAAGAGGAACATTCGACCCAGATGGGAGAAAAGGATTATCTGTCGTGGCAACTGGTCTTCAGGACCAATCTGTTGGAGTTGTGGATGTAGTAGATTGCTATTTAGGTGGTGTTTTGAGATATACAACTATCAGCCGGGGGTGGATGGCACTGCATCTTCTGAAGTCATCTCCCACTTGTGGTTTAGAGTGAGTACCACTTTGGTGGTGCTTTTTTTTCTTTCAAAGGGGTTTGGGGGGGTGGTTTCTTTATTTGTGTTCAGAGAGGGAAATGGGTTTTTTTTCTTCTCTTTGGTGTTTAAGTTTGACTGTGGGTTGGTTGTGTTGGGAGTTATTGGTTAAGATAAAATTAATAATTTGAATTTTGCGACATTTAATATTAAAGGGATGAATCATCCGATAAAGAGGAAACACGTCTTGGATTACATCAAGAAGATGAAGGTTTTCTGCAAAAAATACATTTGACAGAAAAGGAACAGCGGGACTGGGTTGGACATGTTTTGGCATCTTCTTTTAATTCTAAAGTTAGGGGAGTGGCGATTTTGGTACATAAAATCATTTATTTTAGAATCTTTTTTTGAGAATGCTGGAAGAATTTTGAAAGTGAATCGTAAGTTGTTTTCAGAAGCCTGGACTTCATTGAATTTATATACACCGAATGAAGATAATGGACAATTTGTTACTGATGCTTTTCTAAATTTGAATCAATCAAACGAGAATATATTGGTAGGAGGGGATTTTAATTGTTGTTTGGATCCATTGCTGGATAAATCTCCAAAAATTGTTAAGAAAACTAAGATGGCCAAAAGGGTGATAGAATTGATGGAAGAGTTGAATTTAGTTGAAATATGGTGACGAATTCAGCCGACTGAGAAGGATTATTCATTTTATTCTGCTCGTCATGAGTCATTTTCTAGAATAGATCTTTTTTTGTTTTCAGCTCATTTACAGGGTAGGGTTGACTATGCAGAATATAAGAGTAGAATTTTGTCAGATCATTCTTTGCTGTTAATTTCTAGTGAGATTGTGAAGAAGGTGGAAACAACCTATTGTTTGAGGTTTACTGAGATGTTGCTTAGAAGACCTGAATTTGTTGTGTTTTTGAGAAATCAGATTAAATTTTTCTTGGAGACAAATTTATGTTGTGGGATGCTTTGAAAGCATATTTGCGAGGTCAAATTATTAGTTATACAGCTAAAGTGAAGAAGCAATACATGGAGTTAGAGAAAGAAATTGCAGATTTGGAGAAAAAGTTTCAGGAAAATGCAACGGAAGATAATAAGGTACAGTTATCTAATCTGAAGCTTCACTATAATAGGAAGCAAACTTACAATTATGAGAGATTGCTTTTGAGATCAAAACAGCGTTATTATGAATTAGGGGTAAGGGCACATAGAGTATTGGCATGGCAGTTGAAGACTGAACAAGCTTCCAGAACAATTAATGCAATATGAAACAGCAATGAGCTCTCTGTCTGAACCCTTCTCCATTAACAATGGCGTGAAGCAAGGCTGCATTCTCGCGCCAACCCTCTTTTCAATCTTCTTCAGCATGATGCTAAACCAAGCCATGAAAGACCTCAACAATGAAGACGCTGTTTACATCTGGTACTGCACGGATGGCAGTCTCTTCAATCTGAGGCACCTGCAAGCTCACACCAAGACACAAGAGCAAATTTTCCGTGAACCACTCTTTGCAGACGATGCCGCTTTAGTTGCCCATTCAGAGCCAGCTCTTCAGCGCTTGACGTCCTGTTTTGCGGAAACTGCCAAAATGTTTGGCCTGCAAGTCAGCCTGAAGAAAACTGAGGTCCTCCATCAGCCCCCCCACATCTCCATTGGGCACACAAAACTCAAGACGGTCAACCAGATTACCTATCTCGGCTGCACCATTTCATCGGATGCAAGGATCGACAATGAGATAGACAACAGACTCGCCAAGGCAAATACCACCTTTGGAAGACTACACAAAAGAGTCTGGAAAAACAACCAACTGAAAAACCTCACAAAGATTAGCGTCTACAGAGCCGTTGTCATACCCACACTCCTGTTCGGCTCCGAATCATGGGTCCTCTTCCGGCACCACCTACGGCTCCTAGAACACATCCACCAGCGTTGTCTCCTCTCCATCCTCAACATTCATTGGAGCGACTTCATCTCCAACATCGAACTACTCGAGATGGCAGAGGCCGACAGCATCGAATCCACGCTGTTGAAGATCCAACTGCGCTGGGTAGGTCACGTCTCCAGAATGGAGGGACATCGCCTTCCAAAGATCGTGTTATATGGCGAGCTCTCCACTGGTCACCGTGACAGAGGTGCACCAAAGAAGAGGTACAAGGACTGCCTAAATAAATCTCTTGGTGCCTGCCACATTGACCACCGCTAGTGGGCTGATATCGCATCAAACCGTGCATCTTGGCGCCTCACAGTTCGGCGGGCAGCAACCTCCTTTGAAGAAGACCGCAGAGCCCACCTCACTGACAAAAGACAAAGGAGGAAAAACCCAACACCCAACCCCAATCAACCAATTTTCCCCTGCAACCGCTGCAACCGTGTCTGCCTGTCCCACATCGGACTTGTCAGCCACAAACGAGCCTGCAGCTGACTTGGACATTTACCCCTCCATAAATCTTCGACGTGAAGCCAAGCCAAAGAAAAAAAATATAAGCCACAGGAGATTAATGAGGAATTTTGTGCTTTTTAAAATCGGGATTTGTATGCATCTGAAGGCAATGTAGATACTGAACAGATTGATACATTTTTGTCTAAGTTGAATTTACCTTTACTGGAGAAGAATGATATAAAATTGTTAGATGCTTCATTTACAGATTTTGAACTTAAAGAGGCATTACAATCCATGCCGATTGGTATATCACCTAAAGAGGATGGGTTTACAGCAGAGTTTTATAACGTGGATTAGACTGAAGACCTTCGCCCTCCAGCATGGTGTAACTGTTGAGACATCACAGAGTAATGTGTCCGGCTGCTGGGCACCGAGACATCATTGAGTTTGAGGTCCGAGATGGTGGCCTGCAAGGTTTGCGTCTCCACATTGTTCCTCTGTGCCTGAGTTAGTTGTTCGTAATCCAAGCCGGGCGCGAGAGTGTTGATTGCTGGATGGGAGAGTGCATCTGCCACGACATTGTCCTTGCCAGTCCTGTGTTGGATGTTGATCGTGAACTCAAACATTTACGAGAGGTGGCGCTGCTGTCTGGTGCACCACAGATCCTTGGCCATTGCCAGTGCTTGAATAAGGGGCTTGTGATCCGTGAAGGATGTGAATGGCCTGCCCTTGAGGAAGTAGCAGAAATGGTGAATGGCCAAATACAGTGCCAGAAGCACCCGGTCGAAGGCACTGTATTTGATCTCCGGCAGGCGCCATTGTACATCAAGCTACTGTTCCAGAACCACCCACACCCCAACCTCACTGCAGCTGAGGCGTCCACGGAGAGCGCTGAGTGCACCTCCGGCCGTGGGTGCACCAGCAGTGTGGCGCTGGCTAGAGCCTCCTTTGTCGCGATGAAAGCCCTGTCTGCCTCCTCTGTCCACAATAAAGTCTTTTCTTTGGTGGCCATGAACACGAACAATAAAAGTTCATTATCCCCACAAACTCTTGGAGGCCTTTCAGGCTGGAGGGTTAGGGGAATCATTGAACAGCCACTACCTTTACCGGCGCCGGCGTGGCCCCAGCCACTGAAATGGTGCGCTCCAGGAACTGGAGGGACTCCTTGCTGAACTGGCATTTGGCCACATTGACCATGAGGCAGAAGTCTGCCAGCCGGGCAAAGAGTGTGCAGAAATGGGCTTTGTGTTCATCGCGGTTGCGACTGGCAATGAGAATATCGTCCAGGTAAAAGAACACAAAGTCCAGGTCTTTTCCAACCGCATCTCTGAGGCGCAGAAATGTTTGGGCCACGTTCTTTAGACCGAAGGGCATACGCAAGAACTCGAAGAGGCCAAAAGGGGTGATAATGGCCATCTCACCCACGTCGTCTGGATGCACCGGGATCTGATGATATACCCACATGAGGTCCACTTTGGAGAAGACCCGTGCGCCGTGGAGGTTGGGAGAAAAATCCTGTATGTGGAGCACCAGGTACCTGTTGGGGGTGGTTGCGTCGTTCAACCGACAATAGTCCCTGCACGGTCTCCGGCCCCCGGACGAATTTGGGACCATATGGAATGGCAATGCCCAGGCACTGTCCGAGCCAATTTTATGGATGCTGACTGGACAAATAGTCCAACTCCAATCAAAAACTCATCTTTCCCCTTTCTCCAAATTACAATATTGTTGAATGAAGCAAGGCTCTGCTGATGAACTTCAGCAGAATTTTGTGGAGTCTGACACATTTATGCTGGTCAAATTTGTTCCTGGCAAGAAAAATATATAATACAGGATGCTGCCAGGATTTGTTCTGGCACAACTAATGTGTAACTGGGCCTCACCTGTAAATTTATAATGTTTTATGCTGGTGGTGAGTTCTAACAAGTGTTATTATAAATTAAATACTGTGATATTAGGTACCAGATATCAGTCGTCCCCGATTTACGATGGGATCCTGTTGCAGAACTCCCCATTCTAAGTAAAAAATCGTAACTTGTAAAGTACTGCACTTACCATTTTTTTCATAATTAAATGTTGAAAACAACATTTGTGTATTGAATGCAGCGACTGCGAGTGTGGTTGAGTCAGCATTGCGAGAGAGTGCTCCATACGCTGATCTCGCGTGATGTTGCTGTCGCCCAGAATCGCGCAGGAGTAGCGTATCGCATATCACAAGCACGGGGACGCATCGGAACTCGAAATCGAAAGTACGGGTTTGGACCATCATAACTTCAAAAAATCAAGCCATCATAAATCGGGGACTATCTGTATCAGTAAATTACTACTTGGATGAGATTACATGATTTTCTCTGAGGTGGAAAGTCGAGGTACAGAAATATCCTCACCTTGTAATTTGAGGAGCATCTTATGGTCAGAGTCGTTGCACTTTTTGACAACGTGAGAGCTAAATGTCAGGGTATCTAAATGGAATGCTTGCCACATTTTCATAACGATGGGTCAGCATAGTTCGTGTAGTTGTTAGCTGAACATGTGTTTTAGTGCCAGTGGCTCGAGTTCAAAGTTGATGGTGTCTGTAAGGAGTTTGTCCGTTCTTCCCGCTACAGCGTGGGTTTCTTCCAAATGTAGAGTGTTATAGGTTAAATGGTTCCATGGGTGTAATTGGGTGGTGTTGGCTCATTGGCCAGAAGGGCCTGTTACTATGCTGTATCTTGAAATTAAAAAATAATTCTCAATGATTAACATTACATTAGCTAGGAACCCTTCAGGTTAAGCACAAGGACTTTGGTTTGCAAATCAACAGTCCTATGGGTTAGGTTATCCGCAGAGTAAACACCAAAGTGTGTAGACACTATGACTGAAATAAAAACACCATGCTGCAGAAATTCAGCAAGTCAAACCTGATGAACAGCAGAAGCCCAAAAACGCTCATTATGTATCTTTATCTTAACTATATAAAGTGCCCTGTTTGACCTGCTGAGTTTCTCTAGCATGGTGTTTTTACTAAGTTATCCTTGGAGTTCCTTGACATATTTGCAAATTCTCTGTGCACAGCCTCCTTTACCTTCAAAGCTTTCTTTCCATGGCTTTCGTGAACCCTGGCAGAAATGGTCGGCACAGGATCGTTTGCCATCTTGCTGGTGGATGGCTTCACGTCGGAATCGTGTAAATTTTGCGAAGTACTGCAATGAAATAGAGAATCGTCAGGTGGTATTGATAGAAAGGAAAAAAGCTGCAGGCTCAACCCAGTGTGCATTAAAGCAATAAGGTGCAGGATTTGTTTTCTGTTTGCGAAAAAATAAAACATAGATAATTGAACTGTCTGGTACAGTAATTATCCCCATAAACCACAAAGAGGACCTTGAATCTTATGTCTGTGCACCAACTGCATCACAGTCTGAGCATAAAGCCCTCCAAAAGATAGTGGATGCAGCCCAGGACATCACAGGCAAAACACTCCCCTTTATCGAAAACATCTACAGGAAACGCAGCCGTCAGAGAGCAGCAGCAATCATCAAAGATCCACACCACCCAGTACATAGTCTATTCTCATGGGTACCATCAGGAAAGGAAGTATAGGTCTCACGAGACTCACATCGCCAGGTTCAGGAAGAGCTGCTACCCCTCCACCATCAGTCTCCTCAACAATAAACTTAATCAGGGACTCATTGAGGTCTCATAACATAACATAACATAACAATTACAGCACGGAAACAGGCCATTAGGCCCTTCTAGTCCACACCGAACCAAACACCCCTTTCTAGTCCCACCTCCCTGCACAATGCCCATAACCCTCCATCTTCTTCTCATCCATATACCTGTCCAACCTTTTCTTAAATAATACAATTGACTCCGCCGCCACTATTTCTCCCGGAAGATCATTCCACACGGCTACCACTCTCTGAGTAAAGAAGTTCCCCCTCATGTTACCTCTAAACCTCTGCCCCTTAATTCTTTACTCATGACCTCTTGTTTTAATCTTTCCTCCTCTTAACGGAAATAGTCTATCCATATCCACTCTGTCTATCCCTTTCATAATCTTAAATACTTCTATCAAATCCCCTCTCAACCTTCTACGCTCCAAAGAATAAAGACCTAATCTGTCCAATCTCTCCCTATACTCTAGATGCTTAAACCCAGGTAACATTCTGGTAAACCTACTCTGCACTCTCTCCACTCTGTTTATATCCTTCCTATAATTAGGCGACCAGAACTGCACACAGAACTCCAAATTAGGCCGCACCAACGTCTTATACAATCTCCATGTATTGCAGTTTGTTTACATTCATTATTGGTTTACAGTTCTTTATTTGATTACACGTGCACATATGTAGTTTTAGCACGACCAATAAGTCGTAACTCTGCCTCACCCACAGGAAAAACAAACATCAGGGTTGTATGTGATGTCGTGCATGTACTCTAACAATAAATCTAAAATCTGAAATTTGGGTCAGCAACCTTCTGTGTGGCATCTTATTAAAAGCCTTCTGAATATCCAAATACACAACCAACTCTGGTTTCCCTTTATCCACTCTGCTAGAACCAAAATAGTCAAGCATTCTTTCCTTTTCATAACTCCAGGTTAACCTTGTTCAAGATATACATTTTTTTTAAATATCATCAATATAAAATCCCTCATTAGAGATTGCAGTATTTCCCAGAAAATGATGTCATACCAACAGGATGCTGGTTACGAGTTTTCTCTTCTGCACTTGTAGAGCTATCTCTTGCCATTTCTGTCCCTCTTCTATTTGGGCATCTCACAGTAATTTGCTTTTGATTTACTCAATGTTCCAAATACTTGTGGAAAAGGCAGAAAATGAGTTCCTCTTGACCCAGCCATGGTTTCAAAAACATTTTAATTTCCGATTTCGTCTACAGCAAAGATATAACTCCTCGGGGGAGTGGGGGGAGTCATGTGATGCGGAGGACGTAGGATGTGGGATCCTAAAACACCCGGGAAAATATAAGAAAATTATTATTTAGCTAAAGTAAATAGAGATTAAAATACGAAGGAAGAAGATGAGAATAGTCCATTTACTTTTTAAAAAGCCTTTGAAGAAATGAACTCTTCTTGCTGGAGCTGATGAAGGTGTTGTTCCTGGATATGAGAAGAGGCCTTTGACGCAGAAAAGTCCAGGACCTCGAGTGAGATCAGTAAAATCTGGAGGGTGTACGTAGTTACACTTAGTGACAACTCAGGACCATTGGAGAGTTGAGTTGCCAAACAGATTCTTTAAGCAAGATCAGAGAGTCAACTTTGAATGAGAAGACTGATTGCAGTGGTGAATTAGCAAGTGTTGGATGTCAGAAATAAAACTTCTCACACATGAGTCTCTTTAAAACTGATGACACGACAAGCTTTATTTACAAGTCTGCAGAGTTGGACTCAACTGGTTTCTCACCAGTTAAGCCCCGATACATACAGTGCATTGATTTTTATACCCTTATTGTTTGCCCTTCCCCTTCTTATTAATACTGTTTTAATTGGTTAGTATTGCAAAAGCATTCTAAGTATAACTGCATTTTTAATTATCACGTTCGTTACGTACGCTGTGAACTCTACATACACTAAATTCTGTTTCTCACCCTTCTTATCAATCTTTTGTCTCCTGCATGTCTCTCACTATGACCATGAAAAGATAGGTTTTAAAAAAACATATCCAGCTGAACCTTTTGTCCTTGGCTGCTAGTAAGCTCCCTGTCCGTTCTGGCTTCCCTTTTTATGATTAATCAACACATTTTAACTTAAGTCATTTTAACCTAAATTCTCTATATAACATTGGAGAACATGTACAGATAAGCTTTGGAGAGATTCTTTCAACTTGAGAAGATTTTATACAAGATAAAGATAAAATTAAGGCTATAAAAAAGGATAAAAAGAACTCTGAAGGTGAATTGAAACAGATGGTATGGGAAATGTGGGATTATATTAAAATGATGTGGGAAGATATAGATTATTTAAAATCTGAGGTTAAAGAGGTGAAAGAAAAATACGAGCAGTTATCTACCAATATGATGGAAGTACAAGAACAACAGAATGTGAAAAATCAGAATATTATGAAGGCGTATGAAAAGGATAAACTTATAGAGGAGAAGCTGAAAAATTTGGAGTCTGAAGTTAAGGAAGAAATTACTGAGAGGAAGATAAATTCTGAAAAAATTGTTAAGATGGAAAATTTTAGTGGGAGAAATAACATTAAGATTGTAGGCTTGGAAGAAGGGGAAGAAGAACACGATATGATTCAGTTTCTCCAAGGATGGATACCCAAGGTTCTGGGGGTATATCAATTTGAAGATGCAATTGAAATTGAAAAAGAACATCGAGCCCTCAGACCACAACCGCAATCAAATGAAAAACCTCACTCTACAGTAATTAATTGTTCAAAATATCGAGACAAGGAAAAGATCCTAGCCTGAGCAGCAAAGAAAAAGTAAGAATAAAGTCCACCTGAATATCATGGTTCATAGGTTTTTTTTAACCTGGATATTACTGCACAGCTGTTGGCAAAGGGGAGACACTTTAATGAAGTCAAGAGAAGTCTTTGGGAAAAGGGAAACAAGTTTACATTATGGTATTCAGCGATGATGAAGATTGTATTACCGAATGGCAAAAATAATTCTTTTTATGGATTACGAACAGGCATAAGATTTTGTGGAAACTTTAACTTCTAATAAGTCGAATAAATGTGAAGGAATTATTTGGAATGTGAAAATGGACGCGTGAATTCGAGACTCTGTTTTGATATAACACAACACCAGGGAAGTGAAGGGTGCCGGAGTCCATTGGCCGCTGTTCATAAGATCATTTGTGGCAATGAGCCACATCCTGTACAATAGAGGGGGGTGATGCTTTGTTCTTTAGTGCCAACGATAGAGGGGGGCATAAGAATGGAGTTGTATTGATGTTTTATTTTACTTTAGAGAATTAATTCAATATTGAATTTAAATTGGATGTTAGAGAGATGTGAGATTTTCAATGGATATATGATTAACTGGGATTATTGTTAGATATATTGGAATTTAACCTTAACGTCATAGATGGAGATCTATTATTATTAAATATATGTTTATGAATGGTTATATCGATTGCAATGATGTTTATTTGATTTTATAGAATTGATTTAACATGGAATTTAAATTGGATGATGTAAGAGATATGAGATTCCTAACAGATAAATGATTAATTAGGAGTAATATTAGATATATTGGAATTTAACATTTAGAATGAATTTAAAACATAAGATATACATATTTAGATATGTTATCAATATATTTGTTTATGAAATCTTTTAAAAAATCCTCTCCATTTTCTTATTTTGTGCTTTCTTTCTTCCTTTGTTTTCTTTCTTTTTGTGGGGGGGGTAGGGGATAAAAACAAAATTATGTATCATTTTGCATTGTGTCTATTCTAACGTATTGTTCAAGATGAAGAAACATATATTTATGTTTGATACAAATGGTAAATAAAATTTTTTTTAAAGTTAACTCCTCCAACTTAAAAACGTTTAATCTGTTTCGTGTACCCCTGCCTTCATGTTAAAATTTCCCCAATATCAGCTTGATATTCCCATTCCCTCGACCAATCACACTTTATTCAACTTTACCAAAGGAGCAAAGCATCATTAGATTTCAGATTTATTTTCAGAGAACGTACACGATATCACATACAACAGGACAGGCAGAACTACAACTTATGGACATTGCAAAGAAAACTGTACTCAATGTACAGATGCAAACAAATAAAGAAATGTAAACAAACCGACAATGCAACACAGAGAGAAAAAAGTGCAAACGTTAAGAGTTCTTAAATGCGCCCGATTGTTGTTGAGATGTCCGAAGGTGGAGAGGTAGCAGCTGTTCCTGTATGTGATGGTGCGAGTCTTGTGGCACCTAGACCTCTTTACTGATGGCAGCGGTGAGAACAGATAGTGTTCAGGTGCTGTGGATCCTTGATGATTGCTGCTGCTCTCCAACAGCAACATGCTCAATGGTGGCAGGGCTTTTTTCCTGTGTGCACTACCTTTTGCAGGGCTTTACGCTCAGGGGTATTGGTGTCCCCATACAGCTGGTCAGCACACCACACATCTGAAGAAATTTGCCAGGGTTTCCAATGTCATACCGAACCTCTGCAATCTCCTGAGGCACTGACATGATTTCTTCATGATGCCTTTAGCATGTTGGTCCAGGTAAGATCCTCTGAGATGGTGACTCGCAAAACTTAAATTTTCAAACTTCCTCTTGAATCCTGACTCATTGCCCCTTTTTGTACAATCCACAGCCATGGCATCATCAGATTTGTAGATGGTGTTGTTGTTGTACTGAGCCAAACAGACATAGGTTTGTATGGGTTAGAGCAGGAGCCAAGAATGCAACCCTGAGATGAACAGTACTGATGGAGATTGTAGATATGTTCTTACCAATCCTCACTGATTGTGGTCTGGAGGTGATTAAATCCAGGATCCAATTATACAGTGAGGTGAGGAGTCCCAGTTCTTGGAGTTTGCTGATCAAATTTGAGGGGATGATTGTATTAAATGCCGGACTATAGTCGATAAAGAGCATCCTGATGCATGCACCTTTGCTGCCTAGGTGTTTCAGAGCTTTGTGTAGAGCTAGTGAGATGACATCCTCTGTAGACCTGTTACTACGATAGGCGAATTGGAATGGATCCATGTTGCTGCTCAGACAGATGATACTGTATACTTCAACAACAGCCTTCGTAAAGACCATCACTGTTGATGTGAGGGCCACTGGTCAAGATTAATTTAAACAGTTTACCACACCCTATGGGGAACCAGTGTGACTGACCTGTTGGAAACAGGTGGGTACCACACCCTGCCAGAATGAGATGTTGAAAATATCCATGAAAACATTGGCAAGTACATTTACATAGGTTTTTTAAATCTCCACTGGTTACTCCGTCCGGACTGAATGCTTTTTTCGGATTAAGTCTCCTGAAGGCAGCCCACACATCATCCTCGGATATAGACAGGAAAGGATCAACAGTGGTATTGGGGTGCATAATGGTGGTTCTTTCTTGTTCTTGTGGTTGAATTGGGCATGGAAGGCATGAAGTCAATCTGGGAGTGAAGCATTGCCATCTCCTACTGCACAAGATTTGGTTTTATAGCAGGTTATGTCAATTAGGCCCTGTCGGGTATCCTTCAAACAGGAACTGATTGATGGAGAAATATTTTAGAATGCCAGATATTTCTCACAAAATTGTCATTATGCTGAGGTTCCATAACAGAGATGATCTCTGCATGAGGTCAGGGGCTGGATTCCTTGATACTCGTCTGTATGGGAATTCTCTGTAACCAGATCCCACATCATTTGTGTGTGTGCATCAACAAAAACAAGGATTTGTGAAAGGTGACTTTCTGTTGCCCGAATCGTTGTAATGTGGGGAGTGCTAGAACTCTAGAAATTTTTTTAATTGCAGGCCAAGTAAACTGAGACATCTTAAGAATCTATTGTCTCCAATGATTAGACAGTCCCAAGTTATCCCATCCAGACAATACCGTAATAATTTACTTGAGTTGATCTGATTAAATGTAATGATTGATACAATGCTAGCATATACACCTGTTATTGGATGGAATAGCAACTCTGTTTCGGTTGGGTAGAAAAGTTGGAATAAGCACTTACTCTGTTGTCGCTGACCCAGTTAATGTATTACATTCAAAGAAAAGACTTGTTCTGCCGAATTCAGCATAGTGACCACCTGCAACTTTCTGCAAAATATAGAAATAGCTATTTCATTTCAGCTTCTCCAACATCATCTTCACATTTCTTTCAAAGTGACACTCTCAGAAATATTTTTGTCGCCAATGAGCTTCTTTTTATTGGCCTTCCAATATGGAAGCAAATTTTTATTGTAACCAGTTCAGTTGAATAACAATATGGGCACCATTTTCAGCAAAAATTGCAGTGCCAATTTATTTGATGGTCTGGTAATAAACATCGCTCCATGATTGGGATAGATTATTTAGGACACAAACCAAGCTTGCGGAGTTCAATGCAAACTACCATTCACGTGAACTTCTTCAGGAATGTTCACATAGAACACTGCAGCACAGAAAACAGGCCATTCGACCCATCTAGTCTGTCGACCATTAGTTCACTAGCCCCATTGACCTATTCCCATTCCATAACCTTCCAGACCTCTCCCATCCATGTATCTATCCAATTTATGCTTAGAAAAACAAACAATTGAGCCCACACTCACCACATCAAATGGCAGCTTCATTCCACACTCCCACCATTCTCTGAGTGAAGACTTTCCCATAATGTTCCCCCTAAATCTTTCTCCTTTCAGCTTAAAACTATGACCTCTCACATTCATCTTCCCCAATCTAAGTGGAAAAAGCCTTCTCGCATCCACTGTTTACATCTCTCATAACTTTGTAAACCTCTATTAAATCTCTCATTATTCTTCTTTGCTCCACGGAATAAAGTTCCAACCAGCTTAATCTTTCCCTGTAACTTAACTCCTGAAGACCCGGCAACATCCTAGAAAATCTTCTCGGCATCTTATTACTATCCTTCCTTTAGTTGGGCACCCAGAGGTTCTCAGTAAATCAATCTCCCAATTTCTCTCCGATGTAGAGAAGTTCATAAAGGGAGCACCAGGTGTAGATTTGTTTGGGTTTCTGTAAAGTGTTTTTTCCAAGTGAAGTGATTTACTTCCGAATTGCATTTCCATCTCTGGAATCACATGCACGCACTGTTATGAGCATTGAAATGTGTGAGGTGCAACTGGCATCACAGTGAGTGTAGTGGTTAGCGCAGATAACCAATCAATCCAACTCTAAAATCTGAACTACAATATCATTAAGCAAGAAAGTCTGCTGACGCTGTGATTCATGTGCAACACAGAAATTTGTGGAGAAATTCAGCAGTTCACGCAGCATCTATAGGAAGTTAATGGCAACCAACGTTTTGGACTTGTGACTTTCGTGAATGTATGAGAAAGAAGCAGGAATGCATCACATTAGATAAAAATTAGGGAAGGATTGAAGAGGAGGGAGGAAGGAGCAGGGAGAGGTGTACAGGCTAGCAGATAAACGGTCATAGGTGGGTCTATGTGAGGGGGCAAAAAATAAAAAAAGCAGAATTGATGGGGAGAGGGGATGCTCAATGAATAAGGAGGGGAGGGAAGCTGTAGGAAAGGAGACACAGGGATAGGGAAATTGAGAAACTCAGGGAGGGGTTTAATGGGATCCGGAGGTTCATGTTAATGTCTGGGCAATCTGCAACCAGACAGCATTAATATTCACCACTGCTTCCATAAAACCTCTCCCCGACTTTCTCACTTTTGTCTCCTTTCGGCCAGCTTCCAACCTTCCCCAGACTATTTACCAATTTATTTCCAGCCCAAGACATGGACATTTTATTAGCTAGCATCTACCAACTTCTATGCATTTGTCTGACATTTAAATATCCTTCCATTATTCACTCATTGATGGATTCTCATATTACCTGATCAACCAATGTTGAAATTGAGTAATTGATGATCCCACCATAAGCATTTGAATCTGCTTAATCCCAGAGCAGAAGCAAAATCTTTGAATAGGTACATGACAATATCCAACATTAAAAAACTCTATAAATTATTTATAGAACATTCACGCCTTCCTACCTCCATAGATTGTGATGTTGATTGACCTTCTTCCATTGCAACTGGGCAGTCTGTCGATTGCATTCTGTATTTATGTTTGCATATCCACTTCCGCACTGTCAGGGAAAGAACATATCCAAATTATGTCCAACCTGCAGATTATACACAATTTCAAATGACATCTTGAAAATGTGTAATGCTACTAAAGTTGATTTGCGATGATAATGATGGCCTTGAACAGCAATGAAAAAAAAAATCAAATTTATAAAATGTGACAGGAAACTGAAAAATAACAAAATGCCCTGAAGTATGTGACAAAAATCAAAATTTATTCTTCATAATATTACATTAGACCCTCCTTTTATTAAGGAAAATTTGTGGTTCATCTGGAAAAAGCATGATTTTGGAACTCTCATTCAAACTGTTTCCATGCATAAACTTCAATCGAGGGAAAATTACGGAGATATTTTTCAATTATGTGTTTGTGCATGAATGATTGGCTGTACCTCTCAGAGCATGAAAAAGAACTCTGCCATAATTTCATGAACGGAAACAAAAAACTCACAGGAGAAACCTTGGCTCACAAGATATAATTTACGACTTACTTGCGTGTATCTACAAATTTTACAACCTTGGGTCATGTCTTGGAGCGAATAAAGTACTTCAAGAGCATGGTGACTTTTAGCGCATGGGAAATATAGAAATAAAACTTTTATTTCACCAAGTTTATTCGTTCAAACCTTGCTGCAAAAATCAAAGGCTTCACCCGCTGAGCAAATCCTTTGAATGATGTGTTAAATCGGGGTAAGCTCCGCCTTCTGTGGAGGTCATTAAAGAGTCTTTGGAACTTATCAAAATGATTGCCGTTCTGAGTTGGGAATCTGGGGGGGGGTTGTGCACATGCTCATGGCGAACTGGCCCCGCTCGTACCACTGCACCGGCGGGTCAGCTGCGAGAAGATGGCAGCGTCGGAGACCTCCTTGCCACATGGTTTGAATGGATTGAGCACCCCGGGCAAGCGTGATGACATCACCACCCGCGCAGGCGTGGAGCTCACACTGCCCTTAAAGGTTTGAATAAAACGGTCATTGAAACCCCCATTGTGGTGGTTGTGAGTCTCATTTCTTGTAGCTACCGCTGCCCTGTTCTAGAATCCCTTTTCTTTGTCATTTTTATAAACAACCTGGATGAAGAGGCGAGACGAGTGGATGGGTCAGTACGTTTGCGGATGACACAAAGGTTGGAGGATTTGTGGATGAAGCAGAAGGTTGTCCAAGGCTACAAGAGGATATAGACAGGATGCAGAGATGGGTGGAAAAGTGGCAGATGGAGTTCAATCCGGATAAGTGTGAGGTGATACATAAGAGTGTAGATGAACAGAGGTAATTGCGGTCAAATCCATACAGTCATCAAGGTCGCCACACAAGTTGATAGGATAGTTAAAAAGGCTTGTGGGATGCTGGGCTTCATTAATAGGGGGATTGAGTTCAGGAGTAGAGAGGTCATGTTGCAACTCTACAAATCTCTGCTAAAACGATAGAGTATTGTGTGCAGTTCCGTTCACCTCTTTATAGGAAGGATGTGGAAGCTATGGAGAGGGTACAGAGGAGATTTGCAAGGAGGTAACATGAATTGGAACACTGATGAGGCAAGGTTACCAGAGCTGGGACTTTTCTCTTTGGAGCATAGAAGGACGAGAGGAGACTTAATAGAGGTCTACAAAATTATGAGAGGCATAGATATGGTGGTTGGCCAGCGCCTGCTTCCCAGGACAGGAGTAGCAAACACCAGACAACATATGAATAAAGTTAAGAAAGGGAAGTTTAGGGGAGACATCAGGAGCAATGTTTTAATTGTCACACAGAGAGTTGTGGTGCCTGGAATGCCTTCCAGGGTTGGTAGTGGAGGCTAAAACATTAGTGGTATTTAAAAGTCTCGTCCGACACATGGATTGTGAGAAAGGGGAGGGTTTAGTATTTTTTATTAGGGATATACGTGTTGGCACATTAAGGGCCGAAAGACCCTAAGAATTACAGTACTTGACTACTCCCTGCAACTTCAAATGGACATCACTCTAGTTTCATATTGAAGTATAAAAATAACCTCGAAACCCTCTGAAAATCATCTTCCAAACCCCTCCCAATTGTTCTTAAACCTCAACTGTAAAAACAGTTTGTGAACATCTGTGTCACTAAAATTAAGACCATCTAGAAACGTATTCCTACTGCTTCCCTTCCTGCACCAACCTAGTTAGGAATTCTCATCACCAGCCTCATCTTCAATATTTCTCCAGTTGCCCCACTCTCTTCACCAATTTTGTCAATGTCACACCTCCCACATCTGGATCTTTTTCACTGAGTACGCAATCCCCTTTGAATGGGGTTGAAAAGGATAGCAAATCGACATGATGGAATGGTGGGGCAGACTCGATGGGCCGTATGACATATTCCACTCATATCATATGGTCTTTTTTGCTCTCACATTGACTGACGTTAATAGCTCTTCCTCCTCAGACATTGTGCCTTTTTATTAAAACAAACTATTTTCTCATCTCCCCTGCAAAAAGCCTGTTTCATTACAGACTACACCATCTCTAACCTAGAACGCTTCCACCAACGTTGTCTCCGCTCCATCCTCAAAATTCATTGGAGCGACTTCATCCCTAACATCGAAGTACTCGAGATGGCAGAGGCCAGCATCGAGTCCACGCTGCTGAAGATCCAGCTGCGCTGGGTGGGTCACGTCTGCAGAATGGAGGACCATCGCCTTCCCAAGATCGTGTTATATGGCGAGCTCTCCACTGGCCGCCGTGACAGAGGTGCACCAAAGAAGAGGTACAAGGACTGCCTAAAGAAATCTCTTGGTGCCTGCCACATTGACCACCGCCAGTGGGCTGATATCGCCTCAAACCGTGCATCTTGGCGCCTCACGGTTCGGCGGGCAGCAACCTCCTTTGAAGAAGACCGCAGAGACCACCTCACTGACAAAAGACAAAGGAGGAAAAACCCAACACCCAACCCCAACCCACCAATTTTCCCCTGCAACCACTGCAACCGTGTCTGCCTGTCCCGCATCGGACTTGTCAACCACAATCGAGCCTGCAGCTGACATGGACTTTTACCCCCTCCATAAATCTTCGTCCGCGAATCCAAGCCAAAGAAAGAAGACACCATCTCTAACTGCTCTCTCCTCGCTAATGCCCAGGAAGGAATTACAGCTTCCTAAATCTGTGTCCTGTTTACTCAACGCTCCTTACGATCCCTTAAATTAGATTCCTCTCTGTGCCACACTATTGATACAGCTCACATCACTGTTGTCATTTGATTTGATTGCAGCAGAATAATCTCTCCCTCCTTCTCAAATTGTCTGCAGTCTACAATAGTCTCACTTCCCTTATCCAACACCCATTCCCTGTTTGTTGGATGCATGGAACTACAGTTACAAACTTTAACCCTGATCTAACCATTCATAGCCAGAGTGTCATCAGCATTTGCACTGTTACGTCTGAGGATCCAGTCTCATCTCCCACCTAATTCTCATACAGCTGCCACTTTGGAAACAGCAGCCCCATATAAATGACAATGTCAATTTGTACACCAGTGATACCCACTTTTTACCTGACAATCACTCCTCTTCACCCCAGACTTTCTCTAAATGAATGGACTGGCCATTGTTAAGACCCCCTTTTGCACCATTATTTTTACACTCCACTCCAACCCTGCCACAGCTCATCTGCAGCTCAAATATTATCCAATTTCAAATTTTGAAGCCTTAGAAAATCATCCCATCATGACAAGCGTAATCATTCACAATTCCTGAAATTTGGCATACATCCAAAAAACATTATTTTTAAGGTTTATTTCTTCCTTTGTTTAATGACTTAATCCTTACCTTGCTCTGACAGAGGCTGAACCAACACTGACCGAGTACCTCTGATTAATGAGAGGAAACTAGATGTGTCTCTCTTTTTGTCCTGCAGAAAGATTAACATCAATTACACTGATGGGTCACCCAATGTAAAACTCTGCCAGACCTCAGTTCGAAACATGGTAGAGTCACTCACATGCAAAACAAACACATTACTCTCATTACATCCACTCAAATCCACTAAAATATTGAAATTGTTTTGCAGTTACAGAGCTCAATAAAATTCTCAATGTGTTTCCTCATTATTGTTTATTGGCACAAGGCACATCATAATATAAAGTGCCAATTCTGGGGGGTGTGGCAAGATGGCATAGGGAGTAGACGACGGATTCCACCCCTCCCCAGCTGAATAATTAATACCTGAATTTTAAAAACTATTTGTATTTTAAAAGTATTTCTGTCAAGATTTTAAGGAATTCTGAAAGCCACAATGAAGGGTAGTAAAGCTTAAACTTCAAAAAAACAGCACAGTTTAAAAGAGCAGAAAGTGCAGAAGAATTGAAGCCAACCTCGTTAAAAGATCCAGAGATCGATTTTGGAGCAGCCAAAGTCTCAAAGGACAACTCAGGCTAAGGTATTAGAAACACCAGTGCCTTCGACACGAGATGGCGCCGATACTGGTTCTGCTGGAGGAGACATGGATCACACTCCCGGGGATGTGGGACCTTGTGGAAGTGAGGGCCCTACTCCCAATCGCGGTCGCGCGCATGTCGGACCAGCTGCCGACGTGCCGAGCCTGAACACTGAGATGTCAGGCCTTCGCTATGGAGCCCTCGCTACACTGGGCATGCGCGACTTCCAACCGGGCCCTGACGATCGGGGTGACTCTCTCCCGACAGCAGAACACGTCGGGCCTATGTGGGAGGGAATGCTGACACAGAGTCAGGAGGCCCGGGCAGCAGTGCTCACTTTGGAATCAGAAGAAAAGGAAGAAGAGGAGTTAATGGAACAACCTGAAGAAGATGCAGAAGTAATATTGAAAGCAGCTAAACTTCAAGGTAGGCCTCGAAAACTTAAAAAAGCTTCTAGAACTAAATCTCCCACTTTTCAGACTTCTAAAACAGTACAAGTGGAGGAAGAAACCACTTTGTCTGTTTCTGAAGAGTTTATGCAGTGGATGGATAATATGACTGTTCAAGTTACCCAAAGTTTCCGATAAAGTAAGCTTCAATTTACTGAATTGAGAGGAGAAGTAGCATCAATTAAGCAGGGTGTGGTTAAATGTTTAAGAGCAGTAGATGTGGTCCGGGGTGAATTGAAATGTATTAAGCAAGCATTTTGTGACTGTACAGATACTGTGGATCGGTATACTGAACGAATAGATTATCTGGAACATTGTCTTACATATTGGAATGTTCAGAAGCGTGAACTTTTGCAGAAGATTGATTCGTTGTAAAATCAAAGTAGACGTAATAATGTTAAAATAGTAGGTCTGCCAGAAGATTTTGAAGGAACAGATCCAGTGAAGTTTTTCAGAAATGGATTCCAGAGGTGTTGGGAAAGGATGCTTTCCCAGAAGGACTGGAACTGGACAGAGCACATAGGGAAATACGAAGAAAACCTTCTCCTGATCAGCCTCCATGGGCAGTTCTTATTTGCTGTTTAAAATATCAAGATCGTGAGTTAATTTTGCGATTGGGTCCAGGAAACTCGGCAGAATCAGGGTCCTATGATGATTCAAGGTCATAGGGGTTTTTTCATGCAGATTTAAGTCAAAATGTGACACAACGTCAGAAGGAGTTTAATCCAGCTAAGGCTGTGTTATGGAAGAAGGGTTACCCGTTTACTTTGAGATACCTTGTCATATTGAAGGTGTTCTAGGGAGACTTTCAGGCTAAGTTTTTTGATGATGAAATTGAAGCTTTATCTTTTGCAATTCTTTGCCGAATAATTCACATAGTTCGGAGTTGCAGAAACAACTGAAATTGCAGGGTTTTTCGAAGCGGAATGGGAATGGGAACAGCAAGAAGAATTCTGAAGAGGAACATTCGACCCAGATGGGAGAAAAGGATTATCTGTCGTGGCAACTGGTGTTCAGGACCAATCTGTTGGAGTTGTGGATGTAGTAGATTGCTATTTAGGTGGTGTTTTGAGATATACAACTATCAGCCGGGGGTGGATGGCACTGCATCTTCTGAAGTCATCTCCCACTTGTGGTTTAGAGTGAGTACCACTTTGGTGGTGCTTTTTTTTCTTTCAAAGGGGTTTGGGGGGGGGGGGGTTTCTTTATTTGTGTTCAGAGAGGGAAATGGGTTTTTTTTCTTCTCTTTGGTGTTTAAGTTTGACTGTGGGTTGGTTGTGTTGGGAGTTATTGGTTAAGATAAAATTAATAATTTGAATTTTGCGACATTTAATATTAAAGGGATGAATCATCCGATAAAGAGGAAACACGTCTTGGATTACATCAAGAAGATGAAGGTTTTCTGCAAAAAATACATTTGACAGAAAAGGAACAGCGGGACTGGGTTGGACATGTTTTGGCATCTTCTTTTAATTCTAAAGTTAGGGGAGTGGCGATTTTGGTACATAAAATCATTTATTTTAGAATCTTTTTTTGAGAATGCTGGAAGAATTTTGAAAGTGAATCGTAAGTTGTTTTCAGAAGCCTGGACTTCATTGAATTTATATACACCGAATGAAGATAATGGACAATTTGTTACTGATGCTTTTCTAAATTTGAATCAATCAAACGAGAATATATTGGTAGGAGGGGATTTTAATTGTTGTTTGGATCCATTGCTGGATAAATCTCCAAAAATTGTTAAGAAAACTAAGATGGCCAAAAGGGTGATAGAATTGATGGAAGAGTTGAATTTAGTTGAAATATGGTGACGAATTCAGCCGACTGAGAAGGATTATTCATTTTATTCTGCTCGTCATGAGTCATTTTCTAGAATAGATCTTTTTTTTGTTTTCAGCTCATTTACAGGGTAGGGTTGACTATGCAGAATATAAGAGTAGAATTTTGTCAGATCATTCTTTGCTGTTAATTTCTAGTGAGATTGTGAAGAAGGTGGAAACAACCTATTGTTTGAGGTTTACTGAGATGTTGCTTAGAAGACCTGAATTTGTTGTGTTTTTGAGAAATCAGATTAAATTTTTCTTGGAGACAAATTTATGTTGTGGGATGCTTTGAAAGCATATTTGCGAGGTCAAATTATTAGTTATACAGCTAAAGTGAAGAAGCAATACATGGAGTTAGAGAAAGAAATTGCAGATTTGGAGAAAAAGTTTCAGGAAAATGCAACGGAAGATAATAAGGTACAGTTATCTAATCTGAAGCTTCACTATAATAGGAAGCAAACTTACAATTATGAGAGATTGCTTTTGAGATCAAAACAGCGTTATTATGAATTAGGGGTAAGGGCACATAGAGTATTGGCATGGCAGTTGAAGACTGAACAAGCTTCCAGAACAATTAATGCAATATGATACAGCAATGAGCTCTCTGAACCCTTCTCCATTAACAATGGCGTGAAGCAAGGCTGCGTTCTCGCGCCAACCCTCTTTTCAATCTTCTTCAGCATGATGCTAAACCAAGCCATGAAAGACCTCAACAATGAAGACGTTGTTTACATCTGGTACTGCACGGATGGCAGTCTCTTCAATCTGAGGCACCTGCAAGCTCACACCAAGACACAAGAGCAAAGTGTCCGTGAACCACTCTTTGCAGACGATGCCGCTTTAGTTGCCCATTCAGAGCCAGCTCTTCAGCGCTTGACGTCCTGTTTTGCGGAAACTGCCAAAATGTTTGGCCTGGAAGTCAGCCTGAAGAAAACTGAGGTCCTCCATCAGCCCCCCCACATCTCCATCGGGCACACAAAACTCAAGACGGTCAACCAGATTACATATCTCGGCTGCACCATTTCATCGGATGCAAGGATCGACAACGAGATAGACAACAGACTCGCCAAGGCAAATACCACCTTTGGAAGACTACACAAAAGAGTCTGGAAAAACAACCAACTGAAAAACCTCACAAAGATTAGCGTCTACAGAGCCGTTGTCATACCCACACTCCTGTTCGGCTCCGAATCATGGGTCCTCTTCCGGCATCACCTACGGCTCCTAGAACACATCCACCAGCGTTGTCTCCTCTCCATCCTCAACATTCATTGGAGCGACTTCATCTCCAACATCGAACTACTCGAGATGGCAGAGGCCGACAGCATCGAATCCACGCTGTTGAAGATCCAACTGCGCTGGGTAGGTCACGTCTCCAGAATGGAGGGACATCGCCTTCCAAAGATCGTGTTATATGGCGAGCTCTCCACTGGTCACCGTGACAGAGGTGCACCAAAGAAGAGGTACAAGGACTGCCTAAATAAATCTCTTGGTGCCTGCCACATTGACCACCGCTAGTGGGCAAATATCGCCTCAAACCGTGCATCTTGGCGCCTCACAGTTCGGCGGGCAGCAACCTCCTTTGAAGAAGACCGCAGAGCCCACCTCACTGACAAAAGACAAAGGAGGAAAAACCCAACACCCAACCCCAACCAACCAATTTTCCCCTGCAACCGCTGTAACCGTGTCTGCCTGTCCCACATCGGACTTGTCAGCCACAAACGAGCCTGCAGCTGACTTGGACATTTACCCCTCCATAAATCTTCGACGTGAAGCCAAGCCAAAGAAAAAAAATATAAGCCACAGGAGATTAATGAGGAATTTTGTGCTTTTTAAAATCGGGATTTGTATGCATCTGAAGGCAATGTAGATACTGAACAGATTGATACATTTTTGTCTAAGTTGAATTTACCTTTACTGGAGAAGAATGATATAAAATTGTTAGATGCTTCATTTACAGATTTTGAACTTAAAGAGGCATTACAATCCATGCCGATTGGTATATCACCTAAAGAGGATGGGTTTACAGCAGAGTTTTATAACGTGGATTAGACTGAAGACCTTCGCCCTCCAGCATGGTGTAACTGTTGAGACATCACAGAGTAATGTGTCCGGCTGCTGGGCACCGAGACATCATTGAGTTTGAGGTCCGAGATGGTGGCCTGCAAGGTTTGCGTCTCCACATTGTTCCTCTGTGCCTGAGTTAGTTGTTCGTAATCCAAGCCGGGCGCGAGAGTGTTGATTGCTGGATGGGAGAGTGCATCTGCCACGACATTGTCCTTGCCAGTCCTGTGTTGGATGTTGATCGTGAACTCAAACATTTACGAGAGGTGGCGTTGCTGTCTGGTGCACCACGGATCCTTGGCCATTGCCAGTGCTTGAGTAAGGGGCTTGTGATCCGTGAAGGATGTGAATGGCCTGCCCTTGAGGAAGTAGCAGAAATGGTGAATGGCCAAATACAGTGCCAGAAGCACCCGGTCGAAGGCACTGTATTTGATCTCCGGCAGGCGCCATTGTACATCAAGCTACTGTTCCAGAACCACCCACACCCCAACCTCACTGCAGCTGAGGCGTCCACGGAGAGCGCTGAGTGCACCTCCGGCCGTGGGTGCACCAGCAGTGTGGCGCTGGCTAGAGCCTCCTTTGTCGCGATGAAAGCCCTGTCTGCCTCCTCTGTCCACAATAAAGTCTTTTCTTTGGTGGCCATGAACACGAACAATAAAAGTTCATTATCCCCACAAACTCTTGGAGGCCTTTCAGGCTGGAGGGTTAGGGGAATCATTGAACAGCCACTACCTTTACCGGCGCCGGCGTGGCCCTAGCCACTGAAATGGTGTGCTCCAGGAACTGGAGGGACTCCTTGCTGAACTGGCATTTGGCCACATTGACCATGAGGCAGAAGTCTGCCAGCCGGGCAAAGAGTGTGCAGAAATGGGCTTTGTGTTCATCACGGTTGCGACTGGCAATGAGAATATCGTCCAGGTAAAATAACACAAAGTCCAGGTCTTTTCCAACGGCATCTCTGAGGCGCAGATTGGGCCACGTTCTTTAGACCGAAGGGCATACGCAAGAACTCGAAGAGGCCAAAAGGGGTGATAATGGCCATCTCACCCACGTCGTCTGGATGCACCGGGATCTGATGATATACCCACATGAGGTCCACTTTGGAGAAGACCCGTGCGCCGTGGAGGTTGGGAGAAAAATCCTGTATGTGGAGCACCGGGTACCTGTTGGGGGTGGTTGCGTCGTTCAACCGACAATAGTCCCTGCACGGTCTCTGGCCCCCGGACGAATTTGGGACCATATGGAATGGCAATGCCCAGGCACTGTCCGAGCCAATTTTATGGACGCTGACTGGACAAATAGTCCAACTCCAATCAAAAACTCATCTTTCCCCTTTCTCCAAATTACAATATTGTTGAATGAAGCAAGGCTCTGCTGATGAACTTCAGCAGAATTTTGTGGAGTCTGACACATTTATGCTGGTCAAATTTGTTCCTGGCAAGAAAAATATATAATACAGGATGCTGCCAGGATTTGTTCTGGCACAACTAATGTGTAACTGGGCCTCACCTGTAAATTTATAATGTTTTATGCTGGTGGTGAGTTCTAACAAGTGTTATTATAAATTAAATACTGTGATATTAGGTACCAGATATCAGTCGTCCCCGATTTACGATGGGATCCTGTTGCAGAACTCCCCATTCTAAGTAAAAAATCGTAACTTGTAAAGTACTGCACTTACCATTTTTTTCATAATTAAATGTTGAAAACAACATTTGTGTATTGAATGCAGCGACTGCGAGTGTGGTTGAGTCAGCATTGCGAGAGAGTGCTCCATACGCTGATCTCGCGTGATGTTGCTGTCGCCCAGAATCGCGCAGGAGTAGCGTATCGCATATCACAAGCACGGGGACGCATCGGAACTCGAAATCGAAAGTACGGGTTTGGACCATCATAACTTCAAAAAATCAAGCCATCATAAATCGGGGACTATCTGTATCAGTAAATTACTACTTGGATGAGATTACATGATTTTCTCTGAGGTGGAAAGTCGAGGTACAGAAATATCCTCACCTTGTAATTTGAGGAGCATCTTATGGTCAGAGTCGTTGCACTTTTTGACAACGTGAGAGCTAAATGTCAGGGTATCTAAATGGAATGCTTGCCACATTTTCATAACGATGGGTCAGCATAGTTCGTGTAGTTGTTAGCTGAACATGTGTTTTAGTGCCAGTGGCTCGAGTTCAAAGTTGATGGTGTCTGTAAGGAGTTTGTCCGTTCTTCACGCTACAGCGTGGGTTTCTCCATATGTAGAGTGTTATAGGTTAAATGGTTCCATGGGTGTAATTGGGTGGTGTTGGCTCATTGGCCAGAAGGGCCTGTTACTATGCTGTATCTTGAAATTAAAAAATAATTCTCAATGATTAACATTACATTAGCTAGGAACCCTTCAGGTTAAGCACAAGGACTTTGGTTTGCAAATCAACAGTCCTATGGGTTAGGTTATCCGCAGAGTAAACACCAAAGTGTGTAGACACTATGACTGAAATAAAAACACCATGCTGCAGAAATTCAGCAAGTCAAACCTGATGAACAGCAGAAGCCCAAAAACGCTCATTATGTATCTTTATCTTAACTATATAAAGTGCCCTGTTTGACCTGCTGAGTTTCTCTAGCATGGTGTTTTTACTAAGTTATCCTTGGAGTTCCTTGACATATTTGCAAATTCTCTGTGCACAGCCTCCTTTACCTTCAAAGCTTTCTTTCCATGGCTTTCGTGAACCCTGGCAGAAATGGTCGGCACAGGATCGTTTGCCATCTTGCTGGTGGATGGCTTCACGTCGGAATCGTGTAAATTTTGCGAAGTACTGCAATGAAATAGAGAATCGTCAGGTGGTATTGATAGAAAGGAAAAAAGCTGCAGGCTCAACCCAGTGTGCATTAAAGCAATAAGGTGCAGGATTTGTTTTCTGTTTGCGAAAAAATAAAACATAGATAATTGAACTGTCTGGTACAGTAATTATCCCCATAAACCACAAAGAGGACCTTGAATCTTATGTCTGTGCACCAACTGCATCACAGTCTGAGCATAAAGCCCTCCAAAAGATAGTGGATGCAGCCCAGGACATCACAGGCAAAACACTCCCCTTTATCGAAAACATCTACAGGAAACGCAGCCGTCAGAGAGCAGCAGCAATCATCAAAGATCCACACCACCCAGTACATAGTCTATTCTCATGGGTACCATCAGGAAAGGAAGTATAGGTCTCACGAGACTCACATCGCCAGGTTCAGGAAGAGCTGCTACCCCTCCACCATCAGTCTCCTCAACAATAAACTTAATCAGGGACTCATTGAGGTCTCATAACATAACATAACATAACAATTACAGCACGGAAACAGGCCATTAGGCCCTTCTAGTCCACACCGAACCAAACACCCCTTTCTAGTCCCACCTCCCTGCACAATGCCCATAACCCTCCATCTTCTTCTCATCCATATACCTGTCCAACCTTTTCTTAAATAATACAATTGACTCCGCCGCCACTATTTCTCCCGGAAGATCATTCCACACGGCTACCACTCTCTGAGTAAAGAAGTTCCCCCTCATGTTACCTCTAAACCTCTGCCCCTTAATTCTTTACTCATGACCTCTTGTTTTAATCTTTCCTCCTCTTAATGGAAATAGTCTATCCATATCCACTCTGTCTATCCCTTTCATAATCTTAAATACTTCTATCAAATCCCCTCTCAACCTTCTACGCTCCAAAGAATAAAGACCTAATCTGTCCAATCTCTCCCTATACTCTAGATGCTTAAACCCAGGTAACATTCTGGTAAACCTACTCTGCACTCTCTCCACTCTGTTTATATCCTTCCTATAATTAGGCGACCAGAACTGCACACAGAACTCCAAATTAGGCCGCACCAACGTCTTATACAATCTCCATGTATTGCAGTTTGTTTACATTCATTATTGGTTTACAGTTCTTTATTTGATTACACGTGCACATGTGTAGTTTTAGCACGACCAATAAGTCGTAACTCTGCCTCACCCACAGGAAAAACAAACATCAGGGTTGTATGTGATGTCGTGCATGTACTCTAACAATAAATCTAAAATCTGAAATTTGGGTCAGCAACCTTCTGTGTGGCATCTTATTAAAAGCCTTCTGAATATCCAAATACACAACCAACTCTGGTTTCCCTTTATCCACTCTGCTAGAACCAAAATAGTCAAGCATTCTTTCCTTTTCATAACTCCAGGTTAACCTTGTTCAAGATATACATTTTTTTTAAATATCATCAATATAAAATCCCTCATTAGAGATTGCAGTATTTTCCAGAAAATGATGTCATACCAACAGGATGCTGGTTACGAGTTTTCTCTTCTGCACTTGTAGAGCTATCTCTTGCCATTTCTGTCCCTCTTCTATTTGGGCATCTCACAGTAATTTGCTTTTGATTTACTCAATGTTCCAAATACTTGTGGAAAAGGCAGAAAATGAGTTCCTCTTGACCCAGCCATGGTTTCAAAAACATTTTAATTTCCGATTTCGTCTACAGCAAAGATATAACTCCTCGGGGGAGTGGGGGGAGTCATGTGATGCGGAGGACGTAGGATGTGGGATCCTAAAACACCCGGGAAAATATAAGAAAATTATTATTTAGCTAAAGTAAATAGAGATTAAAATACGAAGGAAGAAGATGAGAATAGTCCATTTACTTTTTAAAAAGCCTTTGAAGAAATGAACTCTTCTTGCTGGAGCTGATGAAGGTGTTGTTCCTGGATATGAGAAGAGGCCTTTGACGCAGAAAAGTCCAGGACCTCGAGTGAGATCAGTAAAATCTGGAGGGTGTACGTAGTTACACTTTGTGACAACTCAGGACCATTGGAGAGTTGAGTTGCCAAACAGATTCTTTAAGCAAGATCAGAGAGTCAACTTTGAATGAGAAGACTGATTGCAGTGGTGAATTAGCAAGTGTTGGATGTCAGAAATAAAACTTCTCACACATGAGTCTCTTTAAAACTGATGACACGACAAGCTTTATTTACAAGTCTGCAGAGTTGGACTCAACTGGTTTCTCACCAGTTAAGCCCCGATACATACAGTGCATTGATTTTTATACCCTTATTGTTTGCCCTTCCCCTTCTTATTAATACTGTTTTAATTGGTTAGTATTGCAAAAGCATTCTAAGTATAACTGCATTTTTAATTATCACGTTCGTTACGTACGCTGTGAACTCTACATACACTAAATTCTGTTTCTCACCCTTCTTATCAATCTTTTGTCTCCTGCATGTCTCTCACTATGACCATTAAAAGATAGGTTTTAAAAAAACATATCCAGCTGAACCTTTTGTCCTTGGCTGCTAGTAAGCTCCCTGTCCGTTCTGGCTTCCCTTTTTATGATTAATCAACACATTTTAACTTAAGTCATTTTAACCTAAATTCTCTATATAACATTGGAGAACATGTACAGATAAGCTTTGGAGAGATTCTTTCAACTTGAGAAGATTTTATACAAGATAAAGATAAAATTAAGGCTATAAAAAAGGATAAAAAGAACTCTGAAGGTGAATTGAAACAGATGGTATGGGAAATGTGGGATTATATTAAAATGATGTGGGAAGATATAGATTATTTAAAATCTGAGGTTAAAGAGGTGAAAGAAAAATACGAGCAGTTATCTACCAATATGATGGAAGTACAAGAACAACAGAATGTGAAAAATCAGAATATTATGAAGGCGTATGAAAAGGATAAACTTATAGAGGAGAAGCTGAAAAATTTGGAGTCTGAAGTTAAGGAAGAAATTACTGAGAGGAAGATAAATTCTGAAAAAATTGTTAAGATGGAAAATTTTAGTGGGAGAAATAACATTAAGATTGTAGGCTTGGAAGAAGGGGAAGAAGAACACGATATGATTCAGTTTCTCCAAGGATGGATACCCAAGGTTCTGGGGGTATATCAATTTGAAGATGCAATTGAAATTGAAAAAGAACATCGAGCCCTCAGACCACAACCGCAATCAAATGAAAAACCTCACTCTACAGTAATTAATTGTTCAAAATATCGAGACAAGGAAAAGATCCTAGCCTGAGCAGCAAAGAAAAAGTAAGAATAAAGTCCACCTGAATATCATGGTTCATAGGTGTTTTTTAACCTGGATATTACTGCACAGCTGTTGGCAAAGGGGAGACACTTTAATGAAGTCAAGAGAAGTCTTTGGGAAAAGGGAAACAAGTTTACATTATGGTATTCAGCGATGATGAAGATTGTATTACCGAATGGCAAAAATAATTTTTTTTATGGATTACGAACAGGCATAAGATTTTGTGGAAACTTTAACTTCTAATAAGTCGAATAAATGTGAAGGAATTATTTGGAATGTGAAAATGGACACGTGAATTCGAGACTCTGTTTTGATATAACACAACACCAGGGAAGTGAAGGGTGCCGGAGTCCATTGGCCGCTGTTCATAAGATCATTTGTGGCAATGAGCCACATCCTGTACAATAGAGGGGGGTGATGCTTTGTTCTTTAGTGCCAACGATAGAGGGGGGCATAAGAATGGAGTTGTATTGATGTTTTATTTTACTTTAGAGAATTAATTCAATATTGAATTTAAATTGGATGTTGGAGAGATGTGAGATTTTCAATGGATATATGATTAACTGGGATTATTGTTAGATATATTGGAATTTAACCTTAACGTCATAGAGGGAGATCTATTATTATTAAATATATGTTTATGAATGGTTATATCGATTGCAATGATGTTTATTTGATTTTATAGAATTGATTTAACATGGAATTTAAATTGGATGATGTAAGAGATATGAGATTCCTAACAGATAAATGATTAATTAGGAGTAATATTAGATATATTGGAATTTAACATTTAGAATGAATTTAAAACATAAGATATACATATTTAGATATGTTATCAATATATTTATTTATGAAATCTTTTAAAAAATCCTCTCCATTTTCTTATTTTGTGCTTTCTTTCTTCCTTTGTTTTCTTTCTTTTTGTGGGGGGGGGTAGGGGATAAAATCAAAATTATATATCATTTTGCATTGTGTCTATTCTAACGTATTGTTCAAGATGAAGAAACATATTTATGTTTGATGCAAATGGTAAATAATTTTTTTTTTAAAGTTAACTCCTCCAACTTAAAAACGTTTAATCTGTTTCGTGTACCCCTGCCTTCATGTTAAAAACTTCCCCAATATCAGCTTGATATTCCCATTCCCTCGCCCAATCACACTTTATTCAACTTTACCAAAAGAGCAAAACATCATTAGATTTCAGATTTATTTTCAGAGAACGTACACGATATCACATACAACAGGCCAGGCAGAACTACAACTTATGGACATTGCAAAGAAAACTGTACTCAATGTACAGATGCAAACAAATAAAGAAATGTAAACAAACCGACAATGCAACACAGAGAGAAAAAAGTGCAAACGTTAAGAGTTCTTAAATGCGCCCGATTGTTGATGAGATGTCTGAAGGTGGAGAGGTAGCAGCTGTTCCTGTATGTGATGGTGCGAGTCTTGTGGCACCTAGACCTCTTTACTGATGGCAGCGGTGAGAACAGATAGTGTTCAGGAGCTGTGGATCCTTGATGATTGCTGCTGCTCTCCAACAGCAACATGCTCAATGGTGGCAGGGCTTTTTTCCTGTGTGCACTACCTTTTGCAGGGCTTTACGCTCAGGGGTATTGGTGTCCCCATACAGCTGGTCAGCACACCACACATCTGAAGAAATTTGCCAGGGTTTCCAATGTCATACCGAACCTCTGCAATCTCCTGAGGCACTGACATGATTTCTTCATGATGCCTTTAGCATGTTGGTCCAGGTAAGATCCTCTGAGATGGTGACTCGCAAAACTTAAATTTTCAAACTTCCTCTTGAATCCTGACTCATTGCCCCTTTTTGTACAATCCACAGCCATGGCATCATCAGATTTGTAGATGGTGTTGTTGTTGTACTGAGCCAAACAGACATAGGTTTGTATGGGTTAGAGCAGGAGCCAAGAATGCAACCCTGAGATGAACAGTACTGATGGAGATTGTAGATATGTTCTTACCAATCCTCACTGATTGTGGTCTGGAGGTGATTAAATCCAGGATCCAATTATACAGTGAGGTGAGGAGTCCCAGTTCTTGGAGTTTGCTGATCAAATTTGAGGGGATGATTGTATTAAATGCCGGACTATAGTCGATAAAGAGCATCCTGATGCATGCACCTTTGCTGCCTAGGTGTTTCAGAGCTTTGTGTAGAGCTAGTGAGATGACATCCTCTGTAGACCTGTTACTACGATAGGCGAATTGGAATGGATCCATGTTGCTGCTCAGACAGATGATACTGTATACTTCAACAACAGCCTTCGTAAAGACCATCACTGTTGATGTGAGGGCCACTGGTCAAGATTAATTTAAACAGTTTACCACACCCTATGGGGAACCAGTGTGACTGACCTGTTGGAAACAGGTGGGTACCACACCCTGCCAGAATGAGATGTTGAAAATATCCATGAAAACATTGGCAAGTACATTTACATAGGTTTTTTAAATCTCCACTGGTTACTCCGTCCGGACTGAATGCTTTTTTCGGATTAAGTCTCCTGAAGGCAGCCCACACATCATCCTCGGATATAGACAGGAAAGGATCAACAGTGGTATTGGGGTGCATAATGGTGGTTCTTTCTTGTTCTTGTGGTTGAATTGGGCATGGAAGGCATGAAGTCAATCTGGGAGTGAAGCATTGCCATCTCCTACTGCACAAGATTTGGTTTTATAGCAGGTTATGTCAATTAGGCCCTGTCGGGTATCCTTCAAACAGGAACTGATTGATGGAGAAATATTTTAGAATGCCAGATATTTCTCACAAAATTGCCATTATGCTGAGGTTCCATAACAGAGATGATCTCTGCATGAGGTCAGGGGCTGGATTCCTTGATACTCGTCTGTATGGGAATTCTCTGTAACCAGATCCCACATCATTTGCATCAACAAAAACAAGGATTTGTGAAAGGTGACTTTCTGTTGCCCGAATCGTTGTAATGTGGGGAGTGCTAGAACTCTAGAAATTTTTTTAATTGCAGGCCAAGTAAACTGAGACATCTTAAGAATCTATTGTCTCCAATGATTAGACAGTCCCAAGTTATCCCATCCAGACAATACCGTAATAATTTACTTGAGTTGATCTGATTAAATGTAATGATTGATACAATGCTAGCATATACACCTGTTATTGGATGGAATAGCAACTCTGTTTCGGTTGGGTAGAAAAGTTGGAATAAGCACTTACTCTGTTGTCGCTGACCCAGTTAAGAAAAGACTTGTTCTGCCGAATTCAGCATAGTGACCACCTGCAACTTTCTGCAAAATATAGAAATAGCTATTTCATTTCAGCTTCTCCAACATCATCTTCACATTTCTTTCAAAGTGACACTCTCAGAAATATTTTTGTCGCCAATGAGCTTCTTTTTATTGGCCTTCCAATATGGAAGCAAATTTTTATTGTAACCAGTTCAGTTGAATAACAATATGGGCACCATTTTCAGCAAAAATTGCAGTGCCAATTTATTTGATGGTCTGGTAATAAACATCGCTCCATGATTGGGATAGATTATTTAGGACACAAACCAAGCTTGCGGAGTTCAATGCAAACTACCATTCACGTGAACTTCTTCAGGAATGTTCACATAGAACACTGCAGCACAGAAAACAGGCCATTCGACCCATCTAGTCTGTCGACCATTAGTTCACTAGCCCCATTGACCTATTCCCATTCCATAACCTTCCAGACCTCTCCCATCCATGTATCTATCCAATTTATGCTTAGAAAAACAAACAATTGAGCCCACACTCACCACATCAAATGGCAGCTTCATTCCACACTCCCACCATTCTCTGAGTGAAGACTTTCCCATAATGTTCCCCCTAAATCTTTCTCCTTTCAGCTTAAAACTATGACCTCTCACATTCATCTTCCCCAATCTAAGTGGAAAAAGCCTTCTCGCATCCACTGTTTACATCTCTCATAACTTTGTAAACCTCTATTAAATCTCTCATTATTCTTCTTTGCTCCACGGAATAAAGTTCCAACCAGCTTAATCTTTCCCTGTAACTTAACTCCTGAAGACCCGGCAACATCCTAGAAAATCTTCTCGGCATCTTATTACTATCCTTCCTTTAGTTGGGCACCCAGAGGTTCTCAGTAATTCAATCTCCCAATTTCTCTCCGATGTAGAGAAGTTCATAAAGGGAGCACCAGGTGAAGATTTGTTTGGGTTTCTGTAAAGTGTTTTTTCCAAGTGAAGTGATTTACTTCCGAATTGCATTTCCATCTCTGGAATCACATGCACGCACTGTTATGAGCATTGAAATGTGTGAGGTGCAACTGGCATCACAGTGAGTGTAGTGGTTAGCGCAGATAACCAATCAATCCAACTCCAAAATCTGAACTACAATATCATTAAGCAAGAAAGTCTGCTGACGCTGTGATTCATGTGCAACACAGAAATTTGTGGAGAAATTCAGCAGTTCACGCAGCATCTATAGGAAGTTAATGGCAACCAACGTTTTGGACTTGTGACTTTCGTGAATGTATGAGAAAGAAGCAGGAATGCATCACATTAGATAAAAATTAGGGAAGGATTGAAGAGGAGGGAGGAAGGAGCAGGGAGAGGTGTACAGGCTAGCAGATAAACGGTCATAGGTGGGTCTATGTGAGGGGGCAAAAAATAAAAAAAGCAGAATTGATGGGGAGAGGGGATGCTCAATGAATAAGGAGGGGAGGGAAGCTGTAGGAAAGGAGACACAGGGATAGGGAAATTGAGAAACTCAGGGAGGGGTTTAATGGGATCCGGAGGTTCATGTTAATGTCTGGGCAATCTGCAACCAGACAGCATTAATATTCACCACTGCTTCCATAAAACCTCTCCCCGACTTTCTCACTTTTGTCTCCTTTCGGCCAGCTTCCAACCTTCCCCAGACTATTTACCAATTTATTTCCAGCCCAAGACATGGACATTTTATTAGCTAGCATCTACCAACTTCTATGCATTTGTCTGACATTTAAATATCCTTCCATTATTCACTCATTGATGGATTCTCATATTACCTGATCAACCAATGTTGAAATTGAGTAATTGATGATCCCACCATAAGCATTTGAATCTGCTTAATCCCAGAGCAGAAGCAAAATCTTTGAATAGGTACATGACAATATCCAACATTAAAAAACTCTATAAATTATTTATAGAACATTCACGCCTTCCTACCTCCATAGATTGTGATGTTGATTGACCTTCTTCCATTGCAACTGGGCAGTCTGTCGATTGCATTCTGTATTTATGTTTGCATATCCACTTCCGCACTGTCAGGGAAAGAACATATCCAAATTATGTCCAACCTGCAGATTATACACAATTTCAAATGACATCTTGAAAATGTGTAATGCTACTAAAGTTGATTTGCGATGATAATGATGGCCTTGAACAGCAATGAAAAAAAAAATCAAATTTATAAAATGTGACAGGAAACTGAAAAATAACAAAATGCCCTGAAGTATGTGACAAAAATCAAAATTTATTCTTCATAATATTACATTAGACCCTCCTTTTATTAAGGAAAATTTGTGGTTCATCTGGAAAAAGCATGATTTTGGAACTCTCATTCAAACTGTTTCCATGCATAAACTTCAATCGAGGGAAAATTACGGAGATATTTTTCAATTATGTGTTTGTGCATGAATGATTGGCTGTACCTCTCAGAGCATGAAAAAGAACTCTGCCATAATTTCATGAACGGAAACAAAAAACTCACAGGAGAAACCTTGGCTCACAAGATATAATTTACGACTTACTTGCGTGTATCTACAAATTTTACAACCTTGGGTCATGTCTTGGAGCGAATAAAGTACTTCAAGAGCATGGTGACTTTTAGCGCATGGGAAATATAGAAATAAAACTTTTATTTCACCAAGTTTATTCGTTCAAACCTTGCTGCAAAAATCAAAGGCTTCACCCGCTGAGCAAATCCTTTGAATGATGTGTTAAATCGGGGTAAGCTCCGCCTTCTGTGGAGGTCATTAAAGAGTCTTTGGAACTTATCAAAATGATTGCCATTCTGAGTTGGGAATCCTGTGGTCTACTCTGGAAATTGGTTGAGAGTAGACATCAGGATTCACACTGATAAACCCTCCAGAGGAAATTGCCTGTCAACATTTAATAAATTGGGTCACAGGCTGTAAAGGGAACTGACACCACAAAACCATTCTTCAGGGTGGCTTGTATTGAGATATTTCCAAACGGTATTATTCCACTTTGTTTACAGTAGTTGTAAAAGTCCTCACTTCAGAACATATTTTACTCTATTATTTATTACATAGTCATTTAAAGTTTTCATATACATATTTTATGGAATATTTGGAAAGTTTTGGGGAGAAAAATAGGTAAAATTGGAGTAGGTTACATACATATACACACTTTAAAACAGATCTGATTAGAAAAACTGAAGAATTCAAATACAGTGACTTTACCTGTTTGCTGGAGGAGGGGGGAGAGAGAGGGGAGAGGGGGAGGGGGGAGTGGGGAGCAGGGAGGGAGAGGGGGAGGGGGAGGGGGATGGGGAGGGGGTGGGAGTGGAGGACGGGGAAAGGGGGGAGGGGGAGAAATATGTATCAGCCAGGAGAAGCTTGTTGCAAGTTTCATCAGCATGACACTGAAGAGACTAATGGTTGTGGAAATCCTGCAACAAAACATCTTTCTGCAAACCTACAAGAAGAGGTTAAGTTGGGTAGTTACGTTAATAGTGATAAGTTAAAGTTTGATTCTGTTTTCATGTATAAAGATAATTAAAAACAACTGTTGTTTAAGTAACTATTTGTCGTGGTGAATATCTATTGCTGCTGGGTTTTGGGGTCTTATGGGCTCGTAACACATAAATTTTATACTTTAAATTTACAAAATCAATCTCATAACATGTACATTGCCAATAAGAATGGAATTATTTGGCCTCCAAATATTTGTTAAAAACCAAGAACATATGAAGGGCAAGGATGGTAATTTCATTTCCTAAAATTGATCTGTCAACCAATCCAGAGTGTACAAAAAGAGTAAAGGCAAATCTGCTCATTTTCATTCTTTGAATCTTTTTCTTATTCTGAAACTGCTTTGATTGATGCTGAAATAAATGATGCTGTTTAAATCAGTTTTATTTTCAATTCTATAATCTGATCTTGCTCAAGAGTTCTACAGAGGATGACAAAATGATTAAAGGGATTATGAGAGGAAGCTGGCAGGGAACATAAAAAATGACTGTAAAAGCTTTTATTGATACGTTAAGAGGATGAGGTTAGTTAAGACAAATGTGTGTCTGTGGCACAGAGAAACGGGTAAGTTGATGATGGAGAACAAGGGTATGGCAGACTGAATGACTGCTCCTACACCTATTTCTATGTTTCTATTTTAATCATTCAGCATTTTGCTACCTGGTGTGACAATATTAAAACCAGTTACAAAAGGACATCTGTTTCTGCTGAGTGGAGGAATGTTCAGAGGAGATGAACAAGATATGTCTTTTGACACCAATATTTGTGGAGTCCTGGAAAGATTTGCCACTCACGGTGAGGGGGTTTCCTTGAATAGTGACAATCATCCATGATGGCCATATGGATGGAGTAAAAATATGTTGAGGCAGGGGCCAATCATTTTGCACCAACAACTTGCAATGATTAGAGCTATGTTTCTTGACTGATTGGGTGTGCAGAATTTTAAATGACGATGTTTCGGTTGAGGGCCATATAAATCACGAGTCCAGTTTCAATAAAAAGCATGCACTTGAAATTATGCAATATTTAATTTCTTGTAAATTAACTTTCTCAGCCTGAACCTACACAGAAATTCATTTCCACTGTGTGGACATACTGCTGAAATCATGAACTGGGGATCATCTTGACAACCTAAATCATTTGGAGATTCAACTCTGGTTGGCAGCAGATATTGCTGTCGATCTGTTTTCAATAGATCATAAAACTCCGCCAAGGTAACTGATCCACTTACCTGCTGGCATTTTTTGTCCGTCATTTTCACAGGTACAGATTGAAGATGCTGTTGGTGCTGGAGATACTGTAATTATTGATGCAGTCGTTGCGGTTTCAACGGTGCTGGTGGTACTTTCACATGTTCCTTTATATTTCAGAACTTCACAATTGTCCATACACAGAGTGAAGTTACAGAGGCCTAATTTTCCTGAAGAAGTCACAATCGCCTGATCTGGAGGCAGAGTAATGATAATGAGTTAATGGTCTTACACTTTGTGCAATGTGCATAAGCACGGAAATTCATCCTTGATGTAGAAAACAGGATTTGTAAAAAAAAAGAAATATATATAAAATTATTCATTACTCCGAAGATTGTATTCAACAGCTCAATAAAAAAATGGATAGACCACCCTGAGAATATTGTCTTCAGTACCGGTGCAACAGTCGACTCTGCAGCCAAGAGATTCCAACACATACATGTAGACATCGTGGGCCCCCTGGTGGTGTCCAGGTATGCCTGCTACTTGTTGACCGTGGTCGGCTGCGCGACAAGTTGTCCGGAAGCCAACAGGCTGAAAGACACTTCCGCTGAGACCTGTGCCAGGAACCTACTCGCTCACTAGATCGCCAGGTTCGGGGTCTCAGCGTCGCACGTGACAAATGAGTGAGGTGCCCAATTCACGTCTGCCCTCTGGGCACTCTTGGGAACCCTCTTGGGTGTCAAGCTCCACCACACCACCGCATATCACCCCCAAGTCAACGGCTTAGTGCAGCGCTTGCACTGACACCTAAGTCGGCCGTCATGGCTTGCCTCACTAGCCCTGGTTGGTTGGACGGACGAGTTGCTATGGATTCTGCTCAGCATCAGAAGGGCCCCGAAAGAGGACCTTCAAGTATCATTTGCTGAGTTGGTTTACAGTGCGCCATTGTCGTGACCCACAGAGTTTTACAGCACAGACATAGGCTCAGCCTGACTTTATCAGCAGACCTACGGAGTAAGCTCGCCTCCACCTCAGACCCACCACGGCAGCCGACCATCTCATTTGCCCAAAGAACTGGACTCAGCCGAATATGTTTTCGTCCGGCGCAATTCGCACACCGCGCCCCTGCAGCACCCTTATTAAGGCCCCTACAGAGTCCTGCAGCGATCAGGCAAGACTTTCAGTTTGGATGTTGAGAAGAAAAGAGAACTGTCCACGATCAACTGCCTCAAGGCGGCGCACCTGGACCACAGTCAGCCGGTACAGATGGCCTAACCTAAAAGCCGAGGCCAGCTGTCCAAGGGGCAAGACGCGTAAGCCAGTTCTGGGGGGGGTTGTGCACATGCTCATGGCGAACTGGCCCCGCTCGTACCACTGCACCGGCGGGTCAGCTGCGAGAAGATGGCAGCGTCGGAGACCTCCTTGCCACATGGTTTGAATGGATTGAGCACCCCGGGCAAGCGTGATGACATCACCGCCCGCGCAGGCGTGGAGCTCACACTGCTCTTAAAGGTTTGAATAAAACGGTCATTGAAACCCCCATTGTGGTGGTTGTGAGTCTAATTTCTTGTAGCTACCGCTGCCCTGTTCTAGAATCCCTTTTCTTTGTCATTTTTATAAACAACCTGGATGAAGAGGCGAGACGAGTGGATGGGTCAGTACGTTTGCGGATGACACAAAGGTTGGAGGATTTGTGGATGAAGCAGAAGGTTGTCCAAGGCTACAAGAGGATATAGACAGGATGCAGAGATGGGTGGAAAAGTGGCAGATGGAGTTCAATCCGGATAAGTGTGAGGTGATACATAAGAGTGTAGATGAACAGAGGTAATTGCGGTCAAATCCATACAGTCATCAAGGTCGCCACACAAGTTGATAGGATAGTTAAAAAGGCTTGTGGGATGCTGGGCTTCATTAATAGGGGGATTGAGTTCAGGAGTAGAGAGGTCATGTTGCAACTCTACAAATCTCTGCTAAGACGATAGAGTATTGTGTGCAGTTCCGTTCACCTCTTTATAGGAAGGATGTGGAAGCTATGGAGAGGGTACAGAGGAGATTTGCAAGGAGGTAACATGAATTGGAACACTCTTGAGGCAAGGTTACCAGAGCTGGGACTTTTCTCTTTGGAGCATAGAAGGACGAGAGGAGACTTAATAGAGGTCTACAAAATTATGAGAGGCATAGATATGGTGGTTGGCCAGCGCCTGCTTCCCAGGACAGGAGTAGCAAACACCAGACAACATATGAATAAAGTTAAGAAAGGGAAGTTTAGGGGAGACATCAGGAGCAATGTTTTAATTGTCACACAGAGAGTTGTGGTGCCTGGAATGCCTTCCAGGGTTGGTAGTGGAGGCTAAAACATTAGTGGTATTTAAAAGTCTCGTCAGACACATGGATTGTGAGAAAGGGGAGGGTTTAGTATTTTTCATTAGGGATATACGTGTTGGCACATTAAGGGCCGAAAGACCCTAAGAATTACAGTACTTGACTACTCCCTGCAACTTCAAATGGACATCACTCTAGTTTCATATTGAAGTATAAAAATAACCTCGAAACCCTCTGAAAATCATCTTCCAAACCCCTCCCAATTGTTCTTAAACCTCAACTGTAAAAACAGTTTGTGAACATCTGTGTCACTAAAATTAAGACCATCTAGAAACGTATTCCTACTGCTTCCCTTCCTGCACCAACCTAGTTAGGAATTCTCATCACCAGCCTCATCTTCAATATTTCTCCAGTTGCCCCACTCTCTTCACCAATTTTGTAAATGTCACACCTCCCACATCTGGATCTTTTTCACTGAGTACGCAATCCCCTTTGAATGGGGTTGAAAAGGATAGCAAATCGACATGATGGAATGGTGGGGCAGACTCGATGGGCCGTATGACATATTCCACTCATATCATATGGTCTTTTTTGCTCTCACATTGACTGACGTTAATAGCTCTTCCTCCTCAGACATTGTGCCTTTTTATTAAAACAAACTATTTTCTCATCTCCCCTGCAAAAAGCCTGTTTCATTACAGACTACACCATCTCTAACCTAGAACGCTTCCACCAGCGTTGTCTCCGCTCCATCCTCAAAATTCATTGGAGCGACTTCATCCCTAACATCGAAGTACTCGAGATGGCAGAGGCCGACAGCATCGAGTCCACGCTGCTGAAGATCCAGCTGCGCTGGGTGGGTCACGTCTGCAGAATGGAGGACCATCGCCTTCCCAAGATCGTGTTATATGGCGAGCTCTCCACTGGCCGCCGTGAGAGAGGTGCACCAAAGAAGAGGTACAAGGACTGCCTAAAGAAATCTCTTGGTGCCTGCCACATTGACCACTGCCAGTGGGCTGATATCGCCTCAAACCGTGCATCTTGGCGCCTCACGGTTCGGCGGGCAGCAACCTCCTTTGAAGAAGACCGCAGAGACCACCTCACTGACAAAAGACAAAGGAGGAAAAACCCAACACCCAACCCCAACCCACCAATTTTCCCCTGCAACCACTGCAACCGTGTCTGCCTGTCCCGCATCGGACTTGTCAGCCACAATCGAGCCTGCAGCTGACGTGGACTTTTACCCCCTCCATAAATCTTCGTCCGCGAAGCCAAGCCAAAGAAAGAAGACACCATCTCTAACTGCTCTCTCCTCGCTAATGCCCAGGAAGGAATTACAGCTTCCTAAATCTGTGTCCTGTTTACTCAACGCTCCTTACGATCCCTTAAATTAGATTCCTCTCTGTGCCACACTATTGATACAGCTCACATCACTGTTGTCATTTGATTTGATTGCAGCAGAATAATCTCTCCCTCCTTCTCAAATTGTCTGCAGTCTACAATAGTCTCACTTCCCTTATCCAACACCCATTCCCTGTTTGTTGGATGCATGGAACTACAGTTACAAACTTTAACCCTGATCTAACCATTCATAGCCAGAGTGTCATCAGCATTTGCACTGTTACGTCTGAGGATCCAGTCTCATCTCCCACCTAATTCTCATACAGCTGCCACTTTGGAAACAGCAGCCCCATATAAATGACAATGTCAATTTGTACACCAGTGATACCCACTTTTTACCTGACAATCACTCCTCTTCACCCCAGACTTTCTCTAAATGAATGGACTGGCCATTGTTAAGACCCCCTTTTGCACCATTATTTTTACACTCCACTCCAACCCTGCCACAGCTCATCTGCAGCTCAAATATTATCCAATTTCAAATTTTGAAGCCTTAGAAAATCATCCCATCATGACAAGCATAATCATTCACAATTCCTGAAATTTGGCATACATCCAAAAAACATTATTTTTAAGGTTTATTTCTTCCTTTGTTTAATGACTTAATCCTTACCTTGCTCTGACAGAGGCTGAACCAACGCTGACCGAGTACCTCTGATTAATGAGAGGAAACTAGATGTGTCTCTCTTTTTGTCCTGCAGAAAGATTAACATCAATTACACTGATGGGTCACCCAATGTAAAACTCTGCCAGACCTCAGTTCGAAACATGGTAGAGTCACTCACATGCAAAACAAACACATTACTCTCATTACATCCACTCAAATCCACTAAAATATTGAAATTGTTTTGCAGTTACAGAGCTCAATAAAATTCTCAATGTGTTTCCTCATTATTGTTTATTGGCACAAGGCACATCATAATATAAAGTGCCAATTCTAGGGGGTGTGGCAAGATGGCATAGGGAGTAGACGTCGGATTCCACCTCTCCCCAGCTGAATAATTAATACCTGAATTTTAAAAACTATTTGTATTTTAAAAGTATTTCTGTCAAGATTTTAAGGAATTCTGAAAGCCACAATGAAGGGTAGTAAAGCTTAAACTTCAAAAAAACAGCACAGTTTAAAAGAGCAGAAAGTGCAGAAGAATTGAAGCCAACCTCGTTAAAAGATCCAGAGATCGATTTTGGAGCAGCCAAAGTCTCAAAGGACAACTCAGGCTAAGGTATTAGAAACACCAGTGCCTTCGACACGAGATGGCGCCGATACTGGTTCTGCTGGAGGAGACATGGATCACGCTCCCAGGGATGTGGGACCTTGTGGAACTGAGGGCCCTACTCCCAATCGCGGTCGCGCGCATGTCGGACCAGCTGCCGACGTGCCGAGCCTGACCACTGAGATGTCAGGCCTTCGCTATGGAGCCCTCGCTACACTGGGCATGCGCGACTTCCGACCGGGCCCTGACGATCGGGGTGACTCTCTCCCGACGGCAGAACACGTCGGGCCTATGTGGGAGGGAATGCTGACACAGAGTCAGGAGGCCCGGGCAGCAGCGCTCACTTTGGAATCAGAAGAAAAGGAAGAAGAGGAGTTAATGGAACAACCTGAAGAAGATGCAGAAGTAATATTGAAAGCAGCTAAACTTCAAGGTAGGCCTCGAAAACTTAAAAAAGCTTCTCGAACTAAATCTCCCACCTTTCAGACTTCTAAAACAGTACAAGTGGAGGAAGAAACCACTTTGTCTGTTTCTGAAGAGTTTATGCAGTGGATGGATAATATGGCTGTTCAAGTTACCCAAAGTTTCCGATAAAGTAAGCTTCAATTTACTGAATTGAGAGGAGAAGTAGCATCAATTAAGCAGGGTGTGGTTAAATGTTTAAGAGCAGTAGATGTGGTCCGGGGTGAATTGAAATGTATTAAGCAAGCATTTTGTGACTGTACAGATACTGTGGATCGGTATACTGAACGAATAGATTATCTGGAACATTGTCTTACATATTGGAATGTTCAGAAGCGTGAACTTTTGCAGAAGATTGATTCGTTGTAAAATCAAAGTAGACGTAATAATGTTAAAATAGTAGGTCTGCCAAAAGATTTTGAAGGAACAGATCCAGTGAAGTTTTTCAGAAATGGATTCCAGAGGTGTTGGGAAAGGATGCTTTCCCAGAAGGACTGGAACTGGACAGAGCACATAGGGAAATACGAAGAAAACCTTCTCCTGATCAGCCTCCATGGGCAGTTCTTATTTGCTGTTTAAAATATCAAGATCGTGAGTTAATTTTGCGATTGGGTCCAGGAAACTCGGCAGAATCAGGGTCCTATGATGATTCAAGGTCATAGGGGTTTTTTCATGCAGATTTAAGTCAAAATGTGACACAACGTCAGAAGGAGTTTAATCCAGCTAAGGCTGTGTTATGGAAGAAGGGTTACCCGTTTACTTTGAGATACCTTGTCATATTGAAGGTGTTCTAGGGAGACTTTCAGGCTAAGTTTTTTGATGATGAAATTGAAGCTTTATCTTTTGCAATTCTTTGCCGAATAATTCACATAGTTCGGAGTTGCAGAAACAACTGAAATTGCAGGGTTTTTCGAAGCGGAATGGGAATGGGAACAGCAAGAAGAATTCTGAAGAGGAACATTCGACCCAGATGGGAGAAAAGGATTATCTGTCGTGGCAACTGGTGTTCAGGACCAATCTGTTGGAGTTGTGGATGTAGTAGATTGCTATTTAGGTGGTGTTTTGAGATATACAACTATCAGCCGGGGGTGGATGGCACTGCATCTTCTGAAGTCATCTCCCACTTGTGGTTTAGAGTGAGTACCACTTTGGTGGTGCTTTTTTTTCTTTCAAAGGGGTTTGGGGGGGTGGTTTCTTTATTTGTGTTCAGCGAGGGAAAAGGGTTTTTTTTCTTCTCTTTGGTGTTTAAGTTTCACTGTGGGTTGGTTGTGTTGGGAGTTATTGGTTAAGATAAAATTAATAATTTGAATTTTGCGACATTTAATATTAAAGGGATGAATCATCCGATAAAGAGGAAACACGTCTTGGATTACATCAAGAAGATGAAGGTTTTCTGCAAAAAATACATTTGACAGAAAAGGAACAGCGGGACTGGGTTGGACATGTTTTGGCATCTTCTTTTTATTCTAAAGTTAGGGGAGTGGCGATTTTGGTACATAAAATCATTTATTTTAGAATCTTTTTTTGAGAATGCTGGAAGAATTTTGAAAGTGAATCGTAAGTTGTTTTCAGAAGCCTGGACTTCATTGAATTTATATACACCGAATGAAGATAATGGACAATTTGTTACTGATGCTTTTCTAAATTTGAATCAATCAAACGAGAATATATTGGTAGGAGGGGATTTTAATTGTTGTTTGGATCCATTGCTGGATAAATCTCCAAAAATTGTTAAGAAAACTAAGATGGCCAAAAGGGTGATAGAATTGATGGAAGAGTTGAATTTAGTTGAAATATGGTGACGAATTCAGCCGACTGAGAAGGATTATTCATTTTATTCTGCTCGTCATGAGTCATTTTCTAGAATAGATCTTTTTTTGTTTTCAGCTCATTTACAGGGTAGGGTTGACTATGCAGAATATAAGAGTAGAATTTTGTCAGATCATTCTTTGCTGTTAATTTCTAGTGAGATTGTGAAGAAGGTGGAAACAACCTATTGTTTGAGGTTTACTGAGATGTTGCTTAGAAGACCTGAATTTGTTGTGTTTTTGAGAAAACAGATTAAATTTTTCTTGGAGACAAATTTATGTTGTGGGATGCTTTGAAAGCATATTTGCGAGGTCAAATTATTAGTTATACAGCTAAAGTGAAGAAGCAATACATGGAGTTAGAGAAAGAAATTGCAGATTTGGAGAAAAAGTTTCAGGAAAATGCAACGGAAGATAATAAGGTACAGTTATCTAATCTGAAGCTTCACTATAATAGGAAGCAAACTTACAATTATGAGAGATTGCTTTTGAGATCAAAACAGCGTTATTATGAATTAGGGGTAAGGGCACATAGAGTATTGGCATGGCAGTTGAAGACTGAACAAGCTTCCAGAACAATTAATGCAATATGATACAGCAATGAGCTCTCTGAACCCTTCTCCATTAACAATGGCGTGAAGCAAGGCTGCGTTCTCGCGCCAACCCTCTTTTCAATCTTCTTCAGCATGATGCTAAACCAAGCCATGAAAGACCTCAACAATGAAGACGTTGTTTACATCTGGTACTGCACGGATGGCAGTCTCTTCAATCTGAGGCACCTGCAAGCTCACACCAAGACACAAGAGCAAATTGTCCGTGAACCACTCTTTGCAGACGATGCCGCTTTAGTTGCCCATTCAGAGCCAGCTCTTCAGCGCTTGACGTCCTGTTTTGCGGAAACTGCCAAAATGTTTGGCCTGCAAGTCAGCCTGAAGAAAACTGAGGTCCTCCATCAGCCCCCCCACATCTCCATCGGGCACACAAAACTCAAGACGGTCAACCAGATTACCTATCTCGGCTGCACCATTTCATCGGATGCAAGGATCGACAATGAGATAGACAACAGACTCGCCAAGGCAAATACCACCTTTGGAAGACGACACAAAAGAGTCTGGAAAAACAACCAACTGAAAAACCTCACAAAGATTAGCGTCTACAGAGCCGTTGTCATACCCACACTCCTGTTCGGCTCCGAATCATGGGTCCTCTTCTGGCATCACCTACGGCTCCTAGAACACATCCACCAGCGTTGTCTCCTCTCCATCCTCAACATTCTTTAGAGCGACTTCATCTCCAACATCGAACTACTCGAGATGGCAGAGGCCGACAGCATCGAATCCACACTGTTGAAGATCCAACTGCGCTGGGTAGGTCACGTCTCCAGAATGGAGGGACATCGCCTTCCAAAGATCGTGTTATATGGCAAGCTCTCCACTGGTCACCATGACAGAGGTGCACCAAAGAAGAGGTACAAGGACTGCCTAAATAAATCTCTTGGTGCCTGCCACATTGACCACTACTAGTGGGCTGATATCGCCTCAAACCGTGCATCTTGGCGCCTCACAGTTCGGCGGGCAGCAACCTCCTTTGAAGAAGACCGCAGAGCCCACCTCACTGACAAAAGACAAAGGAGGAAAAACCCAACACCCAACCCCAACCAACCAATTTTCCCCTGCAACCGCTGCAACCGTGTCTGCCTGTCCCACATCGGACTTGTCAGCCACAAACGAGCCTGCAGCTGACTTGGACATTTACCCCTCCATAAATCTTCGACGTGAAGCCAAGCCAAAGAAAAAAAATATAAGCCACAGGAGATTAATGAGGAATTTTGTGCTTTTTAAAATCGGGATTTGTATGCATCTGAAGGCAATGTAGATACTGAACAGATTGATACATTTTTGTCTAAGTTGAATTTACCTTTACTGGAGAAGAATGATATAAAATTGTTAGATGCTTCATTTACAGATTTTGAACTTAAAGAGGCATTACAATCCATGCCGATTGGTATATCACCTAAAGAGGATGGGTTTACAGCAGAGTTTTATAACGTGGATTAGACTGAAGACCTTTGCCCTCCTGCATGGTGTAACTGTTGAGACATCACAGAGTAAAGTGTCCGGCTGCTGGGCACCTAGACATCATTGAGTTTGAGGTCCGAGATGGTGGCCTGCAAGGTTTGCGTCTCCACATTGTTCCTCTGTGCCTGAGTTAGTTGTTCGTAATCCAAGCCGGGCGCGAGAGTCTTGATTGCTGGATGGGAGAGTGCATCTGCCACGACATTGTCCTTGCCAGTCCTGTGTTGGATGTTGATCGTGAACTCAAACATTTACGAGAGGTGGCGCTGCTGTCTGGTGCACCACGGATCCTTGGCCATTGCCAGTGCTTGAGTAAGGGGCTTGTGATCCGTGAAGGATGTGAATGGCCTGCCCTTGAGGAAGTAGCAGAAATGGTGAATGGCCAAATACAGTGCCAGAAGCACACGGTCGAAGGCACTGTATTTGATCTCCGGCAGGCGCCATTGTACATCAAGCTACTGTTCCAGAACCACCCACACCCCAACCTCACTGCAGCTGAGGCGTCCACAGAGAGCGCTGAGTGCACCTCCGGCCGTGGGTGCACCAGCAGTGTGGCGCTGGCTAGAGCCTCCTTTGTCGCGATGAAAGCCCTGTCTGCCTCCTCTGTCCACAATAAAGTCTTTTCTTTGGTGGCCATGAACACGAACAATAAAAGTTCATTATCCCCACGAACTCTTGGAGGCCTTTCAGGCTGGAGGGTTAGGGGAATCATTGAACAGCCACTACCTTTACCGGCGCCGGCGTGGCCCCAGCCACTGAAATGGTGTGCTCCAGGAACTGGAGGGACTCCTTGCTGAACTGGCATTTGGCCACATTGACCATGAGGCAGAAGTCTGCCAGCCGGGCAAAGAGTTTGCAGAAATGGGCTTTGTGTTCATCGCGGTTGCGACTGGCAATGAGAATATCGTCCAGGTAAAATAACACAAAGTCCAGGTCTTTTCCAACGGCATCTCTGAGGCGCAGATTGGGCCACGTTCTTTAGACCGAAGGGCATACGCAAGAACTCGAAGAGGCCAAAAGGGGTGATAATGGCCATCTCACCCACGTCGTCTGGATGCACCGGGATCTGATGATATACCCACATGAGGTCCACTTTGGAGAAGACCCGTGCGCCGTGGAGGTTGGGAGAAAAATCCTGTATGTGGAGCACCAGGTACCTGTTGGGGGTGGTTGCGTCGTTCAACCGACAATAGTCCCTGCACGGTCTCTGGCCCCCGGACGAATTTGGGACCATATGGAATGGCAATGCCCAGGCACTGTCCGAGCCAATTTTATGGACGCTGACTGGACAAATAGTCCAACTCCAATCAAAAACTCATCTTTCCCCTTTCTCCAAATTACAATATTGTTGAATGAAGCAAGGCTCTGCTGATGAACTTCAGCAGAATTTTGTGGAGTCTGACACATTTATGCTGGTCAAATTTGTTCCTGGCAAGAAAAATATATAATACAGGATGCTGCCAGGATTTGTTCTGGCACAACTAATGTGTAACTGGGCCTCACCTGTAAATTTATAATGTTTTATGCTGGTGGTGAGTTCTAACAAGTGTTATTATAAATTAAATACTGTGATATTAGGTACCAGATATCAGTCGTCCCCGATTTACGATGGGATCCTGTTGCAGAACTCCCCATTCTAAGTAAAAAATCGTAACTTGTAAAGTACTGCACTTACCATTTTTTTCATAATTAAATGTTGAAAACAACATTTGTGTATTGAATGCAGCGACTGCGAGTGTGGTTGAGTCAGCATTGCGAGAGAGTGCTCCACACGCTGATCTCGCGTGATGTTGCTGTCGCCCAGAATCGCGCAGGAGTAGCGTATCGCATATCACAAGCACGGGGACGCATCGGAACTCGAAATCGAAAGTACGGGTTTGGACCATCATAACTTCAAAAAATCAAGCCATCATAAATCGGGGACTATCTGTATCAGTAAATTACTACTTGGATGAGATTACATGATTTTCTCTGAGGTGGAAAGTCGAGGTACAGAAATATCCTCACCTTGTAATTTGAGGAGCATCTTATGGTCAGAGTCGTTGCACTTTTTGACAACGTGAGAGCTAAATGTCAGGGTATCTAAATGGAATGCTTGCCACATTTTCATAACGATGGGTCAGCATAGTTCGTGTAGTTGTTAGCTGAACATGTGTTTTAGTGCCAGTGGCTCGAGTTCAAAGTTGATGGTGTCTGTAAGGAGTTTGTCCGTTCTTCCCGCTACAGCGTGGGTTTCTTCCAAATGTAGAGTGTTATAGGTTAAATGGTTCCATGGGTGTAATTGGGTGGTGTTGGCTCATTGGCCAGAAGGGCCTGTTACTATGCTGTATCTTGAAATTAAAAAATAATTCTCAATGATTAACATTACATTAGCTAGGAACCCTTCAGGTTAAGCACAAGGACTTTGGTTTGCAAATCAACAGTCCTATGGGTTAGGTTATCCGCAGAGTAAACACCAAAGTGTGTAGACACTATGACTGAAATAAAAACACCATGCTGCAGAAATTCAGCAAGTCAAACCTGATGAACAGCAGAAGCCCAAAAACGCTCATTATGTATCTTTATCTTAACTATATAAAGTGCCCTGTTTGACCTGCTGAGTTTCTCTAGCATGGTGTTTTTACTAAGTTATCCTTGGAGTTCCTTGACATATTTGCAAATTCTCTGTGCACAGCCTCCTTTACCTTCAAAGCTTTCTTTCCATGGCTTTCGTGAACCCTGGCAGAAATGGTCGGCACAGGATCGTTTGCCATCTTGCTGGTGGATGGCTTCACGTCGGAATCGTGTAAATTTTGCGAAGTACTGCAATGAAATAGAGAATCGTCAGGTGGTATTGATAGAAAGGAAAAAAGCTGCAGGCTCAACCCAGTGTGCATTAAAGCAATAAGGTGCAGGATTTGTTTTCTGTTTGCGAAAAAATAAAACATAGATAATTGAACTGTCTGGTACAGTAATTATCCCCATAAACCACAAAGAGGACCTTGAATCTTATGTCTGTGCACCAACTGCATCACAGTCTGAACATAAAGCCCTCCAAAAGATAGTGGATGCAGCCCAGGACATCACAGGCAAAACACTCCCCTTTATCGAAAACATCTACAGGAAACGCAGCCGTCGGAGAGCAGCAGCAATCATCAAAGATCCACACCACCCAGTACATAGTCTATTCTCATGGGTACCATCAGGAAAGGAAGTATAGGTCTCACGAGACTCACATCGCCAGGTTCAGGAAGAGCTGCTACCCCTCCACCATCAGTCTCCTCAACAATAAACTTAATCAGGGACTCATTGAGGTCTCATAACATAACATAACATAACAATTACAGCACGGAAACAGGCCATTAGGCCCTTCTAGTCCACACCGAACCAAACACCCCTTTCTAGTCCCACCTCCCTGCACAATGCCCATAACCCTCCATCTTCTTCTCATCCATATACCTGTCCAACCTTTTCTTAAATAATACAATTGACTCCGCCGCCACTATTTCTCCCGGAAGATCATTCCACACGGCTACCACTCTCTGAGTAAAGAAGTTCCCCCTCATGTTACCTCTAAACCTCTGCCCCTTAATTCTTTACTCATGACCTCTTGTTTTAATCTTTCCTCCTCTTAACGGAAATAGTCTATCCACATCCACTCTGTCTATCCCTTTCATAATCTTAAATACTTCTATCAAATCCCCTCTCAACCTTCTACGCTCCAAAGAATAAAGACCTAATCTGTCCAATCTCTCCCTATACTCTAGATGCTTAAACCCAGGTAACATTCTGGTAAACCTACTCTGCACTCTCTCCACTCTGTTTATATCCTTCCTATAATTAGGCGACCAGAACTGCACACAGAACTCCAAATTAGGCCGCACCAACGTCTTATACAATCTCCATGTATTGCAGTTTGTTTACATTCATTATTGGTTTACAGTTCTTTATTTGATTACACGTGCACATGTGTAGTTTTAGCACGACCAATAAGTCGTAACTCTGCCTCACCCACAGGAAAAACAAACATCAGGGTTGTATGTGATGTCGTGCATGTACTCTAACAATAAATCTAAAATCTGAAATTTGGGTCAGCAACCTTCTGTGTGGCATCTTATTAAAAGCCTTCTGAATATCCAAATACACAACCAACTCTGGTTTCCCTTTATCCACTCTGCTAGAACCAAAATAGTCAAGCATTCTTTCCTTTTCATAACTCCAGGTTAACCTTGTTCAAGATATACATTTTTTTTTAAATATCATCAATATAAAATCCCTCATTAGAGATTGCAGTATTTCCCAGAAAATGATGTCATACCAACAGGATGCTGGTTACGAGTTTTCTCTTCTGCACTTGTAGAGCTATCTCTTGCCATTTCTGTCCCTCTTCTATTTGGGCATCTCACAGTAATTTGCTTTTGATTTACTCAATGTTCCAAATACTTGTGGAAAAGGCAGAAAATGAGTTCCTCTTGACCCAGCCGTGGTTTCAAAAACATTTTAATTTCCGATTTCGTCCACAGCAAAGATATAACTCCTCGGGGGAGTGGGGGGAGTCATGTGATGCGGAGGACGTAGGATGTGGGATCCTAAAACACCCGGGAAAATATAAGAAAATTATTATTTAGCTAAAGTAAATAGAGATTAAAATACGAAGGAAGAAGATGAGAATAGTCCATTTACTTTTTAAAAAGCCTTTGAAGAAATGAACTCTTCTTGCTGGAGCTGATGAAGCTGTTGTTCCTGGATATGAGAAGAGGCCTTTGACGCAGAAAAGTCCAGGACCTCGAGTGAGATCAGTAAAATCTGGAGGGTGTACGTAGTTACACTTAGTGACAACTCAGGACCATTGGAGAGTTGAATTGCCAAACAGATTCTTTAAGCAAGATCAGAGAGTCAACTTTGAATGAGAAGACTGATTGCAGTGGTGAATTAGCAAGTGTTGGAGAACATGTACAGATAAGCTTTGGAGAGATTCTTTCAACTTGAGAAGATTTTATACAAGATAAAGATAAAATTAAGGCTATAAAAAAGGATAAAAAGAACTCTGAAGGTGAATTGAAACAGATGGTATGGGAAATGTGGGATTATATTAAAATGATGTGGGAAGATATAGATTATTTAAAATCTGAGGTTAAAGAGGTGAAAGAAAATTACGAGCAGTTATCTACCAATATGATGGAAGTACAAGAACAACAGAATGTGAAAAATCAGAATATTATGAAGGCGTATGAAAAGGATAAACTTATAGAGGAGAAGCTGAAAAATTTGGAGTCTGAAGTTAAGGAAGAAATTACTGAGAGGAAGATAAATTCTGAAAAAATTGTTAAGATGGAAAATTTTAGTGGGAGAAATAACATTAAGATTGTAGGCTTGGAAGAAGGGGCAGAAGGACACGATATGATTCAGTTTCTCCAAGGATGGATACCAAAGGTTCTGGGGGTATATCAATTTGAAGATGCAATTGAAATTGAAAAAGAACATCGAGCCCTCAGACCACAACCGCAATCAAATGAAAAACCTCACTCTACAGTAATTAATTGTTCAAAATATCGAGACAAGGAAAAGATCCTAGCCTGAGCAGCAAAGAAAAAGTAAGAATAAAGTCCACCTGAATATCATGGTTCATAGGTTTTTTTTTTAACCTGGATATTACTGCACAGCTGTTGGCAAAGGGGAGACACTTTAATGAAGTCAAGAGAAGTCTTTGGGAAAAGGGAAACAAGTTTACATTATGGTATTCAGCGATGATGAAGATTGTATTACCGAATGGCAAAAATAATTTTTTTATGGATTACGAACAGGCATAAGATTTTGTGGAAACTTTAACTTCTAATAAGTCGAATAAATGTGAAGGAATTATTTGGAATGTGAAAATGGACGCGTGAATTCGAGACTCTGTTTTGATATAACACAACACCAGGGAAGTGAAGGGTGCCGGAGTCCATTGGCCGCTGTTCATAAGATCATTTGTGGCAATGAGCCACATCCTGTACAATAGAGGGGGGTGATGCTTTGTTCTTTAGTGCCAACGATAGAGGGGGGGCATAAGAATGGAGTTGTATTGATGTTTTATTTTACTTTAGAGAATTAATTCAATATTGAATTTAAATTGGATGTTGGAGAGATGTGAGATTTTCAATGGATATATGATTAACTGGGATTATTGTTAGATATATTGGAATTTAACCTTAACGTCATAGAGGGAGATCTATTATTATTAAATATATGTTTATGAATGGTTATATCGATTGCAATGATGTTTATTTGATTTTATAGAATTGATTTAACATGGAATTTAAATTGGATGATGTAAGAGATATGAGATTCCTAACAGATAAATGATTAATTAGGAGTAATATTAGGTATATTGGAATTTAACATTTAGAATGAATTTAAAACATAAGATATACATATTTAGATATGTTATCAATATATTTGTTTATGAAATCTTTTAAAAAATCCTCTCCATTTTCTTATTTTGTGCTTTCTTTCTTCCTTTGTTTTCGTTCTTTTTGTGGAGGGGGTAGGGGATAAAAACAAAATTATGTATCATTTTGCATTGTGTCTATTCTAACGTATTGTTCAAGATGAAGAAACATATATTTATGTTTGATGCAAATGGTAAATAAAATTTTTTTTAAAGTTAACTCCTCCAACTTAAAAACGTTTAATCTGTTTCGTGTACCCCTGCCTTCATGTTAAAAATTTCCCCAATATCAGCTTGATATTCCCATTCCCTCGCCCAATCACACTTTATTCAACTTTACCAAAGGAGCAAAGCATCATTAGATTTCAGATTTATTTTCAGAGAACGTACACGATATCACATACAACAGGCCAGGCAGAACTACAACTTATGGACATTGCAAAGAAAACTGTACTCAATGTACAGATGCAAACAAATAAAGAAATGTAAACAATCCGACAATGCAACACAGAGAGAAAAAAGTGCAAACGTTAAGAGTTCTTAAATGCGCCCGATTGTTGTTGAGATGTCTGAAGGTGGAGAGGTAGCAGCTGTTCCTGTATGTGATGGTGCGAGTCTTGTGGCACCTAGACCTCTTTACTGATGGCAGCGGTGAGAACAGATAGTGTTCAGGTGCTGTGGATCCTTGATGATTGCTGCTGCTCTCCAACAGCAACATGCTCAATGGTGGCAGGGCTTTTTTCCTGTGTGCACTACCTTTTGCAGGGCTTTACGCTCAGGGGTATTGGTGTCCCCATACAGCTGGTCAGCACACCACACATCTGAAGAAATTTGCCAGGGTTTCCAATGTCATACCGAACCTCTGCAATCTCCTGAGGCACTGACATGATTTCTTCATGATGCCTTTAGCATGTTGGTCCAGGTAAGATCCTCTGAGATGGTGACTCGCAAAACTTAAATTTTCAAACTTCCTCTTGAATCCTGACTCATTGCCCCTTTTTGTACAATCCACAGCCATGGCATCATCAGATTTGTAGATGGTGTTGTTGTTGTACTGAGCCAAACAGACATAGGTTTGTATGGGTTAGAGCAGGAGCCAAGAATGCAACCCTGAGATGAACAGTACTGATGGAGATTGTAGATATGTTCTTACCAATCCTCACTGATTGTGGTCTGGAGGTGATTAAATCCAGGATCCAATTATACAGTGAGGTGAGGAGTCCCAGTTCTTGGAGTTTGCTGATCAAATTTGAGGGGATGATTGTATTAAATGCCGGACTATAGTCGATAAAGAGCATCCTGATGCATGCACCTTTGCTGCCTAGGTGTTTCAGAGCTTTGTGTAGAGCTAGTGAGATGACATCCTCTGTAGACCTGTTACTACGATAGGCGAATTGGAATGGATCCATGTTGCTGCTCAGACAGATGATACTGTATTCTTCATCAACAGCCTTCGTAAAGACCATCACTGTTGATGTGAGGGCCACTGGTCAAGATTAATTTAAACAGTTTACCACACCCTATGGGGAACCAGTGTGACTGACCTGTTGGAAACAGGTGGGTACCACACCCTGCCAGAATGAGATGTTGAAAATATCCATGAAAACATTGGCAAGTACATTTACATAGGTTTTTTAAATCTCCACTGGTTACTCCGTCCGGACTGAATGCTTTTTTCGGATTAAGTCTCCTGAAGGCAGCCCACACATCATCCTCGGATATAGACAGGAAAGGATCAACAGTGGTATTGGGGTGCATAATGGTGGTTCTTTCTTGTTCTTGTGGTTGAATTGGGCATGGAAGGCATGAAGTCAATCTGGGAGTGAAGCATTGCCATCTCCTACTGCACAAGATTTGGTTTTATAGCAGGTTATGTCAATTAGGCCCTGTCGGGTATCCTTCAAACAGGAACTGATTGATGGAGAAATATTTTAGAATGCCAGATATTTCTCACAAAATTGTCATTATGCTGAGGTTCCATAACAGAGATGATCTCTGCATGAGGTCAGGGGCTGGATTCCTTGATACTCGTCTGTATGGGAATTCTCTGTAACCAGATCCCACATCATTTGTGTGTGTGCATCAACAAAAACAAGGATTTGTGAAAGGTGACTTTCTGTTGCCCGAATCGTTGTAATGTGGGGAGTGCTAGAACTCTAGAAATTTTTTTAATTGCAGGCCAAGTAAACTGAGACATCTTAAGAATCTATTGTCTCCAATGATTAGACAGTCCCAAGTTATCCCATCCAGACAATACCGTAATAATTTACTTGAGTTGATCTGATTAAATGTAATGATTGATACAATGCTAGCATATACACCTGTTATTGGATGGAATAGCAACTCTGTTTCGGTTGGGTAGAAAAGTTGGAATAAGCACTTACTCTGTTGTCGCTGACCCAGTTAATGTATTACATTCAAAGAAAAGACTTGTTCTGCCGAATTCAGCATAGTGACCACCTGCAACTTTCTGCAAAATATAGAAATAGCTATTTCATTTCAGCTTCTCCAACATCATCTTCACATTTCTTTCAAAGTGACACTCTCAGAAATATTTTTGTCGCCAATGAGCTTCTTTTTATTGGCCTTCCAATATGGAAGCAAATTTTTATTGTAACCAGTTCAGTTGAATAACAATATGGGCACCATTTTCAGCAAAAATTGCAGTGCCAATTTATTTGATGGTCTGGTAATAAACATCGCTCCATGATTGGGATAGATTATTTAGGACACAAACCAAGCTTGCGGAGTTCAATGCAAACTACCATTCACGTGAACTTCTTCAGGAATGTTCACATAGAACACTGCAGCACAGAAAACAGGCCATTCGACCCATCTAGTCTGTCGACCATTAGTTCACTAGCCCCATTGACCTATTCCCATTCCATAACCTTCCAGACCTCTCCCATCCATGTATCTATCCAATTTATGCTTAGAAAAACAAACAATTGAGCCCACACTCACCACATCAAATGGCAGCTTCATTCCACACTCCCACCATTCTCTGAGTGAAGACTTTCCCATAATGTTCCCCCTAAATCTTTCTCCTTTCAGCTTAAAACTATGACCTCTCACATTCATCTTCCCCAATCTAAGTGGAAAAAGCCTTCTCGCATCCACTGTTTACATCTCTCATAACTTTGTAAACCTCTATTAAATCTCTCATTATTCTTCTTTGCTCCACGGAATAAAGTTCCAACCAGCTTAATCTTTCCCTGTAACTTAACTCCTGAAGACCCGGCAACATCCTAGAAAATCTTCTCGGCATCTTATTACTATCCTTCCTTTAGTTGGGCACCCAGAGGTTCTCAGTAAATCAATCTCCCAATTTCTCTCCGATGTAGAGAAGTTCATAAAGGGAGCACCAGGTGTAGATTTGTTTGGGTTTCTGTAAAGTGTTTTTTCCAAGTGAAGTGATTTACTTCCGAATTGCATTTCCATCTCTGGAATCACATGCACGCACTGTTATGAGCATTGAAATGTGTGAGGTGCAACTGGCATCACAGTGAGTGTAGTGGTTAGCGCAGATAACCAATCAATCCAACTCTAAAATCTGAACTACAATATCATTAAGCAAGAAAGTCTGCTGACGCTGTGATTCATGTGCAACACAGAAATTTGTGGAGAAATTCAGCAGTTCACGCAGCATCTATAGGAAGTTAATGGCAACCAACGTTTTGGACTTGTGACTTTCGTGAATGTATGAGAAAGAAGCAGGAATGCATCACATTAGATAAAAATTAGGGAAGGATTGAAGAGGAGGGAGGAAGGAGCAGGGAGAGGTGTACAGGCTAGCAGATAAACGGTCATAGGTGGGTCTATGTGAGGGGGCAAAAAATAAAAAAAGCAGAATTGATGGGGAGAGGGGATGCTCAATGAATAAGGAGGGGAGGGAAGCTGTAGGAAAGGAGACACAGGGATAGGGAAATTGAGAAACTCAGGGAGGGGTTTAATGGGATCCGGAGGTTCATGTTAATGTCTGGGCAATCTGCAACCAGACAGCATTAATATTCACCACTGCTTCCATAAAACCTCTCCCCGACTTTCTCACTTTTGTCTCCTTTCGGCCAGCTTCCAACCTTCCCCAGACTATTTACCAATTTATTTCCAGCCCAAGACATGGACATTTTATTAGCTAGCATCTACCAACTTCTATGCATTTGTCTGACATTTAAATATCCTTCCATTATTCACTCATTGATGGATTCTCATATTACCTGATCAACCAATGTTGAAATTGAGTAATTGATGATCCCACCATAAGCATTTGAATCTGCTTAATCCCAGAGCAGAAGCAAAATCTTTGAATAGGTACATGACAATATCCAACATTAAAAAACTCTATAAATTATTTATAGAACATTCACGCCTTCCTACCTCCATAGATTGTGATGTTGATTGACCTTCTTCCATTGCAACTGGGCAGTCTGTCGATTGCATTCTGTATTTATGTTTGCATATCCACTTCCGCACTGTCAGGGAAAGAACATATCCAAATTATGTCCAACCTGCAGATTATACACAATTTCAAATGACATCTTGAAAATGTGTAATGCTACTAAAGTTGATTTGCGATGATAATGATGGCCTTGAACAGCAATGAAAAAAAAAATCAAATTTATAAAATGTGACAGGAAACTGAAAAATAACAAAATGCCCTGAAGTATGTGACAAAAATCAAAATTTATTCTTCATAATATTACATTAGACCCTCCTTTTATTAAGGAAAATTTGTGGTTCATCTGGAAAAAGCATGATTTTGGAACTCTCATTCAAACTGTTTCCATGCATAAACTTCAATCGAGGGAAAATTACGGAGATATTTTTCAGTTATGAGAAGAGGTTAAGTTGGCTAGTTACGTTAATAGTGATAAGTTAAAGTTTGATTCTGTTTTCATATATAAAGATAATTAAAAACAACTGTTGTTTAAGTAACCATTTGTCATGGTGAATATCTATTGCTGCTGGGTTTTGGGGTCTTATGGGCTCCTAACACATAAATTTTATACTTTAAATTTATAAAATCAATCTCATAACATGTACATTGCCAATAAGAATGGAATTATTTGGCCTCCAAAAATTTGTATAAAACAAAGAACATATGAAGGGCAAGGATGGCAATTTCCTTTCCTAAAATTGATCTGCCAACCAATTCAGAGTGTCCAAAAAAAGTAAAGGCAAATCTGCTCATTTTCATTCTTTGAATCTTTTTCTTATTCTGAAACTGCTTTGATTGATGCTGAAATAAATGATGCTGTTTAAATCAGTTTTATGCTCATTTCTACAATCTGATCTTGCTCAAGATCGAACTTCAATATGGAATTTTTTTTTAAGACAAAGTGACAATCCTTTCAGTCTCCTCAGATAATAAAGTTAAATGGGAGCAGCCTATCTCACAGCAGGAGATTGCAACAGCTATTAATTCTTTACAGTCCAGTAAAAGTCCTGACCCGGACTGCAGAGTTCTATAAATCCTTTTCTTATTGACACCTTATTTGGATTTAGTTCTTTTCAATCTTTTAAATAGTGGATAATTCCCGCAAACCTTTTATGAAGCTACTATTTCTCTTATTCTTAAAAAGAATAAGGATCCTCTTGACTCTTCTTCTAATAGGCAATTTCTCTTTTAAATTTTGATGCTAACATTTTATCTAAGGTTACAAAATATAATGCCTCTAATTATGTCTGAGGATCAGACGGGATTTGTCAAAGGACGTTCTTCACAATTCAATGTTCGTCGACTTTTAAGCATTATTTATTCTCTCTCTCTCGAGATACTAGAAAAGCATTTGATAGGATTGATTGGATTTTTTGTGTATTGCAGAAATTTAACCTAGGTTTCCAATTTGTTAATTGGATTAAATGAATATGTTTATCCCTTACAGCTTCAATTTTTTCCTAATTCAATTAAATTGAAACCTATTTTGGGGAACCAGACAGGGTTGTCCTCTAAGTCCACTCCTATTTAATTTGGCTTTGTAGCCCTAGCTTTTGCTTTTTGGCAATCAGCTTCAGGAATCTCAAGAGCATAAAGAGTATCTCTTTATGCTGACGATCTTCTACTACATATTTTTCCAATTCTGACCGTTCAATTCCAAAGATCCTATCAGTTCTCAATCAATTTGGTCAATTCTCAGGTTACAAATTGAATTTGCAGAAGAGTGAATGATTTCCATTGCCTTCTTCCCGCTCTTTTGACCCGTCTATCCCTTTTAAAACTGTTAAAAACCAATTACTAGAAAGATCATTAACTTGTTTAAGGAAAATATTCTTACTTTATTGGATCATGTTAAGAAATCCTTATCTCAATGGTCTCCTCTTTTGATGACATTAACAGGGAGGGTTACTATTATTAACATGAATATACTGCCTACATATTTCAAGCAAAATAAGCACCCCCATTTGAAAAACATTTTCCTTCAAAATACTAAGATAAATGGGGGCTTGGTATTACCCAATTTGAGACTTTATTTCTGGGCAGTGAAGATTACATTTATCGTTATTTGGATAAGTCATAATGAATATTCAGGGGCCTCAGGATGGATTGACAGAGAGATTAAATCCATTGAAAGGCACCTCAATACTTGGAGCACATTTGCCTTTTTCACTCTCCAAACTAACTAATAATTTGGTAGTTGGACATATTTTGTCTATTTGGTTCAAGCCCTTTGGTTATCATAGATTTTTATTAATTAGTCCAATTTTACATCATTCCTTTTTTAAAACCTTCGGTTCAAGACTTCAGATATACTCAATGGTCTAGATATTCAATCTTTCTTGGACTTTTAGAGAGTCCAAAACTTTGCCTCTATTGAGCAATTATCTGCCGAATTTCAATGACCGAATCAACATTATTTTGAGGTGACTTGGGAGAAATTGAAGACTGGTGGTCTAAAAAGGTGACCTGAAGGAAAGAGGATCATCTGGAGAACCTTGAAGGGGGCAAGTTTCGTCAACAAGACTGATTGAGAAGGAATCAGTTGTGGATGTCCTGAAAAAGGAATCTCTCTCTGAAAACCAGCAAGAATCCTCCCGAGTGGTAACCATTTGCCTGTTAAGCAACAAAGACTGGTGAACTTTGTACAAGAATTGCCAGCAATAAGTGAGAATGGACTGTGATCCAAAGAACTTTTCTAATCATATACATTACACACATCTTAGTATTAGAAGGGGGATTCAGTGGGTTAGGTAGGTTAAGTAATAAGTTAAAGTTTAATTGTTTTCTTGTTCAAATATAATTAAAAACTACTTTTGTTTAAATAACCCCATGTTGTAGTGCTGGTATTTGGGGTCCTCTGGACTCCGTATAATGATTTTTTGCTATTTACAGATTAGGAGCTTCCTAAACTCCTTAACATTGAGGCTTCCCCAAGACTTAGATTTTAATCTTATCTGGGAAGTATATCATTTTAGACCTAATCAGAAAGGACTGCCTTCAGCCCTTTATGAATTTACTTTTAAGATCTGGTGATCGTTCTTTATCTAACATTAAGAAAGTTTGGGAACAGGACTTTTCAACAACCATTTGCTGAAGATATTTGAGAGTCTATTTTGAAATGTATTCTCTGTGCTAGACATTCCTTATTACAATTTGAATTAGTCCATAGGGCCCATTATTCCAAAGTTCAATTATCTCAATGTTATCCCAATATATCCTCTAAATGTGATAAGTGGACAACTCAGGAAGGTCCTTTAGATCATATGTTCTGGCAATACACCCCTCCACCCTTTATAACAATTGGAATGAGTGTTCCAATGGATTTAATTTTGACTCTATCTCAATCCCATGTGGTTACTTTTGCTTCCCTGATTGCTAGAGGCTCATTCTGCTATGGCAGAGAGATGTTGTCCCTCCCACATATAAACAATGGTTATTGGATTTGATGACATCCCTCTCTCTAGAGAGAAATCAGATGTTTAACTACGAGTATTACATTTTATTCTCTTTGGGGTTCTTTTTTCAATTATTTTCAAAATTTATAGATCTATTATATTTGGTTTTTATTATTTTTTTCTTTTCCATTTCCTCTTTTTTGAACCTATTAATATTGAAATTAGTAACTGACGCCTGACTTTGACAGTAATCACTCAAATAATAGATTTTTCTTCTTTTTAAAAAAAAAATCGATAACATGGATCAGACGCATCTTGTTTACCGTTGCTTACTATATGTAATTTTAATTTACTGTTACCTGAACATTAGGTCATATGCATCTATGTATCTGATATTATTATTTCAAAAACCAATAAAAAGAAAAAATAATCGATCTTATTGTCAAGAAACACTTTGAGAATGCCGTTATTTGGCCTCAAATTTAAACAAAACCAAGATGGCGATACTGCCAGAGCCATGTAATGGCAGGCTTCCTCTGGTGCGGACCTGCAGAGAGCGAGGGAGCAGAGGTACAGCGCTCCCATGAGACCCATCTGCCCAGTCGACTGGTGTAGGCTCCGCGCAGATTTGTATTGCCTGTTGAGGGAGCCAAAGTGGTTTTAGTTGAAATCCCACAACTGTGGGATGGTGTTGCCTATTAATATGCAGCAGCCATAAGAGGCTGCACCCAGGGGAAGTGGAGGACTGGAGCAGGGCACCAGAGGATGAGAAGATCACGCACTGTCTGAGGAGAAGCGGAGGAGATGACCTGCAGGGTTGGCGACCACAGTGGTGGACCAGAGAGAGGAGCTTTGCAGCTGAGAGACCAGTGCATGTCGCAAGATGCTGGCAATTTGAGGTGAGGAACCCTTGGAAGCTGTGGGCTGCTGGAGTCTGCTGTTGGGAGATTCACACCAGGATATGGACTACTGGAAAGTGGCTCGAGCTGGCTGGAGGGGTGCTAGGTATCGGAACAGGATGCAAGGAGGTGCCGATGACGCTGAAGGGTTCCTGACCGTGTCGGAGGTTCAGAGCTGGAGCTCAGGTTGCCGATGATTTGGACAGGACTCTGCGTGGCTGTGGGGACTGCAGAAGTGCTGGAGGTGAGCCTACGGACACTTGGTGTCTCTGGGGGAGATTCTCTTTTGCTTTTCTCTTTCTGACTCTAAGACTGCAAGGGAAGCTTAGGCAATTCCTGCCCATGGCGAATCTGTCTGCCTTGCAGCTGGCAAAACAAAATTTTATATAACTCTGTTTTATTACTACGATAATAAATTGAATCTTGAACATACAAAGGGGAAGGATGCATTTTCATTTCCTAAAACTGATCTGCCAACCAATTCAGAGAGCATAAAAACAAGCTGCAAGGAGGTTCCGGAGCTGCCCCGAGGTGCTGGGGTGGCACTCCTGTGAGCTCCTGCAGCACTGCACCCCTGTACAAAAAGAACAAAGGCCAAACCTATTCATTTTCATTCTTTGCATCTGTTTTCCTTATTCAGTGACCGTTTTGATTGAGTCAGAATGCGTATAATCTACATTAGTCCAGTCACCTAGATTAATCATCCTAGAAACCAAATGCCACATTACGTTACCCACAGGGTGAGTTCACTAACATATCCATCTTCCTGTCATAGAGATAAATGAGAGGGAATGTCATCTTTAAAGTCTTGAAATGCTTCAGTTTCTTTGAAATTAGATTAGAAAAGGTTAAAAAATATATATTGTTTACCAGCCTGATGTACCTGACAATCCACATGAAATAAAGGTGTCTAGGACAAAATTGCTCTTCAAAATGGATTATTCTTCTGGAAAAATAGGATTGGTCCACTCTACTCTGGTAAAAATCTAATTTCAACAGTCACTAAGCCTATTTTGTACAGTCCGTCACGCTTTCTATGACCTCTCAACGTTAATCTAATGAGCTCACAGCATAGATATTTGATCAAGTTTAACATTTACCTATAATTTAATTTCAGGAAAATCTTTAAGATGTAACATTTACGAGAAGGTAATAATTTCCTTAACACGGTAGATCTTACTGACAAAAAGAGTGCAGTTATTTTCATGTTACTTACAGATGTAAATGTTGTGGCGTAAAAGGTAAATTAGATACAAAAGGACAAGCAGAGATATTGCAGCGGTGATTAAAGTGATGGTCAGAAACACAGGAGTGCTGATATAAACAGGTGCTACTGGTAGAAGGGCAATCCAGGTCTGTGCATCACTGATTGCTGTTGGAATTAAGAGTATAGAACATAATTAATTTAGGAATGTCAGAAGATCAGAGACCAATGGTAGCAAACAGCAATTTCCCTCCTAATGAAATCAAAGGTCACAATCAACACATGAAAAATAAAAATAAAACATGAAAAATCTTCCTGATTATAATGCAATAGGCAAGTGTTCCACAGGAGCTCCAATCACTATCTTCCAATGTTCTCTTGATTCAGAAACCATTCTTTAGATTGGACAATTTCTGTATGCTATTCCAGTATTGAAAGAAAGGACAGCTCTGGGAAACCAAGGGATTACACAACAATTTCCCCAGCATTCCTTTTCAGGAATTTATTAGAGTCTGTCATTAAAGACAGAGTCACTAAAAACCCTGAAGGTATTTTTTGTGCGCCAGCGATTGAGACCGTGCTTTCAGTAAGGAGTTTGTACATTACCCCCATGTCTGTGTGGGTTTTCCCCCAGGGGTTCCAGTTTCCTTCCACCATTCAAAACATATCAGAGGTGAAGGTTAATTGGATGTCAAATGGGTGGCACGGGCTCGTGGCCTGAAATGGCCTGCTCCCGTGCTGTTTAAATTTAAATTTATAAAAATTATTTGATCTGAAAGAACCAGGATGCATCAAAGCTGCCCGGTTAGAGGCTTCTTTAATCTATATGCTCTGGAAGTGTCCTAGCCTTGAAAAAGACTGGAGGGATGGGTTTCAAACTTTATCGTTAATCCGTAATTTAAATCTACAGCTTAATGCTTTTGATACTCTTCTCGGTACACTGGAGAGGATGATCTTCAAACTCTAATTAAATGTCGTATTCTGTCTTTTGCCTTGTGTTTTAGCCTAATGTGTGATACTGCTTAGATGGAAGGATGTTGCCCTGTCCACCCATTCTCAGTGGCTGAGGGACATGGTGTCCTGCTTAAATTTAGAAAACTCAAATACAAGGTTTCAAATGTTGTGGGGACCATTACTGAGTTATTTCCACAACCTCTCGGCACAATATAAATTCTGAATTTCAGTGCTTTGCCGTTTTACTCCAGGAATGAAGTACATTTCTTTTTAGCCATACATCGTTGGTATGGGGATGGGGTTTAGACACATGACTATCCGCGATAATATTATTAGATGTGCGTTTGTATTATGAATGCACTCCATGTGCCTTTTTTATTTTGCTGAGCTATGTAATCTGTCACTGTTATTGTCCATCCCATAAATATTTTGGTCTTATTTTGATTCACGTCAGGGTCACCAATTGTAGCAGCTACTACGGTAGAACTACTAAAGAAATACCAACGCACGCAAGAGTAGTCAACTCAAGACTCATTTATTCAGGGTTTACATGCTTCTTTTTTATACTGTGTGTCCCAGATTCCACGGGACAAGGTGGGACATCACTATGAGATTGCTGGCGATCCACCGGACCGGTAGGTTTAAATCTAGCCTTGTAAGTGTCCCGCACCTTCTGGCAGGAGACTCAATAACTCAACACTCAGTATCCCTCGCACGTGATCCATTAGATGAGTAGGTAGACATCCGTATTAGGGTTCTGCATGCCCACAGAACCGTGCCGGTGACAGTTGGCATTGCCGCACTGTGCGCCCGCTTGGACCGCTACACGGTCGCTACATATGTTTATTTGTGTAAAACCAAAACCAATAAAAATATTGAAGAGAACATTGCCTGGTTGACAACAATCTTTCAGGAAAGGAAATTATCCCATTGATTCTGCTCTGTTTGCACCTTCAGACCAACTCCTCATGACCAGCTCTGGGGATGGAAAGTACATGGTATCCTTGACAGACATCCAATCCTGTGCATGGATACGTTAATAAAAAAAATCCTGCATCATAAATGTGCTGAGACCCTCCTCATGTTTTTATCATCTTTGCGGTCTCAAAGTATTCCTCACAGCTTAATTCCCACCCAGCTTTCCACTGGCCCTGAAATTCATTGATATTAATTGTTGCACACTTCATTCAACCTGCCAGCCTGAAAAAGATTTTAGAGTCTGATTCCCTTTCTTTCTCTTAAATCATCCTCTACCCCAAATGTTACAATATTGAACAAAATTCTGCTGGTACTTGTTATGAAAAAACCAAATGCCTTTTGAAAAATCTGAAGTACAGGCGCTTCAAAACAATCTAATTTTTCTCAACCTCACACATATAACCATCTATTTACATACATGTCCCTACCCAAGTGCATTTTGATTGCCCCGATTGTTCTGCCACACCCCCCACCAATGCATTCCAGCCACATACCATTTTCTATGTAAAAAAAATTACCTTGGACTTCTCCCCAAAACTCCTCCACTCATCCAAAACAGATATCACTGGGATTTGCTATTGTCATTCCAGGAAAGAGTGCTGGCTTTCCACCCTATTTTAGCCCCTCATAATCTTATTTTCCTCGATTAAGTCTCCTCTCATTTATATTGCTCCAAAGGAAAAAGCCCAAGCTCCGTCAAATGACATGTTCTCCAATCCACACTTCACCCACCCCCCCCACCCCCACCCTCACCAAAGCATCTACATCCTTCCTGTAATAAATTTAATCCCATACTCCACATGTGATATTACCAGTTTTATAGAGCTGAAAAATTACCTCATGCCTCTGGAAGTCAAAACCCGATTAATTAAGGCACATTCTTTCTTAAGCTCAACATGCTCCAGCTCATTAGCCTATTGCACACCGGCCCCGTATTCACCAAGGTCCTTCTCACAAATGAACACTGAAGCAACACATTAATTTAGGACCACCCTACCTCCTTATGTGAATTCTCCTGCCATTGCCAGTGCCTTCTTGCAGAAACCTTTTTCTTGCAGGGCTGATGTCACGTGCAACACTTTCTCAGCCTTTGTTTGCCGAAGCTTCAACCCACTCTTACGCTGGCCACTTGCACAGAAATTGGTCCACTTGAGCGATTAATTAGCCAAATCCTGACTAAGCACCTACCTTCACTGGAGTTTTAAAATACTCCTGCCCTTGCGTCAAGTCTCGCAATTGCTAGTTAACTTCTCAAATCATTCAGTTAGACAAGTCAAATATCATTTCATTTTTGTTACACCACATTACTTCCACTGAACTTGTTCAATGATTTGCAAGTGTTACAATTGCTAGTCAGGTAGACACTATTCATATTTTATCAATTTTAGAAAATGAGAAATGACTGCAGTGTATTTGTCAGCTGTTAGTCCCCAAACTTTCTCAGTTACTTTTTAATAGTAATTACTTTAAGTTTCTCATAATTAAGTCTTTGTTTTCCCATTCCTTCTGCTACACATATTAACAACCCTATCAATACAAATATTTAAAAATTATTCAGCAATTTGTTTATTCTCCTTCATAATTTCTCTTCCTCGTCCCTCAAAAGAGCATGTTTATTTTCCTAAACACTATTGATGTGGATGCTCAATTTTATATTTTTACAAAATTTAGTTGTCTTCTTCCACAAAACATTCCATGGAATTTAGAAAAATAAGGGAAAAATTGATCAATGCTATTAATGGAAACTCAACAAGTATTTGGAAGGAAAGCATTTAGGGAAATCTTACATCCGGATACAAAAGTTAAGACCTTATGTGTACGCAGAGTTCTGATAGAATGAGATCAACATAAACTACCATCTCAGTTCCTCTCCCCATAGATGCTGCTTGACCCACTGAGTTTTTTTTTATTGTTTTTCAGACAAGAGGCAATATATGAGACATAATTATGTAGAATGTTCTGGAAATTTCGAATATGCTTCTGCTGATGGATATGAATGCAAGGGGAAAGCGTTATTTTAAATTTAGTACTGAATGAATTTTAAGCAAAGATATTAAGAGATTTGGGGAAAAAGTAATTATGTCATCCCTAAAGACCTCTGGGTCACAGAAACTAGCTTCAGGGACTAAACAGTCTATTACTCTTATGTCAAGGCGAGGTGCTTGCAAAACACTCAGATCTCTTTTAGCACTATTTTTAACTAAATCTATCTTCATTTAGACAGACAGCATGTTAACATGCTCTTCTGATCCATGTGCCCTTGCCCTCCAAGGACACCAATTTACCTACAAACCCCATATATTTTTGAAGGCTGGGAGGAAGTCAGAGTACCCAGAGGAACCCACACAGCCACAGGGAGAATGTACACACTCCTTAAAGGCAGTGTCAAATTTGAACCAAGGTCACTGGTGTTGTAAGTCTTGCACTAACTGCTTGATAACTCTTATTGATTTTGTTTTTACACTTCCTTGTGTCGGACATGTATTGCCCCTCTTCCAATAAAGTGGATAGGCACTGTATGTTTTATGTACATGGGAAACTGCAGCAAGTAGAGGACAATAAACTTCATTCAAATAGGTCTCTCAAATGAAATAATGAGCAAAAACGAGATATTTGCATGAAGTAAATCCGCACACACACACATATAGTGTATACTGAGAATTTTCATGGCCTCAAATCAGTTAAAATTGCTAATTCTATAATGTATGTTAAATAGTACACGGGTGAAATTTCTTGAGACTAACATTCCCATCTGCATGGTATTTCCAAAAAAAGACAATCATATGCTTCATGGCATCCCATGTATTACAAAATATCAAAAAGAAATTTCTAAAAGAGAAATGTAAATCAAAGCTAGCAAATGAGCAAATATTACCCAACGGAAGTGCAGTGTCTTTGTACATGTCCTTGGGGTTCAAGCAATGGAAGAAGGAAAAAAAAATCATTAAAATTCATTCCTTATCATAACTGAGTGGTGGGTATGAGAAAAATACAGAAAATAGAAGAAAGCATCCTTAAAGAATGATCTCATTCAGACAAAGTTAATTAAAATGTGTAGCAAATTAACAGGGAGAGTGACAGAGACATCATATTATTCAAATTAAAGATCAATTAGATAAACTTACTTGCAAATATGTGATGGGAACGAAGCCACTTCCTATTCACCACATATGCAACCAGCACAATGGAGGTAAGGAGGCCCACCAATAAATGGAGAAAGAAACCTGAGATCAGAGCGCCCAGGTAAAACCTACATGAAAAAGCAAATTAAAATTAATACTGAACATTCTATACATATATATTAAACAGTGGACATTGGAAAAGACTTCAGTGCTCAGAATTACTGAATCTCCTTGCAATCCATCAAGATATAAACCAGTTCCTTCAAAATCGAAGGAGTGGCATCCCTGTGGGTTGCCTCTTGATTTTCCAGTTATGTGCCTCTTAATGTGCAGACATTGCAGCCACAGCCTTTCAGGAAAATTCATCCTCATTACCCCCAGGAATTAGAGACAGAAGCCTCATTGCTCTTTTGGCCTTCTCATATATCAAAAAGCCATTGCTGCAGTTTTAAACACTTCTGTTCATCTAAGAAATTCCAAAAATTGAAACAAATATATATATTTTTAAAAGTTTAATCTTAACAGAAGAGAGATATACCCACAGAGAAAGGCCCTTCAACCAACAAATCTGGAACAACCATTAACCACCCACTCACAATAATTCTGCAATTATTCTAATTATTATTCCTCTGTAGCATTCACACTATGTGAGCGTGGAGAAGAATGACGCACATCAAAGTCTTGGAAAGTGAGACTGGTTTTATTGCTCTGGCCATCACACTTATATGGGCCTGGGATTCCCCAGTATTCCCAATCATCCGACTGTGTGGAGGTTACTTGGGAAGAGAGCGAATGTCACTCCAGGTCCATGCAGTCGTCGCGTGTCAGCTATTTTGGGGGATGGTCCGTGTCTCTGTGCATGGACCTCCAACATTTGTGTCAGCTCCCCCCCAGTTTATACCACACAACAAAGTGTTAGGGACATTTTTGACAGTTCCCCCCAGATTATACCATTCAACGATAAATTATGCACATTTTTCTCAGCTCACCACAGATTATACCATTCAACAATAAGTTATGGACATTTTTGTCCGCTCCCCCCAGATTATACCATTCAAGAATAAGTGATGGACATTTTTGTCAGCTCCCCACAGATTATACCATTCAACAATAAGTGATGGACATTTTTGTCAGCTCCCCCCAGATTATACAATTCAACAATTAGTTTACGACACTTTTGTCAGTACCCCCCCAGAATATAGCATTCAACAATAAGTTAGGGACATTTTTGTCAGCTCGTCCAGATTCTACCATTCAACAATGTTTAGGACATTTTTGTCAGCTCCCCCCAGATTATACCATTCAACAATATGTTAGGGAAATTTTTATCAGCTCCCCACAGATTATACCATTCAACGAAAAGTTATGGATACTTTTGTCAGCGCCCCACAGATTATTCCATTCAACGACACGTTAGGGACACCCCCATATTATACCATGCAAGAATAAGCTTGGGACATATTTGTCGGCACCCTGCAGATTCTACCATTCAACAATAAATTACGAACATTTTTGTCAGCTCCCCCCAGAATATAACATTCAACGATAAGTTATGGACACTTTTGTCAGCACTCCACAAATTATACCATTCAACAATAAGATTTGGACATTTTTGTCAGCTCCCCCCAGATTATACCGTTCAAGAATAAGTTATGGACATTTTGTCAGCTCCCCCCAGATTATACCATTCAACAATAAGTTAGGGACATTTTTGTCAGCTCCCCCAGATTCTACCATTCAACAATGTTTGGGACAGTTTTGTCAGCACCCCCCAGATTCTACCATTCAAAAATAAATTATGGACATATTTGTCAGCTCCCCCCAGATTATACCATTCAACAAAACGTTAGGGACATTTTTGTTTAGCTCACCCCAGATTCTCCCATTCAACAATAAGTTAGGGACATTTTTGTCAGCTCCCCCCAGATTCTCCCATTCAACAATAAGTGATGGACATTTTTGTCAGATCCCCCTAGATTATACCATTCAACAATAACTAAGGGACATTTTTATCAGCTCCTCCCAGATTATACCATTCAACAATAAGTTAGGGACATTTTTGTCAGATCTCCCCAGATTATACCATTCAACAATAACTAAGGGACATTTGTATCAGCTCCTCCCAGATTATACCATTCAACAATACATTAGGGACATTTTTGTCAGCTCCTCCCAGATTATACCATTCAACAATACGTTGGGGACATTTTTGTCAGCTCCCCCCAGATTCTCCCATTCAACAATAAGTTAGGGACATTTTTGTCAGCTCCCCCCAGATTCTCCCATTCAACAATAAGTTAGGGACATTTTTGTCAGCTCCCCCCAGATTCTCCCATTCAACAATAAGTTAGGGACATTTTTGTCAGCTCCCCCCAGATTCTCCCATTCAACAATAAGTTAGGGACATTTTTGTCAGTTCCCCCAGATTCTCCCATTCAACAATAAGTTAGGGACATTTTTGTCAGCTCCCCCCAGATTCTCCCATTCAACAATAAGTTAGGGACATTTTTGTCAGCTCCCCCCAGATTCTCCCATTCAACAATAAGTTAGGGACATTTTTGTCAGTTCCCCCAGATTCTCCCATTCAACAATACGCTGGGGACATTTTTCAGCAGCAAATTTACCAGTCGTGGGAGGAAATCGAAGGTCTCGAGCAAACCCCTCCTGTCACTTGGAGAAAGTGCATCGTCCAGACACTAAAAAATATCCCATATTATTACCTGGTGTCGTTCTGCAACTCAATATTTCCAAACTTGAGTGTCGTATTCAGCTTGCTTCAACTGAATGTTGCTGATCTATAGAATGTTAACACAGAGCACCTCCAAAACAGGCCTTTCAGCCCATTTAGTTTTCACAGGTGGTAGAAACAGAACACAACGGAACTACAATGGAATTAAACAAGGCAACATTTCCACAGCAAAATTCTAGAACGGATTCTCTATCATGGCTATTTTTTTAAATGTCAGATTACGATCCATTTGAAATACTTTACATAATGTCAGAGTTGTGTGATAACGACACTCAGCAGTGAGGGGGACAGAATGATCTGAGACTGAAATCTGAAGACTGAAAGGAGAAAAACAAAAGCACAACTGAACTCTCAAAATGAACAAGACGCTTCATACATCAAATGGGTAAAGTGTTTCACAAAAACGTGTTCTACCAAAGAAAGTCCTTTTGCGTCCTTCAGAAGAAGCTCAGGCAAAGCAGCAAGTGAAAAGGGATGAAATTGGGTAAATATGGGGAATATAGAGATTACAAAAGGTGTAGTTTTAAGGCTTTTGAAGAATATAAAGGTGGATAAGTCTCCGGGACCAGACAGGATCTTCCCCAGGACATTGAGAGAAGTGAAGGAGGAAATAACAGAGGCTCTGGCGGTAATTTTTCAAATGTCATTAGATATGGGGATAGTGCCGGAGGATTGGCGCATTGCGCATGTGGTTCCATTATTTAAAAAGGGTTCAAGGAGGAAGCCTGGCAACTATCGGCCTGTAAGTTTGACGTCTGTGGTAGGTAAATTAATGGAGAAAATTCTTAGAGATAGTACTTATAAACATCTGGATAGACAGGGTCTGATCAGGAGCACTCAACATGGATTTGTGGGAGGAAGGTCATGTTTGACCAATCTGATTGAATTTTTTGAAGAGGTGACTAGGAATGTGGATGAGGGTAGCGCAGTGGATGTTGTCTATATGGACTTCAGTAAGGCCTTCGATAAGGTACCACATGGAAGGTTAGTTAGGAAGGTGCAGTCTTTAGGTATAAATTTTAAGATAGTCAAATGGATTGAACATTGGCTGAAAGGGAGAGGCCAGAGAGTGGTAGTGGATAATTGTCTGTCAGGTTGGAGGCCGGTGACCAGTGGTGTGCCTCAAGGATCTGTATTGGGCCCATTGTTGTTCGTTATATACATTAATGATCTAGATGATGGGGTGGTGAATTGGATTAGTAAATATGCAGACGATACTAAGATTGGTGGAATAGTGGATAATGAAGAAGGTTTTCAAGGATTGCAGAGGGATTTGGGCTGCTTAGAAAAGTGGGCTGAAAAATGGCAGATGGAATTTAATGCTGATAAGTGTGAGGAGCTTCATTTTGGTAAGAAGAATCAGAATAGGACATATGTGGTAAATGGGAGAGCATTGAGGAATACAGAAGAGCAGAAAGATTTAGGAGTAACGGTACATCGTTCTCTGAAGGTAGAAACTCACGTGAATCTTTGGCTTGGCTTCGCGGACGAAGATTTATGGAGGGGGTAAAAAGTCCACGTCCGATGCGGGACAGGCAGACACGATTGCAGCGGTTGCAAGGGAAAATTGGTTGGTTGGGGTTGGGTGTTGGGTTTTTCCTCCTTTGCCTTTTGTCAGTGAGGTGGGCTCTGAGGTCTTCTTCAAAGGAGGTTGCTGCCCGCCAAACTGTGAGGCGCCAAGATGCACGGTTTGAGGCGTTATCAGCCCACTGGCGGTGGTCAATGTGGCAGGCACCAAGAGATTTCTTTAGGCAGTCCTTGTACCTTTTCTTTGGTGCACCTCTGTCACGGTGGCCAGTGGAGAGCTCGCCATATAACACGATCTTGGGAAGGCGATGGTCCTCCATTCTGGAGACGTGACCCATCCAGCGCAGCTGGATCTTCAGCAGCGTGGACTCAATGCTGTCGACCTCTGCCATCTCGAGTACTTCGACGTTAGGGGTGTAAGCGCTCCAATGGATGTTGAGGATGGAGCGGAGACAACGCTGGTGGAAGCGTTCTAGGAGCCGTAGGTGGTGCCGGTAGAGGACCCATGATTCGGAGCCGAACAGGAGTGTGGGTATGACAACGGCTCTGTATACGCTTATCTTTGTGAGGTTTTTCAGTTGGTTGTTTTTCCAGACTCTTTTGTGTAGTCTTCCAAAGGCGCTATTTGCCTTGGCGAGTCTGTTGTCTATCTCATTGTCGATCCTTGCATCTGATGAAATGGTGCAGCCGAGATAGGTAAACTGGTTGACCGTTTTGAGTTTTGTGTGCCCGATGGAGATGTGGGGGGGCTGGTAGTCATGGTGGGGAGCTGGCTGATGGAGGACCTCAGTTTTCTTCAGGCTGACTTCCAGGCCAAACATTTTGGCAGTTTCCGCAAAGCAGGACGTCAAGCGCTGAAGAGCTGGCTCTGAATGGGCAACTAAAGCGGCATCATCTGCAAAGAGTAGTTCACGGACAAGTTTCTCTTGTGTCTTGGTGTGAGCTTGCAGGCGCCTCAGATTGAAGAGACTGCCATCCGTGCGGTACCGGATGTAAACAGCGTCTTCATTTTTGGGGTCTTTCATGGCTTGGTTCAGCATCATGCTGAAGAAGATTGAAAAGAGGGTTGGTGCGAGAATAGGGTGGTGAAGAAGGCTTTTAGTATGCTGGCCTTTATCAATCATTGCATGGAATATAGGAGTTGGGAGGTGATGTTGAGATTGTATAAGACGTTGGTGCGGCCTAATTTGGAGTTCTGTGTGCAGTTCTGGTCGCCTAATTATAGGAAGGATATAAACAGAGTGGAGAGAGTGCAGAGAAGGTTTACCAGAATGTTGCCTGGGTTTAAGCATCTGGAGTATGGGGAGAGATTGGACAGATTGGGTCTTTATTCTTTGGAGCGTAGAAGTTTGAGAGGGGATTTGATAGAAGTATTTAAGATTATGAAAGGGATAGACAGAATGGATGTGGATAGACTATTTCCGTTAAGAGGAGGAAAGTTTAAAACAAGAGGACATGAGTTAAGAATTAAGGGGCAGAGGTTTAGAGGTAACATGAGGGGGAACTTCTTTACTCAGAGAGTGGTAGCTGTGTGGAATGATCTTCCGGGAGAAATAGTGGCGGCGGAGTCAATTGTATTATTTAAGAAAAGGTTGGACAGGTATATGGATGAGAAGAAGATGGAGGGTTATGGGCATTGTGCAGGGAGGTGGGACTAGAAAGGGGTGTTTGGTTCGGTGCGGACTAGAAGGGCCTAATGGCCTGTTTCCGTGCTGTAATTGTTATGTTATGTTATATATGTTATGTTAAGAAAAAAAGCTAAAGAGGGTCTCACACAGATGTGCTTACACACCTTGCTGAGAACTTGAGAATACTCTCGGTTTAAACAGCTGGTGTGGCTGATACAGGCAGTTGCCAATTTACTTGCGTGTCATTCCTGTGAACTGTCCATAAATTAATTTGTCTGCTAGTCTGAAATATCCAATTAACATTTCTGTTCATCAGATTTACTCCCTAATATGATCTATAAGTAAATAGAATAGAAACACATTGAAACATTTTATTCTGACTATCTTGAAAATGCTTCACATTTTTCGGAGAATTTGCATGAAGTTGGATATTGCATAAAGTCAGGTTATTCATAACTTGAGGTGGTGCTGTCATATAGTTGGGCTATAACAGTTTGGAATGTCTTCAAAATGAAATAAAATGCATATAACTTGGGGAAACAGTCATGAAGAAGTGATCTGGGAACCAGAGCAAAGGCTGATAGGCAGGGAGTCAAGTTAATCAGTGAAACCAAGTCGACAAGCATGACTATTATAAAATAAATTGGCTTCTTGTAAAACAAACAGCTCAGATCTCAAAATCAAAAGGGAAATCATTCTCACTCTATTATTCAAATGATTTCAAAATGTCTGATGTCTAGCGAAGTTTACACTTTGATTCAGCAGTAAATTTCCTTCTACATAACATTTTTGTGCATCTTAAAAATAATGGTTTACAAGTCTTATAGATAAAAATACATTTATTTGGTTTTGAACGTTCTTGGAACAATTTTCTGAAGAGTGAGGGAGTCCAGCAATGCAAGACAAGTTTAAATCATCTGGGCCTTCCTGTATGAACATCTTAGCAGATATACCAATTTCATGTCAGATGTAGCAAGTTAATACATCATAACCATTCCATCATTAGCACCCATGAATAGCAGGTTTGTGACTTGTATTTGCAGTTATGGTCAGGTTGAAGACTTTTTTTAAACACGCAAACTTGCTTTGGGTTCGGACTGGCTCAGGTTACGTTGAGATTTAATTTAATGAAATTGAAAGTCAATTTGACCACTGCCCCCAAATCAGGATCACCTGAATATACCATATGTATTTCATTTTTTGTTGCAGATCAATAAAAAAAAAAGAGCTCTGTGTGTGTTCTTTTTAAGAACAAACATGCAAAAATCAAACTTACTTGCGATTTTGATGCCCGACACAATTGTTGAGCCATATAGAATGGCAATTAAATTCATCAACACATTTGTTGCATCGGCTGCAGTGCACAGACTTCGATCCACTGTGAATGCAAAATGATATATGGAAATTACCTCCTCACATACTTCACAAAAAAGAGAAATATTGCCCGCAAAGTGTGCATGTAATATTGTTATAATAGCAACAAATCAATTACCCCTTGTCAGCATCTTTAATGCAGTGAAAGCAACTTACAACAAAATGAGAACATGCTTAAACAAAATCTGAACTACACATGATATCCAGACAAATGAACAGAAAGTCAACATTTTAAGGAGTGCCTTTAAAAGCACATATTTTGAGTTATACACGTGGAGCCACTCAAACTGAAGTATTGACAATGGAGTATCACAAATTAACTTTCACTTTCTTCCCTGCTTCCCTCCCTCCAATTTCCTTTGTCCACCAACAAACAAGCACACACGCATCCTTCCACTGACACGGGGAACAAAATCTGCAAAACTAATGAATTATAAATAACTGGAAGTCATAACATAATTGCAGGAAAACAGAAAAGGCTAAATGATGTCTGGAGATTCCCGATTTTGTTTTGGCCAAAAATACGTGGTAATGACTTTTACACAATTATATACGGCATCCTCTACTTCCTCAGGAGTTTGTGGAGGAGCGAGTGGAGTTGTTCAAGTGAACCGGTACGGACTTGAAGGGCTGACATGGCCTGTTTCCGTGCTGTAAACGGTTATAAACTCCACCCCCCCTCCCCCCAATACATGAAAAATTATCAGATTTATAAAGGGTACAATATTTTATTTTATTTAACTCTTTGGATCCTTAAAAGTCAGTCGCCACATTTGTTTTATTGCCATTTGTTGGATTGGATACTTGAAGTATTTCACTCTGTCCCCCTGCTGACTCCTTCAAACAATAATTACTACAAAAGGGTAAAATAATTGCAGCTGTTGGATGCCAACACTGATGATATTCACTGCCAACTGTTGAAACATCCAGGAGATCAGTTTAAAAATTCTCTGTTAAATCTGCACTGTTATTCTTGCGACAAGGCTAAGATGAGCTCCTGACAACTAAAAACTAACCACTAAAGAAATGGGCTCATGCTCCAACATTCAAAACATCCTGCATTGCATATATTCCCCAGCTAAGCAATAAAAGTATTATTCGGCCTGGCACTTACACTTCCACATCACAAATAAAGCAGTACCGATCTCCAATAACTTGGGTTTTTCTTGCTTTGCTCCACACTGGCAGTACTCCTTTATTCTTGATATGTACATTTTCGTGGCTTGCATCGATGGAAATTGCCAAAAAATACAAAAGGATGTGGCCGTAGAGTAGAAGAGCAGTGAACTATCAAAACTGTTAAGGTTAAATGGATAATTAAATGGATAACAACGTAATAGATGTTATCGATACTACAAGATTATTGTCAAACTTTACACATCACTTCTGAATCTTTGACACTAAAAAGGTCATTGAAAAAACAATTTTAAAGCTCATGGGATCAAATACAGTAGTTTTCTTCTCTTTGGCTTGGCTTCGCGGACGAAGATTTATGGAGGGGGTAAAAAGTCCACGTCAGCTGCAGGCTCGTTTGTGGCTGACAAGTCCGATGCGGGACAGGCAGACACGATTGCAGCGGTTGCAGGGGAAAATTGGTTGGTTGGGGTTGGGTGTTGGGTTTTTCCTCCTTTGCCTTTTGTCAGTGAGGTGGGCTCTGCGGTCTTCTTCAAAGAAGGTTGCTGCCCGCCAAACTGTGAGGGGCCAAGATGCACGGTTTGAGGCGTTATCAGCCCACTGGCGGTGGTCAATGTGGCAGGCACCAAGAGATTTCTTTAGGCAGTCCTTGTACCTTTTCTTTGGTGCACCTCTGTCACGGTGGCCAGTGGAGAGCTCGCCATATAACACGATCTTGGGAAGGCGATGGTCCTCCATTCTGGAGACGTGACCCATCCAGCGCAGCTGGATCTTCAGCAGCGTGGACTCGATGCTGTCGACCTCTGCCATCTCGAGTACTTCGACGTTAGGGATGTAAGCGCTCCAATGGATGTTGAGGATGGAGCGGAGACAACGCTGGTGGAAGCATTCTAGGAGCCGTAGGTGGTGCCGGTAGAGGACCCATGATTCGGAGCCGAACAGGAGTGTGGGTATGACAACGGCTCTGTATACGCTTATCTTTGTGAGGTTTTTCAGTTGGTTGTTTTTCCAGACTCTTTTGTGTAGTCTTCCAAAGGCGCTATTTGCCTTGGCGAGTCTGTTGTCTATCTCATTGTCGATCCTTGCATCTGATGAAATGGTGCAGCCGAGATAGGTAAACTGGTTGACCGTTTTGAGTTTTGTGTGCCCGATGGAGATGTGGGGGGGCTGGTAATCATGGTGGGGAGCTGGCTGATGGAGGACCTCAGTTTTCTTCAGGCTGACTTCCAGGCCAAACATTTTGGCAGTTTCCGCAAAGCAGGACGTCAAGCGCTGACACACATTAAAACATAAATTACACTAATCAGTCATGTCAGCATCAATCACATTTCAATATTTTGCATTATTGCTGGAAAGTTAGACAAATTATCACACCCAATCACCAAAAAAAAATAAACTATGTTTAATTCACACAAGATGATGTGTCAAATGATGCTCCCCTTATTGCTTTGGTTGTTCATGTTACTAGTTCAGTTTTATATGCCCTCTATGGTGAAAGCAAAGTAACCACCTGAGTAAGTTTATGCATATAAGTGGTAAAGTTACTATATGCATATTTACACAATACTCAGGAGGCCCCTTCATCTACATTTGGACGGGCAAACTAAACAAGCTGCAGGACAAATTTATAGACAGTCTGGAAACAGGTAGGTGGAGAAATCCATGAGGGATTTTTTTTTAATCTAGTATGGTGGAATGAGAAATTGTTCTTGGATTTAACTCTTGTTAAATTTTCATCAAATTTTCTGATTTAGATCATGACCCACAATTTAGGTCCCAAAGCAAAGTCCCATCTTTGGCATTTCATCGCTTCACCCAACCAAATTCCTCCTCTATTTAAATACATTTTCTTTTGGTGTTTATTGAAATTATTCCATTCATGAACTTATTTTGGTGCAAGAGGCAACGTCATCAACATGAAATACTGAACTGAAACATCCGAGGCTACAGATTAATTCATTTCCTGAAATCTCCACTCCAATAGTCTTCAGACTATTTTAAGAAGGATACAGTATTGTAAATAGCTATCCCCCAAGATGGAAGAAGGGGGATCAGTATTGCATATAAAATAAACCCATAATACAAATAGACCACCCCAGAGATCAGTTGGCACGGGTGGGGTGGCCATTTCCAGCCATTGGCTTTGTAAGTCTGGTTGTTGGAGAATTGATCCGCTGGTGTAATTAGTTTTTTCCGAAACACGTTCATCTGGAATGAATTAGGAAAGCGTTAAAAGTTAATATTTTGAAACAGCCATGAAGTTTCTGACTATTCGAAAAAAATTTCATTCGTCTCCTCCAATGACAATTGGCTTCACCTTTGGAACTTGTGACCAAAGTGTAGAAGCTTTTCCCCATGGAAAGAGCATCTTGCGCCGCCCCCGCGCCGCCCCCCGCGCCGCCCCCCACCACCTCGGGGCCCTGGTCCCGGCCACGACACTCACGTTACTGAACAATCCCGCCCTGAGGGGAGAACGGGATGAAGCAGAAGCAAATGGAGAAACTTGTGCCGGTTTCTTATCGAAACGACTCGCCTCCCGATTCGTTCAAGGCAAATGCAGTCAACGGCCTTGCTGACACCCCCCAGCACATTGGTCGCCATGGTGACCGCCACTTGTTCCCCCACTGCGTCACAAAGGACCCTGGATGACGCCACGTACCACTCGCTGCGCCTGCGCGTCTGTCAGCTGCCAGGCATGTAGCAGGTGTGGGAAAGGGCAGGTTGACCGGGAGCAGGGAAAACACGCTTCATCCTCTTTCCCCTCACCCCCCTCCTCTCCTCACCCTCCCCTCACCCCCCTCCTCTCCTCACCCCTCACCTTCCCCCTCTCCTCACCCTCCTCCATCCTTCCCTTCTCCCCTTCATCCTTCCCCCTCTTCTCCTCAACCCTCCATCCCCTCCACCATCCTTCCCCCTCCTCTCATCACCTCCTCCCCTCCATCCTTCCCCTCCTCTCCTCCCCCCTGCTCCTCCACCTCTTCCCCCTCACCCTACCCCTTCCCCCTCACCTGTTCCCCTTACCTTCCTCCCCTTTCCCTCCTGCTCTGCTTCCCTCCTCTTCTCCTTCCCTTCCCCTCTTCCCTTTCCCTTCCTCCCCTTCTCTTCCTTCCCTCTCCTCGTCTCCCCTCTTTCCAGCTCCACCTCTCCCCCTCCCCATCACCCTCCTCCCCCTCCCCGCCTTCCCCTCTCCCATCGTCCTCCCCAACCCTCCTTCTCACCTCTCTCCCCACTCCTTCCGGTTCCTCTCCTTTTTTCACCTCTCCCTCTTTTTCCCTCCCCCTCTCCTTCTCTCCCTCCCTATCACCCCAACCCTTTGGTTTCCAAGTCGTTTGAAGGAACAGCTCTTTCTTACCTTTGCACCATCTCTTAAAAACGCAGTGCTGCTCCTATCACATTTCAATGCACATCTCCAGAACTTTGATGCAAATAGGAACATTGTTAGATTTTCATATGAAAAAATTAGTGGCTGTACTCTCCACTTTAAATTTGTCCTGGTCCTCTCCATTATTCAACCCCTGTAACACAACCACAATCCGTGAATCTAATTCAATTTCACATCCCACCCGTGGTAGTTGTTCGTTCTCCTGGTCTGATGAGGAGATGTAAATAAAGTTGAATGTTGCTCAACCATAAGGAAATGCACACTCTCTGATTCATGACTGAAGGGTGTTGTTGAGGAAACCACTCAATGGATTTGGGCCAGGAATATGGCCCTGGAGAACCCCTGTCCAGAAACTCCTTCGTGCATCCTTTTGATGCCCACTGTGTTCAATTCAACAGGATACCTTGAGACTGCACACCATTAAATACTGCCTTGCATTTTAGTTGGGGGCGGGGGGTCCTCTCTCACCTCACTGCTGGAATTCTGCTGTTTGAAACATATTTGCAGCAAAATTGAGAGATCCTGGCAAAGCCAAACAAGTGAAACTTTTGCCCAATATCTAGTCATTTCCCTCTCTCCCACTGGTAATTGAGCCAGAGCTGGCCTGGTAATAAATGAGCAGCTGTCTCCAACATCGCACTATGTCTCTTAAATGACCTCTTCGAACACAAATCTACAAGGCTTCGAGTCAAACAGGATTGTTATTTTATACTAATGTTAATAAATGAGTGGTTGTTCTCTGGACTTTAATGTTTCTTTGGTTCTCTCCGAACCCCATCAAAAAAAGGTTTTGGCCACGTGAGCCAGTCACCATCCTGAATCTAATCGAAGTAAACTGTTAACTATTGGGTATAAGCCCACCCTCTGCTGGACCTCTTGACACCCACATCATGATGTCACCCTTCCATTTATATATAACTATGTCAGTAGCCAGGTTAGTCTAATAGAAGTTAAGGATGAGAAAGCATCATGTCTCTGAGTTGTCATTGTGTGAGTGCATACACAACAGTGGCGACGAGGAACCATTTAAGCCCCAGACCTCTAGTTATGGCAGAAAGGGAACAATTCGTTGGAAAGGAGACAAGGACCAGGAGAAACAGTAAGTACCTGGCATCGTTGTGCAAACTGGTGGAGCACTGTCATTTCGAGCAGTTTCTGAATCAGGCACTGAGACACAAATTAGTGATGGGGCTGGCAAGTCGCCAAGCAAGGCAAAAATTATTAGGAATGGATGACATGACAGATAGCATACAGGGCTGCCTGCAGCTCTGAAATGGCAGATAAAAACTTGGATGTGGGTTAACCAGACTTACTGGCTGGGAGGTCTTCCTGCCAACAATGCTTCCATTGTAGGAAATACAACCACCGAACAGAAAGCTGTTTCTTCAAACATTCTAAATGCAACCATTGCATATCAAAGCTAAATGTCTGCTTCTAAAGGGCAGGTGGCCTGCAAATAAACAGGCAGCTCAAGTCAAAACAATTGCAGAAAGAGAGGGTGGCAACCTAGCAGCCCAATGGCTGACCTTCAAACTCCTGAAATTTCAACTCCTGAGATATTACACATTCGGGGAATAAATGAAGGAAACACAGAAATCTTTATACAGCTAAAAGTAAATGGACACCACCTGAAGATGGAGTTAGACATAGGGGCAGAGGTGTACCTAATGCCGTTACATGTAAAGGAATGCTTGCTACCACACCTCCAAGTAAAAACAACGGAAATAACTCTAAGATCTGTTACAGAAGACAGAATCAAAGTGTTTGGAAAAAGTACGGTCCAAGTACAATACAAACAGCAGCAACCTAAAACACTCTCTCTACATCATAGATACCCAGAGACCAGCACTCTTTGGAAGAAACTGGCTATGACACATATCCCTAGACTGGCTAGAAATCAATGTAAACCACGTGGACACCACCAAGCCAGAATGTAACCAAATCCTCAACAACCATGCAATGGTTTTCCAACAAGAAATGGGGAAAACCAAAGGTGTTCAAGCTAAACTGCAATTAAAAGATAATGCAGGACCAAAATTCTTCAAAGCCAGAACACTCCCATTTGCTATGAAAGTAAAAATTGAGGCTGAATTAAACAGACTAAAACGTGAAGGCATATTTGAGCCAATACAATACAGCAATCAGGCAGCACCCATCGTACCCGTATGAAAAACAAACGGTGAAATTCGCATTTGCGGCGATTACAAAATCACCACCGATCCATCCCTCAAAATACCCAAACTCCCAATGCCCAAGGCAGAAGAATTGTTCCAAGTACTAAACGGAGGGCCAAAATTCACAAAACTAGATTTGTGACAAGCATATCAACAATAGACAAAATAAAATAAAATAAAATAGACAAAATAAAATCAAGAGAACATCAATAAAATCAATACCCATCTGGGACTATTCACCTGTACACACCTGCCTTATGGAATTTTAACAGCACCTGTGATTTTTCAAGCAACAATAGACAAATTACTACATGGACTCTCAGTTGGGTGTTATCTCTATAAGTCATCATCATGGGCCGAAACGACAGTGATCACTTTGAAAAGGTTTTAACCAGACTACAACAGGCCAATACGAAAGGACCAATGTGTCTTCATGCGCCCCTCAGTTAACATACCTTGGGTTTACAATCGACAACGAGGGGCTGCGAATGAATCCAGCAGGAATAGAAGCCTTTCGCAAGACCCCATACTCAACCAACAAATCGGAATTACAGTTCTTCCTAGGACTTGTTAATCACTACCGAAAGTGTTAGTGGGTGTGGCTTGCGATCGTGTGATTGATACAGCTCTCAAACATCTGAAGTTTATGTTAAGCAAGTTTGGCCATCCCCTGGTCTAATAGGAGTAAAGAATGAGAAAGCATCACGTCTCCGAGTCTTAACTGTGTGAGTGCATACACAGCACTGACCACCCAATTTCAGCTGCTGTCCCCTGCTGACTGGCATTAACAATACTGCTCGCACCCAACTGCCCCTCACAGAGGGACCATTCACAAACCTACACTCGTCCCTCGCCCCCATCTCATCAGATTCAAGGATTCGGAAGTTGGATTTAAATGTTCAACGTTCACCACGGTAATGGGCCATTTGCTCCCACAAGCCTGTGTCACCCAATTAACCTCCAACCCCCATACATTTTGGAAGGTGGGAGGAAACCAGAGTTCACGGGGAAAACCCACGTAAACACGGTGAGAATTAACCTCCAACCCCCATATATTTTGGAAGGTGGGAGGAAACCAGTGTTCACGGGGAAAACCCACGTAAACACGGTGAGAATTAACCTCCAACCCCCATACATTTTGGAAGGTGGGAGGAAACCAGTGTTCATGGGGAAAACCCACGTAAACACGGTGAGAATTAACCTCCAACCCCCATACATTTTGGAAGGTGGGAGGAAACCAGTGTTCACGGGTAAAACCCACGTAAACACGGTGAGAATTAACCTCCATCCCCCATACATTTTGGAAGGTGGGAGGAAACCAGTGTTTGGGGAAAACCCACGTAAACACGGTGAGAATTAACCTCCAACCCCCATACATTTTGGAAGGTGGGAGGAAACCAGAGTTCACGGGGAAAACCCACATAAACACAGTGAGAATTAACCTCCAACCCCCAATCATTTTGGAAGGTGGGAGGAAACCAGAGTTCACGGGGAAAACCCACGTAAACATGGTGAGAATGGACAAACTCCTTACAGACAGCACAGGATTTGAAGCCGGTCCGGATCACTAGCATCGCAGCGCTGACTGTGATGCTAACCAAGTCCATTCTTTCCTCTGAGTCTGATCGTTGTTTTAAGTAATTCCAATTCCCATACCTGCCCTTTCAACACCCACCAACGACATCCGCTACGTCTGTAAAAGTGCTGTTCTACTTTTCCCTTCTCAACACTTTATTTTCTCCCTCAGCACCTCTGCTGTGTGCCAGGCCTTCTCCTGGTCTATGTGTTACTTATCCAGGCTTCCTGCAGGTGATAACAAGATGATCATCATTGATCGTCACATATATATAACGTATATATACGTACATCTCTTCTGACTTAAATTCTTGATGCAGCCAAACATCTATAATTGAATAGTCCAGTAGGGAAATGTAAAGTAGTTGGTGGCAGTAAATAAAAGTTCAGAAGAGTCTTTTTGTGGATCTGGAGCAGTTTATTGTCCATGGTCAAAATAGGTTGGTACAATGTCGTTGCTAATGGGCCTTTCACGTGGTCTAATGTTCAGTCAAACAAAACACAAATTATTGGGGAAATTCTGCAGATCACGCAACACCTGTTGGGCGTAAAGTGGCACCAACGTTTCGGACCTGAGCCCTTCGTGGAGGTGTGAGCAAAAATCAGACAGGCCTGCTGAGTTTCTCCATCACTTGCGTGCATTGCCCTCAACAGCAGCATCTGCAGACCTCCCAGTTTAACAGCCGGTAGAAACAAGCCTGTTCCTGCACCCAGAGATACTGGAGTTCCGTCTTCTATAGCTTTTCCCGAAGGTAGCAGCAAGAACAGGTTGTGGACAGAGTCATGGGCATTCTTTATCATGTTGGTTCTCCGTTCGGACATCAAAAGAGAAATGTCTTCATCACAGAATTACCAATGCCGAAGCAGCCAATTTCATTCTTCTCCCAGTCAAATCAGACTCTTCACAATCTTTATGTCATATTTCATCCTCCAGGAGAGAAGGCGGGGACGGGGTTCTGAACTTTAAGATCAGGCATGATCTCGTTGAATGGCGGAGCAGGCTCGAAGGGTCGAATGACCTACTCCTGCTCCTATCTTCTATGTTTCTATGTTTAGGTGCTCTCTTTTCAGCAAGAGTGTCGTTTTCTCCTCTTCATTTCACTGTCCGACTTCGCTGCAGTCGTGTTCTTTTTTCTGCCGCGTCTTTCAGCCATTGCTCTCGGTATCTGTAGCCTTGACTCCTCCATTGGGGACAGAGAACCTCTCCCTGCTTTTCAGGGACCAGTTCAGCCTGAACTTCGTTTTTCGGCTCCCACCACTTCATTTTCATCACTTCAAAAGGTTCTTCTGTTTAAACATTGTCATTCTGGTTGATAAATCCCTTCGTTCCTCTGCTTTTCTAATGTAAAATATCTTTTCCCCTACATGACGCCTGTTTCTCACCATCCCGAAATGAACATTTGGCGCTGTCATGATAATGAATATGTATGAGATGTACCGGAAGTCACGTGGTATGAGAGGGAGATAAGAACACAAGCAGGAGAACAAAGGAAACGGGAAAATAAAAAGCCACTGAGAAGTTTACCTGATAAAACTTGTGTTTAATGTTTTATTAACTTTAAATTTTGGGCCACAAATGTGACAGGCGCCAGCAAAACGCAACTCTCAGCTGTCACAGGGTGAGGGGCTCATTGCCATTGCTCATTGCCTGGACCTTGGAAGGGAGAAATGTTGAATCGGACAAGTGATCTGACGAGTTTCTTGCCAATACCCTCAGTTCATTGTTCGCAGAGTTGCGGAGATAATGGCTTCATCCTCCTGCTGGGCATCTCCCGTGGAGCCGCAGTGAACAACTCGAGAGGAATGGAGAAATCATCTGGTTCCATTCCGAGTTCCACGCACTCGCAGAGCAGCCCTGTGCCTTTTTACAGAATTAAGACTGTTGCAGGACAGAAGCACCGTCGAGCTGTGGCAAAGACCAGGAGGGCGATTCCGGACGGCGAAGTCAACTGGGAGAAGCAGGCAGACAGAATGAGAGGGAGATGCTGCAACTCCTAATAACTGAAAAGAAGTCAATGGAGAGGCGAAGAATAAGACGTCCGGCAGTGTCTTTGGAGAGCCGGCTTTCGAAACGAGTGTTGCCTTCCCTCCAGCAGCTCGCGGCGGAGGGCAACGAGCCCCCGCCTCCCAGTGCGCAATGTGCAGGAGAGAGGAGGGGCGATTCTCAGAGGAGAGGGGAAGAGTCATGGGGTGGATAGTGTTGGTTTCGCATCGAACAGCCTGTGGCTGGTATCGTGAATGGGACGAGACTTGAAATCGAGTGGGTTGTGCCACAGACAGGTCGTGGAATGTGGTGGTGGGGGGGCTAGAGGAGGGTGGGGGCTGTAGCCGGAGAGCAGGGCAGTTGTGGGGCTGGAGGACAGGACGTTGTCGGGGTGGAGGGCAATGGTGAGCGGAATCTTTGTCAGGGCTTAAGGCGAGGCTGATGGTGCGAGAAGGGGGAGGTTTTGACTGAAATGCCCAGATTGGTGTTAAAAAAAGCTCGGTGAAGGTCGGCTTCCGTGTCTCTCTGTGATGCTGAATGATTGTGCAATAAAAGGTATATTTACAACACATTTCATCATTTAGTCCACTATTTGCTTGAATAAAATTGTCCCTTATTCTTCCAAATGGCAAAAAAATCCAGACACAAACTCTCTCGCCTCTCTTAACAAGTCCAGTCCGTTTACCTCAGGAATGAGCTGATGGGTCTGTCTCCAATAGAACCACCAGCACAAGGGTCTTGAATGTTATATACTAACAGGATCTTAGGCAAGGGTTTAAAAAAATGCCGCTTTGCTCAAAAATCAGCATCCAACATGTTCTCACACCTCTGTTCTCAAATCTCTGTTGAGATTTTTAAAAATTGCAGATAGGTTTTGCCTCTTCCAATCCCAAGATGTTTCCTCCTGTGTGTTTTCGTTTGGCCTTTTCATAGCCCATGATGCCAGCTAGGTTGTGAGAAGGAGATCCCCAAACTGGCGGGAAGGTAGAAGATCATTTGGCCACCTTCCCAGCTTTTTAACTTGAATCTGCGGCTCATCTTGCCACATTTATCCAATCTCCCTGTGAGATTAACAACATTTTCCCCAACCCTATGATCACCGACCATCTCCAACTCTCCAATGGAGCCAGGCTTGCTCATTACAGCCAGGAAGCCCACCATCACTTTGAGCATGACCGAGTGAGAACCTGGCGCTGGCCGCATTGCTCTGCCTTGTTGATGCTTGTCAGGGCATCGACCAGAACATTCATGTCAGTCGGGCCACATGGCGGAAAGAGGCTTTCTCTTCAATTGTTCACCTCACCGACAAACCCTCTGGAAAGACTAGTTTGCTTGGGCACATGGGTTCCGGTTGACCCCGCTCAAATATTTTATTCTTCTGCTTTTTGAACAAAAATCGTGGTATGTGTTTTCCTAAGTTCTCCTTGTCTACTATCTGCAGACATTTCCCCATGGTGACACTCCCACTAATCAACACAGCTCACAGTGACACTCCCACCATTCCACCCAGATACACAGCACTAACATGCCCATGACCCACTGTGACACTCCCACCAATCCACACAGATACATGATGTTAGCACATCCGCAGACCACACAGACACTCCCACCAACTCACGTAGATATATGGCGTTAACACGCCCACAGCCCACGGTGACTCTCACAACAATCCACGCAGATACACGACTTTAACGCACCAACAGGCCACAGTGGCACTCCCAGCAATCCACGCAGATACACGGCATTAAAACGTCCACAGCCACGATCACACTCCCTCCAATCCATGCACATACAGGGCATTAAAATGGCCACACCCCATGATGACACTCCCACCAACCCACGCAGACACACAGCATTAATATGCCCACAGCCCACAGTGATAATCCCACTAACCCATGCAGATCCACAGCTTTAACATTCACACAAGCCCATGGTGAGACTCCCAACAATCCATGCAGATATATGGCGCTAACACTCCCACGTTGACATTTCAACAATCCACGGCATTAACACGCCCACAGCCCACAGTGACACGCTGTGGTGAATCTCTGCTTAACTGTCTGTCTTCCCTTCGGTTAGCCTTGCTGTACTAACATTCGCTGTGCATTATCTCTCCCCTTAAAGACACTCCCCTCAGGTATAACTGTGTCTTTCATTATAGTACCATAAGTTTCTGCTAATAAAAGCCATGAATATTGTTTGACTGCATCGTCTTTGTCTACTTCATCAACTTCATCAAAAGATATTAGCAGAAATGGATGCAGCACTCAAGCCAGAACGGCTTGAGAAATTTTCTTTTCCAATCTTTTTATTATTATTATAATTTATAAACACATACAGTTCAAAGAGATATGAAAAATACATAGTAAATAATGAATTAATACAGAGATATTAAAAAATAATATTGCAGAATAAAAATATATCATAAAAAAAATTTTAGATCAGTTTGGAGTATGAACTATCTCTAAAAAAATGATATAATTAATAAAAATATATAAAAAAGAGAGAGAAAAAAACCCCAAAAAGGAAGAAAAAATAAATCTGAATTAAAAACTTTTTAAAAAACCTACCGATATAGCTAAATCACGCCGATTACTCCGATCTCATCTAACAGCCCAATTATCATATATAATCATAAAAAGAAAACAGAGCCAGATCAACTCACCACAAATGAAAATATTGAATAAATGGTCGCCAGGTTAACTCAAATTTAGAAGGGGATTCATAGACAGAGTTTCTAATTTTCTCTAAATTTAAACATAGTATAGTTTGGGTAAACCATTGGAAAACAGTGGGAGGATTAACCTCTTTCCAATTCAATAGTATAGATCTTCTAGCCATTAGTGTAAGAAAAGCAATCATACGATCCGCAGGAAGAGATAAATAAGTCAAATCTATCATAGGTAATCCAAAAATTGCAGTAATGGGATGTGGTTGTAAATCAATATTCAAAACGGTAGATATAATGGAAAAAATAGTCCATGATGCCAGCTAGGTTGTGAGAAGGAGATCCCCAAACTGACGGGAAGGTAGAAGATCATTTGGCCACCTTCCCTTTCAACCACTGGATTGCTTGTTTCAATTACTATATGGCTTGAAACAATGTGGTCGATGAGGCGATACAGTGGAGCCACCTGCATTCCCTGCTGGGTGAGGTCCCTTTTGCCATTATGCAAGGAGCTACCACTCTGGCTATAGCCCGGGAATGTCTGACTGTTTACTATGCGGCACCACGGAACGTGGTGCTTGCTCGATACCAGTTGCTGACTAGGTGCCAGAACCCTGGGGAAAGTGATGCTGTCTATGCTCTGGCCCTCGACTCACTGGCAAACAAATGTGATGTCAGGGCAGTCAATGTGCAATAACGCCGCAATGTCTTGAAGCTGGATGCCTTTGTCAACGGAATCGACTGCAGTTAATCCAACAGAGGCTGCTGGAGATGGAGCCCTTAACCTACCATCGGGCAGTCACTCTAGCCAAAACACTGAGAAGTGCTATACTTCTGTGCAGACAGAAGTGCCCGGCTCGATTTGCTACCTACAGCTATTGTGGAAAACTCAGCCACTTCGCTAAAGCGTATAGATCAAAAAGTACTCCCACTGATAAGAAGAAGAAGAGAAGCGTCAAGAAAATTAATCCTGGGGCTGCGGGAATGGAAGACAACTGTGAAAAGGAGGAATCTTCAGATGAGCCGACTGAATCGGCTTCAAGTAACGGTGAAGTGAGATCAACACAAAGTTCCCCTGTGATAGCTTAATTGACTGTAAAGCTTGGGGGATATTACGGACTGCAATGGTCGACTATGAAGGGTGAGGTGAATGGTGAGACTCTCGATTGCCTAATAGACTTGGGCAGTACTGACAGCTACATCCATGAGAAAGTCGCCAAAGCCTTAAATTCGCAGAGATATCGATGGCTTGTAGTGAACTTACAAAAACTGTATGGGACAAGTGTAAAGTTACTTTAAATTTGCAGGAACAATGCCTGGCTGATGTGTGGCTCTTTATTATGCCAGAGCTCTGTGGCCCTGTGTTACTGGGGTTAGATATTCAATCTCAGATGAACAATGTAATGTTAAATTTCAGTGGGCCACTACCCAACACTTATCCCCCGTGCTAGTTACTGCGGTCTGTCCACATTAAAGTTCAAAGCTCCCTCCCTTTTCAGTGATTTATCCCGAGTGTCGGCCGATTGTCACTAAGAGCCGTTCTTACAGCAAAGAGGATCGTGAGTTTATCAAAGCTGAGACCAAGAGATTGCTTAAAGAGAGAGTAATTGAACCCAGTAAGAGTCCATGCCGAGCCAAGGTGGTAGTTGTAAAAAATCACACTAAGAAACGACTGGCTATTGACTACAGCCAGACAATCAACCGTTACACTAACCTAAATGCCTACCCCTGCCACGCATCAATGAAATGATTAATCAGATAGCGCAATACAAAGTGTCCTCCACTATCGACCTCAAAAAAGCTTTCACCAAATCCCCATTACAAAAAGGAACTACCCTATACGGTCTTTGAGGCTGATGGGGGGTTATACCAGTTTAAAAGGGTACCTTTTGGAGTCACTAATGGTGTGTCAGTGTTTCAGAGGGAAATGGATAAGATTGTTAGGACATATGAGTTACAGGGTACATTTCCCTATCTGGATAATGTCACTATCTGTGAGAAAACACAGACTGAACACAACAACAACTTAAAGAAATTTTTAGCTACAGCTAAAGAACTTAACCTTATATTTAACGAGGGCAAATGTGTTTTCAACGTGACAGAGCTGCCCATTCTGGGGTGCATTGTCTGCAAGGGTGACATTTGCCCTGATTCAGAAAGAATGGCTCCGCTTAAGAAGTTACCACCCCCAGACTCAGCAAAAGCCCTTAAAAGGTGTATGGGATTCTTTTCCTACTACTGCAAATGGGTTCGGGACTACACCACAAAAGCACGCCCTCTGCTTGACACTAAATCTTTTCCTCTCTCTCCAATGGCCTTGAAGGCCTTTGAGAGAATTAAAGCTGATACTGCCAAAGCTGCACTCATGTCCATTGACGAGGATGTCCCATTCCAAGTGGAAACTGATGCCACAGATTGTGCCTTGGCAGGAACCCTTAATCAAAAGGGCAGACCTCTGGCATTCTTCTCCCGCACGTTACACGGACCTGAACTTAAACATCCTGCCATTGAAAAAGAAGCACAGGCTATTATTGAAGCTGTTTGCTACTGGAGACACTTTGTAGCTGGCAGAAAATTTACTCTTGTCACTGATCAGAAATCTGAAGCCTACATGTTCAGTACTAAACATAAAAGTAAAATCAAGAACGATAAGATGGCACGCTGGCGAATAGAACTCACAACTTATAATTATGAGATCCAGTACAGACCGGGGCAGGTTAAATGATTCCTCTGACACATTGTCACGAGCTGCTGCCGGTGCTCAGCTGGAGGAGCTAAAAGAGATCCATAGCAGACTGTGCTACCAAGAAGTCATGAGATTTTCCACTACATGAGGGCTAGTAACCTTCATTGCTCTCTGGAAGAAGACAAACAACTGACTAAAAGCTGTCCTGTTTGCTCAGAATGCAAACCGCAATACTTCAAAGCTCCAGAGGCCACACTCATCAAGGCAACCCTATCTTTTGAGAGGATTAGCTGAGATTTTAAAGGGCTGTTACCTACCAACAACAAAAATATATATTTCCTTACATTAATCGATGAATATTCAAGGTTTCCCTTTGTGATACCCTGCCCTAATGTCTCTTCAGCGTCTGTCATTAAGACACTTGACAGAATTTTCAGTGTTTTTGGTATTCCCAGCTACATTCATACAGACAGACGCTCAGCATTCATGAACGCTAAGTTGCGCCAAGCCCTGCTATGAAAGGGGATTGCCACCAGCCACACCACTAGCTACAACCCACAGGGCAATGGGCAGGTCGAAAGGGCTAGCGCTACTGTCTGGAAGACTGTTAAACTTGTGTTAAAGACACATGGATACCCTGTTACCCGGTGGCAGGAGGTGCTGCCTGAGGTGCTACATTCTATTTGGTCTTTATTATATACTGCAACAAATCAAACACCTCATGAACATATGTTTGCTTTTCCTAGAAAATCAGGACCTCTGATGGACTGGCCAGCCTGTTTATCTGAGCCTGGGACCGTGCTGCTGAAGACCCACGCTCAGGCGCGTAAAAACAGACCCTCTGGTCCAACCAGTTCAGTTACTGTATACTAACCCCAACTATACCCATGTTAAATTCCCAGATGGGAGCACTGACGTTGTACTTCTAAGAGATCTGGCGCCACCTGATTCGCCCCTTCCTTGCACCCCTACTCAGAGTGAGCCTGAGAGATTGGACTCACCCAGCCCCCCCAGCCTGTGACCCCTAGTAAGCGTTCAGATGGCCATGCTGAGGCTCCACTGTGTCACGCTGGCGATTCTGGAATGGGTCCAGAAGTCCGACTTTCCCATACTACAGACTCGAGACCTATAACAGTTCCCAAGGATGCAAAGCGTACAAGGCCTGCACCTGTACCTCTCAGAAAATCAACTAGAATTCGCAGACAACCTGAGAGGCTGCAGTATTTATAAAACATCTCATTATATTTTGATTGCTTTGCTAGTTACTGGCGTATTTTGGCTGTCAGAGAATTCTCAATGCCCAATATGGTATCCATGTATTGTTTGCTTAGGTTTTACCTAGCAGCTGTCCTTTTGATTTTAACCCTTCTTCGGCTGGGGGGAGACTGTGGTGAATCTCAGCAAAGCTGTCTGTCTTCCCTTCGGCTAGCCTTCCGCCTCATGGACTCGTCCCCTGAAACCTTCTGGGATCAGCTGAAGACTGCCATACTGCAATCCACTGAAGAGGTACTGGGCTTCTCCTCCAGGAAAAACAAGGACTGGTTCGAAGAAAACAACCAGGAAATCCAGGAGCTGCTGGCAAAGAAGTGAGGTGCCCACCAGGCTCACCTTGCAAAGCCGTCCTGGCCAGTGAAGAAACACTGGCATGCAGCCATCTTCAGCGCAAACTCCGGGAGATCCAAAATGAGTTGTGGACTAGCCTCGCCAAACGAACCCAGCTCAGCGCGGACATTGGCGACTTCAGGGGTTTGTACGAGGCTGTGTACGGCCCCTCACCCGAAGTCCAAAGCCCGCTGCGCAGCTCAGATGGCGAAGTCCTCCTCAGCGACAAGATCTCCATCCCCAACCGATGGTCAGAACACTTCCAATCTCTTTTCAGTGCCAACCGCTCAGTCCAAGAATCCGCCCTGCTCCAGCTCCCTCAACAGCCCTTAAGGCTAGAGCTGGATGAGGTCCTCACCCGGGAAGAGACATATAAGGCAATTGAACAACTGAAAAGTGGCAAAGCAGCAGGTATGGATGGATCCCCCCAGAGGTCTGGAAGGCTGGCGGCAAAACTCTGCATGCCAAACTGCATGAGTTTTTCATGCTCTGCTGTGACCAAGGAAAGCTGCCTCAGGACCTTCGTGATGCCATCATCATCACCCTGTACAAAAACAAAGGCGAGAAATCAGACTGCTCAAACTACAGGGGAATCACGCTGCTCTCCATTGCAAGCAAAATCTTCGCTAGGATTCTCCCAAATAGAATAATACCTAATGTCGCCGAAAATGTTCTCCCAGAATCACAGTGTGGCTTTCGCGCAAACAGAGGAACTACTGACATGGTCTTTGCCCTCAGACAGCACCAAGAAAAGTGCAGAGAACAAAACAAAGGACTCTACATCACCTTTGTTGACCTCACCAAAGCCTTCGACACCGTGAGTAGGAAAGGGCTTTGGCAAATACTAGACCGCCTCAGATGCCCCCCAAAGTTCCTCAACATGGTTATCCAACTGCACGAAAACCAACAAGGTCGGGTCAGATACAGCAATGAGCTCTCTGAACCCTTCTCCATTAACAATGGCGTGAAGCAAGGCTGCGTTCTCGCACCAACCCTCCTTTCAATCTTCTTCAGCATGATGCTGAAACAAGCCATGAAAGACCTCAACAATGAAGACGCTGTTTACATCCGGTACCGCACGGATGGCAGTCTCTTCAATCTGAGGCGCCTGCAAGCTCACACCAAGACACAAGAGCAACTTGTCTGTGAACTATTCTTTGCAAACGATGCCGCTTTAGTTGTCCATTCAGAGCCAGCTCTTCAGCGCTTGATGTCCTGTTTTGTGGAAACTGCCAAAATGTTTGGCCTGGAAGTCAGCCTGAAGAAAACTGAGGTCCTCCATCAGCCAGCTCCCCACCATAACTACCAGCCTCCCCACATCTCCATCGGGCAGACAAAACTCAAAACGGTCAACCAGTTTACCTATCCCGGCTGCACCATTTCATCGCATGCAAGGATCGACAACGAGATAGACAACAGACTCGCCAAGGCAAATAGCACCTTTGGAAGATTACACAAAAGAGTTTGGAAAAACAACCAACTGAAAAACCTCACAAAGATTAGCGTATACAGAGCAGTTGTCATACCCACACTCCTGTTCGGCTCTGAATCATGGGTCCTCTACCGGCATCACCTACGGCTCCTAGAACGCTTCCAGCAGCGTTGTCTCCGCTCCATCCTCAACATTCATTGGAGCGACTTCATCTCCAACATCGAAGTACTCAAGATGGCAGAGGCCGACAGCATCGAATCCACGCTGCTGAAGATCAAACTGCGCTGGGTAGGTCACATCTCCAGAATGAAGGTCATCGCCTTCCCAAGATCGTGTTATATGGCGAGCTCTCCACTGGCCACCGAGACAGAGGTGCACCAAAGAAGAGGTACAAGGACTGCCTAAAGAAATCTCTTGATGCCTGCCACATTGACCACTGCCAGTGGGCTGATATCGCCTCAAACTGTGCATCTTGGCGCCTCACAGTTCGGCGGGTAGCAACCTCTTTTGAAGAAGACCACAGAGCCCACCTCACCGTCAAAAGACAAAGGAGGAAAAACCCAACACCCAACCCCAACCAACCAATTTTCCCTTGCAACCGCTGCAACCATGTCTGCCTGTCCCGCATCTGACTTGTCAGCCACAAACGAGCCTGCAGCTGACGTGGACTTTACTCCTCCATAAATCTTCGTCCACGAAGCCAAGCCAAAAAGAAGAAAGACACTCCCCTTGGATATAACTGTGTATGCACCCATTGTCTTTCATTATTGTACCATAGGTTTCTGCTAATAAAAGCCATCAATATTGTTTGACTACATCGTCTTCGTCTACTTCATCAACTGGCACTTCACACACCCACCAACCCATGCAGATACACGGCATTAACTCACCCACAGCTACACAGATTCTCCCACCAATCCATGAAGATACACAGCATTAATATACCTACAGCTCAGGGTGACATTCCACCACCCCAGCATTATCACACCCACAGACCACACAGACCCTCCTCCTCCCCTTCCACCTCCCTCCTCTCTTCCCCTCTCCCCTCCTCCTCACCTAATCCCTCTCCTCCTTCCCTCCCCTCCTCCTTCTTCTCCCTTTTCTTCTCCCCTCCTCCCACCTCACCCTCCTCCTCCTCCCATAATCCCTCTCCTGCTTCCCTCCCCTCCTCCTCCTTTCCCCACTTCTCCTCCCCTCCTCTCCTCCCCTTCCTTCTCCTCCCCCTCCCCTCCCCATCTCTCTCCCCTTCTCCATCTCTCTCCCCTCCCTTCTCCCTCTCCCCATCATTCTCCCTCTCCCTCACCCCCTCCTCCTCCTTCTCACCCCTTCCCCTTGTCCTCCCCTTCCCCTTTTCCCCTCCTCCTTCTTCCACCCTCCTTCTCCCTCCCCCTCCTCCCCCTCCCCTTCCCTCCTTCTGCCCTCCTTCCCCCTTCCACCCTTCCTCCTCCTCACTTCCCTCCCCTCCTCCGCCCTCCTCCTTCTTCCCCTCCCTTTCTCCTCCTCCCTTCCCCTTCCCCTCTTCACCTTTCCTCTCTACCTCCCCTCCTCCTGCCGCCTCCTTCTTCCCCTCTTCTTCCTCTCCACCTCCCCTTCCCCTCCTACTCCTCCCTATCTCCCCTCCTCCCATCTCCCCTCCTCCCACTCTCCCCTCCCCATCACTCCCCCTCTCCTCTCCCCTACCCCATCCTTCTCCCCTCCCCCTCCCCATCTCTTTCCCTCTCCCTCACCCCCTCTTCCTCCTCCTCACTGTTATGACCAAAGGACCCTAAAACCCAACAGCAATAGACATTCGTCAAGACAAGTGGTTTTTAAAACAATAGTTATTTTTAATCAACTTCAAACATGAAAATGGAATCAAACTTTAACTTAACTCTATACTTAACTAATCCAAATTCTTAGCACGTGTATGCAATGTGTGTGCAAATTCAAAAAAAGTTCTCCGATACACTGTTCAATCTCACTTCTCCTTCTTCCAAGTTCTCTGACTGCAGGCAATTCTTATACTGTGCTCAGAATTTAACATGTATAAAGTTCACCAGGCTTTGCTGCTTGAAAGGTAAATGTTTACCATTCAGGAAGATTCTTGTAGAAATATTTGTTGTTCCAGGATTTCCACAACTGAGTCACCTCAAGGTCTCATTGATGAAACTTGCCCCATTAGGGTTTTCCAAATGGTAACCTCTTCTTCTAGGCCACCTCAAAGCTCCACTCTGTTCCCCTTATTCCATGAGAAACATCAGTCTGATAGCACTTCCAGCCATCCACTGCTTTGGAACTTTTCATCAGTTCTTCCTGGATTGCACTGCTCAGTGTCCCACACACACTGACTGAGAGAGTTGTTGCCTCTCTCTTTCTCTCTCTAACTGAAACTCAAGAAACAAGCATGTGACTTGCAAAACCCCCACCTTCTCCAGCAAACAACAGGAGTTCTTCCTTCTGGTTAAGTATAAACCAAACCAAGGAGTGACCCTTCTGTGAGCACTTTGCAGAAAGAGTTATAGACAGCCTGATTCCAGCTAGACAATGGTCAAGCATTAGCACCTACTGGTGAAATAACAGAGATCCTGCAATGTGAATTCTTCAGTCTTTCAAATAAGATCTGTTTTAAAAATATGTGTATATGTTTAACCTACTCTAAATCTTACAAATTCCCCAAAATATTATAATCATTACATTACCCCCTCCAACTCTTCACCCCCCTTCACCCCCTCATCCTCTCCCCTCTCACCCTCCCCATCCTCCCTCCCCTACTCCCCATCCTCCCTCCCCTACTCCCCTTCCCCTGCCCCATCCCCCTTTTCCTTCTCCTTCACTCTCCTTTCCTCCCCATCATTTCCCTCCCACTCTCTTTCCCACACCCTCACACTCCCCTTCCCACACCCTCCCAGTACCCTTCCCCCTCCTCCCATTCACTCTCCCCCTCCACATTCCCCTCCCTCTCCCCTCCACATTCCCCTTCCACTCCTCCTCCTCAATCCTCCTCGCCTCCCTCCCCCTCCCCTTCCTCCCCTCCTCCTCTTCCCTTCCCTCCCCCTCCCTCCCCCTCACTCTCCCTCTCACCCATCCTTCCCTTCTTCTCCTGTTCCCCCAGCTCCCTGCCCCTCCATTTTCCTCTCCGTTCCCTCCTCCCTCCTCCCCACCTCCTCCTCCTCCCATCCCCTTTCTCCCTCCACAACTCCCCTCATTCCCCTCCTCCCCACCCGCAACTTCTTCTCCCATTCCCTCTCCTCCCACTCCCCTTTCCCTCCTCTGCCTCCCCTCAGTTCTGTCCCTCAGTGTGAGAGTCTGCCTCATTTCTGTCCCTCGGAGTAAGACTGTCCTTCGTAGTGAAACTCTCCCTCAGCTCCGTCCCTCGGAGTGCAATAGTGACGGCTCCTACCCAGGGTGTCAGACATCCCTAAGTACTTTCTCAGCCTTGTCCCAAGGAACATAAGTACATACAACCTACTATAGCTACAGACATAGGCCATTCAGCCCATCGAGTCTGCCCCCATTCAATGATGAGCTGATCTCATTTTCTCATTGAACCTGCTCCCATAACTTTCGATGCCCTGGCTAATCAAGAACCTATCCATCTCTCCCTTTAATGCACCCATCGACTTGGCATCCACAATTGCCTATTGCAACTAATTCCACAGTTTCTCTGCCGTCGGGCTGCAGAAATTCCTTTGCCTCTCCATTTTTCGTGATGTCATTCACTCGTGAAGTTGTGCCCACTTGTCCTTGTCTCTCTCACGACGGGAAACAACCTTTCCGCATCTACTCTGTCCATGCTGTTCAACATTCAAAACATTCAGTCAGATTCTTCCTCATTCTCCGAAATTCCAAGTCCAGGCCAAGAGCCGTCAAGTTCTTCCTATGAAAACCCTTTCATTCCCAGAATCATCTTTGGCTCCTTGTTCCATCTCTAATGTCAGCACATCATTTCTTAAATAGGAGCCTAAAACTGCTCACAAGTTTCTTATGCTGTGTCTGGCTGCTGCCAGTTGGACACGTTTCCCAAGTCCAATGCTATCCATAGTCCTTTGCATGCTCCCCATTCCACTCTGCCTCAATCAGTCAATGTGGTTGATGGCTGTTCCAGTCTAGAGTTAATAAAAGCCAATCAGTTTCAGAACTTCGGACTTTGGTGATTATTGATGGGGTATCAGTGACGTCCTCACCAGTGCCTTAAAAAGCCGCCATATCACATCCTTGCTCTTATTTTCCTATCCTCTTGAATGAATGCCAGCATTGCATTTGCAAGGTGTCTGACACGAGGACTCCCAGGTTCCTTTCAGACTTTCTTCACTTAGAAAATAGTTTGCACACTTTCTGCCACTCTATTTCATTTGCCACTTCTCTGCCCATTCTCCCCATCTGTCCAAGACCTTCTACAGCCTCCGTGTTTCCTCTACACTACCTGCTCCTCCATCTACCTTTGTATCATCTTCAAACTTGGCCACAAAGCCATTCATTCCACAATTTCCATCATTAAAGTGCACCAGAAAAAGAATTGGAACTAACTCTGGTCCTTGAGGAACACCACCAACAACTGGCAGCCAATCAGAATACGATCCTGTGTTCCTCCTTCCTGCCAATCAGCAAATGCTTTACCCAGACTAGTATGTTTTCTGCCATACCTTGTTCAGTAGCCTCGTGCGGAACCTTGTCAAAAGCCTTCTGAAAATCCAAATCCACGCATCCACAGCCTTTCCCTTATCCAGCTGGCTTGTGTCTTCCTCAATGAAATCCAATAGGTTTGTCAAGCAAGATTTTCCCTTCAGTAAACCCTGCTGGCTTTGGCCTATCCCGCCACATGCCTCCAAGTATTGAGTAACCTCATCCTTTACGTCGATTCCAACATCTTCCCAACTGCCAGTCTGGAATTTCCTTCTTAAACATGAATGATTTTCGGGACCCTTCCAGGATCTATTGATTCCTGAAAAATCATTATCCATGCACCCACAATCTCTACTGCTACTTCTTTCAGAACCTGGTCCTAGAGACTTATCCTCTCTTATACCACTCAGTGTATCAAGCAACTTCTCCCTTGAAATAGTGACTGCGCTCACTTCCCTTCGCTGATATCCTTCGACCTCTGGCACATTTAGTTGCTCTGCCATCATTTGTCTCCCATCAAGATTCCTCTAGGATCATTTTTTCATGGTCTGATATCTATTCTCATCTCTCTTTGACCATTTATATTCTTGAAGAAGCTTTTTGTATCCTCTTTGATATTATTTCCCAGCCTTACTTTCATACTTCTGCATTTCCCTCCTTGAGAGTATTTTTATTACCTTCTATAAGTTTTTCAAAACTTCCTAATCCTCGATCTTCCCTCTAATTTAGCTGCCTTGTACTTTTGCTCTTATGTTGGCTTTGACTTCCCTTGTGATCATTTTCCATTCAGAGATTTCCTCTTTTCTGGCCTGTATTTATCCTGCACCTTCCCCATTTCTTGCAGAAACTCCACCCATTGCTGCTCTGGCATCCTCCCTACTAATGGCCCCTTCCAATCCAGTTTAGCCAGTTCCTCTCTCATGCCACTGGAATTCCCTTTACTCCACTGAAGTACCGACACCTCTGACTTTAGCTTCTCTTATTAAATCTCAATCATTTTGCGATCACTACCTCTTTCATGGTTACTTTCCACTAAGCTCTGTAATCATCTCTGGTGCATTACACACACCCAATCTAGTCCCCTCCTGGATTCCTCAATGAGCTGCTCTCAAAATCCATCCCACAGGCATTCTGTAAATTCTCTCAGCCTGGTTTTCCCAGTCTACTTACTTCTTGAAATCCCCCGTGACTGCCGTAACATTGCCCTTCTGACACAGCTTGTTTTTAATCTGTTGCTACTGTTTGAAGGTCTGTATTTTACAGCCTGCAGTGTTGTTTTACCCTTGTCAATCCACAATGATTCCATATCTTCTGATCCTATGTTGTGCTCACAATTTTGTGGTGAACCACTGTTATGCTGTGACTGGCTGCTGCCGGCTGGACACGTCTCCCAAAACCAATCCTATCCATAGCTCTTTGCATGCTCCCCATTCCACTCTGCATCGATCAGTCAATGAGGTTGATGGCTGTTCCAGTCTAGAGTTAATAAAAGCCTATCAGTTTCATGCCACCCCCTCTACTCACCTGACTATCCTTTCGATACATTGTGTATCCTTGGAAATTCACCTCCCATTGACATGACTCCTTCAGCCATGACTCCGTGATGGCCACAACATCCTACCTGCCAATCTATGGCTGCACCACAGGGTCATCCATGTTATTCCTTCTGTCGGGGCTTTAGAATACTAACCCATGCATCTGCCTTTGTTTTGATTCTGTGTCCCTGTTGCAATATAAGTCATCCCCTTGGCAGCAATTTTGCTCTGTCTGCCCGTCCTTCCACACAAACTCCCTCCCAGCCATTTCCACTTGTGCACCAACCACATCTTTATTTGGGTTCCCACCCCCCTGCAAATTTAGTTCGAACTTCCCCCTCCTCTCTCCTCTCTCAACAGGTTTAGCAAACTTTCCTGCCACTATATTCATTCCCCTCCAGTTCAAGTGCAACCCGCCCCACTTGGACAGGTCACCCCTCCCAGAAAAGGATCCAATGATCCAAGAACTTGAAACTCTGTCCCCTGCACCATCTCTTCAGCCACTCATTTGTTTGCTCCTGTTCTGTCCTTCTCCAGCTTGTGGCACTGGGAATAATCCACCTTGGAGGCCCTAATTTGAACCTCCCTACATTTACATTGCATTACCCCACTCTGGCCCATATCATCGGTACCAACATGTACCACATTTGCTTACCCTCCCCTTTAAGAGTATTCTGCTCCAGCTCAGAGACATCGTTGACACGAGCACCTGGGAGACATCTCTTTTGCAGATACTGAAGTTGAAATAAAAGATGTTGGAATGAGAGGCAATTTTTACTGATAGTCCTAGAGGATGGATCAAGGCACAGCAGGTGGCAAAACCCAAGGATCTTCCACTTTGATTTAAAACTTTAGAGAAGTGAATGTTGTTGCTGAGGGGATTGGGGTGTTGGAGTGTGTGTGGAATGTTCTATATAAGTGGTGCTGAGGAATGTCCCCTGTATTTGGGCCAACAGTGTGAATAAAAAGGAGAGCTAACATGAGCGGTGGGCACCTGTGGCCAAGTGCCAAGCAGCTGGTCTGCATTTTACCAGGTCTTCAACTCATTGCCCTTTTTCATTCACAGGATCCAGTTGTAAATTAATTTAAAAACAGGTCAATTGCACTCCAACCTTCACACTCAGTGAGACTTTGATTGAATTCATGTTTAATCTAACACGCAGAGAATTCCTAATGTGCTGCCCAACAAGAATTCCAAGTGCCAGCTGAATCTGATTTAATCTGTTCTTTTCAAAGCGTGCCTGGGCACTCTTTCCAGCATCCTATGTCTTGCAATGTGGAGCTAGAACCAGCCAAAAAAACTGCAGAGCAACAAATGCAGATGGAATTTTATTGGTGAATAACAAAACCGGATTTTCCTGTAATTGGAACACACACAGAGATAGACAGGACAAGATGACGCTTCATTCACTGGGGAGCTGAGGGAAGAGGTTGCAGCCTGGGCCTGTGGCCTGCCATTGGAAAGGGCACCGTGAGGTATCACTCTCAAAAGCCAAGTGGTGAACATGGAGTTACCTGTGCTCTGGAAGGACAGCTAATTTTGTCATTCAGGACCATGGATTTGATAGAAATGCTGCAGATAGGTCACAGAAACTGAGAGGAAATTAAATAATAAGATATCAGGATTGATCTTCCTGAACAGGCCAAAAGCAATAATTATTCAGCGGATGACATCACCCAGACATGAAGCTTCATCTCACTCTGGCAGAATGCAACATCAGAATTGATTGAGAAATTATGATAAAATTATATTACAATATTTAAAATATACAACTGGAGAAACCCTTTCCACTGAAAGCTTTGATTGATTTTCCCATCGCTGTGGCCTCTCGGGGAAATCTTCACCCCTCACTCTCCTTCTGTGTGGTGACAGAGGGGTGCTGCTGGTTTTCTCGACAGTACTTCGCACTTTGTGGAGACACAACCACACTTGGTCACGTAGGTGTAGCTGAAACCGGTGGATGTACCACCTGGGCAAAGGAGGGTGATATTTCTCTTGCTGGTTTCTAACTCTTGACAGCAACTGCTGTTGTGTGAGATGACATTTGCTTTGGAAGGATACCTGCAACAGAACTGAAAGGAACAATTCTCAGGATACAGGGCTCGGAATCAATAATAATTAATCAATTAAATCATTTGCAACAGCTTCACAATGGGCTTTAATGCACAGATAAGATCAGCATGTGGCTCGTTTGTTTTTGAGTGACATAAAACAGAGAAATCTACAGCTCAGTATAGGCCCTTCGGCCCAGTGTTGTGCTGACCTAATAACCTACTCTAACAACTGCCTTGAATTCCCCACTGTATAGCCCTCTATTTTCCTGTTTCATGTACCTATCTGTTTTTTATAAGCACCTTCCTCCACCTCCACTGCCAGCAGCTCATTCCATGCACCCACCTCTCTCTCTCTGTGAAAAACTTGCCTCTTACTTCTTCCTCTACCTTAAAACGATGCCCCCTCATGTTAGCCATTTCATTCTCTGACCACACGATCAATCGCTCTCATCAGTTTGTTAACTCACACCTGACCTTGCACCCAATGTTTTTTCTTGTGCTTCCAGCATTCATTTGGAGTCAGTGTTGACCACACTGCTGTGTCAGACCCTGCATTGACCTGGCTCTGGAGCTTCTTGATGGAAACTATGACCTTGGCGAACACTCAGAAGATGGGTAGAAGATTGCACTGAGCTCAACTGTGGGTCATCAGCCAAATGAGCATTCATCTGACTGACCTGTACACAATAGCAAGACCACTGCTGATGGTAGCTGTTGTGTGATGTACACCAGCTCTGCGACTTACTGATCAGAGAGCAACTCACAGTGAAGTGAGCCCATTGATGGTGAATGCCTGACCAGGGCATCCTCAGGCACAGATGACCCATAAGGGATACCCATGGGCACATCCTGCCATACAAGGGCACCCACAGTTACAGATGACACCACAAGGGCACCCACGGGCACAATTAATCCTGCAAGGAGAACCTATCGGTCAGATAGCCTCACAAGGGCCCCACAGACACAGTTAACCCCAGGAGGAGCACCTGTGGGCACAAATGAGCCTACAGAAGCAAAGATGACCCTACAAACACGTATGATCCAATGGATGAACCTATCATGTCTGCTCCATAATTGGAACTGTTTCCAATCTGGATAGCTGATGCTGTAACATCCGGTTGCTAACCACTCTGCTGCCATGCCAACCCAAATGAGGTCTAGACAATGTATTTTTCCTCTCAATTCCATTACCTTGCCTTCTCGCTCTAACCTCAGACACTTCACTGATTAAGAAAACTGCTTTAAACCTACCCAGTGATGTCCTCCATAGCTGTCTGTGACAATGAATTCCAGATTCAACCCCCTCTGACTGAAGAAACCTCTCATCTCTGTTCTAAAGGGTCATCCTTTTATTCTGAGTCTGTGCACTCTGGACCCACATCAGGAAATAATGTTCTCCACATCTACTCTATCTCGACCTTTCAATATTTCATTGAGATCCCCCTTATCCTTCTAAACTCTGGCACTGAGGAAGAGTGAACCGTAGACCACCACAGCACAGAAACAAGCCCTTTGGCCCCATCTAGGCTGTGCCAAACAATTATTCTGCTTAGTCCCATTGACTTGCTCCTGGACCATTGTCCTCCATTCCCTCCCATCCATGTATCAACCAAAATGTTCCTTATTTTTTAAAATCAAGGCTACATTCACCTTCAGCTGGCAGCTTGTTCCACATTCACCACTCTCTGCATAAAAAGGTTCCCCAAATGTTTCCTTTAAACATCCCAACATTCACCCTTAACCCATATTCTCCAACACACAATGCTGGAGAAAGTCAGCAGGCCAAACAGTGTCCTTTATAGGGCAAAAGTTATATAATCAAACTTTGGGATTGAGCCCTTCATCAAGGTATAGAAAATTGTCAGCAGGCATCCGAGCTAAAGAGTAAGTGGGGGGGGGGTGGTGGAGAGCCGTGGTCACAAAGGCAGGTGGTGATAGGTGAAGAAGGGAGGGAGGGGCAGCAGTGATCAAGGTGAGGAGAGATGGCTGGGTAAAGGGAGGGAGGAGAACTGGAGAGAGAGCAGGTTGGCAAAAACCAGAAAAGTGATTGTTAATGACATCTAGCTGGAGAGTGCCCAGGCAGAAAGTCAGGTGTTGTTCCTCCAATTTGTGAGTGGTCCTGGTGGGATAGTACATAAGGCATGTGAGCGCAGGAGTGTGGCACAGATCTGAAAGGGTTGGGTACTGGGTCTCTGTTACCGTTGTGGACAGAGCGAAGGTGCTGAGTGAAGTGATCTACCAATCTGCGCCTAGTCGAGCTTTTTTTAAATAATGGAACAACAAGAGTTACCCTCCAATTCTCCAGCATCTCACCCGTGGCTAAGGATATGTTAACTATATCTGCCAGGGGCCCTGCAATGTCTACACTCTAATTGAGATTGATACTGCAGACATGTGATCTCCAGTTGTCATCGTGGTGACCCTGAAGTGCCCCCAACACAGATCAGAGCATTTCACTTACCACATTTGTAACCTGGGCAGCATTTGTTTTCATGCACTTGGACCTCTGGCTGAGATCTAGGTCTACAATCCACTCTCACAGAGGGGCAATGAGTGATGTTACATACTGAATGAGCAAAAGTTAACATTTGACATAGAACCCAACACCACAGATGCAGGCCCTTTGGCCTATCAGGTCAGTGCTAAACTATAACACTGCCGAGTCCCAATAGCCCATGGCCTTCCATACCTCTCCCATCCATGTACCTATCCAAATATTCCTTAGATATCACATCATGCCTGTATTCACCACTTCAGCTGGCAGCTCGTTCCACACTCCCACCATGCTGTGCATGAAGAAGCTCCCCCTAATATTCCTCTAATTGTTCCAAGAATAGTGTCCTATCCTGCTTAAGCTGTTACTCAGTTCCTCTTGTCCCAGCAACATCCTTGTCAACCTTCTCTTTCAAGGTTATTTAAACTGGAAGGTCTGCAGCTGCTGTGATTGCAGTGGAGTACACAAACGTGCTAGGGAAATTCAACAGGTCACTCAGCACCCACAGGAAGTAAACATTTCAGGTCCAGACATTCCCACCCACCTTTTTATTCAGGTCCCTGCCTGTTCTTCCGTATAACTGAAGAAAGACCCAAGCTGGAAATGTTGGTTACCCTTTACTTCTGTGCTTCCTTCGTGTATTGCGTAAAGTGTTGTTCCTCGAACTTGTTGGACCTCGGTTCATTGCCCTCTCTGATGAATGGACAATGGCCAACTTATTGGTGGCCTTGGGTCACTGCCCTCTCTGATGAATGGTCAATGGCTAACTTGTTGGTGGCCTCGGGTCACGGCCCTCTCTGATGAATGGTCAATGGCTAACTTGTTGGTGGCCTCGGTTCATGGCCCTCTCTGATGAATGGTCAATGGCCAAATTGGTGGCCTCTGGTCACGGCCCTCTCTGATGAATGGTCAATGGCCAAATTGTTGGTGGCCTCAAGCCATTGCCCTCTCTGATGAATGTCAATGGCCAACAGGTCATTGCCCTCTCTGATGAATGATCAATGGCCAACTTGTTGGTACCTTGGGTCATTGCCCTCTCTTTTTTTTTTAAACTTTATTTAAGATTTTATAACATGAATAACATATAGGATTACATTTAAAAAATTAAGAATAAAATAATAAAATTACAATACAGTATCAGTAATCTAAATGAATTATACCCTCCCCAATAATTATTACACATTAATAACCCAACTCAAATTAGTCCAACCCCCCCCTTCCCCCCCAAAATAAAGAGTGAAGAATTAATAAAGTTAATTATATATGTGAGAAAAAAAACCACTTACAAAAAAAAACATAACCAATTAAAATACTAACAAAAAGAAAAGTAATTAATACTAAGATATCAGAATTAAAAAACATATTTAAATCAAACTTAAATGCATATATTTAACAAATAGAGTTAAGATGAAACATATATTTAACTCAAACTTAATATAAAAAATTAGTAAAGTTAGTAACATTATCTATCAAAAATTCTTAAACAATAATCAATTCTTAAAAAAAATTGTAGCATGAAAAAAAGATGAAAAAAAAACTTTCTCTATAGAGATAAACCTTCACCAAATATCAACTAACTTCACATCTATCATCATATTAGTCACATAAACCACCATCTTAAAACAAAATTCAAACCTCATTAAGCATTGTACAATTCAATTTTAGTACTCTTCCACCATTTTTCCCTTTTACTCTTGAATAGTTATCCAATAAAAGCTCCAATACCACATTTAAATATCCCCAATCATTACGTTAAAATTCAGATATCCAAATAATAAAAACACATCTACAACAAAATCTCTATCTTCAACAAATGGAGCATAAACCACAAACAAAATTCAAGCCTCATTAAGAATTGTACAATTCAATTTATAACTTTCACCATTATTCCCTTCGTTCTATAAATAAAATAGCAAAATAATATACACCAGAATTACCACTCCTTTCACCTTAAAGTTAAAGAAAAAGTATTAAAAAAAAACTTATCCATCCCATTCACATTTAAATTTCAGATATTCCTTACCTACTGAATAAACTTTACAAAAAAACCACATCAATTTTTAGTTTTTTAAACAAATACTTTCTTATGCTTTTTTTATATATTTAAACAAAAAAAAAACCCTTCACTCTTTAATCTAATAATACAAAAAAAAAGGAAAAAAAAAAACGGGTAGGAGGTTAAAATACCCCCACCCCGTCTAAATTGTGCAATGCGGTAACTCCCAAAAAAAATGGGTGTGAGATAACTCACACGTAGCAGATGACTTTCAGGAAATAGTGCCTATCCAGTTCTCTCCCCCAACTCTCACTTCATCTTAAACTAACATCATCATTATTTAATATCCCTTTTTTTAAAAAAATACATTAGAAAAAAAAAGGACAACTCTTCTTTTAATCAGCTCCAACTGCCGAGTCACCATTATAACCATTCCTTCTTGGAGCACGACTCTTTTCTTCCATCTCTTGTCTCCTTAGAGATCGCGGCGGACTATGTCTCTGTTGAAACTGAGTAATTGGCAGCTCTTGAGCAAATGCTATAGCTTCCTTTGGAGAATCAAAGAACTTTGGTTGGTAACCATCTTGAAAAACCTTCAAAACAGCTGGATATCTAAAGGTTGCCTTGTAACCTTTCTTCCACAACAACTCTTTAGCAGGATTGAATTCCCGTCATTGGAACATAACTTCTTGACTCAAATCCGCATAGAAGAAAACTCGATTATTTTGAATCATCAAGTGTGATTTTCTCTGTTGTGCATTTCTAATAGCCACTCGTAAAATTATTTCTCTGTCGTAATAATTCAAGCAACGAACCAAAACAGGTCTTGGACTTTGACCTGAAATAGGTCTTCTACGCAAAGCTCTGTGAGCACGTTCCAGTATTATACCTTCCGGGAAATGTTCTTGACCCAGCACCTGCGGAATCCATTCAGTAAAAAATTTTCTTGGGTCTGGTCTCTCCATACCTTCCGGCAAACCAATAATCTTTATATTGTTCCGTCTGGATTGGTTTTCCAAATAATCAATCTTTTTCACCAAATTTTTATTTTGAGTTTGTAAGTCTTCGACCATTTTGGTCACATCAAAAACTTGATCCCGTATTTCGTCTATATCTTCTTCACATGAATTAAATTTATCTCTCACTTTAAGCTTAAAAGCTCCAAACTCAGCCATCTGTTGAGAATGTATTTTCACCAGAGTATTAAACCTAGTACCAAGTTCAGTCATAATCTTGGATAATCCTTGCATTGTATAAGATAATTTAGATTCAAGATTCACAAAAATCTTTTCAATTGGAAGAGATTTTGGCTCAACAGATTCCTGCTTCTTCTGCATAACCAAAGGATCTTCTGTACCTTCCTTCATTCTGGTTGCCTTCCTTGTAGTATGACTGCGTGTGGAAACCCCAGCCACAGCCTCTCCAGCAATAACTAGAGGACACTGGCCGGGGTTTTCCCCAATCCATAATGTATTAAGTTTTCCCAGTACATCAAGTTGTATAGGTTCTTTTATCTCAAGAGATGCAGTTTACAGCGCCACCTCTACAGTTGACAAATGCCTTTGAGTAACTCTTTGTTCTAAAGGCCCCTCTTTAGGGGGCTCTACCAATGTAACATAGAGCTCTACATCCGAACACTGTACCTCTCTCCTGGGATCCATTTCACGCTGAGTCCTGGTGTCTTTCCTGTAGGTAGGCTCCAAAACTTGAACTTTTGGAAAATGTAGTTTTTTGATGATCTGTTGTCATTTTTTTTTTGCTTTTTTCCACCAATTGTACCATCATAAGTTAAATTAACAGCACTGAAATTATCTAAACTTTTAAAGAATTTTAACGGGCATTTCTAGACAAAACAATAATATAGAGTCAGGAGAGGACTGGAAGGCATGTCAGATCCTTACGCCATCTTGCCATGCCCCGGTCATTGCCCTCTCTGATGAATGGTCAATGACCTGAAGTGTGAACTCTGCCTTTTCTCTTTCTGGGGACATGCCAGCAGCTTCTGATTTTAGAAGGGACATCGGTTTTACTCACCACACTTGGTTTCTGCGCAACAAGGGTCAGTTTGGACTCTGGTAACAACTGGTACAAATCCTTGTTTTTTGCACACCACTGGTGGCGAAGGTGGGCATTTGTGGGGTTCACAGACAATGTTCATCGTTGAATTACTGCAGGAACAGTCCTGGCAATTGCTTTGCCAGGTCTCACCAATCTGTCAGGAAAACACAACGACATGTAGGAAAGATTATAAGGGCAAAGTTGAAAGAAATCTGAAATTGAAAAACTAATCTCAGCTGCTCATCGCAAGAACCTACCTGCCTTGGTTTTCCTTCAGGACCAATGCAGTCTGCAGCAGATATCAAACAAAATCATTGTTAATGTTTCTCACCACTCAATGTGGACCAAAATACCAATAGAATGAACTTTTGCTTGAGCTACTTCCCTCGATTTTTTTTTGTGATACATTCCAATAATCCCAATGAGCAGAATGTAGGGTCTGGCAACAGAGACTCTGCTCCTCAGGTCCAGTTTGTCCATGCCAATCGACCTACCATCTGCTTTACTTCCACTTGTCCACATTAAGCTCAGACCCCTCCAATCCTCTCCCATCCATGAAGTTATCCCAATGTTTCTTAAAAGAAGCAAACGTCCCTGGCTCCAGCACTTTGACAGCTCATTCTATGTTCCAACCACCCTCAGGGTGAAGAATTTTTCCCTCAGATCCCTTACAAATCCCACCCTCATAGTTACTGCCCATTGTTTTAGATTGTCCTACTCAAGGAAACAGACTGTCACTATACATTTTATCTATGGCCCATATGATTTTATAAACCTTGATAAGATCCCCTCTCACCCTTCTCAGCTGAAACGACCACAGGCCTAGTTTTTTCTAGATTCTCGTGACAACTCAAATTAGCCAATCCTGGCATAAACTTCATTAACCTCTTCTGTATCCTTTCTAAATTTATAAAATCCTTCTCATAGCGAGGATCAAAACTGCACATAATAATCTAAGTTTGGCCTCACCACCGTCATGTATAACTTGAACATGATGTCCCAAAAAATATTGGGAGGCATGGTCAATATAGCGATCAGCGCAACATTAAGACATCGCCAGCGACCCGTGTTCAAATTTGGTGCTGCCTGTTAGGAGTTTGTATGTTCTGCCATGTCTGTGTGGATTTCATCCAGATGCCCACTTTCCTCCCATCTTCTAAAACATTCAGGGATTGTAGGTTAATTTGTGTATTTGGACAGCATGGGCTCAAGGGCCATAGGGCCTGTTACCGTACCGTATGTCTAAACACCATCTTCACTGCCCCCGATGAAAGCAAGCCCCAAATGCTCTCTTCACTGTCCAGCTGTGCTGCCATCTTTAAAGCGCTCTGTACCTCCACCCCTTGGCTCCTTTGATCCACAACACTCTTTTGGGCACTGCCATTAACAGAGTAATGCAATGTGATAGCAGCAACTTGTCATTGACTTTCCTATTTGGTGGATGCAAGAATATACTAACCGCAGTTATCGATGCAGATGTCCGATGGCGCAAAGAGGAACTTGCCATCAGGACAGAAAGATCCTTCTTCAGAACCGTTAGGTGCACTTTTGTGAGTCCACCTGGTAAGAACTGCAAATGTTAGCATCACACATCAAATGAGGCAGACAAAGAGAGAAAATATCTGAATTGTCAACGTGTATGTTTTGCTGAATGAATACAACAAACCTTGAAGCACAAGTGGGCTGTTCCTTTGATGCACATGATTTGTATTCCATGGTTGCAGGGCACTGATAGGCTAGGTTAAAGCAAAAAAGAATAAGCATCTGATCTGCTTTTCTATGACTGTCAAACACTTTTCGTTAATGGTTGCAATATTGAATAATCTTCACCATTTGAAAGTGTCCAAATTCTTAATGTAGAGTTCAAAAGGAAAGTCTGCAGACACTGGGGTCAAGTGAAATACACAAACATGCTGGAGAAACTCAGAATGTCACGGACCTTAAGGGTAACCAACATTTTAGACCTAACCCCTTCATAAGACCATAAGACATGGAGCAGAAATAGGCTATTCAGTCCATCAAGTCTTCCCCACAATATAATCATTAGCTGATCCATTTCCACACTCAGTCCCACTGCTCGGCTTTCTCCCCATAACCTTTGATGCCCTGGTTAATCAATATTTGCCGTAAATATGCCTAATGACTTGGCCTTTACCACCACCTGTGGCAATAAATTCGACAGATTTTCTACCTCTGGCTGAAGAAATTCCTACACATCTCTACAGAGGACATTCCATGATATGTTTTGCTATCTCAGCAAGGTTACAGCTGATTATGAAAAGCAACAACAACTCCATATTTGGCAAAGACAGTAACCATTGGGTAAGGTACATGTCCTTGATTAATGAATCCCAAGAGAATTCTAAGTAATATGTACATATGGAGCAGTATTTTTGAATGTTCTAGAAACCTAATAGTCTGAAGGAATAAATATATGTCCTGTAAACCACAAGGCAGACTCTCTTGTGGTGAGATTAGCTGCAGGTGGCAGTATCTCTTGCTGTAATGGAGTTCTCATGTTTTGCAAAGCAAAAATAAACCACTTGGCTGCTGTATTTGAGTTTGCTGAATGCTTGGAGGCCAGCTTTAACATTTCTCCACCTACCTTTGTACCATCTGCAAACTTGGCCACGAAGTCTTTCTTTCCATAATCCAAATCATCAATATACAACATAAAAAGAAGCAACCCCTGTGGCAGCCAATCTAGTAGGTAGAAGGTAGATCCTTCTACCCCAACTCCCTCCTTCTTGCCAATCAGCCAATGCTCTACCCACATTAGTATGTTTCCTGTTATACCATGGGATCTTATCTTGTTAAACAGCCTCATGGGCAGGGCCTTGTGAAAATCCAAAAACACAACATCTATTTTTGTCAAAGTACAGGCAAAGAAACAGGCAGGCATCTGAATAAAAAAAGTGGGGAGTGGGATAGGAGGGGACAGGAGAGGCGTGGAAGGAGGAAGGGATGGGGAAAAGCACAGGTGAACAGGTAAGAGAACATCAGTGGATATAGGTGGGAGGGTAGAAGAGAAAAAAAGCTGAGAAGTGATGGGGAGGGTAGTTCTATGACAGGAGAGGGAAGGGAACTGAGTGGGAATTGAAGGAAAGGAGGCAGGGGAATAGGGAAAGTGAGTTGGGGGAGGGGGCTTAATCAAAATTGGAGAAGTCGATGTTAATGCCATCAGGTTGCAGACTGCCGAGACAGAATACAAGCTGTTAATCCTCCATTTTGGAGGAAGCCATGGTCTGTCAGTGCATAAGGCCAAGAAAAGACATGTTGGTGTGGGAATGACATGTGGAATTGAAATGGTTGGCCACTGGGAGGTTCCTGTTATGGCCACAAATAGAGCACAGGTGCCCCACAGAACAATCTCCCAGGCTGACTCCAGTCCTGCTGATGTACAGGAGGGCACAAAGGGAGCACCAGAGGCAGTAGATGACCCCTGCAGATCCACATGTGAAGTGTTGTTCATTTGAAGGACTGTTTGGGGCCCCAAATGGTGGTGAGGGAGGAGGTGTGCGAACAAGTGTAGCATTTCCTGAGGTTACAGGGGTAGGTACTGAGGGGGCAATTAATGGGAAGGGATGAGAAGATTGGGGAGTGCCAGAGGGAGCGGTCTCTGCAGAGAGAGGGGGGAGGAAGAAGATGTGTCTCATGGTTGGATCATGATGTAGGTGGAGCAAATGTGGAGGATAATATTGGATGGGGAGACTGGTGGGGATGGTGATCAGTGAGGACAAGAGGATTGTCCTTGCTGTGTCTCGGGGCAGAGGGGGTCAGGGCAGATGTATGGGAAGTAGAGGAGATCCAAGTAAAGGCTGAGTTGATGGTGATAGCGGGGAAGCCATGTTTTTGAAGAAGGAGGACATCTCAGAGTTCTGGATTAGAAGACCTCATCCTGGGAGCAGATGCGACAGAGAAGGAGGAATTGAGAGAAATGAATGGAATTCTTACATGAGATAGGGTGTGATGAGGTGTAGTCATGGTAACTTTGGGACTTAGTAGAGTAGAAAACGTCTGTCAAAAATTTGTCTCCCGAGAATGTGGCCAAAGATGGACCGTGAAGTTGAGGTCGGAGTGAAAATTCGCAGCAAAGAGAATAAAGTTGACGATCTCATCATGGGTGCATGGATTCAAGAAAAATAGAGGGCTTTGGGTATGAGGGAGGAAAGGTTTAGCTGCGTAGGTTTATATCAATCAGCACAACATTTTGGGCTAAAAGGCCTACACTGTGTTGGAACGTTCAATGCAGGAGGGGAAGGGGTTCTGAGGTTGGAGGGGTGTTGGTGAAATTACAGGGAGGATCAGTTTAGGCTGATTAAGTTGGGGGTTGTTGAAGAGGAAAAACAAAGAGGATAACAAGATCTCTCCTGGAAGCTCAGTGGTAGTATGTTGGTGGGACTCTGAGATCAGAGAGTTGAGTAGAGGTCTGAAGATCAGGTGACTAGATTGTGAGATCCATGTGCTGGAGGGTTATGTGGGGATCAGTGCAGTGTTAGAGAAGGAAGTGGGGGGATGAAAGTGAAGTAAGTGTCAGTTTAACATGGGCACGATCAGATTGTCATGGGTGGCCCAACAATGATGATGTCAGGACAACATGGCCCAGGATCTCCTGCCACGCTTCAAAGGCACAGGAAGCAGGTGTTAATCAGTCAAGGCAAATGCAAGGCTGCGACTACCTGATCAGAATTCCTGGGAGATGTAAAACAACCGAGTATAATTGTCTCCCTGTCTCCTTGCAGGGAGAAGAACATTTAATCACTTGTAAGTGCTTCATCAGTTAGAGTACTGAGAAATTGGGAAGTCTTGTTCCGGTTTTATAAGGCTTTGGTGAGGCCTCATTGAGTGTTGTGCTCAGGTTTGTTCACAGATGCCATCAAGCTGCAGAGGTGCAGAGGAGATTGATGAGGATGTCGCTAAGGCACTGGGGCCTGAGCTATAGGGACAGAATGAGCAGGCTGGGCTTCATTCCTTGGAGTGCATGAAGAGGAGGGGTGTAGAAAACCATGAGAGGAATAGATCAGGTGAACACAGGCAGTCTTTTGGTCAGAGTATGGGAATCGGTAACTAGAGGATACTGGTTTAAGGTGAGGGGGAGAGATTTAACAGGAACCTGCAGTTAACTTTTTATTTTTACACAGAGTGTGGTGGGTGTATGTATCAGGCTGCCAGAGGAGTTGGTTGAGGCAGGTGCTATTGCAACTTTTAAGAAATATTTGGATGGCTACATGGATAGGATAGGTTTAAAGGCATATAGGCAGGTGAGACAAGTATAGATGAGACATTTTGGTTGAACTGGGCAAGTTGGGCCAAAGAACCTCTTTCCATGTGGTGCGACTGTGACTCCCATTTTCAAACTGTACAATTTTTCTTTAAACACAATATTTTCTTATTGAAGGCACTGACTCAAAGGATGATGGAAAGTGATGCAGCAGTAAATTTGGAAAAAGTATTTGATCAATTATTTGAAGAGAGCTGATTGCTCAAGGCCACAAGATCAGAGTGACAGAGAGACAGACAGAGAGAGAGAGAATGAGAGAGAGAGAGAGAGAGAGAGAGAGAGAGAGAGAGAGAGAGAGAGAGAGAGAGAGAGAGAAGCCATGTTGGAAAGAGCATGTTAAGTTGAAAAAAACTCCTTCGGTGCCAAATAGTTCGATGAAGACATGACCAGTTACTTACAACAAGTTCCATTGGTGTGATCCCACCAGTTCACACAGATTTCACCTTTAGATTTGCACATTTTGGAATACATTGATATACTGGAACATATTATTGTTTAATTCCTGGGATGGCATCCATCATCTACACATGCTTCATAGTATGGGCCTGGAGGAAGGTCATGACATTTTCTGAAGGCTCTATGAAAATAAAAATGATTTTAAAGATTCACAATGTTGGGTTTCTTCATCAAAAGTATGGATTTTTTGTTAACAGACTACATTGGGAAGGGACATCTTTGGGTCAGAGGTTGGAGGTGATTGGGTCCATGAGACATTGGAGAGGAATTAGCCATTCAGCCCATCGAGTCAACCCTGCCATTCTGGACTAGTTTACTATCCTTTTCAACCCCATTTTCCAGCCTTCTCCCCATGACCTGTGATTTACTTCCTGATCAAGAACCTATCTACCCCTGTCTTAAATATACCCATGACTTGAGCCTCTACAGCTGTTTGCGGCAAAGAATTCTACAGATTCGTCACCCTCTGCGTCAAGAAATTCTTCCTCATCTGTATTTGCAAAGGACATTTTTGTATTCTGAGGCTATGCCCTTTGATTCCAGACTCCCCTACTATAGGAAACATCTTCTCCACATCCACTCTATCCAGGGCATTCAGTAATCAACAGGCTTCATGAGATCCCCCTCAACCTTCTCAACTCCAGTATGTGCAGTCCCAGAGCTTTCAAACGCTCCTCATATGACAACCCTTTCATTCCAGGGATCATCCTTGTGAACCTCCTCGAACGCCAAGACATTCAACCTGAGAGAAAGAGCCAAGATTGCTCACAATAGTCCCTGTGTGGTCTGACCAATGCCTTATTACTTTTCTGCCTTTGGCCCTCCATAATATTTGGGACAATGACACTTTTTCCTTCATTTGCCCCTGTGGTCCACACTTTAAATTTGTAATCAAACAATTCACATGTCATTAAAGTGGATATTCCTGATTTCCTTCAAGGTTCTTTGCATACATTTTGGTTTGACCATGTAGAAATTACAGCACTTTTTATACAGTCCCCCCATTTCAACGCTCCATAATATTTGGGACATAGCACTGGTATGTATTTTGGAGAAGTCACATTTAGTACTTTGTTGCATTCCCCTTGCATGCAATGAATGCTTGAAGTCTGCGATTCATAGACATTACCAGATGCTGATTATCTTTGCCAGGCCTCTACTTGCAGCCCTCTTCAGTTCCTGCTTGTTTGGGGGGGCTTGTCCCCTTAAGTTTCCCAGTGCTCAATTGGGTTTAGATGAGCTGACTTACTTGGCCATTCAAGAATTTTCCAGTTTTTTTTAAACCATTATTAAAGAAAATAAGAGATGATTTGGAAAGATGGAATACATTACTTATTACTTTAATAGGTAGAGGAAATTTGTGTTAAGATGCATGTATTTCCTAGAATACAGTATCTTTTTCACTCGATTCCAATTTTGATTCCTCAATTTTTTTTTTAAAGCATTAAATACTTCTGTTAGGAAATTCTTGTGGAAAGGTAAAACAGTGAGGGTTTCTGTGGAAAAAATAACATGGAATTATCAGTTAGGGGATTTGCAGCTCTGCAGTTTTATGAATGTCTATCAAGCACCTCAGTTATGATTTATTCATGTAAAATATGATTTAGATAAAATTCCAGGCTGGGTGAATATAGAACTTAGCAAAATAGGAGAAGCAAATCCACCAGACTTTATTTATAAATGGAATTCAAGATTGATAACAGTGAATAGAGAATCTCTGATGCTGAATTATTTAATTGAGCTTTGGAATAAGGTTGATAAAGAGATTGGAGGAGGAGGTTTAATGTCTGGAACACCTTTATTGCAAACTAGATTTATACCATTTTCTATGGGAAATTGATTTTTAAAGAAGTGGAAACATCAGGGTATTAAGACGAATGAATTTATTGATAGAATGAAAGAAAAGTTTAAGGTATGGAAATACAAGATTTTGTTGTTATCAAGTTAGGAATATTTTGAGTGAAAACTTTGGTCAAGTTCTGTTATTGGCAGGAGAGACAGAGGTGGAGTTATTATTGTGTAATGGAGAAACAAAGACATTTATTTGATTAATGTCTAAGTTGTTACAAAAGAAAGCAGGTAAAATAGGGGTATAAAAATCAAGGCAAAGATGGGAAGAAGATAAATAAATGAATGGAATTATGTAGAGAAAACACGAAAAGTACTGTAGATGTGAGGTACATGTTAAGGCAATGTAATTTTATTCATCAGTTATATTTGACACTACTAAAGTTAACTAAAATGAACCACACTTTTTTGGATATATGTTTTCGATGTGGACAGGAAGTTGGTACTTTATTCATTCTACTTGGCAGTTTCCCAGGATTAAATCTTTTTGGTTGGAAATTGGTAATTTATTAGAAAGAATAATTGGGGTTAAATGCCCACAGAATTCAATATTGTTTATATTGGGTGATATTAAGGGGGTTAAACCAAATTAAAATTGAATATGTTCCAAGTGAAATTTGTAAAATTTGCTTTGGCAATAGCTAGAAAATGTATTGCAATAACTTGGAAGTCAGATATAAATTTGGGAATGGAGAAATGGCATGTGGAAGTTTGGAGTTGTATACCACTTGAAAAATTTACTTACAATTTAAGAGCTAATATTTTGCAAAATATGGAGCCATATTTACAAAGTGGTGGTATGAATATTTACATGAGACTCTGACATTCCCTTCTCTTAAAATAGGTCTTCGTACACTGCAAAGAGTTTTACACTATGGAGTGCTTCTGTTGAGGGTCTCTTGGCCTGTATCATTTCTTCTTTTTCTTTTGTAGGGATTAGAGGGGGAAGGAAAGGATATAATAAGGAGGTCTTTCTTTTTCTTCTATTTCCTTTTTAGATATAAAACACCTATTTATAATGGATATGTAATATAAAATAATTGAATTTTTTGTGGATTTAATTTTATAACTAAAATTTAAAAAAGAATTTTCAGTTTGTAGCTTTGAAAAACTCCTTTGTTGTTTCAGGAGTATGTTTGGGATCAATGTCTTACTGTTGGATGAAGCAACATCCAATAATTTGGAGACATTTCCTCAAAATTGAGCAGATGAGATGTTTCTATACACCTTAGAATTCATTTTGCTACCGCCATCAGCAGTTACAGCTTCAGTAAAAGTAATCATCAGTGGTAAGGTTTTGGTTCAAGAGGCTTCGGCGAGTAGGGGCTGGAGTGGTGGTGCGGGAGTTGAGATAAAGTAAGGGCCAACCTATTCGAGGATTCAGCAGGTGGGCAGAGGTAAGGGCAGGTTTTTATTTATCATGTATATTTTCCGCTACTCATTGGCAGTGGGATTGGCAGCCAGGGAAGGCACATGCTCCTCTTGCAAAATGTGGATCATCAAGGAAGCCAATAGTATTCCCAACAACCTTATCTGCAAGATGTGCTCCTTACCCATCGAGTTAAGGGAATACAGCTTGAATTGGATGAACTCTGGATCATTTGGGAGGCTGAGGGGCTGATAGACAGGAGTTGCAGGGACACCATCACACCAAGGAGGCAGGAAGAAGGCAGCTGGGTGTCAGATAGGAGAAGGAACAGTCAGGCAATGCAGGGCAATCCTGTGGCCATTCCCCTCAATACCAAGTATACCATTTTGGATAATGTTGTGGGGGATGGGGGTGGGGAGGAACCTACCTGAGACAAGCCATGGTGATCAGGTCTCTGGCTTGGAGTCTTGTCCTGTGGCAAACAAGGGAAGGGAGGAGAAGAGGTGAGCTGTAGTGATAGACGATTCCATAGTTAGGAGGTTCTGTTCAATATTTGAGGGAATTAGATATATTTCTTCAGTATAAGGGTATTAAAGGTTACGGAGAGAAGGTGGGGATGGGGTACTGAACTTTAAGATCAACCATGATCTCGTTGAATGGCAGAGCAGGCTCGAAGGGTCGAATGACCTACTCCTGCTCCTATCTTCTATGTTTCTATGTTTCTATGTTGTGGTCCATATAGAGAGCAATGATGTGGGTAGGAAGGGTGATGAGGTCCTGCAAAGAGAGTACAGGAAGTTAGGTGCTAAGTTGAAGGACAGGACCTCCAGGGGTTGTGATCTCAGGATTGCTACCTGTGTCACGTGCTAGTGAGGTTAGAATTAGGAGGGTAATGCAGCTTAACATGGGTCTAAAGAAATGGTGCAGGAGGGAGGGCTTCAGCTTTCTGGATCATTGGGCTCTCTTCCAGGGAAAGTGGGAACTTTCCAATGGCATAGTATGCATCTGATTGGGACAGAGACTAATATATTTGCAGGAAGGTTTGCTATTGCTGCTCTGGGTGGTTTAAACTAGATTTGCAGGAGGATAGGAACTAGATAGAGGATTAGAGGAGGGAAAAGATCACATGAAAATTATGTGTAACATCAGAAGTCAAAGGGATGTATGTGATGGAAATGTTCTCAGGTGGATCTATTTCAATCCAAGGAGTATTGTGGAAAAGACAGAGAAGCTTAAGAGCATAGATTAGCATGTAGAACTATGACATTTTGGCCATCAGTGAAACTGGGTGGCAGTAGGGGCAGGACTGGCAGCTCAGTGTTCCAGGGCTCTGTTGCTTTAGATGTGATAGAAAGAGGGAGGAGTGACAGACAGACCAGATGGCTTGACTACAGGGTGAGCTGCAATCTGGCCCTCCTGTTTCTGTGACAAACTAATGCTTCACATCTTTCAGTGGATCCTCTGTATTTCTGTTCATGAAGTCTTCTGTGGACAGTAGTCCTTGGCACATCGACACCTGCCTCCTAAAGGATGTTTATGATCTGGCGGACGGGTGTTTGGAGATTTTTCTTCATTATGATGAGAGTTCATCTGTCATCAGCACTGGGATTCTTCCTTGATTTACCAATCCCTTTGCAATTACGCAGCTCACGAGTACACTCTATCTTCTTGATGAAGTTCTAAACAGCTGATTTTGGTAATCGTCAGGTTTGGGCGATGTCTCTTACTGTTTTATTCTGGCTTTTCAGCCACATAATGGCTTCTTCAACTCTGATCCTCATGTTGAAAAATGGCAGCTCATACTCCAAAAGTTGGTCAAAAGCTTAGAACCAAGCCGAGGTCTCTCATAACCGCACAAATGAAGCAATTAAACACCAACGAGTAATCACAAACATTTATAAAGATAAATGTCCCAAACATTTTGATGCCCTGAAATGGAAGAATTATGTTTAAAAAGTGTTGTAATTGGCTCTCCAGGTTGCGATACAGGGTGAACTCACACTACACCCGCACATCCCGATACAGGGTGAACACACACTGCACCCACACATCCTGATGGAGGATGAACTCACACATCTTGAGACAGGGTGAACTCACACTACACCCACACATCCAGAGACAGGGTGAACTCACACATCCCGAGACAGGGTGAACTCATTCTGCACCAACACATCCCGAGACAGGGTTAACTCGCACTACACTCGCACATCCCGAGACAGGGTGAACACACACATCCTGAGATAGGGTGAACTCATACATCCCAAGACAGGGTGAACTCATTCTGCACCCACACATCCTGAAACAGGATGAACTCACACTACACCTACACATCCCAAAACAGGATGAACTTACATGACCAGGTGGAGGAGTAGAGGCAAAAGGGTTGGTTGGTCTTTGGCTAATCTTGGTTATTCTGGGAATTTAGGTCAACCTGGTCCATTAATTTTTAAAAAACCAAGACATACAGCAAGGTAATAGACCATTTTGGACTACGGGTCTGTCATGCCCAATTACACCCAATTAACTTACACCCCCTGGTACATATCAAACGGTGGTAGGAATCCAGAGCCTCTGGGGAAAGCTCAAGCAGATACAGGGAGAACATACAAACTCTTTATAGACAACGTGGGATTTGAACCCCGGTCTCAATCGTTGGTGTTGTAGGGCTCCTGTGCTACCCTTAAATGTTAGAACATAGAACATTCTAGAACATTTGAGGCCCTTCAGCCCATGGGCCATACTGTGCTGTAATGTTCTATGTTCCATGAGCCCCTCGTAATCTTATGCACCTTTATTAAGTCCCATTTTCTGTCACTCCAAAAGGAAAAGCCCTAACTCTAGCATGTTCTCCAATCTAGACCACCAACTAGTAAACTTCTGCATGCTCCCGAAAGCATCTGCATCCTTCCTGCAATGAAGTGACTGGAACTGATCCCAAGTCTCTTTGTGCATTGTTTCGAAGATGGTGGCCAGTAACTGTGTTCCGAAACCCACCTTGGTGACAATTTCATTGGGAATATGACTTACGGGCCATAAATGATTTTGCAAACATCTGAAGCAACACAAGGGTTGGTTGGTACTGTAAGTGGGCCAAGTGTGGTCCTTGGAGCTGGTTCAGATGAAGGGTACACTGGGTTTGGGGTTGTGACCCCGTTTCACAATGTGTCCCAGTTTTCCAGTGAGGAGCTGATTTTGTACAGGAAGATGCCACAGATCCGCCGGGTAGTGTGCAGTCATCTGTCTTGTTGTTTGTACAGCTTCCTGCGGAAATGAGAATCGAGGCACAAGTTCAAGGCAGCAGAAAGAAAATACGGAGCAGTTAGCCTGACATCAGTGGCTAGGAAAATGAGTAAGGACGAGGTTATGGAGAACGTGGAGAAAAAGGGCAGCATAAGGTCAAAGCCATCCTGGTTTCCTCAAGCACTAATCTTGCCTGACAAACCTTTTGGAATACTTTGAAAAAGTGACAAGCAGGCTGGATAAAGGATAGACGGAGGTTTTTGGATTTTTCAAAAAGGCATTTGACAAGTTGCCACACCTGAGGCTATTGTACAAGAGCCCATGGTATAACAGGAAACAAACTATCATGGGTAGAATATTGACTGATTGGCAGGAATGCAGAGATCAGGTTCTGGGTGGTTTGTGGTATTTTACCTGGATCAGTGTTGGGGCTGCTTCTTTTTATGCTCTATGCCAATTATTTAGAGTATGAAATGAATGGTTTAGTGACCAAATTTGCAGATGATATGATGGTAGTTGGAGGAGCCGGGGGTGTTGTGCCATCAGGGGACTGCTGAAGGACTTGGACAGATTAGGAGAATGCGCAGAGAAGTGGCAAATAAAATCGAGTGTTGAAAAGACTACAGTCATCCTCTTGGGTAGAAACATTAAATGGTCAAACTATTTCCTAAATGGGAAGTAAACTGGTAATTCCTGGATGCAAAGGGACCCGAGAGTCCTCGCAAAAGATCACCTGAAGGTAAACTTTCAGGTTGAGTCAGTGGTAAAGAAGGCAAATGCAATGTTGGCGTTCATTTCAAGAGGAATAGAATATAAGAGCAGGGATGTGATGCTGAAGCTTTACAAAGCACCAGTGAGTCTTCACTTGGAGTATCATGACCAGTTTTGGGCTTCTCATTTTAGAAAAAATGCATTGACATTAGAAAGGTTTAGGGGAGGTTCACAAGGATGATTTTTGGAATAAAACGGTGAACATGAGGAATGAATGGCTCTGGTCTGTACTCATTGGGAGTTAAGAGAACAAGGGGGTGATCTCATTGAATCATTTCAAATGTTGAAAGGCATGGACAGAGTTTGTTCCCATGGTGGGAGAGTCTGGGACAAGAGAGCACAACTTCAGAATTGAAGGATCTCCACTGAAAATAGAGATGTGGAGTCATTTCCATAGCCAGAGGATAGTGAATCAGTGGAATTTGTTGCCACAGGTGGTTGTGAAGGCCAAGTCATTGGGTATAATTAAGACAGATTGCCAGGGCATCAAAGGTTACGGGGTGAAAGCTAGGGACTGGGCTGAGTGGAAGAATAGTAGGACAGACTCAATGGGATGAAGAGCCTGTTTCTGTTGCTCTATCTGCTAGTCTATACTTACAACCTCAGAAGATGAGAGCACTGCCCAACTTCTCATCCACATGGGTAGACAGCTCACTTCTTCAACATTGCAGTCATAGAACAATCAAACTCTGCAGCATAGAAACAGGCCTTCTGGCCCATCTAGTCTGTGCCAATCTCTTACGCTGCCGTCCCATTGATGTACACTAGGAGTCCCCAGAGTGGTTGATATTGACCCCAGGGTGTGGGGAGGGGTGTGTCAATGGGACCCTCTAAGGCACACATGTCAAACTCAGGCCAGCGGGCCAAATTTGGTCTGTGATATAATTATATTTGCCCCGCAAGATGATATCAAATATGTATTAGAGCTGGCCCGCTGGCCGCCGTACCAGTATAGCACATGCACAGATAATACTACAAATCCCAGAATGCATTGCAAATTCGTTGGTGCCGGCCCGTCAGCCCGCTAATCGCCCCCACCTCCTCTCTTTACTTTCATTAGCACCTGCGACCTGTCGCCCAACTCACATGTAATAAACCCCTTACGAAAAATGGCCAAACGAAAGACAGAAAACAAAACCTTTCAAGACAGGTGGGAGACAGACTATATGTTCATCATTTTAAAAGACAAACCTGTTTGTCATTGAAGCAAGTTGTTATTTTTTTGACTTGTTGGCTTGTGAAAAAAAATACATTTAAAAGGAGCTTAAAGGCTATAGAGAAATATTATTTATTGAATATTTTATTTATCATTTGTTAATGCTTCTTTTGGAAAGAGTTTAATCAAAACTATTATTAAACATTTATTTTAAAAAGAAAAAGTTTAACATTACATATGTTGAAAGAAGAGAAAACATGCAGATGTTGTTGAAAATTTTCAAGAAATATTTAGTTTGGCCCACGACTTAGACCAAGATTTTAATTTTGGCCCTCTGTGAATTTGAGTTTGACACCCCTGCTCTAATGGGTCGACAATGAACGGGGGTGAGGGGGGTTTCGATCGAGGATGGAAGGAGGATTGTGCTCTGTGTTTTATACTCATGTCCTCAACCAATTTTTGTGGCAAAAAATGGGGGGTGGGACATTTACATGGGTCAAACCTTAGATCTCATGAGTACTTGCATCATTCAAGGCTTGGATAGGCAGGATCAGATGGTATGTTCATGGTTGGGGCATCGGGAGCTCAGATGAGTGGGTTGGGTGGGTGGTGCGAGGATCCGTGGTCGGGAGCTTGGATGGGCGGGGGTGTGAGGATCTGTGGTTGGGAGCTCCGATGGGTGAGGGGGTGTGAGGATCCATGGTTGGGAGCTCGGATGGGCAGTAGGGGGAAAAATGGGGGAGACAACTTTTACATGGGATTGACAATTACTCTAGTATATACAGTGGCTATATTAATGCCCTTCTCCCCTGTCCAGCACCACCACCCCCCTCCCCATCCAGCACTGCCACCCCCACCCCTTCCTGCATCCAGTGCCACCACCCAACCCTCTCCCCCATCCAGCACCAGGATTCCATGCCCAGGGGTTGATGAGGGATCAAGTATTCCATGAAGGGGTGAAAGTTCTAAAATATTTGGGGCCCCTGATGTCACCTATATCCCATACCATATCCTCCATGCATGCACTCTCCAAGTTATTCCCAAATGTCTTCTTCTCTCTCCCATCACTCTCTGCGTGAAAAAGATCCCTCTAATATTACCCTGAACATCTCACCTTTAACCCATGTCCAATGGTTTGTATCTCACCTATCCTCAGTGGAAAAAGCCTGGTTGCATTTACGCTATCAATACCCATCATCATTTTGTATACCTCTATCAAATCTCCCCTCATTCTCTGAAACTTCAGGGATAAAGTCCTAGCCCATTTATCCTTTCCCTGTAACTCAGTTCCTGAAATCTGGGCAATATCCTTGTAAATCTTCTCTGCATTTTTCAATTCTATTGATACCTTTCCTGTGGTTATCTGACCAAAACTGCCCACTATATTAACATTGCAATACACAGTATTTAGAAGAGTTTCCTGATCTGCCTCTTTACAAAGACCCCCTGGTTTGAACTTATGCTGTGTCCAGAACAGACTGCAAAGGCTGAGATCCATTTCATCAGATCACCCTTCACTTACAATATTCTCTCTCACTAAAGCAACACCTTTGGAAACAGGGACAGGGAAAGGAGAAGAACAATGGAGTACATGCTGGAGTGAGTAACCCAACAGGCTGGACTGGGCCCGGCATCAGGAATCTAGAAAAACAGGTAGATACCGAAATAAAAAAGTGCAGGTAGCGGGGGAGACAAGGACAGGAGGGAGGAAGAGGTAAGGGGAAGAGCACAGAGACCAGAGGTGGATAAAGCAAAAGGTTAGAAGCAAAGTGAGATCTATGGGAAGAGAGGGCAGAGGGCTATCAAGGGGCAGTTCACTGATAGGAGAAAGGAGGGAAGGGGTGGGGAGCTGGAGGACAGCACACAGAGGGATAGGGAAAGAGAAAGACTTAGGTGATGGGCTTTACAGAAAATGGAGTTCGATGTTAATGCCTTCTGGTTGGAGGGTGCCCAGATGGAATATTAGGTGTTGTTCCTCCAATTTGTGGTTGGGCTTGGTCTGGCAGTGTATTAGGCCTTGGATAGACAAATTGGTGTGGGAAGGGTGCATGGAATTAAAATAGTTGGCCACTGGGAGGTCCCTATTCTTGCAGAGGACAGTGCTCAGTTTGTGTTCAGTCTCCTTGATTTGCAGGAGACCACAATGGAGCACAAGAAAAAAAAACGAACCTTACTTACTGGAAAATTTGATCAGTGAATCCCATGATCACCAGCAAAGTTAACAATGGAGCTTAAACAAATTATCCAACATCTCAAGCAGCCATAAAGTAAATTAAATGAAAGGAAGGGAGCACCACAGACAGAATATTACAATTCTTAAAAGGGAAACTGTCAAGTCCTGTGATACATGCCACACTGTCCTTCAACATTGTGCCCAAAGATCTTGCAGGGAAGGTCGATCATGAACTCCAGGCCATTAAAAGTAATAATAGAATTAATGGCAATGAGCTCAACCTTTTCAGAGATCCCTGAGGAAGTGATCCTTATTTCATTCTGGAAATAAGGTTGCTCAATCTCTTGATCGTTGACCAGTACCTGTAGAAAAAAATGTGCTCCAATCACTGCCTTATTTCCCCACGTTATAACCTTGGCAACCTGACCATTCGAAAAATACACCATCCCCTCCAGCTCTGTATTCAAGCTGCTGCTGGCCACACTCCAAACTGGCCCACTGGCATGGAGGCTTTGCCTGGACACAGGCACTAGGAGTAGGTATGGAGGTGAACTGATTTGGACCGATCCCAATATTTAAGGCTAACCAAGAAGAATACAAAATTAATCTATTTGCTGATGTTTTGATTTATTTGATAGAACCAATAGGTTCATTATGTAAATTATATTCATGACTGGAGGAATATGGTAAGGTATCTTGTTATAAAATAATAGGATAAAAGAGAAATTATGCCCCTTAAATTTATCTCAGCTACGTATACTTTATTGAAGAAAGGGACTTTTAAGCAGGGGAGACATTGATCAAGACATCCTTGGGAGACAGACCTAAATATTAATATTAATGAATCAAATTGGTCAGGTTTGTGACGGGATAGAATGACAAATACTATAAATGTTAGCTATAGATTAACACGATCTTGGGAAGGCGATGGTCCTCCATTCTGGAGACATGACCTACCCAGCGCAGTTGGATCTTCAGCAGCGTGGATTCGATGCTGTCGGCCTCTGCCATCTCGAGTACTTCGATGTTGGTGATGAAGTCGCTCCAATTAATGTTGAGGATGGAGCGGAGACAACGCTGGTGGAAACATTCTTGGAGCCGTAGGTGATGACGGTAGAGGACCCATGATTCGGAGCCAAACAGGAGTGTGGGTATGACAACGGCTCTGTAGACGCTAATCTTTGTGAGGTTTTTCAGTTGGTTGTTTTTCCAGACTCTTTTGTGTAGTCTTCCAAAGGCGCTATTTGCCTTGGCGAGTCTGTTGTCTATCTCGTTGTCGATCCTTGCATCCGATGAAATGGTGCAGCCGAGATAGGTAAACTGGTTGACTGTTTTTAGTTTTGTGTGCCCGATGGAAATGTGGGGGGGCTGGTAGTCATGATGGGGAGCTGGCTGATGGAGGACCTCAATTTTCTTCAGGGTGACTTCCAGGCCAAACATTTTGGCAGTTTCCGCAAAACAGGACATCAAGCGCTGAAGAGCTGGCTCTGAATGGGTGAGCTCTCCACTGGCCACCGAGACAGAGGTGCACCAAAGAAGAGGTACAAGGACTGCCTAAAAACATCTCTTGGTGCCTGCCACATTGACCACTGCCAGTGGGCTGATATTGCCTCAAACTGCGCATCTTGGCGCCTCACAGTTCGGTGGGCAGCAACCTCCTTTGAAGAAGTCCGCAGAGCCCACCTCACTGACAAAAGACAAAGGAGGAAAAACCCAACACCCAACCCCAACCAACCAATTTTCCCTTGCAACTGCTGCAACTGTGTCTGCCTGTCCCGCATCGGACTTGTCAGCCACAAACGAGCCTGCAGCTGACGTGGACATTACCCCTCCATTAATCTTCGTCTGCGAAGCCAAGCCAAAGAGCTATAGATTACACCAATTCAACCTTATACCACAAAAGTTAAGTAGATTTAAGACAGATTTATCAGATCAATGTTCTATATGTGGTCAGGAGATAGGCACATTTTGCATTCAACTGGTCTTGCCCCAAAGTGACATTATTTTGGTCAAATTTGGCGAGTCACAGGAATAAAATTTCCACAAAATCCAATGTTATTTTTATTAGATAATATTGAAGGGATAAGACTTAGATTGAAAATATCTATGTATAAAAAAGAGTTTTTAAAGATTACTTTAACAGTAGCAAGAAAAGGTATAGCAGTAACATGGAAATCAGATCCCCACCTGGGTATAGAGCAGTGGAAAGCAGAGATGCATAGTCGCGTTCCTCTGGAGAAGATTACTTACAATCTGAGAAATAGGTATGATGTATGTTTGAAAATTTGGCACCGTATCTCCAAATTGAGGGAATCATTTTATAATTTTTTTCCTTAATAAAAAGCTTTGACACTCATTAAGCTCCTTTAGTTGTATTAAGGGATATAAATCATTGATGCTGTATGGTGAGGGGTGGGGGGACCTCCAGCAAACAGGATTATATTCTTACTTCTCTTTCCTATTCTTTTTCTAAGCTTTTTTTCTTTATTTCTTCTTCTTTTCTTTATCTAATGGGGCTTATTTTGGGGGAGGGAGTTGGATTTGATAATGATTTTTCATTACTGTATCTGCCTCTTTTTGTATCTGGCGATGATTATCTGGCTATGTGGAAAACTTTGAAATGAAATGTTCAGAAAAAAAACCTGATGACTATCCAAGGGCTTGGTAAGGAGTGGGGGATGGTGCAAGCATCTGCCAGTGACCTACATGCCATAATATTTTAATTTGCAGATGACACAATATTGAACAGCATTGTGAAGGTGGTGATAGATTCCAGCAGGAGATAGGCATCTGGTGCATATGAAGTGGCACTAGGTTTTCTGCAGAACTGTCGCCATTGGCAGTTAAACATGAAAGCCTGCAGATGCTGGGGATGAGTGCAATGCACAAAAGTGCTGGAGAAACTCAACAGATCACTCAGCATCCAAAGGAAGTAAATGGGAACCAACATTTCAGGCCTAGGTCATTTGTCAGGTGGCTGACTGAAAAGGTGAGGGGAGGGAGAAGGAGAAGAGGTAGAAACTCAGGTCAGGCATCTGTTTTGCACCTGTAGTGCACAAACTACTGGAGAGGATTCTTACAAGCAATTGGAGAGGTATCGTCTTCTCAGTGAGTTTTTTGAGGAGGTGACAACAAAAATTGCTGCAGGTAAGGTGCATACTTTCTGCAGCTGAACAGGTCCTCCTGGAGAAAAAAAAATAACCAGAACAGTGCAAATTAAATCAAATAAAAGCAGGCCCTTTTGCTGCCCAATTGACCTCTAACCCTAGAACAATTTGAACAGAGTGCCTGCAGGAAACCCACACAAACATGGGGAGAACATACAATTAGAATCACTGAACATTACAGCACAAAAACAGGCCCTTTTGCTGCCCAATTGACCTCTAACCCTAGTACGATTTGAACAGTGGGAAGAAACCAGAGTGCCTGCAGGAAACCCACACAAACACGGGGATAACATACAATTAGAATCATTGAACATTACAGCACAGAAACAGGCCCTTTTGGCCCTTCTAGTTTGTGCCAAAGCATTTTTCTGCCTAGTCCCACTGACCTGCACCCAGTCCATTGCCCTCCATACCTCTCCCATCTCTGTACCTGTCCAAATTCTTCTCAAATCTTACAGCTGTCCAGTCTGAGAAGCAATCATCCACCACTACACTCTGGCTTCTCTCTTCCAGCCATTGTCGAATCCAATCACTACTTCATCATGAATACCTTGCGTCTGAACCTTGTTGACTAACTCCGCATGCGGTACCTTGTCAAAGGCCTGACTAAAGACCATGTAGACAACATCCACAGTCTTTCCTCCATCGACATTCCAGGTAATCTCCTTGAAACACTTTATAAGATTGGTTAAAAAAAAGACCCACTACCTTAATCAGTCCCTTAAAGGTTGAAACTTAGTGTTTTTGATTCTTAGTTAATTTTGTGCCTGTCTCTTTAAGTGAACTATTGTTTATAACCATAGAGACTATGATGTAATGGGTTAACATTTCTGCTCAGGCTATTTGCTTGCTCATTCTACAAGATGTGAAGGAAGCATGAGCACGAGAAATTTTCCTTTGAATTCATGTATATCTTTAAAGATTGTGTATCTCTTTCAATATTTTCTAACTCTTTAAGCTAGTATCTACATATCTTTGTATCATTATCCAGTAAATACTTTGTTATTCATCATTATGAAAGTCTTATTATGAAGTTATGCAAAATTCTTATCCATCTATCAACAATTTAAAAGTACATTAAGTAACAGCTACAGAGTTTGATTTGTTGGATTAAAGAGATCTAAATTTGGGATATCGTAGCTCATACTTTGGAAGATGACACTTTGATTAGGATATATTAAAATGAGGAAAGTGTTGTCTATATTTTGATTCAAAGAAAAAATTAATTATGAATTTTGTTTGGAAAAAAGGCTCGTAAAATTTGTCTAAAATAATTAACAACTTGATTAGAAGTCAAGAGACATCCACACTACAATAAAAGAATATTCCAGAAGCATGAGAATCTGTCTGTGAGTTGCACAGTTTGAAATTGAGCCAAAGGATTGGCCAGACACCTGTGTCCTTGAAAAAAAATTGGCAGGAATCCCAGAAAATGTTATTGTAAACATAAAACCTTGAAATAAGAAAGCTTGTGTGCAGAGCCACAGAGGCAATTCAGCCAGAAGCAACTCTGTTAATGGGACCAAGTAAGATACAAATTCATTTACATTTCCCAGGAATGAAGAAAATCCAGGGCAGAAGCCTGGTTGCAGTGTGAAGAAGCCCAGATGGATAATAAGAAGTATCGTCAGGTTAAAGACCTCGAGGAAACAGGTCGCCTCAAAAAGCTCTCTGATTATGAGTTGAGCCAAGAAGGCAGACTGACAACGCTTGGCAATAGGTTGGAGCCAGTAGCCAAAGAAGAATCAAGAAGGAGACTCTATAAAGGCACTGCAGGCCTCAATAACTGGCTTTAAATTTAGTGGAACTGGAAAGTCCCATTGGTGCCGTACCAAGCGAAATACAGAAGATAGAGACTCAATCAGCAGTACCTGAAAGTTCAGATGTGAATCCTGATTATGGTATTTCCCAGGTTATAAGCATAGGAAGATCCTCAGTCTTCAAAGGCATCTAGAGCAATACAGCTTCGCATGCTTCAAGCATATCGGCTATGCATGCTAAGGTGCAAACAGACTTGGCTACTGTTTGTTCACAAAAATAGTGGTTGGAGAAAAGATATGCTTCAGAGGATAAGGGAGGTTCAAATCAGGTATCAGCAACTGAGGTTACAAATGGGTAGTGAAGAACAAAATAGATTATTGAAGAGAGGAACAACGTGCTATGAATATGGCCAGAGTATTAGCTCAGGCTTCTGCAAGATTTGTCATTCAAAGTGACATACCCAAAGGGCTAACACCTAACATTCCAGCAGATCCATGGGTAACGCAGCCACAAGAAACAAATATACATGAGCAAGGAGCCTGTTAGTGCTCAAATGACAATGACCAACCCTGTGGAAAGAGCTAGCAACTTTCAATCTCTTCAGAGAGCACAATATTAGGATCTTCCCAAAATGAGGTTACTTCAAAAAATTTCATCCATGTGAGTTGATCATACTCAAACATTGATGTCTCTTCATGTTGCTGGTGAACCAGCTGCAAGTCAAGGTTCTCCACCAATGCCATCAATTACAACCCAAGGATTCCCATCAATGCCAATCCCTACAAATCAAGGTCCTACACCTATGGAACAAGTTCAAGATCAGTTTTCTCCATTAACCTTAAGACATGGTGGACAAGACAATATATCATTTTTCACAAAACAGAATGAAATCTCTGCCATGTTAGCACAGCAACAGGTTCATATGGTTTACCTAAGAAGGAAACTCCAGTTTTTAATGGAGATCCTCAAAATCCGGAAGGGTTAAAAGATATTTCAATGGAGAATCCTGAAATCCAAAATATTAATGTAAATGCTATTCAAATATCGAATGAAAATAATCCGATCACTCAATTAATTTGCTATCACTCTTCATGGTTTCATTTGAAAAAAGGCTGTCGAATGGATTCTTAGGTTAAAATCTATGCTTTTAAATCATATCAAGAGAGAGAATCTGAAGACTCGAAAGAGCTCTTACATAATAGTTGATGAGTTGACAAATGCTGAATTGGAGAAAATTCATTTTTTGACAGAAAAAGACGTTTGATAACAAGATATCAAAATGGAAGAAGAATCTGAATGTTACAAAAACAAGTCGTGTTTACAATCTAAATCATATTCTTGTAAATTATGTATTTAGAGTAGGAGCAAGATTGGAAAAAGCAATAATACCAGAAGCTAAGGAATTTCATATTTATGAATTCTTTGGCTTGGCTTCGCAGATGAAGATTTATGGAGGGGTAATGTCCACGTCAGCTGCAGGCTCGTTTGTGGCTGACAAGTCCAATGCGGGACAGGCAGACTTGGTTGCAGCGGTTGCAGGGGAAAATTGGTTGGTTGGGGTTGGGTTTTGGGTTTTCCTCCTTTGTCATTTGTCAGTGAGGTGGGCTCTGCGGTCTTCTTCAAAGGAGGTTGCTGCCTGCCAAACTGTGAGGTGCCAAGATGCACGGTTTGAAGCGATATCAGCCCACTGGCGGTGGTCAATGTGGCAGGCACCAAGGGATTTCTTTAGACAGTCCTTGTACCTCTTCTTTGGTGCACCTCTGTCATGGTGGCCAGTGGAGAGCTCGCAATATAACACGATCTTGGGAAGGCAATGGTCCTCCATTCTGGAGACGTGACCTACCCAGCGCAGTTGGATCTTCAGCAACGTGCATTCGATGCTGTCGGCCTCTGCCATCTCGAGTACTTTGATGTTAGGGATGAAGTCGCTCCAATGAATGTTGAGGATGGAGTGGAGACAACGCTGGTGGAAGCGTTCTAGGAGCCGTAGGTGATTCCGGTAGAGAACCCATGATTTGGAGCCAAACAGGAGTGTGGGTATGACAACGGCTCTGTATACGCTTATCTTTGTGAGGTTTTTCAGTTGGTTGTTTTTCCAGACTCTTTTGTGTAGTCTTCCAAAGGCGCTATTTGCCTTGGCGAGTCTGTTGTCTATCTCGTTGTCGATCCTTGCATCCAATGAAATGGTGCAGCCGAGATAGGTAATCTGGTTGACCGTTTTGAGTTTTGTGTGCCCAATGGAGATGTGGGCCGTGGGGTGGGGGGGGGGGGGGGGGCTGGTGGTCATGATGAGGAGCTGGCTGATGGAAGACCTCAGTTTTCTTCAGGCTGACTTCCAGGCCAAACATTTTGGCAGTTTCCGCAAAACAGGACATCAAGCACTGAAGAGCTAGCTCTGAATGGGCAACTAAAGCGGCATCGTCTGCAAAGAGTAGTTCATGGACAAGTTGCTCTTGTGTCTTGGTGTGAGCTTGCAGGTGCCTCAGACTAGCAGCAATGAAAACAACAGCACGTGCTGGTAGCGCATGCAGACAAAACCACGTGATTCAAAGTGTCACTGTAGTTGGGTAACAATGACGGCTCTGAATGGAGTGCAGTGGAAGGTTCAAAAAGTAAATGAGCATCGAGTTTTAACCTTGAAAATATATTGATACAGGGCTTACAAAAAATTTTTGTTGTTATGACTACTGGGATATTTTTAGAAAAAATAATAAATTTCTGGTAAAACCACTGCACAAAAATGTTATAGTCAGTCAATTTGGGCATCACCCCCTCTGATGGTGTCACGCAGTGCATTCCGCAATCCCCGCAGCCCCTTAGTGACTCCAGTGTATCAGGGGTTAAACAGATAACCTCAGGCCATTGAGCCTTAGACCAGTGATTTGGAAGTTGTTGCAGAAATTTCAAAGGGACAGGCAATAATACACACAATGGCCTGTCCCCCACAACCACCTGTGGTAACAATTCCACGGATTTACCACCCTCTGGATGGTAAATCTAGAGAAAGCGGATGCCCATTTATCCTGAAGTTGTGCCTTCTTGTCTTAGACCCACAATGACAAACAACCTCTCATCCACACCTTCCAAAATCTTTCAATAAGATTCCCCTCATTCTCCTAAATTCCAATGAATACAAGCAAAAAGCTGTCAAATGCTCCTCATGTGATAACCCTTTCATTCCCGGAATCATCCTGGTGAAGCTCCTTTGTGCTGTCTCCAATGTCAGCACACCCTTTCTTAAATGAGTGTCCAAAACTGCTAACGAAACTCCAAGTGAGGTCTCACCAGTGCCTGAAAAAGCCTCAACATCACATTCCTGCTCTTTTAGTATATACTATTCCTCTTGAAATGAATTGCATTTGCCTTTTCCACCAGCAAATTTACTTCCACGTTATCCTGCACAAGGACTTCCAGATTCCTTTGCATTTGGGTATTTTCAATTTACTCCTCATTTAAAAAATCATCTGCTGATTTATTTTTTTCTACTGAAGTGCATGACCATACACTTTCCAACATTATATTTGTCTCAGTCCTTCTGCAGCCTCCATGTTTCCTCTACACTTTGAATGATTGGAGAAGGAGAATGGTGGTGAGAGGTCATTTTTCTGTGACCAGTGGTGTACCACGTGGAATGATGCTGGAAGCTTTCCTGTGTGCGATTATATAGCGGTGATATGCTGTAAGCAGGGGGTGTGGGAGGCAGTGAGGAATGCTAAAGCAGGTTACAAGTCAGATTGAAATTGGAGTGGAGTAATGTCACATCCAGAGAAGTGTGAGGTTAGTTAGGGATAGGTTACAGACTGTAAATGACAAGGTCCATGCAATGTTGATTAGCCAGGGAGACTTGGACCTTCAAGTCCACAGTTCCCCTGAAAATGGCTCCACCGGTGGAAAAGGTGGTGACAACGCCTATGGCCGTTATAGGTCACAATCGAGATTCTGATCTGGGATGATATGTGACAACTTTACAACATACAGGTTAGGCCGAACTGGAATATCCTGTGAAGTGAAACAGGAATGATTGCAGATACTGGGGTCAAATGTGACACACAAACATGCTGGAGAAATTCACACAGGATCCATGGGATGTGAACTGAAGTTTCCAGCTTGAGCTAATCATCAAAGTAGGAGTTAAACAGGTAGGTGCCTGAATACAATGGTGGGGGGAGGGGGAGATGAGGAGGGTGGGATGGGCAAGGGGAGGATCACAGCCTAACAGGGTGGATGGTCAGGGCTGGATACAGGTGGGATGGGGAAGGGGAGGATCACGGTCTAACAGGGTGGATGGTCAGGGCTGGATACAGGTGGGATGGGGAAGGGGAGGATCACGGTCTAACAGGGTGGATGGTCAGGGCTGGATACAGGTGGGATGGGGAAGGAGAGGATCACGGTCTAACAGGGTGGATGGTCAGGGCTGGATACAGGTGGGATGGGGAAGGAGAGGATCACGGTCTAACAGGGTGGATGGTCATGGCTGGATACAGGTGGGATGGGGAAGGGGAGGATCACAGTCTAAGGGTGGATGGTCAGGGCTGGATACAGGTGGGATGGGGAAGGGGAGAATCACGGTCTAACAGGGTGGATGGTCAGGGCTGGATACAGGTGGGATGGGGAAGGGGAGGATCACAGTCTAACAGGGTGGATGGTCAGGCCTGGATACAGGTGGGATGGGAAAGGGGAGGATCACGGTCTAACAGGGTGGATGGTCAGGGCTGGATACAGGTGGGATGGACAAGGGGAGGATCACAGTCTAACAGGGTGGATGGTCAGGGATGGATATAGGTGGGAGAGAAAAAAGCTGAGAAGTGACAGGGGAGGAGGTGCTTTCAGATAGGACAGAGAAGGGTGGGGTTAGGGAGCTGGAGTTATGGAGAGAGAGGGATAGGGAAAGAGAAAGACAAAATGAGGGGTTTATTGTGAATTGAAGGTCTGGTTGGAGTGTGTCCATCAGACTACCAGGGGCTAGTACTCCAATTTACGGGTCACCTCGGTTTGGCAGTGAATGTGGCCATGGGCGGACATGAAATGCGTGGCCATTAGCAGTTCTTGCTGCTGCAGTGCACAGAATGAAGGTGTTCAACCAAACTATCTCCCAGTCTGTGTCCAGTCTCACCGATGTAGAGGAGGCCACAATCGGGGCATTGACTACATGTAAATTTGAGTGCAACACCTTAAATTCTCTCTTGGCATTCCCTTCAAACAGATGGCCATAACACTGACCTTCCATTTCCATTAACTCCCTCTCCTGAGTCTCTCTCTTTCCCTCTCCCTGTCTCCTTTCCTCCAGCAACCCGATCCTCTTCCCCTCCCTCTCCATTCAGAGAAGACGCTCCATTACTTCTCAGCTTGTTTTCCTTTCCCCTCCCAACAATATACACCCAAGACCTCTGATCTGTTAGCCTGTGGCCACACCCCCTCACCCCATCTTTCCATTCAGGTGCCTGCCTGTTTTCTGTTTATACCTTGAAGATGAGCCTAGACCAGGAACGTTGGTTACCCTTTACTTCCTATGGGCGCTGTGTGACTTGCTGTGTTTCTCCAGCACGTTTGAGTCTTGGGTTTGGATCTGGTGCTGTCTGGAAGGAGTTTGCATGTTCTCAGTGTGATGTGTGTAGGTTTCCTCTGGGAACTCGTTTCCTCCCACATTCCGAAAGATGTATGGGGTTGGTATGTTATTTGATGTAATTGGGCAGCATGGGTTTCATGGACGGGAAGGGCCAACTACCGAGCTGTATAACTGAAAATAAATATGTGTGCATCTTGTGATTGAGTTTGAATTTGGACAACATACCAAACAACTACAGGCTAGTTGTAGAAAGTATCCTTTCGATACTCCAGGAAAAACACAAATAGAAAGATGAGGTAAAACTGAGAAATTTATTTCCTCAACCCAAAGCGCTCTTCAGGCCCTTCAGCTCCCTCATGTCTGGTTGTCCATCTGGACCAGAGTCATGTGCCTCTACCTGGATGTCAGTAGGTAGGTCACCTGCTCCCTCCCCTCAGATGTCAGTAGGTTGGTTGCTGCCTGATCCCTCTCTCCAGATGTCAGTAGATTGGTCGCCCGTCTCTCTCCCCCCCCCCCCACCCCCCAATAGATATCAGTAGGTTGGTCACCTGTGCACCAGTTCTCAATGTGATGGTGCTGGTTTTCCTGCTGTCATATCGGACAGACTGATCTTTCTGCTAAGAAGCCCGGAATCTAGTTCCAAAGAAGGGTACTGAGTCCCAGCGAGGACAGCTTCTCCACCAGCCTCTGGAGAACGATTGTATTAAACACTGAGCTGAAAGTCAATGAACAGCAGCCTGGCATATGAAGTGTTGCTCTCAATGTGGGTGAGGAAGAAGAGAGAGAGAGAGAGAGAGAGAGAGACAAGGTGTACAGGAGTTGGAATCTTATGATGATGTTGTATCAATTATTGGTGAGTTGAATCTTGGAGTATTGTGTGTGCAATTTTGGTCACCTAACTACAGGAAAGGTTTACATTTTAAATTTAGAAATACTGCATGGTAACAGGTCCTTTCAGCCCACGAGCTCGTACTGCCTGATTACTACCTTGGTACGATTTTGAAGGGTGGGAGGAAACTGGAGCACGTGAAGGAAACACCCAAAGGCACGGATAGAATGTACAAACTCCTCACGGACAGTGCTGGACTCAACTCCTGTCACTGGTGCTGTAACTGTGTCGAGGCATACATTAATGAGGTCTAGATAAATGTAAGCAGGCTATTCCCACTGAGGTTAAGTGAGACAAGAACTAGAGGACACGAGTTAAGGGTCAAAGGTGAATGGTTTAAAGGGAAATTTAGGGCCAACTTCTTCACACAACGTAGTGAGAGTGTGAAACAATCTGCCAACAGAAGTAGTGAATGAGGGCTCAACTTCGGCATTTAAGAAAAATTTGGATAGGTACATTGATGGGAGGGTTATGGAGGACTATGGTTTGAGTGCAGGTTAGTGAGACTAGGTAGAATTATAGTTCTTGCCCTGACTAGGTGGGCTGAAGGGCCTTTTACTGTACACTGGTGTTCTTTAGTTCTGTGCTTCTATGGTCAATACTGGAAACATTGGTGACCCTTTACTTCTCATAGATGCTGTGTGACCTGCTGAGTTTCCCCAGCACGTTTGTATATTGCAAAACAAGAGAAAAGGTGCTTCATCCATTGCAAGGAGTTTTGAGGCAGAGATCATGTTGTCCTGGATAATGGACTTTGGGGGGATTGTCAGTGTCCAAATATTGTTTTCAGCTCACAGGCTCATTGTACTGATATGATTGTATGTGCTGGCTGGCCCTTCCTCCAGGTGTCCTTCTATCTCGGCTCCTCCCTCAGTCCTACCCATGTGACCCCGGGCCATAAAGGTCAAGTCCCCTCTCCTTCCCGCTCATTCCTAGCTTTGGCCCCAGGCCAGCAGTCTCTAATACAATAAAGCCTATCATTCCCCTCAGTCTTTGTCCGAGTCATTATTGGGGCTACTGATAGCACCCAACAATTTATTGTACTAGATTTTGGTGGTCTCCGGAAATGGAGCAATTGCTGCGCCGAGAACAGCTAGAAGTGAACCCCTAAGTCCCAGGTGCTTCGGTGCTCTTCGAGCAGTGGATGAACTGCTTCAACAACTTCCTCGAAGCTACTGTTGACTCTGACGAGAAGTTGAAAATCCTTCAGGCACGAATTGGGCAGAGGTCCTTCCTGACCATCCAAGGCAGTGCGACCTGCAATGAGGCAATGGCTGAGCTGCGGGCCCTGTATCAGCCGAAAGTGAACGTGGTCTACTCCCATTACCTGCTGGTGTCCCGAAAACAACAGCTTGGTGAGGCCACTGAACAGTTCGTCTGGTCCCTGGTCACACTGGGAAATGAATGTTTTGGGGTACCCACAGCCACTATATCCCTAACCCAGTGCATGGAATAACTGATTCGAGACACCTGTGTGTCGGGTCTGAGGTCAGATTATATCCAGCAACGACTCCTCGAGGACGACCCGCTCCCACTCAAAAGGGCTTAATCAGAACCTTAGACTTTGCCCAGCGCCACTTGGTGTTGATCACAGACAGAAGTAGGCCATCTCCATATGTTCCACCACAAGGGCCTTCGGCCTGGGACTCTGTATCGGGCGCTACCGACCCGACCACATCCGCAATCACGCCGACGGCATCGTCGAGATGCAACTCCTGTGGGCAGTCCAAGCATTTGTAACACCTCTGCCCTGCAAGAGGGGCTACGTGTTCGTGCTGTGGGAAGAGGGGCCATTAACAGAAAGTCTGCAGGTCCCGACCACAGTCCGGGAGCAGCGCAGTGTGCATTCCTGAGGAGCTTCCGACACTGACCGCGTGCGCGGTAAGGGGAGCGCCACCTTGTCGGCCATTGCTCCCAACCTCAGCACCTCAGCCCAGCGCCCCGATGTCATCACTTCCAACCACCACGACTCCACTTCTGCCTTCTTCCTCATTGAACACTGCGTGGTCAACATGGAGGTCACCATCTTGTGAAGGCCTCCCCACCGCCAACAACGGTGGCATCGGTCACCCTGAATCTAACCTCGAATTCCATGATGCGGATCGAGGTGAATGTGCATAAAACAAACTGTCTTTTCAATAGTGGCAGCACGGAAAGCTTCGTGCACCCCGACGAGGTCCAGAGACTCTCCCTCCCGGTCCAAACAATGACCAGAACTGTTTCAATGGCTGCAAGGGACCAACAGACCAGTCTCCGGGGGTATTGTGTAGCATTGTTGATGGTGGGGGGGGGATGTTATAACAATTTTGTATTGTAAATTATGCGTCGCCTCTGCGCACCGATCCTCCTGGGCATCGACTTTCAGAGTTAGTTCGGGAGTGTGACGATGCATTCAGGGGCCCCCAACCACCGCTGATCATCCACAGCCACCAGACCCCAGCACCGCCTTATGAACCCAGCACGCAGCCACTGACACCATCACTGTGGGCTCAGTACCCAGTCTTCAGCACCGTCCTGCAACCTCACCACTCTACGGATGCCCCCTCCCGTCAATGTTCGCGAACCTTACCCCAGATGGTAAACCGATTGCTACCAAGAGTATGCGCTATAGCTTAGAGGACATGCAGTTCATCCGGGCTGAGGTTCAACGACTCCTGGCAGAGGGGATCATAGCCCTTAGCACCAGTCCCTGGAGGACGCAGATCCTCATGATCAGAGGTGCGGGCAAGCCCCGGATGGTAATTGATTATAGTCAGACCATCATCCGCTTCACCCAGTTGGACGCGTACCCACTTCGCTGTATAGCCCACTTGGTCAATGAGGTTGCTTAGTACAGAACCTATTTGACCATTGATCTCAAGTTGGCCATCAACTCCCCCTCCATCTAGCCAATCAAATATATACAGGCTTTGAGGTGGACGGAGAGTACTTTCACTTCCTGTGGGTACCTTTCGGGGTTACTAACGGTGTTTCTGCCTTTCAGAGAGTGATGGACCAGATGGTGGAGGAAGATGGGCTGACGGCGATGTTCCCTTACCTCGACAATGTCACCACCTGTGGCCATGACCAGCAGGACCATGATGCGAACCTCGCAAAGTTCTTGTGTACAGCCAAGTCCCTCAACTTGACGTACAACATGAAGCACCTGATCCTTCTTGGATGCATCATGGCACATGTTGCCCCCGACCCAGACCACATGCAACACCTTATGGAGCTCTCTGTCCCAAACTCCCTGAAGGCGCTTAAGAGGTGCCTGGGGCTGTTTTCATATTATGCTCAATGGGTGCTCAGCTACGCCAATAAGGCCGACACCCTAATTTGTACAACCACCTTCTCATTATCAGCAGAGGCCCAGGCTGCTTTTGAACAAATTAGAGGAGACATTGCTAAGGCCACGATGCATGCTGTGGATGAATCTGTCTCCATTCAGGTGGAGAGCAATGCCTCCGATGTCGCACTGGCCGCCACATTAAACCAGGCAGGCAAGCTGGTAGCATTTTTTCCTGCATCCTGCATGATCCCGAACTCCGGCACTCCTCGGTCGAGAAGGAGGTTCAAGCTATCGTTGAAGTAGTGCACCACTGGTGACCCTATCTGGCTGGTAAAAGATTTATCCTGTTGACTGACCAGAGGGTAGTGGCCTTCATGTTCAGTGCCAAACAACGGGGTAAAATCAAGAATGACAATCTGAGGTGGAGGATAGAATTGTCCACCTACAACTATGACATCTTGTACTGGCTGGGTAAACTCAATGAATCCCCGGATGCCCTATTCTGAGGGGCATCAACCATCTTTAGATCCTATATGACCACCTATGTCACCCTGGAGTAATGAGGTTGTATTATTTCATCAAACGCGAAACCTCCCGTACTCCGTAGAGGATGTCCGGTCCACAACCAGATGCTGTCAAATCTGCGCTGAGTGTAAACCCCAGTTCTACCGGCCAGAAAAGGCACACCTCATCAAGGCCACCCGCCCTTTTGAACGAGTCAGCATCAATTTCAAGGGTCCCCTCCCAACCACAAAAAGGAAAGCCTACTTCCTGATGGTGGTGGACAAATTCTCCAGGTTCTCCTTTGCAATCCTCTGCCCAGATATGACCGGCACTGAATAGCATCTTTACTCAGGTACCCCGACTACATCCATAGTGACCGGGGGACCTTGTTCATGAGTGAGGAGCTGCGGCAGTACTTTTTGGCCAGAGACATAGCCACCAGCAGGACCACCAGCTATAAGCCCAGTGGTAATGGCCAGGTGGAAAAAGAGAACAGCACCATCTGGAAGGTGACGCTCCTGGCACTCAGATCTAAAAATATGCCAGTATCCCGCTGGCAGGACCTCTTGCCCAAAGTCCTCCATGCCATCCAGTCTTTACTATGCACCACCCCACATGAACGCCTCTTTGCTTTTCCTAGGAGGTTGGCGAATGGTTCCTCCATCCCTCCCTGGCTGACCACCCCAGAGCCAGTGCTGCTTCGGAAACATGTCAGGGGCCATAAGACAGACTCATTGGTTGAAGCGGTGCACCTCATCCATTCAAACCCTCAATACGTCTTTGTGAGGTACCCGGATGGCCACAAGGACATTGTGCCAATATGAGACCTGGCAAGGGCTGGAGATACTGAGACCACCTTGCCGGCTCCTGACCATGCCACAGACCCTATTGTGCTGCATCAGAGCACAACCCTGAAGCCTGAGCTGCCTGCCTTGCAGCCAGACGTCCAGGCCTCTACGCCAGATGCAACAGCAGAGGACCCCCAGCAGTCCAGGAGGGACCGCTGACACCCCTTTTCAGATATTCCCAGCAGTGGACGCTCCCCTGTCAGTCCCCTCCCCGGAGGAGCTTCATATGGACATGCTGGCCCTATGGTGGTCCGGTAAACAGAGGAGGCCATCTGAGTGGCTTAACCCCTAGCTGTTGTTGGGGGGGGGGGGAGGTGGCATCTGCTGTGCTTTTTATTGCTGCTGTTGTATTACTGTATGGTTGTTGTATCACCCCTGGTTGTTGATTATTTTTTGGAAGGTTCCATTTTTTTTTAAAGGGGGGTGAATGTAGTGATATGATTGTATGTGTTGGCTGGCCCTTCCTCCGGGTGTCCTTCTACCTTGGCTGCTCCCTTAGTCCTATCCATGTGACCCTGGGCCATAAAGGTTGAGTCCCATCTCCTTCCTGCTCATTCCTAGCCTTGGACCCGGGCCAGCAGTCCCTAAATAGACAATAAAGTCTATTTAAAATGCATATATAAAATTTGTATATAAAATTCGTATCTAAAGTTTGTATAAAATATTTGCATAAAAAATTTGCATAAAAATTTGTATATAAAATTTGTATTTAAAATGTGTATATAAAAATGTGTATAAAAATGTGTATATAAAAAGATGTGTATAAAGATGTGTATATAAAAAATGTATATATAAAATGTGTATAAAAAATTTGTATATAAAATACGTATCTAAAATTTGTATAAAACATTTGAATATAAAATTTGTATTTAAAATGTGTAGATAAAAATGTGTATAAAATGTGTATATAAAAAGATGTGTATAAAAATGTGTATATAAAAAATGTGTATATAAAAATGTGTATATAAAATTTGTATATTAAAATTTTATATAAAATTTGTATATAAAAAAATTGTATATAAAATAATGTGTATATAAAATATGTATTTTAAAAAATGTGTATATAAAAGGTGTATATAAAAATGTGCATATGAAATGTGTATATAAAATGAGTATATAAAATATGTATATAAAATATTTGTAAATAATTTTTGTATAAAAAATGTGTACATAAAAATTTTTGATGTACAAAATCTGTTTATAAAAAAATTGTATATAAAAAGTTGAATGTAAAAAAATTGTATATATAAATGTGTATATAAAATTTGTATATAAAATAATTTGTGTATAAAATGTGTATATAAAATGGGTATATAAAAATGTGTATATAAAAATGTGTATATAATATGTGTTTATAAAATAGTGTATATGAAAAGACCGTGTAATATGGCGAGCTCTCCATTGGCCACCGTGACAGAGGTGCACCAAAGAAAAGGTACAAGGACTGCCTAAAGAAATCTCTTGGTGCCTGCCACATTGACCACCACCAGTGGGCTGATATCGCCTCAAACTGCGCATCTTGGCGCCTCACAGTTCGGTGGGCAGCAACCTCCTTTGAAGAAGACCGCAGAGCCCACCTCACTGACAAAAGGCAAAGGAGGAAAAACCCAACACCCAACCCCAACCAACCAATTTTCCCCTGCAGCCGCTGCAACCGTGTCTGCCTGTCCCGCATCGGACTTGTCAGCCACAAACGAGCCTGCAGCTGACGTGGACTTTTACCCCCTCCATAAATCTTCGTCCGCGAAGCCAAGCCAAAGAAAGAATGTAAAATGTGTATATGAAAATAGTGTTTATAAAAATGTGTATATAAAAATGCATATATAAAAATAGTGTATATGAAATGTGTATAAAAAAATGGGTATATAAAATTTGTATATAAAAAATGTGTATATAATATATGTATATAAAAATGAGTATTTTAAATGTGTATATAAAACGTGTATATAAAACATTTGTTTATAAAATTTGTATATAGAAAAAGTATATAAAATGTGTTTATAAAAAATGTGTATATGAAAAATGTGTTTATAAAAAATGTGTATATGAAAAAAGTGTATATAAAAATACATATATAAAAATTGTGTATATAAAATGTGTATAAAAAACATGTATATAAAAACGTGTATATAATATATGTATATAAAAATGAGTATTTTAAATGTGTATATAAAACGTGTATATAAAACATTTGTTTACAAAATTTTTATATAGAAAAAGTATATAAAATTTGTATATAATATAATTTGTATATAAAATGTGTATATAAAAATGTGTATATATAAAAAGTGTATATAAAATGTGTATATATAAAAAATTCTAAACAATAAATGTGTATATAAAAGGAGTATACAAAAATGTGTATATAAAATAATGTGTATATAAAATGTGTATATATAAAATGGTCTAAATAAGAAATGTATATATAATATGGTTAATATGTGTATATGAAATGTGAATATAGAAGGTGTATATAAAATTTTTATAAAAAATTGCATATAAAAATTGTATATTAAAACAAATTTCTATATAAAAATGTGTATATAAAATTTGTATATACAAAGTGTATATAAAATGAGTTTATAAAATATGTATATAATATGTGTATATGAAATGTGTATATAAAATGTGAATATAAAATTTTTATATAAAATGTTTAATAAAATTTTTAATAAAAATTTGCATATAAAATTGTATATTAAAACAAATTTCAATATAAAATTTGTATATAAAATTTCTATACAAAAAGTGTATATAAAATGTATATATAAAAATGTGTATATAAAATTTGTATATAAAATTTGTATATACAAAGTGTATATAAAATGAGTTTATAAAATATGTATATCATATGTGTATATAAAATGTGAATATAAAATTTTTATATAAAATGATTAATAAAAATTTATATATAAAATTTGTATTTCAAATGTGTAAATAAAATGTGTATATAAAAAATGTTATAAATGCTAAAAAGAAAGTACAAATATTAAAATAAATGCATTTTTTGTGAAATTTTTAAATATTGTTTCACATCTATGAACTATCATGTTTAAATATTAATAACACATAAAACAATTAAAGAAGTTGAAAAATATTCTTTACAACCAGAAAACCAAATGTAGATAAGGAAATTCGCATTTAAATTTCAATTTTAAAAAGTATAAATAAATGCTAAAATTAAGCAGCAAACATTGAAATAAATGCTTTTTTGGGAAAAGATTAAACATAGTTTTCTCAGTTATGAAATATGTTGTTTAGATATTAACAGCACATGTAAAACATTGTCAGAGGTTGTAAAAGTTATTTTCTACAGGAAAACAAAATGTAAATCAATAAATTCACATCCACATTTACAGTTTTAAAAACATAGTATAAATGCTAAAAAGAAAGCACAAATATTAAAATAAATGCATTTTTGGGAAATGTTTAAATACTGTTTCACATCTATGAACTATCATGTTTAAATATTAATAACACATAAAATGATTAAAGAAGTTGAAAAATATTCTTTACAACCAGAAAACCAAATGTAGATAAGGAAATTTGCACAAATTTCAATTTCATCAAGAATAAATAAATGCTAAAAAGATGCTGCAAACATTGAAATAAATGTTTTTTTGGGAAAAGGTTAAACAGTTTTGTCAGCTATGAACTATGTTGTGTAGACATTAACAGCACATGTAAAATGTTTGTCAGAGGTTGTAAAAGTACTTTTCTACCAGAAAACAAAATGTAGATCAGTAAATTCACATCCACATTTACAGTTTTTAAAACATAGCATAAATGCTAAAAAGAAAGTACAAAGTTGTAAAAGTTCTTTTCTACAAGAAAACAAAATGTAGATCAGTAAATTCACCTCCACATTTACAGTTTTAAAAACATAGTGTAAATGCTAAAAAGAAAGTACAAATATTAAAATAAATGCATTTCTGGGAAATGTTTAAATATTGTTTCACATCTATGAACTGTCATGTTTAAATATTATTAACACCTGTAAAACATTTAAAGAGGTTTAAAGATATACTTTACAATCAGAAAACCAAATGTAGATAAGGAAATTCTTATTTAAATTTCAATTTCATCAAAAATAAATAAATGCTAAAATGAAGTTGGGAAAAGGTTAAACATAGCTTCCTCATCTACGAACTATCTTGTTTAGATATTAACAGCACGTGTAAAACGTTGTAAGAGGGTGGGAAAATATTTTTTGAAAAGAAAACAAAATGTAGATCAAGAAATTCACATCCACATTTCAATTTTGAAAAGTATAATATAAATGATAAAATGAAACTACAAACATTATAACAAATGCTCTTTCGAGAAATGTTTAAACATCATTTCACATCTCTGAACTGTCATGTTTAAATATTAATAAAACTTGTAAAATGTTTAAAGAAGTCTAAAAATATACTTTACAACCAGAAAATAAAGTGTAGATAAGGAAATTCACATTTAAATTTCAATTTCAAAAAGTATAAATAAATGCTAATATGAAGCTGCAAACATTAAAATAAATGCTTTTTAGGAAAAGATTAAACATAGTTTTCTCAGCTATGAACTACATTGTTTATAGTTTAACAGCACATATAAAACATTGTCAGAGGTTGGAATTTTTGAAATTAAATATCGCATCATGTAAAATGTGCATTGCATCCAAACTAGAGGGCATGGTTTAAGATTGAAGGGGGAAAATTATAAAGGGAACATGAGGGGAAATTTCTTTACGCAAAGGGTGGTAGGGATGTGGAATGAGCATACGTAGTTGACGCGGGTTCATTGGTTACATTTAAGGATAGACTGGATAGTTACATGGAGAGGAGAGGACTGGAGGGGTATGGACCGGGTGCTGGTCAGTGGGACTAGGAGGGTGGGAATTTGTTATGACAGGGCCGAACTGGCCTGTTCTGTGTTGTAAGTGGTTATATGGTTATATGGCTATATGGAATAGCATCAACATTTTGTTGCATTAATTAAAATAAAATGAAATATTGCATCCCATCAAATTTGCAATGTTTCAAATTTTGCATCACATCAAATTTGTGCTGCATTAATTTTAAAAAATGAAATATTGCATTGCATCAAATTGTGTATCGCATTAAATTTGCATTGCATCAATTTTGTGTTGCATCAATTGTTTGTCACATCAATTTTATGTCACGTCAAGTGTGTGTTGCATTAAATTTGCATGCATCGATTTTGAGTCACATCAATTTGAAATGTAATATCGCATCGTGTCAAATTAGCTTTTTATCAAATTTTGCATCAGATCAAATTAGTGTCACTTTAATTTTTAAAAAATAACATCCTTCATCACATTAAATTTCCATTGCATCAATATTGCAATTATTATCATATAATAATTATTATCAATTGTTATTGCATCATGTCATTTTTTGCATCAGTTTAACATCTCTTCAATCTTTACATCACATTAAATTTTGAGTTTTATGCAATTTGGATCGCATCAAATTGACGCCGCATGAAATTTGTGCTGCATCACTTTTGCATTGCATCAAATTTGTGTAATATTAAATTTGTGTGGCATTTAAAATAATTAAATATTGCATCATATAAAATTTGTGTTGCATCCAATTTTGTATGGCATTAAATTTGCATTGCTTGAAATTTTTGTAGCATTAATATTTAAAAATGAAATATTGCATCACATCAAATTTGCATTGCCTCAAATTTGCGTCACATTCTTTTTAAAAAAAGAAATATTGCATTGCATCAATTTTGCACCACATCAAATTGGCATTTCATCAATTTTGCATTGCATATAATTTGTGTGGCATCAAATCTGTGACACATTATATTTTCGAAATGAAATATTATGTCACGTAAAATTTGTGTTGAATCCAATTTTGTATGGCATTAAATATGCATCAAACTTTTGTTATGTTAATTTTTAAAAATGAAATGTGCATTGCATGAAATATGCATTGCCTTAAAATTTGCATCACATTAAATTTGCATCGCATCAATTGTTTGTCACATCAATTTTACGTCACATCAAGTTTGTGTTGCATTAAATTTGCATGCATTGATTTTGAGTCATATCAATTTGAAATGTAATATTGCATCGTATCAAATTAATTTTTCATCAAATTTTTCATCTGATCAAATTTGTATCACATTATTAAAAAAAATGAAATCCTGCATCACATTAAATTTGCTTTGAATCAATATTGCAATTATTATCATATAATAATAATAATTATCAATTATAATTGCATCATGTAATTTTTTCACATCAATTTAACATCTCTTCAATTTTTGAATCACATTAAATTTTGAGTTTCATGCAATTTGCATTACATCAAATTGGCACCACATTAAATTTGTGCCGCATTATTTTTGCATTGCATCAAATTTGTGTAACATCAAATTTGTGTTGCTTTTTTAAAAAATAAATATTGCATCACATAAAATTTGTGTTGCATACAATGTTGTATTTAGCATCAATTTAGCATTGCATCAAATTTGTGACACATTATATTTTTGAAATGAAATATTGCATCACATAAAATTTGTATGGCATTAAATAGGCATCACATCAAATTTTTGTTACCTTAATTTTTAAAAATAGAATATTACATTGCATCAAATTATGCATCTCATTAAATTTTGCATTTTATAAAATTTGCATCACATCAAATTTGTGCTGCAGCAAATTTACATTGTATCCAATTTTGTGTGGTATAACATTGGCATCACATGAAATTTGTGTTGCATTAACTTTTAAAAATAGAAATATTGCATCACATCAAATTTGCATGCCATCAAATTTTGCATTGAATCAAATTTTCTTTGCATCAATTTTGTGTTGCTTCAATTGTTTCTCACCCCAATTTTACATCGATTGTCACATTAAATTATGTGTCACATTAAATTTTCCATTGCATCAACTGCATGTTACATTAAATTTGCATGCATCAATTTGTATTGCATCAAATTTGAGTCACATTCATTTTTAAAATGAAATCTTGCTTTGCATCAAATTTTGCATTGCATCAAATTAGCTTTGCATCAATTGTTTGTCATCTCAATTTTACATCACATCAAATGTGTGTCGGATTAAATTTTCCATGCATCAATTTTGTATGATCAATTTTTGTCACATCAATTTGAAATGAAATATTAAATCTCATCAAATGGGCACTGCATTAAATTTTGCATCGCATCAAATTTGTGTCATATTAATTTTTTAAAAATGAAATCTTGCATTATGTTAAATTTATATTGCTTAAATAATGGATCTCATTAATTTAGATTGCATTAATTTTGCGTCATGTCATTTTTCACTTCAGTTTAATTTCTCATCATTTTTGCATCACATTAAGTTTTCCATTGCATAAAACTTGGTTCACATCAAATTTTAAGTAAGATCAATTTTTTGTCGCAACAAATTTTCACGATGTCAAATTTTTGTTGCTTCACTTTTATGTCACATCAAATTTTGCGTCACATTAAATTTGAGTCACAGTCATTTTTAAAAATGAAATATTGTATGACATTAATTTTTTGCATTTCATGTAATTTGAATCACATCAAATTTGTACTGCAGCAAATTTGTATTGCATTGAATTTTGTCAGGTAAAATATTGACATCACATCAAATTTGTGTTGCATAAATTTAAAAAATGAAACATTGCATCAAACCATTTTGCATTGCATCAAATTTTGCATCATATTATATTTGCATTGCATCAATTTTGTGTAACATTAGTTTTTGTCGCAACACTTTGAAATGAAATATTGCATTGTATCAAATTTGCATCGCATCAATTTTGTGTAACATTTTTTTGTCGCATCACTTCGAAATGAAATCTTGCATTGCATCAAATTTTGCATTGCATCAAATTAGCATTGCATCAATTGTTTGTCATATCAGTTTTACATCACATCAAATGTGTGTCAGATTAAATTTTTCATGCATCAATTTTGCATCAGATCAACTTTTGTCACGGCAATTTGAAATGAAATATTAAATTTCATCAAACGGGCACTAAATTAAATTTTGCATCGCATCAAATTTGTGTCATATTAATTTTTTAAAAATGAAATCTTGCATTACGTTAAAATTATATTGCTTAAATAATGGATCTCATTAATTTAGATTGCATTAATTTTGCGTCATGTCATTTTTCACTTCAGTTTAATTTCTCATCATTTTTGCATCACATTAAGTTTTCCATTGCATAAAACTTGGTTCATATCAAATTTTAAGTAAGATCAATTTTTTGTCGCAACAAATTTTCACGATGTCAAATTTTTGTTGCTTCACTTTTATGTCACATCAAATTTTGCGTCACATTAAATTTGAGTCACAGTCATTTTTAAAAATGAAATATTGTATGACATTAATTTTTTGCATATCATGTAATTTGAATCACATCAAATTTGTACTGCAGCAAATTTGTATTGCATTGAATTTTGTCAGGTAAAATATTGACATCACATCAAATTTGTGTTGCATAAATTTAAAAAATGAAACATTGCATCAAACCATTTTGCATTGCATCAAATTTTGCATCATATTATATTTGCATTGCATCAATTTTGTGTAACATTAGTTTTTGTCGCAACACTTTGAAATGAAATATTGCATTGTATCAAATTTGCATCGCATCAATTTTGTGTAACATTTTTTTGTCGCATCACTTCGAAATGAAATCTTGCATTGCATCAAATTTTGCATTGCATCAAATTAGCATTGCATCAATTGTTTGTCATATCAGTTTTACATCACATCAAATGTGTGTCAGATTAAATTTTTCATGCATCAATTTTGCATCAGATCAACTTTTGTCACGGCAATTTGAAATGAAATATTAAATCTCATCAAATGGGCACTGCATTAAATTTTGCATCATATCAAAATTATGTCATATTAATTTATTAAAATGAAATCTTGCATTACGTTAAATTTATATTGCTTAAATAATTGATCTCATTAATTTGGATTGCATTAATTTTGTGTCATGTCATTTTTCACATCAGTTTAATTTCTCATCATTTTTTGCATCACATTAAGTTTTCTGTTGCATAAAACTTGATTCACATCCAATTTTGAGTAAGATCAATTTTTCATCACGACAAATTCGCACGGCAACAATTTCCTGTTGATTCAATTTGATGTCACATCAAATTTGGCATCACATTAAATTTGAGTCACATTCATTTTTAAAAATGAAATATTGCAATGCATCATATATGCATCACATTAATTTCTAAAAATGAAATTTTGCACGACCTTAAATTTTTACATTTCAGGAAATTTGAATCACATCAAATTTGTACTGCAACAAATTTACATTGCATCAAATTTTGTATCACATTAAATTTGCATTGCATCAACTTTGTGTAACATTATTTTTGTCACATCATTTTGAAATGAAATATTGCCATGTACAAAATTTTCTTTCAATCAAATTTGCATTGCATCAATTTTGTGTCTCATTAATTTTTTAAAAAGAAATTATGCACCACATTAAATTTTACATTTCATGAAATTTGCCTTTCATCAAATTTGTTCTGCACCAAATTTGCATTGCATCAAATATTGCATCTCATTAAATTTTGTGTTTCCTGAAATTTCCATCGCATCCAAACTGTGGTGCAGCAAATTTGCATTGCATCCAATTTTGTAAGGGAAAACATTGGCATCACAAAAAATTTGTGTTGCATTAATTAAAAACTGTAATATTGCATCAAATCAAATTTTCATTGCATCAAATTTTGCATCACATTAAATTTGCATTACATCAGTTTTGTGTACATTATTTTTTGTCGCATCACTTTGAAATGAAATATTGCAGCATACCAAATTTGCTTTTAATCAAATTTGCTTTGCATCCAATTTTGTAGGGCAAAACATTGGCATCTCATCAAATTTGTGTTTCATTAATTTAAAAAATGAAAATTGCATCAAACCATTTTGCATTGCATCAAATTTTGCATCACATTAAATTTGCATTACATCAGTTTTGTGTACATTATTTTTTGTCGCATCACTTTGAAATGAAATATTGCAGCGTACCAAATTTGCTTTTAATCAAATTTGCTTTGCATCCAATTTTGTAGGGCAAAACATTGGCATCTCATCAAATTTGTGTTTCATTAATTTAAAAAATGAAAATTGCATCAAACCATTTTGCATTGCATCAAATTTTGCATCACATTAAATTTGCATTGCATCAATTTTGTGTAACATTATTTTTTGTCGCATCACTTTGAAATGAAATATTGCATTGTATCAAATTTGCATCGCATCAATTTTGTGTAACATTATTTTTTGTCGCATCACTTTGAAATGAAATATTGCATTGTATCAAATTTGTATCACATCAATTTTGCGTCCCATTAATTTTTAAAAATGAAATTTTTCATCACTTAAATTTGCATTTTATTAAATTTTGCACATCATTAAATTTTACATTTCATGAAATTTGCATATCATCAAATTTGTTCTGCAGCAAATTAACATTGCATCAAATTTTGCTTCTCAATAAATTTAGTGTTTTGTGAAATTTCCATCGTATCAAAACTCTGCTGCAGCAAATTGGCATTGCATCCAATTCTGTAAGGAAAAACATGTGCATCACATCAAATTTGTTTTGCATTAACTTTTAAAAATAGAAATATTGCATCACATCAAATTTGCATGCCATCAAATTTTGCATTGAATCAAATTTTCTTTGCATCAATTTTGTGTTGCTTCAATTGTTTCTCACCCCAATTTTACATCAATTGTCACATCAAATTATGTGTCACATTAAATTTTCCATTGCATCAACTGCATGTTACATTAAATTTGCATGCATCAATTTGTATTGCATCAAATTTGAGTCACATTCATTTTTAAAATGAAATCTTGCTTTGCATCAAATTTTGCATTGCATCAAATTAGCTTTGCATCAATTGTTTGTCATCTCAATTTTACATCACATCAAATGTGTGTCGGATTAAATTTTCCATGCATCAATTTTGCATCAGATCAATTTTTGTCACGTCAATTTGAAATGAAATATTAAATTTCATCAAATGGGCACTAAATTAAATTTTGCATCACATCAAATTTGTGTCATATTAATTTTTTAAAAAGAAATCTTGCATTACGTTAAATTTATATTGCTTAAATAATGGATCTCATTAATTTAGATTGCATTAATTTTGCGTCATGTCATTTTTCACTTCAGTTTAATTTCTCATAATTTTTTCATCACATTAAGTTTTCCATTGCATAAAACTTGGTTCACATCAAATTTTGAGTAACATCAATTTTTCATCACAACCAATTTGCACGGCGTCAATTTTTTGTTGCTTCACTTTGATGTCACATCAAAATTTGCATCACATTAAATTTGAGTCATTGTCATTTTTAAAAATGAAATATTGCATGGCATTAATTTGTTGCATTTCATGTAAGTTGAATCACATCAAATTTGTACTGCAGCAAATTTGTATTGCATCGAATTTTGTCGGGTAAAACATCGACATCACATCAAATTTGTGTTGCATTAATTTAAAATATGAAACATTGTATCAAACCATTTTGCATTGCATCAAATTTTGCATCACATTAAATTTGCATTGATTGAATTTTGTGTAACATTATTTTTTGTCGCATCACTTTGAAATGAAATATTGCATTGTATCAAATTTGCACCACATCAATTTTGTGTCTCATTAATTTTTAAAAATGAAATTTTGCATCACTTTAAATTTGCATTTTATTAAATTTTGCACCACATTAAATTTTACATTTCATGAAATTTGCATATCATCAAATTTGTTCTGCAGCAAATTAACATTGCATCAAATTTTGCATCTCAATAAATTTAGTGTTTCATGAAATTTCCATCGCATCAAAACTGTGCTGCAGCAAATTTACGTTGCATCCAATTTTGTATGTAATAACATTTGCATCACACCAAATTTGTGTTGCATTAACTTTTAAAAATAGAAATATTGCATCACATCAAATTTGCATGCCATCAACATATGCATTGAATTAAATTTGCAATGCATCAATTTTGTGTTTCTTCAATTGTTTGTCACCCCAATTTTACATTAATTGTCACATCAAATTTTGTGTCACATTAAATTTTCCATTGCATCAACTGCATGCTGCATTAAATTTGCAAGCATTAATTTGTATGGCATCAAATTTGAGTCACATTTATTTTTAAAATGAAATCTTGCTTTGCATCAAATTTTGGATCACATCAAATTAGCATTGCATCAATTGATTGTCATCTCAATTTTACATCACATCAAATGTGTGTCGGATTAAATTTTGCATGCATCCATTTTGCATCAGATCAACTTTTGTCACGTCAATTTGAAATGAAATATTAAATCTCATCAAATTGGCATTGCATAAAATTTTGCATTGCATCATATTCATGTCATATTAATTTTTTAAAAATGAAATGTTGCATTACATTAAATTTATATTGCTTAAATAATGGATCTCATTTATTTGGATTGCATTACTTTTGCATCATGTCATTTTTCACTTCAGTTTAATTTCTCATCATTTTTGCCTCACATTAATTTTTCTGTTGCATAAATCACATCCAATTTTGAGTAACGTCAATTTCTCGTCGCAAAAAATTTGTGCAGCATCAATTTCTTGTTGGTTCACTTTGATGTCACATCAAACTTTGCATCACATTAAATTTGAATCATGTTCATTTTAAAAAATGAAATATTACAATGTATCAAATTTTCATTGCATCAATTTTGTCTCTCATTAGTTATAAAAAATGAAATTTTGCATCATTTGAAATTTGCATTTCATTAAATTTTGCATCACATTATATTTTACATTTCATCAAATTTGTGTTGCATTAATTTTTAAAAGTAGAAATATTGCATCACATCAAATTTGCATGCCATCAACATTTGCATTGAATCAAATTTGCATTGCATCAATCTTATGTTTGGCTTCACCTTGTCCACTTTAAATGATAAGTATGTTAAGGAATTGGATGTTGGTTTTACTGTAAAGAATTAACAGATGCACTTTGATCTATGCTGGGTGGTATATCTCCAGGTGATGAGGGGTTTAGTTCTGAATTTTAGAAGAAATTTCAAGATTTATTAGTCCCTTTGTTGATGGAAATTCTAGATCAGGTGGGGAAAACTGGTTCCTTTCCGGATTCTTTTTCTAAAGCAATTATCACTGTTATACTTAAGAAGGATAGAAAACCTTTGAAGGTGGGATCTTATAGTCCTATTTCTTTGCTAAATGTGGACTACATGGCGAGCTCTCCACTGGCCACCGTGACAGAGGTGCACCAAAGAAAAGGTACAAGGACTGCCTAAAGAAATCTCTTGGTGCCTGCCACATTGACCACCGCCAGTGGGCTGATAACGCCTCAAACTGTGCATCTTGGCGCCTCACAGTTTGGCGGGCAGCAACCTCCTTTGAAGAAGACCGGAGCCCACCTCACTGACAAAAGGCAAAGGAGGAAAAACCCAACACCCAACCCCAACCAACCAATTTTCCCTTGCAACCGCTGCAATCGTGTCTGCCTGTCCCGCATCGGACTTGTCAGCCACAAACGAGCCTGCAGCTGACGTGGACTTTTTACCCCCTCCATAAATCTTCGTCCGCGAAGCCAAGCCAAAGAAAGATTTCTTTGCTAAATGTGGACTATAATATAGTAGCTAATAAGTTGGCTAAATGCTTACCTGATTTGTTTCATGTAGATGAGGCAGGTATTATCAAGAACCATTATTCAGTGGACAATGTGGTAAAGTTGATTTCTTTAATTTATATTACTTGGCAGCAATCCGATCAAATGATGGTCATCTCTTTGGATGTAGAAAAGGCCTTTGACAGAGTGGAATGGAGTTCTTTTTGTTTAAGGTGTTGGAAAAGTTTAATTTTGGGCCTCTTTTTATTGGTTGGATTAAGGCTTTGTATAAAAATCCCACTGTGAGTGTGGTGACAAATGAATAGATGTCATTACCTTTTACATGATCTAGATCAACCAGACAGGGCTGCCCTTTGCCACCAGCTCTGTTTGCATTGGTTATTGAACCTTTGGTGCAGATGATTTGGCAGATTAGTGCTATTAAAGGTATTAAGATGAATTCTGAGGAAAATAAGTTAAATTTGTTTGCGGATGATATTTTGATATATTTAACACATCCTTTACAATTGTTGGGAGATTTTACATAAATGTTTGGAACAGTCTGGATATAAAGTAAATTGGGAAAGAGTGAAATCATGCCTTTAGCTGATAGGGATTACTCGTCATGTAGAAAAGTTGTGAAGTTTAAACAGTCTGATCGTATTAAGCATTTGGGTATTATTATTGACATTAATTATAATCATTTATTTGTATTGAATTTGTACCCTTATTGACTAGAATTAAATGTGATTTGAATAGGTGAAAGGATTTACCTATAATGTTTATGGGACAGGTGAATTGTATAAAAATAAACATCTTCCCCCGAATTCAATATTTGTTCCAATCTATTCAATGTAAGATTCCTCATAAATCTTCTAAAGATTTGAATACTTTTGTGGAAAGACAAAATGGCAAGTGTTTCACTACAGAACTTAACTTGGAAATATGCATTCGGAGGTCTACAACTTCCTAATTTTCAAACTTATTATGAATCAGCTCAGTTAAAATTCATTAATAGGATGTTTCATGTGGACAGCCCCTTAGTATGGGCTAATATTGAATTATCCCAGATTGGAGAACAGAGGACCGATCAATTTATTTACCGATGGAATCCTCAGTTATAGGGGGCTTGGGGAATCCTCAGTTATAGGGGGCATGGGGAATCCTCAGTTATAGGGGGCATGGGGAATCCTCAGTTATAGGGGGCATGGGGAATCCTCAGTTATAGGGGGCATGGGGAATCCTCAGTTATAGGGGGCATGGGGAATCCTCAGTTATAGGGGGCATGGGGAATCCTCAGTTATAGGGGGCATGGGGAATCCTCAGTTATAGGGGGCATGGGGAATCCTCAGTTATAGGGGGGATGGGGAATCCTCAGTTATAGGGGGCATGGGGAATCCTCAGTTATGGGGGCATGGGGAATCCTCAGTTATGGGGGCATGGGGAATCCTCAGTTATAGGGGGCATGGGGAATCCTCAGTTATAGGGGGCATGGGGAATCCTCAGTTATAGGGGGCATGGGGAATCCTCAGTTATAGGGGGCATGGGGAATCCTCAGTTATAGGGGGCATGGGGAATCCTCAGTTATAGGGGGCATAGGGAATCCTCAGTTATAGGGGGCATGGGGAATCCTCAGTTATAGGGGGCATGGGGAATCCAGTTATAGGGGGCATGGGGAATCCTCAGTTATAGGGGGCATGGGGAATCCTCAGTTATAGGGGGCATGGGGAATCCTCAGTTATAGGGGGCATGGGGAATCCTCAGTTATAGGGGGCATGGGGAATCCTCAGTTATTAAATAATAATAAGTTACTGCTGCTGAAACACTTGATTGAATTATGGATTAACATGAATTAAATTGTAGGTACCATTTCAACTAAAACACTTTTGTTTCAAAATAAGCTTTTCCCTTTTACGGTTAATAATCAACTTTTGAAGTTAAGGGAGCAAAAAGGAACTAAATTGATAGAAGATTGTTATGAGGTGGGATATTTTATTTCCTTTGAAAGAATGAGATGGAAATATGATATACCTTTGAGTATCTTTTCTTATTATCAAGTTAAAGATAATTTTGGATGTACTTTGAGGCTTTCTAGAAGATCTAAATTTGAGATCTGGTAAGAAAGGTTTTCTTTCGGATGTGAATACTTTATTGCAGGCTAAAATGCCCAAGCTAGATAAAACTAGAGTGAAATGGGGAAAAAGATTTGAAAATATCTATTTCCCCAGATGATTGGGTATCAATATGTGAGGACAGTGTGACTAAAATTGTAAATGTAAGGTATAGATTGGTTCATTATAACTTTGCACTTGACTCCAGAGAAATTAAAGAAATTTAAATATACTTTTTTTCAATTTATGTTTCAGATGCCACAAAGAAGTGGGAACTTTTTTTTTACATTCAATTTGGTTATTTAAGATGGGGGAGTTAAAAAAAGGTTAAGCCTTTTTTGGAATAAAATTAAAGAAATTTTGGAAGTTATGTTTAAATTTAAAACTCCATTTCATCCTATTGGGTCCAAACATTGAGTTTGGAGTTAAAATTAGATCAGTTTCAAATTGCCTTAGCAGTGGCCAGGAAATATCTTGCAGTTTCATGGGAAAATGAGACTAAATTGAATATGGAGATGGAGATGAGATCATGTATCCCTTTAGAAACAATTACATATAATCTACAAAATAACTGTTCCTCTTTTTCCCTTTACTTGGGGGTAGTTTAGAGGGATTGAGTGGGGTGGGAGGGAGAGGGATGGGGTGGGAGTTTTATGGGATAAAGTATGCATTTTGAATTTTTTAATAAAATTATTTGCATCATTACAGGAGAAAATGAATAAAACATTAATTAAAAATCCATACAAAAAAAAGTTCTTTTATATATTTTCTCCACATTCCCCCCCCCCCACCCAAAAGTAAGAAAAGAGAAAAACACCTACCATTTAATATACAATAATATTAGCAAATACAATCATTAATTGTTATTAAAAATCACTAATTAAGAGGAGTGGATAAGATAGAAGAGGTGCACTATATTACGAGCCCAAACCCCAGCAGCAATAGATATTCACCAAGACAAATGGTAACTTAAACAAAAGTTGCTTTAAACATGCAAACGGGATCAAACTTTAACTTGTCACTATTGATTTAACTAACCTAACTTAACCCCCTTCTAATTCTAAGCACACATGTGTGTAAATTCAGAAAAGTTCTTGGATTCACAGTCCAATCTCACTTCTCACTCCTCCAAGTTCCCTGGTTGCAGGCAATTCTTATACTGTGCGCAGAATTTAACATTTATGAAGTTCACCAGGCTTTGGTGATTGAAAGGTAAATGGTTACCACTCAAGAAGGTTCTTGTCGGTTTTCAGAGAGATTTTGTTGAACGTTGGACACCCACAACTGCTTCCTTTTTTAATCAGCCACTTCAGTGTCTTGCCTGTTACAGAGTTCTGTGTTGTGTGGTTTTATGTTAAAAAGTGACAGTTTACCTTTGAGAGCCAAGGTGAAGGTGGACTGTTGAGGGTGAGAGAGGGAGTGTGGGAGATGGATTGGACATATGCAAAAGATGATCTAGAGAATTCTGGACTTGGAAAACAAGCCATGGCTGGGTGTGGCTGTGGAGTGGAAGGAGGCCCAAGCAGAGACATTGTCTAGGAGGCAGTTTGGAATGTTGGTCATTTTAAAAGGGATGAAGATTCCAGAGGCTGCCAGAAGGATCCGGACCAAGCTTTTTTTTTTCTTTCACTCTGCAAGCAACACAAGAAGAACACTTCAAATTTTGTGCTTTCACAAAGATCTTTTGGCTTCAGTTTACCAAACAAACTGAATTTTGTTTACGATTTTTACTTCGATTGTAATTTAGTTTTGTGAGTCTTAAATGTCTTATGTTTGTTTTGTGTCTAAGTTTTTTTCTGTGGGCAGGTTGGAAATATAACAGACTTTGATTCTTCTTCTTTCTTTGGCTTGGCTTCGCGGATGAAGATTAATGGAGGGGTAATGTCCACATCAGCTGCAGGCTCGTTTGTGGCTGACAAGTCCGATGCGGGACAGGCAGACACGGTTGCAGCGATTGCAAGGGAAAATTGGTTGGTTGGGTTTGGGTGGTGGGTTTTTCCTCCTTTGTCTTTTGTCAGTGAGGTGGGCTCTGCGGTCTTCTTCAAAGGAGGTTGCTGCCCGCCGAACTGTGAGGCGCCAAGATGCACGGTTTGAGGCGATATCAGCCCACTGGCGGTGGTCAATGTGGCAGACACTAAGAGATTTCTTTAGGCAGCCCTTGTACCTCTTCTTTGGTGCACCTCTGTCTCGGTGGCCAGTGGAGTGCTCGCCATATAACACGATCTTGGGAAGGCGATGGTCCTCCATTCTGGAGATGTGACCAAACCAGCACAGTTGGATCTTCAGCAGCATGGATTTGATGCTGTCGGCCTCTGCCATCTCGAATACTTCAATGTTGGTGATGAGGTCACTCCAATGAATGTTGAGGATGGAGACAACGCTGGTGGAAGCATTCTAGGAGCCGTAGGTTGATTACATATGTTATATTTAGGCTGTGGAATTTATTAGTTTTACACTGTTATAGAAATTTGTATATTTGCATTGTTATAAAAGGGAAGCTTTTGAATTAAAGTTTGAAGGTGACATTTTGTTAATTATGTAATTGTTCATCTTCACCCTTGTGTGATATGCCTTCTTTGTGGTTGCTGGTTTGATCTTGTAACATGCCAAAGAAACTTTCCATCTCAGGGTTCTCCAGATGATGACCTCTTTCTTTCAGGTCATCACAGAGTTCATTTTTGTTTCTCTTATTCCAAGTGAAACATTAGACAGCCAGCCCTCTCTGCTTGCCTGAACCACAAGGGCTTTGACCAGGCTGAACTAAACACTCACAACCTTTCTTCAAAATGGGATTTTCCACAAGCTTGCCAGCTTATCCTCTTCCAGTCCCAGTTCCTGCTGCTAACTGTAAAATTGTAGAACTGATCTATCTCTCCCCCTCTGAAAGAAAGCCTGTTTGACTCTCTCTGCTTGCAAAACCACATGACCCACTTAGAACAGCAAGTTCCCCTCCAGACAGAATGTGGCTCCAACAAGTTCTTTCACCTGTTGTTTTTGTAAACAATCCATTAGTGAAGTCTCTTGGGCACTCTCCAAAGCTTTTGCAAAGGCTCCGGGGCCCTGACATGTTTAGCATGAGCAGAGCTCCAGTGTTTTATATAAAATCTGTTTTAAAGTATTTGTATTTGACCTACTTGAACTAAACCTTGCCCCAATATATCTCCCAAAAACATATCTATATTCTGTCACAATGGAAAATTATCCATATCTACAGATGATTCTCAAATACTTTCAAAATGTTCAATTCAATTCCTTAAACTATACATAATTTTTCTTCCAAAGGTATACAATTTCACATCTCATTATCTTTTTTTTCTTTGGCTTGGCTTCGCGGACGAAGATTTATGGAGGGGGTAAAAAGTCCACGTCAGCTGCAGGCTCGTTTGTGGCTGACCAGTCCGATGCGGGACAGGCAGACACGATTGCAGCGGTTGCAAGGGAAAATTGGTTGGTTGGGGTTGGGTGTTGGGTTTTTCCTCCTTTGCCTTTTGTCAGTGAGGTGGGCTCTGCGGTCTTCTTCAAAGGAGGCTGCTGCCCGCCAAACTGTGAGGCGCCAAGATGCACGGTTTGAGGCGTTATCAGCCCACTGGCGGTGGTCAATGTGGCAGGCACCAAGAGATTTCTTTAGGCAGTCCTTGTACCTTTTCTTTGGTGCACCTCTGTCACGGTGGCCAGTGGAGAGCTCGCCATATAATACGATCTTGGGAAGGCGATGGTCCTCCATTCTGGAGACGTGACCCATCCAGCGCAGCTGGATCTTCAGCAGCGTGGACTCGATGCTGTCGACCTCTGCCATCTCGAGTACCTCGACGTTAGGGGTGTGAGCGCTCCAATGGATGTTGAGGATGGAGCGGAGACAACGCTGGTGGAAGCGTTCTAGGAGCCGTAGGTGGTGCCGGTAGAGGACCCATGATTCGGAGCCGAACAGGAGTGTGGGTATGACAACGGCTCTGTATACGCTTATCTTTGTGAGGTTTTTCAGTTGGTTGTTTTTCCAGACTCTTTTGTGTAGTCTTCCAAAGGCGCTATTTGCCTTGGCGAGTCTGTTGTCTATCTCATTGTCGATCCTTGCATCTGATGAAATGGTGCAGCCGAGATAGGTAAACTGGTTGACCGTTTTGAGTTTTGTGTGCCCGATGGAGATGTGGGGGGGCTGGTAGTCATGGTGGGGAGCTGGCTGATGGAGGACCTCAGTTTTCTTCAGGCTGACTTCCAGGCCAAACATTTTGGCAGTTTCCGCAAAGCAGGACGTCAAGCGCTGAAGAGCTGGCTCTGAATGGGCAACTAAAGCGGCATCATCTGCAAAGAGTAGTTCACGGACAAGTTTCTCTTGTGTCTTGGTGTGAGCTTGCAGGCGCCTCAGATTGAAGAGACTGCCATCCGTGCGGTACCGGATGTAAACAGCGTCTTCATTGTTGGGGTCTTTCATGGCTTGGTTCAGCATCATGCTGAAGAAGATTGAAAAGAGGGTTGGTGCGAGAACACAGCCTTGCTTCACGCCATTGTTAATGGAGAAGGGTTCAGAGAGCTCATTGCTGTATCTGACCCGACCTTGTTGGTTTTCGTGCAGTTGGATAATCATGTTGAGGAACTTTGGGGGACATCCGATGCGCTCTAGTATTTGCCAAAGCCCTTTCCTGCTCACGGTGTCGAAGGCTTTGGTGAGGTCAACAAAGGTGATGTAGAGTCCTTTGTTTTGTTCTCTACACTTTTCTTGGAGCTGTCTGAGGGCAAAGACCATGTCAGTGGTTCCTCTGTTAGCGCGAAAGCCGCACTGTGATTCTGGGAGAATATTCTCAGCGACACTAGGTATTATTCTATTTAGTAGAATCCTAGCGAAGATTTTGCCTGCAATGGAGAGCAACGTGATTCCCCTGTAGTTTGAGCAGTCTGATTTCTCGCCTTTGTTTTTGTACAGGGTGATGATGGTGGCATCACGAAGATCCTGAGGCAGTTTACCTTGGTCCCAACAAAGCTTGAAAAACTCATGCAGTTTGGCATGCAGAGTTTTGCCGCCAGCCTTCCAGACTTCTGGGGGGATTCCATCCATACCTGCTGCTTTGCCACTTTTCAGTTGTTCGATTGCCTTATATGTCTCATCCAGGGTGGGAACCTCATCCAGCTCTAGCCTTAGGGGCTGTTGAGGGAGCTGGAGCAGGGCGGAATCTTGGACTGAGCGGTTGGTACTGAAAAGAGATTGGAAGTGTTCTGACCATCGGTTGAGGATGGAGATCTTGTCGCTGAGGAGGACTTTGCCGTCTGAGCTGCGCAGCGGGCTTTGGACTTGGGGTGAGGGGCCGTACACAGCCTTTAGAGCCTCGTAGAAACCCCTGAAGTCGCCAATGTCCGCGCTGAGCTGTGTTCGTTTGGCGAGGCTAGTCCACCACTCATTTTGGATCTCCCGGAGTTTGCGCTGAAGATGGCTGCATGCGCGACGGAAGGCTTGTTTCTTCTCTGGACAGGACGGCTTTGTAAGGTGAGCCTGGTGGGCAGCTCGCTTCTTTGCCAGCAGCTCCTGGATTTCCTGGCTGTTTTCGTCAAACCAGTCCTTGTTTTTCCTGGAGGAGAAGCCCAGTACCTCTTCAGTGGATTGCAGTATGGTAGTCTTCAACTGATCCCAGAGGGTTTCAGGGGACGGGTCCGTGAGGCGGGTTGCAACGTCGAGCTTTGCTTTGAGGTTTGCCTGGAAGTTTCCTCTCGCTTCGTCTGACTGCAGTTTTCCAACATTGAACCTCTTTCTGGGGGCTTTATTGTTCCTGGGCTTTGGCTTGAAGTGAAGGTTGAGCTTGCAGCGAACCAGCCGGTGGTCAGTGTGGCATTCCGCGCTAGGCATGACCCTGGTGTGGAGCACATCTTGTTTGTCACTTTCTCGCACCAGGATGTAGTCCAGGAGGTGCCAGTGTTTGGATCGGGGATGCATCCAGGTGGTCTTAAGGCTGTCCCTCTGCTGAAAAAGGGTGTTTGTAATGACAAGCCGCTGTTCTGCGCAGAGCTCCAACAGGAGGCGCCCATTGTCGTTGCACTTGCCGACGCCATGCTTGCCCAGGATTCCTGGCCAGGTTTCTGAGTCTTTGCCGACACGAGCGTTGAAGTCGCCCAGGATGACAACCTTGTCGGCTGTAGGGGTACGTTGGATGAGGTTGCGCAGGTCGGTGTAGAACTTGTTCTTTTCTGCTGGTTCCGCCTGGAGGGTTGGAGCATAGACACTGATGAGGGTGATGTGACGCTTGTTTTGAAGTGGGAGTCGCATGGACATGATTCGGTCCGAGAGGCCTGTCGGAAGGTTTTCGAGTTTGGAGGCAATGAAGCTCTTGACCATGAAGCCTACACCAGATAGGCGTCGTTCATCCGAAGGCTTGCCAGACCAGTAGAGTGTGTAGCCCGCGCCGCGTTCTTGGAAGCTGCCTACATCTGCCAGGCGGACTTCACTGAGAGCGGCTATGTCGATGTCAAGTCTGAGGAGTTCATGTGCAATGAGGGCAGACCGACGTTCAGGTCGATGGCTGTCAGTCTTATCTAGCATGGTTCTGATGTTCCAGCATGCTAGCTTGAGTTTGTGAGCATCTTTTGAGGGGGAGGACGTGGAGGGGGAGGACGTGGAGGGGGAGGACGTGGAGGGGGAGGACGTGGACCTGTCCTCGGGCCTGCGCAAAGGAGCTTTTAGGTGGAGTGCAGTGCGCGCAGTACTGGCCCCACCCTTTACACCCATGGTTCGTGTGCCGTGGCCAAGCAAGCTGGGACGTGGCAGCGAGGTCCTTGGGTCGTAGGTTTTATATCGGAGTGGCCTTCTCCTATGCAGGTTTCTTACCCGGGCTGGAGGGGCCTGCCTCCCCTCCTAGGTCGGTCCATACTGCCCGGACCGGGGCCTCCGTCTGCCTCACTCGACCGAGGCCGGGGCCGCCGGCTCCCCCTTGCTCCTGCCCGTATCGGGGCCGCCGCCGTCTCACATCTCATTATACCTTCTACTTAATAACACTTTCCTATCATCTTTCCATGATATCACTATGCATTTCTTTGCAGTTGCTATTGCAATACTTAAAAAAATTTTTGGCATTGGTCCAATTTCAATTTTATATCCTTTTCATAAATATCTCCAAGTAAAAATATTCTTGGATTCTTTATCTTCATAACTTGCCCAAATAATAAACTCAGTTTATTCCAAAATCCTTTCCCCTTTTTCACAATAGCACGCTGAGTGCAAAAAAGTCCCTATTTCTTTTTCAGATTGAAATCACTTCTTTGAATAATTAGGATTGTCCATTTAACATGTGGAGTATAATACAATTGAAGAGGTAAATTTATATTATATCTTTGTCGTCGTAAATAAGCCTTCTGAATCATCCCACAAAACAAATTTAGAGTCAACTGAACCTACAATTATTTTCAAAAAACTCTGAATTTGGTCTTGTATAAATTTACAAAATTCCAGATCTTTCAATAAGAAAGAATTGAAACAGCAACAATGAACATTCTCCTCCCTCTCTGAAGCAGTACAATTAACAGCAAGGAATGATCAGGTTTGTACTCAGCTTCAGAAATTTGACCTTGCAATTGTGCCAATACTAAAAACAAATCTATTCTCGAGAAAGAATCGTGATGAAATGAATAGAATGAAAATTATTTTTGCTTAGGGCTCAATTTTCTCCATATATCTACTAAATTCATCTCCCTCATTAGTATTATCAACTCTTTAGCCATCTCAGTTTTAATGACCATTTTAGGAGATTTGCCCAATAATGGAACAAAACAACAATTAAAATCACCTCCTACCATAATTTTATCATAAGCCTGATTCAAATTAAGAAGAGACTCCATCATAAATTGTTTATCATCAGTATTCGGAGCATAGACATTCATTAAAGTCAGAAAAAAATTGTACAATAAACAATCAAAATCCTACCAGCCGCTTCAAAAACTGATACCAATTTAAAAGGAAATTTCTCATTAATCAAAATAGCAACCCCCCTTGCTTTTGAATTAAAAAAGGATGATATAACTTGCCCAACCAATCTCTTTTTAATTTTTGATGGTCTTTACTGCTCTGGAATTCTCCAGTTTCCATTAAGTTTCCATTAAGCCCTGCTCTCTTTGCTCTGTCACTCTCTCTTTCTCTCCCCATTCCCCCTCTCCTTTCTCCCAGCTCTTCCCCAATCAATTCTCACCTTCCCTCTCTCCATTTATCTGTAGGCCTACACCCCACCTCCTGCCCATTCTTCCCTCCTACCCCAGCCTTTTAATTCAGGCTCCTGTCTGCTTTATACCTAAACTATGAGAAAGGACTCAGGTCCGAAACATCGGTGAAACATCTTTACCTCCTATCGATGCTACGAGACTAGCCGGGTTACTCCAGCATCTCTGGCCCTTCAGCCCACGAAGTTGTGCCAACCCTCATAAACCATCTAATCCTTCCCTCCCTCACGCCCATGACCCGTCATGGTCAGCGTAGCAGTCACTGCACCAGTGACCCACTGTTGGTAAGGAGTTTGTACGATCTCTCTGTGTCTGTGTGGGTTTCATCCCAGGGGGGCTCCGGTTTCCTCCCACAGGGGGTGTTGTAGGTCAATTGGACTCGTGGGCTGGAAGGGCTTGTTACCGTGCTGTGTGACTCTAGCATGTATAAAAGCTTTCAGAGCTGCAGGGAGAGCATATGCTTTCATTAGCTTATAACTGAGGGAAGGGTCATACAGTGGCCTTCAGAGGGACTCAGTGTTTAGGCAGGTATGGGTAGATGGGGGCAGAGCCGGGAGACAAAACCATCATAACATGCCACCATTGAATCTCAGTTCACTTCATTGATTCAATTTAAAATTTAGATTCTTGTTCCTGTCCTTTAAATATCCCCATTTTCCCACCTCCACTGTTGCACCAGCCCCCCCACAACTCTCTCTGTAAAAAAAACCTACCCTCCACTCACCTTATTTGCAGCCAATAGCACCTGTTACCATGCTGAAAAATCCTAATTTAGTGTGAATTCAGGATCTCAGGGCTGTTATCTCTCCTTTTTCTCCATGATGGCTTCTTGTTGGCTGCTTTTGGCCCTCAGCTTTGCCTTGATGCTCAATGGATCACACTGTGGTAAGACATAGTTCCCTGTTGTGGATGAAATGGTGACAGAGCTTGGGGGAAGGCCCTTTGGCCCATCCACTCCACACTGACCAACAACTTCCAATCCCTACTTTATTCTCCCCGAGTTCCTGTCACCTGCACCCCAACACCCCCTGGCCCTCCCATCCAGAAATTGACCCCCTTCGCTCACACGGGTGGAATGGGGACAATTTACCATGGGGGGGATGTGGGTGGAAACCTTAGCATGAGGAGGGGTCACGGGGAGAGCATGCAAACTCCACACAGACAGTGCCGGAGGTTGGGATTGAACCTGTTGGTCTCTGGAGATCCACTGGTTGTGGCACTGGGCCAATCCATAGGGGTAAGTCAGTGAATATGTGTGTGTGTGTGTGTGTGTGTGTGTGTGTGTGTGCACGTATGTGTGCATGTTTGTGTGTGGATGTGCATGTGTGCACATGGGAGGAAGGGTGGGTGTGTGTGTATGCATGTATGTGTTTGTGTGCATGTGCGTGCGTGTGAGTGGTGTGTGTGAGAGAGGGTGTGCATGCATGTGTGTGTGAAAGTGAGGGCATGTGAGAGGGATAAAGTGTCTGCGTGTGTGTGTGTGTGTGTGTGTGTGTGTGTGTGTGTGTGTGTGTGTGTGAGAGAGAGAGAAAGAGAGATAAAGAGTGCAGGAAGGTCCCCACACGCACGCACACACACACACACACACACACACACACACACACACACGCGCACACACACACACCACACACACACACACACACACTAGAGGGATAGAGAGAGAGATGGGGAGGCGAGGAGGAGAGGAAAAGTGGGAGGGAGGGAAGGATAAAGAGAAAGGAGAGGAGAGGGGGGGTGAAGGGGATATGTGTTTTGTGTGTTGTGGAGTGTACACGATCAGGAAGCCTTCAGTGCCCTCAGGAGCCCCTCCCACCATCGGCACCCTCTCCCCTTCCCGGGACCCAATATCTGGGACACCTTTGGCTCGTCTCGAGCCCGTCACCAGTGGTCGCGAGTCCCTCAAGCCACCAGCAGCAGCCCGCACGCTGCCCGAGTGCATCAGAGCCTTTGAACCCTCAAATTCCCAAACTGGGCAGCCAGTCTGCTTCGCACGGTGCCTCTGCAGAAGTTTGAGGGATAAACCAAATCTCTCCAGGCTTCCCGGGAAGTAAAAGTTTCCATTTTCAACAGTGGCGACACAAGGGCTGGTGTCACCCAGTGCGATAACTCATGGTCTCACCCCCCCCACCACCATGGTCCTCCTCCATACCAGTAATGTTAATCTTAATTTCCATAAATCACTGAACGTAACGGCGATAGTAGGGAGATAAACAACCAGTAAAATTAAAATGACACCTTTAAACTACAATATCATACACTCCGGCAGCAACAAAAACAGCAACAGGTGCTTGCTGATGGGCAAGTGCAGATGAGACCATGTGATTCGAAGCGCCATTGCCATTGGGTCATAACGACAGCTCTGACCGGAGCGCAGTGGAAGGTTCAAAAAGTAAATGAGCATTGGCTTTTGGCCTTTTAGCTGGGCTGGCAGAAAATGGTTTTGTTGTTATAATGAACGATGGGGGTATCTTTATAAAAAGAAATAAATTTCTGCTGAAACTCGCACAGATATTTGACAGACCGTCTGTCATTTTGGTGTCACCTCCTCTCTGATAGGGTCACCCGATGTGGTCCACACCTCCCATCCCCACCCCCCTCATGATGCCAGTGCTTCTCCGGGTTGAGTTCCTAAACCGGGCCACAGTTAACAGCGAAGGAGGGGGTGGGGGAGGGAAAGAGGGTGGTGTTTCCATTGCCTTTGACAGACTTTACTTGCTCTCGATTTAGTTTTCTGTAGAGCGCGTAATAGCCATGGAGGGGAGTCGGGCTATTTTGCTCTGCACATTCACTTACCTCAGGAACGGGAGCATAGATATCTTTTTGGTCTGGCAGATTGACAACAAGAGCCCATTCCTACAAGCCAACTCAAAGGCGAAGAAGATCTGGAACAAGTTCCACGAATGTGTGGAACAAGGTTGGCAATGGCACATTGTTGATTTTCAACTTGAAGATCTCGGATTCTGGAAACTATACTTGCGCCGTGAGAGGGGACGGTCCCGCGGAGTGGAGCTGGTGGTGAAATCTGGTAGGGAACATCTCGGAACATTTTCTCTGAGGAGGCGAAGGGTGGGGCAGAGGGATGGCTGGCAGGAGTCAAACCAAGGAGAGAGGAGCAAGAGGGAAAAGGACTCAGCTTCCTCCACCTCTCCTCTTCCTGAACCCCAGTGGATAAAAGCTCTAGGCTGATTGGCCAAAGGTTCCTTTTAGGGGAATGTAAAAATACACTTCAAGCTTAGGCTGTCCCAAGGCAAACATAGGATCACCATGAGCATTGCCCGGTGCCCCTAACAATAGGAAAAAGAGACACCGAGCCTCCATGGATTAGCCTCTGCCACTCCCGCAGCCGCACAGGCTACCATCTGATCCAGCAGCTGCTTGAGCTCTGGATCTGGATCTCCCGACACAGCCGGGAAGTCCTTCAGTGCCTTTGGGAGGTCCTTCTTGCCCCCACGAGTCAGTCTCCAGCCGTCCATGTGGGGTTCCCCCCTCCCCAACACAAGCAGCTTTCAGCCCAGCGGTTGAAACCACTGCCTCGGGTTCTATCCCGATCTCCGCCACTGTCTGCGCAGAGTTGGTACATTTTCCCCAGGGTGGGCGAGGGGAAGTGAATGGAGATTCCCGTGATCCTCTCTTACCACTAATCCAATGCCCAAGGAGCTGCTGCTGGCCAGGATGCTCTCCTGTAGAAAGTTGACAGATAGACATTCGCAGTTGCAGACAGATCTTCTGTTGGTCCTGGAGTGGTTTCTGGTCAGAGTTAGTATTGTAGGGGAGGTTCAAGAACCTGATGGCTGTTGGAAAGAAACCATTCTTCAGCCTGGAGGTGCTGGTCTTCAATCCTCTGTACCTTCTGTCAAAAGGGGGCAGTGAGAAGAAGTTGTGATCAGGCTGCCAGCCCGTGATGATGTTGGCTGCCTTCTTGAGGCAAGACCTCACACAGAGTTTGCTGCTTCCCTCCCTGACCCTCAGTTTCTAATTCTCTCTGCTTTCTCCGTGAACAGCTGGCACTTTCCAACTCCGTCAACTGTCCTGCGTCTGGATTCCCCTCCTGTTGCTGTCCTGGACCAGCCTGTTGCTCTGATTCGCTGAAAGGACGGGAAGCAGAATAAAAGTGGTGTGGTGCCTGCCCCCTCCAAAAGAGGATGCCTCTGTCTTTGCCCTCTGTGACAGAGTTCTATGTTGTGTGGTTTTATGTCTCACACCCTCCCTCTCTGAGAGCAAAAACTGCAAGGTTATGGCACAATATCGGGTTATAAAATTAATTGGGATAAAAGTGAAGTCATGCCATTGGTAGAAGGGAATTATGATCGATGTAAAAAGTTTGCTCAATTCAGATTGACAAATAATCCGATTAAATATTTGGGTATTAGATTAGAATTAGAAAATTAGAAAATTTATATATGTTAAACTATACTTCACTATTTGATAAAATTAAACACGATTTAAATAGATGGAATTATTTACCTATTACTTTAATAGGGAGAGTGGATTGTATTAAAATGAATATTTTTCCAAGGATTCAGTATCTTTTTCAATCTATTCCTTGTTTTGTTCTGCAAAAAATTTTAAGGATTGCAGCAGCGGCTGCTCTGTTACTGAGTGATCTCACAACCAAATGGGTTGAGTTCAGTGAGCAAAAACTCATTTATTGAGATCTGCTTGGCTGGTCTTATGCTCCCAGCCCAGACCTGGCTGAGAACCACACCAGGGGCCCTGACATTGCAGGGGCATCATGTGGGCCACAGAGTGCAGGCTTCTGAGCCTGGTGCAGAGGTCGGGGAGAAACCCCCAATGGCACAATTTTGGCAGGTCACGTGTGTGACCTGCGGGGCTCGTTCACCTGCCTAATGGCGTTCCACCACACAGCAACCCCCCCCACCCCCAGAACTGGCGCCAATGTCCTTTTTTGCTGGGCGGCCTCGCTTCTTGGGTTGAGCCGCAACCACTGACTCATTGGGGTCGAGGCAATCTGCCCACAGTAAACAGTTCCCTCTTACCACCGATGTCCAGTGTGAAGGTGGATCCTGAATGCTGGATTGCTCTGTACGGCTCTTCATATAGTCGTTGAAGGGGTGCTATGGAAGGGCTTCGCCTGATAAAAACATATTCTGCGGAATACAGCTCACTGGGGACATAAGAGGCCTGAGTGCCATGTCAGGGTGGTGGTGGGGGTGTGAAGGAGTCCAACTAGGCCCAGAGGCAGGGAAGTAAACTGTGCGGTGACTGTTGTGGGTTGTGAGGTGCATTGATAAACTCATCGGGCAAGACTCAGCCGATGACACCCGCAGGTCTTCTTTGGGTGCCCAGGAGTACACAAGGCAGCTCATCCACCCAGTCGGTGCCAGTGAGGTGGGCCATAAGTGCCGACTTAAGGTGGCAGTGCAATTGCTCAACCAGTCCATTGGCCTGTGGGTGATAGCCCATTGTGTGATGCAGCTCGATTCCCAGTCTGTTGGTGAGCTGTACCCAGAGCGCGGAGGTGAACTGCGCGCCATGGTCTCTGGTGAGGTGGATCGGGACGCCGAACCAGGCAACCCAACTGGTCAAAAGTGCTTGGGAGCAGAGTTCGTGGAGGCATCTGTCATCGGGATTGCCTCACGCCAATGTGTGGTACAGTCTACCACCATGAAAAGGTAACGGTTACCTCAGGAAATGGGTAAGGGTCTGACGATGTCGACATGTATGTGACTGAACCGTTCTCAGACATGTTAAAAATCCTGCATGGGTGCTCTGGTGTGCCTGTGTACCTTGGAATGTTGGCAATGGGTGCAGGTTCCGGCCCAGTCCGCAATCTGCTTTCGAAGCCTGTGCCAGGTGAAGCGTTCTGCAACCATATGAATGTGGACCTGATGGAAGGGTGGGAAAGGTCATGGATATGGTGGAAGACTTGCCTGTGCCATTGCTGGGGAACCACTGGTCATGGGGTATTCATGGAGACATCACACAGGATGGTATCATCACCGAGAGGAGTCGGGAGGTCCTGGAATTGCAGGCCTGTGATGGCAGTCCTAAAGGCCTGCATCTCCTCATCAGAGTTCTGATCCCAGGAAAGCTGGTCGTATTCTAGGCCGGGTGTCAGTGAGCAAATGACCGGTCAGGAGAGAGCATCGGCGACCACGTTGTCTTTCTCCGCCTTGTGCTAAATGTCGGTGGTGAACTCCGACACAAAGGAAAGGTGATGCTGTTGGTGGGCCGACCAGGGATCTCTAGCCATAGTGAGGGGTTTGTGGTGGGTAAAAATGTTGAAAGGCCTCCCCTCCAAGAAATAGCGGAAATGACACACAGCAAGGTACATGCCCAGCAACTCTCGGTCGAAAGCACTATACTTGCGCTCTGGCGGACGAAGAAGTCAGTTAAAGAATGCCAGTGGTTTCCTCTGTCCATTAACCTACTGCTCCAGGATGGCACTGATGGCAGTGGCAGAGGCATCGACAGAGATCGCCATATGAAGGTCAGTGCATGGGTGGACGAGCAGGGTGGCCTTCGTGAGGGTAACTTTCGTGGCTTCGAATGCCCTGTAGGCCTCTGAAGTCCAGGTGGGTATCTTGTCCTTGGCCGTGATGAGGGCGAAGAGCGGCTGCATGATGTGTGCAGTGCCTGGAATGAATCAGTTATAGAAGTGGACTCTTTCCCAAACCGGCATTTGGCCGGGTTGATCGTTAGGCCGAAGTCGGCCAGTCAGGAGAAGAGGGTGTGCAAGTGAGACTTGTGTTGTGCCTGGTCTCTGCTGGCAACAAGAATGTCATCCAGATAAGGGTACATGAAATTTAAATCCATGCCCACCGTATCCATGAGGCGCTGGAAGGTCTGGGTTGCATTCTTAAGCCTAAAAGGCATGAGTAGAAATTCGAACAAGCTGAAGGGGGTGATGATGGCTGTTTTGGTTATGTCCTTGGGGTGATACCCATGCACCAGGTCAACCTTGGAGAACACCCTTGCGCCATGCAGGATAGCTGTAAAGTCTTGAATGTGAGGAATGGGTAACGGTCAGGTAGTGTCGCGTTGTTAAGCTGTTGATAATCTCCGCAGGGGTGCCAGCCACCCGAGGCTTTCTGGACCAGGTGGAGCGGCGAGGCCCAAGGACTGTCGGAGCGTCAAATGATCCCCAGTTCCTGCAGATGCGAGAACTCCTCTTTCACTATCTGAAGCTTATCCGCCGGGAGTCGGCGTGCCTTAGCATGGACAGGTGGGCCTTGGGTGGGGATATAATGAAACACCCTGTGGCATGGTGAAGCGGTGGAAAACTGCGGCTTGAGGAAGGACGGGAACTCGTCCAGGATGCGCTGAAACTCATTCATGTGTGCGCTGACCGTGGCCATTTGCGGATGTTCTGTGCAGGAGGTGTTGAGGCAAACGGATTGGAAGGTATGGGCATTGACAAGTCACCTACCTTGGGGGTCAACCAGGAGTCCATGGGCGAGGATGAAGTCAACATCCAGAATGGAGGTTGGGAGGGACGAAATGGTGAACCTCCATGAGAACTGCTGCTGGCCAATCCGGAAGTAGATGGTCTTGTTACCATACATTCAGATCTCTGTGGAATTGGCTGCATGGAGGGGAGGTCCTCGAGGCCGGTTCTGGAACTCGATGGCTGTGGCCGGAATGATACTGTTCTGTGCCCCAGTGTTGATGAGGAAGCATCAGCCGCTGATTGCATCCTGCAGGTAGAGAAGGCTGTGTTCTTGGCCAGCCGCCGCAGCCATTAACAGTGGCTGGCCTGCTCTTTTCCCTGGAATGATCAGGGCTAATGACACTTCTGAGCCTTGGCTCCCCAGCGCTGGTGGAAGAAGCAAAGACCTGAAGTGGATGACTTGCTTCTGGCTATGCACTTTGAGACCCCTCCAGGGGCCAAATGTTCCTCCACAGCGCTAGAGGAAGGTTTGGTGTGGTCATGCCTGGGACTCATAACTTGCTGGACTGCTGAGCCCTCTGGGAATCATTCAAGCCATAGCTCCTGAGCCTTTTGAGCGACGTTTCTAGGGTCATCAAAGCTCTCCTGGGACAGTAACAGCTGGATGTCTTCAGGTATATGGTCGAGGAAGATGCGCTCGAAGAGTGGGCAGTTGGTGAGATCACCCATGTGTGCTAGCATCTCATCCATCAACTCGATTGGAGTTCTGTCCCACAAGGCGTCGAGGCGCAGCATCCGAGCGGCATGCTGGTGCCTGGAGAGGCCGAGGGAGCCGGTGAGCACCCGTTTGATGGTCCCGTACTTATCTTCCGTGGGTGGGTGCTGAACGAGGTGCAGCACCTGTTTGGCGGTGGCCTGGTTCAGGGCGGCGACCACATGATAAAACTTGGTCGTATCTGATGAAATCTGGCGGAGGTGAAACTAAGCTTCTGCGTGGCTGAACCAGGTCTCAGGCTCCTGAACCCAAAAGTCAGGAAACTTGATAGCTGTAGCATTGATCAAAGAGGCGCTCATATGGGTTCAAAGATGTTTGAACCTGTTGGGGTCACCAATGTAGCGGTGGCTACTCTGCTTACTGAATAACTCCACAACCAAACATGTTGAATTCAGTGAGCAAAAACACGTTTATTGAGATCTGCCTGGCAGGTCTTATGCTCCCAGCCTGGACCTGGCTGAGAACCATGCTGGGGGCCCTGACGTTATTGGGGCATCACGTGGGCGGCAGAGCACAGGCTTCTGAGCCTGGTGCCATTTTGTCCGGCTGCCCCGCTACATGTGTGACATGTGGGGCCAGTTCGCCGCCTAATGGCGTGCCGCCACAGGATCTTAATTTAGTTATACAAAAATGTTCATGGAAAGGAAAAATGAATAGGGTATCTTTAAAAAGAATTACTCAGAAATTTGAGCTGGGGGCTTTGCAAATTCCTCATTTTGAGAATTACTATAAAGCAGCACAATTGGAATTTATTATTAATGCAATGTTTACAATGAAATTTTCTGTTTGGGCTAAAATAGAGTTGGATAAAATTGATGAAAAATCTATAGTAGAATTTATTTATAAATGGAATTTAAAATTATTAATTGGCATTGACCCATCAATTTAAAAACATTTAATTGAAGTATGGAATAAAATTGATTACCAGATTGGTGAGAAAGGAAAGATTTCAATGAAAACACTCTTATATCAGAATAAACTCTTTCCTTTTACTGTGGATAATAAGTTTTTGAAAGTTTGGAACCAAATAGGAATTTTAAAAGTTGAAGATTGTTTTGTAGCAAGGAAATTTTTGTCTTTTATTTGTATGAAAGATAAGTTTCAAATCCCTTCAAACATCTTTTTTTGTTATTATCAGGTTTTAAAAAATTATCAGAGAAATTGAGTTACAGTTTGAAATCACCTAAGCAAACTTCTTTCTGAATTATTAATTACTAAAGATGATTCAAAAAGTATTTCTGAGATGTATAAATAATTACAAAATAAAATGCCTAAATCAGATATTCATAAATCAAGAATGAAATGGGAAGTGGATTTAGATAAAAAGATTGATGAAAATGTTTGGAGAAATTTATGTGGAGATAGCATGACTAAAGTAATAAATGTACGCTATAGGTTAATGCAGTATAACTTTTTACATCAATTGTATTTAATGCCACAGAAATTTAAAAACTTTCAACTTAGTTCTTCAGATTTATGTTTTAGGCGTGGTCAATAAATAGGTTCTTTTTTTTCATTTGACTTGGTCTTGTCCTAAGGTTAGAAGCTTTTGGTTACAAATTAAATTATTTTTAGAACAGATCTTAAATTTAAATTTGTATCCATTGTTGTTTTTTCTAGGAGACATCAAGTCAATAGCTCTAAGATTGAGGTTGACTATATATCAAATTGAATTTTCACGTTTGGCCCTGGCCATTTCAAAAAAGTGTTTAGCCATTACATGGAAATCTGATACATTTTTAGGTATGAAAAGATGGCATAATGAAATAAAAGCTTGTATTCCTTTAGAAAAGATTACATACAATTTAAGAGACAAATATTTTTTTCATTTTTTTTTAAATTTGGAGCCCTTATTGTAAAATTATTAATGTTAAAATTTTACTCTCTCAGTCTGCTTCAATGGATGCCACTGTTTCTGAAGCCAAAAAGTTTAAATATGTTTGTAGTAAATGATGATCTCCTTTTTCTTTCTTTTGTAGATTATAAAGGGAGGAGGGAGGGTATTAGTAGGGTGCTTAGGGAGGTTATGGGTGGGTTTTATATATAAATTACTAATCACATTATGTTCCTATCAATATGTAGTAACTAATGTTATGTTATGTGATTTTACATTTTAAATATTTTTTTAAAAAGTTAACAGAGTCCTTTAAGATTACCATACTTGATTGACTGATTGATATTATTTTTGACATTCTGTCTGGGGAAGGCAGACTCTTTTTTTTCAATTTTCTCCTTACTTCTCGTAATGAAGGGGATTAGTGCTGAACCTAATCAATATTTTTTGGGTTTTTTTTAATTCTTTTATTTTTTATTATTTGGGAATTTCTTACTTTCTATCTTTGGAGATATTGTTTCTTTTTAAGATTGGCTGTGGAGCTGAGGCATGCAGGGTGGAAATTGGAGTTGAATATTTTTGAAATTATATTGTGGGAGTGCATAGTTTGAATTCTGTAACATTTTATGTGAATGCGTTCAATAATTCAATTAAAAGGAAAAGAGTTTTAGCTCATATTAAAAAGTTGAAAGCAGATATTGCTTTTTTGCAGGAAACTCATTTAACTAAGAAAGAGCATCAAAAGTTTGAGAGAATGGGTTGGTCAAGTTTTCACTTCATCTTTTAATTCTAAAGCAAGAGGACTAGCTACATACATTAATAGAAAGTTACCATTTAAATTAGAATCAATAGTTACTGATCCTGTGGGAAGATTTGTTTTGACGAATTGTCAAATTTATTCAGAGTCTTAGACTTTTATGAATGTCTATGCAGATGATGAGAAATGTTATTGAAGATGCTCTTTTAAATTTGGTAGAAACAAATAAAAATATAATCAATGTTGGAGATTTTAATTGCTGTTTAGATCTAATTTTAGATAAATCTCAAAAATCTTAAATAAAAACAAAAACTGCTAAAAGAATTTTGATGTGAATGAAAGATTTGAATTTGGTAGTCATGGAGAAAACTGAATCCAAGGGAAAGAGATTATTCATATCAATTTGACTCTCATTCTAGGATAGATTTCTTTTTAATTTCAGCTCATTTGCAAGGAAGAATTGAATGTGTACAATATAAACCTAGAATTGTATCAGATCATTCACCATTACTGATGTCATGTTTAAGTTCTGACAAAGTTGATTTAATTCATAGATGGAGATTTAATTCTTCATTTTTTTAAAAATGTAGAATTTTGTAATTTTATGACAAACCAAATACAAATATCAAATAAATATGTTGATAATAAATTTGTTTTATGGGATGAATTAAAAGCTTATTTAAGAGATCAAATAATAAGTTATTCAACTAAGATTAAGAAAAATGATCTTGAAGAGATAGATAAATTAGAGAAAGAAATAGCAATTTTGGAAAAAAAATGTACAAAAAGATCCATCTGAGAAAAAGAGGTTGGAATTAATAAATAAGAAAATGCATTATAATTCGATACAGACATATAGAATGGAGAAATGAATTGAAAGAACTAAACAGAAATATTTTGAACTAGGACAGTGGTTCCCAATCTTTTACTTTCCACTCACATACCACTTTAAGTATTCCCTATGCCATAAGTGTTCTGTGATTGGTAAGTGATTGCTTAGGGTGGTAGATGAGTAGGAAGGGAAGGTTGAGAATCACTGCTCTAGACCCAATTATTACTGAAATATTTTGCTTGAGAAAAATTCTCATTGGCCCATTTCCTTTGGAGTTATGAAACTGTGCACATAACGAATCAATTTGGAATGATTAAAACAGTGATTTTCAAACTTTTTCTTTCCACCCACATACCACCTTAAGCAATCCCTTATTGATCACAGAACACTTATGGCATAGGGAATACTTAAAGTGGTATATGAGTGGAAAGTAAAAGGTTGGGAACCACTGAACTAGGAGAAAGAATCGAGACAAAGTTAATGCATTTTTACATAAGCTTCAACTTCCATATTTAAATTGTTAAGTTTGTAAAGATTTAGATTCTCTGTTTATGTTGAAAGAAGTTGCTAAGGCTTTAAATACTATGTAAAAATGATAAATCTCCATGTGAAAATGGGTTTATTTGTGAATTTTATTAAAAAATTTAAAGATTTATTCATGTCTTTATTAATGGAAGTATTAAAACAAGCAACCCAAACTTGTTCATTACCAGGGTCTTTTTCAAACGCTATAATAACAGTAATACCTAAAAAAGATAGAGATTCATTAAAATCAGAGTTATAGACCTGTATCTTTATTAAATGTCAATTATAAGATTGTAGCTAAAGTATAAGCCAATAGATTGAATGTATACTTACCAGAATTGGTTCATTTAGATCAATCTGGATTTGTTAAAAAGAGATACTCTGCTGAGAATATTGCTAAATTAATTAGTTTAATTCATGTTTCTCAGAAGAAGTCAGATTTAGCTTTAATTTTATCATTAGATGCTGTAAAGGCTTTAGAATGGAATTATTTATTTAAAGTTTTAGAAAAATTTCAATTTGGATCAATATTTATTAATTGGATTAAGACTTTATATAGAAACCCTTTGGTTAGAGTAGTTATTAATGGACAAATTTCTTCTTTTTCATTAACTAAAAAAGGTTGTCCTTTGACTCCAGCATTATATGTTTTGGCAATTGAACGACTAACACAATTAATAAGACAAGATATTTGTATTAAAGGAATTAAAGGAATTAAAGTCAATAAAGAGGAATATAAGATGAGTATATTGGCTGATATTTTAACACATCCTGAAAATTCAATATCTTCTTTATATAAGAAATTAGAAGATTATGGGGAAATATCTGGTTATAAAATTAATTGGGATGAAAGTAAAGTTATGCTGTTAGTTGTGGGAGATTATGATCAATGTAAACAAATTGCTCTATTGAAATGAACACAAAATCCAATTAAATATTTAGGTTGTGGTGGTCGTTTAGTGGGCCGAGCTGACGCATAGTGCAGTATTGTGAACCGTTGCCAGTGCGGTTCACCAGCAGATATGTTGAGCCATGGGCCACTATTCACTCACCTGGGCAATGGACAACGTACACGCGGTACTGCATGCTGAGTAGCGGCACACTGGGTTGCTATGCCTCTCTCTAGAGGGTTCAGGGCTCCCACCATGTTTACTTTAAACATACCAGCCCCACAGATTGGCAGCAAACACCTGTAGAATGGGAGGGATATAAAAGAAGGATGGCAAATTCAAATAAACAGTCTTTGGCTGACTAACCTCATGTATATGTGTTGATTTAGTAGCTCTACCTGAGTAATCGCTACAATTGGTGACCAAGACTGCAAAATTCAGCCAAAGCTTGAATCTACAGTTGTAATGGACGCAGTGACAGCAGCAGCAATGGCTGATGCCACAGCTGCAGTTAATCACAGTGGGACTTCACTTGCCTCCTTTTTGGACCCACTAATTCAGACTGAAACCCAGTTTTGTGAGGACACAAAATGTTGGCACGTTGTTGGGGCATTGGATGCTGCTACTGCAGATACAGTAACTGAATTTATTGCACATCCCCTGGCAGACAACCAATACATCAGGTTCCGCCAGTTCCTCCTGGAATTGACCAGACATGAGAGCGGTATGCAGCTTTTGAAGATGGAGGGGCAAGGCAACTCGAATCCATCCAATCTGATGAATGAGATGCTCGCGTTAGTAGACAATCATTCCCATTGCTTACTTTTTGAAACACTATTCCTGTTGAAACTCGCAGGTTGTGTCTCAATACCAATACCAATAGCTAACATGTGGCTCAGGAGGCTGACAGCTCTAGGATACACCAATGCAAGAGTCTGTTCCTATACAGCCCGTGTGCACAGCAGATACATCTCCTGTGCCTTGTGCGCCACTTGTGTTGGCGGTTCAAACAAAGAAGGAGTAACGTACCAACGGTCGCTGAGAATGTTTTTAGCATTTGCAGTGGGGAAAGATGCCCATAGATGTATGCCCCCATGTAGCTAACACAAAAAAGAGGTCAGGAAATGACAGAGCTTGCTTCCAGTAGTGGCCTCGGCAGCTGGCAACAGTACTGACCTCCTGTATCTTCAAGATGCCGCTGGTAAACACAAGTTTCTCGTAGACACAGGGGCTGAGGTCAGCTTGCTCCCACCAACAAGACCTTTCTCTTCAAGCCGCAAACAGGACTTCTATTCCCAGCTTTGGTACATGACATGTCACAATTAGGATAGGAGGAGCGACATTCCATTGGGATTGTGTTTTGGCTTCCGTCGCGCAGCCAATTTTGGGTGCAGATTTCTCACGATCCCATGACTTGCAGGTCAATATGAAGTGGAGGAAATTAGTTAATGCCACTACTTTCCAAACATACCCATTGATGTGCAGCAAAGGGCATGTTTCCCAGTTCAGGGTGCATACCCTACACAAAGACACCTATGCTGCCCTGCTCAACAAATTTCCTGGTGTGTTCTCTCTTAATTTCAATACCTCCAAAAGATCCCACTACATCCCATTACATCAACACCTCAGGCCCGCCGATTTATGCCAGGGTTCGTTGTCTCCCACCAGATAAGCTCCAGCAGGCGAAGGCAGAATTTACTGCCATGGAAGAATTAGGTATCATTTGACATTCCAACAGTCCTTGGACATCGCCATTACACAAGAACACTGGTTGATGGAGGCCCTGCAACGTTTACCGCAGGCTCAATAATAACTCCACCCGACATATACCCCATTCCTCATATACAAGATTTTGCAGCCCATCTGTACAATTGCTGTGTTTTCTCCAAAGTTGATCTCATCGAGGGATATCATTAAATCCCAGTCCATGTGGATGACATTCCCAATACAACAATTATTGCTTCTTTCGGACTGTTTGAATTCCTTAGGATGCCATTTTGGTTGAAGAACGCTGCTCATACATTCCAGATGCTAATGGATGCTTTGGGCAGGGATTTAGAGTTTGCTAGCATCTACCTAGATGACATTTTCATTGCAGCCAGTCAGAATGAGCAGGATCACCACCTGCACTTACGCCACCTTTTCCAGCAGCTGGATGAATTCGGACTTACCGTCAACCCTAGAAAATGCCAGTTTGGCAAGTCAATCATCGATTTTCTGGAAAACAAGATCACGGCCGAAGGTGTCTTTCCCTTATCTGGAAAATTGGACGCAGTCCGTGCCTTTCTGAAGCCTAACATGGTTAAGGGATGCAGAAATTCTTGGGCATGATAAATTTCTATCACTGCTTCATTCCAGCAGCCACTGACTTTCTCCGACTACTGTTTCAGCTCCTCACCATGAAGCTCAAGGAAGTTACTTGGACCACAAAGGCAGAGCTTGCATTCAAAACTGCTAAACACACTCTGGCCAACTCAGCAATGCTCGTGCATCCTAATCCCAGTGCTACCCTGGCACTCACCATCGAACGCCTCAGATACGGTGGTGGGTGCAGTTCTTGAACAGTCTGTCAATGGCTATTGCCAACCCCTGGTTTTCTTTAGCCGCCACCTGTAGCCTTTGGAGATGATATACAGCACATTTAATCATGAGCTGTTGGCATTGAATCTATTCACATGACACTTACAATATGTTTTGGAAGGTCACCATTTCACCACTTTTATGGACCATAACCTATTGCTTTGCCTTCAGAAAAATATTGGACCCATGGTCAACCAGGCAGCAATACCACTTGTCATGCATTTCTGAATTCACAATGAATGTGCATCACATCTCGGGGGATAAACAATCTTGTCACTGACTTGCAATCCAGACCGACAGTACATCATATCCAGGGTGGCGTTGATATCTCTGCCTTGGCCAGTGCACAGGCCGAGAATCGCGATGTTCAGCCATTACAAACTTGGACATACAGCAGGTGGCACTACAACTAGGAGGTCAAACTCTGCATTGTGACATGTCTTTGGGCTACCCTAGATGGTGATTCTAGCATCTTGGATGCAATTTCTTTTTGACCAAGTTGACAACTTGTCTCATCCCTCCATCAGATCAATTGACAAGCTCGTGAATACCCAGTATGTATGGCATGGACTTAAGTAAGATGATGTGCAGGGGGCCCAGACATGTATCCACTGCCAGACATCAAAAATTCAGTGGCACACCAAAGCAACTCTCCAACTTTTCCTGGCGGTATGCCAGCATTTTGAACATATGCATATAGACCTGGTCAGACCATTGCCAGTATCTCAGAACATGATGGTCATAGACCAGTTCACGCTGATACGAGCCCAGAGGACTTCAAAACCCAACAGCAACAGATATTTACCAAGACAAATGGTTACTTAAACAAAAGTTGTTTTTAATTATCTTTAAACATGAAAACAGAATCACACTTTAACTTATCATTATTGACTTAACTAACCTAACTTAACCCCCTTCTAATTCTAAGCGCATGTGTATGTGACATGTGTGTGTAAGTTCAGAAAAGTTCTTTGGTTCTCAGTTCAATCTTACTTCTCATTTTTCCATGTTCACTAGGTGCAGGAAATTCCTATACAGAATTTAACATTTATAAAGTTCACCAGGTTCTGGTGCTTGAAAGGTAAATGGTTACCACTCAGGAAGGTTCTTGTCAGTTTTCAGAGAGAGATTTGTTATACTCTGGACACCCACAAATGATTTACTTCCATCAGCCACTTTGGTGTCTCCCCGAAAAAACTTACTCCTTCAGGGTGCTCCAGATGATAACCTCTTTCTTTCAGGTCACCACAGAGTTCCTTTTTGTTTCTCTTATTTCAAGTGAAACATTAGACAGCCAGTCCTCTCCTCTTGCGTGAGCCTCAAGGGCTTCGACCAGGCTGTCTTCCAAAGGCTTGCCAGCTAGGGGTTCTTGTGCACCAGTGACTGAAGGCGAGCATGCAGGTACAGCAGGCGGTTAAAAAGGCAAATGGTATGTTGGCCTTCATATCAAGAGGGTTTGAGTATAGGAACAAGGATACCTTACTGCAGCTGTACAGGGCCTTGGTGAGACCACACCTTGGAGTATTGTGTGCAGTTTTGGTCACTTTATCTAAGGAAGGATGTTCTTGCAATGGAGGAAGTGCAGAGGCGATTCACCAGGCTGATACCTGGAATGGCAGGAATGACTTATGAGGAAAGATTGTGCAAATTGGGATTGTACTCGCTGGAGTTTGGAAGATTGAGAGGGGATCTCATAGAGACATATAAAATTCTGGCAGGACTGGACAGAATGGATGCAGATGGGATGTTTCCAATGGTGGGAAAATCCAGAACCCGGGGCCATGGTTTGAGGATATTAGGCAAACCATTTAGGAACGAGATGAGGAGGAATTTCTATACCCAGAGGGTGGTGAATCTGTGGAATTCATTGCCACAGAGGGCAGTAGAGGCAGGTTCATTGAATATACTTAAGAGGGAATTAGATCTATTTCTTCAGTATAAGGGAATTAGGGGTTATGGAGAGAAGGCGGGGACGGGGTACTGAACTTTGAGATCAGCCATGATCTCGTTGAATGGCGGAGCAGGCTCGAAGGGCCGAATGACCTACTCCTGCTCCTACCCTCTATGTTTCTATGTTTGTCCTGTTCCAGTCCCAGCTGTTGCTGCTGACTGTAAAACTATAGAACTGATTTCTGTGTGTGTCTCTCCCTGAGAGAGAAAGCCTGTTTCACTCTCTCTGCTTGCAAAACCACATGACCCTCTTAGAACAGCAAGGTCCACTCCAGACAATCTGCGGCTCCGACAAGTTATTTCATCTGTTGCCTTTTAGTAAACAACAGTCCATTAGTAAAGTCTCTTGGGCACTCTCCGAAGCTTTTGAAAAAGGTGTTGGCTCCGACATGTCTACATGAGCAGAGCTCCAGTATTTTACATAAGATCTGTTTTAAAGTATTTGTATGCGGCCTACACTAAAAACCTTGCCCCAATTTATCTCCCAAATGCATATCCATATTCTGTCACAATGCACTGGTCAGAGGCCATCCCATTGCCATTCAGCATCACTGAGACATGCACCAGAGCATTCATTGCCAGTTGGATCTCGAGATTTGGAGTTCCCACACACATCACTTCAGACCACGGAACTCAATTCACCTCTGCATTGTGGACTAACCTTGTGCGCTTTTTTGGCACACAACTGTATCACACTACAGCATGCCACCCACAGTCCAACAGTCTTGTGAAACTTTTCCACCAACAACTCAAGTCTGCACTCAAAGCCCAACTCACTGGGCCCAATTGGATTGATGAGTGCACGCCACTCCCAAGGAAGACATGCCGGCCTCATCCGTGGAGATGGCTTACGGTTCGGTTCTCTCATTTCCAGGTGACATTCACTTCTCATCCAACTCTGACATGGACATCACGAACACCTTTTCTCCTTTCCTAGGAAATCAGCGACTGGCATCTCCGGGACCAGTACTCCTCTACAAACATGAGGACCCACAAATCCAACACCCTGGTAGAGCAGGTGTATCTCCTCCATAAAAACCCAAATAACGCCTACTTCAGGTACCCCAGGGACCTGACACCGGCAGGAGTCAGGCACCCCTGCCCATCCAGGATCCCCTGGGACCCAATCTCCACCTCTCCATGAGGCTCCACTCCCCACAGAACTACCCCACACCTACACTCCCTCTCTGCCAGACACTATCCCACCCACACCACAGAACCAGCCAACCCTCAGGCAGCCCTGCACCTACCAACCATTGACCTCCTGTGCCTGTCCTGTGATGGTCCCAGAGGCACAGATGACCACTAGACCACCTGAACTTGTAGATACTACCCAGGACTGAGAGCACTGTCGTCACTCCACCCCACCCCACATCTCGCACCCCCCTCGCCCGAGGACTAATTTTAAGAAGGGGATGAATGTTGTGATACACTCCTACCAGCCTCCTGTAGGCAGCAACCACTGTAACTGCAAATAGGCAATCTGGGAGGCTGAAACCACCTGCCGGCTGTTAATCACCGGCCGTATAATGACTCAAGCCGGCCCTTTCAGGGGACAGTCAGATGTGGAGCCAGCAAAGATACTAGCTAATTAAAGCCTATTGTACAGTCTGTGAACTTCGTGTCAGAATCATTTGCACAGCAGCAACCACATTACCTCAATCACGTGCAATATGATCTGTTTAGGAAATACATCTGCTGTGAATTAGTACTGCATTTAATTCAGGAGGTAGTTTTCCACACACAACACACTGCTTCACAGCCAATTGATTTTTATAGAATTTCTGTGAATGTACAGTCTCAGTTCTCAGGTGTTAGTTCTCAGCGCTGTTACTTGAGAAATAGGAACTAGGATTGAGCTCAAGGTAAAGTTTTGGATCGTTAAATAGGAAGGTTCTATGAGTTCTCTCTTTCTGGTCTTTTTTCTCTGTGGTTAATGGGGAGAGCTGGTCTCAGTGCTGGTCAGATATTATATGGTGGGCCAGACTCTCAGACCTCCACCTTCGAAACTTGCAAATGTGCCGGGCACTTCTGCCTACACCTTGAGAGGGCTGGAATCTTCTGCCAACACCCCAATAGTGCTGAAGCTCTGGCCCACGCCATGATAGGGCTTAAAGCTCCTGCTAATAATGTGATAGGTTTTGAAACTCTTGGCAACAGTGAAAATGGCGATGGGGTGGGGGGTTCTGGCAGACCATGGAATAGGACTCAAAATTCTTGCTAACACTGTGGTAGGCTTTGAAGCTCCTGCCAGTACAGTGATAGGCCTTGAAGTGAACTCGGCTGTAGGGATGGGAACTGCTGCCAATCAAACAATGGGCTAGGAACTCCTGCCAACACTGTGGTAAGACTGGGAGCTCCCGTCAACTCCATGATAGGCCTTAAAGCTCCTTCCAATACTCCTATAGGTCAGGGACCTGCTGTCGACACCACAACAGGGAATGAGCGTGAAACTCTGAGCTGGTGACTGCAGGTGAAACAAAAGCAGGCGAGAAGGAAAGAGATGGTAAATGTATCGAGATGCACCTGACCTGGGGAAAGAGCCAGCACTCATGGCTGGGTGACCTAAACCCTACATAAACCAATATGAGAGGCAGACATCCTCATCACATTCAACATGGAATCAATTACCCAAATCCACCATCCCCTCCCCAGAAGTGGTGAAGGTGGGTTCAATTTTAACACTAAAGAAGAATTTGGACAGGTACATGGATGGGAGAGGTATGGATGATAATAACTGAGTACAGGTCAGTGCGACTAAGCAAAACAAAATGGTTCAGCACAGACTATAGAGGCCAAAGGGGTCAGTTTCTGTGCTGTAATGTTAGGAATTTTAAAAAAATTGACACACAACATGGTAACGGGCCACTTCAGCACATGAGCCTGTGCTGCCCAATTACACCCAATTAACCTACACCCCTGTATGTTTTGAATGATGGGAGGAAACCAGAGCCCCCGGGGAAAACTCATGTTGATACAGGGAGAGCGTACAAACTCCATAAAGACAGTGCAGGATTTGAACCCCAGTCCCGATCACTGGCGCTATAATAATGTTGTGCTAACAGAAATGCTAACTCTGACGGCCCTCTTTCTTCATGGGAGTAGGCTAAAGATATGGTGTGATGGATGGGAAGTGTCATCAATAATTGTTTGAGTCTTATTTTGAGGGTGTCACAGTTGGCGTAGTGGTTAGCGAAATGCCTTTACACTGCCAGCAATCGGAACTTGAATCCCATATTGTCTGTAAGGAGTTTGTATTTTCTCCCTGTGTCTGTTTGTGTTTCCTCTGGGGAAAAGGGGTTCTGGTTTCCTCCCAATGTTCAAAACATACTGTGAGGGTGGTTAATTGGGTATAAATTTGGCGGCACAGACTTTTGAACTGAAATGGCTTGTTCCTGTGCTGTATGACTAATTTTTTTTAAAATTAGGCAATGCTCCCAGTTGATGTACCGGTGAATAGAGGAAAGAGAGACCCCAGTGATCTTCTCAGCCATTTTCATGATCCTGTAAGAGGAAAAGAAAGATGATACACAATCCCAGGTGCAAGATGACAGATTTCTGCTCAACATTAAATTCCCTTCCTGAAATAAAGGCCAACAAAATGAAATTCTTCAAGAATGTTTCTGTTCATTGACAGAGGGAATTAAAAATAGAAAAAGCAACATCAGACTGTCATCTCATTTCACTTCCTACATTATTTATCCTGGAGTGCCCTCAACTTTAGTTTTCACATTTCCTCAGGGCCAACACCTCGGACGGTTCAGCAGAGGATTTGGATGTTTTCATCTCAGCTTTCACTTCTTCTTTCCCATTTAACTTGTTTGACCAGCCATGGAACTTGTCATTATATGATCCCTCAAACTGGGTGAGTAATGGATTCAACATCTGCTCAGAGAGGTATGGGACAGGATGCCCATGGTTAGATAATAAGGCACATTTTATCTTTGGGCACGTTGCACTGTCAGTGTCTGAGTTAATGTGCTGGCAACAGGACACTGGGAGTCTCCATCAATGTAAAGTGGACACAGGGCAAGGAATGATGCAATGGGATGAATATCCTACTTCTGTTCCTCGAATTTACAGCCTGAGTGTGTGCGGGAAAGAGCACGAGAGGGAGAGAGAGGAATGGTGTGAAAGAATATGGAGAGAGAGGACAATGTCAATGGGAAAGTGTGAAGGGACGACGACAGTGTAAAGGCAGAGTTTTTGGGAGAGAGGGATGGAGAGAGGGGAAATGTGGAGGCAGTGAGTCTGAGGGGTGATGGTAACAAGAGAGGATGAGTCGGTGTTTATATGCAAATATGATGCCAATGGAGGATGGGTGTGTGTGTCTGTGTGTGTGTGGTTACATGTGCATGTGTGTGTATGTATGTATGGTTGCATGTGTGTGTGTGTGTATAGTTGCTGTGTGTGTGTGTGTATCTATGTATGGTTGCATATGTGTGTGTGTGTATGTATGGTTGCTCTGTGTGTGCATGCTTGCACGTGTGTGTATGTATGGTTGCATATGTGTGTGTGTATGTATGTAGGTATGGTTGCTCTGTGTGTGTGTGTGTGCATGTGTGTGTGTGTGTGTGTATGGTTGCATATGTGTGTGTGTATGGTTGCATGTGTGTGTGTATATGTAGGTATGGTTGCTCTGTGCATGTGCGTGTGTGTGTGGTTGCACGTGTGTGTGTATGTAGGTATGGTTGCTCTGTGCGTGTGCATAAGTGTGTGTGTATGTATGTATGTATGGTTGTTCTGTGTGTGCATGGTTGCACGTGTGTGTGTATCCATGTATGGTTGCATGTGTGTGTGTGTGTATGGTTGTATGTGTGTGTCTATATATGTAAGCCTGCAGCTGACTTGGACTTTTTACCCCCTCCATAAATCTTCGTCCGCGAAGCCAAGCCAAAGAAAAAGATATATGTAGGTATGGTTGCTCTGTGTGTGCGCATGTGCCTGTTATGGTTGCACGTGTGTGTGTGTTTGTGTGTGTGTGTGTGTGTGTGTGTGCGCGTGTGTGTGTGTGTGTGTGTGTGTGTGTGTATGTGTGTGTGTGTGTCTGTGTGTGTGTGTGTGTGTGTGTGTGTGTGTGTGTGAGTGTGTGTGTGTGTGTGTGTGTGAGAGAGAGAGAGAGAGAGAGAGAAAGAGAGAGAGCGTGCCAGGGAGATAGGGATTGTGTCAAGAGAGGATTGATAGGTCCTGCAATATGCAGAGGAAGATGTGAGGGAGAATGTGATGAGGCGAGATGGATAGAATGTGGAAAGAGGGAGAGAAAAAAACATGATGGGAAAGAGAGTGGACATAGGAGAGACAAGTGTAGAAAGAGGGAAGGCGTGTGGATGGAAAGGGAGGAATGGAGGTGTCAAGGAGAATGTGGAAAGAGAGGGGAAGAGTGCTCAGTGTGTTAGACAGAGTTTGTGGGCGATGGAGAGTGGAGAGAAAGATCATGTGAGGGAGGAGGTGTGGGTCTATGGTGGAAGTGTGAAAAGAGAGAGGAAAAGTGTGAGAACAGAGTGGGTCCCAGTGGAGAGTGCAGTGTTCAGGAACAACTCATCCTGTGGTAATATGTAATTACACCACTAGGTCACCAGGGGTCATCCCAGTCCAGAGCTACAGTCTATCCTTCCAGGTTCATCTTGCAGAGAGACAAGACCTCTTAGTGTACATATTAGTTTATTAAAGCTGTCTTATACTCGCACTGCTGGTGTGGTTATTGTCAGTACACACCCTACACAAACTAGTGTTACGGAGCAAAAAGTGTTCATGAATGAACGTTTAATTCTGAAGGTCTTGTCAAGAACACATGATCACAAGATCTAGGAACAGAAGTTGGCCCATCGAGTGTGCTTCGCATTTTAATCATGAGCTGATGCATCCTCCCACTCAGCTCCACTCCCCTGGTTGTCCTCGAAACCCTTTCTTTCCTGACTAATCAAATACCCCTCAATCCCTGCCTTAAGTACACCCAATGACCTCAATTCTACAACCTCTGGTAAAAAGTTTCACAGACTCATGTCCCTCAGACTTAAGAAATATTTCTGGATCTCTGTTTTAAATTGACACCCTTTTCCTCAAGTTATGTCCACTTGTCCTTGAATCCCCAACAAATGGAAACAACCTTTCTATATCTACACTCTCCAGGCCTTTCAGAACTCAAAATGGTTCTATGAGCTTCCCCCCTCATCCTTCTGTACTCCAACAATGTTGGTGAGATCGATAAATAGAGTATTCCTGATTTTACTCCATTCATGTGGAATGTGATCTGTTTAGGAAATATATCTGCTGTTGATGACTGCATTTAATTCAAGTGGAAGCTTTCCACATATGACACACTGGTTCACAGCCAATCAATTTTATTATTTCTGTGAACATAAGGTGAAAAATATATGGTATCAGTTCTCAGTACAGTTACTTCATATATAGGAACTGAGACTGTGCTCACGGCAGGTTCTGTGAGTTCTTTCTTTATGGACTTTCCTCTCTGTCGTCCCTGGTGAGAGCTGGTTTCGGTGCTGGTCAGATCCTGTGTGGTAAACTGGACTCTCAGACCTCCACCCTTGAAACCCCCGTCAACATCACAAAAGTGCCAGGCATTCCTGCCCACCCTGCAATAGGGCTGGGGTCTTCGGCCCACAACATATAGGGCTTGAAGCCATTGCTAATCTTTTGATAGGTTTGAAGCTCCTGGCAACAATGCAAATGGCCTTGGAGCTCCTGCCAACACCGTAATAGGGCAGGGGGCTTCAGCAGACCATGTGATAAGGCTGGAATCTCTTGCTAACACTGTGATAGGCTTTGAGCTCCAGCTAACATGGCAGTAGGGCTGGAAGCTGCTTCCAACAACACAATAGGGCTGGGTCCTCCTGCAACACCATGAAAGGGCTGCAAGTTCCAGCCAGTTTCACAATATGCCTTGAGGTTCCAGCCAGTACTCCGATACAGAAGGGACCTGCTGCCAACACTGTGATAGGGACTAAGGGTGAAGCTCTAAGCTGGTGGCTGCAGGTGAAACCACAACAAGTGAGGAGGAAACAAATGGTAAAGGTGTCAAGATGCACCTGACCCAGGGAAAGAGCCAGCACATATGGCTGGATGATGTATACTCTACACAAACCAATGGAAGAGTAGAAAAAAAGCGCTGGCTCATAAACAGACAAATATGAGAGGCAGACATCCTCATCACATTCTACAGGGACTTGCTTACCCAGATATCCCCCCCATCCATCCATCCTTACACCAAAGCAGTAGCCTGTTGGCCCAGACTCCCAGTGCTGGTCAGTAGCAGAATGTGCTGCCAGCTGTAGTGGTGAATGTGGATCAATTTTAACAAGAAAGAAGAATTTGGACAGGTACATGGATGGGAAAGGTATGGACGACTATGAACTGGGTGCAGGACAATGGGACTAGGCAAAAAAAATAGTTTGGCACAGATTACAAACGTCAAAGAGGCCTATTTTTGTGCTGTAACATTATAATTTTTTTTTAATTTAGACATTCTGCATGGTAACAGGCCATTTCAGGACACGAGTTCATGCTGCCCAATTACACTCAATTAACTTAATACCCCATACATTTTGAATGATGGGAGGAAACCGGAGGTCCCAGAGAAAACCCATGCAGACATGGGGAGAGGGTACAAATTCCTTACAGGCAGTGCAGGATTCAAACCTGGGTTTTGATTGCTGGTGCTGTAAAGGTATTGCGATATCCTCTACACCAATCGTGTCACCCCAATTGGGGTGTATGAGGAAAATGAATGAATGGTCTCTTGTGTTATAAATTAACCATCCTCCTGTATATCCAGAGAACCATTTTGTCCTGAGATAACGAGAAAGCTTGCAGATGGTCGGGTCAACTCCAATACACAAATGTACTGGAGAAACATAGCAGGCCATGCAGCATCAACAAGAAGGAAAGGGTAACCAACCTGTCAGACCTGGGCCCTTTGTCAGATTTATACCATTTACTTCCTATGGAAGCTGTGTGGCCCGATGAATTTCTCCAGCATGTTTGCAGCCACTGGATCTGGCACAGATATAAAAGGTTTGTCGGAAACCCTGGAAAATTTGTGTTGTGTGCTGACCGTCTGCATCATGGTCTGGTCAAGGGACACCAATCCCCCAAGCATAACGCCCTGCAAAAGGTAGTGGATACAGCCCAGGGCATCACAAGCAAAACCATCTCCACCACCGAGATCATCTACAGAGAAGGCTCCCATCAGAGAACAGCAGCAATCATTAAGGATTCACTCTACTCAGCAAACCCTCTGTTCTCGCTGCTGCCATCAGGATTCATACTTTTGCACTCTATTAATTTTTTTTCTCTCTGTATTGCCGTCAGTTTGTTTACATCTTTATTTGTTTACATGTGTACATTGAGTAAAGTTTTTTGCAGTACCTATAAGTGGTAATTCTACCTCTCTCACAGGAAAAAGAATCTTAGGGTTGTATGTGATGTCATGAAGGTACTCTGACAATAAATCTGAAATCTGAATCTGTTGATTGTCCTTTTCACCAGAGACGGACCAAAACTTGGAACACGCATGACCTTGGGATAGCATATGGGGAGGAATCCCAAGGGCCAGTTCCATGGTCACTTACCAGATGGCTCATGTTTCTCATATGCTGCTCCACTGTGCTGCAAGGCTTGTGGAGATGGTAGAACCATAGCTCACTACAGCACAGAAACCAGACCCTTCAGCCCTTCTAGGCTGTGCCAAACTATTATTGTGCTGTGCCCCACTGACCTGTACCTATCCCATATCCCTCCATACCCTCCCATCCATTTATTTATCCAATCTTCTCTAATAGGTAGAAATGGAATGCACATCCACCATTTCCTGGCAGTTAGTTCCACACCCCCACCACTCTCTGAGTGAAGAAGGTCCACCTCATGTTTCCTTAAATCTTTCACTTTTCACTCTCCACCCATGTCCTCCAGTTCTTGTCTCATCCATCCTCAGTGGAAAAAGCCTGTTTGCCTTTACCCTGCCTATTCCCTTCATAATTCTGTATTCCTCCTTCACCTAAAGGTTGAGATTTAATTTAATTTAGACATACAGCATGGAAACAGGCCCTTCCAGCCACAAACACCCATGCTGCCCAATGACACACAATACACCTACAACCCCTGTATGCTTTTGAATGATGGGAGGAAACTGGAACACAGCAAGAAACCCACGCAGAACGTACAAACTCCTTTCAGACAATGCTGGATTTGAAACCAAGTTGCTGGTGCTGTAACAGAGTTGCACTAACTTGTTGAGCTTTCAGAAGGAGAGATGGTGAGAGAGCAGCATATCAAACACAGCTTTTATCTTCTGTCATTTACACATTGATGCATTTGCCTCAGCAATTAACAGGTCCTTAATGGTGCCTGTTGCTGTTGGCAGGCACCAACATTCCTTCTGTTCTGCCATAATACAAGAGGAAATGGCAAGATCCGAAATTTGTGGTGAAGGAACAGTGGTTTATTTCCAAATCAGTGATCACGATACATTTTTTCGCTAGCCACAGTGCTATTTTTATAAATGAGATTTGATATTTGGTCAATTTGTCACTTATTTCCATGAAATTACCTAATAGATATAGCTCCGGGCCGCCTGTGAAGGCCACTCCTGTCATTCTGGTTTATTTTTCTGCGATTTCTTGCCAAAACGGCCTTACCTTCACGCACGACTATGTGGCATGTAAAAAAAAAGTTCCTGTGGGCTAAGATATAATTGGTATAAAATAATTATACTGCACCAATCCATATCTTGTATTTATAGCTGATGTTGTGCTGTCCTTACACCAATCTAAACAGCTTCTTTCTGAAATCCCCACACCCAAGTCTAACTCCCATCTTTCCCTTGACCTCTGCAACCCTGGTTTTCCACTTTCACTCTGGAGAGCATAGTAGATTTTTGTTATAAATTTGGATGTATTCCCCAGTTCAGTTTCACTAATTTCAGATGGGGTCAACGTTGGTCCCCATCATTCTCTTAAGAATGATCTAAGCTTACCTTTGTCATACCATGAATTTAAAATTTACTGCCCATGTTAATGGGCAATAGCACATTTTACACAATGGTGCTTTTATTGATATCCCTACTTTTATTCTGATACATTCATTAATTTGTTGCCACATTCCAATCATGTGTACTAGAATGGAGTTGTACATCATTTTATTTAGTGATTTGAAACTCCATTTATAGATAAATGTACTTTGCTTCCCCTCCTCCATTGAGTACATTCCCATTTGAAACCAAGATGGAGTTTGTCTTCAGTGAGGAAAGCTGCAATAAATCTAGCCTGTGCAGGAAGGTAATATATTTTGAAATCTGGAAGACTAAGTTTTCCCAGCTTATAGTCCAATGTCATTTTTTTCCAGTGTGATTCTTGGTACCTTATTGTTCCACAGGAATCATCTAATATGGTTGCTTAACAGATTAAAAAAGATTTTAGTTAATGAAATAGGCAGCGATTGAAAAAGGTATTGCAGTCTTGGCATCACTTTCATTTTGATGCAGTTAACCCTTCCCACCAAAGTAATCAGTAAGTCTCTCCATTTCTGTAGGTCTCTTTCTATCTTCCCAAGAAGAGGAACATAATTTTGTTTGTACAGATTTTGCAAGTTCTTGTCAGTTGCTGTTTCAAGATATTTTATTCCTTCTGTCTTCCATTTACTTCCTTTTTGGTATCTTTCATATTCAAAATGTGTTAATGGCATTTTCTCACTTTTATCCATATTTATTTTGTAGCCTGATATTCTTCTATATTTTTCTAGTCTTATGTAATTTTCCCACCGATTTAGCCAGTTCTGATAGGTTCAATAGCATGTCATTGGCAAATGGACTGATTTTGTGTTTTCTTGCCTGACTTTGAAGCCTTTTATATGTGGATACATTCTTATTGTCTCCACTAGAGGTTCATTCACTAAAATAAAAAATCTACTCAATGGAACACTGCCTACATCTGATTATGTGTTATTATTTTAGCTTTTTGTTAATGGTATAAAGTTTTTATCCAATTTATAAATGTTCTGCCTATACCAAATTTTCCACTGTTTTAAATAAAAAGAGCCATTCTAAATAGTTTATTGCTTTTTCCTCATCTAGGGAGACTGTAATACTTGGATTTCATTCAGAATTTGCCATGTGTATTATATTAAATAATCTTCCTAGACTATTTGATGAATGTCTTCCTTTAACAAATCCTACTTGGTCCATATGTATCAGTTTTGGCAAGTATTGTCCTAACCTATTAGCCAATGCTTTCACTGGTATCTTATAATCAGCATTTAACAGGGATGTTGATCTGAATGATGAAGTTTTTTGTGGGTCCCTATTCTTTTTTTGTACCACTGTAATAATTGAAGTTGAGAATAACTCTGGTAGGATCTGTGTTTCAACAGTTTGGTCCAGGACATCCATTGAAAGGGGCATTAATAATTCTTAGAATTGTCTATAAAAGGTGGAAATCCATCCTCTCCAAGTGATTTATTAGCCTGTAGGGTGCCCAGGGTCGTTTCGATTTCTTCCCTTGTGAAGGGAATATTTAATTATCTCTGAAGGTCTGGTGAGCCCATTTGATTTGAAGCTTTGCATTTAACTTACTTTGTCCCAGCATTTGTGGGATCCATGTTTCAAAGAAATTCACCATGTCTTTTCCCTATATTCCCTCTCTCAGTCCAATGATTCTTATGTTGTTACATCTGTTAAAATTTCCATATGGTCATCTTGTCCATCAGTCCTTTCTTTTCTGTGTCCCATATCTTTGCTTTTTCTTCCAATGCCTTCAGCCTGTCTTTTGTTTTGTCCAGCACAGCCTCTGAATAAGTCATTCATTCACTTTAGTCTTCCACAACTTCTTTAATTTCCATTACCTTTTCTAATATATCTCTCATCATTGATTCCATACTCGTAAAGTGACTGCATAAAGTTTCCAATATGTTTAGGATGGAGGCTATATCATGGGCCAACTCCCCAGCTCTGCTGCCTTCAGCCAGTCCCAAGGTCTGGCTGAGTCATTCCTCATCAGTCTTGCACTCGATGTTCCTGGCTGATCTGTTACTTCTTCCATTTTTGTTCTTGGTTGCCTCAGTTGTTTAACACTTGCTTTATCCATTTTGATGATAAAATTCTGCTCTTTGAGATTTTAAACTGTCTTTTTAATACTTTCTGTGGAGAGCTCTTCAAAATACCTGCTCAGCTGATTAGCATGGCCACACCCCCTATCAATCAGATGGATTGATAACTGCATTAACATATTGCAACTGAATTACATTTTAAACTTTATCAATTGCTATAATTCTGTTAGCTACAAAAGTCCAAAATCTTGTAGTTTTATTGTTAATATTTTTAAGTACAGAAGAGCTATCGGTCCAAAAAATTGAGTCTAATAGTTCCATCATTTTCAACATTGTGTTCATTCGACTATCCATGCTAGCTGCTACCAATTCCATTTGAGCAATTGTGGTGGCTTTAATGCAGCCAACCTTTCTTTGGTCATTACAAATCCACAATGATACTCATCCATGTTATTGCACAATAACAGACAGCTGACAGTATAATGGCCCATGGCTGTCGCCGCAGGCCGACAATGAAGATGTCGTACGAACATGGAAATCGAGCAGGCTGCACAAGGCATCAGCGGCCTCTTCCAATAGTGTGCTGCAAAACGGGATCTGCCAGCCAATCACCGGTGATGGATCGCCAAGGGCTAATCGGCACCCAGGGCAGCACAAACCACACCCGACAATGATACTGCAGCAGAACAGGCCAATCCAGCCAATTGCCAACTGCAAGTCATAATGACACCAATCGGAGCCTGAGGGACATAGATTACATCCATCGGTCACATGGCAGCCAGGTTCTGCCTGACCATTTAAAAGAGAGTAGCCAGTTCATTAACTCAGTGTCAACTGCACTGCTTGTTGTGGGTGTCCTATTTCTGAGCTAGAACCTCGAGACACGCCACAACTGGTCCATAACCATCTTCAAAGGGCAAAAGGGATAAGGAAAATAATAAGATATAATTTTTCTTGACAGTTTTTATATAATGCAAGGATAGATAACAAAGCAATATAGCACATACGTTAAGGGATGTAACAACAATAGGAGGAGACAAGGACAGTCAATGAAAATAATGTAAATATACATAATGAGGAGTGGGAAAGAGAACCAAATAGAAGGGGAAAAGCTTCAATGGAAGCGGCGGGTGGACCCGGCAGGTGGACTCGGCAGGTGGACCCAGCAGGTGAAGCCAAGGGATTAGCTGTTGGCACCAAAACAAATTATTTTAAAAATATATTAACCATGACCATTCGCCAAAGTCCAATTATTCAAAATTTTACCACATCACTTCTCTCCAACTTCTTTAATGAGAGTGAAAAGTGAAAGATTTAATCCAGTAAAATTAACTCTGCTTAACCAAAAAGAAAAGTAAAAAGAAATAATAAAATTAACACACATCTTAAACACCACCCACAATCTTGTGACACTCTTTCAGCCATATTTCTCAGCCACAGGCAGCTGTTCTTCTTGACTGATCACAGGTTTCTTCTTGGTGGTTGATATCTTCTCTGCTTCTATTGCATCCAACAGTGTTTCCATCAGAGCTGCTTTGGTTCCATCCATGTTTAAACCATGCTGTCACAATTCATCCTTCAGCTCCTGAACCCTCATGTCCATGAAGAATCAGAAGCTGGCAAATCACAGCAGCTTGTCTTCAGCTAGTAACCTGGCTCCTCCAACCTGGTTTCGACACGAAACCTTTCCTTTGTAGAAATCCTGGCACGAAGCAGTTGTGTGGCTCCATTAAGGAACTTCATAAGCTGGTAGCTACACACAGAGCAAAATTATTATCTTAAAGGTCATTTACAAAACTGTAAGCTGGGTTTTGCTCAATTTCAAACTCTAAACACCCCAAAGTTTGCAGACGGATTCCATTGTTTTACATTCAAATTTCACTTTCCTAATAACAGATTTTTATCCACAATCAGTCATGTTTGTTGACAAATGTAGAGACTTATTCTCTTCTGAATGTGGGTATGTTTAACTTAGATTATTAACACTCATCTTATTCTCTCTCCTATAACTAATCCAATGATAAATTTAAATTAATGTAGTTATGAACAGCATGTAGCTAACAGCAATAGGCAATGAACCAGACAGTGTTCAATTTAAAAAAAACAATAATTTTATTTGAAACTCTTAAAAATACCCTCAACACTAAATCCAGGTGTCTATTGTGTGTGTGTGTGTGTGTGTGTGTGTGTGTGTGTGTATCTCCAAGAAAATTCACTGCTAGTCACACTTAAAATGAAGCAGTCTCTCCAAGTGACCTTCACTATTAGTCACAATCAAAATTAAACACTTTTCATCCCTAAAATGACCCTCCTGGCACAGGTCAATCTACCAAAAAAAGCCAAGTCATTCACAAAGCATGCTTTGCTCTGAATTCCACAAAAATGTCTGGTGACAAGAGCTGTTTCAAAAAGCTGTTTTCCCTTCAGCCGTCAACATGGTTCTCCCTTTGCAAAATGACAATGTCTTTGCAAATGTATCAAATCCTGGGACAGACTGTGACAAACCTTCTTCCCATGTATCAAATTATCAATGAGCTGTGACTTGTGTTGTGCTTGTGTGAAATGTTAAATATTAAACACTGACCATTCTGTCCCTCCTGCGATACTATCCTTTCCATTAATAATCCCATTTTACTAAAACAGGAGCTCATGAAACCTCCCCCTAACAAAGAAAATTTTGAAACTTAAGAACAAAATTTTAACTACAATCTACAACATTAAATACCTTCATTATTGTTATATAATATAATACAGACAAATAACATTCTTTTAGAAGCCTATACAACTAATAAGTTTATTTTTGCTATGAAACATTTCAATCGTAACATCTGGAAAGGCAATCAGCAATTACATTATCTCTTCTTCTTTGGCTTGGCTTCGCGGACGAAGATTTATGGAGGGGGTAAAAAGTCCACGTCAGCTGCAGGCTCGTTTGTGGCTGACCAGTCCGATGCGGGACAGGCAGACACGATTGCAGCGGTTGCAAGGGAAAATTGGTTGGTTGGGGTTGGGTGTTGGGTTTTTCCTCCTTTGCCTTTTGTCAGTGAGGTGGGCTCTGCGGTCTTCTTCAAAGGAGGCTGCTGCCCGCCAAACTGTGAGGCGCCAAGATGCACGGTTTGAGGCGTTATCAGCCCACTGTCGGTGGTCAATGTGGCAGGCACCAAGAGATTTCTTTAGGCAGTCCTTGTACCTTTTCTTTGGTGCACCTCTGTCACGGTGGCCAGTGGAGAGCTCGCCATATAATACGATCTTGGGAAGGCAATGGTCCTCCATTCTGGAGACGTGACCCATCCAGCGCAGCTGGATCTTCAGCAGCGTGGACTCGATGCTGTCGACCTCTGCCATCTCGAGTACCTCGACGTTAGGGGTGTGAGCGCTCCAATGGATGTTGAGGATGGAGCGGAGACAACGCTGGTGGAAGCGTTCTAGGAGCCGTAGGTGGTGCCGGTAGAGGACCCATGATTCGGAGCCGAACAGGAGTGTGGGTATGACAACGGCTCTGTATACGCTTATCTTTGTGAGGTTTTTCAGTTGGTTGTTTTTCCAGACTCTTTTGTGTAGTCTTCCAAAGGCGCTATTTGCCTTGGCGAGTCTGTTGTCTATCTCATTGTCGATCCTTGCATCTGATGAAATGGTGCAGCCGAGATAGGTAAACTGGTTGACCGTTTTGAGTTTTGTGTGCCCGATGGAGATGTGGGGGGGCTGGTAGTCATGGTGGGGAGCTGGCTGATGGAGGACCTCAGTTTTCTTCAGGCTGATCTATGCTATCATTAAATTATATTCTTGCAGAATTAAACTCCAGTTTAATAATCTTCGATTTTTGTCTTTCATTTTAGTTAAGAACACCAAAGGATTATGGTCAGTATACACAATAATTGGACTCTGAGCTATGCAGATATAAACATTGAAGTGCTGCAAAGCCAATACAAGGACAATAGTTTTTTTTCTCTGTGGGAGAATAATTTTTTGGATGTTCATTGAATTTCTTGGAAAAGTAAGCCACTGGATGATCAATTCCATCATAATCATTCTTTTGGAATAACACCTCTCCCGCAGCCCCTTCCCTCACATCCACAGCTAAAGAACATATTTTGTACAAATCAGGAGATTTTAAAACAGGGTTATGGCACAATATCTTCTTTAAATTTTCTGAAGCTCTCGGACATGATTTTGTCCACACAAATTTCTCCCCCTTCTTCAGGTTAAAGGAAGAGCAATTTCTGCAAAATTCTTGCAAAACATCCAAAAATATCCTGTCATTCCTAAAATCCTTCTCACTGCTTTCTTGCTATTGGGAATAGGAAATTCAGAAATCACCTGCACTTTGCTTGAATAGGTGCAACTTTGCTCTGACCAACTATAAAGTATGTCACAGTAACATGTCCAAATTGTCTTTTAGCTAAATTGACAGTTAAGTTGGCTTCAGATAATCTTGCAAACAATTTCTCCAATTCCATCAGATGTTCCTCCCCGTGTCATTTTTTTTGTACCAAGTCATCAATCTGTATTTTTTAAACCTTGGATTACAGAATTTATCATCCTTTGGAAACTCTCTGGGGCATTTTTCATGTTAAAAGGTAGCACACTATATTTGTATAAGCCTGATGGTGTCACAAATGTGGAAATATCCCTTCCTCTTTTGGATAGTGGCACGTGCCAGTAAGCCTTCAGCAGATCCACCTTACGAAGAGATTTAGCTTTCCCAATTTCATCAATATAATCATCAATTCTGGGAATGGGCTAAACATCTGTTTTGGTTAATGCATTAACTGTGCTGTATTTGGTACAAAATCTAACAGTTCCATCTGATTTAGGTACCAGACACAAGGAGAACTCTCATCTGAGTTTGAAGGTCAATTTCCAAAATGTCAATTTGAAATATCAATTTCTAAAATGTATTTCACCTTCTGATCCATTATTTTACCATGTTCAATGTTTATTCAATAGGGGACTCATTTCTCCCACATCCACCTCATGACAAATCACTGGTGTCCTTTGAGGGACATCTGGAAAATAAATTTTAAATTTTAAAATTATCACTGGGCTGTGACTTGTGTTGTGCCTGTGTGAAATGTTAAATGTTAAATGTTAAATGTGACCATTCAGTCCCTCCTGTTTATCCCTTACAATGGTAATCCCATTTAACTAAAATGGGAGCTCATGATAATGTAAATACAATTTAAAACTGTGTTACATTTCATGTTTGATAATATACAATTTCTGCAGTTGTTAATTGAAATTACTTGATAACTTGAAATAGTTAAGATAGCTTGAGATATTTGAAATACCACAACGAGATTGAGGCCAACATACAGTATCAAAACATGTTCTTACTGACCATTAAACAAGACTTCTTGCTTGTTCCACAGTCCACTTGTCCCTCACATTCTCTCAAGCCCAGACACTCTATATCCTTCACAGAATTGGTAAAAATTCTAAACAAGAAGTACCGTAAATATCTTTCTTTCTTTGGCTTGGCTTCGTGGACGAAGATTTATGGAGGGGTATGTCCACGCCTGCTGCAGGTTCGTTGGTGACTGACAAGTCCGATGCGGGACAGGCAGGCATGGTTGCAGCGGTTGCAAGGGAAAATTGGTTGGTTGGGGTTGGGTGTTGGGTTTTCCTCCTTTCTCTTTTGTCAGTGAGGTGGGCTCTGTGGTCTTCAAAGGAGGTTACTGCCCGCCGAACTGTGAGGTGCCAAGATGCATGGTTGGAGGCGCTATCAGCCCACTGGTGGTGGTCAATGTGGCAGGCACCAAGACATTTTTTTAATCATTCCTTGTACCTCTTCTTTGGTGCACCTCTGTCTCGGTGGCCAGCGGAGAGCTCGCCATATAACACGATCTTGGGAAGGCGATGGTCCTCCAATCTGGAGATGTGACCCACCCAGCACAGTTGGGTCTTCAGCAGCATGGATTCGATGCTTGCGGACTCTGCCAGCTCGAGTACTTCGATGTTGGTGATGAAGTCATTTCAATGAATGTTGAAGATGGAGCGGAGACAGCACTGATGGAAGCATTCTAGGAGCCGTAGGTGATGCCGGTAGAGGACCCATGATTCGGAGCCGAACAGGAGCGTGGGTATGAAAACAGCTCTGTACACGCTGATCTTTGTGTGTTTCTTCAGGTGGTTGTTTTTCCAGACTCTTTTGTATAGTCTTCCAAAGGCGCTATTTGCATTGGTGAGTCTGTTGTCTATCTCTTTGTCGATCCTTGCATCAGATGAAATGGTGCAGCAGAGGTAGGTAAACTGGTTGACTGTTTTGAGTTCTGTGTGCCCGATGGAGATGTGGGGGGGGGGGGGGAACTGGTAGTCATGGTGGGGAGCTGACTGATGGAGAACCTCAGTTTTCTTCAGGCTGACTACCAGGCCAAACATTTTGGCAGTTTCTGCAAAACAGGACATCATGCACTGGAGAGTTGGCTCTGAATGGGCAACTAAAGCGGCATCGTCTGCAAAGAGTAGTTCATGGACAAGTTGCTCTTGTGTCTTGGTGTGAGATTGCAGGCGCCTCAGATTGAAGAGACTTCCATCCATGTGGTACCGGATGTAAACAGCGTCTTCATTGTCGAGGTCTTTCATGGCTTGTTTCAGCATCATGCTGAACAAGATAGTAAAGAGGGTTGGTGCGAGGATGCAGCCTTGCTTCATGCTGTTGTCAATGGAGAAGGGTTCGGAGAGTTCATTGCTGTATCTGACCCGACCTGTTGGTTTTTGTGCAATTGGATAACCATGTTGAGGAACTTGGGGGGGGGGCATCAGAGGCACTCTAGTATTTGCCAAAGGCCTTTCCTGCTCATGGTGTCGAAGGCTTTGGTGAGGTCAACAAAGGTGATGTAGAGTCCTTTGTTTTGTTCTCTGCACTTTTCTTGGAGCTGTCTGAGGGCAAAGACCATGTCAGTAGTTCCTCTGTTTGCGCGAAAGCCACACTGTGATTCTGGGAGAACATTTTCGGTAACACTAGGTATTAGTCTATTAAGGAGAATCCTAGCGAAGATTTTGCCTGCAATGGAGAGCAGCGTAATTCCCCTGTAGTTTGAGCAGTCTGATTTCTCACCTTTGCTTTTGTACAGGGTGATGATGATGGCATCACGAAGGTCCGGATGCAGCTTTCCTTGGTCCCAGCAGAGCATGAGTTTGGTATGCAGAGCTTTGCCATCAGCCTTCCAGACCTCTGGGGGGGGTGGGGGGATTACATCCATACCTGCTGCTTTGCCACTTTTCAGTTGTTCAATTGCCCTATATGTCTCTTCCCGGTTAAGGACCTCATCCAGCTCTAGACTCAAGGGTTGTTGATGGAGCTGGAGCAGGACGGATTCTTGGACTGAGTGGTTGGCACTGAAAAGGAATTGGAAGTGTTCTGACCATCGATTGAGGATGGAGATCTTGTCGCTGAGGAGGACTTGCTGAGGAGCTGCGCAGAGGACTTTGGACTTGGGGTGAAGGGCCGTACACAAAAACTATATAATTTTAGTCTCTACAGACTAATTAGTTGGAACATTAGTGGTCTTAATCATCCTGTAAAAAGAAGCAACATATTTGCACATGTTAAACATTTAAGGATACAGTTATATTTTTGCAAGAAACACACATTTGATATGGTGATAATTTGCAGCTTATCAGACAATGGACATGGCAGAATTTTCATTCTTCATTTCAGGCTAAAGCCAGAGAGTTGTCGATCCTTATGGACCAAACCATTCCCTTTGTTCAACATAATGTTCTGCCTGGCAGTAATAGTAATGGTTGTTTTGTGATGATGTCAGATAAATTATTCAATAACATGGTGATTTTGCCAATGTCTATGCTCCTAATATTGATGATCTTGGATTTTTTGAACATTTGTGTTTTTTTTGTTTCTTGTTGCCTGATTTGAGTGAATATTCCCTTGTGCTGGGTGGAGACATTAATTGCTGGTTTGACCCTATTTTAGACCATTCATCCTCCAACCCAGTGGTTCTGAGCCAATCAGCCTCATTTATTCATTCTTTTTTTATTAAAATGTGATATTTTAGATGTTTGACGTACTTTAGCATCCAAAGGACAGGGAGTATTCTTTTGTCTCCAAGTCCACCATAATTATTCGCAGATTGATTATTTTTTATTGATTGTCAAATGGTTCCATTAACTCAGTCCTGTGAAACATACTGATTTCTGATCATGCTCCCATGTTATTATCATTAAATTTCCTGATATATCTCAAATTAGTAGACATTGGCATTTTAATTCAACCTTATTAGCTGGTAATATCTCTGATAAATCTTCCATTCTGATTTCCTGGGATGCTTTGAAGGCATCTTCAGAGGCCAAGTTATATCTTACACTGCAAATGTCAAGAAAAAAAAAAGGCTAATAGGGAAAAAATGAATTAGCTGACAAATTCAAATAATTAGATCAATAATATGCTTTGGCTCCAAACCCTGACTTGTATAAGAAGTGAGTTTAATTTAAATCTAAATTTGATCTTCTCTTGACATATCCAACCAATCATCAACTCTTTAAAATTAAGAATCAATTTTATATACATGGAGAAAATTCTGGAAAACTTTTGGCCAGGGTTTGCTGTTAACTGGCAAATGACAGAGGTCCGAAAAGGCGATGTTAATATCACTATTGGCCATGTCAAAATAAATTATACATTCAGAACAAATTATTCAAAATAATATATTTCTAAATTTCATAATGATACCATTTTAAGGAAGAGCTTTTTAGATTAGATAATCAAAAGTGGCTAGAGGATCCTATATCACTTGAGATAGTGAAGGCAATTTTTTCTTTACATTTTGCAAAAGCACCCAGTCCAGTTTTTTAAGACATTTTCAATCTCTCTGATTGTGAATAAATTGCGGCTCCTATCAGCCAATTCCTTTTCTAAAAGTAGATGTGAAAATTTAAGCTTAAAATTTTATCCCACAGATTATAGAATATCATGTCATCTATCATTTCAAAAGACCAGATGAGTTTTATTAAAAATCATTACTCACACTATAATATACGTAGGTTATTGAATATTATATATTCACCCTGCACTGTTATTTCTTTAGATGCAGAGAAAGCCTTTGACCGAGTTTAGTGGAAATATTTGCGATTTTAAAAAGATTTAAATTTGGATTTGGATTCATTTCAGGGATCAAACTACAGGTATTATATTTATCTCTGACAGCATCTATCATTACCAATTTTCAACAGTCAAAACCAATCTTCATTGTGGTTCTGGATAAGGCTGTCCTCTCAGTCCTTTACTATTCGATTTGGCTTTCAAACCTTCAGCTATTAAATTTTAAGAATCTGAGAACATTTCAGGGATTTGTAGGAAGGAGATTGTTCATAAAGTCTCCATTTATGCAGGTGATCTGCTTTTCATTTCCAATCCTGAAACTTCTGTCCTTCCATGCTGTCTCAATTTAGTCAATTTTCAGGTCATAAATTTAATCTTCAAAAAAGTGAGCTCTTTCCTTTAAATACCACTTATACTGATCTTCCTTTTAAGTTACGTAATGTAGCGGCAGCTACAAACTGTGAAACACACCACAGGACATGGAGAGGTTTCAGTTGAACTGATTTATTTGAACTTTGCGCACGCCTTTTAAGGGCAGCATGAGCTCCACCCCGCAAGGGTGGCGACATCATCACGTTGCCTGAGGTGCACGCTATGGCCTGAGCCACAAGGCACTGAGATATCCCCAATGGTGCCATCTTCCCACAGCTGCCCCGCCAGTGCCGCGAAACAAACTAGGGCCGGTTGGTCACAAGAGATGTGTGCCACCGCAGAACCCCTCCCAGGACTGGCTTGCACGTCTCACAACTTGGGCGGCCGACCCTGTTCTTTGGGTTGGGCCGTTAGCACTGGCTGGCTAAGGTCCAAGTGTGCCACCTTGAATCTATCGACCGTAAACAGCTGCTCCAAGGTGAATGTCTTGCCAGAGCATTTCAGGACTTTATAGGGACCCTCGTAAGGGCATTGCAGGGGTGCAGGGTGTGGGCCTCACCAGATGAAAACAAAATCTGTTGTAGCCAGCTCCTTGGGGGTGCAAGTCAAGCTGTTGCCATGATGGGATGGTGGCGGAGGTGCAAGTGAGGCGAGCTTGTCCTGCAAGTCTGCAGGAGGGTGTGGTTCTTGGTCCCAGATCCTGTGCTTGGGCCAAAGAACAGCCCTGGCACCGACAAAGGTGCACCGTAGACTAGCTCTGCAGATGATACCTGTAGGTCTTCCTTCAGGGACATTCTGATGCCGAGCAGGACTCAGGGCAATTTGTCTGTCCAGTTGGGGCTGGTGAGGTGTGCCGTGAGAGCCGAATTGAGGTGCCGGTGGAAGCACTCTTTGAGTCCGTTGGCCTGGGGATGATAAGCGGTTGTATGGTGAAGCTTATTCTCCAGGAGATTTGCCAGCTGCGACCAGAGGGCAGATGTGAACTGGGCGCCCCTGTCATGTGTCATGTGCACTGGGATACCAAACCTGGCGATCCAATGGGCAAGCAGAGTTCTAGCGCAGGACTCAGTGGAAGTGTCTTTTAGTGGGATGGCTTCGGGCCACCTTGTCATGCGGTCGACCACAGTCAATAAGTAGCGGACATCCTTGGACACCAGTAGGGAGCCCACAATATCAATATCAATGTGCTCAAACCTCTTGACCGGGGGGCCGAATTCCTGCACTGGAGCTTTAACATGGTGCTGGACCTTAGAGGTTTGGCACTGTTTGCAGTTCCTCACCATCTGGACCACTTGCTTTTTTGAGGCTGTGCCACATGAAAGGTTCTGCCACCATGCGCACCAACGCCTTGATTGAGGGGTGAGCCAAATCATGGACCATTCTGAAGGCCTGCAGCCTTCATTGCACTGGGACTACCGGGCGCAGTGAGCTAGTGGAGACATCGCAGAGTAGCGTGTTGGGACTGTTCAGCAGCTTCAGATCTTCGAGGTTGAGGCCTGTAATGGCGGTGTGGAAGGCTTGCATTTCCTCATCCCCTTTCTGCGCCTGTGCTAGTTGGGCGTAGTCCAGGCGAGGAGACAGGTTCTGGATCATGGGCTGCGAAAGCACATCGGCAACGACATTGTCCTTACCTTCCCCCACTGGTGTGGATGTCGGTAGTGAATTCTGAGACATAGGACAAGTGTCGCTGCTGGTGCACTGACCAGGGGTCTTTGGCCATGGTGAGGACTTGGGTGAGCAGCTTGTGGTCAGTGAACACCGTAAATGGCCCGCCCTCCAGGAAGTACCGATAGTGCCTGATGGAAAGGTACAGTGCCAGAAGCTTCCTGTCGAAAGCGCTGTATTTAAGTATAGGAGGGCGGAGGTGCTTGTTAAAGAATGCGTGAGCACCACTAGCCATTCACCAATTGCTCTAGGATGCCCCCGATGGCCGTGGCTGAAGTGCCCACTGAGAGTGTAGTGTAGATATTGGGCCGCGGGTGGGCCAGTAGTGTGGCACTCATTGTAATAGAAGATTTAAACTGTGTTTTTTACTTTTGAAGCCTTTGCTTCTGCAAGGCTGAGAACCTGCTTGTTTTTTTAGAATCAGCAGATATAAGCTAATTTACACTATGAGGCCCAGGGATGGATATGAATTAGTAGATACACCTAAATTCCATCATGGGGCCCAGGATGCAGTTGAATCGGAAGACATAATCTAATTTACACTATGAGGCCCAGGGATGCATATGACACATCTAAATTCCACCATGAGGCCCAGAGATGCAGTTTTCTTTTGTTGGTCACAGACTGTCAGGAGACATTGAAGATAATTAAATCATTTGTTCAAAGAGATAAGCTATGAAGTAAACAACTTTTGGGTAATATAAGCCATGGTCCCACTGCTGAAGTTTGAGACACTCCGAGAGGTGGCAAAATCTCTCAGCAAGAAGACCTTCTAGAGTCCAGCTAACGGTCTGGTCGAGGGAGGTGGAGAAGCTGCTACTGGCGCCCAGACAACCTACTACAAGTGTGGAGTCATCGCCTCGGTTCGGCAGTTGGAACCAGTCCAGGCATTGATAAGTATAGTTGGGAAGGGCTAGCATATTGTAGCTTTTGAATTTGTAATGAACATTTGTATAAACTGAACTGCTCTCGGTGTGTGCGAATATTTTCTTTCAGTAGCTCAAACACTGTGACCAATCTAAAACAAACAAATTGAGTGGTATAAGTTTACCCAGGACACTCGTCAGGGCATATTTTGTCGCAGCGTAGGCTGTTTCGGTCTCTTTCGACTACTCTAGGGTCTTATTTTTGGCAACGATTAAAACGAACAATGGTCGCATGATACAGGCTGCCTCCGGCATGAAACGGTGGTAGAAATTGACCATCCCGGTGAATTCCTGTAGACCCTTGAGGGTGTCGGGTTTTGGGAACTGCCGTACAGCCGTGACCTTTTCTAGTGATGGGGCGGCCCTGTCCGTGGAGATGGTGTGGCCCAAGAACTGTAAGGACTCTTTGCTGAACTGGTATTTGGCCACGTTGACAGTGAGGCCAAATTCTGCCAGGCAGGAAAATAGTGCGCAGAGATGGATTTTGTGTTCGTTGTGGTCCCAATTTGCGATGAGGATATCATCAAGATAAATAAAACACAAAATCCAGATCCCTGCCTGCTGCAACCATTAACCATTGGAAAGTCTGGGCCACATTTTTAACGCCAAAGGGCATCCGCAGAAACTTGAATAGGCTGAAAGGAGTGATGATGGCAGTTTTGCCAATATCGTAAGGGTGGACCAGGATTTGATGGTAACCCCGTACCAGATCGACCTTTTGGGGCCATGTAAGTTGGCCGTAAAGTCTTGTATATGTGGGATGGGGTATTGATCTGGCATGGTCGCATTGTTTAAACAGCAGTAGTCTCCACATGGGCACCAATCCCCAGAAGCCTTCAGGATCATGTGGAGCAGGGATGCCCAAGGGCTATTCGACCTGCGGATGATCCCCAGCTCTTGTTGTCAGGAGAATTCCTCCTTCGCCAGTTGTAGCTTTTTGAGGGGAAGCCACTTGGCTTTGGTGTGGAGGGGGGGCTCTGGGTCGAGATATGATGGTGGATGCCATGGGGCATAGTGGAGGTAAACTGAGGCCACAGGATGGTGGGAATTCATTAAGTATGTGGGTATATTTGTCTTTGAGAGCGTTGATGGTAGCTATACCTGGGTCACACATGCCTGTGGAATTGAGGTGGACAGTTTGAAAAGTGCAGGCATGCATAAACGTTGCCTTTTATGTTGACCAACAAGCTGTGTGCCCAGAGGTATTCAGCTCCCAGCGTGGCCAGCACAAACCTCCAGCAAAATTTATCTTTGCCAAGCTGAATCTGGACGTTGCACATGCCAAAGGCCTTGATCACAGATCTGTTGCCCGCTTGTAGCTCGGGGCCTCATGCTCGGGTACGGATCTCAAGGGTGGTCGGGGGGGAGCACACTCAGCTTGCCTCCAGTGTCCACCAGGAAACGTCGGCCACTGGTCTTGTAGGTTATGTGCAGGAGGCTGTTATTGTGGCCAGCCATTGTAGCCATCAATGGCGGCTGGCTGGGTTATTTCCCTGAAATAAGCAGGGCTGCCTGCACTCGTGGGCTTGAGCCACCCAGCGTTGATGGTAGAAACACCAGATGGCGTGCGGCTCTTCTGGTTTGTGCTTGGGGGGCGCGTGCGGTCAGCTGGGTCCAGAGCGGGTGACTTGACTGAGGGCAGCCTCGTTTTCTTGTTTCGTTCGCCAGAGTACATCAGCCTGGGCTGCAATTCTCCGTGGATCTGAGAAGTCCTCATCTGCCAATAGGAGTTGGATGTCTTCTGGCATCTGTTCAAGGAAGGCTTGCTCAAACATCAGGCAGGGTCTGTGGCCCTCTGCCAGTGCGAGCATCTCGTCCATGAGGGTGAACAGGGTTCTATCCAGGTGCAGGAGCCTGGCAATGTGCTGTCGGCGGGAGAGGCCGAAGGTGCCAAGGAGGAAGTTTTTGAGGGTGAGGTATTTACCCTCCTCCGGTGGGTCATGGATCGGGTCAGTTTCTTGGTCGAGGGCACTCACGATGTGGTAAAATCTCATGGAGTCTGAAGTGATTTGTCTGAGGTGAAACTGTGCCTCCACCTGCCTGAATCAAGTGCGTGGGCAATGTGATCACCATCACCACATTGACTGCTACTGAATCCATGTCGTGAGGCCAGAAAAATGTCTGGACTCGCTGGGGTCACCATTGTAGCAGCAGCTACAAATTCTGAAACATACACAGGATGCTGAGGGGTTTCAGTTGAACTGCTGCGCCCTGAGCCACGAGAAACTGAGATATCCCCGACGGCACCACCTTCCCACGGCTGCCCTGCTGGCAGGGCACGAGAGATCAAAAACATAAGAATTTATCCTTTACAGAGGGAACATGAGGAGTGGAATGAGAGGGGGAGGGAGGGGCGGAATGAGAGGGCCAGAAGGGTGGAACAGGATGGGACAAGGGATAGAATGAGAGGAGGTGAAGAGTGGAATGAGTGGGGGCTGAGGGTTAGAATGACAAGAGCGAAATGAGAGGGGACAGGAAAGATGGAATGAGTGGAGACAGGAGGGTGGAACAGGATAAGATGAAAGAGATAAAATGAGAGGGGGCAGAGGGGTGGAATGATTGGGTACAGCAAGGGTGAAGTGAGAGGGGCATGATGGGTAGATGTGGGAGTGGGTGGGGTGGAGCGAGAGGTGATTGGAGGGGTGGAATGAGAGGGATGGGAGGGATGGGATAGGAGAGCACATGAAGAGTGGAATGGTAGGGGCAGCGGTGGAGTGAGATGGGAGGGAGGGTGGAATGTCAGGTTGGGAGGGGTGGAGCAAGAGGGGCGGGAGATGTGGTGAGAGGGGGCATGAGGGGTGGAATGAGAAGGGGTGGGAGGGGGCAGGAGGGGTGGAATGGGAGGGGGAAGGAGGGGTGGAATGGGAGGGAATGGGAGGGGTGGAACGAGAGGGGGTGGAGAGTTGGAACAGGAGGGGGTGGGAGGGGGCGGGAGGGGATGAATGGGAGGATGTGGTAGGAATGGAATGAGATGGGGTGGGAGGCATGGGATAGGATGGCACAGGAAAATGGAAAGCAAAGGGGCAGGGATGGAGCGAGAAGAAGCGGGAAGGGTAGAGTAAAAGGGGAGTGAGGGGTGGGATGAGAAGGGTGGGAGGGGCAGGAGGTGAAATGGGAGGGAAAAGGAGGGGTGGAACAAGGGGATAGGAGGGTGGAACAAGAGTGGATGGGAGGGGTGGAGCAGGGGAGGGAGGGGTGGAATGAGAGGATGCAGGAGGAGTTGAGGGAGAGGATGGAAGGGGTGGAACAAGAAGGGGTGGGAGTGGTGAAATGAGAGGGGTGTGAGGGGTGGGATAGGATGGGATGGAAGGGATAAATGAGAGGGGCAGAGGGATGGAATGATCAGGTGCAGAAAGGGTGAAGTGAGAGGGGCATGAGTGGATGTGGGAGTGGTGGATTGGGAGTGAGTGGGAGGGATGGAGCGAGAGGTGGTGGGAGGGGTGGAATGAGAGGGGTGGGAGGGGTGGAATGAGAGGGGTGGGAGGGATGGGATAGGAGAGCACAGGAAGGGTGGAATGGAAGGGGAGGGATGGAGCAAGAGGGAAGGGAGGGATGGAATGAGTCAGGTTGGGAGGGGTGGAACAAGTGGGGGCAGGAGGTGTGAAGTGAGAGGGGAGGGAGGGGTGGAGAGAGAAGGGGCAGGAGGGGTAGTGGGAGGAGGCAGGAGAGGTGGAATGGGAGGGAATGGGAGGGTGGAATGAGTGGGGGTGGGAAGGGTGGAATGAGAGGGGCAGGAGGGGAGGAATGAAAGGGTGTGGGAGGGGTGGAATGAAGGAATAGGAGGGGTGGAACAAGATGGGATGGGAGGGATGGAACGAGAGTGGGTGGAGTGGGGGAGGGGTTGAGTGAGAGGGGAGGGAGGGGTGGAATGAGAGGGTGCAGGAGGGGTTGAGAGGGAGGGGGCAGAAGGGGTGGAATGAGAGTGGGAGGCAGGGGTGGAGTAAGAGGAGCAGCAGGGGTGGAACGGGAGGGGAGGAACATGAGGGGCAGGTGAGGTGGAATGAATGGGGATAGACAGTGTTTGAAGGGAAAGAGGAGGAGAGAGTCGCGAACATGTACAGACTGAGTCCAGACAATGTTTTCTTTGGAATGTGAAAGGATGAGAGGAGACCTGATAGAGATCTAGATGTTTAGGAGAGGCACAGATGGGGTGGACAGCCAGTACCTGTTTCCCAGGGTAGAACCAGCTAACACCAGAGGATGTGTGTAAAAAGTGAAGGGAGGGAAGTTTAGGGGAGACATCAGGGGTCAGGGATAAGTTTTTTATGCAGAGAAATGTCGGGGGGGCTGGCTGGGATGTCTTTCAAGGGATGGTGGTGGAGGCTGACATTCTAAGACATGAATGAAAGAAAAATAGAGGGTTATGGGATAGGGAGGGTTTAGTACTTTTGCTTTTAACCTATCTATGGGTTGGCACAACATTGAGGGCTGAGGGTCTGTACTGTGCTGTTTTGTTCTATATTCAGTGCTATCGGGTTTGAGGTTAGTCTCCCTCTCCCAGAAGGTCTCCCCTCTCTCTCTACCTCTATGTGTCTCACTCTCTCTCTTCATCCCTTTCTCCCTGTCCTCTCTTCTTCACTGCTTGTCTGTCTCTCTGTCTCTTTTTCTCCCTCTCTTTCTCTCTGTCTATTGCTCCTCGAAATTGTGTTTTGTATATAACCCTTTCCTTCCTTCCTCCAGCTCTGTCAAAATCACCCTCTCTCCCCTTATTTTCCAGGGATGGGGTGGGGGTCTCAACCTGTTGACTTGATAGTAAGAGGTGGAGCCAGGTCATGGTGGAGAGGTCATTTGCCATTTCCTTCTCACCAGAGCCAAGGTTATCTGTGAGAATGACTTGTGGGACCATTTCACAATCAGTGAAACATAAAATCTCTCTCTTTCTCTTTCTCTCTCTCCCCTCTCTTCTCTCCTCTTTCACCTCTCCCTTCTCTTCCCTCTACCACTTTCCCTCCAGATTCTTCCTCCTTTCTCTTCCCTGTTACTCCCCTCCTTACCCTCCCTCCCCCTCTCTCCCACACTCACTCTCTCTCTCCCTATCTTCTGTCTCCCACTCTCCCCTTCACTCTTCCCCTCCCCTCTCTTCCCCTCCCCTATCTCTCCCCTCTCCCTTCCATATCTCTCCCATCCTGCTCCCCTCTTCCCCTTTCTCCTCTCTCACCCCCTCTCTCCCTCTCTCTCATACCTCTCCCCACTCTCTACTCCTCCCTCACTCCTATCTTTCACCCATCTTACACTTTTTTGTCCCTCTCTCCCCATCACTCCCACCTCTCTCCCCTTCTCTCTTCCCTTTTCCCCTTGTGTTGTCCCCTTCCAAACCTCTCCCACCCTGTATCTCCACCACACTCTGATATGCCATAGACATGGACCAGACAAGATTTATACTAATATTGGTTTTTATTAACAGACTAAACTGACCAGTGGTAAAACATCTCCATCTGTTATACCAGTTGGGTGGAGTATCTCCACATCCAGAGCCAATAGCAAGCATTTAGCATAATACACCGCACCCCCCCATTACATCATTACATTCACCCCCCACAAAAAGTGATAAATTTCAATAAAATATAATACTGACAAAGGCAAAAAAAAACTAAAAGCAGGCAAGATTAAAAAAAATTCAGAAGGTAAAGGGTTACAGTGGGATAATACAAAAACTTAATTAATTAGGACACATACCAGAAAACAGGCTACAAGTGAGATAACAGAGAGTAGCCTTGGTATTTATGTCTACGAGTAGAAATTGTCATAACACAGCCTTTGGGGAGGTTTAGAGGTTCAAGAAGATCTGCGCAAAGGCGCTGGTGGGGGAGGAGCTTTATCACTAAATGAAGGACTTTTCTCATCAGCAGTGGAAGGGAGTGGAGAGTGTGAGGCAACATTCTCACGTAGAGGGTATTGTTCCTCGGGATTTTCTCATGATGGGGAGGGCAGGGAAGGAGCCAGGGAAGGGCTAGTAGACCGTAGGCCAGGTGAAGCCAGGTCCCTAAGGGAAACGGTGTCCTCTCTCGCATCTGGAAAAGCCACATGAGCATACTGCGGATTAGCATGAAGCAGTTGAACACACTTTACAAGCAGGTCAGATTTGCTGGGTCTAACATGTTTTCTTAATAAAACTTCTCCGGGTTCAGAAGGTTGATCCAGTCTTCGATTTTCTCAGGAAAATAAAAACAAATTGGTGAAGACTTTCATTGGTAGCTGTACAAAGCAGTGGATGAATACAGTTTAATGCTTCTGGCAGTAGGTCTTGCCAGTGGCTGGTGGGGAAACCTTTTAACTTTCCAGCTCCACCTGACCTTTACCCCATGGGTTATAGCCTGTAGCATGACAAGTAGCAATTCCTCTATCAAGAAGGTATTGCTTAATTTCTGTACTCATGAAAGTTGACCCTCTATCACTTTGAATGAAGTTGGGATAACTGAAAATCATATCAAGACACAATTACAGAACCAGCAGAAACATCAGCACATGGTATAGCAAAGGGGAAATGAGAGTATTCATCAATGATGTTAAGGAATAAGACATTCTTATTGTTTGAGGGTAGCGGACCTTTAAAATCCACGCTGAGGCATTCGAAGGGTCTAGACGCCTTAATCAGCGTAGAGGTTTGTAATGGTGTGGTTTACACTCCGCAAAGACTGGACACTCGCAAGTCAGTTTCCTAATGTCTTCCCGTGAGTATGGCAAATTGAGGGACTTCACATAATGATAAAATCTAGTAAACCCTGGGTGACATAATTCATCTTTTCAAATGGTCCAGCTGCAGACTTACACAGGTCATGTGAAGTATATTGTAAAGTTCAATTCACCAACACGTGATCTTATAGTTTTTAATAATTTAATAATTTTAGGGTTGAGCATGTAGGCAACAGATTTTTGATCAGTCAGTAATGTGAATTTCCTTCTGGCTAAAAGGTGTCTCCAATAGCGAATGGTTTCTACGATAGCTCGTGCTTCCATTTTGATAGAGGATTGCCTGACCTCTGGCCCATGTAATGTTCGAGAGAAAAAGGATTTAGTGTAGCTGCTAAAGCCTAATTGGATGCATCAGAACCCTCATTAATAACTGACATGGTCACCTTGGCTATATCTTGTTTCATGTGTTCAAAAGCATAGAGGGCTTCTTCAGACAGGGGAAAACTAGTAGTTTTAAACAGTGGCCATGCTTTATCTGCGTAATTGAGGGACTTTTGTGTTGCAGGTGGGGGCAGCTCCAGGAGTGTCTCATTCTATCTGGGTATGAGCTGATCTCCCCTTTACTCACTACATAGCCTAGTTTAGCCAGGCACTTGTTGTTATTAAGGGTCAAGTTCAGATCCTTGGCCAACTGGAGGAATTTTTGTAAGTTCCGATCATGATCATTTAAGTCCTTGCCATATATAGTGACATTCTCTGGATAAGGGTAGGTGGCTTGCAAGTTGTGAACGTCTACTAGCTTATCCATTTCTCTTTGGAAAACCAAAAGACCATTGGTAACTCCAAAAGGGATTCTTTTAAACTGAAATAGACTGCCATCTACTTCAAAAGCAGTAAAATGCCTTTCATTTTTGTGAATAGGCACCTGATGATAGGTTGATTTCAGATTAATTGTGGAATATATTATTGTTCGGATTCGTGTGGGTTCCACAGGTTAAGAACCAAACCAAAGTGGAAGTACAAAGCACACGTTTATTTCAGGGATGGAATTGAGACAACAGGGTTGATATGTCAAGCAAATGTCTACACATACACTATACACTTTTGGATGACAAGGGGAAGCCGACAGAAACTGGGGAAGTTACTGGAGCATACACATTCAACCATCAGATCAAGGTGCTATTATGTGCTCCCACCTCTTGACCGGTACGGACACGGTTCTGCTACTTGGCTTTGGGACTCACCCCAACCCAGTGTGGAAGGTGATACTTACATGCTACGAGGAGTCCAAAGAGACAGAACAAAGGGGCACATGCTCCTTTATAGTTCTGGGGGGAAAAGCTGCGGGCCAATCGTAAGGGTCAGCGTGGGCCTTGATGGTTGCGGTGGCCAATGGCTCAAAGCCAAGTGCAGGGGCTCAGCAGGGGTCAGCTGAGGCGATTCACCTGGGCCAATTGGGTGAAGGTCAGGGCTGATTCTGGCAGGCTGCCTGGACTGCAGCACCTGGTGATTTAGGTGGGCCAATCACAAGGGTCACCTTGATGGCTTGGGGTGAGTCTTTGACCTTGATTGGCAGGTAGAGTTGTAATGTGCATCGAAAGAACCAAAGACTTGTTGTTCCAAACCAAGACTTTAATTAACTAAAAGACTAGAGCATATCACAAGTAGGTCGACCAGTCCAGAATGACCTGGTCTGGCTTGGAGCAATCCTTTAAGACCTGCCAGTAGGTGTGACTATACTCTCAGCCAATCACAGTACATCTGTACATATGTACATATACACATTGGTGATAGAATCTGTACTATCACAAGTGTGTCCTCTGAACAGGAGCACAGTAATGCCACCAGGTGGTGGACCCTGCCTCTCCATTACATGTATTTTGCATTGTGCAATCTGGTTTACCATGTCTGAGATATGAGGCAGAGGATAAGCATCTAGTTGCGTAACTTGTTTATAGTTTGGCTGTAGTCCACGACCATTCTATGTTTCACGCCATTTTTGATGACTACTACTTGTGCACGCCAAGGACTTGTACTGGGTTCGATGATTTTTTTTTCCTTCAATAAATGATTAACCTCATTCTTAGTAAAGAACCTGTTCTTTTTGCTATAGCCCCTACTCTTTGCAGCTATAGGCTTACAACCCGGGGTTAAATTTGTAAAAAGACACGGAGGTTTAATCTTAAGGGTTGACAATTGATGGTAGTGGGCGGTTAAATGCCAGTACAATACTTTTCATTTGGCACTGGAAATCTAGCCCTAATATCATTGGGAGTGAACAGACCAGGTAGCAGGTGTAATTTGAAATCTTTGTATTGGTTTCCCAGTACTTTCAGGGTTATTCTACATCAATTTGAAACATCTTGTTTTATTCCAGAACAAACCATAGAAATTTTCCATTTAGATGGATACAGGGAGCTTGCGGTCGTAGGATGGATATAGCTGTCAGTACTGCCCGAATCAAACAAACAGTCAAGAGGCTTCCCATTTACCTCTGCCTTCATTGTGGAATGCTTAAGCCTGTGGGGTTCATCATGGTTTATTGTCATCAACGCCAGAACAGGGTCTTCCACGGCAGTGATCTGTCAGAGCTCGTCTCGTCATTGGAAGTTCTACTCACGATTTCGGAAGAAGAGGTGTTAGATGAATCGTTGGCTCTCCAAATCAACACAGCAGTCTCACGATGGGGCCCCTGTGTATTAGTAGCACTTGAGCACTTCTTCTTCCCTCCCTTCAACTCACGGCATGAGCTAAACGAAGACTCTCGTGCCCGGCAGGATCTGGCCCACTGCCCTTGGTTTCCGCAGTTGGCACGATTGGCTCATCACACAGAGCTCTGTGATCATATGTGTAGCGCCAATTCGCAGAAGTAGCAACTTCTTTAGCAGTCTTTACGCTGCTGTTTAGTGCTGTTCAGCAGCGGATCATCGCTGTGGATGGGCTTCGGGGGTGCCTCTTCAGCGTCTCGTTCCTTCTCAAGGGTTTTAGCACTTTGTAGTGCAGCCCTAAGGTCTTCACTTGTAGAGCGGTATTAAAGGTTAGGCCCGGGGTCTCCAGTAAACGTCTAATGCACCCCAATTCCAATCTGCTTATGAATGGATCCAGCATCAAAGATTCTCAGCGGGCTTCGGCCTTGACAGCAGCACAAGCACAGGCTCTGGATGGCCCTTTTAGTATGAGTGCAAAAGCATCTTCGCTCTCTTCTGCTTGTTGTTTTCGAGTGTGAAGATGATGTCTTGCGAACAAAGTGTTTCGTGGTTTATCATAATAGGTCCTGAAGAGATTCAGTGCATTCTGGTAGACAGCTGTCTCTCTAACCACGGAGTACGGGACTTCTCCAAGGAGAGCCACAAGATGGTCCATTTTTGCTGTGTCTTGCACAACATTGTTCACTCACATGTATGCTTCAAAACACTGGAGCCAGTGGTGGAAATTTTCTCCAGCTTGATCTATCTCGAGTCTTCCAGGTTTCAGGGAAATATCCATGATTGAAAAGTCTGTTAATAAAATTGATATGCCATAGATATGGACCAGACAAGTGTTATACTAAAACTGGGCTTTTATTAACAGACTATAACACAAAAGAGTCTGGAAAAACAACCAACTGAAAAACCTCACAAAGATTAGCATATACAGAGCCGTTGTCATACCCACACTCCTGTTCGGCTCTGAATCATGGGTCCTCTACCGGCATCACCTACGGCTCCTAGAACGCTTCCACCAGCATTGTCTCCGCTCCATCCTCAACATTCATTGGAGCGCTTTCATCCCTAACATCGAAGTACTCGAGATGGCAGAGGCCGACAGCATCGAGTCCACGCTGCTGAAGATCCAGCTGCGCTGGATGGGTCACGTCTCCAGAATGGAGGACCATCACCTTCCCAAGATCGTGTTCTATGGCGAGCTCTCCACTGGCCACCGTGACAGAGGTGCACCAAAGAAGAGGTACAAGGACTGCCTAAAGAAATCTCTTGGTGCCTGCCACATTGACCACCGCCAGTGGGCTGATATCGCCTCAAACCGTACATCTTGGCGCCTCAGAGTTCGGCGGGCAGTAACCTCCTTTGAAGAAGACCGCAGAGCCCACCTCACTGACAAAAGACAAAGGAGGAAAAACCTAACACCCAACCCCAACCAACCAATTTTCCCCTGCAACCGCTGCAACCGTGTCTGCCTGTCCCGCATCGGACTTGTCAGCCACGAACGAGCCTGCAGCTAACGTGGACATTTACCCCCTCCATAAATCTTCGTCCATGAAGCCAAGCCAAAGATAACAAACATTAAAATGACCAGTGGGAAAACATCTCCATCAGTTATACCAATAGGGTGGAGTATCTCTACAGCCATAGCCAATAGCAAGCAGTCTGTATAATACATCCCCCCATGACATCATAACACTCTCCTCCCCCACCTGTCTCTCCAACTTCTTTCTACCCCTCTTCCATTCTCCTCCTTTCACCCCTTCTCTCTCCCCCTCTCTCCCCTCTCTCCTACCCGTCCCCTCCCTTCCTTTCCCCATCTCTCGCTGCCTCCCCATGTCTCAAGGTGAGGACTATTGGCTGGGGATGGGTGATCTCTCTCCCCCCCTCCCCCTCAGAGCCAGCCAGGACACCAAGGAGTCACCCTTTGCCCTTACCTTATCCCCTTCTCATCAAGGCCGTGTTTATGTGGTACAGAATCAAAGATAGAGGGGCTTGGAGCTTGACAGAGAGGAGAAGGACAAAGAAAGCAAGAAATTTAGAGGTGATAGACAATGGGGTAGAGAGAAAGCGGGGAGAGAAAGGGGAGAGTGGGGAGAGGGAGAAGGGGAAAGAGGGGAAAGAGAGAAGTATACAGTAGAGTAGGGATAGAGAAGGAGGTGATAGAGAAGAGGGGAAGAGAGGTAAGTGTTATAGGGGAGGGAGAGAGGGAAGGAGGGAGGAATGGGAGAGAGGTGGGAGAGTGAGGGGTAGAATACTGAGGTATAGAGAGAGGGGGTATAAAGGGTAGGGAGATTGGAGGTACAGAGAAGGGTATGGAGAAGAGATGTAGAGGGAAAGGGAGAGGAATGAAGGAGAAACCTGACAATGCATGTTAGGATTAGTTGAGAGAGTCTGGATTATGAGGGTAGAGAAAAGGTCATAGTTTGAGAAGGGAAGGGAGAGATAAGGAAAGGGTCAGAAAGAGTGGGTTTGAGAGAGAGGAAGAGAGATCCAAGTTAGGAAGAATGAGCATCAGACAGGGTTGGTGGGAAAGGGGGAAGGGGAGAGAAAATGAGAGAGACAGAAAGATTTGAGTCTTGAGGGCAAGAGGGAGTGAGTGGCGGGATTGGAGAGGGAGAGAAAGTTGGGGTTAGAGATGGATAAAGTGAGAGTTGGAGCAAGAGACTAGGAAGAACAAGTCATAGGGAGAGAGGGATGGGTGGAGAGAGGGAGGTATGGAGAGAGGGAAGGTGAGAAACAATCAACAGAGAGAATGCAGATTGGATGGGGTGAGGTGGAGAGATGGTGCAGAGAAAGTGAGATATTGTAGCGGCACCAGCAACATGTAATGGCACCAGTACTGCGATCACGCAAACTGCTGATCAAAATGGTGGACACAGGGTTAGGGCAGAACTGTGCTCAAGTTGATGCCAGGTCTTTTTCATCAACAGGCAGAAAGACAGAGAGCATGCTGGGATGATGTAATGACGTCCCTTCCGGTTGAGAAGCTTGGGACAGGACGTGCTATTTTTAAAATTAAAGCTTTCTTGCTCCAGCCACAGTGGTGTCTGTGTGTTCTTCCATTAGCACCTTGTTAGAATTGGTGACCCCGAAGGTCGAAACGACTTTTGACCAGATATGGATGCAACAACATTGAATGCCATGTAATTAAAATTGCCAGGCTTTTGGCCTCTCAGACCCCGGTTGTAGTTTGACCAGTGTGACAGAGTATTTAGAGGTGGTTTTGGAGGATTGTAGAGCAGATTGCACGCAAACATTTTAAAACACAGAATTTTTGCAGGACTTTTGCAGAGTGCTATTTTGCAAAAGGCAACAAAGTAGCAACATAGAGCAGCAGCTTCTCTGGAAGAGCATTTGATCTTTGCAGGCAGAAGCAGAACAGCTCTGCTCTCAGAGAGGGAGGGAGTGATAGAGAGGAGAGATAGAGATTTTGGTTCCAGAGGGACAAGCTGGCAAACTTTGGAAGACTACCTAGTCAAAGGAGAAGACTAGCTGTCTGAAAGGAACTCTGGGGTGACCTGAAAGAGAAAGGTTATCATCTGGAGAACCCTGAAGGGGGCAAGTTTTGTCAGCAAGATTGAATAAAAAGGAATCCATTGCAGATGTCCTGGAACAAAAGGAATCTCTCTCTGAAAACCAACAAGAACACTCCTGAGTGGCCTGTTTAGCACCAAAGACTGGTGAACTTTATTGATGCTAACTTCTGTGCACAGTACAGGAATTGCCTGCAACCAGTGACATTGGACTGTGAACCAAAGAACTTTTCTACACTTATATATACATTACACACGTGTCCTTAGAATTAGAGGGGGGTTAAATAGATTAAGTAAGTTGAGAGTAATAAGTTAAAGTTGATACTGTTTTCATGTTCAAAGATAATTGAAAGCAACTTTTGTTTAAGTAATCCTTTGTTGTATTGCATATCTATTGCTGCTGGGTTTTGGGGTCCTCTGAATTCTGTAAAACCAGGCAGAAGCCCAGATCAAGATACATCTGAATCCACTGAATTCTGCTACATGTTGGCCATGTTGGACAAGGAGTCCGCCAGCAGAATGGACAACTTTATTCATACACTGAAGGAGGAAAAATATACAACTTTTAAAGTCCTACTGTTGAAAACCTTTGGCCTGTCCTGATATGAATGGGGGTACCACCTCATGCATCTGGATGGGTTGGGAGATAGAAACCTCCCCGAGCTAATGAACGAAATGCTCGCACTGGTTGAAGGCTGCTCGAACTGCATCATATTTAAACAGGTATTCTTGGAGTAGATGCCGGATGACCTTAGGCTCCTATTAACTGATGCCAACTTCACCGATCCCCGTGGAGTAAGCGCCCTGCCACCTACGGCATAAGAAACTAGCAACAGGGCACAGGGCCCATGCTCGTGACTGCAAACTGCAGTACAATTCGCACTTTTTGTAAGCACAGTGTCCAGTTGCAGATTGGTTCCAGCCCTTTCACGTGGAACTTCATGCTTGCTGCAGTGATGCCACCATGCTTAAGAGCCAACGTTCTACATTCAAACAGTCTCCTGATTGACCTGAAGGCTAAGCGGTTGGTTTATGCACGTACATTCCAAACCTTTTCCCTGAGCATGGCACCAGCCCCACACCTGGACTCCTTTTGGATAATGAATTCACCAGGATTCTGGATGAATTCCTCTCAGTACACTGCCGCCATGCCGAAGTATGGGGTGTAACATCATATTTCCACTCAAGGCCTTCCTCTACATGCCTTCCTCCCGACAAACTTCACCTAGCTAAGGAGGAGTTAGCGAGCATGGAGGAGTTGGGAATAATCCGGCAACCTGACAGCCCATGGGTCTCCCCTTTGCGTATGGTACCAAAGGTGTCAGGGCTGGAGGCCTTGTGGCGATTACCACAGGCTCAATGATTGCACAACCCTGGACCTCTATCCTGTCCCTTACATCCAAGACTTTGCGAATCTATATGGGGCGTGCATTTTTTCAAAGGTGGATTTGGTGAAGGGCTACCACCAAATTCTGATGCATGCTGATGACATACCCAAGACGGACATTATTCCACCTTCTGGCCTATTCGAGTTTACGCGGATGGCTTTTGGTTTGAAAAACACGGTTCAGATGCTTCAGTGCCTTAAGGATGTGGTGGGTCGGGGACTGGACTTCATATTCATATACTTTGATGACATACTAGTCGCTAGCAATACCACAAACTCCACAAACTCTGTGAGCGCCTCAGTGATTTCGGCCTCACCGTCAACCTTGCCAAGTGTCATTTCAGCCACACTTCCATTGACTTCTTTAGGATTTCCAGTGATGGGGCGGTTCCCTTTCCCTCTAAGGTTGAAGCTATTTAACATTTCCCCAGCCAAGGGCCTCCAGGAGTTCCTAGAGATGGTCAATTTCTATCACTGCTTCCTACTGTCAGCAGCCCATATCATGCATCCATTTTTTACCATCGTGGCAGGTAAAGCCAAGGACATCTCATGGGATGCAGACTTAACACCGGCTTTCGAGGCGGTGAAGACAACCCTAGCCAATGTGACTCTACTTGACCACCCCAGGACTGATGTCGAAACTGTTGATGCATCTGACGCAGCGGTCGGTGGGGTGTTGGAACAGTATATTGATGGATGCTGACGGCCCCTAGCATTCTTCAACCACCATCTCCAACCTCCAGAAGCCAAATACAGTGCCTTTGAACTCCTTGCCCTGTACCTGGCCATTCACCACTTCCATTACATCTTAGAAGGCAGGGTTTTTACAGTTTGCACATATCACAAGCTGCAAAGATTTCAGATTCTCGGTCCACACACCAGCAATGGCACTTGTCATACATTTCTGAGTTCACGACTCAGTTTCAGCACATCTCAGGCAAAAACAATGTCATTGTGGATCCTTATTGAGACAGTCCTTGAACTCTCTGGCAGAAGGTATCGACTTTACAAAGCTCGTGGCTATACAGCAAGAGGATGATGAGGCCTCCAGTTACAAGACTAGAGTTTCCGGACTCCAATAGAGGACGTGCACTTGGGGGCCAGGGATCATACGATCCTGTGCAATGTGTCCACCAGTCAACCCTTTCCGATAGTCCCTGCATCTTGGCAGCGACCCATCTTTGACTCATCCATGGACTCTCTCACTCTTCCATCTGAAACACAGTCAAGTTGGTGGCCAGTACATTTGTTTGGCACGCTGTCCAGAGGCAGGTCATGGCATGAACAAAGACATGTCTGCAATGCCAGTCCACTAAGTTTCAGCATCATACTAAAGCCCCCCCCCCACCGCTACTGTTCACACCTGTGGCCTGTCGTTTTGATCATGTCCACGTAGACGTAGTTGGGACCTTGCCAGACACGCAGGGCTACTGGTACATCCTCACCGTGGTAGACCGGTTCACTTGTTGGCAAGAAGCTACCCTGCTGACAGACATGTCAGCAGGGTCATGTGCTAGGGAATTCATTACAAACTGGGTGGCCCATTTTGGTCTCCCTACACACATCACTTCAGATCATGGAGCCCAGTTCACCTCTTGCCTCTGGTCGGCTTTGGCAAAATTATGGGGTTTGCAACTCCACCACACAACCAGTCCAACGGCTTGGTGGAACACTTCAACTGACATCTCAAATCAGTGGTGATGACTCGCCTCACTGCACCAAACTGGGTGAATGAACTACCTTGGATGCTGCTCAGCATCTGCATGGCTCTGGAAGATTATCTATGCTGCTCATCGGCTGAATTGGTTTATGCCTCATCCCTCATTGTTCCTTGAGATTTTGAGCCAGAAGATCAGAGTGCACGAAGATCAACCTTCTGTGGTCCTGGACAGGCTCCATGATAAGTTGGGGAACCTGGTCATGGTCAGCCACAGTCACGTGTTCCTGCAGGCCTGCCTACCTACCTCTACTTTGGATTTTATGCAGATGGGCATGCACGGACCACCATTACAAAGTCCATATGAGGAACCATTCCGAGGGCTGAGAAACAATGGGTCCACTTTTGTTTTGGATGTTGGGGGCTGGAAAGATATCTTCACCATGGACCATGGCACCGGCAACATGTAACAGCACCGGTATCGTAATCGTGTGAACCGCTGGACAAAATGTCGGACACAGGGTTAGGGCAGGGCTGTGCTCAAGATGGCACCGATTCTCTTCAAAGGCTGGAAAAACTACAATTAGGTGGCATGCTGGGATGGTGTAATGACATCACTTCTGGCTGAGAAGCTTGGGGCAGGAAGTGACTTAAAAGTGGTGCCTTTTTTTAATGTAAACTTTGTTGCTCCAGCTACAGTGGTGGTTGAGTTTAGCACCTCGCTACAATATTCTAGTACAGGAGGAAATGGTGGGGGGGGGGGGTGGAGGGGTGGAACAGAAGGGGCGGGAAGGGTGGAATGAGAGAGAGAGGGTGGTGGGTGGTTGGAGTGAGAGGGGATGGGAGAGAGAGAGGGGTGGAATGAGAGGGTGGAGTGAGAGGGGGTGGGAGGGGTGGAATGGGAGGGTGGCAGGAGGGGTGGAAAGGGAATGAAAGGGGGTGAGAGGGTGAAATGGGAAGGGTGGAATGGGAGGGGGCGGGAGGGATGGAAAGAGAGGGGGTGGGAGGGGGTGGGAGGGATGGAATGAGAGTGGGCAGGAGGAGTGGAATGAAAGAGGGGGCAGGAGAAGAGGAATGGGAGGGGACGGGAGGGGTGGAGTGGGAGGGGGTGGGAGGGGTGGAGTGTGAGGGGATGGGAGGGTGGTGGGAGGGGTGGAATGAGAGAAGGCGGGAGGGGTGGAAAGAGGGGGCAGGAGGGTTGGAAAGAGAGGGGGTGGGAGGGGTCGGGACGGGTGGAATGAAAGGGGGTGGAAGGGATGGAACAGAATGGGTGGAATGAAAGAGTGGGAGGGGATGGAATGAGAGGGGGTGGGAAGGTGGAATGAGAGAGGGTGGGAGGGGTGGAATGGGAGGGGGTGGGAGGAATGGAACAGGAAGTGGAACGAAAGTGGGGCGGGAGGGGGTGGAGCAAGTGGGGACGGACAAGGTTTGAAGGGAGAGGAGAAGAGAGGAGGGTGTGGAGGAGTTGAGTCAGTGCGGGGAGGCATGAACATGCACAGACTGAGTCCAGACAACGATACTGGGTGTGAGGTCAGTCTCTCTCTCTCTCTCTCTCTCTCTCTCTCTCTCTCTCTCTCTCTCTCTCACTGAAATGTCTCTTTTCTGTCTTGCTCACTTTTTTCTCTTTTTCTCTCCCTTTTTGTCTCTCTCTCTCTCTTTCCCCCTGTCCATCGTTCTGGAGAAATGCATGACCCTCTCCTTCCCTCCTCCATCTCTCTGTCAAAATTCCCCTCTCCCTATTTTCCAGGGTGAGGTGGGGGTCTCTCCCAGTTCACAAGACCCCAGCGAGTAGAGTCAGGGCTTTGTGGAGAGGTTATTTGTCCTTCACTTATCACCAGAGCTCTGTTTATCTGTGGGACAGACTCATGGGACTGTTTCACAATCAGAGAAGAATATAAATCTCTCTAGCCCCTCTCTCGCCACCCTCTCCAGTCCTCCTATATTTCCCCTCTCTCTCTATCCTCTTCTCTCTCTCCCCCTCCTCCTTTTCTCGTCCTCTCTTTCTCTCCCTCTTGACCCCTCTCTCCCTTTCCCACTCTCTTTTTGCTGTCTGCCTGGGTCTGAATGAGAAAGAATAGCTGGAGATGAGGGTCTCCTGCCCTCCTACTTCAGAGCGCACCCAGGACACCCTTTCCCCTTATCCCCTTATCACCAAGGTCCTGTTTACCTCTGATACAGAATCAGAGAAAGAGGGCTCTGGATTCAAGAGAGGGGGAGGGAAGAAAACAAGAGAGAGGGTGGGGGAATGCAGAGAGAGAAGGAAATATAGAGAGAAAGGTTGGTAGATGAAAGGTGGGGTTGAGAGAAAGGATAGAGAGAGGTGGTAGTGAAGTGGGGTAGAGAGGTGGAGAGAGAAGTGGTGAGAAAGAGAGTGAGAGAAAGCAAGGGAGAGAAAGTGGTGTAGAGGAGGGTAGTGAGGTTGTAGAGAAATGAATTTGAAAGGGGATTAGAGGATGGAAAGAGGAGGGAGGAGGGGAGAGGGAGAGAGTGAGGAGGATAGAGGGAGATGAGGGGGAGAGAGAGGTGGGAGAGAGGGGTAAAGAGATGGTATAGAGAAGAGTGATAGAGAGAAGGGTGAAGAGAGGGGATATAGAGGTGGTGAAGAGAGGGGTGGGAGAGAGAAAGGGGTGGGGGTCTTTCCCTGTTGTCTGATACCAGGCACACCTGGAAATGGTGCTTTGTCCTTCCCTTATCACTAGTTGTGGTTATCCATGGGACAGACTTGTGAGACCATTTCACAATCAGAGAAATGTAAATCTCTTCCCCCAATACCCTCTCTCTCCTCCTTTCTCCCTCTCACTCCCCACCTAACTCCCCTTCTCTTCCCTTCTCTCTTTGTTTGTGAATATTTTATTTTTCAAGACATAGAACATTTATTAAATACATCATATAAATCATATAATTGTCCAAATCTCCCCTCCCCTCCCCCCAACTGCTAACATAAAAAGTAGGGGGTGTTTGAGCGAGTCTTCATTAATTAGTCCCTATCTTGATCTTCAAAATTCAATGCTATTAACCTAACTATAGTACTTAAACCTTTTCATGGAAGTTAATTATATCCTTAAGCTAGTATTATTCAAATAAGGTTGCCATATTTTGATTTTAATTTAATTCTCTCTGAACTTCATATCGCATCTCTCCATGTATCTGATATTAACTTATTCTTAAAATCATTAAAAAAAATGAAAAAGGACCTTCTCTCACTCCCGATTAGTCTCATCTCTCTCTCATCCCTCTCCTCCAGCCCCATCTCTCACCTGTTTCAATTGCTCCCCTCCTCTTATTTGTCTGTCTCTCATCCTGCCTTTCACCGACTCTCTTTCTACCTGGCTCATCTCTCTCTCTTTCTAACTATGCCTGTTTCTCTCTCCCTCCCTCTGCCTATCACTCCTCAAAACTGTATTGTGCATGACCCTCTCCTTCCCTCCTCCAGCTCTGGCAAAAACCCCTTCTCTCCCTATTTTCCAGGGATGGGGTGGGGGGGGTCTCCTCTGTTGACACAACCCCAGGGAGTGGAGCCAGGGCATGGAGGAGAGGCCTTCCCTTATCAGCAGAACCATGGTTATCTGTGGGAGAGGCTCGTGGGACTATTTCACAATCAGAGAAACATAAATTATTTCTCTCTCTCCCCTCCCTCCTCCCCCTCGCTCTCTCTCTCACCTTTCACCCCTCTCTCTCTCCCATCTCTCACTTCTTCCCTGTCCCACTACGCCATCTTCCTACTTTCTCTTACCCCTCACTTGCACTTTCCACTCCCTCCCCTCTCACCCCATCACTCCCCCTCCCCTCTCACCCCATCTCTCCCCCTCCCCTTCTCCCTTTCTCCCTCACCCTCTCACTCCTCCTCCACTCACACCATCTCTCCTCCTCCTCCCCTCACCCCCTCCCCACCCCTCTCCTCTCTCCATCTCTCTTCCCCTCCCTCCTCTCCTGCTCTCTCTCCCTCCTGTCCCCCCTTTCTACCCCCTCTATACTCTCTCTGTCTCCCTGTCTCATTCACCATCTCCCTCCACCTCTCTTCCTCCCTCTACCCTCTGTTTCCCCCTCTCCTCCTTTCATTCCCCATCTCCCTCCACCTTATTCTTCCCCATGTCTCCCTCCAGGTGTCCTCTCTGGACCCAGGCCATGCTCTGCCGGCCACAGCACTGCAGCGACTGGCCCGTATGTGGCTGCGTGAGGATGCGCCGCAGATGGACTGGGCCGGGGCAGTGGTAGGGGAGCAGACAGTGGGGGCCCGAGTGTTGCTGAAGTCAACTGGGGTGCTGGCAGGCCTGCCTTTCGTCCAGGCCATTTTCACAGAGCTGGGGCTGTGCTGGCACTGGCTGTGGCCAGAGGGTGGGGAGCCGAGGCCGCCATGCGAGGTGGGGCGGGTGTGGGGACCAGCACGGTCCCTGCTGCTGGCTGAGAGGGCTGCCCTCAACACTCTGGCCCATGCAGGTGGCGTGGCTACGGCGTGCTGGCGGGCACGGTTGCTAGCCGAAGCCCGGGGCTGGCCTGGCGTGCTAGCCGGCACCAGGAAGACTACGCCAGGCTTACGGTTGGTGGAAAAGCATGCAATGCTGGTGGGCGGCGTGTCTGGGCACCGCTTCGACCTGGGCGACTTGCTCATGCTCAAGGACAACCATCTGGCTGTGGTGGGCAACATTGCCAAGGTAACAGGCATGTCGCTGGGGTAACTGTGGTGCGGCGGGAGGTCATCGGTGTAACTGAGAAGTGGGGAGGATATCCATAGGGCGTAAGGTATTAGTGACGTAACTGGGAGGTGTCGGCATGGTAACCGGGGGTGTAGCCGAGGTAACCAGGTCCAGAGGTGTTGCGAGGATAGTCGGTTGCAGGGGCTGTCACTAGAGTAACCAGAGTGCAAGGGACTGTTAAGGTAACTGGGGGATGGGATATGTCAGCAGAGCAATCAGGGGGCAAAAGACAGGGGAGTCTCATGCCTAACCAGATTGGGAAGCTTCACCAGGGTAACCAGGGGGTACCAATGGTGTAACTGGGGGGGGGCAGAGGCATTGCCAGGGTAACCTGGATCCGAGGGGGCATCGTTGAGGTAATCAGATGATATCTGGTCAATAGGGGATGTGTCGCCAGAGTAACTGAAAGGAACATCATTTTAATAAGGGGTAGAACATAGAACACAGTTCTTATTCAGCCCTCGATGTTGTGCCAACCCATATAGTCCTTTCAAAAAAACTAAACCCTCTCTATTCTGTAACCCTCTATTTTCCTTTCATCCTGGCAAATTTCTTCTCCTCCCTCTCCACAGCTTCCACATCCTTCCTATAATGAGCTGACCAGAACTGAACACAGAACTCTAAGTGTGGTCTCTCCAGAGATTTGTAGAGTTGCAACATGATCTCTCTACTGAATTCAATCCCCTATTAATGAATTCCAGTATCCCATAGGCCTTCTTAACTATCCTATCATCTTGTGCAGTGGCTTTGAGGGATGTATGGATATGAACCCCAAGGTCTCTCTGTTCATCCATACTCTTAAGTAACTGACCATTAACCCTGTTCTCAAACTTCTGATTTGTCTTTCCAAAATCCATCATCTCACATCCGGATTGGACTCCATCTGCCACTTTTCTGCCCAACTCTGCATCCTGTCGATATCCACGTGACAACCTTCATCTCCATCCACAACTCCTCCAACCTTCATATCATCTGCAAACTTACTGACCTATCCATCCGCCTCTTCATCCAGGTCATTTATAAAAGTCACAAAGAGCAGGGGTCCCAGAACAGATCCCTGTAGCACTCCCCTAGTCACCGACCTCCAGGAAGAATACTTTCCGTCAACTACTACTCTCTGTTTTCTTCCTATAAGCCAATTTTTTTATCCACACAGTCAAGGTTCCACTGATCCGTTGCCTCATGACTTTCTGGATGAGTCTCTTGTGTGGGACCTTATTAAATGCTTTGCTAAAATCTATGTAGACCATATCTATTGCCCTACCTCATCAACATCTTCTGTTACCTCCTCAAAAAACTCTATTAACTTATAAGGCACAACCTTCCTTTCACAAAGCCATGCTGACTATCCTTGAGTCGACTGGACTTCTCCAAATGCTCATAGATCCTATCCTTAAGAATCCTCACCATTAATTTTCACACTACTGAAGTACGACTCACTGGTCTATAATTCCCAGGATTCACCCTATTACCTTTTTTTAAAACAAGGAGAGTACATTTGCCTTTCTCCAATTCTCCGGCACCTCCCCTGCGGCAAAAGAAGATTCTTTGCTTCAGCTATCTCTTCTCTCACTTCCCACAGTAGCCAGGGAAGATCCAACACTTCCTGTTCCTTAATGTCCAGCATAGACATTTTGACACTGTGATATAAATCCTTTTCTCTGGTGAATACTGATGCAAATATTCACTTAGGACCTCCCCAACCTCCTTTGCCTCTTGTTGCTTCCTTTATCCTTTCGCGGCCCCACCTTCATTCTTGTCATTCTCCTTTTCTTCACGTAGAATTAAGGAGAACCCCAAGGCCTTCTCATGCCCCTTTGAGCTCTCCTAAGTCCTTTCTTAAGCTCCTTCCTGGCTACCATATACTCCTCATGAGCCATGTTTCCTATATCTAATGTATGTTTCCTTCTTCCTGTTTAGTTGCCTTATCTGTTTCATCAGCGAAGGTTCTTTTTTCCTTGTCCCAGTGGGACAAACCTATCTTGAACCCTGCACAAGTGGTCCCTAAACTTCCTCCACATTACTTCTGTGCTTTCACCCTTAAATATCTGTTTCCAATTTAATCTCACTAGTTCCTGCCTCATCTCTTCATAGTTAGCCCTTCCCCAGTTAAGCATGTTCCCAGTTTGACTGTTTATATCCTTTTCAATAGCTCTGTTGAAGCTAAAGGAGTTGTGGTCACTCTCACCAAAATGCTCCCCCATTGAGAGGTCAGCCACCTGACCAGGTTCATTTCCCAGAACTAGATCCAGTCTGGCCTCTCTGCTTGTCAGTCGGTCAACATACTGTGTCAGAAATCTTTCTTGAACACACCAGACAAATTCAGCCCAATCTATCCCTCTTGAAGTCAGTAGGGTCAATATTAGGGTAGTTGAAATCACCCATAATTACAACCCTGTATTTCCCGCACCATTCCAAAATCTGCCTGTTTATCTGCTCCTTGGTGTCCTGAGGGCTATTGGGGGGCCTAAGGACGACTCCCAGCACAGTGAGAGCTCCCTTCCTGTTTCTGGCTTCCACCCACACCGACTCAGTGGACACTCCCTCTGCAGCATTCACCCTTTCTATAGCTGTGATACTATCCCTGACCAGTAATGTTACTCCCCCTCCCCCCTTTTCTACTTCCCATCCTATTTTTAAAACACCTGAACCCCGGTCCCTACATCAACCAATCCTGCCCTTCCTTCAGCCAAGTTCCAGTAACGGCCACAACATCGTGGTTCCACTTACTGATCCAACTCAAAGTTCATCTCCTTTATTTCTAATACTTTTAGCATTGAAGTAGACACATTTCAACCCCTCTAACTGGCTCCCTTTATATTTTGTCCCCTTCCTGTCCTTCCTCACCAACTGTGGTGCAGTCCTGCTGTGGTGCAGCAAGCAGATGCAAACACAGAAAAGACTAAACTAATCCACTTAAACTCTGTTGTACACCAGTTGTAGTATCTGAATGGCTCCATGTGTGACTGGCCTGGGAGTGGCCGGCTGAAGTCTATATACAGGTCAGTGATTAACAGCCGGCCAGGTGGGGTCAGCCTCTGCAGTTACAGAGGCTGACCCCACCCGGCCGTTACAGAGGTCACCCCATGCAGGAGGCTGGTGGGCATGCAGCCCAGAGCTGAGGTTGTATCACCACACCTTCTACCCTAATCTCTGCACTCTCAGTCTACCTCCCAACCCTGGGGTTCCCTGGTAACCGGTGGGGGAGGGGTGGGGGTGTGGGGGGCCCTCTTAAATGAGGGAGTTCACTGCGGTAACCGTGGGGGTCCCCTTGCAACCTTGTCATCGAGATAACCTGGAAGCTAGGGATGTTTCCCTGGTAACCAGTGATGGTCAGGATATTTCCCTGGTAACCAGGGAGGGTTGGGATGGTTCCCTGGGATGCGGTGAAGGTTGGGATTGTTGCTTGGGTTGTTGAGGTAAACAGGAATCATTATGGGAGTTGTCTTTGTAACTGGGTGGTTACCGAAGCAACCGTCCGCTCCCCCCTCTGGGATGGTGGTGAGGGGGGGTGGGTGGGGGTCTTCATACTACCACCTGGGACGGTCAGCCAGACTTCTGACACCATCCATGATGGCAGGCGGTGAGGGACGCGCGGACCATGGCCGGGGTGTTCCGTAAAGTGGAGGTGGAGGCACGGTCACTGGATCAGGCCCGACAGGCAGCGGCGGCTGGTGCCGACATTGTCATGCTGGACAACTTCACTCCTCAGGTCAGTGGCACTGCCCCTTCCCTCACCCCTCCCCCTCACATCTCCTACCCCTCATCCCCAGCCTCCCCCTTCAACCCCTAGGTCGGCGGCACTGCCCAACCCCTTTCACCTCCTCGTCCACTCCACCACCCCGCAGGTTGGCTGGACAGGGGTATTGCCCCTTGACCTTCCCTACACCTTTTCCCCTCGCTCACACCATCCCCCTTCATCTCTCCCAGGTTGGCAGCAGCATCCTTCCCCTACCCCTCAACCTTCCCCCTGTTCCCTCATACTACCTCCCTGATTCTTACTCCAGTCACCCTCCATTCCTTCCCTGACCTTCCTCCTCCCCCAGTTCTGATGGACAGGGTTGCTACTCCCAGGATCCTTCCTCACCCTTCCCTTTCTAATCCTTCACCTCTCCCCTCTATTTCCAATGTGCCCATCCCTCCCTGCCCCTTCCCCTCACCCAAAGCCTCTCCTTTCCCTCTCCCTTACCCCACATCCCTCTGTTCCCTCTTCCTAACACCCCACTATACCCCCAGGAGCTGGTGTAAGCAGCAGGGTCGCTGCAGGAGGGGCTGAGGGTTTTCAGGGTGTGGGGGGAGTGTGAGCATTTGGGAAAGGGGAGGGTGCAGGGGAAGTGGGAGGCTGTAGGGCAAGGGACAGGGTGTGAGAGGTATGGCAGGGTCTTGTCACCAGAGGAGTATGGAGGGGTCTGGGGTTTGAAGTCCCACCTGCTGAACCCCCTCCTTATCTCCCCAGGAGCTGCTGGAGGTGGCTGGGTCCTGTGAAAAGGTCTGGGTGCAGGGGTGTCTGAGGGCTCTCTCTGATTCACTGATTTCCCCCTCTCCCTCCACAAGGAGCTGCTGGAGACAGCTGGGCTCCTCAGCTGGGTCTGGGGGTAGGAGGATATGGAGCAGCTGACCTGCTCCATGCTTCCGAGTGTTGCAGGAGGGACGGGTGAGGGGACTCAATGGTATAAAATGTCTTTGATGTTGTCCCAACCACTGACTCCCCCTCTCCTCTCCCCCCAGGAGCTGCTGGAGGCAGCCAGGGGACTGCGGGAGGAGTTCCCAGCACTGTTGATCGAGGCAAGTGGGGGCATCACGGAGGAGAACCTACCCAACTACTTGCTGCCCTGTGTGGACATTGTGTCGATGGGCGCGTTCACCCAGAGCATCACCGCCCTCGACTTCTCCATGAAGGTTGACCCTGAGCTTGGAGGCATCCCTGAATGCCTGGCTGGAGACACTGATCCCATCAGACGGCAATCCACCTTCTAGCCCCGTCTGCTGGGAGTTCACCATCCATTGTTGCTGTCCAATAAATGCCATCTGTCACCTTCTCCTTTCTGCCTCTGCTTTGTCAGCAGGATTGTGTATGAGACCATGTGCTCTTGTCGGTGGGAGCACCCGTTTATCCATTGGACTGTGCGCACTTGGGAACATGTCCTCCTCCATAGAACATTATAGAACAGATACAGGCCCTTTGGCACTTTTAGTCTGTGCCAAACTATCTGTCTGCCCCGTCCCAATGACTGGCAACACAATTGAGGGGGGAAGAGCAATCACAACATAGGCATGATAATTAACATTGCAATTAGCACAACTCAGTTACAGCACCAGAGACTTGGTTTCGAATCCAACACTGTCTGTAGGGAGTTTGTACCATCTCCCTGTGTCTGCATGCGTTTCCTCTGTGTGCCCAGTTTCTTCTCACCATTGAAAACATTCTTGGGCTGTAGGACAATTGGGTGTAACTACGCGGCACAGGCTCATTGGACGAAAGTTCTGTTACCCTGCTGTATGTCTGTGTAAGTAAAGGTCGAGGAGGAATAGTGATCACAACACAGTCAAGGGGAAGTCCAACATGGTCGATGGGGAAGCATGACCTGAGAGTGGGGCAGAGAAGGAATTACAACACGGAGAAGAGGAGAGTGAATAAACTATGACTGAGGAGAGAGAGCAATCACAAAATTCTCAAGGGGAAGAGCAATCACAACACAGGGAAGAGAAAGAGTGATCAATACATAGTGAAGCAGAAAGAGCAATTACAAGATTGGTTAGGGGAAAAGCAATCAAAATGCAGTGAAGGGTAAGAATGATCACAACATGGTCAAAGAGGAAGTGCAAGTGAAGAGCAAGAGTGATCATGGTGAGGAAAGAACAATAACTGATGAGGGAGAAGTGTGATCTCAGCACACTGATGAGGAAGAGCGATTACCACATGGCTGAGGAGAATCTATCAAGACATGGTCAATGGGAAAAGGAAGAGTGACCACAAGTTGAGGGGGAAAAGTGATCACATCACAATAAAGCGGGAAGAATGATGGCAACATAGCAAGTGGGATGTTGAGATGGTGGGGGAAGAGCAGTCGTAACATGGTAAAGGGAAAGAGCAATTACAACCTCATCATAAGGGCAGAATAATCACTTTTTCTGGGGAAATTATGGATGAGCAATAAATGCTGCCAAGTCCACCTGGAGCAATTGTGGATGCGGTGATAAATACTTTTCTATATGCTTCTCTTTTTACTTGCATTTCGATTTCACGACAAAAGAGGGCTAGGGCCTTTCATTTCTCATAGATTGCTCGTGACGCGGCTGACATTCTCCGTTGCTTGCGGGTGCCATTCTGGGCCCCCAGCATCCACAGAGTTTCATCCGTAACTTTTCAGATACTCTCTACTCCAACCCTCCCACCACTGCACCCCACAGCACCATCCAACTCCCTCTTCCCCACCAAATTCAATAACTGAGAGGATGCAGGGGAATTTGGCAGTCTTTTTAATTCAGACAAGGGCTCCCACAGCCCCCCTCTTCCACCTGAGGGTGTCAGGGTCAGTGGATGCAGTTTTCAAGGACATAACGACAATTTGACGAGTGACAAATGTGAACATCAAGATAATGGATGCGCGCACAGTGTGGGTGGGGAAGTAATATCTCAGCGGAGAATTCCAGTGTGAGTTAACCTTAAATAAGGCACATTTCTATGACATTTGGTCCTCAATTAGTTGGGGGTGCCAGGAACCCTTCCCCTTCCCCCCAACACACACACACTGTGTGGAGTATTAGGGGGAAGAGGGGTCAGAAAGGTAGGGGCTTTCAGGAAGGAGAGGGGTGAGGGGGTGCACAGTGAAATCCAGGACAGGAGAGAAATGGAACAGAGTGTGATCCAGGGAGGGAGAGAAGATGTACGGAGCAAGATTAAGTGGTGGGGAGAGGGGGCATAGAGTGAGAACTATGAGAGGTGGAGGGGTAAAGATCGAGATCCAGAAGTGGGAATAGGTGTTACAGAGGGAAATCCAGGGAGGGGTTGCAGAGGGAGATCCAATGGGGAGGGGAGAGGGGGTACAGAGCAAGAACTGGAGGGAGGGGTTACAGATGGAGATCCGGGGATGGAACCCCTCACTCTGGCATTCAAAAAAAAGTTTGTTACGCTGTTTAGATTAGACTACAGGGGACTTTCTCTGAGTTCCCAGAAAGCCGGGCCCGGAGGACTGATGTCCTCAAGTCACCGACACCCATGTAAGTTTGTATCCACTCATAAAATGCACAAGGCTTTGAGTTCATCTCTTTCCTCTGAATTTAGCTTCCCCTGGAATTTGATGTCCTACTTGCTCCTTTCATTCTCTCTTTTAAACTACTAGATGTTTTAATACATCCCCTCCCTCAGCAATTGCCCCACTTCCGGTTTTTCTGAATTCCCTGTCCCTGGGGCTGTAACGCCTGCTCTTAGTGGTGACTGGATTGCAATCCGGGTGAGGTTTTGGAACAGAGGGCGTGAAGGGACCCAAAGGTTCTGGTGTGTGATTGGGCCTATTCAGGAGGATGGGCGTGTCCCATGGAACTGGTTATTACTGACCATGATGGGGGGGGGGGGGGGGGGTCCCGTCAAACTGCATCAGCACACCCTCAAGCTGGCACTGGAAATCCAGCCCCACTATGGTGGGTATGCAGAGGTGGGGCATCAACTGCAGTCTAAAGTTTATATATTTCATGCCCCTCATGGTTAGGGTCACGCGGAGAGGGATTTGGAGGCTAGTGCTACCTTGCACTTGGCCGGGGACATAGTCAGGGAATAACGTTGAGCCGTGCCCAAGGGTATGAAACTCTCTGTGCTTCCCATGTCGAACAGGCAGCCTGTGGTGTGGCCATTTACCTCAATGTCCATCATTGATTACCCCAGATGGTGTAATCACCTCACTGTCCAAGTCGCTGCTGCTATAATATTTTGACAGCTGCCACCAAGATGGCCACCCAGGAGATCGCAAAGATGGCTGCCCCCATGGATAGCATGCAGTGGAGTCTGGAAGAGAAGCCGGATATGATGTTACCCCATGTTATTGCATGCCTGTTTCAGATCTTCAATTCTTGGCTACTGGAAATTACGCCGGAAATGGGTCAGCCCAAGATGGCAAAGTGGGTTGTGGTCCACATGTGCACTGCTAGAGTGGGGTTTAGATCTTTGCGTACTTTGCCTTCCTCTGGCAGTTTCAGCAGGTTGTGCTAAGGGCCGGACAGGACTTCCACGGGTGTTTGCTTTGGCCTAGATGTGTGGGAAGACACCTGGAATAAGAAAATGACAAAGAAAAACAAAGGGACTGCAAAAAATGGCAAGGATTCAGTCCAAAAGTCCAAAGACCGAATCGAGATGCCTTGTGGAGAAGAACATAACGGAGCTGCTTCGAGGCCTGTGGAGAAAGACGTTGCCCAGCCCGCACAGTCAATGGAGCCCGCCCAGAAGGAGAGGCAAGACCAGGGAGACAATACCACCCTGGACCTGCAAGCAGGTGAAAGGAGCCCTGGGAAACGGCATGAGGAGAGGGGGAAGACCTGGGATTCCCCTCCTGCAGCACAAGCGCCAAGTTGGGTGCCCTCGTGCTGAATGCGACACTTGCACTTGCGGTATAACGAGTGAGAGTCTGAGAAATGCAGGAGAGGACTCAACTGTGGGGCGAGGAGCCCATAGCAATCCAACATCAGGTCCAGGGATGTGACAAGCAGCAACAACAGCGGGAAGGATAATGAGGAGGAGAACAACCTTGCAGGAGAAGGAGGCGGTAACAGCCATAATGGCCAGGAGACTCAGTAAAGAGGACTCGGACCCCACCTGAGAGATGTGTTGGAAACTCTGGGCCATATGGAGGGCAGACTATTTCAGGCGGTGGAAAAAAGAGCCCAGGACTTGGCTCAGAAATTAAATGTAATGCAAGAGACCCTCACAGGTTTAATGGGGAGAATCGCGGAGATAGAAAGTAGAGTGGGGGTGTGGGGTGAGTGAAGGCAGGTTAAGCAGGGTGGAGGGTAAGTTAGATGTCCTGGTAAGGGAGAGAGAGTGAGTCTGGGGGAAGCTAATGCCCTGGAGAATTATAGTTGCAGGAAAAATATTAAATTTGTGGGGCTGAGGGGAGAAATCCTGCAGATTTATTCCAGAACTGGATCCCCGAAGTACTGGTGAAAGGTATATTGGGGGAAAAAGTAGAGGTGAAGAGGGCAAGTGAGACATCCCTTTCAAAACCAGGCCCTGGGCAGAAACCTTGTTCGGTCCTCATAAAACTAGTGCATTACCAGGATAGGGAGAAAATTTGAGGGGCAGCAAGGAAAATGGGGGGTGGGGGGAAGGGTGTGATGGAATAGAGGGGCACAAGATATCCTTCTACCCTGATATTAGTGTGCCATTTTTAAAGCAGAGTTTGGGCCATTGAAAAGACTAGTAAAATAAAAAGGGTATGAGATACCGGCCACTCTGAAAGTTGTTTCACCGGGAGGGGAGGGGTTGGGGGGGGGGGGAGAGAAATTTTTAATCAGAGTTGATTAAGCATGTGTGAGTGTGCAAGTGCGTGCACATTTGGATGCACGTGTCTATGTGTGTGTGTTCACACGCATGCGAACATATGTCTCTGTGGATGTGAGTTTGTTTGCATGCATGTTTGTGTCCATGTTGCTGTATGTGCATGTTTATGTGTGTACATGTATTTGTGCATGCGTGTTTTTATGCACATGTGCTTGTGTGTGCATGGGTGCATGTGTGTATTCATGCGCGTGCATGTTTGAGTGAGCATGTGTGTGCGTGTGCATGTGTATCTGGGAGTTCGTGTGAGTGTGTGTTCATGAGTGCATACTGGTGTGCATGTGAGTGTGTGTGTGGATGCATGTGTGCATATGTGTGTGAATGTTCATGCATAAGTGAAATCAGGTTTGTGTATGTGAATTTTAAAATATTTTATTTAAAATTTAAAAACCTCTAAACATTTCAATTAATAATGAATTGTATACATAAGAAAATACATGTGTATATTAACCTAATCCCTCCCTTCTTCCCTCCCCACCATCACCCCTTCCTACCCACCAACCCCTCCCTCCCCAGCAACCCCTCCTACCCCATCAACCCCTCCCTCCCCAGCAACCCCTCCCACCCCATCAACCCCTTCCTACCCACCAACCCTTCCCTCCCCAGCAACCCCTCGCACCCCACCAACCCCTCCCTCCCAGCAACCCCTCCCACCCCATCAACCCCTTCCTACCCACCAACCCCTTCTTACCCACCAACCCCTCCCACCCCAGCAACCCCTCCCACCCCATCAACCCCTCCCTACCCATCAACCCCTTCCTACCCACCAACCCCTCCCTCCCCAGGAACCCCTCCCACCCCACCAACCCCTCCCACCCCATCAACCCCTCCCTACCCATCAACCCCTTCCTACCCACCAACCCCTCCCTCCCCAGGAACCCCTCCCACCCCATCAACCCCTTCCTACCCACCAACCCCTTCCTACCCACCAACCCCTTCCTACCCACCAACCCTTCCCTACCCAGCACCCCCTCTTCCCAAAAAAGAGGAAAAGGAGCTTATCAAATAGAAATATAAATTCTAATCAACTGCCGTGAAACTGAGAATCACCACCAGACTGAGCTTTGAGAGCTTAAATTTTCAAACCAACGTGTTATAAATATGGGCTCCATATTTTCCAAACCAAAGTGATATTTATCATGTAAACAATGTTATTTTTCCAGAGGAATAGACGATCTCATTTCGAGATCCCAGCTCTGAATCCCCAAATCCGTCCCCCATCTCCGAATCATGGCTACACATTTCCTTCAAACACCTGAAGATAATTGTAAAAATTCATTTTGATACATTGTAAACCTTCATTTTCATCTCTATATTTCCCCTCAAAATTAACATTGGATCCAATGGAAGTTTATCCTTAATATTTTCTCCAAAAATATTTTAATTTATATCTCAAATGGCTTAATCTTAATACACAGCCAAGTCAAATGACGAAAAGAACCTATCTCATCACATCTAAGACATAATTCTGAAGATATTAAATCTTTTTAATTTTTGAGGCATTAAAATTAGTTGATGCAAAAAATGATATTGTACAAATCTGTAGGTAACATTAATAATTTGAGCCCTGGGAGTTGAAGCTCTGCCTTTATTGAGGCTGGAAAGGCTCCTTTTATACAGTTGGAATTTCCACCATTTGGTTGATTGGCTGACATCAGCTGCATGAATAACATAAACAGGATTCCTGACACAGGAACATTCTTGAATAATGTGGTGATATGTATGTTCTGGCTGGCCCACCCTCCGGGGGGTCTCCCTACCTTAGCTCCGCCCTTGATCCTTCCCATGTAACCCCTGGCCATAAAGGTCGGGTCCTCTCTCCTTCCCGCTCATTTTCCTAGCCTGGACCTGGGCCAGCAGTCTCTAGCTCAATAAAGCCTATCATTCCCCTCAGTCTTCTGTCTGCGTCATTATTGGGGTGACCGATAGCGTCCAACAATTAATTGAGATAAATTTTGGATCTTTCCGGTTATGGAGGAATTGCTGCGACCCGAACGGCTGGAAGTAGACCCCAAGTCCTGGGTGCATCAATACTCTTCGAGCAGTGGGTGAGCTGTTTCAATAATTTCCTCGACGCCGCTGCGGAGGTGGTCAACTCGGACGAAAAGAAGCTCAAGATCCTTCAAGCCCGAGTTGGCCAGAAGGCCTATCTGACCATCCAAGGCAGCACAACCCATACCAAGGCAATGGCTGAGCTGCGGACACTCTATAAACCCAAAGTGAACTTGGTTTACTCCCGTTACCTGCTGGCGTCCTGGAAACAACAGCCTGGTGAGTCTGCCGAAGAGTTTATCTGGTCCTTGGTCACACTGGGAAAAAACTGTTTGGGGGATCTCACGGGCCTGGGCACGATATCGCTGAACCAGTGCATGGAAGAGCTGATCAGAGATGGTTCTGTGTTGGGATTTAAGTCAGACTACATCGGGCATAGACTCCTCAAGGAGGACCTGCTCCCTCTCAAAAATGCTACCGAACTGATCAGAACTCTGGACTCGGCCCAGCATTAGGTGGTGTCGATCGCGGGAAGAAGCGGGCCAACCATGTATGTTCCACCACAAGGGCCATCGGCCTGGGACTCAGCGTCGGGCGTTAGCAACCTAACCACGGCTCCAATAAAGCCATCTGCCTCATCACAATACAACTTCTGCGGGAAGGTCAGGCCTCTGCCCCACGAAAGGAGCAATATGCAATATGCTCGGGCTGTGGAAAGAAGGGCCACTAGCAAAAGGTCTGCAGATCCTGACCGCAGTCCAGGAGCAGTGCAGCATGGATTCCTGAAGACTTCTGGTGCTGACTGTGTGTGGTGAGGGAAGTGCCATCTTACCGGCCACCGCTCCCAACGTCAGCACCTCGGCCTACCACTCCAGTGACATCACTTCCGACCAACACGACTCCACTTCCGCCTTCTTCTTCATCCAATGCTGCGTACTTGTCTTGGGTAAACTTATACCTCTCATTTTGTTTGATTTAGATTGGTCACAGTGTTTGAGCTACCAAAAGAAAATAGACACACACACCGAGAGCAGTTCAGTTTATACAAATGTTTATTACAAATTCAAAAGCTGATTTCACACTACAATATGCAAGCCCTTCCCAACTATACTTATCAACACTTGGACTGGCCCCAACTGCCGAAGCGAGGCAACGACTGCACACTTGTAGTAAGTTGTCAGGGCGCCAGTAGCAGCTTCTCCACCTCCCCTGACCGAGACGTTGCTCGGTCTCTGGCTGTTCTTCCTTCTTGACAAGGGGTGTTCCCACCCCTCGGAGAGTCTGAACTTCAGCAGCAGGACCACAGGCTTATATACCCCAAAAACAATTAATCATGCGCCTACTCCTTCTAACATTTGTCAGTTAAAATCAAAACTGAACATACTATTCTACAATTTAGAAGATAATTATTATGGAACCAGGATGTTATGATTTCCTGGTTTATCTCGTAGTTACAAAGACTTATTAAAACTTCTCGAGCAAGACAGGTTGTGACTAATTCGTCAATTTCAGAGTGTTGCATTTGACAACTGCTTTCCATGGGCCTCACAGTGGAATTCCATTTCAAAGTGTATCTTCAGATAAATCCCCATGGCTGAGTTTAATTACATCTGCTAGTTCTGAAAGTAAGGTGACCTGAGTGTGGACCCAGAGTCGTCAGTTCCACATAAGCAAAAAGCATCTGGGCACATGGTTTTAATCCTCCATTACATTCCACCCCTTGGTCACAAGCTGTCATTTGTGAGGCCTAACCAGTATTTGAGTACAGAAGGAGCGAAAAAAGAGAAATCAAAACAACAACAATTACAAAGATAAGCAATGACGTGAGCAACCAACGGAGGATAGTGTGGCCCACTCCCCCAAATATAGCAGTTAGCCATGAGAAAGGATCGCCTTCCCTCTCCCTCTCGATTCCCACAATACCCAGATACTGAAGCTCACGAACAGATTTTGAAACATGCTGAACAATAACATATAAGCTGCACTTGAGGCGGGTGACTGAGGACTTTCTTGGTGTAATGCATCGGACCGTGTTCCCCACGGGGAACTCCCTCGGAATGTCCTCGACATTACAAATCCAATTGCTGGCATCAAAGCAGCAGTTAAGCCAGATCACCAGGAGTGTAAAATGGAGAACCTGGAACAAAGAAGCCTGACACATGTCACTCACGATACCGTAAGCGTTCAGTGTTTAAACAGACTAAATCATCCTGTCCCTCAATAGTTACCAATCGAGTGTTACCCTGGGCAGTTGTCACTATTTCCCCTTTTACAGGAGGGCCACTACCTGGTGGTGCCACCCATACCTTTTGTCCAACATTCTCTAGTTCGGGAATGGGGGGGGGCAATGACTGTTTTTCCTCTGGAATAGGCTGTAATTCAGGAGCCTGAAGAAGTCGGTGGAAAGGTGTACCTCCTTTTAAAGGGCGATGATTCAAATTGTTGACTGCCTGCTGCATCACATGGCACCACCCCTTCAGGGTTCCCAGTGGTGTTAACAAACGAATTTGTTCCTTCAGTAAGCCGTTCATTCGTTCAACTAACCCGGCAGCCTGCGGGTAATAAGGAATATGGTGAACCCATAAAATACCGTTGTCATTTGCCCAATCACAGATTGCTTTCCTGGAGAAGTGCGAGCCATTATCAGAGTGAATCTCCTCTGGAACATCGTAACGAGAAATCAAATGGTTTAGTCCGTGGATAGTGCTAGCTTGGTCAGTCGTCTTGGTGGGAAAAGCAAAAACCAGGCCCGAAAAGGTGTCAACCATTACTAGGACGTAATGTTTACCCATACAGTCTGTCATGGGGCCTATGTAATCAATTTGCCAGACCGCAGATGAGCGAGCACCCCGTTTTATTCGGCCATGCGGACCAGGTGGAACAGTATGGAACTTCACAAGCATGTACGTACGACCATGCGGACATCATCCTGATGAACGGGTAAAGCATGTGTACGGGCCCACATAGCTGATCCCTTCTCCCCCAGATGACCACTCTGTTCGTGTGCCCATCAAGCCAGGGGGACGGTATCAGCATGGCTGATAGTGGCAAGCTGATCTGTTACTGCATTATGTTTTGCCATGTTAGTCGCCATAGTGGTATGGGCATCAACGTGATAAACGGTTATCTCATGGTGGTGGGAAGCATCCCACAACAGCTGCCACAACTCTTTCCCCATACTGGGTGGTCATGTATCATCCAGTTGTTCTTTTGCCAATCAGACATCCATACCACAAGTCCATTAGCCACAGCCCAGGAATCAGTAAACAGGCGAAGAGGGTGATCATAGGGATCTAGTGGTAAAGTGATTGCCTTCAACTCAGCATACTGACTGAAGCCACCATCCCCCTCCTCCGATAAGTGAGTTCCTGACCTGGGATGGCAAGCCACCGCCTTCCACTTTTCTACCATCAGTAAACCAGGCATCCTCTTGTTCTGCTGGAGTGAGCGAATCATATGGTTTACCCCACTGAACTGGTGAAGGGGGTAAAGGAGGGGGTAAGGCGGGTTCAACATCCTCATGACGAGACGGAAGATCAGCCACCTGTTCGTGTATGCGGCCCACCCCTTCAGGCCCTCTGGTCGCACGACTCTGAATATACCACTTCCATTTAACAATAGAAGACTGCTGAGCCCACCCGATCTTTAGATTAGCATCATTAGCCAGGACCCAGTTCATTATTGGAAATGCAGGTCGTAATTGAACATCTGCATCACCTGTCATTCTTTCAGTCTCTAGCAGGGCCCAGTAACAGGCTAGTAACTGTTGTTCAAAAGCAGAATAACGAGTGGCAGCCTCAGGCAAGGTACGTGACCAGAATCCCAGTGGGACTCGGCGACCCTCTTGTTTCTGCCAGAGGATCCAGGACGCCACATCATCAATATAATGGTGAATTGAGAGGGAAGGCGATACTGGCACCATCTCCAAATCACGGGCAATTAGGCTGTGGCAAATAGTGGGAGAGTGTACATAACCCTGAGGGAGGCGAGTGAAGGTATACTGGTGCCCCTTCCAGGTAAAGGCGAACTGATCCTGTGAGTCCTCAGCTATAAGAATCCTGAGTTCACAGTAGCAATGTTTTCAATAAGGGTAAAAATTTCCGGAACTGCTGAAGCAAGTGGTGGGGCATGTTTGTTCAAAAAGCAATAATCAACTGTCATTCTCCAGGAGCCGTCCGGCTTCTGGACCGGCCAAACAGGGCTATTAAAGGGCGACGTTGCGGGCCTCACTACCCCTTCTTCTTGCAGAGCATCGATGGTGGCAGTAATCTCTTCCTGCCCCCCAGGGAGATGATATTGTGGAATGCACACTGGTTTCATGGGGAGTGGCACCATCACAGGATCCCACTTAGCCTGACCCACTACTAGTTTTTTGTAATAGTTCGAATTCCAAATTCAAATCTCCCTTGGCTAGTATTAAGGGCCATACCGGCCAACATATTATTACCCAGGATACACTCGTCAGTAGCAGCCACCAGGTCATGTAACCAGACAGGGGAAGGGCTATCACCCACCGTGGCACAGACTTTTATTTCCTTTGCCAGGGTGACCGCACCTCCCAATCCCTCTATTCGAAAGGCCGGTCCAGTCCAGAGGTTGGGGTTACCAGGAATCACCGAGTGTTCTGCACCGGTGTCGACCAAAGCCAAGGATCATTACCCCCACCCCAGTAGATTGTTAATGGTATGTAGGGCCGTGGATCCCCGTGTGTGCGCCGTGTCTTGATGGAGTAGACACGGGAATCCTGCCCACACCTTCAGGCTTCAGAAGGGTTCGGGGGCTTCCAGGACCACATGCTATTGTTATCCTTAAGAGCCTGTTTAACCCATTGTCTTACCTCATCACGAGTAACTGGAGCAGGAGAAGCCAGCTCGATAGAAGCAGCAGTGGGAGCAGAAGGCACAGCTGGGCCAGGAGGACTCAGCAGCTGGGGATGATGTTCCCCTGCTTTTCTCTTATAAAGGGCATAAAGGACCGCAGTAGGTTTCCCATCAATATCATTTTTAGGTACGCCTAACTTTAACAAGGTTAGAAAAAGGTCCTTTCTTGTCGGTCCGTTATTAGCAGCAGCCCCTCTCTTTTCATCCTGTTTGTCTGATGTAACCTGGGCTGAACATGAGTGGATTTTACCTCCCAATTCTAATTCTCGAAGCCCAGATAAGGCATTCATCGCCTCAGACACAGGGTGCCCAATTAGCGGACTAGTTACGGACAGAACCAGTCCCTGTGTAGTGGGTTGGGCGGAACGAACCAATCTGGTATGCATTCCGGCTGTGAATATCTCTTAATCAGGGCTCCCCTCATGTACCCACAGCCTAAAACATCCTGCATACAAGGCAGAGGCCAGGGCCTGTTGATGACTTACTGCTATACCCTCCTCTGGGGTTCCCCAATTGTTCTGTAAATGTAAATCCCAATCTACTGGTGACGGGTATACTCGTAGCAGGGCATCCCCTAGAGTGGCAAATAAGTAATTCACCTCTCTCCCTCTACCCCGCAGCTCAGCAGTGACCCGGGTATCAGTAGACAATGTTCCTAATCCCAACAATTCCTCAGGGGTTAAAAATACATTACCCCCCTCCTTGTTCCCAGACACGCAGGAGCCAGGCTGTCAGAGTTTCTCCTGCCTTTTGCCTAAATCGATCTCCAATGGCGGCCAGCTCTTTTATAGAGAAGTCATGTATCATTGTCTGCTTCCGACCCTGTTCCCACTTTGGCCCACAGGGTCCTTTGCCCAGTCTAGGGGAGGAGGTCGAGGCCATCCTGTAGAGGGAGTAGGCCATAGAGCATAAGCAGGGGTTTGGGTATTTTCCCCTGGGTCCACTTGAGAGACCGGGGTATCTATCCCTTCCATTTCTACCCTTACTTCATCCCCCCTTCTGTCTGTTTGGGAAGTCTGCTGCCTTATGGGGCGGGTGTGAACAGCAGGTGGAGAGGGCAGTATGTTAGACACATGCTGGGGAGTATCTGCATCATTACCATTGTCATTCCAGATATTCCCATCCCAATCCTCAATTACATCATGATCATCACCATTCATTATCATGGCATGAATACGATATGGATCGGGTTCTACTCCATGCCTTTCCTTATCTGCACAGAGCTGCTGCCGGAGTTTAATATTACGGCAGATTGTTTGGACATGCTTATCTTCCCATTCTTTGGCTCTGTCCTGACTGGTGCGAACAATCTCGCTCATCATGGAACAGCGTTGTCGCATGGCTTCTAGCTCCTCCTCTAATTGCTTTCTCTTGCGCTGAGATTCTACTTCTCTTTGAACTGATTCTGCTTCACGCTGAACAGAGTGGCATAAGGCTTTGGCCAGCAACCAAAAACCATCCGTCAGCATCCCCTTTTTATCAGGAAATTTACTTTCTCGAAGGAGAGTGGCAACCCGCTCTCCCAGAGGTGCACTTGATGGATCTAACTTCTCATCCCAACAAAGACCGGGTATTGGCCAACATGGCAAACCCATCGTCTTTGGAAGTCCATCCAGGAATCAAGAACTGCTCAGGGCTCACCTCTTTCTTTTGGCGAAACATCTTGAGACCAACCCTGTTCGCTGCACCAATTGTCTTGGGTAAACTTATACCTCTCATTTTGTTTGATTTAGATTAGTCACAGTGTTTGAGCTACCAAAAAAAAATAGACACACACACCGAGAGCAGTTCAGTTTATACAAATATTTATTACAAATGCAAAAGCTGATTTCACACTACAATATGCAAGCCCTTCCCAACTATACTTATCAACGCTTGGACTGGTTCCAACTGCCGAAGCAAGGCAACGACTGCACACTTGTATTAGGTTGTCAGGGTGCCAGTAGCAGCTTCTCCACCTCCCCTGACTGGGACGTTGCTCGGACTCTGGCTGTTCTTCCTTCTTGACAAGGGGTGTTCCCACCCCTCGGAGAGTCTAAACTTCAGCAGCAGGACCACAGGCTTATATACTCCAAAAACAATTAATCATGCGCCTACTCCTTCTAAAATTTGTCAGTCAAAATCAAAGCTGAACATACTATTCTACAATTTAGAAGATTAATTATTATGGAACCAGGATGTTATGATTTCCTGGTTTATCTCGTAGATACAAAGACTTATTAAAACTTCTCGAGCAAGACAGGTTGTGACTAATTCGTCAATTTCAGAGTGTTGCATTTGACAATTGCTTTCCCTGGGCCTCACAGTGGAATTCCATTTCAAAGTGTATCTTCAGATAAATCCCCATGGCTGAGTTTAATTACATCTGCTAGTTCTGAAAGTAAGGTGACCTGAGTGTGGACCCAGTGTCGTCAGTTCCACATAAGCAAAAAGCTTATGGTTTTAATCGTCCATTACAATGGTTAACATGGAGGTCGCCATCTTGGGCAGGCCTCCCCACCGACAATGACAATGAAGAAATGCCAGTCATACTTCTGTGAAATTGAACCAAGTCAGTCCTCACCTGATCTTGAACTCATTGATGCAGATTGAGGTGAATGGGCATAAAATGAACTGTCTTTGCGATAGCGAGAATATGGAAAGTTTTGTACCCCCGCCAACATGGTCCAGAGACTCTTCCTCACAGTCCGACCCATGATCAGGATGGTTTCAATGGCAGCAAGGGACCAACAGACGAGTATCTGGGGGTATTGTGTAGCATCGCTGACGGTGGGGAGGGAATGTTATAACGACTTTGTGATATTAATTATGCCCTGCCTTTGGACGCTGATCCTCCTAGGCCTTGACTTTCAGAGTCAGTTTAGGAATGTGACCATGGCGTTTGGTGGCCCCCAACCACTATTGACCATTCATAGCCAACAGCATTTGGATGTCCATCCCTGACCGGATAACCAGCCCCCAGTACCGTCCTGTGGCCCTAGCACCCAATCCCCGGCACTCTCCAGCAGTTCCGGCACTGTCCAGCAGTCTTGGTGACACTCGGCCCCCACACCGTCCTGTGGTCTCACCACCTTAAGGGTGGCCCCTCTGTCACTGTTCGCAAACTTCACCCCAGATTGCAAACCTATTGCCACCAAAAGTCAGCGCTATAGTTCGGAGGATATGCAATTTATACGGGCTGAGGTTCAGTGACTTCTGACGGAGGGGATCATAGCACCAGTCCATGGAGAGCACAGGTCCTCGTGGTCAGAGGGGTGGGCAAGCCCCAGATAGTAATTGATTACAGTCAAACCATCAACCACTTCACCCAACTGGATGCGTACCTGCTCCCCCGTATAGCTGACTTGGTCAATAAGGTTGCCAAATACAGAATTGTTTTGACTATTGACCTCAAGTCGGCACCACCAACTTCCCCTCCATCCGTGATTGAATCTATACTGGATTCGAAGCCGATGGGAAACTCTTTTATTTCTTGCGGGTACCCTTAGGCATACTAACGGTGTTTCTGCTTTTCAGAGAGTAATGGACTGGATGATGGAGGAACACAGGCTGAGAGCAACATTCCCCTACCTCTACAATGTCACCATCTGTGGCCATGACCAGCAGGACCACAATGCAAATCTCGCAGTTCTTGCATACGGCCAAGTTCCTCAGTTTGACGTACAACAAGGATAAATACATGTTCCACATGGAGCACCTGGCCCTTCTTGAATATGTCATGGCACATGGTGTCATTGCCCCTGACCTTGACCGCATGTGACCACTTTTGGAGCTCCCTGTCCCAAACACCCTGAAGGCACTAAAAAGGTTCCTGGAGCTATTCTCATACTATGCATAGTGGGTGCCCAACTATGCCGATAAGGCCCATCCCCTAATTCAGAAAACTACTTTTCCATTATCAGCAGGGGCCCAGGCTGCCTCCAACCAAATTCGAGGAGACATCGTAAAGGCCACGATGCATGCCATGGATGAGTTCATCCCCTTCCAGGTGGAAAGCGATGCCTACAATTTCGTGCTAGCCACTACATTAAACCAGGCAGGCAGGCCGGTAGCATTTTTTTCCTGCACCCTTCACGGTCCTGAACTCCGGCACTCCTCCATCGAGAAGGAGGCACAACCGATCGTTGAGATGGTGTGCCACTGGCAACACTACCTAGCCAGAAAGAGATTTACCCTGTTGACTGAGCAGAGGGCAGTGGCCTTCATGTTCATTGCCAAACAATGGGATAAAATCAAGGATGACAAGATTCTGAGGTGGAGGATTGAGTTATCCACCTACAACTATGACATCTTGTACCAGCCGGGTAAGCTCAATGATCCCCCGGACGCCCTATCCTTAGGGACATGCGCCAGGGTGCATCTCGACCGTCTCCAGACCCTACACGATAACCTGTGCCACCCCAGAGTCACGATGCTCTTTTGTTAAGACTTGGAACCTCCTGTACTCCATAGAGGATGTCCAGCACACGACCAGATGCTGCCAAATCTGAGCCAAGAGTAAGCCCCAGTTCGACCGGTCAGAAAAAGCACACCTCATCAAGACCATTCGCCCTTTAGAACAACTCATTGTCGATTTCAAGGGCCTCCTCCCGACCACAAATAGGAACCCCTACTTCCTGATGGTGGTGGACAAATTTTCCAGGTTCCCCTTTGCAATCCCCTGCCCGGATATGACTTTGGCTGCGGTCATCAGGGACCTGAGCAGTATCTTCACTTTGCTTGGGTACCCCAGCTATATTCATAGTGACCGGGGAACCTCATTCATGAGTGAGGAGCTGCATCAGTACTTTTTGACCAGCGGCATAACCACCAGCAGGACCACCAAATATCTTCTACTTTGGCTTGGCTTTGCAAATGAAGATTTATGGAGGGCTAATGTCCACGTCAGCTGCAGGCTCGTTTGTGGCTGACAAGTCTGATGAGGGACAGGCAGACACGGTTGCAGCGGTTGCAAGGGAAAATTGGTCGGTTGGGGTTGGGTGTTGGGTTTTTCCTCCTTTGTCTTTTGTCAGTGAGGTGGACTCTGTGGTCTTCTTCAAAGGAGGTTGCTGCCCGCCGAACTGTGAGGCGCCAAGATGCACAGTTTGAGGCGATATCAGCCCACTGGCGGTGGTCAATGTGGCAGGCACCAAGAGATTTCTTTAGGCAGTCCTTGTACCTCTTCTTTGGTGCACCTCTGTCTCGGTGGCCAGTGGAGAGCTCGCCATATAACACGATCTTGGGAAGATGATGGTCCTCCATTCTGGAGACGTGACCTACCCAGCGCAGTTGGATCTTCAGCAGTGTGGATTCGATGCTGTCGGCCTCTGCCACCTCGAGTACTTCGATGTTAGGGATGAAGTCGCTCCAATGAATGTTGAGGATGGAGCGGAGACAACGCTGGTGGAAGCGTTCTAGGAGCCGTAGGTGATACCGGTAGAGGACCCATGATTCAGAGCCAAACAGGAGTGTGGGTATGACAACGGCTCTGTATACGCTAATCTTTGTGAGGTTTTTCAGTTGGTTGTTTTTCCAGACTCTTTTGTGTAGTCTTCCAAAGGCGCTATTTGCCTTGGCGAGTCTGTTGTCTATCTCATTGTCGATCCTTGCATCCGATGAAATGGTGCAGCTGAGATAGGTAAACTGGTTGACCATTTTGAGTTTTGTGTGCCCGATGACCATTCAGAGCCAGCTCTTCAGCGCTTGACGTCCTGTTTTGCGGAAACTGCCAAAATGTTTGGCCTGGAAGTCAGCCTGATGTTGAGATTGTATAAGACGTTGGTGCGGCCTAATTTGGAGTTCTGTGTGCAGTTCTGGTCGCCTAATTATAGGAAGGATATAAACAGAGTGGAGAGAGTGCAGAGAAGGTTTACCAAAATGTTACCTGGGTTTAAGCATCTAGAGTATAGGGAGAGATTGGACAGATTAGGTCTTTATTCTTTGGAGCGTAGAAGGTTGAGAGGGGATTTGATAGAAGTATTTAAGATTATGAAAGGGATAGACAGAGTGGATGTGGATAAACTATTTCCGTTAAGAGGAGGAAAGATTAAAACAAGAGGACATGAGTTAAGAATTAAGGGGCAGAGGTTTAGAGGTAACATGAGAGGAAACTTCTTTACTCAGAGAGTGGTAGCCGTGTGGAATGAGCTTCCGGGAGAAATAGTGGCGGTGGAGTCAATTGTATTATTTAAGAAAAGGTTGGACAGGTATATGGATGAGAAGAAGATGGAGGGTTATGGGCATTGTGCAGGGAGGTGAGACTAGAAAGGGGTGTTTGGTTCGGTGCGGACTAGAAGGGCCTAATGGCCTGTTTCCGTGCTGTAATTGTTATGTTATGTTATGTTATGTTTAAGAAAACTGAAGTCTTCCATCAGCCAGCTTCCCACCATGACTACCAGCCCCCCCACATCTCCATCGGGCACACAAAACTCACAAAAAAAACCCACCAACTATAACCTCAGAGGTAATGGCCAGGTGGAAAGGGAGAATGGCACCGTCTGGAAGGTAGTGCTCCTAGCCCTCAGGTCTAAAAATTTGCCAGTGTCCCGCTGGCAGGACATCTTGCCCAAAGCTCTCCACGCCATCCGGTCATTACTACTAACACCACCCCACACAAATGGCTCTTTGCTTTCCTTAGGAGGTCGGCGAATGGTTCTTCCATCCCTCCCTGGCTGGCAACCTCAGGGCCGGTTCTGCTTTGGAAGCATGTCAGGGGCCATAAGATGGACCCACTGGTTGAAGCGGTGCACCTCATACATGAAAACCCTCAATACACTTTTGTGAGGTACCCAGACGGCCACGAGGACACTGTGCCCATACGAGACTTGGCAAGAGTGGGAAGCCCCGAGACTGCCTTGCCGGCTGCTGACCACACCACAGACCCAATGGTGCCACATCCAAAAACAGCCCTGGAGTCCAGGCCGCCTGTCCTGCAGCCTGACGTCCAGGCCTCTATCCCTCATGCAGCTGTGGAGGACCCCCTTGCTCTCCAGGAGTCCACTGCCAGCACCCCAACCCCCACAGTTCCTGCAGCAGACACTCCCCCGTCAGCCCCCTCTCCAGAGGAGCGCCGTACAGACATGCTGGTTCCCTGGCGGTCCAGCAGACAGAGGAGGCCACCTGTGCAGCTCAACCTCTAGCCGATGGGGGCATCTGCTTCTCCTGCCACTTTGTATATTGCTTTGTTAAATTGCTGATGTTATTGCCTCCTGATTTTATTGTTTACCACTGGGTTCTTTTTTTAAAAAGGTGAACGTGGTGATATGATTGTATGCACTGCCTTAGCTCCTCCCTTAGTCCTGTCCATGTGACCCTGGTCCATAAAGGTTGAGTCCCCTCTCCTTCCCACTCATTTTCCTAGCCTGGACCAGGGCCAGCAGTGTCTAGTTCAATAAAGCCTACCGTTCCCCTCAGTCTTCTGTCTGTGTCATTATTGGGGCTATCGATAGCGCCCAACAAATATGAATCCCCTTCTTCCCCGGCCTGGTGTTGCTCTGTTAGCTGGGCACAGCCTGGCTAGCCCCATTTTTGGTCTGGCAGTCTTGTACTGCCCCAGCTTCCAACTGAGCTGGTTTGCGATGCTGGGGGTCACGTTAGTGAGTTATGCCGCTATTTTATACCGTGCGCTGTGCCGGCCTAATCTCCATAGTGTTGGGTCGCCACATAACCCCTCCCCAAGAACTGGTGCTACATTTCGTGTCCGTGGATGCAGTCCCCAATGACTTTGGTGGTCTGCCTCTGTATTGAGGTGCTGGCATCTCCATGGGTTGTGTCGGGTCCATGTGGGTCGGCTTGAGCCTGTCTGCAGTGGAAACCTGGTTTGCCACCGATGTCCAATTCAAAGGTGGCCCCATTGTTCCGGATGACTCGGAAGGGGCCTTTTTAGGGCTTCTGTAGCAGTGAACGGTGTGGCCCCCTGAGCACGAACACATACTCCCAGTCTTTGAGGTCTTTGGAGATAATCAATTTGGCTTGCCTGTGTCTGGAGGTTGGGATCGGAGCCAGGTTACCGACCTGTACACACAGCCTGTCCAGGAAGGTAATTGTATCCTCCTATTGACCTCTGGATGGTGGGACAAAATCCCCAGGGACCATGAGTGGCGCTCCGTAGATGAGGTTGGTGGAGGATGTGCGGAGGTCTTCTTTTGGTGCTGAATTAATGCCCAGCTGTGCCTATGGCAGTTCTTCCACCCAGTTGGGGCCCTTGAGTCTGGTCATAAAGGCAGCCTTGAGGTGCCTGTGGAAGCGCTCCACTATCCTGTTGGACTGTGGGTGGTATGCTGTCGTGTGGTGTAGCTGAACACCCCTCTGGTTGGGATCATTGGTGCACAGGCTGGGAGTGAATTGTGCTCCTCTGTCAGAGGTTATGTGGTGTGGTAGTTCGAACCTTGCTACTGTAAGGTAAAAACATAATGAGATGGGACCGGAGAAGGAGTCACCCAGTACTAAGGAGTAACAGAATCCAGATGTGACCTTGTACACTCAAGATAAGCTTTGCACTAACAAGAATGATGTGCAGCAGACTAACAGAGAAGGATAGCAACAGTTTATTCATTGGACAATGTAATGGTATGATAATTTACTAAGTACATATCCTGAGGTATAAAAAAAACACCACTTGCTGATAACGGCAGAATGCGCCTTCTCCAACTAACACTGTTAGTTGCAAGTGTTACAATCCGGTAATAAAGAACAAAGAACCTTGATTTCGACTCAGTCTGGTGTCTGACTCACTCATTCATGAACAAAGCAGACCTAACACTACCCAGGACAAGGCAAGTGCCTTGGCGCAGGACCTGGTGGATGTGTCATCCGGAGGATAGCTTCTGACCACCAGGTGAAGCGGTCGACCACCATGAATAGGTAGCAGAAACACTATGAGACTGGTAAGGGTCCCACTATGTCCATGTAAACCTTCATTCAGTTGGCTTGAAAGGCTGTGGAGGGACCTTGGTGTGCTGCTGTACCTTGGTGTGCATGTCTTGGCCCACCCACTGACTTGTTTCCACAACCCATGCCATGCATACTTGCTGGCATGGATGGAGTCGAAAACTCATTGCCTCCATGCCTTTGGGACGATGGGTCGAACCTGCCCAATGGCCAAATCGCACAGGAGGTCAGTGTTACCTGTACTGACTGGGATGTCCTGAAGCTGTAGCCCTGTGACAGCGGTCCTGTACTGACGTATCTAGTCATCCTGCAGCTGTGCCTCCACCAATGCCACAAAATTCAGTCCATTGGCCAGAGAGTAGATGCTCTGTCTTGACAAGGCATCCGTGACCATGTTGTCTTTTCCTGAGATGTGTCTCACATCGGTGGTGTACACCGAGATGTAAGATGAGTGTCTCCACCGGGGGGCCGACCAGAGATCAGAGATCTTAGCCAGGGTCAATGTCGGTGGCTTGTGGTCAGTGAAAAGTACTGGAAGTAGCAGATGGCTAAATACAGTACCAGAAGCTCTCTGTCAAAATCCTGAGGGTTGCAGATGCTTGCTGAAGAAAGCTAGCGGATGCCAACTTCCTTCTATCTTCTGGTCCAGACTCCACCAATCGCTGTTCCTGAGGTATCGACCATGAGGGTTGTGGGTGCATTTGGCCTGGGTGGACTGGAGTGCAGCTTCCACGAATACTCATGCGGAGTCATCCCAGATCAAGTCCTTCGCCTTCAGGGTGAAAAGTGAGAAAAGTTGACCATCCCCACAAACTCCTGTAGTCCTTTGATCGTACTGGGCCTCGGGAAGTTGCGGATGGCCTACACCTTGCTGGGTAGTGGTGTGGCCCCGTCTTTGGTAATCCTATGGCCCAGGAAGTCAATTGTGCTCAATCCTAACTGGCATTTGGCTAGGTTGATAGTAAGGCCGAACTCACGTAGGTGATTGTAGAGTCTTCGGAGGTGTAGATGTTCCTGCCAAGTTCTGATCACCACCAGGATGTCACCTAAGTAGGAAAAGGTGCCATCCAGGTCTCGAATCACCATGTCCATCAGTCACTTGAAGGTCTGTGCCATATTCTTGAGCCCAGTGCCATATTCTTGAGCCCAAATGGCATCCTCATTGTGAGAGATGAATAAAACTAATATGAAAATATGAGAGATGAAGAAAGCTAGTATGGATATATGTGTAATGAATAAAGCCAGTATGAATAGGGTAAGGGTAGATAATAGAATGTAGGAAGTAAAGTTAGTCTGAATAAGATAAGGGTCTTCTAGCCTTAGACAGAGTCAGCAAGTTCCGCATATGTAATTAGTAAGCCTTAGACAGAATTAGCAAGTTCTGCATATAAGCCCTGAGGGTTGGGAAGGTGTGAATAAGGACAAAGGCAGGTTTGTGAATAAGGACAATAAGGACAATGACATGATGGGACACAGACAGGATACCCCCTGGTCCTCCAATTTCACAGAAACAGCACGTAGGCAGATAGGATTGCCTAATGCCAAACTCATCCAGGAGGCAGAAGAATGTAAGGGTATATAGGGGCCAGTGTGTGTGTGTATTCCCAGGGTAAGGGGAAGCAACCAACTTTGCATTGTTGTATAATAAATGTTCTTTGTTCTCAATTTTTGTCTCGAGCAATTTCTGTGAAGGTACTTCTGTTTCTCACATCAGGAACTTGAACAGACCAAATGATAATGGCCTCCTTAGTCATCAGGGTGCACCGCAATTTGGTGGTACCCTTGCACCAGGTCCACTTTGAAGAAGATTATCGCTCCGTGCAGGTTTGTAATATCCTGGATATGCAGCACGAGCTAACAATCTGGAGTGGTGGCCTTGTTGAGCTGGCGGTAGTCGCTGCATGGTCTCTAGCCCCCAGATGCTTTAGGCACCATGTGCAGGGGAGAAGCCCATGGGCTGTCCGATCGCCAAACGATGCCTAACTCCTCGAGCTGGCAGAACTCCTCCTGGGCCAATCAGAGCTTCTCTGGAGGAAGTTGTCTCGCCCTTGAATAGAGCGGTGGACCCATGGTAAGGGTGACGCTGTGTCAGGGCATCTCCACCATGAACTGAGGGGAAAGGATTGCTGGGAACTCGGCCAGTACCTTGGAGAACTCCTCGTCCGAGCTTTGGACGGAGTCCAAGTGCAGTGCTGTACCCCTTAGTGTGAAGGTTTGGAACATCTCAGTGTGGACAAGTCTCTTGCCCTTCAGATCCATTAGGAGATTGTGGGCCCACAGGGTCTGCTCCGAGGAATGGCTGTTCCACTGCAGCCAGAATGAACTCCCACGAAAAGTGACTGCCTCCAAACTGCAGCTCTGCCCTACACATGCCTTAGGTCAGTATACTGCTGTTGTTGACAGTCCTCAATGCGGGGCCCGCTTGCCTGCATCGAGTGTCCAACCCTGTTGGGGACATCACACTGACCTCCGCTCCTGTATTCACCAAGAACCGTCTTCGGGTCAGGTGGTCCCATACATACAGGAGGCTCCCTTGATGGGCAGCCGCCATGGCCATCAGTGACACCTGGCCTTGTCATTTCCCTGAAACTCGCAAGGTGACTGGCATTGGTGAGCTTCAGTACCCTATCTTTGGTGGTAGAAACACCATCTCCCCTTGGACTCATCTCTGCCTCTTCCCTGCCACTGCTTTCAGGAACTCGAGTAGCCTGAATGGAGTTATAATGGCCTCTTTGGTCATCAGGATGCACTGCAATTTGGTGCACCTCGCGCCTGCCTTGGTCTGGCTGTGAGACTTTGTGATGAGCCCCACAGGAGCTGAGCACTTTTGTTTCTGCTTCCACAGAATATCTGCCCATGCTGCGACTTTCTGGGGATTTCTGAAATCCGTGTTAGCCAGAAGCAATTGGATGTCCTTGGACATCTCCTCCAAGAACACCTGCTCGAACATGATGCCGGGTTTGTGGCCAGCATCTCATTCAAGAGTGGTGATGGGATGTACCCTAGCCCATCCAGGTGGAGCAGCGAAAGTCCAAAGGTCTCAGTCAATAGGTCATTGAAGGCAGTGTATAAGTGCCTTCCGATGGTGGCCTGTGGATGAAGTTGGCCACTCTGTTTGCAGTCTCTGGATCCACGTGGTAGTACCATGTGGTCTCAGATGTGATGCCCTGAATCTGGAACTGAGCCTCTGCCTGGTTGAACCACATGCTGGGTCGAACTGTCCAGAACGTCGGGAGCTTGAGGCCGACTGCGCTGATCACTGTTTCATTATCCATCATGGGGTTTAGATTCCGTCTAAACCATTGGGGTCACCAGTTGTAGTCATTCACTACGAATAAACAGACACACTCGCAGTATGGGAGGTTAAGCTCTGACTTTATTGAGCCTGGAAAGGCTCCTTTTATACAGTTGGAGTTCCCACCGTTTGGTTGATCAGCTGCATGAATAACATAAAAGGGATTCCCGCCCACGGCAACATTCTTACATACAAATCCCCTTCTTCCCCAGCCTGGTGTTGCTCTGATACTGGGCAGCCTCGCCAGCCCCATTTTAGGGCTGTCGGTCTTGTACTGCCCCAGCTTCCAACCGTGCTGGTTCGCGATGCTGGGGATCACGTTAGTGAGTTATGCCACTGTTTATTACCGCGCGTTGTCCCAGCCAATTATCTTTACATAACATTTTCCAATCATTTTGATCTATTGTTCTGCCAAAAACATTTTCCCACTTTAATCTTGAATTATGAATATCTGATTTGGACATTTTTCTTTGAAGTCATTGATAAAATACTGAAATAAATTTATTTATAATTCATTTAGTAACCAATATTTCTATTGCAGACTGTTTAGATAATCTTAATTTATCAATTAAAAGGGTTTTAACTTGATAATAACAAAAAAAGGTATTATTTGGAACATTATATTTTTCTTTCATTCATTGAAAACAAATAAAATAACCAGCTTCAAAACAGTCTTCCATCGTTTTAATCCCCATTTGATACAATATCTTTAAGAATTGATTATTAACAGTAAAAAGAGTTTACTTTGATATAAAGGTGTTTTATGTGAAATCTTTCCTTTCCCACCTATCTCATAATCTATTTTATTCCATAATTCAATTAAATGTTTCAATATAGGTTGGTCCTTAAATGTGTGCATGTGTGTGTGTGTGTGTGTGTGTGTGTGTGTGTGTGTGTGTGTGTGTGTGTGTGTGCGCGTGTGTGTGTGCGTGCGTGCGTGTGTGTGTGTGTGTGTGTGTGTGTGTGTGTGTGTGTGTGTGTGTGTGTGATAGTACAGATCTATCACCAATGTACATAGTGTATATAGTTACTGTATCTAGACTGTGCTTACAGCGATTGGCTGAGAGCTAAGCCACACCTATTGTTTGGGCCTTAAAGGGTTGTGTCCCTAGCCAGGTCGGATCATTCCGGACTGGTCGGCCACCTGTGAAGAGCTCCAGTCTTTTGCTAATAAAAGCCTTGGTTTGGATCAACAAGTCTTTGGTTCTTTCGACGAGCTCTACAATTTTATTAGCAAAAAGAATTTTTTTTGAAAGGGATGGAGCGTTTAACTCGGCCAGAAAAACTTGATATCGACCCACAGTCAGCTACAGCCTTCAAAGCCTTTAAGTTCTGGCTGCTGAACTTTGAAAACTTCCTGAGATTCATTCAGGTAGAGGAGGATAACCAGCGTCTAACAGCATTGCTGTCTATGGTGTCCTTGAGAGTCTACGAGAACATCCAGGATGAGACCACTTACACCGCAGCCATAAAGGTACTGAAGGAACTGTATGATCAACCGGTGAACAGAGTTCATGCCCGGCTCATGCTTGCGTCGAGGAAGCAACAGCCCGGCGAGTCCAGCAGGGCATATTTACAAGTATTAAAGGCATTGGGCAAGGACTGTAACTGTGTGGACAAAACTGCTGCCGAGATCACTAGCGACCTCGTCCGGGATGCCTATGTGGCCGGGCTCCGATCGAACGAAGTGAGGCTGCGTTTGCTCGAACAAGGGGTAGAAAAACTAGAGGACGTGGCCCGGATTGCAATCACAATGGAGGATGCAGCCTTAAAGTCCACCGAGCTCTCTAGGGACTGGACCCCTCGTTCTGATGTGAGTAGAGTGCCCTTCTACCCTACCCCTGACGGCCTGTCGGCTGCTGCTACCCTGCCCCGTGTGAACCCGAAATGTTATTTCTGCGGGAGGGACAAGCACAGCAGATCCCAGTGCCCAGCAAGAAAAGCCAGGTGCCAGAAGTGCCTTAAAAAGGGCCACTTTGCTGCAGTCTGTAGGTCTAAAATGGCCGCCAGCAAACACAGTGCCTCGTGTGAAGCTCAACCGCCACTATCCCATTCAAACTCTTCTTCCCCAGAGCTCTCGTCCAATGAGAGCGAGGGCTCCCCTGCACGGCAACGCCTGACGTCACGGAGACGCCGAACCCGGAAGGGGCAACCCACCGTCGCAACCATGGTGATGGCCTGCCTCTCGCCCCCGTGCGGAACACTTGACACTACCGCCGCTGCTGCCGCCGCCACGGACACCCCCGGGGCCGACGCTACCGCCGCTGCTGCCGCCGCCACAGCCACCCCCGGGGCCGACGCTACCGCCGCTGCTGCCGCCGCCGCCACGGACACCCCCGGGGCCGACGCTACCGCCGCTGCTGCCGCCGCCACGGACACCTCCGGGGCCGATGCTACAGCCGCTGCTGCCGCCACCACGGACACCCCCGGGGCCGACGCTACCGCCGCTGCTGCCGCCGCCACAGACACCCCCGGGGCCGACGCTACCGCCGCCGCAGCCACCCCCGCGGCCAACCAGGTGCTCACCCTAGCATCCATCGCTGACGACCGCCAGGGCCCGACTGCCGATCGCGAGCAACTACAAACCCCACTACTTACCATTCACCCGCCACAACAGCACTTCCGGGAGGTTCTCCAACCTGCTCCTCGAGCGTTGACTACGTCATCCCGTTGCGTGACGTCATCCCGTTGCGTGACGTCATCGCGCAAAACTCGCCTGTCAACTACTTCAATAACATTAAACCAGCAATGCTCTCATCCCCTCACCAGAGCAATGGAACTGATTAAAGTGCATGGACACTACACCAATTGCTTATTTGACTCTGGGTCAACTGACAGTTTTATCCAGCCAGATCTGGCCCTCCGTTGGGGACTTGACATTATCCCCACTACCCAGAGGATCTCATTAGCGACGAGGTCGCACTCGACTGGGATAAAGGGGTATTGCATCGCCACGCTGGAAGTACAGGGCGTGACGGTCACCCACTTTAAATTATTCGTCCTTCCCCAATTGTGCGCCCCAGTGTTGCTGGGATTAGACTTCCAGTGTCAGTTCCAAACGGTGTCACCTACACTTTGGGGGACCCCACGCCCCCCTCTCGGTCTGCCATCGCCCCACTCCCGAAGCACCCGAGCAACCCGCCCCCGTGCCCCGGGGCCAATCCTGCGGCCTTTCCACACTCCGGATTGCCCCGCCAGCACTCTTCGCAAACCTCACCCCTGGCTGGAAGCCTGTGGCCACCAAAAGTCGGCAATATAGTTACGAAAACAGGCAATTCATTAGGAGTGAGGTGCGTAGATTGCTGGATGAGGGCATCATCGAACCCAGGGGGACGTGCGCCAGCATACAGATGGACAGACTACGGAAACTCCATGAGGCGCTCTGTCATCCAGGGGTCACTAGGTTTGCTCACTTTGTCAAGGCGCGCAACTTACCCTACACAGTTGAGGAGATCCGCTCCATGACCCGAGCCTGTTCGGTGTGCGCCGAATGCAAGCCCCACTTCTTCCGTCCGGATAACTCCCACGTCATCAAAGCCACCCGCCCCTTCGAGCGTCTTAGCGTAGACTTTAAGGGACCCCTACCGTCGACCAACCGTAATACCTACATCCTTACGGCCATCGACGAATACTCCCGCTTCCCATTTGCTGTGGCCTGCCCAGACACCACTGCCACCTCAGTGATACAGGCCCTTCACAGTATTTTCACCATCTTCGGGTACCCCAATTCCATCCACAGTGATAGGGGGTCCTCATTCATGAGTGCAGAGCTGCAACAGTACCTTCTGGAGTGTGGTATTGCTTCAAGCAGGACCACGAGCTATAACCCACGCGGTAATGGCCAGGTCGAGAGGGAGAATGCCACCATATGGAGAGCGGTTACACTGGCTCTCCGGTCTAAAGGTCTCCCCACCTCTCACTGGCAGGAGGTTCTCACTAGTGCCTTACACTCCATCCGCTCCCTCCTATGTACTGCAACAAATGCCACCCCCCATGAAAGGATGTTCCTTTTCCCGAGGAAATCCGAATCGGGAACCACTGTACCGGCATGGCTCACCGTCCCTGGCCCTGTCCTTTTGCGACGCCACGTCCGGCACTCAAAGAACGACCCCTTGGTCGACCGAGTGACTCTACTCCACGCAAACCCACATTACGCATACGTGGAGTTCCCAGACGGGCGGGAGGACACTGTTTCGGTGCGGGACCTAGCTCAGGACGCGGTAGACCCAGCAAACCCCCCAACTCCTTATGCTCCAGGCCCCGTGCCGCAACAGAAGGACCAACAGCACCCCAATGACTCGGGCCACCCTGCCGACAAAACGACTGGGGAATTGAGCGACGGAGCAGTCGCACCCGATGAGCCCGCTGGCGACACCACTCCAGCGACCCCAATCCCGGCACCACGGCGGTCACGCCGGATGGTCAGACCCCCTGACCGCTACAGTCCTTGACCTACCCCTTCCTTTTCATTCTCTCCCTCGTTTTTGTTTTTTTTTCCAGGGTCAATTCTCCAAGAAGCGGTGAATGTGATAGTACAGATCTATCACCAATGTACATAGTGTATATAGTTACTGTATCTAGACTGTGCTTACAGCGATTGGCTGAGAGCTAAGCCACACCTATTGTTTGGGCCTTAAAGGGTTGTGTCCCTAGCCAGGTCGGATCATTCCGGACTGGTCGGCCACCTGTGAAGAGTTCCGGTCTTTTGCTAATAAAAGCCTTGGTTTGGATCAACAAGTCTTTGGTTCTTTCGACGAGCTCTACAGTGTGTGTGTGTTGTGTGTGTGCTTGCATGTGCGCAGCATACATTATTGCATACAAGTTTGCAAGTGTGTGCATGTGCGCTTTTGTGTGCATCTGCAAGTGTGTGTGTGTGTGTCTGCATATTTGGATGAGCACCCACATAGTTTATTGTGTGTATGCTTGTGGGAGTGTGCATGCGCTTATGCATGTGTGTGCATGCATTCTTGCATGTGTATGTGTGTGTGTGTGTGTGTGTGTGTGTGTGTGTGTGTGTGTGTGTGTGTGTGTGTGTGTGTGTGTGTGTATGTGACTGATTGTACGCATGTGTTTGTGTCCATGTGTATACGTCTGTGCATTCATGCATGTGTGTGAGTGTGGTATGAGTATGTGTGTGGTTGTGTGAATGTGGTGTGAGTGTGCATAGGTGTGTGTGTACCTGTGTGTTTTCATGCACATGTGTGTAGACATGTGTGTGTCTTCATGTGAGTGTGCATTTCACTGATTGTGTGCATGCATGTGTATGAGTGTGTGTGTGTGTGTGTGTGTGTGTGCATGTGTGTGCGTGTGTTTGCATTAATGCATGCATGCTTATAAATATGTGTGATTGTGTATGTGTGCTTGTGTATAGGTTTTGTGTGAAGTGTGTATGTGGGTGTATTTAGGTGCATGTGTGTGGATGTGTGGGTGAGGATGTATGTGCATGTAGTTGTTAATGTGGGTGTGAGTGCATGCATGTGAATGTGCATGTAGGTATGTGTGTATGTGTGTACATGTGTGTGTGCACTCATGTGTGAGAGTGTGATGTGAGTGTGTGTGGATGTTTGTTGGTGTGTATCTATGTGCGCGTGTGTGTGCACATGACAATGTGCATGTTTGTGCATGCATGCATGCTTGAATGCGTATACATGTGTATGCACACATGTGTGTGTGTGTGTGTGAGTGTGGGGGATGGGTGTGTGAGTGTCATGAGAGTGTATGTAGGTGTGTGTGTGTCTGTGTGTGTGCATGTGTGCATTTATGTGCTTATGTGTGTCTGTGTGTGCATGCATATGCATGCATTTGTGTGTTAGTGTGTGAAGGAGTGCTTGCATGTTTGTGTATGTGCATAGGTGGATGAATTCATGCATGCATGAGTGTTTGTGTGCATGAGTGTGCTTGGATGTTTATGTGTGTGATTCTGATGTGAGTGTGTGTGGGTGTATGCCTCTGCACATGTGTGTCCTTGTGGGTATGTGCAGCACTCATATGTGTGTGTGTGTGTGTGTGAGAGAGAGAGAGAGAGAGAGCACATGAGTATGCATGCATTCAAGCATGCTTGTGCATGCTGCATGCATGTCTGCATTAGTGCCCATATGTGTGTGTGCATGTGAATGTGTGCATTCATCTGTGTCCATGTGTGCATGCATGTGCATGCGTGTGTGAGTATGGTGTGAGTGTGTGTGTGTGTGGTTGTGTAAGTGTGTGTGTGAATGTGATGTGCATGCAGGTGGATGTCTGTGTTTGCATGTGCATGTGTTCATATACGTGCATTATGTGAGCATGCATTGGAGTAAAATGTGTGTGCATGCATTTGTGTGTGGTTGTGTGTGCGTATCTGTGTGAGTGTGTGTGTGTGTGTGTGTGTAAGGGTCTATGTATGTGTAATGGATGCGTGGGTGTGCTTTGAGTGCATGCATGAGGGTGTGCATGTGTGAATGTGCATGCAGGTGTGTATGCATGCTTGTTTGTGTGTACACATGTGTGCACATGTGTGGTGTGAGTGCATGTGGATGTGTATGTATATGAGTGGTGTGAGTTTGTGTGGGTGTTTGTTGATATGTTTCTGTGTGCATGCATGCATGCATGCATGCATGCGTGTGTGCCCTTGTGCATGTGTGTGTGCATGTGTGTACATGTGTGTGTTAAGTGTGCATGTGCATGAGTGTGAATGTAATATGAGTGTATGGGGGCTGGGTGTGTGTGTGTGTGTGTATGTATGTGTGGTGAGAGTGTATCTGTGTGTGCCTTTGTGTGCAAGTGTGTGCATGCATGACCATACATTTGTGCATTCCTGCATGTGAATGAGTGCTTTCATGTGTGTGTGTGTGTGTGTGTGTGCGTGTGTGTGTGTGTGTGTGTGTGTGTGTGTGAGAGAGAGAGAGAGAGTGTGTGTGTGTGTGTGTGTGTGTGTGTGTGTGTGAGAGAGAGAGAGAGAGAGTGTGTGTGTGTGTGTGTGTGTGTGTGTGTGTGTGTGCGTGAATGTGCATGTGGTTGCGTGAGTGTATGTGGGTGTGTCTGTGTATATGTGTGCATGTGTGCATGCATGTGTGTGTGTGTGAGTTTTGTGTGTGTAGGTGAAGGTGTATGTGTGTGTAGTGGGTGTGTATGTGCATGTGTGTGCGTGTGTGTGTGTGAGGTCAAGAGCATGTGCATATGAATGTGGTGTGGGTGTTGGTGTGTATCTGTGTGTATGCATTCATGCATGCATTTGTGTGTGTGATGTGTGTGTTTGTGTATGTGTACATGTGTGTGTGTGTGTGTGCATGTGTGTCTGTCTTTGTGTGTTTGTGTGTCAGTCTGCAAGTGTATGTGCAAATGCATTTGCATGTGTGCATGTGCATGTGTGGAGGGAGGGAGGGGTGAGGCAAGAGCTCCACATAAGATTGCCGAACCAGGCAGTTTCGAACTGAGATTTACAGAGACGATGACTGGTTGATGCCAGTCAGAGGAGGAGAAAGACAAGAAAAAAAGGGGTTAAGGAGGAAGAGTAGTCATACAAGGTAGACTAGAAGACAAGCCCACTCATCCCTCCCCACACACCCTCCCTTCTCCTGGTTACTTTTCCCTGAAAATGCAGGAGGTGTAGCACTGGCCCGGATGGAGTACCTGTCCGAGTATTAAAAATCTGTGCTTTCCCACTTACCAAGGTATTCACAGATAGCTTCAATATCTCACTCCAGCAGGGTATGGTATCCACCTGTTCTGAACAGGTGTCAATCAAGAAGAGTGCAATGACCTGCCTTAAGGACTATCAACCAGTAACACTTACATTAACAGTGATGAAGTGTTTTGAGAGGCCTCTAGACCACAATCTCCATCAGCACCACAGGGGCATGTTCTTACCCCCCCTACTCTATTCACTTTGCACTTCCGACTGCGTGGGTCGATACGACAACAACACCATCTTTGCACTCTCAATGTCACTGAAACTAAGGAGCTGATTGTTGACTTCAGGAAAGGAAAGTCAGAGGTTTACAATCCAGTGAGAGGGTGAGCACATTCAGGTTCTTGGGTGTCACTATTTCGGAGGATTTTTCCTGGACCCAACACACCAATGGCATTGTGAAGAAAGCATGTCAGCGCCTCTACTTCATCAGGAGATTGTGGATATTTAGTATGACATCAGAAACCCTGGCAACAGAGGTGTGATGAAAAGTGCTAACCAGCTGTGTCACAGTCTAGTATGGGAACACCAATACTCCTGAGTGTAAGGTCCTCCAAAAGGTAGTGGACACAGCCCAGGACATCACAGGGAAAACCCTCCCCACCATCGAGAATATCTGCAGGGAACACTGCCATCGGAGAGCAGTAGCAATCATCAAGGATCCACACCACCCAGCACACGTTCTGTTCTCACTGCTACCATCAGGAAAGAGGTATCGTGCCACATGACTTGCACCGCCAGGTTCAGGAACAGCTGCTACTCCTCCACCATTAGACTCCTCAACAACAAACTCCATCTGGGACTCATTTAAGGATCCTTACTTGTGCACTTTATTGATTTTATTTTTTTCTCTCAGTTTTGCAGTTTGTTTACAGTTCTTTATTTCTTTACGTTTTACTTTTTTTTTTGCTTTACCCATTAGTGGTAATTCTGCTGTGCACACAAGAAAAAGGAATCTAAGTTATATGTGATGTCATTTATATACTGTGACAATAAATCTAAAATCTGAATCTGAAATCTGACATCTCCTCCCTCACCACCATCCAGGGGCTGAAACATCCTTTCCACATGAGGCAAATGTATGCAGCCTGCATTCAGTGTTTCTGATGCAACCTGTCCATCGGTGATAACCAAAGCAGACTTGGGGACCATTTCACAGAGCATCTATGTCCATCGTGGCCAATGAGCTTCAAGCTGCTTGCTGTTTCAACACCACTGCCCATTACCCATTGCCACCCTGACGTGTCAGTCCTGGGCATTCACCACTGCAAGAGTGAGACCCCAACACAACCTGGATTATAAATCTGTTCTGGCTGGGCACAGATCTAATTTCACACATTGAATAGCCTCTCACTTCTTCTTTAGCCCTTCTGCTCTTTCCCTCCCCCCTTTATTTTCCCCATTCAAACCACACCCACACAACCATTTTCATCCCTTTTCCCCTTGGTTTTATCCCCTCACCCCACCTTCCCATGGGATTATTCCACTTTCCCCATCCTCCCTTTGGGCCTCTCTTTATACCACCATTCTCAGCTTATCAGGTATCCTTGATCTAAACACCCACTCCATCCTGGACGATGCATCTTTCTCCACCTGACCCCTTTGTTTTTCATGCCTCACTCTCTGGGACATGCTGGTCTCTTCCTCTGCCCCTTGGTTTAACCATTGCCTACTCAGCCCCCTGTGGGGTCTCTATCTCACCCCTTCTACTTGGTCCTCATTACACCAGCTTCTCTCGTCACTTTCCTCAGTCCAACTCATAACATCGACAGTTCTTTTTCTCTCACTGATGTTGCTTGACCCTCTGAATTTCCCCCTGAAAATTGCACTTGGCTTCAATTTCCACCACCTGCTTTCACCTTGGTGTCTGTTCCAAAGTGTTTCTTCCTCCTCCATTGTGTGGGAAGTCGGGTTTAGAATGCCAAACTAATTGGCATATAAAAAACAATTGAAATGAGGAGGAGAAGCATGTTGGAGACAGGCCAGGGGAACTTCAGTGCAACTGGTTCTGAAGAAGTCATCCCAACAATTAAATGAGGAAGAACTGGGTTAATAAAAAGGAAAAAAAGCTGCAGAAGCTGAATATCTGAAATAAAAACAGAAAATACCAGTCGATCAGGCAGCATCTTTAGGGGGAAAAAATGAATTATGTAAACATTTCAGACAAAACTGGGAAAAAGAAATAGCCCCAAGATTCAGTTTCCTGCCAATTTAACTGACCACCCTACTCTTTCACTTACATTGGTGCCAATGCCCTCCTGGACACCACCTCATCTTCCAACTGAACATGTAAGAAACAGAATCAGAATTTATTTATGAACCAGTCATGAACTTTGGTGTTTTGAGGCAGCGTCATTAGCGCAAACATTCATAAAATAACCAGCTTAAAACATTATTATAAATAAAAATAAATAAATAATAGTGCACGAAAGGTAATGCAGTGCCTTTGGTCTGTTACATTCAGGAATCTGATGGCAGTGGGGGAGAAGCTGTCCTTGTGCTATTGAGTGTTTGACTTTAGTCTCCTGTACCTTTCTTACGATAGTAGGAGTGAAAAGGGCAGGGTCTGGGTGATGGGGAGACTTTGAGGATAGAGACTACTTTTTTAAGACACTGCCTCATGTAGATGTCCTCGATGGAGTGAAGTCTGGTGCCTGTAATGTTGCAGGCCGAGTTAACAATACCCTACAGTTTATTTTTGTCCTGAGAGTTGGCGCCTCCATACCAGGCAGTGATACAACCAGCCAGAATTCTCTCCACGGTACACCTGTAGAAGTTTACAAGAGTCTTTGGTGACATACAGAATCTCCTCAGACATCTCACAAACTATAGTTGCTGGTGAGCCTTCTTTGTGATTACCTCAACGTGGAGGCTCCAGGACAGATCCTCGGAGATGTTCACACCCAGGAATTGAATTTCTCCACTGCTGAGCCCTTGATGAGGACTGGGTCATGTTTCCCCGAATTCTTTCTTAAGTCCATAATAATCTCTTTGGTTTTGTTGACATTGACCCCAAGGTTGTTGTCGTTACACCATTCAACAAGCTGATCTATCTCCCTCCTGTACATTTCCTCATTACCGTTTGTGATTCTGCCGACAACTGTGGTGTCATCGCAAACTTGTAGATGGCATTGGAATTGTGCCTGGCCTCACAGTCATGGGTGTATAATGAGTAGAGCAATGGGCTAAGCATGTATCTTTGGGGTGTGTTTGTGTTAATAATCAGTGAGAAAGAGACATTGTTTTCAATTCATATTGACTATGATCTTCTGATGAGAAAGTCAAGGATCCAGGTTGATTGGATAGTTAGGAAGACCTATGGACTATTGGGTTTCATTAATGGGGGATTGAGTTCAATAGTTGAAAGGTCATGTTGCAACTCTCCAAATCTCTGATGAGACACTTTGAGGATTCTGGTCATCTCATTATTGAAAGTGGAAACTATGGAGTGGGTCAGAGGAAATGTTCCCTGGATTGGAAAATGTCTTAAGAGGCAAGGTTAGCAGTGCTGGGACTTTTCAGGATGAGAGGAGAAATGATTATGAGAGGCATAGATAGGGTGGACAGCCACCAACCATTTCCCAGGGCAGGATCAACAAATGCCAGAGGGCATCTGTACAAAATGAAGGGAGGGAAGTTTAGGGGAGGCATCAGGGGTAAGAATTTTACATAGAGAGTAGAGGGTGCCTGAAATGCCTTGCTGGGGATGTTGGTGGGAGCATTTAAGAGATTCTTGGACAGGCACATGGATGGATGGAAAATGGAGGGTTATGGGATAGTGAGGGTTTAGTATTTTTATTAAGGAATATATAGTTTGGCCCAACATTGAGGGCTGAAGGGCCTATCCTGTGCTGTAATATTCGGTGCTCCATGTTTTATGGATGGTGTGTGCAGTGGAAGGTTTTACTGTTTACAAGATGGGAAAGGGTACAAAACATGTCGTTGAAAATTCATTTTCTGCTCTCGCACTTGGACGTCTTCCCTGCTGATCCTATTGGAGGCAGACGAATGTGGTGAAAGATTTCACCAGGGCTTGGCTACCGTGGGAAAGCGTATCAAGACAACGGGAATCCAGCAATGCTGACTGATTATTGTTGGCACTGACATGAGAGGCATCAGATGTGGAGTACAAACGAAAATCAGCAGCAAAAAATTCTTAGGTCAATTGAACATTATGCAATTAAACATGCTAAGTTCAATAAAAGTTCATTTATTGTCTCTCCATCTTCCCAGCAAATCTGAAATTATCTTTGTGTTCAGTTTGAAATTATCTATCATAATCCCCAATTTTTCTTCAGGAAGCAAACCTTCTGAAAAAAATAGTTGTCCAATATAATTCATCCTGGAAATGCACTGCTTGGTGACATTGGGGGATTGGGGGATGGTGGTACCACTGCTTATCCTGGGATCTGGACATTGCCATGAGTTTCTCTCTCCTACTTCTGGAGGGGAGGGGGTGAAAAATTTCCCAGGGATTCCAGCTCCCATGGGAGAGTAAGACTGTTCAGCAAGGTGAGAGGGCTACAAATCAAGTGGCCTGCTTTCTATTGATGTCAAGCTTTTGGGGTGTTGTTGGAGGTGCACTTGGGAGGACCAGCCCAAATCTGTCTGAACATTGGGCTCTGATCACCACTGAATGTCTCCACATAAACAGTAATCAAGGATCCAGGTTTGGAATCGTGATGCCTGAAGCTCAAGGTGGGGCCGCAGAATCATGTATTAAAAAGCAGAAGTGATTCATTATCATGAAATCTGGAAAGGACGGAGTTGTGGATTTCCAGAGAAAATCCACACAGCCGTTGAGCATGAGGATCCATATAAAACCAAAGCAGAGACAAGATGATCTTCCAGCTGAGAACATGGACCGAAAGGATAATTACAGCATACCAAGTGAGTTTCACTACTATGAATAGAATGGAGTCAGGTATCAGTGGGAAAAACTGAAGCCAAATCCCCACTGGGTGAAGGGTTATTGTAGTTTATCGGTTGTAGTGAATCAGCTGGATTTCATGCCTTCTATAGATCACCTAGACTCAGAATGAAGATGCCGGAAGAACAGGGCGATGAGGACCCTGTGCCTTGAACTTACCTGGGCAAACGATATTTTGTGTGTACTGAGTAAACGCACCTACCCATGTAGATCTCAAGTCCTGCTGCAGGTGAAGGTTGGTGCTTTGAAGATGTGTGCACTGTACTATCCCAATGTTTCCCTGGCCCCTCTCTGGATATAAACCATGGAAGATTTGCATTCAATTTCAGTGGACAATTTCCTTCCCTGTTTCATTTGCACATTTCAGACCTTGGTATCCAGCTGCCAGAGTCTGCCTGTGGAAATTTCTTCTCTGTGATCATCTACACACTCCTGGGCCTCTCCATCCTGCTGTCCATGGTGATTCTTGGCACGGCGATTGGTCTGAGTAAGTTTCACATGATAGCATTTGAAACGTATCCCCATGAAATGACTCAGCCCCGGGAGAATGGATTGGCCTCACACTGTGGACCAGATCCACAGTGAACAGCAGTGAACTTGGCCTCACTCATCCCCCATTGTTGGGGGGGAGTTGATGCTGCCGGCTGCCAGGGGAGTCTTCAAAGCCCAGCTCTGCTCTATCTCCATCCATGCAGCCTTCATGCTGTGCATTACCTGTCTGTCTTAGAGGTGAGGCTGATGAGTAAATGATGTTCCCCTGAGGTGTTGGAGGAACTCAGCTGAATGAAACACTGAAGTCTGCAGATGCTGTGACTGTACTAAAAACTACTGGAGGGACTCAGTTGGTCTCACAACCTCCTTAGGAAGTAAAGATATATTACTGGCATTTCAGACCTGAGCCACCTTCTTGCTGTAAGAAAATAATTAACAGAGAACAGGAAGGCTTCAGAAATAAAGGCAAAGCTGGCTGGGGGATTTTGGCTCTGTGAAAGGAGACAGAGGGAAAAGAAAAGCCAGGGAGAGCTGGGGAAAGATGACAGGGCCAAGAAGAAGGGGTAGGGGGTAGGGGGGGGGGAATTAACGAATGCCAGAAAAGTCGATGTTAATGTCATTCAGTTTGAGGATGCCCAGGTGGAAGATGAGGTGTTCTTCCTCCAATTTGTGAGTGGTCCGTCTGGCAGTGCTTGAGACCATAGACAGCAAAGGAATGAGAAACTGAACTGAAATGGGTGGTCACTGGGAGATCCATGCTCCTGTGGAGGACAGAGCAGAGGTGCTCAATGAAGTGATCTAGTCTGTGCCCAGTCTCTCTGAAGTAGAGGAGAAATTAGCAGGTCAGATAATGTACACACGTAGAAATGGTCATCAATATTTTGGGCCTGTACCTTTCAATGAGGTAGAGGGTCCTGACCCAAAACCCATGGATGTTGCAGGTTGCCTTCAGAAGCTCAATGCTTGCTCGAGATTCGAGTATCTCAGTTTTCTTTTGGGATTTTCCCATCTGGTTGAGCATCCTGAATTCTGGGATGAACCCCCCCCTCCACCTCCCCCCCTCACCCCCTCAGGGCATGTGGTTTTAGTGGTGTGTCCTCTTGCCCACTGCCTCTGCACTGCAAACTCTCTCCAAAGCTCACTCTTAACCCATCAGGGCTCACTAGAGCCCAGAGAGGGTTGGGATGCAAGCAGATTAAACCTGTGTGGACTTTCTCTTCACTGGGAGTTAAACACGAGAATCTGCAGATGCCATGATTGAAGTAAAAACACAACATTGAAGGTCAAACAGTGTTCTTTAAACAGCGAAGATGAAGATGCAGAACCAACATTTGAGGCTTGAGCCCTTCATCAACGAATGAGCAAAATGTGGACAAGTGCCTGAACAGAATGGTGGGGGGAGGAGGCAGGAGGAGGAGAACAGTCTCACAGGTGGATCAGGGAGGGAGGGCACACCAGCAAATAGGGAGAGGTGGGCTGTGAATGTAGAGGGAAGGGGTGGAGAGCTGGAGGAACGGAGACAGGGGGATGGGGAAGGGAGAGAGAATGGGGAGTGGGTCTGCAGAAACTGGAGAGTTCAATGTTAATGCCATCCAGTTGGAGAGTGCCCAAGCAGAATATTAGGTGTTTGTCCTCCAATTTATGAGTGGCCTTGGTTTGACAGTCTGTGACAATAAAAGACGAAAATCTGCAGATGCTGTGATTGAAGTAGAAACACAATGCTGGAGAAACTCAGTAAGTCAAAGAGTGTCCTTTATAGCGTGGACGCCTGCCTACCTCTTCCTCAAGTCTAAAACACTGGTTATTTTACCTTTATGGACACTGTTTGACCTGCTGAGTTTCTCCAGCATTATGTTTTAACTTTCTTCTGGGTGGCAGATACAGCGGGGACTGCAGTAAACCCTGTAACTCGGGCACACAAGGCCTTCCCAGGCCAGCATTGCCAACCCAGACTTCACGATTCCAAGGCTCTGCTCCCGACGTAGATTGACCACGACTGCTCACAAACCCAATACATTGGCTCGGCTTGGAGAGCTCCACAGCGGGCTGCACTGGCAAAATGTAGGCTTCTTGCTGAAGGTGGGAGCAGCTGATGGGTTTCACTGGCTCTGGACCAGTCCATTTCCATCACAGAAAACAACACCGTTTCATAGCCCGTCGGTTCTCCATCTCCATGACATTTAGCTTTCACCCCACTGTCCACCATAGACATATCTATTTTAACCTAAAATAGACCATAAATTATTCACAATAATTTACAGAGCTCTCACATTAGCTGCACCAAGACTCAGTGTGTCCCTCAGCACATAATCCTGAAGCCTGGAATGTGTCAGTCAGCAGCATTCCCACACCAGCATCTCCTTGTGATGAAAGACCAAACAATTCGGGCATCTTTCTGTAAATCAGAGAGTCCTCTGTCACATTGTTGCTGGGGAGAAACAGTCTCCACAGTTCACCTACACGCTCTGAGAAAATCTGCATTCAGCAAAGAGGTAGGCGACTGTCTCCACTCCACTGCAGCCACCTTGGGGACAGCGTTCGTGGTTGGTGATGTTCCGGTTGTACAGGAAGGATCTGACTGGGAGGGCTCCACTCACTGCCAGCCAGACTGTCCTGGTGCTCATTCGTGAGCACTGCTGATGAGGCATCCTGCAGATGACCTGGTGGTCTGCTGAGCGGACCACCCCACCGGGTTCATTCAGTCTTTGTCATCCAGTGCTGCCCACTGCCTGATTGATCTCCTCTTTCCCCAGCATTACCATTGTGGGCAAGGCTGGGGATAATATTAGGCTGACTATAAGCCGCCTCCCCATCCAAAATAATTTACGGGTTTCTAGAGTCTCACTGTCTGTGAGAAGGACCTATTTCCCAGCCCGGCAGTCCTGGATTTTATGCTCCTGTACTTCAAATATACTGTGGGCTGGATGGTAAAGATCCTCAATGATTCTCCGAGCCTTCCTTAAGCACCGCTCCCTGTATACGTTATTGATAGAGGGAAGGTAGACTCCAGTGATCTTCTCTGCAGTTTTAATCACCCTCTGTGCTGCCCTCCGATCTAATGCTTTGCAGCTACCATACTGTGATGCGGCCAGCCAGGGCACATTCTATTGTGCTCCTGTAGAAAGTTGTTGGGATGGTGGCCGGTAGCCTTGCCCTCCTGTACCTCCTGATGAAGTGTAGGTGCTGCAGCGTGTTCCTGACCAATGAAGAGGTGTTGTGGGTCCAGGATACGTTGTCCTTTAAATGAATGCTAAAAAGCTTTGTTTTCATGTCTCTCTCTCTAAGATGGAGCCATGGATATATAGTGGGAGTGTCTCTTTGTCCTCAATCATCTCCTTGGTCTTGTCTACATTGAGACTCAGATTCATGGTCTTGCACTAACAGTACAAGCCTATAAACCTCTTTTCTAACATGGAGAAAGCACAATGCTATTCATCCCTCGGCATTCAGACTGGCCCCTTCAGTCCCATTGTTATTTCTCATCCCTTCTTCCCCAAGAACATCATGGGAACATCAGTGTCTGTGGTCCTCCCATTCTTTGTGGCCTTCTCCCAATGTAAAGATCTCTCCTTGAGACTGAAACTCATAGAAATAGCCAAGCCAAGAAAGTACAAGAGCCAGAATATAGGAAGAACTTGCCAACCGCTGCCAAGGAGTTTGATCAATTTTCTACTGTGAAAATCTCATTTTTCAAAACAAGACTGATTTAACAAAACAAGCAGGGCTCACGACCTAAGGTTCTCTTCCTCTTTCAAGTTCAGGAAATTCTGCAGAGATAAGCACCTCTCTCGCTGAACCTCAGGTGAATGTAAAACAGCTGGCACACTGTAAGTTTAATAATTGTCAGAGAGACTTTTCATCTTCAATGACACTGGACAATGAAGACTTTGTTTCCTGAACACTTTGGGGTGTATTATATAGATTTTGTGCTGCTGGTCATGTTTTAAAATCGTCTGATCACATTAAAATCGTCTTATCATGTACCATCTTAATTTAGATAGAACCTATTTTTGTGATTCCATGTCATATTTTAAGTCTTCTTCAAGCAGACAAAACCACAAAATGCAACATGTCATTGAAAATTCATTTTCTGCATTCGCACTTGGGCTTCTTCCCTGTTGAACTTGGTGCCGTCAGTGATGAACATGGTGAAAGGTTTCACCAGGACACTGCGACCATGGGAAAGTGGTCTCAGGGCAACTGGAATCCATCAATACTGGCCGACTATTGTTGGACATGAGAGACATCAGATGAGTACAACTGAAAATCAGTGACAAAACATTTTTAGGTCAGTTGAATTAATGAACCAATGTGTCAGTATCATTATGAGATTAAACATGCTAAATTCAAATCAGAATCAGAATCAGAATTTATTGTCATAAACATGTCATGAAATTTGTTGTTTATAAATAAACTTACAAAATAAATAAAAATAGTGCAAGGTGTTACAAGCCCAGAGGAGTCCAAAACCCAGCAGCAATAGATATTCACCAAGACAAATGGTTACTTTAAAAAAATTGCTTTTAATTATCTTTAAACATGAAAACAGATCATTGACTTAACTAACCTAACTTAACCCCCTTATAATTCTAAGCACACGTGTGTGTAATGTGTGTGTACAAGTTCAGAAAAGTTCTTTGGTTCACAGACCAATCTCACTTCTCATTCCTCCAAGTTCACTGGTTGCAGGCCATTCTTATACTGTGCACAGAATTGAACATTTATTAAGTTCACCAGGCTTTGGTGCTTGAAAGGTAAATGGTCACCACTTAGGAAGGTTCTTGTCAGTTTTCAGAGAGAGATTTGTTGTTCCAGGACACCCACAACTGATTCCTTTTTTTAATCAGCCACTTCAGTGTCTTCCCGAAGCAACTGGCCCCCTCAGGGTTCTCCAGATGATCTCACCACAGAGTGCTTTTTTGTTTCTCTTATTTCAAGCCAGTCCTCTCCTCTTGCAAGAACCACAAGGTCTTTGACCAGGCTGAAGTAAGCACTCAAACCCATTTTTCAAATGGAGTTTTCCACAAGCTTGCCAGCTTGTCCTGTTCCAGTCACAGCTGCTGTTGCTGGTAGAACTTATCTCTGTGCCCCTCTCTCTCTCTCTCTCAGAGAAAAATCTGTTTGGCTCTCTCTGCATGCAAAACCACATGACCCTCCTAGAACAGCAAGTTCCACTGCAGACTGTCTGCGGCTCCGACAAGCTCTTTCATCTGTGGCCTTTTTGTAAACAACAAACCATTAATGAAGTCTCTTGGGCACTCTCCAAACCTTTTGCAAGGTTTGGGGTGGACATGGCTAGCATTAGCAGAGCTACAGTATTTTAAATAAGACCTGTTTTAAAGTGTTTGTATTTGACCTACACTAAAATACCTGCCCCAATTTATCTCCCAAAAACCTATCTATATACTATCAAAAGGAAAAGAAAAAGTCAAAGTAAGGTTCATTGACCATTCAGGAATCTGATAGCAGCAGGGAAGAAGTTGTCCTTGTATTGTTGAGTGCTCATCCTCAGGCTCCTGTATCTTTTTTCCAATGGTAGCTGGGTGGTGGGGGTCTTGAGGATAGAAGCTGATTTGTTAGGACATTGCCTCTCAATGGGGTGAAGTCTGGTCCCCATGATGTTGCAGGCCAAGTTAACAACCCTCTGGAGTTTATCCTTGTCTTGAGGGTTGACACCTCCATACCAGCCAGCCAGAATGCTCTCCACAGAACACCTGTGGAAGCCTTTGAGAATCTTTGGAGACATACTGAATCTTCTCAAACTCCTCACAAAGTATTGCCATTGGTGAGCCTTCTTTGTGATTGCATCAACGTGGAGGCTCCAGGACAGATCTTCATAGAGGTTGACACTCACCAATTTAAACTTCTTCACCCTCTCCATGCTGACCCCTCGATGAAGAGTTGTTCATGTTCCCCTCATATCCTCCTATTATCCACAATAATCTCCTTGGTTTTGCTAATGTTGAGTGCAAGATTGTTGTTGTGACACCACTCAGTGAGCTGATCTACTTTCCTTCCTGTTCGCTTACTCGTTTCTGTCTGTTAATTAAATGTTTCTTCAACTTCCTACTTCTGAAATTGTCTTTGTTTTCAGCTTGAAGTTGTCTATCAAAATCCCCAACTATTTTTCAGGAAGCAAACCTTTTTTAAAAAGATGTTGTCCAGTGTAATTCATTCTGAAAATTCACTGCTTGGTGACACTGGACTTGGGGGGATGGGGGTGGGTGCGGAATAGTGCATCCCCTCTTCTCTTGGGTTCTGGATGCTGTCATGAGTTTCTCCACCTTGCTTTCGAGGAGTGAGGGAAGAATTTCCTAGTGATTCCAGCTGCCCTTAGTGGTGGAATGTGAGGAAGGGGAGAGACTGAGCCCCTGCACTGGTGCAGCAACTGACTCTGGGTTAGCGAGGGTCTGCAATGCCTCGGTCAGCTCTTTCACCATTTTCATTTAAATACCTTCACAGATCTATCCCATGGTAGGCCCTTCAACCAATGGAGATACCTCAATCATAAACTTTATTACTTCTCAACAATTAGAAATTATTGGAACGAATCTCTGAATTTCTGTGCCTCAATGAACTCCCATCTTGTGGTCATTAACAGTGCAGTGAAGGAGGTAAGTGGAATTTATTTCATTGACTTGTATTTCTGTCTCTTTGGGACACATCGCCCCTTGGAGTTATTTGTAAGGGACAGATTTAATAAGCACTGCACTCATGATGCGTTGAAGTCAAGAACTATTATTTCAGATCAGAATTCAGATTTATTGTCAGAGTACATACATGACACCACATACAACCCTGAGATTCTTTTTCCTGAGGGCAAGGCAGAATTACCACTAATTGGCAGTGCAAAAAAAAACTGTACACCATGTGAACGTAAACAAGTAAAGAAATGTAAACAAACTAACTGTAATAGAGAGAGAAAAAAAATCAATAAAGTGCACAAGTAAGTCCCTGATTGAGTATGTCATTGAGGAGTCTGATGGTGGAGGGGCAGCAGCTGTTCCTGAACCTGGTGGTGTGATTTGTGGCACCTACACCTTGTTCCTGATGGCAGCAGTGAGAACAGAGTGTGTGCTGAGGAATTGTTGCTGCTCTCTGACGACAGCGTTTCCTGTGGACGTTCTCGATGATGGGGAGAGATTTGCTTGTGATGTCACGGTCTGTATCTAGCAATCAGTAGAGCAACTGGGAGGTATGAGCCGGTGCAGATTATCACAGATTTTTGGGTCAACACTTCCCTCTGCATCTACAGACTTGTAGTGATGGCAGGAGGTGTAAATTTCAATTTAGACATACAGTTATTTCGGCCCACGAATCTGTGCTGCCCAATTACACCCATTAACATACAACTCCAGTACATTTTTAAGGGTAGGCATAAACCAGAGCACCCGAAGAAAACCCACCCAGACATGGGGAGAATTTACAAATTCCATGAGGATAATCCTAAATGGAATAAAAGCATAAAGCTCTGGAAATACCTAGCAGAGGAAATGAAACAGAGTTAACTTCAATAAAGAATCTTCAACCTGAAATATTAATTGTTTCTTGATGTACAAATTAATTGTTAAATATTAATTGTTTCTTGTTTCTTGAGAGGTTGAGATTGATCTACTCTTTTATTCACAATGTACAAGGACCTCATCCTGTGTTGTGACCCGAGCTTTCTGGGGAAGGGTTAGGATGATGGAGGCTTTATACAAGATCAAAAGAGGATGGGGCCACAGGTACAGTGTTATGAGCCCAAAGGACCTGAAAACCCAGCAGCAATAGACAAAAGTTATTTTTAATCAACTTTAAACATGAAAACAAAATCAAACTTTAACTTATCTCTATACTTAACCAACCCAATTTAACCCCCTTCTAATTCTAAGAGCACGTGTATGTAATGTGTGTGCAAATTTAAGAAAAGTTCTTTGGTTCACAGTTCAATCTCACTTCTCCTTCTTCCAAGTTCTCTGGATGCAGGCAATCAAACTGTGCACAGAAATTAACATGTATAAAGTTCACCAGGCTGTGGTGCTCGAAAGGTAAATGTTTACTGCTCAGGATGGTTCTTGAAGGATTTGCAGAGAAAGATATTTGTTGTTCTAGGATTTCCACAACTGAGGTACTACCATTAGTTACCTCAAAGTCTTGCCACATCAAGGTTTTCCAGATGGTAACCTCTTTCTTTCAGGCCACCACAGAATTCCGTTCTGTACCACTTATTCCAATAGAAACATCAGACAGATAGCACTTCCAGCCATCCACTGCTTTGAAACTTTGTTTCCAACCAGCTCTTCCTGGCTTGTTTCAGCTGTGACTGTTCAATCTCTTTTCAGTGTCACACTAACTGAGAGAGCTTGTTTTCTCTCTCTCTCTCCAACTGAGACTACCAGAAAGCCCATATGACTCTCTCACTTGCAAAAACCCCCACCTTCTTCAGCAAACCACAGGAGTTCTTCTCCTTAATCAAGATGTTGTCTTAGATAAACAAAATCCAGCAAAAACCCAGGAATGACCTTTCTGTGAGCACTTTCCAGAAAGGTACTTGTAGCCAGTTTGTCTCCTCCAAAACAGTGGTCTTTCATTTTATGACATCAGTTCAATTAGCACCTACTTGTGAAATGTGCATCACATTCTCCAGAGATCCTGCAATGTTACTAAATATGAAATCTTCAGTCTTTCAAATAAAATCTGTTTTAAATGTGTGTATGTATGTAACCTACTAATCTTACCAATCTTATAATCCATTACAACAGTCACAGGATGGGGCGGAGCCAGGTAATCAGGAATACAATATAGTTGAGCATTCACCCCTTGTGACATTGGTTATAGGTTAAGCTGGTCCAGTGGCTTGATCTTCCGTGCTGAACAGCGGAGTGCCAGTTGTTGGGTTTACGGCCATGGCTGCTATCTCAGCGCAGAACTCCAGTGCTGTGTCGACCTGCAGAGGGCTTGATGGCTCAGCTGGAGTGACTGGGGTGGTTTGGGGGAGGTTGCATTGGCATGTAATGCGTGACTGCGGAAGGGGGTGTGCTGCCTGGTGGGTGTGCTCCACGAGGCCTCCCCACATGCGCGAGGTCACAGATGGAGATCGTTTCCTCGCACCCATCAGGGTAGGCTACATATGCGTATTTGGGGTTCGCATGGAGGAGTTGAACCCTTTCGATTAGGGAGTCAGTTTCATCACTCCTCACGTGTTTGCATAGCAGGACTGGCCCCAGAGATGTCAGCCAAGAGGGTAGGGTGGTCTCAGATGTGGAAATCCTGGGGAAGGAGAAAATTCTTTCATGAGGGTAGTGAGAGTGGCAGTACATAGCAGAAATCTGGAAGGACCTCCTACCAGTGAGAGAAAGAAATTCCCCTGGACTTCAGGGCAAGGAGGATGGCTTTCCACACGGTGCCATTCTCTCTTCCTACCTGACCATTCCCTGGGGGTTATAACTCGTGGTCCTGATGATGGCCATACCCCTGGTCAGCAGGAATTGGCGCAGGTCATTGCTCATAAACGATGATCCCCCCGGTCATTGTGGATGTACAATAGGTGAACAAGTTGTGCAGGGCTCCAATAACTGTGATAGTGGTCGTGTCAGGGTAGGGAATGGCAAAGGGGAACCGCGAATACTCGTCAATAACTGTGAGGAAGTATATATTACAGTTGGTGGAGGAGAGGGGGCCCTTGAAGTCCATGTTATGGCACTCGAAGGGGCATGTGGATTTTATAAGGTGTGTCCTGTCCAGATGGTAGAAGTGCAGCTTGCACTCCGCACAGACCCTGCAGTCGCTGGTTATGTCTCTGACGTTCCCAATGGAGTATGGCAGATTCTGAGATTTGATAAATTGAAAAAAGTCTCATAATACCGGGGTGGCAGAGGTCATTGTGGAGGGCTTTGAGGCAATCCACCTGTGGTTACTATGCCCATTGGTTACTATGCAAATTTCTATAACAGTGTAAAACTAATAAATTCTCCAGCCTAAATATAACATATTTAATTAAAGTCTAAGTTATATTTCCAACCAGCCCACAGAAAATCTTAGACACAAAACAAATACAAAACACACAAGACTCACAAAACTTCAATCTCAACTGAAGCAAAGATCATAAACAAAATTTAGTTTTTTTGGTAAACTGAAGCCAAAAGATCTTTGAGAGAGAGTGTGTGAGAGAGAGAGAGAGAGCACAAAATTCAAAGTTGTCTTGTGTTGCTTGCAGAGAGAGGAACCACTGGCTTAGTCTGGATCCTTCTGGCTGCCTTCGGAATGTTCATCCTTTTTGAAATCCCAACATTCTAAACTGTCCTCGAGACCATGACTCATGCTCTGGGCCTTCTTCCACTCCACAGCACCACCCAGTGATGGTTTATCGTCCAAGTTCAGAATTTATTTTCATTTTCTCCACATGCTCAGTCCGTCTCCCACTCTCTCAGCAGTCCACCTTCACCTTGGCACTCTAAGGCAAACTGTCACTTTTTAACATAAAATCACACAACACATAACTCTGTAACACATCCCCTACTAAAAAACATTGGTCCACAAGAACAAATTTTTAACAATTAATGGAAGTATTACATAAATAAAATAAACACTCCATTTTTTTACAATAAGTAAGTGATTAGATTAATATCTACCCAGATTAACATCTTGACAATTTGCTATTACATTATCCATCCCCTTTGTATGTAATAATTAAATCATACTCTTATAATAGTAAGCTCCAATTTCATAACCATCTGTTCTTATTTTTCATTTTAGACAGAAAACGAATGGATTATGATCAGTATATATTATTAACAGTTTTTGAGCAGTACAAATATACACATCAAAATGTTGCAAAACAAGTGCTACTAACTCCTTCTCAATGGTTGAATAATTTTGTTGATGGTCATTAAACTTTTTCGAAAAGTACAAAATAGGATATTCTACTCCATCACCATCCTTCTTCTGTAACAGTACAGCACCAATCGCTTTGTCACTGGTGTCCATGGCTGAAAAGAATGGCTTTTCAAAGTTAGAGGACACAAGTACAGGATGATGGCATTAAATGGCCTTTAACTTCAGAAACGCTTCCTGGCATGCATCTGACCAAATAAATTTTCTTTCTTTCCAAGTAGTTTTGTTAAAGGGAGTGCAATTTCTGCAATTTTTTTACAAAATCTACAATAGTAGTCAATCATACCTAGAAATCTCCAAAGAGCTTTCTTATTACTGAGGATAGGGAATGCAGTGATAGCCAATAGTTTTGCTCCAAAAGGTGCCACCTCTCCCTGTCCTACCACATAATTCAGATAAACTACAGTGGCATGTCCAAACTCACTCTTGTGCAAATTCACTGTGAGGTGTGCTTCCACCAGTCTCTGAAATAACTGCTGTAATTAGTGCTCTGTACTAATTACTAAATCATCGATATAAGATCCTGTGTGCTCTAAACCCTGAATTACTGCATTAATCATTCTCTGAAATGTGCCAAGTGCATTTTTCATCCCGAAAGGCATAACATTATACACATACAATCCCGAAGGTGTAACAAATGCAGAAAATTCCCAGCCTTTCTCTGTCAAAGGAACACACCAGTATCCTTTTAAGAGATCAATATTTGTAAGAAACTTAGCCTTACCCATCTTATCTATACAATCATCTATTCTGGGAATAGGGAACACATCAGTCTTTGTCACCATGTTTACCTTTTGATAATCTGTACAAAACCTAATTGAGCCACCTGGCTTAGGCACCAGAACACAGGGTGAACTTCAATTTGAACGATTTTTGGATGATGTCATTTTTGAGCATATAATCCACCTCTTGATCCAACAATCTGCTCTTTTCCTGATTAACCTGGTAAGGATGCTGCTTAATAGGCTTAGCATCACCGACCTCCACACCATGACAAGCCACAGTAATTCTTCTTGGAACATCTGGGAATTTATCCTTAAATTTCATTTCTTCCCTTTCTGATTTAGTCAAATGCATTAACTTGGTGTCTAAGTTTTGTAAAACTATGGAATTTTCCAGCCTGGGGCTTATCACTTTCTGTGCTCCATGACCTTCCACGAAACTTATCTCCTCCTTACTTTCCTCTATAACTAGCACCTTGGTTGGAATCCTAATCTCTTCCTCAGTCATTTTCTCAAAGTAAGGTTTAAACCTTACCTGTGTCTCTCTTCGATGATCAGGTGTCTCAATGACATAGGTGACCTGGTTAATTTTTGATTTCACCTTATATGGTCCTGAAAAATGAGCTCTCAAAGGGTTTGACTGCATTGGAAACAAACTTTGTCACCAGGTTTAATGTCCAAAATTTTTGCTTTTTGATCATACCGAATTTTCATCTTTCCCTGAGCAGTTTTTAAATTTTTCCTTGCCATCTCGCAAGCCTGATGCAATCGGTTTTTAAATTTGAAAACATAATCCAACAGATTTGATTGTATATCATTATGTATCCACTGTTCCTTCAACAATAGTAATGGACCCCTAACTTCATGACCAAACACCAACTCAAATGGACTACAGCCAAGAGACTCCTGAGTTGCCTCTTTAACAGCAAACAACAACTAATGGATTCCTTCATCCCAATCCTTAGTATTTTTCATGCAATAAGCCCTCATCATATCTTTTACAGTAAAATGGAAACTTTCCAAGGCCCCTTGACTTTCAGGATGATAGGCAAACAACACAATTTGATGGGCTCCCAATTCATACACCACCTGTTGAAATATTCCAGACATAAAATTACTCCCTTGGTCTGATTGAATTTCCCTTGGTAGGCCAAACAGTGTGAAAAATTTTAGCATAGCCTTCATAATCATCTTTGTTTTAATGTTTCTTAGGGGAATAGCCTCTGGAAACCTTGAAGCTGTGCACATGAGTGTTAACAAATATTCATTTTCCTCTTTGGTTTTTGGCAATGGGCCAACACAATCCACTACCACTTCTGAGAAGGGCTCCCCGAAAGCAGGGATTGGTTGTAAAGATGCCACTGGTGGTCCTTGATTAGGTTTGCCCACCAGTTGACAAGTGTGACAGGTTCTACAAAAGTTCACAACATCCTTTCTTAATTTCAGCCAATAAGGCTGTTTCCTTATCTTTTCTACTGTCTTCTTCACTCCAAGATGACCTCCTAAAAGTGTACTATGAGCCATCCTTAATATTTCATTCCTGTAAGTTTTGAGAATTACAACTTGCCTTACTACCGCCCAGTTTTCACTGGCAGGTATCACTTGTGGTCTCCACTTTCTCGTCAATATTCCATCTTGAACAAAGTAACCTATTGGCACAGTTTCAATTTCTTGGTCGGACAGAATCTTCTCTCTTATCCCAGCAAGATCAGGATCATGCTTTTGTCTGGCTATTAATTCTTCTTTTGCAACAGCAAAGCTGGATCCTTAGGTTTGTCCTCAGTGCTTGCCTCCACTACAGGATCATCACAGACTTTCTCTACCTCTACCTTTTTTCTAGACATGGCTCTAGTAATGGCACACACAGGGTAATTTCCAAATCTTTTTCGGACTCATAAACCAATGACTTACTTGTGAGTTTCACCGCAGGTATGACTTTACCCTTTGCTAAATCATTCCTTAACAAAAAAGAAACCATCCACCGGAAGAATGGATCTTATCCCTATTGTAACCAGGCCATTAACTAAGTCTGATTTTATCACTATTCTATGCAAAAGATATAGGCTCTGCTTCACCACAAATGCCTTTAATTAAATTCACATCTCCAGCATCGGTCTCCTCACCAAAATTCAAAACGTTGCAAATCTAAATAGGTCATATGCATTAAATTGTAGGCTATTGAGATGTGCAGAGCAACAAACAGATTTAGGAGTGATGGTAAATAGTACCCTCAAGGCTGATACTCAGGTAGATGGTGTGGTGAAGAAGGCATTTGGAATGTTGGCCTTCATAAATCGGAGTATTGAATTCAAGAGTAGGGAGGTTATGATGAAATTGTACAAGGGGCATTGGTGAGGCCAAATTTGGAGTACTGTGTACAGTTTTGGTCACCAAATTATAGGAAAGATATAAACAAAATAGAGAGAGTACAGGGAAGGTTCACAAGAATGTTGATAGGATTTCAAGGTTTGAGTTACAGGGAAAGGTTGTGCAGACTAGGGCTTTTTTCTCTGGAGCGTAGAAGATTGAGGGGGGACTTGATAGAGGTGTTTAAAATTTTAAAAGGGACAGACAAAGTAAATGTGGATAGGCTTTTTCAATTAAGAGTGGGGGAGATTCAAACTAGAGGGCATGGTATAAGATTGAAGGGGGAAAATTATAAAGGGAACATGAGGGGAAATTTCTTTACGCAAAGGGTGGTAGGGATGTGGAATGAGCTTCCGGCAGACGTGGTTGAGGCGGGATCATTGGCTATATTTAAGGATAGACTGGATAGTTACATGGAGAGGAGAGGACTGGAGGGGTATGGACCGGGTGCTGGACAGTGGGACTAGGAGGGTGGGGATTTGTTACGGCATGGACTATTAGGGCCGAACTGGCCTGTTCTGTGCTGTAAGTGGTTATATGGTTAATACAAGTGTTATAGACAGAGAATTTGGGTTAAAAAGGGTTTAAGTTAAAATGTGATGATTAGTCATAAAAGGGGGCTAACCACTAGAGTTTAGCTGGAAAATGTTACAACAGACTTGCAACAGATTTAACTACAGAGAGACATGCAGGAGCCAAAGTTTGATAAAGAGTGAAAAACAGAATTTGGTGTGAGCAGAGGTCATGAATGATCGTGGTGTGTGTGACTAAGAGTAATCAGGATGATTCTGCAAAAACTAACCAATTAAAGCAGTGTAGTGGAGATGTCGAAGGACAAGCAAATTGTATAAAAAACAATGCACTGTATGTATCGGGGCTTGACTTGGCAAGAAGCCAACTGAGTCCAACTCTGCAGACTTGTGAATAAAGCTTGGCGTGTCACCGATCTTAAAGAGACTCATTTGTGAGAATTTGTATTTCTGACAATTTGGGGTCTCGTCCGGGATCTACACTCCAGCCGTGGGGGGAGGCGAGAAAGGGGGACGTCGGAGGTGGTGCACCCCGCTGAGTTCAGCGGCTCCTAGTCCCTTGCTCGTCACCTCGGGCGGCTTGAGCGAGTGGTATCCGGACAAGGTGACACGACAAGATGAAAAGGAGAGGGGTGATGGTTCAATCCCCAGGAAGACACCGGTAAGTGACGACTTACGATTGTGGTGTGGGGATTGACGGACGAGACCACCCAGGTAACGGTCATGATGGAGTAAAAATATATATAAGGTGTAAAGAGGGTGGCGTGAGGACCCCGTCGTGGGACCTTAGTATAGACCCCAGGGAAACCTCGGCGGGAACCGACGGAGGGATAGTACCTCCGATGAGGTGACCAAGACGAAAGGGAGTAGGGTCCTGAAAACGAAGGGGGTCCTCAGCCACGATAAACGGATCTAGGCGGGAAAATGGGAGGAACAAAATCTAAGGGCTCGTCTGAGGGATCGGGACTTTTCCCGGGGGTTCCTCCTGACAGCCCTTTGGGGAGAATGTTTGAAAATTGGGATAGTAGACGATATCGAGACAAAGACAAGAGAAAGATGGTTCAATATTGTCTCCTTTGGTCGAAACAGCCTACCAAAGGTTCCTCGGTCTGGTGGCCGAAATTCGGATCTGACGAGGATTGGGTTAGACAAGCATTAAACATATATGTAAACTCGAGACAAAAGGTGAATCAAGAAGAGTCAGCGTATGCATTTTGTTGGGTTCCCTGGCCAGGATCCTTAACAAAATGTTTTAAATTGGGGGTAGCGGGAGAAAAGAAGTGGGAACCTTTGGACAACCTACCCCCTCCTTATGTTCCCCAGGCGCCCACGGCGCCCGAGGGAAACTTGCTGCTGGAGGGGGAAGGTGATGAATCTGATTGTCCCGGAAGGGGCCGGAAACGGAGGGATGAATTAAGTGAAGTCATTGAACTAAGGGAGTCGGACCCTAGACTTCCACCGGTGGACCGACCTTGGACCAGATCCCAGACTGGTCCAGGACCATCGAAGGCTCCAATAAGCCTAAATTCCCTGAGGGAAGTTCCTATGGGAGGACCGGGAGGGGGAACGGGATATGTAAACGTTCCCCTAACCAGTACTGAGGTGCGGGGATTTAAGAAGGAAATGAAAAATCTGTTGGAAGATCCCATGGGACTGGCCGAACAGTTCAACCAGTTCCTGGGACCAAACACATATACCTGGGAAGAGATGCACGCAATAATGGGAACATTATTCTCACCCCAGGAGAGGCAGATGATTCGACAGGCTGCCCTCCTTATGTGGGAAAGTGAACAACCTGGGGACCCCAGAACCCATGAACAAAAATATCCCCTGAATGAACCCAGGTGGGACAAATGAACACCCGAGGGATTGACAAATATGAGACACTACAGAGAGTGGACGATTAAAGGGATACGGGAGGCTGTGCCAAAGGGTCACAATTTCGCCAAGGCATTTGGGAACCACCAGGGGAAAGATGAGTCCCCTACTGATTTCTTGGAGAGGGTGAGAAAGAATGTCCAACAGTATGCGGGTGTAGACCCTAGTACACCAATGGGTGAACAGCTTATTCGAATCGAATTTGTGTCCAAATCGTGGCAGGACATTAGGAAGAAACTAGAAAAGGAGGAGGACTGGAGGGGTACAGGACCTCTTGTTGTTACCGTCGGCCGGATTTAACCTCTTAGGAAGAGATATACAGGCTCTCCTAGGTCTGGGTGCTCTCCCCGTGGACGGAGAAGTGCGGGTCCACCTCTGTGCTCTGAAGGAGGAAGACGAACGGCAGATTGACGAGAGAGTCTGGTATAAGAAGGGAAATCGAGGAGGTCTGGACATCCCACTTTTACATGTCACATTAATACCAGGTCATCACCTGGTAAGGAAACGTCAGTATCCTATTTCTTTGGAAGGGAGGAAGGGGCTACAGCCGGTAATCGAGACCCTGATACGGGACGGACTATTGGAGGAATGTATGTCACCCTATAACACCCCCATACTCCCAGTGAAGAAACCAGATGGATCCTATCATCTAGTTCAGGATCTGAGAAGTTTGAATGCAATTGTTCAGACCCGCCACCCGGTGGTGCCCAATCCCTATACCATCATGAGTCGGATTCTCCCGGACCATGAGTGGTTTAGTGTTATTGACCTGAAGGATGCCTTCTGGACATGCCCACTAGAAGAGGGAAGTAGAGATATGTTCGCGTTTGAATGGGAGAATCTATGGACAGGTAGACGGAGGCAGCTTCGGAGGACCGTATTGCCCTAAGGGTTCACTGAATCTCCGAACCTGTTTGGACAAATGCTAGAACAGATCTTGGCGGACAATCCACGGTCCGATGACTCCCAATTGATGCAGTATGTGGGTGATCTGCTGTTATCAGGGTCCAAGGAACAAAAAATGAGGGGAGATACAATTAGACTCTTGAACTATCTAGGGAAAAAGGGTCTGCGAGTGTCCAGGAACAAGTTAGAGTTCATTGAGAGGACTGTGGTGTACCTGGGGCACCAGATAAGTAAAGGACAGAAACGGATTACCCCTGAAAGGATTGCGGGAATCACCAGAATGCCGTTACCCCGTAATAAGAAGGAAATAAGACAATTCCTGGGGCTCTTAGGTTACTGCAGGTTATGGATAGAGGACTACTCGGCGCTGGTGAAGTTTATGTATGAAAAGCTGACAAATGAGGATGAACATCCATTGAAATGGACCCAGGAGGAGAAGGGATGGTTTGAGGACCTGAAGCGTCGCCTGACGCGGACCCCGGTACTCACTCTGCCCTCTTTGAAGCAACCCTTCCAGCTATTCGTCACCCATAATCAAGGAACAGCTGTGGGGGTTCTGACGCAGGAAAAAGGCGGCCAGCAACACCCAGTGGCCTTCCTGTCCAAAATGATGGACCCAGTGTCTCGTGGATGGCCGACGTGCATCCAGGGAGTAGCGACTGCTGCTCTGTTGGTGGAGGAGGCACGCAAACTCACTTTTGGAGGAAGGATGACTGTGTACACCCCCCACTCTGTGAGTGTTCTATTAGCACAAACCGCCCATAGATGGCTGACTGATTCCCGCATATTAAAGTACGAGACCATTTTAATGGTCGGAGAAGACCTACAATTTGCTAAGAATAATAGTTGCAACCCAGCTCAGTTTTTATGCGGCGGTGAAACAGGGGAAGAAGTGGAGCACGACTATGTCGAGTTGACAGATCTCCAGACCAAGACCCGAGAGGATCTTCGCGATACCACCCTGGGAGAGGGATATGAATTCTACATTGACGGCTCCGCCAGATGTGTTGACGGAATGAGGAGAAGCGGGTATGCCATAATAGAAGGAGATGCTTGGGAAGTGGTAGAATCTGCGAGGCTACCCGGAAGATGGTTGGCACAGTCCTGCGAACTATATGCCTTGCAGAGGGCCCTCAGAGTACTGGCAGAGAAAACTGGGACAATTTACACTGATTCCAAATACGCATACGGGGTAGTGCATACCTTTGGTAAGATCTGGAAGGAGCGCGGTCTGATTACATCAAGAGGGAAGGAGTTGGCACACGAACAAATGATTACTCTGACCCTGGAAGCCCTGACATTACCCCGGGAAATAGCAGTGGTCTACATACCAGGTGGTATCAGAGAGGAGATACCCCGACCGCGATTGGGAACAGACGGGCTGATGAAGAGGCCAAAAGGGCGGCCATGCAATGGGAAGTCCGCTTGCTGACCTTAATCCCAGTAAGACCAGGTATAGAAAAGGCTCCCATTTTCACTGCTAAGGAAGAAACGGACATGGCTCAGCTGGGCGCATGCCGACTGCCGGATGGAACATGGAAGACCCCAGATGGAAGAATGGTTCTAAATAAGGAAATAGCTCGCAATATTTTAAAACACCTGCATCATCAGAGCCACTGGGGCACCCAGGCCTTGTGCGACACTGTGCTTCGAGACTCTGTGTGTAAGGGGATCTACACTTTGGCCCAACAGGAGGTGCAGAACTGCCACATCTGCACAAGAATTAATAAGAAGGTAATAAGAACGGGCACCGTGGAAGGTCAACCGTTGGCAATACGCCCCTTCCAAAGAATCCAGATCGACTTCACGGAGTTACCTCAGGTCCAAAGGTGGAAGTATCTGTTGGTGATAGTAGATCACTTTACCCAATGGGTGGAAGCCTTCCCAACAGTGAATGCTACTGCCTCCACGGTAGCTCGTCTCCTCCTAAAGCATGTGATCCCCAGTTATGGCATAATGGATTCTATAGACTCGGACAGGGGTCCACACTTTTGCTCCAAAGTTCACCAATTGATTTGTGATGCCCTGCAAGTCTCTTGGAAACTGCATACCCCTTGGCATCCGCAAAGCTCAGGGAGGGTTGAGCGTATGAATGGAACCCTAAAGACGCAATTGACAAAATTAATGGTGGAGACTAAAATGCCTTGGATAAAGTGTCTGCCCCTGGATTTATTGAGAATTCGTAATGCCCCATGCAGGGATGTGGGGGTGTCCCCTTATGAGATGATGTTTGGGCTTCCCTTCTGGAGTAAAGTTGAGGGGTGTCCCACCTTGGGGGAAGGGGATATTTTTGTTAGGAACTATTTACAGGCACTGTCACGCTCTCTTACAGATTTACGGAAAAGGGGACTATTGACACAAACACCGCCCTTAGACTTCTCTCTACACAAGGTGGAACCGGGAGACTGGATCCTCATCAAGACCTGGAAAACCGAAAGACTCCAGCCAAAGTGGGAAGGTCCATTCCAAGTTCTCTTGACTACAGAGGCTGCAGTGCGAACAAGAGAGAGGGGGTGGACGCACGCATCCAGATTTAAGGGACCTGTAGAGGCGCCTCAGGACCCTGACACAGACTCAGATTGGACTTGTGTTCCTGGGGACAGTCCTCTTACTTTGCGACTTCGCAGGAGGACTTGATTGACAATGTTATTGTTATATGCTTTGGTTTTTCTTGGTTTGCCTCTGTCTTTGTCAGGTCTGAAGTGTAAGAGGTGCAGAGACACAGTAGTCCTTTTTCAGGACTTGCTGGTGAGGCAACTGTTGTGTCATCTGCAAACGTGATGGCTCTGTTGGAGCTGGATTTGGCGATGTAGCAGAGTGAACAGCCCTGATATGCACCGCACCAGTCCTCATCATGACGGGGCCCAACATTCTGTAAACGACCCGGACAAACTGTGGTCTTTCCATAAGGAAGTCCAGATCTAGATAGAGATAAGAGTGTTGAGTCCCAGCGAGGACAGCTTCTCCACCAGTCTCTTGGAAATAATCACATTGAATTCCTCTGTTGACATCCCTTCCCACTAATGCCCTTCCCCCTTGGTACCTACCCTTGCGATCTCAGGAAATGCACCCACATCTTCTCTCTCACCACTCTTTGGGTCTCCCAGCAGTCCTTCCAAGTGTAGCAACACTAACTGAATCTGCAGGGGTCATCTGCTGCATCCAGTTGTTCCATTGTGGCATCCTCTACATCGGGCAGAGTGGACACCGACTGGGAGATTGTTTCATTAAGCACTTTCACTCTCTCTGCTGCCACAGCAAGGACCTCCAGTGGCCAACCATTTTAATTCCACAAACTATTCCCAGACCAATATGTCTATCCATGGCCTCATGCATTTCCATTCGGAGGCTGCCCATAAATTGAACTCTGTCTGGGCACACTCCAACCAGACAGTATTAACATCAACATTTCTGAATTACACTAAACCCCTCCATTGAGTTATTCATTCCCTATCCACCTGTCTCATTCCCTCCAGCTCCCCACCCCATCCCCTGTATCAGAGAGCAACCACCTCCCCCATCATTTCTTAGCATTCTAGCCACTCACCAGTGATCATTGGAGGAGAGGAAGTGGAGAGGGTGAACAAATTTAAGTTCTTGGGATTCAATATCTTGGAGGAGCTTTCCTGGACCCAACATACTAATGGCATTGTGAAGAAAGCACGTCAGTGCCTCTACTTCCTCAGGAATTTGTGGAGGTTTTGTATGACATTGGAAATCCTGGCAAATTTCTACAGATGTGTGGTGTAAAGTGTGATGACCAACTGCATCATGGTCTGGTATGGGAACACCAATACCCTTGATCATGAAGTCCTGGAAAAGGTAGTGGGCACAGCCCAGGACATCACGGGAAAACCCTCCCCCAGTGGAGTACATCTACAGGGGATGCTGCCATCGGAGGGCAACAGCATTCATCAAGGATCCACACCACCCAGCACACACTCTGTTCTCACTACTGCCATCAGGAAAGAGGTATGGGTGCTATAAGGCTTGCCTCACCAGGTTCAGGAATAACTGTTATCCCGCCACCATCAGACTCCTCAACAACAGCCTCAATCAGGGACTCATTTAAGGACTCCTACTTGTGCACTTTCTTGATTTTTTAAAATCTCCATATTGCAGTTTTTTTTACATTTCTTTATTTGTTTACATGTATATGCTGTGTAGTTTATTTTTTGCACTACCAATAAGTGGTAAATCTGCCATGCTTGCAGGAAAAAGAATTTCAGGGTGGTATGTGATGTCATGTATGTACATGGGTACAAGAAATCTGAAAACTGACATCTATCTTCCTATGTCCATATAACCATATAACCACTTACAGCACAGAACAGGCCAGTTCGGCCCTACTAATCCATGCCCTAACAAATCCTCACCCTCCTAGTCCCACTGACCAGCACCCGGTCCATACCCCTCCAGTCCTCTCCTCTCCATGTAACTATCCAGTCTATCCTTAAATGTAACCAATGATCCCGCCTCAACCACGTCTGCCGGAAGCTCATTCCACATCCCTACCAAACTTTGCGTAAAGAAATTTCCCCTCATGTTCCCCTTATAATTTTCCCCCTTCAATCTTAAACCATGCCCTCTAGTTTGAATCTCCCCCACTCTTAATTGAAAAAGCCTATCCACATTTACTCTGTCTGTCCCTTTTAAAATCTTAAACACCTCTATCAAGTTCCCCCTCAATCTTCTACGCTCCAGAGAAAAAAGCCCTAGTCTGCACAACCTTTCCCTGTAACTCAAACCTTGAAATCCTGTCAACATTCTCGTGAACCTTCTCTGCACTCTCTCTATTTTGTTTATATCTTTCCTATAATTTGGTGACCAAAACTGTACACAGTACTCCAAATTTGGCCTCACCACAATGCCTTGTACAATTTCATCATAACCTCCCTACTCTTGAATTCAATACTCCGATTTATGAAGGCCAACATTCCAAATGCCTTCTTCACCACCCCATCTACCTGAGTATCAGCCTTGAGGGTACTATTTACCATCACTCCTAAATCCCTTTGTTGCTTTGCACATCACAATAGCCTACCATTTAATGCATATGACCTATTTAGATTTGCCTTTCCAAAATGTAACACCTCACACTTTTCTGTATTAAATTCCATCAGCCATTTCTCAGCCCCGCAAACTTGCTTATCCAATTCTCCACCCCTACTTCCAGATCGTTAATATATATAACAAACAATAGTGGACCCAGGACCGATCCCTGAGGAATTCCACTAGTCACCGGCCTCCAATTGGACAAATAATTTTCTACCACTACTCTCTAACACCTCCCATCCAACCATTGCTGAATCCATTTCACTATCTCCTTATTTATACCTAATGCCTCCACCTTTTTTCCTAACCTCCTGTGGGGAACTTTGTCAAAAGCTTTACTAAAGTCTAAATAGACAACATCCACAGCTTTCCCTTCATCAACCTTTTTTGTAACCCCCTCAAAAAACTCAATCAGGTTTGTCAAGCATGATCTACCCCTGACCAAACCATACTGATTACTCCCTATCAATCCCTGTACCTCCAAATATTTGTAAATACCATCCCTCAGAACACTTTCCATCAACTTACCCACCACAAACGTCAGACTCACGGGCCTATAATTCCCAGGTTTACATTTGGACCCTTTCTTAAACAGTGGAACCACATGCGCCACCCTCCAATCCTTTGGCACTACCCCCGTGACCAGTGACATCCTACATATCTCTGTTAATGGCCACACTATCTGTCCTCAGTTGTTAACCTGTGCTCTTTGCCCTACCCCTACCTCCCACCTCTCACTTTTTTATTCAGACACCTGTCTGCCTTTTGCTCATTTCTTGATGAAATTTTGGTTACCCTTGACATCTTATCAATGCTGCATGTCCTGCTGAGTTTCTCAATTTTTGCCTGAAAGAATTAAAACATTTTTTTTTAGACCTACAGCACACTAACAGACCAATTTGGCCCAATGAGTCTGTGCTGTCCAATTTACACCCCTTTAACCTACACCTTGGTACATTTTTGAAGGGTGAGAGGAAACCTGAGCCCCCAGGGAAAACCCACGCAGACAAGAGGAGAACGTACAAACTCCTTACAGAGAGCCCGGTCCCGAACGCTGGTGCTGTAAAGGCGCACTAACCGCTACGCCAACTGTGCCACCCACAATATACAACAAATACCTCTAACTCCTGTTATCTCTGGCCCATGATGCTCAAAGTGGAAGGATATACAGAGGCATCAACTTGTGAGAATACAACACTGGATCTCCTTTTAGGGAATAAGACAGCACAGTTGACATAAGTATGTGGAGGAGAAAATGTTGGGTCCACTTCATGATGCCATTAGTTTCAAGTTAATTATGGAGAAGGATAGGTCTGGGCCTCAGGTTGAGATTCTAAATTGGAGAAAGGAATATTTTGAGAAAAGTGAGAAAGGATCCAGGATGCATGGATTGGTATAAATTATTTTCAGGCAAGGATGTGCGATGTAAGTGGAAAACCTTCAAAGGTTCAGAGTACAGAGTGTGTACATTCCTGTCAGGATTAAAGGCAAGGTTAGCAACCATAAGGAACTTGGTTTTCGAGGGATATTGGGGACACAGTTCGGAAGAAGAGGGAGGTGCATATCTGGTATGGAGCAGATGAGGCACTTGAGGAGTATAAAAAATGCAAGAAAAACTTGAAGAAAGAAATCAGGAAGGCTAAAAGAAGACCTGAGGATGCTTTGGCAGACAATGTGAAGGAAATTCTTAAGTGTTTCTCCAGGGATATTAAGAGCAAAAGGGTTGTAAGGGGCAAAATTGGTTCCCTTGAAGATCAGAGTGATCGACTTTGTAGGAGCCTAAAGAGATGGGAGAGGTCCTAAATGTTTTTGTCAGGAAAACAAGCAATGAGGTCTTGGAACCTATACAGATTAAAGAGGAGGAAGTGCTCACCATTGTAAAAAAAATCCCCAGGGCCTGACAAGATATTCTCTCTGACGAGGGAAGCTAGAAATTCCTGGGTCGCTTGCAGAAATATTTCAAATATTCATAGCCATGGGTTTGGTGCCGGAGGATTGAAGGTAGCTCATTTTGTTCCATTGTTTTAAAAAAAAGACTCCAAAAGTGACCCTGGAAAGTATTGGCCGGTTAGCCTGACATCAGATGTAGGTAAATTATTTGAAGGTTTTTTAAGAGATCAGATATACAATTATTTAGATAGATCAGAAGCAGATAGTCAACATGGCTTTATGCATGGTAGGTCCTGTTTAACCAATCTGAAAGGGTTTTTGTGAGGCGGTTAGCAGGAAAGATGACAAAGCAAATCCTGTTAATGTTGTCTATATGGATATTAGTAAGGCCATCGAGAAGGTCCTATGTGGGAGGTTAGTCAGGAAGGTTCGGACGCTAGGTATTCATAGTGAAGAAGTGAACTGATTTCTGGATAGGAGAAGCCGGGGAATAGTGGTGGATGATTGTTTCTCAGATTGGAGTCCTGTGACTAGTGGTGTATCTCAGGGATCGATGCTGGGACCATTGTTGTTTTTCATCTATATCAATGATCTGGATGATAATGTGGTAAAGTGGATCAACAGGTTTGCAGATGATACTAAGATTGGAGGTGTTGTGGACAGGGAGAAAGGCTTTCAAAGCTTGCAGTGGGATCTGAACCAGCTGGAAAAATGGGCTAAAAATGGAAGATGGTATTTAATGCAGATAAGTGTGAAGTGGTGTATTTTGGAAAGACAAACCAAGAAAGGTGAATGGTAGGGCACTGAGGAGTGTGGTAGATCAGAGAGATCTGGGAATACAGATATATAATTCCCTGAAAGTGGCATCATAGGTGGAAAGTGTTGCAAAGAGAGCTTTTGGTATATTGGCCTTCATCAATCAAAGTATTGAGTATAAGAGTAGGGATGTTATGCTAAAGATGTATAAGAGATTGGTGAGGCCACATTTGGAGGATTGTGTGCAGGTTTGGTCATCTAACTACAGCAAAGATATCAATGAGATAAAAAGAGTGCAGGGAAGATTTACTGGGACGTTGCTCAGTCTTAAGGAACTGAGTTACAAGGAAAGGTTAAACAGGTTAGGACTTTATTCCCTGGAGTGTAGAAGAATGAGGGAGATTTGATAGATGTTTTTAAAATTATGAGGGAGATAAACAGAGTAAATTTAGATAGGCATTTTTCACTGAGTGTAGGTGAGATACAAACCAGAGGACATGAGTTAAGAGTGATAATAATCTCCTACTTAGGCAGTCTCTCCAGATTGAAGATAACTTGTTTCAAATCCAGTGGGTTCTGAGGTGGCTGGCGATGGCAATCTGTGATGTGCTGACTCCTCAGTAGAGGAATGGGGGAGGGTGTGTGTGGCAACTGATGGATGGTAGCTTGATTAGGGAGATTTATCAGCTGGTGCTGATGTAGGTTGCCAATACAATATTCTTAGCACCATAGAACACTACAGGCTAGAAACAGACTGTTTTGGCCCTTCAGTTCTGTACCCAACCTTTTTTTTTGCCTAGTCCCGCTGATCTGCACCCAGTCCATAGCCCTCCATACATCTCCCATCCATGTACCTGTCCAAATTCTTATTAAATGATAAAATTAAGCCCACATTCACCACCTCAACTGTCAGCTCATCACACTCCCACTGTTTTCTGTTTGAAGAAGGTCCCCCTCATGTTCCCCCTAAACATTTCCCATTTCACTCTTAACTCATGTCCTCTGGTTTGTATCTCACCTACACTCAGTAAATCTTCTCTGCACTCTCTCCAAATTATTGATATTGTTACTGTACTTTGGTGACCAAAACTGTACACAATACTCCAAATTTGGCCTCCCCAATGCCTCATGCAATTTTTTCCATCCCAGCTCCTAGACGCAATGCTCTGATTTATAAAGGCTATGGCACACTCTCTCTCACATGCGAACCGGCCCTGCGTGTAACACCACGTGGCGGGGCAGCCATGGGAAGATGGTGCTATCAGGGCTTCTCCCTGCCTCAGGTCTCCTGCCCAGCATGCGCTTGGGTCAGTGATTATGATGTCATAATGCACGAGGTGTCTGAGCTCATGCTGCCCTTAAAGGGGTGTGCACTGAATTTGAATTAAAACAGTCATTAACGACCCTCAACATGGTGGCTTTCTTGGCTGGGTCCAGCACTACATTGGTGACCCCGTTGAGCCCAGACACCTCTCTGGTCTCAAGAGCATGGATCCAGCAGAGATCAATGCCGTTGCCATCAAATTGCCCCCCTTCTGGACCCATACGTGGTTCAGGCAGGCGGAGGCGCAGTTTCAACTGAGGAACATTTCAGCAGACGCCACAATGTTCTACCATGTCGTGAGCGTGCTGGACAAAGAAACGGCATCCAGGGTGGACAATCAAATACACAACCCACCGGCCAAGGGTAAATATCCTGCCCTCAGGAACCTGCTCCTTGGGGAGGTCACGTGATGGAGTAGAGAAAATACCAGCCCTCTCCAGAAAAGTTTAAAAAAAGTAAAAAAGCAAAGCCACAAACACAGAAACCATAACAAATTAAAAATAAAAGTGTGGAGAAAATGGCAGCAAAGAAAGAAAAACCAAAAACAACGGGAAGAAAAGAAGAAGGAAAGACGTCAGAAGAGAAAGGTGAAGGCCTTACCTGTACGAGGAGGCCCGCTGTGGAGAGAGAAGCCCGCTCCTTGAGGTCAGTGGAAACCCCGAATGCAAGACTACAAAGATGGCTCACGGAGCCAAACAAAAGTGCGCAACCGCGCATGCGCGAGGATTCGCGCATGCGCGATACACAAGACAAAAACAACACCGACAGGAGGGGGGACCAGCTGAGGAGTAAATCTCCACAGCTTAAACAGACAAGAATAACATGACAACAAGACTCCCACAGGAAAACATAGAAAATAATGGGAACAAGAAGGAAGAGAATAAAAAAAAGGAAATCAGAGAAACAACAGATGACCAACCCAGAGGAAGATGACCAACACCAAGACACCTTTAATAAAAATAATAAAAACAAAACTACCCAACAAAATAAAATAAACAACCCAACAAGAAAATCAGAAGAGACAGAGGTAAAGGACACAGATCCTGGAGTGGACTCAGAAGAAGAGGAGGGAGAACATCAAACTCTACACAGAGAAATGGAAGATGAAGGGAAGGGACAGTACATGGGTAAAAAATTTTTTAAAGAATATAAAAGAATGGCTGACACAAGAATTCAGTGAAATAAAAAGAAGAATAAAAGGTACAGAAGAAAAAGAGAAGGTCATGACAGAAATAGGGAAAAGAGTAGACAAGGTGGAAGAACGAGAAACAGCCATAGAAATGGAGGTAGATGACTTAAAAAGAAATTGGAAGAATCTGATAAAAAAAAGTTTAAGAAATACAGGAGCTGTTAGCTCAGAAGATAGATATAATGGAAAACTATAATAGGAGAAACAATATAAAGATAGTGGGTCTTAAGGAAGATGAAGAAGGCAAAGATATGAAAGAATTTATAAAAGAATGGATCCCCAGGGTCCTAGGAATGCCAGAATTACAGGAAGGAATGGAAATAGAAAGGGCACACAGAACATTAGCCCCTAAACCACAGCCACAACAAAAACCAAGATCCATTCTGGTAAAATTCCTAAGATATACGACAAGAGAAAATATATTGGAGAAAGCAATGAAAAAAATAAGAGCAGACAAAAATCCACTGGAATACAAAGGTCAAAAAAATTTTTTTCTACCCAGACATAAGTTTTGAACTCCTGAAGAAGAGGAAGGAGTGTAACAAAGCAAAATCAACCCTATGGAAAAAAGGTAATAAATTTATGTTAAAATATCCAGCGGTGCTTAAAATAGTTATCCCGGGGCAGCAAAGCAAACTTTTCTCGGATCCGGAAAAAGCACGAAATTTTGCAGAACACCTACAAAACAGACAGAGAGATGAAGAGATGTAACAAGAACAAAAATGACAACAAACTATATATAAAGAAGAAGAATAAAGTATAAGTAAGAACTAAGAAGGGAAAGAAAGGGAAGAAAGGAAGTAAGGAGGGAATTAAGAGAGTGAGCTTTGTTATATGTGAAGATTAAAATATTTTCTGGGGGGGCTGGGTGGGGAAGAATAATAGTCACTGTGAAATCAGTTGACGCTTGCGAGCGGGTTCGCAATCCAAATGGAGAGGGGAGATGTGGTTGCCCGACAAGGGACAAAGGGCAACTCAGAGAGGGGAGGGATTATTGTGGTTAAAAGAATTTTAGATATGGGAATAGTGGAAATATTTTATGTTTTAGAAATGTTGTCTTACAATGTGTTCAAAAAAAGAAAACAGAAATGGATAAGAAGGGAAGGTGGTGTTGAGGAAATGGAAAGGAAAGATATACAAAGTATGAAATGGCCATGTTGAACTATATGACTTTAAATATTAATGGAATACATAACCAAATCAAAAGGAAGAAGCTGTTAAATTTACTGAAGAAAGAAAAAATTGATATAGCATTCGTGCAAGAAATAAATCTAACTGAAGTGGAACACAAGAAATAAAGGAGAGATTAGGTAGGGCATGTTACAGCAGCATCATATAATTCAAAAGCCAGAGGAGTAGCTATATTAATCAATAAAAATGTACCAATCAAAATAGAAGAGGAAATAATAGATCCAGCAGGGAGGAATGTAATGATAAAATGTCAGATATATTCAGAATTTTGGAATTTACTCAATGTATACGCACCTAATGAAGATCAAAAATTTTTGCAAGATATCTTTTTGAAGATCGCAGATATGCAAGGGAATATACTAATAGGAGGGCATTTTAACCTTAATTTGGACTCAAACATGGATAAAACTGGAAAAAAGACTAACAGAAAGAACAAAGTAACCAAATTTATAATTAAATTGATGCAGGAAATGCAACTTCTGGATATATGGAGGAAACAACACCCAAAGGAAAAGGAATATTCATATTATTTGGGTAGACATAAAACATACTCAAGGATAGACCTATTCCTGTTATCAGCCCACATTCAAGGAAGAGTTAAGAAAATGGAATATAAAGCTAGATTGTTATCGGATCACTCACCCCTGTTATTGGCAATAGAGCTGGAGGACATCCCACCGAGAATGTATAGATGGGGATTAAACTCCATGCTACTTAAAAAACAGGATTTTAGAGAATTCATTGAGCGACAAATTAAAATGTACTTTGAAATAAATTCGGAATCAGTGAAAGATTGGCTGACTGTGTACAAAAAATAGTAAAACTAGATCAAACTGGATTTATTAAAAAAAGATGAACAACGGACAATATCTGTAAATTCATTAACTTAATCCATGCAGTACAAGGAAACAAAACTCCAACAGTGGCGGTTGCTTTAGATGCAGAGAAAGCCTTTGACAGAGTAGAATGGAATTATTTATTCAAAGTACTACAAAAATTCAACCTACTAGAGAAATATATTAATTGGTTTAAAGCATTATATAAGGGACCATTGGCGAAAGTGACAGTAAATGGATATATATCAAACCAACTTAAATTAAGCAGATCAACAAGGCAGGGATGTCCACTATCTCCCTCACTGTTCGCGTTAGCTATAGAACCACCAGCAGAACTGATAAGAACAGAAAATAAAATAAAAGGGATAAAAATAAAAGAGAAGGAATATAAAATCAGTCTATTTGCAGATGATGTTATAATATACTTAACAGAACCAGAAATATCAATAAAAGAATTACATAAGAAATTGAAGGAATATGGAGAAGTATCGGGGTACAAGATCAATGCAAATAAAAGTGAAGCAATGCCAATGAATAATGCGGATTTCACAAAGTTTACGAAAGAATCACCATTTAGATGGCAAACACAAGCAATTAGATACCTAGGTATACAAGTAAATAATAATCTCAGCCATCTATACAAACTAAATTATCAGCCATTAATGAAAAAATTACAAGACGACTTAGAGCACTGGAAAGACTTACCACTAACACTGTTGGGAAGGACAAACTGTATTAAAATGAACATCTTCCCAAGGATAAAATACCTATTTCAATCATTACCAATTCACCTAACAGAAATTCTTCAAGGAGCTAAAGAAAATAATAAGGAAATTCTTAGGGAAAGGGGGGAAACTGAGGATAGCACTAGATAAATTAACAGAAGTACAAACAAGGAGGCTTGCAACTACCAAACTTTAAGAATTATTATAGAGCAACACAATTAAGATACCTATCAGATTTTTATCAAACAAGGGAAAACCAGATTGGACCAGATTAGAGCTAGATAAATTAGGGGAGAAGATACCTGAACATATACTATATAACTGGGATGAAAAATTGGTGCAAAATAGGAATTCACCAGTATTGCACTATCTGCTCAACATTTGGAAGAAGATTCACGTAGAAAGGAATAAAAATAAATTATCAACTACCAAAATTAATATTGACACAAAATCAACTAATTCCTTTCACAATAGATAACCTTTCCTTCAGAGAATGGGAGAGAAAAGGGATCAAAAGAATAGAAAATTGTTTTTCGGGAAATAAATTATTATCTTTTGAACAAATGAAGGACAAATGTAATATAACTCACAATACAAGGTTTGCATACCACCAACTGAAAACCTACTTGAAGGACAATTTGTGAAACAGTCTGAGATTACCAGAAGGAAGCAATTTTGAATATGTGATTACAGACACAATGATAATTAAAAAAATTATAACAAACATGTACATCAAACGAGGAAACAAACTTTAAACCTAAACAAAAATGGGAACAAGATCTAAAAATAAAGAATGAAACATGGGAAAAGCTATGCTCCGGAACTATGAGAAATACAATAAACATGAGGTTACGCATGATACAATATAATTGGTTACACAGGCTATACATCACACCCCAAAAGTTAAATAAATGGGACCCAACAGTATCAGACAGATGTTTTCGCTGTAAAAAGGAAACGGGAACAATAATACATGCAATTTGGGCATGTGAGAAAGTGAAAAAGTTTTGGGAAGATCTAAACCAGATATTAAATAAAATCACAAAAAGCAATATACCAAAAAACCCAGAGATCTTCCTTCTAAGTAATATAAGAAATAAAGAATTTGGACTCGATTTAGATGGAGCACAAAAAAGATTAATTATGACAGCCCTAGCTGTAGCAAAAAAATGTATTATGTCAACCTGGAAATTAGAAGACAACTTGAGAATACAACAATGGTACATAGAAATAAATAAATGTATTCCATTAGAAAAAATAACATAAAATTTAAGAAATAACATCACATTATTCAAACAAATATGGGAAGCATAAATGAAACACAATAGAGAAATCCTACCATGGACCTCCACCACCTAAAATGACAGAAGGAGAAGACAACGAAATGAATTGACCCAGTATGTAGAAGTAAAAGAAAAAAATTTCTTGTTTATTTTTATCAAGTGATGACATTGTTTCAGGGGTTTAATGTATCATATAGATTGAACTTGGAATAAATGGGGAGGGGGTGAGGGAGGGAAGGAAGGGAGGGGGAAAAAAGGGAGAAAATGACACTGTATATATTCAAGAGAAAAATGTCTGTTAAAAAAAAAAGAACCTGCTCATTGGCACTTTCGGGATCTCCCCTCAGCAGCATGCCTCCAGGCTCCTACACCTCGACAGGCTTGGGGACCGCACACCATCGGCCCTGATGGACGAGATGCTAGCGATGGCGGAGGATCACAAACCTTGTTTCCTATTCCGTCAGATCTTCCTCGAGCAGATGCCCGGGGACGTCCAACTACTCCTGGCGGATGAGGACTTCACGGATCTACACTGAGTTGTAGCCTGAGTGGACACTCTCTGGCGCACCAAGGAAAAATGAAGCAGCCCTCAGTCAGGTTGCACGACCAGGAGCCAGCTGGCCGCAACACTCCCCCAAGCACAAGCCGGAGGAGCCTCATTCCAGCTGGTGCTTTTACCATCAGCACTGGGGAGCGCAAGCTCATAAGTGCTGACAACTGTGTAACTACCAGGGGAAATGACCTGGCCAGCCACCATTGATGGTTGCGATGGTTGGCTATGTGGATAGCCTCCTTCACGTTACCGACAAGTCCACCGGCCGATATTTCCTGATGGACACAGGAGCAGAGCTGCGTCCTGCACCTCACGAGACAGGTATCCGATCTTGTGGTCCCACCATGCGGGCAGCCAACAGTTCTGCCATCAAGACCTTCGGTACCCGCAGGGCGCAGATCCAGATCGCAAAAGAGAAATTCCGCTGAAAATTCGCGTTAGCCTCAGTGGGTTGGGGGCCGACTTCCTGAGGGCACATGGACTATTGGTCAACATGAAGTGCAAGAGGCTGGTCAATGCTCGCATCTTCAATTCGGTGCTCCTTGATGCCACAAACGCCTGCAGGCCCTAGATCACCGCCATCACCACTTCCAGGGATGAGTATTCAAACATACTCAGTGCCACCTTACCCCAGCACAGAGTATACCACCATATCTCCATGCAGGGCCCCCTGCTACACTCCAAACCCAGACAACTTCCGCCCGAGAAGCTGCAGTTGGAAAAGGAGGAGTTTTCCCGGCTGCAGGAATTGGGGATCATCCATCGATTGGACAGCGCCTGGGCATCCTCTCTCCACATGATCCCCAAATCCTCCAGCGGCTGGAGACCCTGCAGCGATTACCAGTATTTGAATGATGCGACCACAACAGACGGGTACCCGGTTCCACACACTCAAGACTTCTTGGCACGGCGCGCAAGTCTTCTCCAAGTTCGATCTGGTGCAGGGGTATAATCAGATCCCAGTCCACCCCGAAGACATTGGTTAGACGCCGATCATCACCCACTTTGGCCTCTTAGAATTCCTGCATATGCCTTTCAGCCTCAAGAACGCGGCCCAGACTTTTGAGCGCTTCATGGACTCAGTGGGTAAGGACTTGGGCTTTATGTTTATCTTCCAGAACGTTATCCTTATCGCCATCGCAACCGCAAAGAGCACAAGGTCCATCTCCGTACCCTGTTTGCCAGACTGTCCGAGTTTGGCCTCACGGTCAATGTGGCCAAGTGCCAGTTCGCCAAGCAGACGCTGCAGTTCCTGGGGCACACCATCTCGACAGCAAGTGCTGCCCCGGTGCCAGAGAAGGTCACGGCTGTCCAGCAGTTCCCCCAGCCAACCACCCTCAAGGGCCTGCAGGAGTTCATGGGGATGGTGAATTTTTATCATCAGTTCATCCCCGGCGCCGCCCGCACCATGCGACCACTGTTCGCATTGATTGCCGCTAAGAAGAAAGTCCTGACCTGGACGGAGGAGGCAGAGACTGCTTTTGCCGCAACAAATGAGGCCCCACCAACGCAACTCCAATGGTGCACCCACGCCCGGAAGCATACATGGCGCTCTCAGTGGACGCCTCAGCCATGGCGGTAGGGGGCGTACTTTAGCAGTGGCTCAATGGACAGTGGCACCCGCTGGCCTTCTTTAGCAAACAGCTGCGCTTGCCGGAGCTCAAGTACAGTACTTTCGACCGGGAGCTCCTGGCGCTGTACCTGGCCATCCGGCACTTTCGATACTTTCTGGAGGGCAGGCCCTTCATGGTGTTCACAGACCACAAGCCACTCACACAGGCATTCGTGATGGCCAAAGATCCATGGTCAGCTCTCCAGCAATGCCACCTCTCCTATATGTCGGAGTTCACCACTGACATCCGGCACAGGGCAGGCAAAGACAACGTCGTGGTGAATGCACTCTCTCGTCTGGTGATCAACGCTCTCCCCCGGCCTTGACTATACACTGTTGGCACAGGCCCAGAAGCTGGACACAGAGACGCAGGTTCTCTGGACTGCCATCTCTGGCCTCGAGTTCCAGGATATTCAGATGCCCAACAGTTCGGATATCCTGCTCTGTGACATCTCCACTGGCTCGATGCGCCCAGTAGTCCAACTGCAGTGGAGGTCGAGGGTTTTCAGCTTAGTCCACGACCTAGCCCACCCCTCGGTGAAGACTTTGGTGTGAATGGTGGCAGAGCTGTTTGTGTGGCACAGGCTCAAAAAGGAGGTGGCCAACATGGCGAGGAACTGCACCAGGTGCCAGGCCTCCAAGGTCTGCATACGCAGGCCCCAATCCAGCAATTCGACCCGGCGGTGCGGAGATTTCAGCACATCCACGTTGATGTTGTAGGTCCCCTGCCAGAGAAGCGCACTACCTTCTCACAATAGTCGACTGGACTACAAGATGGCCGGAGGCTTCCGCAGAGATGTGAACCAAGAACATAGTCAGTCATTGGATCACTAGGTTCGGAGTCCCAGCGCACATCACCAGTGATAGGGGCACCCAGTTCACCTCCGCGCTCTGGGTTCAGCTGGCGAATCTCCTGGTGGGGGGGATTAAACTCCACCACACCACAGCCTACCACCCACAAGCAAATGGTTTGGTGGAGAGGTTTCATTGTCATATGAAATCCGCCCTCATGGCTCGCTTTACCAGCCCAGGCTAGGCAGACAAACTGCCCTAGGTCCTCCTCGGCATCAGAACAGCACCCAAGGAGGACCTACAGGCGTCTACTGTGGAACTGGTCTGTGGCGCGTGGCAGTCGCTGCCCAGTGAGTTCTGTGGCCCTGAGCTCAACGTCACGTCCGAGCATGCGAACCTTTTTGGCAGATCTCTGTAAGAAACTATCCTCGCTAGCCCCCCTGCCTCCCTCTCATCATGATGTCCGGCCAACATATCGTCCCAAGGAGCTGGACTCGGCAGAATTCATATTTGTTCAGCGTGGCCCACATACGGCACCGTTGCATCGCCCTTGTATGGGTCCTCCAGCGGTCTGGCAGGACCTTTACTTTGGACATAGGGGGTAAAGATGAACTTTTCACCGTGGACCGTTTGAAGGCGGTTCACTTAGACCTATCACGGCCGGTGCAGACGGCCATGCCCAAATGCTAGGGCCACCCGCCCAAGCGGTGGGTCATGTAGCCAGTTCTGGGGGTGGGGGGGTTGTGTGGCGGGGAGCATGTAATGCCACATGGTGGGGCAGCCATGGGAAGATGGCGCTGTCAGGGTTTCTCCCTGCCTCAAGTCTCCTGCCCAGGAGGAGTCACAATCGACATCACAATGCATGAGGGGACTGAGCTCATGCTGCCCTTAAAGGGCATTAACAACTTTTAATGTGGTGGCTGAGTCTTTCTTGGCCAACATACCATAAGCTTTCTTCACTATCCTATCCACATGTGATTTCACTTTCAGGGAATTATATACCATTATTCCTACATCCCTCTGTTCTACTGCACTCTTCAATGCCCTACCATTCACCATGTATGTCCTATTTTGATTAACCCCATCAAAATGTAGCACCTCACACTTAACTGCATTAAACTCCATCTGCCATCCATCAGCCCACTCTTCTAACTGGCCCAAATCCCTCTGGAAGCTTTGAAACCCTTCTTCACTACCCACAGCATAACCTATCTTAGTATCATCCACATACTTACTAATCCAATTTACCACTCCATCGTCCAGATCATTAATGTATATAACAAACAGTAATGGACCCAATACTGAACCTTGAGGCACACCACTTGTCACCAGCTTCCAATCTGACAAACAGTTTTCTACCACTACTCTCTGGCATCTCCCATTCAACTGTTGTTGAATCCATTTTACTACTTCAATGTTAATACCTAATGATTGAACCTTCCTATCTAACCTTCCCTGATGAACCTTATCAATGGCCTTACTAAAGATCATATTTATATTCAACATCCACTGCCTTCCCTCATCAACTTTCCTAGTAACTGCCTCAAAAAATTCGATTATGTTTGTGAAAGATTATCTTCCCCTCACAAATCCATGCTGACTGTTTCTAATCAAACCTTGCCTATCCAATTAGTTATATATACTGTGGTGGCTCACCACGAGGCAGGCGAACTGGCCCCATTTGTAAGCCATGCGGCGGTGCAGCCGGCCAAAATGGCGCTGTCAGGGGTTTCCCTTCCTTCCAGCACGGGGCTCAGAAACCCGTGCAGGGGGACCACGTGACTCCCGGGTGACATCAGAACCCTACAGCGCGGTTCTCAGCCAGGTCTGGGCTGGGAGTATAAGTGCAGTCCAGCAGCCTGCAATAAACGAGTCTGCTCACTGATCTCAATCCGTCTCGTTGTGTGTGTTATTGCAGGAGCAGTGTAGCAGCCACTACAATACCATATAACCATATAACCACTTACAGCACAGAACAGGCCAGTTCGGCCCTACTAGTCCATGCCGTAACAAATCCCCACCCTCCTAGTCCCACTGTCCAGCACCCGGTCCATACCCCTCAAGTCCTCTCCTCTCCATGTAACTATCCAGTCTATCCTTAAATGTAACCAATGATCCCGCCTCAACCACGTCTGCCGGAAGCTCATTCCACATCCCTACCACCCTTTGTGTAAAGAAATTTCCCCTCATGTTCTCCTTATAAATTTTCCCCTTCAATCTTAAACCATGCCCTCTAGTTTGAATCTCCCCCACTCTTAATTGAAAAAGCCTATCCACATTTACTCTGTCTGTCCCTTTTAAAATCTTAAACACCTCTATCAAGTTCCCCCTCAATCTTCTACGCTCCAGAGAAAAAAGCCCTAGTCTGCACAACCTTTCCCTGTAACTCAAACCTTGAAATCCTGTCAACATTCTCGTGAACCTTCTCTGCACTCTCTCTATTTTGTTTATATCTTTTCTATAATTTGGTGACCAAAACTGTACACAGTACTCCAAATTTGGCCTCACCAATGCCTTGTACAATTTCATCATAACCTCCCTACTCTTGAATTCAATACTCCGATTTATGAAGGCCAACATTCCAAATGCCTTCTTCACCACCCCATCTACCTGAGTATCAGCCTTGAGGGTACTATTTACCATCACTCCTAAATCCCTTTGTTGCTTTGCACATCACAATAACCTACCATTTAATGCATATGACCTATTTAGATTTGCCTTTCCAAAATGTAACACCTCACACTTTTCTGTATTAAATTCCATCAGACATTTCTCAGCCCACACCTCCAGCCTTCCTAAATCACCTTTTAATCTACAGTAATCTTCCTCACTGTCCACAACACCACCAATCTTTGTATCATCCGCAAACTTGCTTATCCAATTCTCCACCCCTACTTCCAGATCGTTAATATATATAACAAACAATAGTGGACCCAGGACCGATCCCTGAGGAACTCCACTAGTCACCGGCCTCCAATTGGACAAACAATTTTCTACCACTACTCTCTGACACCTCCCATCCAACCATTGCTGAATCCATTTCACTACTTCCTTATTTATACATAATGCCTCCACCTTTTTTCCTAACCTCCTGTGGGGAACTTTGTCAAAAACTTTACTAAAGTCTAAATAGACAACATCCACAGCTTTCCCTTCATCAACCTTTTTTGTAACCCCCTCGAAAAACTCAATCAGGTTTGTCAAGCATGATTTACCCCTGACAAAACCATGCTGATTACTCCCTATCAATCCCTGTACCTCCAAATATTTGTAAATACCATCCCTCAGAACACTTTCCATCAACTTGCCCACCACAGATTTCAGACTCACAGGCCTATAATTCCCAGGTTTACATTTGGACCCTTTCTTAAACAGCGGAACCACATGCGCCACCCTCCAATCCTTTGGCACTACCCCTGTGGCCAGTGACATCCTAAATATCTCTGTTAATGGCCCCACTATCTGTCCACAAGCGTCCCTGAGTGTCCTTGGGAATATTTTGTCCAGTCCCGGAGATTTATCCACCTTTATCTTTTTCAACACAGCCATCACTACCTCCTAGGTTATCCTTATATGCTTCATGACCTCTCCACTATTTTTCTTTACTTCAACTGGTTCAATATTTTTTTCCCTAGTGAATACCGAAGCAAAGAAATCATTCAAAATTTCCCTCATTTCCTCTGACTTCTCACTCAGCCTACCCTCGCTATCTACAAGGGGTCCAATTTTATCCCTCACTAATCTTTTACTTTTAATGTACCTATAGAAACCCTTTGGATTTATTTTTACTCTGTCTGCCAAAGCCTCTTTGTGCCTTTTTTTTGGCCTTTCTAATTTCTTTCTTAAGATTCCTTCTACACTCCTTGTAGTTCTCCTTCAAATTCTCAGCTCCCTGCTCTTTATACCTCTTGTACACCTCCCTTTTTCTCCTAACCAAATTTCCAATATTCCTCGAAAACCAAGCCTCCCTATGACTTCCAGCCTTTCCTTTGATCCTTACTGGGACATATCTACTCTGTACCCTCAAAATTTCTTTTTTGAATATCCTCCATTTTTCATTTACATCCTTACCTGAAAATATCCTGTCCCACTCAATACTCCCCAAATCCCTTCTCATTCCTTCGAAATTTGCTCTTCTCAAATCCAGAACCTCAATTTTAGGCCCCTCCTTGATCTTCCCTAAAGCTACCCGAAAACTAACAGAGTTATGATCACTAGACCCAATTTGTTCTCCAAAATTAATGTCCGATACCTGACCTAGATATCTTAGAATCTTAGAATACTTTCCGTGAACTTACCCACCTCTGACATCAAACTTACAGGCCTATAATTACTAGCTTTACTCCTAGCACTTTTTTTAAACAATGGAACCCCATGAGCTACCATCCAATCCTCTTGGCACCATTCCTATTAGTAAAGACATTATAAATATCTCCATCAAAGCCCCTATTATTTCTACACTAACCTCCCTCAAAGTCCTAGGAAATATCTTTATTTTCCTTATGCCTTTTCTTTAATCATCATCGTTTCGAGAACTTCTCTACTTATTTCCCTTACTTTAGACAGATTAATATCCTTCTCCTTAGTAAATACTGAAGAAAAAAAAACTGTTCAAAATCTCCCCCATCTCCTTTGGCTCCACACTCATCCTCTAGGGGACCAATTTTATCTCTCATTATCCTTTTGCTCCTCGTATATCTGTAGAACCCTTGACAACACAACCTCATATCTCCTCTTAGCCTTTCTAATTTCCTTTTTAAGATTCTTTTTACATTCTTTGCATTCTTCTAACATCTTATTTACTTCATGCTGCCTATACTTTTTGTATGCCTCTCTCTTTTTCTGAACCATATTTCCAATAACCCTTGTAAACCAAGGCTCCCCAAAACTTTTAACCTTTCCTTTCATCCTAACAGGAACATACTATCCCTGTACCCTTAAAATTTCACCTTTGAATGCCCTCCATTTACCTTCTACATGCTTCCCATAAAACTTCACATTCTTTTGAATCTAAATTTGGAAATTAAATTTATTCATTAAAATATGAAGCAAAATAGATCTAACACCATATTTTAGAACAGAAGTTGTTAACAGAAAATAAAACTAACATTGTTTTCTCTAACAAGAACGATTAGTATTAGATAACTCTCCTGTTTACTGTAGTATTTCCCCATCGTCTTTTACCATGAAATTCTCAGTCTAATCCAAACTTGAGTCCTCAATGTTAATGTGACCTTGTTCCAGAACTTCTCATTTTTCTTGAATTTGTTCATCTTTTTGACCAAGTTCTGCAAAGAACAAGATTTCATGATTAGACATGAGCACTCTGTTTAGATTTGCATGATCAGTAACAAAAACAAACATCTAAATTATGCTTTTCTCACTCCCAGAGTTTACTTTTACAATCCTATGAAAATGTTAAGCAATCATTCTCTGATTTAGAAAGCAGATCATGTTACAACCTACTGAGAATGGTTACGTTTAAAATGGATACTTTCTATGTCAATGCAAACTACCAAACACTGGTCCATAGGAGTATCCAAATCAGGATTGCTGGGCTGGGAAATAGTTTCTTCCCTCAGCCTGTGAAATTGACTAACAGTATCCTGTAACCAAGTAAATTATTCCAAAATATTGACAATATTTATTTTGAATTCTATCTGTATGTATATACAGTGTATGCTGTGTATTGCGTGTGTATGTGTGGACTGGAGAAGTACTGTTTCATCTTGTTGTATACGAACAGTCTTGAACTTGATGTTATCAATTTAATCAAAAACCAATCCAGCTCCAGCAGTCATGGTCAGCAACTCCCTCTCCTACTCCAGAGCAAGTGATCAAGTGGTCAATGCCTAAACTTATGTCCCTGCAGACCCTGAAAAGAGGAGAGAAAATATCCTGATTCTAGCCATTATTTATTACACAATAAGCAAAAGCATTGTTTCTGTTTCTGGGATTACTGTCAGTGAGCTGGTGGCCATGTTCCCAGAATGACATATGACATCACCTTGACTGTAAATTCTTTTTAACACCACAACGTTATGAAAGGTGCCATGTAAAAGTAATATTCATTTTTCCACAGATAAGTGCACTTTTGTTTTCACTCTTAAAATTCAACCAGTAACTTTGAAATATGAGTCAACCTTGTTTCCTGATGAATCTTCCACATCAGAGGCACACACCATTCAACATTGCCATGAAACTTGGATCATGTTGTCTTGGTCACTAAACACTTACACTGCAACATTAGGGATACCTTCCTGGGACATCTGTCATGCAGGTAAATTCATTCAGGTGAATAGCAATTTAGTTGCACTTTATCCAATCTGATGTATGATACAGTAAATGGTGTTCATAGTCTTGTCAAACACTTGAGAACCAAATCCACATCTGTTTTATAGAATGCCTGCGGTCAGTCCACAGGGACCCTGAGCTTCCTGCTGCAGCCACTTTAATTCCTCAGCCCATTCTCTCTCTGGTGGATCACTTTGTGATTCCTGAACTCTTAAAATAAAGCCCAATGGAAGCTTGAGGAACAGAAATCCATCTTCCATCTGCACAGCGCACAGCCTGTATTCTTCACAGATTGGTGATATTGGATCAAGGTGGGGATTTCTTCTCACTTTCCTTGCAGTTGGCCACTCAGGTGGACCATGTCATGAAGAAGGCTTTTGGCATATTACCTTCATTTTGGGTGGGACACAGTTGTGCAGGAAGGGAAATGGTTTGGTGGTTTCAAAGAATCGTGGGTCAGAACATTGGTTCCAGGCAGAAACACACAGTTAAAGGGATCGCAACAGGGATAACACAAGTATTCTCAATCACACAACACAGTACAACCCAGATACATCAGGCTTAACACATCTGATACCAGTAACTGTTTATATTCTCACACACACAGTACAACTCAGTCATATCAGGCTTAACACGACCTATACCAGTAACTGTTTACACTCTAATGAACATAGAACAACTCAGTCACATCGGGCTTAACACGACCGGTTCCAGTAACTGTTTACACTAAGTTACTTGTTATATTAGAATAGTTATGGATAAATCGTTCATGGTCTTTCATGTCTTAAAAGAGATAGATTGTGGGGGGCGTTTAGTGCAGGTCACTTCACAAACAAAGTAATGCTTCACAATAGACATCTCATTTAAAATGCAAGAGCTTTGCTAAAGCTAGACATTGAGGCTCCGGTTGGCTTTGCAAAAGCAATGAAGAATGCTGATCTATTGTGTATGGGAAATAAAGTCCAGGCTCAGAGATACTGATAAGATCTTTCAAAGATGGGGTTTAGAGTCTTGGAAGAGGTTTTTGATTTTTACAAGCAGAGAGAGGAAGAAACAAACAGGATTATTCTGTGTGTGCGAGTGTGTGTGTGTATGTGTGAGTGTGAGAAAGAGAGAAGTCAGTTCTGCAGAAACTCTTGAGGCAGCAACATGCCAAGCTGGCAGCTTTGAAGATGGGTAGTGAGTTCTGAGTTCAGTCTGTTCAAAACCCTTGTAGTCCTTACAAGAGGAAATGGCTGGTTAGAATGTTTCTCCTGAAATAAAGGAAACAAGAGGAACTCTGTGGTGACCTGAAAGAAGAAATTATCATTTGGAAAACCCATGATGGGCAAGTTTCTTCAGCAAGACACTGAAATGACTGATGGAAGTAAATCAGTTTGTGTGTGTCCAACAAGCAACAAATATCTCTCTGAAACCAACAAGAACCTTTCTGAGTGGTAACCATTTAACTTTAAGCACCAGAGCCTGGTGAGGATTCATAAATGTTAAATTCTGTGTATAGAACAGTGCAAGGTGAACTTGGAGGAGTAAGAAGTAAGATTGAAATGTGAATCTTTCCTGAACTTTTCAAGAACTTTCCTGAACACATACACATTACATTACATAGTTAATAGTAATAAGTTAAGGTTTGATCCTATTTTATGTTTAAATAAAATTAAAAGCAGCTTTTGTTTAAGTAACCATTTGTCTTGGAGAATCTGTATTGCTGCTGGGTTTAGGGTCCTTTGGGCTAGTAACAAGTGGGGGCTCATCTGTTTTGGAGTGAAATATTTGGAGTTTTGAGATCTTAAATTTCTGGAGTTTTTATGACTTATTAGTTCATTGGTTTTTCCAAGCTAATTCAAAGCCTCTTATGGGAAAAATAGCAGAGATGGATGTTAGTACATTTTTGATAAACCCATCACCTGTGGAGCTGCAAAGCAAGAGAAAAGAGGAACTGATAGTCTTAAAGCTGACTGAAGTCAAGTGTTGGATGAGGAAATACAAACACAAATACAAATATTATATAGGTGAGGGAAAATTTGTTGAGAAAGACAGACAATTTTCCAGAGGATAGATCTTTGAATTGTAATTGGAATTGGAGAAATTGAGGGCGGAAGAAGAGAGAAAAAGAGGGTGAAAGTAGAAAGAGAGAAATGGGAGTTTGAATTGCAGATAAAGAAAAAATGAGGCAGAGGAAATTGAAAAATGGAGGATATATGAGTTAGAAAAGTAGCTAAAAATGGAGGGAGGATAATGAAAGACAAAAAAAGACAGAACAAATTTAAAGAGACACTTTGAATTAGAGAGTTTAAAAATTGAGATGGAGAGAGTTAAGATAATTGAGGCTGTAACTCCTAGGGAGAGGTTTTTGGCTAGTAGAGAGGTACATCTAGTTCCTCCTTTTGATGAGGGAGATATAGAAACATATTTTCAGCTTTTTGAAAAGGTTGCTGAGAGCTCAAGATGGCCATAAGAAAAATAGCCTCTTATGCTCCAAAGTGTATTGAAAGGAAAAGCACAAATTACATACTCTAGCTTGACTGCAGAGCAAGTGACAAATTATGATAAACAAGCAGTATTGAAAGCTTATGAGTTGGTTCCAGAAGCACATAGATAAAAATTTAGGAGTTTGGTGAAAACATGAAACCAATCTTATAAGGAATAAATAATGATTTCAATAGTTTAAGAGAATTAATATAAATTGAGGAAATTAAAAGTTGTGTTCCAAATGAGATCAAATTATACCTGAAAGAGAAAGACATGGGAACAAATGGCTAGGATAGCAGATGATTATGCCCTGATTCACAAAAATAAATTTCAGAAAAGTAAGCCTTTTCAGAGGGTTAATGTGGAACAGATTAGTAAGCCTGTTCAGAAGCTTATTGTGGAGAAAACTAGTAAGCTTGAAATTAAGTCTGGGGAGATTGTTAAGAGAAAAGATGAAGGTAAGGTGGGAAAAGACAGAACGTCTGGATTTGTATGTCATTTTTGTAAGAAACCTCGTCATGTGAATTGTTTAGGGTTGAAAAAAAGATGAGAAAAAGAGATATTACCAGAAGCATGTATTCACACAGTTGAATTTAAGGAGAACAGATGTTCCATACCTAGTTAGGATGTTATGGAGGTATTCAAACCTTTTGTGTCAGAGGGCTTGGTTTCAGTAAAGGATGGAAATTCCTCGATTCCAATTAAAATTCTCAGAGATATTGGGGCAGCCCAGTCACTGTTGTTAGGGAATGTTTTAGTTCTTGATCAAAAGATGGACATAGGAGAGACAACTTTGATTAGAGGCATTGGTGGGGATGTAGAGTCAATATCTCTTCACAAAATAGTGTTAAATTCAGAATTAGTTAAAGAACCAGTGGTAGTTGGAGTTATTTTAAAGTTACCCATGCAAGGAGTCTTATTTTTATTGGGGAATGATTTGGCAGAGCATAAAGTTGAGTCAGTTTTGAGATTAACAAATCGGTCTACTCAGGATGAGGGTGACTAAGATTGTGAGATATATCCTGCATGTGCTGTAACAAGGTCTTTGTCTAAGAAAATTATAAGAGCAGAGGAAGATCCAGTTGATAGAGACTTGCCCAGTACTTCTGAAATAGTCCAGAAGGAGCAGGTTAAATTTGAGTCAGGATTTGTCTTTGGAAAGGAAAGAGTTAATTAAGCAGCAAAAGACAGATTCTGATCTTGCTGACTTCAGGGAGAAAGCTGTGAATAAGGAGGAGATTAAGAAAATTCCCTGTGATTATTACTGGAAGGGTGAATTGTTAATGAGGAAATAGAGATCTCATGATGTTCCTGCAAATGAAGAGTGGGTGGTGATTCATCAGGTGGTCATCCCAGAATTTACTGGAATTAAATTTTAAATTTGGCCCATAGTGCACCTTTGGGTGGCCATCTTGGTGTAAAGAAAACTATGAATAAAATTTTGAAACAATTTTTCTGGCCTGGTTTGAAAAAAGATTTTGTAAATTGGTACCGGACATGCCACCTTTGTCAAGTTGTGGGGAAACCTAACCCTTGCAACCTATTCCAGTTGTTGGGGAAGCTTTCACTAGGGTTATTGTGGATTGTGTGGGTCCCCTGCCTAAAACAAAAGCTGGGAATCAGTACTTATTAACAATTATATGTACGACATCCAGATTTCCAGAAGCTATACCATTGAGGAATATTAAAGCAAAAACAGTGGTAAAAGCTTTGGAAAAAAATTTCACAGTTTTTTGGCTACCTCAAGAGATCTAGAGTGATCAAGGAAGTAACTTCAGGTTGTTTCAGAAGATGATTTATGAGTTAGGAATTAAACAGATCACTTCATCTGCGTACCATCCTGAAACTCAGGGAGCTTTGGAAAAATTTCATTCTACTCTTAAAAATAGGATGAGGATTTATTGTCTTGAGAATGGGAAAGATTGGGATGAATGTATTTATTTATTGTTAATTGCAGCAAGAGAGTCTGTGCAGGATTCTTGGAGTTTCAGCCCTTTTGAATTTGTGTTTTGACATCACGTTAGGGGACCTTTCTTTTCTTTCCTTGGCTTGGCTTCGCGGACGAAGATTTATGGAGGGGGTAAAAAGTCCACGTCAGCTGCAGGCTCATTTGTGGCTGACCAGTCCGATGCGGGACAGGCAGACACGATTGCAGCGGTTGCAAGGGAAAATTGGTTGGTTGGGGTTGGGTGTTGGGTTTTTCCTCCTTTGCCTTTTGTCAGTGAGGTGGGCTCTGCGGTCTTCTTCAAAGGAGGCTGCTGCCCGCCAAACTGTGAGGCGCCAAGATGCACGGTTTGAGGCGTTATCAGCCCACTGGCGGTGGTCAATGTGGCAGGCACCAAGAGATTTCTTTAGGCAGTCCTTGTACCTTTTCTTTGATGCACCTCTGTCACGGTGGCCAGTGGAGAGCTCGCCATATAATACGATCTTGGGAAGGCGATGGTCCTCCATTCTGGAGACGTGACCCATCCAGCGCAGCTGGATCTTCAGCAGCGTGGACTCGATGCTGTCGACCTCTGCCATCTCGAGTACCTCGACGTTAGGGGTGTGAGCGCTCCAATGGATGTTGAGGATGGAGCGGAGACAACGCTGGTGGAAGCGTTCTAGGAGCCGTAGGTGGTGCCGGTAGAGGACCCATGATTCGGAGCCGAACAGGAGTGTGGGTATGACAACGGCTCTGTATACGCTTATCTTTGTGAGGTTTTTCAGTTGGTTGTTTTTCCAGACTCTTTTGTGTAGTCTTCCAAAGGCGCTATTTGCCTTGGCGAGTCTGTTGTCTATCTCATTGTCGATCCTTGCATCTGATGAAATGGTGCAGCCGAGATAGGTAAACTGGTTGACCGTTTTGAGTTTTGTGTGCCCGATGGAGATGTGGGGGGGCTGGTAGTCATGGTGGGGAGCTGGCTGATGGAGGACCTCAGTTTTCTTCAGGCTGACTTCCAGGCCAAACATTTTGGCAGTTTCCGCAAAGCAGGACGTCAAGCGCTGAAGAGCTGGCTCTGAATGGGCAACTAAAGCGGCATCATCTGCAAAGAGTAGTTCACGGACAAGTTTCTCTTGTGTCTTGGTGTGAGCTTGCAGGCGCCTCAGATTGAAGAGACTGCCATCCGTGCGGTACCGGATGTAAACAGCGTCTTCATTGTTGGGGTCTTTCATGGCTTGGTTCAGCATCATGCTGAAGAAGATTGAAAAGAGGGTTGGTGCGAGAACACAGCCTTGCTTCACGCCATTGTTAATGGAGAAGGGTTCAGAGAGCTCATTGCTGTATCTGACCCGACCTTGTTGGTTTTCGTGCAGTTGGATAATCATGTTGAGGAACTTTGGGGGACATCCGATGCGCTCTAGTATTTGCCAAAGCCCTTTCCTGCTCACGGTGTCGAAGGCTTTGGTGAGGTCAACAAAGGTGATGTAGAGTCCTTTGTTTTGTTCTCTGCACTTTTCTTGGAGCTGTCTGAGGGCAAAGACCATGTCAGTGGTTCCTCTGTTTGCGCGAAAGCCGCACTGTGATTCTGGGAGAATATTCTCAGCGACACTAGGTATTATTCTATTTAGTAGAATCCTAGCGAAGATTTTGCCTGCAATGGAGAGCAACGTGATTCCCCTGTAGTTTGAGCAGTCTGATTTCTCGCCTTTGTTTTTGTACAGGGTGATGATGGTGGCATCACGAAGATCCTGAGGCAGTTTACCTTGGTCCCAACAAAGCTTGAAAAACTCATGCAGTTTGGCATGCAGAGTTTTGCCGCCAGCCTTCCAGACTTCTGGGGGGATTCCATCCATACCTGTTGCTTTGCCACTTTTCAGTTGTTCGATTGCCTTATATGTCTCATCCAGGGTGGGAACCTCATCCAGCTCTAGCCTTAGGGGCTGTTGAGGGAGCTGGAGCAGGGCGGAATCTTGGACTGAGCGGTTGGTACTGAAAAGAGATTGGAAGTGTTCTGACCATCGGTTGAGGATGGAGATCTTGTCGCTGAGGAGGACTTTGCCGTCTGAGCTGCGCAGCGGGCTTTGGACTTGGGGTGAGGGGCCGTACACAGCCTTTAGAGCCTCGTAGAAACCCCTGAAGTCGCCAATGTCCGCGCTGAGCTGTGTTCGTTTGGCGAGGCTAGTCCACCACTCATTTTGGATCTCCCGGAGTTTGCGCTGAAGATGGCTGCATGCGCGACGGAAGGCTTGTTTCTTCTCTGGACAGGACGGCTTTGTAAGGTGAGCCTGGTGGGCAGCTCGCTTCTTTGCCAGCAGCTCCTGGATTTCCTGGCTGTTTTCATCAAACCAGTCCTTGTTTTTCCTGGAGGAGAAGCCCAGTACCTCTTCAGTGGATTGCAGTATGGTAGCCTTCAACTGATCCCAGAGGGTTTCAGGGGACGGGTCCGTGAGGCGGGTTGCAACGTCGAGCTTTGCTTTGAGGTTTGCCTGGAAGTTTCCTCTCGCTTCGTCTGACTGCAGTTTTCCAACATTGAACCTCTTTCTGGGGGCTTTATTGTTCCTGGGCTTTGGCTTGAAGTGAAGGTTGAGCTTGCAGCGAACCAGCCGGTGGTCAGTGTGGCATTCCGCGCTAGGCATGACCCTGGTGTGGAGCACATCTTGTTTGTCACTTTCTCGCACCAGGATGTAGTCCAGGAGGTGCCAGTGTTTGGATCGGGGATGCATCCAGGTGGTCTTAAGGCTGTCCCTCTGCTGAAAAAGGGTGTTTGTAATGACAAGCCGCTGTTCTGCGCAGAGCTCCAACAGGAGGCGCCCATTGTCGTTGCACTTGCCGACGCCATGCTTGCCCAGGATTCCTGGCCAGGTTTCTGAGTCTTTGCCGACACGAGCGTTGAAGTCGCCCAGGATGACAACCTTGTCGGCTGTAGGGGTACGTTGGATGAGGTTGCGCAGGTCGGTGTAGAACTTGTTCTTTTCTGCTGGTTCCGCCTGGAGGGTTGGAGCATAGACACTGATGAGGGTGATGTGACGCTTGTTTTGAAGTGGGAGTCGCATGGACATGATTCGGTCCGAGAGGCCTGTCGGAAGGTTTTCGAGTTTGGAGGCAATGAAGCTCTTGACCATGAAGCCTACACCAGATAGGCGTCGTTCATCCGAAGGCTTGCCAGACCAGTAGAGTGTGTAGCCCGCGCCGCGTTCTTGGAGGCTGCCTACATCTGCCAGGCGGACTTCACTGAGAGCGGCTATGTCGATGTCAAGTCTGAGGAGTTCATGTGCAATGAGGGCAGACCGACGTTCAGGTCGGTGGCTGTCAGTCTTGTCTAGCATGGTTCTGATGTTCCAGCATGCTAGCTTGAGTTTGTGAGCATCTTTTGAGGGGGAGGACGTGGAGGGGGAGGACGTGGAGGGGGAGGACGTGGAGGGGGGGGACGTTGAGGGGGAGGACGTGGACCTGTCCTCGGGCCTGCGCAAAGGAGCTTTTAGGTGGAGTGCAGTGCGCGCAGTACTGGCCCCACCCTTTACACCCATGGTTCGTGTGCCGTGGCCAAGCAAGCTGGGACGTGGCAGCGAGGTCCTTGGGTCGTAGGTTTTATATCGGAGTGGCCTTCTCCTATGCAGGTTTCTTACCCGGGCTGGAGGGGCCTGCCTCCAGGGGACCTTTAATATTATTAAAAGAACAGTGGGTTAATGAAGATGTACAGTTGGACTCGCTGAATTATGTTTCTAAATTTAAAGATCAGTTACAAAAAATGTGGACATTGGCTCAAGAGAATTTAGAAATAGCGCAGGGTAAAATGAAGCGATTATTTAACAGGAAAACTCAAGTGAGAAATTTTAAGACATGAAAATCCTCTTAGAGCAAACTTTTCTGGTCCATTTGAAGTGAAATCAAAACTCAATTATGTTAATTATGTGATAAACACTCCAGATCGTAGGAATAAAACTCAGGTCTCTCATCTAAAAATGTTGAAACCTTTTTATCAGGATAACAGTAGTTGACAGGGTTGAGGAAGTTATAGATCATAAAATTATGGAAACAGTATCTTGTGAGCGTTACCCTACAGATACCATGGTTCCCGTGCACCTGTCTAACCAAACAGTTTTGGAAAATATGAAGAAAAAGTTAGCCCATCTTAAATCACCAGAACAGAATCAGCTGAAGCAGTTCCTTTCGAAATAAGCCAAATTTTTCTTGATGTGCTAAAAATGGAGGATATATGAGTTAGAGGTATCATGAAGTGGTTGTGGGAGAAGCAAGACAATAAAACAACACCCACATAGAGTAAACATTCAGAAAAATATAATCGTGGATCAGGAAGTTGAAAAACCCAGACGTTCAAACCCAGATTGGAGTTCTCCTTGTGTTCTCGTACCTAAAACAGATGGAAATGTTAGGTTCTGTACAGATTAGAGAAAGGTTAATTCAGTAACTAAAACAGATGCTTATCCGATTCCTAGACTTGATGATTGTATTGATCAAATTGGTAAATCTAATTTTCTTACTAAGGTGGATTTGTTGAAGGGTTACTGGTGTTACCACTAACAGAAAGTGGAAGGATTATTTCTGCATTTGTGACACCATCTGGTTTAAATGAATATAATGTGCTACCCTTTGGCATGAAAAATGTGCCTGCAACATTCCAAAGGATGATTGATTTGGTAATCCAAGGGTTACCGCATAAAAATGCTTATATTGATGACTTGGTCACACATGGAAAGAACATTGAAGGAATTAGACAAATTGTTTGCAAGATTATTCAAGGCAAACTTAACTGTCAAATTAGATAAAAGTGAATTTGGACATGTTACTGTGACATACTTAGGTCATGGTAAAGTTACACCTATTCAAGTTATGGTGAATGGAATTTCTGAATTTCCTATTCCCAATGGCAAGAAAGCAATGAGAAGTTTTTAGGAATGGCAGGATATTATAGGAAATTTTGCAGAAATTATGCTGAGGTTGCTCTTCCTTTAACCAATCTTTTGAAGAAAGGGGAGAAATTTGTGTGGACAAAATTTTGTCAGAGAGCTTTAAAAAATTTAAAGGAGAGGTTATGCCATTACCCTGTTTTAAAATGTCCTGATTTGACAGACCATTTTCTTTAGCAGTGGATGTCAGTGAGGGGGAAGAAGGTGCAGTTTTGTTACAAAAGTATAATGAAATTGACCATCCAGTTGCCTACTTATCAAAAAAATTGTATGTTCATCAAAGGAACTATCCACTATTGAAAAAAAACTGTCCATAATACTTTCTCTGTCGAATTTTGAGGAGTATCTGGGTACAACTCATGAATCCATTGTGATATTTATTAACCACAATCCTCTGTTTCTGAATTCTTTGGCTTGGCTTCGCAGACAAAGATTTATGGAGGGGTATGTCCACGTCTGCTGCAGGCTCGTTGGTGACTGACAAGTCCGATTCGGGACAGGCAGGCACAGTTGCAGCGGTTGCAAGGGAAAATTGGTTGGTTGGGGTTGGGTGTTGGGTTTTTCCTCCTTTGTCTTTTGTCAGTGAGGTGGGCTCTGCGGTCTTCTTCAAAGGAGGCTGCTGCCCGCCGAACTGTGAGGCACCAAAATGCACGGTTGGAGGTGATATCAGTCCACTGGCGGTGGTCAATGTGGCAGGCACCAAGAGATTTCTTTGAGCAGTCCTTGTACCTCTTCTTTGGTGTACCTCTGTCTCGGTGGCCTATGGAGAGCTCGCCATAGAACACGATCTTGGGAAGGCGATGGTCCTCCATTCTGGAGACGTGACCCACCAAGCGCAGTTGGGTCTTCAGCAGCATGGATTCGATGCTTGCGGACTCTGCCAGCTCGAGTACTTCGATGTTGGTGATGAAGTCATTCCAATGAATGCTGAGGATGGAGCCGAGACAGCACTGATGGAAGCTTTTTAGGAGCCGTAGGTGATACCGGGAGAGGACCCATGATTCGGAGTCGAACAGGAGCGTGGGTATGACAACGGCTCTGTACATGCTGATCTTTGTGTGTTTCTTCAGCTGGTTGTTTTTCCAGTCTCTTTTGTGTAGTCTTCCAAAGGTGCTATTTGCCTTGGTGAGTCTGTTGTCTATCTCTTTGTCGATCCTTGCATCAGATGAAATGGTGCAGCCGAGGTAGGTAAACTGGTTGACCGTTTTGAGTTCAGTGTGCCCAATGGAGATGTGGGGGGGCCTGGTGGTCATGGAGGGGAGCTGGCTGATGGAGGAACTCAGTTTTCTTCAGGCTGACTTCCAGGCCAAACATTTTGGCAGTTTCCGCAAAACAGGACGTCATGCGCTGGAGAGTTGGTTCTGAATGGGCAACTAAAGTGGCATCGTCTGTAAAGTGTAGTTCACGGACAAGTTGCTCTTGTGTCTTGGTGTGAGCTTGCAGGCGCCTCAGATTGAAGAGACTGCCATCCGTGCGGTACTGGATGTAAACATAGTCTTCATTGTTGAGGTCTTTCATGGCTTGTTTCAGCATCATGCTGAAGAAGATAGTAAAGAGGGTTGGGTGAGGACGCAGCCTTGCTTCATGCCGTTGTCAATAGAGAAGGGTTCAGAGAGCTCATTGCTGTATCTGACCCGACCTTGTTGGTTTTCGTGCAGTTGGATAACCATGTTGAGGAACTTGGGGGGGGCATCCGAGGCGCTCTAGTATTTACCAAAGCCCTTTCCTGCTCATGGTGTCAAAGGCTTTGGTGAGATCAACAGAGGTGATGTAGAGTCCTTTGTTTTGTTCTCTGCACTTTTCTTGGAGCTGTCTGAGGGCAAAGACCATGTCAGTAGTTCCTCTGTTTGCGCGAAAGCCACACTGTGATTCTGGGAGGACATTTTCGGCGACACTACGCATTAGTCTATTAAGGAGAATCCTAGCGAAGATTTTGCCTGCAATGGAGAGCAGCGTGATTCCCCTGTAGTTTGAGCAGTCTGATTTCTTGCCTTTGTTTTTGTACAGGGTGATGATGATGGCATCATGAAGGTCCTGAGGCAGCTTTCCTTGGTCCCAGCAGAGCATGAAAAACTCATGCAGTTTGGTATGCAGAGCTTTGCCGCCAGCCTTCCAGACCTCTGGGGGGGATTCCATCCATACCTGCTGCTTTGCCACTTTTCACTTCACTTCAAGCCAAAGTTCAAGAACAGTGGAGCCCCCAGAAAGAAGTTCAATGTTGGAAACATGCAGTCAGACACAGTGACAGGAAACTTCCAGGCAAATCTCCAAGCAAAGCTCGAGGATGCAAACTGCCTCACGGACACGTCTCCTGAAACCCTCTGGGATCAGCTGAAAATGGCCATACTGCAATCCACTGAAGAGGTACTGGGCTTCTGACGAAAACAAGCAGGAAATCCAGGAGCTGCTGGCAAAGAAGCGAGCTGCCCACCAGGCTCACCTTGCAAAGCCTTCCTGGCCAGAGAAAAAACGAGCCTTCCGTCTCACATGCAGCCACCTTCAGCGCAAACTCCGGGAGATCCAAAATGAGTGGCGGACTAGCCTCGCCAAATGAACCCAGCTTAGCGCTGACAATGAAACTGCTTTGGGAAAGAATTTAAAAAAGTAAGTGCAAATAGTCCTCTTATTTTCACCCTCCTCAAGTGCTGATAAAGATCTTTCAAAGATTTGGTTTGGAGAAATGCAACGAGTTCTGGTTTTTAAAAGCAGAGCAAGAGGAAAGAACAAATAGGATTTTTTTTTAGAGGGAGGTCGTTTTTACAGTTCAGTAGTAGCTTTTTAAGACTGCAACATGGCAAGTTAGCAGGCTTGTTTAAGACCCGCTTTTGAAGATGGGTTGTGAGTTCCGAGTTCAAGCTGTGTAAAACCCTCTCCTGAAATTGGGGACAAAAAGAACGCTGTGGTGACCCAGAATAAGAGGTTATTAGTTGGAAAACAGATGATGGGGAAAGTTTCTTCGGCAAGAAACCGAAGTGACTGATTGGAGGAATCAGTTTGTGTGTGTTCAACGAGCAACAAATATCACTCTCTGAAACCAACAAAAAAAACCATTTAAATTTATGCACCAGAGCCTGCTGAAAATTCATAAATGTTAAATTTTGCGCACAGTATAAGAATTGGAGGAGTGAGGAGTGAGACTGAACTGTGAAACAAAGAACTTTCCAGAAAATATACACATTACAAACACATGCATTTAGAATTAGAGGGGGTGGGGGTGTTAAGTTAATAGTACTAAGTACTATTCAATCCTGTTTTTATGTTTAAAGAAAATTAAAAGCAACTTTTGTTTAACTAACTATATGTCTTGATAAATTTCTAATGCTGCTGGGTTTTGGGGTTCTCTGGGCTCATAACAACTCTCTCACACACACAGTGCAACCCAGTCACATCTGGCTTAACACGACCTATTCCAATAACTGTTTACACTCTCAAACAAGCAGTACAACCCAGTTACACCAGGCTTAACACAACCGATACCAGTAAGTGTTTACACACTGATAGACACAGTACAATCCAGTCACATCGAGCTTAACATGACCGATACAAGTAAATGTTTACATTCTCACACACACAGTACAACCCAGTCACATTGGGCTTAACACAACTGATATCAGTAAATGTTGACACTCTCAAACCCAGTCACATCAGGTTGAACATGACCAATACCAGTTAAGTGTTAAGACTGTCAAACACATAGTACAACCCTCTCACATTGTAACAACTCTCACACACACAGTACAACCCAATCACTTTGGGGTTAACATGACCAATATCAGTAACTTTTTACATTCTTACACACACAGTACAACCCAGTTACATCAGAGTTAACACGACCGATACCACTATCTGTTTACTCTCTCACACACAGTACAACCCATTACATTGGGCTTTACATGACTGATACCAGCAACTTACACACAGTAAAACCTAGTCACATCGGGGTGAACACGGCCGATACCAGTAAGTGTTTACACTCTCCACACACAGTATAACCCAGTCACATCACGCTAAACAGGACCAATAGCAGTATGTGTTTACACCCTCTTTGTTTTTCAATTTGATTTATTAATCAAAATAAATCATGCAATCAAAATACAAGTACATACATACTACACAATATTTGTCTCATATAATCCCCCACCCCAACTCTAAGCCACCCCTCCCAACACCCCTCTAATCTACCCTAAAAGAAAGAAACAAAATAGAAGAGGAGATCAACTTACATCCATCAACTATTGCCATGGTTTAGTGCAACCTCAACGACCGTGGGAAAAAAACTATTACAAATTCAAACCCATATAGCTCGTATTCGGGCTCCAAACTTTAACAAAGAAAGGATAATTATTATGTAAATAGTACATTTTTTTCTAATGGAATACAAATGGCATCGTTGAACACTCAAATCAGTCTCATTTTTCCACATAATTTCCAAATATTTTCTAGCTACAGCAAGAGCCAATCTCAAAAAAGCAATTTTAGACTTATCTAATTTTAATTCTAAACTCAATTTCTTACTATATCCCAATACAAATACCATATGATAAGCAAAATTTTAATTTTAAATAAGCCTTCTAAAAGCTCCTTAATTCTATTCCAGAAAGTTTCACTCTCTCAAATAAGAAAGAAAGAGCCATCTTGCATAAATCAGAAGAAACAAACTTATATTTCCTTAACTTTTCAGGAGTTAAATATAACTGATGAATAAAGTTATAATGAACCAATTTATATCTTACATTCACAATTTTAGTCATACTATAACGAGCCCAGAGGACCCCAAAACCCAGCAGCAATAGATATTTACCAAGACAAATGGTTACTTAATCAAAAGTTGCTTTTCATTATCTTTAAACATGAAAACAAGATCAAACATTAACTTATCACTATTAACTTACCTAACCTAGCTTAACTCCCTTCTAATTCTATGTGCATATATTTGTAATGTGTGTGTAAGTTCCGAAAAGTTCTTTGGTTCACAGTCCAATCTCACTTCTCATTCCTCCAAGTTCACAGGTTGCAAGCAATTCTTAAACTGTGCACAGAATTTAACATGCATAAAGTTCACCAGGCTTTGGTGCTCAAAAGGTAAATGGTTACAGCTCAGAAAGGTTCTTATCGGTTTTCAGAGAGAGAGATATGTTGTTCCAGGACATCCACAACTGATGTACTTCCATCAATCACCTCAGCGTCTTGCTAATGAAACTTGCCCTGTCAGGGTTCTCCAGATGATAACCTCTTTCTTTCAGGTCACCAAAGAGTTCCTTTTTGTTTCCCTTATTCCAAGTGAAACATTAGGCAGCCAGTCCTCTCCTCTTGCATGAACCACAAAGGCTTTGACTAGGCCATCTTCCAAATGGGGCTTCTTGTCAGCTTGTCCTGTTCCAGACCCAGTTGCTCTACCGGCTACAACACTGTCAAATGATCTGTGTGTGTGTCTTTCTCTCTCAGAAACCCTGCTTACAAAATCACATGACCCTCTTAGAATAGCAAGGTCTTCTGCAGACAATATGCGACACCAACAATCTCTTTCATCTATTGCCTTTGGTAAACAACAATCCATTAGTAAAGTCACTTGAGCACTCTTCAAAGCTCTTGCAAAAGCTGTGAGAAGCCATTATGTCTAGCATTAGCAGAGTTCCAGTACTTCAACTAAGATCTGTTTTAAAATGTTTGTATATAACCTACTCTAACAAACCTTTCCCAATTTATCTCCCAAAAACATTTCTATATACTCTGTCACAATAATATCTTTACTTATAGCCATCCAATCATCTTGAGAAATAGATATAGATAAATATTTTTCCATTTTAATTTAGATTTATGAATTATTGGCTTAGGCATTTCATTCTGTAATAAAGCATACATCTCAGATATAAATCCTCTCTTGCCCCCTTCAGTAAGTAAACTTTCAAATTTAGACCGCCAAGGCAACTGTAACAAATGCCCAAAATTATCCAACAGTAATGCTCTAACTTGATAAGAAGTGCACAGGGTATTTGGAGAAATTTTATATTTCTCCTTCATCCTTTGAAATGAAATAAAATACCCAGCTTCATAACAATCCTCTACCAACTTAATTGAGGGGGTACTACACTTATATTGTTGTAGCATTTTTTTTGGGGGGGGATTTATGGGATTTTTCTTCCTATTTCTTTGAGATCTTTATACATGTTTGTAATGGGGCCATGGGGGGGGGGGGTGAATATGCTTTGCCATCTATGTGGGAGGTAAATATAACTTTTTATGGCTAATTTAAATTTTGCTACTTTTAATGTTAAGTGCTTAATAATCGGATTAGGAGAAAGAGGGTGTTATATTAAAAAGTTCAAAGTTGATATTATGACAGAGTATATAGAGGTGTCTGGGAGATAAATTGGGAAAGGTTTGTTAGAGCAGATGACACACAAACACTTTAAAACAATCTTTACAGGAGCTTTTGCAAGAGGACTCAGACTCATGACTGAAAAGGCAACAAATGTAACAACAGTGTGGAGCAGCTTTGGAGAACAGAACTTACTATCTGGAAGGTCATGTGATCTTTCCAGGCAGAGAGCAGAAAGAAACAGGCTCTGCTGTCAGGAGAGAGAGAGAGGAGAGAGACACAGACATCGGTTCCAGAGGGACAAGCTGGCAAGCTTTGGAAGACGGCCTGGTCAAAGGAGAGGACTGGTGTTTCCCTTGGAATAGGAGAAACAAAAAGGAACTCTGTGGTGATCTGAAGGAAAGAAAACTTTCTCTCTGAAAGCCAACAAGAACCCTTCTGAGTGGTTACCATTTACCTGTTCAGCACCAAAGCCTGGTGAACTTTATTAATGTTAACTTTTGTGCACAGTACAAAAATTGCCTGCAACCAGTGATATTAGACTTTGCTGAACTTACCCACACATTACACACATGTGCACTTAGCATTAGAAGGGGTTTCAGTAGGTTAAGTGGAGTCAATAGAGATAAGTTAAAGTTTGCTTCCATTTTCATGTTCAAAGATCATTAAAAGCAACTTTTGTTTAAGTAACCCTTTGTCATGGTGCATATCTATTGCTGCTGGAGTTTGGGATCCTCTGAACTTGTAACATTTTATGGGGATTCGTCCTTTAGGATTTGAAGATTGGAATTTTTGTGATTTATTAGTCAATTTGTTTTTTTTTCCAAGCCAATTTAAAGCTTGTGTGTGAAAAAACAGCAGCAATGGAGGTTGAAACATTTTTGTCACAACCATCACCTGCAGAGCTGCAGAGCAAGAGAAAGAGGAACTGATGGCTATATCTAAGCCATTAAAACTGGCATGTTAAGCATTGGATGTGGAAAATACAAATAGAGAGGATATATTATATAAGTGAAGGAAATTTTGTTGAGAAAGACTTAGAAAGCTTTCCAGAGAATAGATCTTTTAAATGCAATTGGAGAAACTGAGTGTGGAAGAGGAAAGAGAAACAGAGGGTGTTGGAAAAAAGAGAGATGGAACTTTGACTTGCAGAAACAACAAAATGAGGCACAGGAGGCTGAGAAATGGAGGAAATATGATTTAGAGGAGGGTGAAAAATGAAAGGAGGATATTAAAAGGGAAAGACTTTCCATTAAAGAAGTTAAAAATGGAGATGGAGAGAAGTAAGAGGATTGAGGCTGCAACTCCTGGGGAGAGGTTTTTAGCTAGTAGAGAGGTACATCTAGTTCGTCCTTTGTATGAGGAAGATATAGATACATATTTTCAGCTTTTTGAAAAGGTCGCTGAGAGCTCAAGATGGCCAAAATAAAAGTGGCCTCCAATGCTCTTTGGAGCATTGACAGGAAAAGCACAAATTACATCCTCTAGCTTGACTAAAGAGCAAGTGGCAAATATGATACCGTAAAACAAGCTGTATTGAAATCTTATGAGTTGGTTCCAGAAGCATATAGACAAAAATTTAGCAGCTTGGTGAAAACATGGAATCAATCCTATATGGATTTTGCGCTGAAGCAATCTGAATGTTTTGACCATTAGTGCGCCTCAAAAGGAATGAACAATGATTTTGACAGATTTTGAGAATGAATATTAATTGAGGAAAATAAAAGGTGTGTCCCAAAGGAGATTGAATCATACCTGGATGAGAGACACATGGGGATGTGGCAACAGGTGGCTAGATTAGCAAACAAATTTGCTCTAATTCACAAAAATACATTCCTGAATAGTAGGTATTTTCAAAGAGTTAATGTGGAACAGATTAATAAACCTGTTCATAAGGTTAATGTGGAGCAGGATAGTAAGCCTGAAATTAAGTATGGAGGAAATGTTAAGAGAAAAGATGAAAGAAAGGTGGGGATGGACAGAACCTCTGCATTTATATGTCATTTTTTCTAAGAAACTTGGTCATGTGATTGCGAATTGTCTAGAGTTGAAAAGAAAATTAGAAAAGGGGGTTTTACCAGAAGCATGTATGCAAACAATGGAATTTAAGGAGAGCATATGTTCCAAACCTGGTAAGGGTGTCATGGATGTTTTAAAACCTTTTGTGTCAGAGGGCTTTGTTTTAGTAGAGGAGGGAGAACCACAGATTCCAGTTAAAATTCTTAGAGATACTGGGACTGCCCAGTCATTGTTGTTGGAAAGTATTTTAATTCTGGATCAAAGGATTGACACAGGGGAGACAACTTTGATTAAAGGTATTGGAGGTAAGATAGAGACAATATTTCACTAAATTCAGAATTAGTCAAAGGACTTGTTGTAGTAGGAATAATTCCAAAGTTACTCGGGTGTCTCATTTTTGTTGGGGAATTATTTGGCAGACGATAAAGTTGGGTCAGTTTTGAGATTAACAAATTGGCTGAGTAAGGACGAGGTTAGAGAGGATTGTGAGATATATCCTGCATTTGCTCTAACAAGGTCTGTGACTAAGAAAATTATGAGACCTGAAGAAGATCCAGTAGATAGAGTCTTGCCAGGTACTTTGAAGTACTTTTGAAAGAGCAGGGTCTTTGTCAAGGAAAGAGTTAATTCAGCAACAGGAAATAGATAGAGATCTTGTTGTCTTAAGGGACAAAGCAGTAACTGAACAGGTGATTAAAGATATGGCTTGTGGATATTACTTGAAAGGTGAATTGTTCATGAGAAAATGGAGACCTCTTGATATTCCTGCTAATTAAGGGTTGGGGGTGATTCATCAGGTGGTTGTTCCTAGAAATTGCCAGAAGGAAATATTAAATCTAGCCCACAGTACACCTTTGTGTGGTCATTTTGGTGTAAAGAAAACCATGAATAAGATTTTGAGACAATTTTTCTGGCCTGGTTTGAGGAAGGATGTTGTAAATTGGTCCCGGACAAGTTACTTTTGTCAGGTTGTGGAGAAACCTAACCAGGGTCCTCCAGTGGCTTCATTACAACATATTCCTGTTGGGGAACCTTTCACTAAAGTTATTGTAGATTGTGTAGGTCCCCTGCCGAAAACTAAATCTGGGAATCTGTACTTATTAACAATTATGTGCACAGCGTTGAGATTTCCAGAGGCTATACCATTAAGAAATATTAATGCCAAAACAGTGGTAAAGGCTCAGTAAGAATTTTTCAAAGTTTTTGGATTACTGAAAGAGATCCAGAGTGATCAAGGATCTAACTTTATGTCTGAGTTGTTTCAGCATTTGGTTTATGAGTTGGGAATAAAACAGATCACTTCATCTGCGTACATTCTGAAACTCTGGGAGCTTTGGAAAGATTTCATTCTACTCTTAAAAATAGGATGAGGATTTATTGTCTGGAGAATGGAAAAGATTGGGACGAAAGTATTCATTTATTGTTATTTGCAGCAAGGGAAGACTCATTAGATTTCAGCTCTTTTGAAATTGTGTTTTGACATCAGGTTAGAGAACTTTTAATGTTGATAAAAGAACAGTGGGTTAATGAGAATGTGCAGTTGAATTTGCTGGATTATGTTTCTAAATTTAAGGATGGTTACAAAAAGTGTGGACTTTGGCTCAGGAGAATTTGGAAATGGCTCAGGGAAAAATGAAGCGTTTATTTGACAGGAAAGGTCAAGTGAGGAATTTTAAGACAGGAAGTAAAGTTTTCATTTTGTTTCCAACACATGACAATCCTTTAAGAGCGAGGTTTTCAGGACTATACGTAGTTAAATCAAAACTGAATGATGTTCATTATGTTGTTAACACTCCAGATCGAAGGAATAAAACTCAGGTTTGTCAGATAAATAAGTTGAAACTTTATTGTGAGAATAAAGGTAGTGGAGCATAATCTGTATCTGAGATGTTAGTTGTTGACAGGGTTGAGGAAGTTTTGGTTCATAAGGTTATAGAAACAGAATCTTGTGAGGGTAACCTTAAAGAAACCATGGTTCCTGTGCGACTGTCTAACACAGCAATTTTGGAAAATTTGGAAGAAAAGTTAGACCATCTTAAGTCACAAGAAGAGATGCAGTTGAAAGAATTGCTTTTGAAAACACAAATTTATTTCCTGATGTTCCAAAAAGGACATCAGTGATTTACTATGATGTAGATGTAGGAGAAGCAAATCCCATAAAAGAGCACCCATATAGAATAAACATTCAGAAGAGTAAAATCATAGATCAGGAGGTGGAATATATATTGAGAAATGGTATTATTAGACCTTTGAACTCAGATTGGAGTTCTCCTTGTGTTCTGGTACCGAAACCAGATGGAACTGTTAGGTTCTGTACAGATTACAGGAAGGTTAATTCAGTAACTAAAACAGATGCTGATCCTACTCTGAGAATAGATGACTGTACTGATAAAATTGGTAAAGCTAAATTTCTTACTAAGTTGGATTTTTTGAAGGGTTACTGGTGTGTGCCTTTAACTGAGAGAAGAAAGAATATTTTGGCTTTTATAACTCCATCCGGTTTATACAAGCATGAAAAATGCCCCTGCAGCATTCCAAAGGATGATTAATTCAGTAATCCAATGGTTAACACATACAAATGCTTATATTGATGACTTGGTCACAAAAAGTGACACATGGGAAAAACATCTAAGGGAATTGGACAATTTGTTTGAAAGATTATGCAAAGCAAACTTAACTGTTAATTTAGCAATGTGTCAATTTGCAAATGCCAAGGTAACATACTTGGGTTATGTAGTTGGCCATGACAAAGTTGCATCTATTCAAGCTAAGGTGAATGCAATTTCTAAACTTCCTATTCCCAATGGCAAGAAAGCAGTGAGAAGGATTTTAGGAATGGCAGGATATTACAAGAAATTTTGCTGAGGTTGCTTTTTCTTTAACCAACCTTTTGAAGAAATGGGAGAAATTTGTGTGGACTAAAGGTTGACAGAAAGCTTTGGAAATTTTAAAGGAGATGCCATGCCATTGCTCTGTGTAAAATCTCTTGATTTTTGATAAACCACCTTCTTTAGCAGTGAATGCCAGTGAGGAGCAGCAGGTGCAGTTTTATTGCAAAAACATAATGAAATTGACAATCCAGTTGCCTACTTTTCAAAAAAATTTAATATTCATCAAAGGAACTATTCGACTATTGAGAAAGAACTGTTGTCTGTAATATTTGCTCTTCAGAATTTTGACATATATCTTGGTACCTCTCATGAACCAATTGTGATATTCACTGACCACAATAAAATGAAGAATAAAATGAAGAATAAAAACAGAAGACTGTTAAACTGGAGTTTAATATTACAAGAATATAATCTGCAAATTAATCATATCAGAAGTATAAATTATGTGATAGTAGACTGTTTTTCAAGATGTTAAATTGATTGTGTATAAAAATACTTTCAAAATTGGGTTACTGCTTTATAACATGTTATATATTGTGTATTGTTAGCTCTTTAATGATTTTAAGACAGTTTAGTTATCACTGAATTTTAACAAGAGTAAGAATTCTTTTAAAGGGGGAAGGTGTATATAGAGATGTTTGGGAGATAAATTGTGAAAGGTTTGTTAGAGAAGGTCACACACAAATACTAAAAACAATATTTGCAGGAGCTTTTGCAAGAGGGCTCAGACTCATGGACTGTTTGAAAAGGCAACAAATATAACAACATACTGTGTTGGTAGCAGTTTTTTCTAGAGAACAGAAGGTCATGTGATCTTTGCTGGTAGAGAGCAGAAAAGAAACAGGCTCTGCTCTCAGGGAGGAGAGAGTGAGAGAGGAGAGATACAGACATCAGTTCCAGAGGGACAAGCTGGCAAGCTTTGGAAAATGGCCTGGTTAAAGGAGAGGACTGGTGTTTCCCTTGGAATAGGAGAAACAAAAAGGAACTCTGTGGTGACCTGAAAGAAAGAAAACTCTCTCTCTGAAATCCAACAAGAACCCTTCTGAGTGGTAACCATTTACCTGTTAAGCACCAAAGCCTGGTGAACTTTATTAATGTTAACTTCTGTGCACAGTACAAGAATTGCCTGCAACCAGTGATATTGGATTGTGAACCAAAGAACTTTGCTGAACTTACACACACATTGCACATACGTGCGCTTGGCATTAGAAAAGGTTAAGCAGGTTAAGTGAGTCAATAGAGATAAGTTAACGTTTGCTTCCATTTTCATGTTCAAAGATCATTAAAAGCAACTTTTGTTTAAGTAACCATTTGTCATGGTGCATGTTATAGATAGAGAATTTGGGTTAAAAAGGGTTTAAGTTAAAATGTGATGATTAGTCATAAAAGGGGGCTAACCACTAGAGTTTAGCTGGAAAATGTTACAACAGACTAAAACAGATTTAACTACAGAGAGACATGCAGAAGCCAAAGATTGATAAAGAGTGAAAAACAGAATTTGGTGTGAGCAGAGGTCATGAATGATCGTGGTGTGCATGACTAACAATAATCAGGATGATTCTGCAAAAACTAACCAATTAAAGCAGTGTAGTGGAGATGCCGAAGGACAAGCAAATTGTATAAAAAACAATGAACTGTATGTATCAGGGCTTGACTTGGCAAGAAGCCAACTGAGTCCAACTCTGCAGACTTGTGAATAAAGCTTGTCGTGTCACCTATCTTAAAGAGACTCATTTGTGAGAATTTGTGTTTCTGACAATTTGGGGGATCGTCTGGGATCTACACTCCAGCCGTGGGGGGAGGCGAGAAAGGTGGTGCACCCCGCTGAGTTCAGTGGCTCCTAGTCCCTTGCTCGTCGCCTCGGGCGGCTTGAGCGAGTGGTATCCGGACAAGGTGACACGACAAGACGAAAAGGAGAGGGGTGATGGTTCAATCCCCAGGAAGACACCGGTAAGTGACGACTTACGATTGTGGTGTGGGGACTGACGGACGAGACCACCCAGGTAACAGTCATGACGGAGTAAAAATATAAATAAGGTGTAAAGAGGGTGGCGTGAGGAACCCGTCGTGGGACCTTAGGATAGACCCCAGGGAAACCTCGGCGGGAACCGAAGGAGCGATAGTACCTCCAACGAGGCGTCCGAGACAAAAGGGAGTAGGGTCCCGAAAACGAAGGGGGTCCTCAGCCACGATAAACGGATCTAGGCGGGAAAATGGGAGGAACAAAGTCTAAGGGCTCGTCTGAGGGATCTGGACTTTTCCCAGGGGTTCCCCCTGACAGCCCTTTGGGGAGAATGTTTGAAAATTGGGATAGTAGACGATATCGAGACAAAGACAAGAGAAAGATGGTTCAATATTGTCTCCTTTGGTCGAAACAGCCTATCAAAGGTTCCTCGGTCTGGTGGCCGAAATTCGGATCCGACGAGGATTGGGTTAGACCAGCATTAAACATATATGTAAACTCGAGACCAAAGGTGAATCAAGAAGAGTCAGCGTATGCATTTTGTTGGGTTCCCTGGCCAGGATCCTTAACAAAATGTTTTAGATTGGGGGTAAAGGGAGAAAAGAAGTGGGAACCTTTGGACAACCTCCCCCCTCCAAATATTCCCCAGGCGCCCACGGCGCCCGAGGGAAACTTGCTGCTGGAGGGGGAAGGTGATGAATCTGATTGTCCCGGAAGGGGCCGAAAACGGAGGGATGAATTAAGTGAAGTCATTGAACTAAGGGAGTCGGACCCTAGACTTCCACCGGTGGACCGACCCTGGACCAGATCCCAGACTGGTCCAGGACCATCGAAGGCTCCACTAAGCCTAAATCCCCTGAGGGAAGTTCCTATGGGAGGACCGGGAGGGGGAACGGGATACGTAAACGTTCCCCTAACCAGTACTTAGGTGCGGGGATTTAAGAAGGAAATTAAAAATCTGTTGGAAGATCCCATGGGACTGGCCGAACAGTTCGACCAGTTCCTGGGACCAAACACATATACCTGGGAAGAGATGCATGCAATAATGGGAATATTATTCTCACCCCAGGAGAGGCAGATGATTCAACAGGCTGCCCTCCTTATGTGGGAACGTGAACAACCTGGGGACCCCAGACCCCATGAACAAAAATATCCCCTGAATGAACCCAGGTGGGACAAACAAACACCCGAGGGATTGACAAATATGAGACACTACAGAGAGTGGACGATTAAAGGGATACGGGAGGCTGTGCCAAAGGGTCACAATTTCGCCAAGGCATTTGGGAACCACCAGGGGAAAGATGAGTCCCCTACTGATTTCTTGGAGAGGGTGAGAAAGAATGTCCAACAGCATGCGGGTGTGGACCCTAGTACACCAATGGGTGAACAGCTTATTCGAATCGAATTTGTGTCCAAATCGTGGCAGGACATTAGGAGGAAACTAGAAAAGGAGGAGGACTGGAATGAAAAACCCTTGAGCGACCTGTTAAAAAAGGCACAAAGGGTATATGTGCGGAGGGAAGAGGAAGGTCAAAAGAGGGCAGCGAAGATTATGGTACAGACTATCCGGCAGGTAAATGCCGGGTCTAGAGAGGAAAGGAGACAAAACCCCCCTCTAAGCAACCCAAGAAATCCAATAGAGTGGAGACCCAGGAGACCCGCTAAGTGCTATTACTGTAACGAGGAAGGACACTTCAAGAGGGAATGCCCCCGATATAGGAGGGAAGTGCGGACCCTCGAACTCAGGGGTTCCGGATGTTGGAGACCAAGTATAAGAGGGAACCCCTGGTAAAACTGAAAATTGGTCCCCAGGGAGAAGAGGTGGTGTTTATGGTGGACACGGGAGCGGAACGAAGTAGTGTAATAACTGTGCCAACTGGGACCGAGCCTGTAAAAAGCAATTTGAAAATTTCTAGGATAGAAGGGGCTCCCAGGACTGTATCGATAATTCCCCAAGTGACAGTAAGGCTGGAAGGGAGAGAAGGGGTACAGGACCTCTTGTTGTTACCGTCGGCCGGATTTAACCTCTTAGGAAGAGATATACAGGCTCTCCTAGGTCTGGGTGCTCTCCCCGTGGACGGAGAAGTGCGGGTCCACCTCTGTGTTCTGAAGGAGGAAGACGAACGGCAGATTGACGAGAGAGTCTGGTATAAGAAGGGAAATCGAGGAGGTCTGGGCATCCACCTTTAAATGTCCCATTAATACCAGGTCATCAGCCGGTAAGGAAACGTCAGTATCCTATTTCTTTGGAAGGGAGGAAGGGGCTACAGCCGGTAATCGAGACCCTAATACGGGACGGACTATTGGAGGAATGCATGTCACCCTATAACACCCCCATACTCCCAGTGAAGAAACCGGATGGATCCTATCATCTAGTTCAGGATCTGAGAAGTTTGAATGCTATTGTTCAGACCCGCCACCCGGTGGTGCCCAATCCCTATACCATCATGAGTCGGATTCTCCCGGACCATGAGTGTTATTGACCTGAAGGATGCCTTCTGGACATGCCCACTAGAAGAGGGAAGTAGAGATATGTTCGCGTTTGAATGGGAGAATCCATAGACAGGTAGACGGAGGCAGCTTCGGTGGACCGTATTGCCCCAAGGGTTCACTGAATCTCCGAACCTGTTTGGACAAATACTAGAACAGATCTAGGCGGACTATCCACGGTCCGATGACTCCCAATTGATGCAGTATGTGGATGATCTGCTGTTATCAGGGCCCAAGGAACAAGAAATGAGAGGAGATACAATTAGACTCTTGAACTATCTAGGGAAAAAGGGTCTGCGAGTGTCCAAGAACAAGTTACAGTTCATTGAGAGGACTGTGGTGTACCTGGGACACCAGATAAGTAAAGGACAGAAATGGATTACCCCTGAAAGGATTGCAGGAATCACCAGAATGCCGTTACCCCGTAATAAGAAGGAAATAAGACAATTCCTGGGGCTCTTAGGTCACTGCAGGTTATGGATAGAGGACTACTCGGCGTTGGTGAAGTTTATGTATGAAAAACTGACAAATGAGGATGAACATCCATTGAAATGGACCCAGGAGGAGAAGGGATGGTTTGAGGACCTGAAGCGTCGCCTGATGCGGACCTCGGTACTCACTCTGCCCTCTTTGAAGCAACCCTTCCAGCTATTCGTCACCCATAATCAAAGAACAGCTGTGGGGGTTCTGACACAGGAAAAAGGCGGCCAGCGACACCCAGTGGCCTTCCTGTACAAAATGATGGACCCAGTGTCTCGTGGATGGCCGACGTGCATCCAGGGAGTAGCGGCTGCTGCTCTGTTGGTGGAGGAGCCACCCAAACTCACTTTTAGAGGAAGGATGACTGTGTACACCCCCAACTCTGTGAGTGTTCTATTAGCACAAACCACTCATCGATGGCTGACTGATTCCCGCATATTAAAGTACGAGACCATTTTAATAGTCGGAGAAGACCTACAGTTTACTAAGAATAATAGTTGCAACCCAGCTCAGTTTTTATATGGCGGTGAAACAGGGGAAGAAGTGGAGCACGACTGTGTCGAGTTGACAGATCTCCAGACCAAGACCCGAGAGGATCTTCGCGATACCCCCCTGGGAGAGGGATATGAATTCTACATTGACAGCTCCGCCAGATGTGTTGACGGAATGAGGAGAAGCGGGTATGCTATAATAGAAGGAGATGCTTGGGAAGTGGTAGAATCTGCGAGGCTACCCGGAAGCTGATCGGCACAGTCCTGCGAACTATATGCCTTGCAGAGGGCCCTCAGAGTACTGGCAGAGAAAACTGGGACAATTTACACTGATTCCAAATACGCATACGGGGTAGTGCATACCTTTGGTAAGATCTGGAAGGAGCGCGGTCTGATTACATCAAGAGGGAAGGAGTTGGCACACGGACAAATGATTACTCTGACCCTGGAAGCCCTGACATTACCCCGGGAAATAGCAGTGGTCTACATACCAGGCCATCAGAGAGGAGATACCCCGACCGCGATTGGGAACAGACAGGCTGATGAAGAGGCCAAAAGGGCGGCCATGCAACGGGAAGTCCGCTTGCTGACCTTAATCCCAGCAGGTATAGAAAAGGCTCCCATTTTCACTAAGGATGAAACGGACATGGCTCAGCTGGGCGCATGCCGACTGCCGGATGGAACATGGAAGACCCCAGATGGAAGAATGGTTCTAAATAAGGAAATAACTCGCAATATTTTAAAACACCTGCATCATCAGAGCCACTGGGGCACCCAGGCCTTGTGCGACACAATGCTTCGAGACTATGTGTGTAAGGGGATCTACACTTTGGCCCAACAGGAGGTGCAGAACTGCCACATCTGCACAAGAATTAATAAGAAGGTAATGAGGACGGGCACCGTGGGAGGTTAACCGTTGGCAATACGCCCCTTCCAAAGAATCCAGATCGACTTCACGGAGTTACCTCAGGTCCAAAGGTGGAAGTATCTGTTGGTGATGGTAGATCACTTTACCCGATGGGTGGAAGCCTTCCCAACAGTGAATGCTACTGCCTCCACGGTAGCTCGCCTCCTCCTAGAGCATGTGATCCCCAGATATGGCATAATGGATTCTATAGACTCGGACAGGGGTCCACACTTTTGCTCCAAAGTTCACCAATTGATTTGTGATGCCCTGAAAGTCTCTTGGAAACTGCATACCCCTTGGCATCTGCAAAGCTCAGGGAGGGTTGAGCGCATGAATGGAACCCTAAAGATGCAATTGACAAAATTAATTGTGGAGACTAAAATGCCTTGGATAAAGTGTCTGCCCCTGGCCTTATTGAGAATTCGTACAGCTCCACGCAGGGATGTGGGGGTGTCCCCTTATGAGATGATGTTTGGGCTTCCCTTCTGGAGTAAAGTTGAGGGGTGTCCCACCTTGGGGGAAGGGGATATTTTTGTTAGGAACTATTTACAGGCACTGTCACGCTCTCTTACAGATTTACGGAAGAGGGGACTATTGACACAAACACCGCCCTTAGACTTCTCTCTACACAAGGTGGAACCGGGAGATTGGATCCTCATCAAGACCTGGAAAACCGAAAGACTCCAGCCACAGTGGGAAGGTCCCTTCCAAGTTCTCTTGACTACAGAGGCTGCAGTGCGAACAAGAGAGAGGGGGTGGACGCACGCATCCAGATTTAAGGGACCTGTAGAGGCGCCTCAGGACCCTGACACGGACTCAGATTGGACTTGTGTTCCTGGGGACAGTCCTCTTACTTTGCGACTTCGCAGGAGGACTTGATTGACAATGTTATTGTTATATGCTTTGGTTTTTCTTGGTTTGCCTCTGTCTTTGTCAGGTCTGAAGTGTAAGAGGTGCAGAGACACAGTAGTCCTTTTTCAGGACCGCGCTTGGGAAAGACAGGAGGGTAGTTTCATTTCCCATACCTCAGTTTCTAAGAAATGCTGGGCAGACAACATGCAGCCAGGGGCCCCGGGAGACCCGGTTAGGATTTTAGTCCAGCACGAGATTGATCTATCAGAAGATGGTTCTCTTCCCTGCGTTAAGATCCCCATTCAGCAATAGTACACACATTTTAAAGAAAGAAAGGGGTGGATTGTTATAGACAGAGAATTTGGGTTAAAAAGGGTATAAGTTAAAATGTGATGATTAGTCATAAAAGGGGGCTAACCACTAGAGTTTAGCTGGAAAATGTTACAACAGACTTGCAACAGATTTAACTACAGAGAGACATGCAGGAGCCAAAGATTGATAAAGAGTGAAAAACAGAATTTGGTGTGAGCAGAGGTCATGAATGATCGTGGTGTGCGTGACTAACAGTAATCAGGATGATTCTGCAAAAACTAACCAATTAAAGCAGTGTAGTGGAGATGCCGAAGGACAAGCAAATTGTATAAAAAACAATGCACTGTATGTATCGGTGCTTGACTTGGCGAGAAGCTGGTTGAGTCCAACTCTGCAGACTTGTGAATAAAGCTTGTCGTGTCACCGATCTTAAAGAGACTCATTTGTGAGAATTTGTGTTTCTGACAGTGCATATCTATTGCTCCTGGGTTTTGGGGTCCTCTGGATTCATAACAATATTGCATTTTTGCAAGAGACAGATTTGACTGAAAAGGAACATCAAAAATTAAAAAAACATTGGGCTGGACAAGTTGTAATTCTAAAGCAAGGGGTTTTGCTATTTTAATTCATAGGCAGTTATTTTTTAAATTGGATTCAGTTTTTGAAGCCGTTGGTAGGCTTTTGATTATTAATTACAACATTTTTTCAGAATCTTGGACCTTATTGAATGTCTATGCTCCTAATGTAGACGATGAACAATTTATGGTAGACTTTTTTCTTAATCTACATCAAGCATACGAAAAAAAATTGGTAGGAGTTGACTTTAACTGTTGTTTAGATCCATTGTTAGATAAAGCTCCAAAATCGGTTGTTTGAACGAAAATGGCTAAACAGTTAATGACAGTAATGAAAGATATGAATTTAGTAGAGATTTGGAGGAAATTAAATCCTAAGGAAAAAGACTTCTTTTTATTCATCTCGACATGACTCTTATTCTAGAATAGATACGTTTTTAGTATCAGCACAATAATTATAAGGAAGAATTTTTAAAGCTGAACACAAGAGTAGGATTTTGTTTGATCATTCTTCGTTGTTAATTACTTGTACTGGTTTTGAGATAGTGGAGAATGTGTATAGATGGAGATTTAATTCTGTGCTATTGAGAAATTTTGATTTTATTAAGATTATGAGGGATCATATACAGTTATTTTTGAAAATAAGTGTAGATTCAGTTGGTAGTAAATTTGTTTTATGGGATACCTTGAAAGCTCATTTGAGGGGACAGATTATTAACTACACAGATAAAATTTAAAAACAACATTTAGCTGAGACTCATAAATTAGAGGAGATATCTTGGAAAAAGATCAGCGGGATTCTAAGGAAGCTAAAAAAAAAGCCAGGTTAATTAATTTGAAATTGTATTATAATTCACTACAAACATAAATTTGAGAAGTTATTGAAGAGGACTAAACAGCGTTATTATGAGTTGAGCTTAAGAGCTCATAAAATATTAGCATGGCAATTAAAGACCGAACAGGCTTCTAGGACAATAGATGCTATTAGAAGCAACTCAGTAATTACCTACAAACCTCAAGAAATTAATGATGAATTTTGTTTATTTTATAAAAAACTATATACTTCTGAAGTAATGGAAGATAAAGTTAAAATTAATACCTTTTTATCTGAATTGGTTTTACCACCTTTGAAGGATACAGATATTAAGGACTTAGATGTTTTATTTTAACTGTGGATTGCGATTGCGGCAGAGTGAAGCAGGCAGAGGCCCCGAGAAGCAGGCGGAGGCCAAAAGGTTGGATTGCAACCAGGTATGGTTCAACCTAGGAGGGGTGGCAGGCCCCTCCAGCCCGGGTAAGAAACCTGCATAGGAGAAGGCCACTCCGATATAAAACCCTCAACCCAAGGACCTCGCTGCCATGCCCTACCTTGCTTGGCCACGGCACACGAACCATGGGTGTAAATGGAGGGGCCAGTACTGCGCACACTGCACTCCACCTAAAAGCTCCTTTTCGCAGGCCTGAGGACATGTGCACATCCTCCCCCTCCACGTCCTCCCCCTCAAAAGATGCTCACAAACTCAAGCTAGCATGCTGGAACATCAGAACCATGCTAGACAAGGCTGACAGCCACCGACCTGAACGTAGGTCTCCCTCATCGCACATGAACTCCTCAGACTTGACATCGACATAGCTGTTCTCAGTGAAGTCCACCTTGCAGATGTAGGCAGCCTCCAAGAAGGTGGCGCGGGCTACACACTCTACTGGTCCGGCAAGCCTATGGATGAACGACGCCTATCTGGTGTAGGCTTCATGGTCAAGAACTCCATTGCCTCCAAACTCGAAAACCTCCCGACAGGCCACTCGGACCGGATCATGTCCATGCGACTCCCCCTTCAAAACAAGCATCGCATCACCCTCATCAGTGTCTATGCTTCAACCCTCCAGGCAGAACCAGCAGAAAAGGACAAGTTCTACACTGATCTGCGCAACCTCATTCAATGCACCCCTACAGCCGACAAGGTTGTCATCCTTGGCGATTTCAATGCTCGCGTCAGCAAAGACTCAGAAACCCGGCCAGGAATCCTGGGCAAGCATGGTGTCGGCAAGTGCAACGACAATGGGCGCCTCCTGTTGGAGCTCTGCGCAGAACAGCGGCTTGTCATTACAAACACCCTTTTTCAGCAGAGAGACAGCCTGAAGACTACCTGGATGCATCCCCGATCCAAACACTGGCACCTCCTGAACTACGTCCTGGTGCGAGAAAGAGACAAACGAGATGTGCTCCACACCAGGGTCATGCCCAGTGCGGAATGCCACACTGACCACCGGCTTGTTCGCTGCAGCTCAACCTTCACTTCAACCCAAAGTCCAGGAACAGTAAAGCCCCTAGAAAGAGGTTCAATGTTGGAAACTTGCAGTCAGATGAAGTGAGAGGAAATTTCCAGGCAAACCTCCAAGCAAAGCTCGAGGATGCAATCCGCCTCACGGACTCGTCCCCTGAAACCCTCTGGGATCAGCTGAAGACTGCCATACTGCAATCCACTGAAGAGGTACTGGGCTTCTCCTCCAGGAAAAACAAGGACCGGTTCGACAAAAACAACCAGGAAATCCAGGAGCTGCTGGCAAAGAAGTGAGCTGCCCACCAGGCTCACCTTGCAAAGCCGTCCTGGCCAGAGAAGAAACGAGCCTTCTGTCGTGCATGCAGCCATCATCAGCGCAAACTCCGGGAGATCCAAAATGAGTGGTGGACTAGCCTCACCAAGCGAACCCAGCTCAGCGCGGTCATTTGTGACTTCAGGGGTTTTTACGAGGCTCTAAAGGCTGTGTACGGCCCCTCACCCCGTCCAAAGCCCGCTCCGCAGCTCAGACGGCAAAGTCCTCCTCAGCGACAAGATCTCCAACCTCAACTGATGGTCAGAACACTTCCAATCTCTTTTCAGTGCCAACCGCTCAGTCCAAGAATCTGCCCTGCTCCAGCTCCCTCAACAGCCCTTAAGGCTAGAGCTGGATGAGGTCCTCACCCGGGAAGAGACATATAAGGCAATTGAACAACTGAAAAGTGGCAAAGCAGCAGGTACGGATGGAATCCCCCTAGAGGTCTGGAAGACTGGCGGCAAAACTCTGCATGCCAAACTGCATGAGTTTTTCAAATTCTGCTGGGACCAAGGAAAGCTGCCTCAGGACCTTCATGATGCCATCATCATCACCCTGTACAAAAACAAAGGCGAGAAATCAGACTGCTCAAACTACAGGGGAATCACTCTGCTCTCCATTGCAGGCAAAATCTTTGCTAGGATTCTCCTAAATAGAATAATATCTAGTGTCGCCGGAAATGTTCTCCCAGAATCACAGTGTGGCTTTCGCGCAAACAGAGGAACTACTGTCATGGTCTTTGCCCTCAGACAGCTCCAAGAAAAGTGCAGAGAACAAAACAAAGCACTCTACATCACCTTTGTTGACCTCACCAAAGCCTTCGACACCGTATGAAAGGGTTTTGGCAAATACTAGAGCACCTCGGATGCCCCCCAAAGTTCCTCAACATGGTTATCCAACTGCACGAAAACCAACAAGGTCGGGTCAGATACAGCAATGAGCTCTCTGAACCCTTTTCCATTAACAATGGCGTGAAGCAAGGCTGCGTTCTCGCACCAACTCACTTTTCAATCTTCTTCAGCATGATGCTGAAACAAGCCATGAAAGACCTCAACAATGAAGATGCTGTTTACATCCGGTACCGCACGGATGGCAGTCTCTTCAATCTGAGGCGCCTGCAAGCTCACACCAAGACACAAGAGCAACTTGTCCGTGAACTACTCTTTGCAGATGATGCCACTTTAGTTGCCCATTCAGAGCCAGCTCTTCAGCGCTTGACGTCCTGTTTTGCGGAAACTGCCAAAATGTTTGGCCTGGAAGTCAGCCTGAAGAAAACTGAGGTCCTCCGTCAGCCAGCTCCCCACCATGACTACCAGCCCCCCCACATCTCCATCGGGCACACAAAACTCAAAAGGGTCAACCAGTTTACCTATCTCGGCTGCACCATTTCATCGGATGCAAAGATCGACAACGAGATAGACAACAGACTCGTCAAGGCAAATAGTACCTTTGGAAGACTACACAAAAGAGTCTGGAAAAACAACCAACTGAAAAACCTCACAAAGATTAGCGTATACAGAGCCGTTGTCATACCCACACTCCTGTTCGGCTCTGAATCATGGGTCCTCTATCGGCATCACCTATGGCTCCTAGAATGCTTCCATCAGCGTTGTCTCCGCTCCATCCTCAACATTCATTGGAGCGACTTCATCTCCAACATCGAAGTACTCGACATGGCAGAGGCCGACAGCATCGAATCCACACTGCTGCAGATCCAACTGCGCTGGGTAGGTCATGTCTCCAGAATGGAGGACCATCGCCTTCCCAAGATCGTGTTATATGGCGAGCTCTCCACTGGCCACCGAGATAGAGGTGCACCAAAGAAGAGGTACAAGGACTGCCTAAAGAAATCTCTTGGTGCCTGCCACATTGACCACCGCCAGTGGGCTGATATCGCCTCAAACCGTGCATATTGGCGCCTCACAGTTCGGCGGGCAGCAACCTCCTTTGAAGAAGACCGCAGAGCCCACCTCACTGACAAAAGACAAAGGAGGAAAAACCCAACACCCAACCCCAACCAACCAATTTTCCCTTGCAAGCGCTGCATCCGTGTTTGCCTGTCCCTCATCGGACTTGTCAGCCACAAATGAGCCTGCAGCTGACGTGGACATTACCCCTCCATAAATCTTCGTCCGCAAAGCCAAGCCAAAGAAAGAAAGGATTGCGATCAATGCCTGGTGGGAAATTTCCAGGAGAGGACGGTTTTAGTTCTGAATTTTAAAAAGAATTTCAGGATTTATTAATTCCTATATTGATGGATGTATTGAAGCAGGCGGATTCTTTTTCTAGAGCACTTAATATGGTTATTCCTAAGAAGGATAGGGATCCATTAGAAGTGGGATCTTATAGACCTATTTGTTTATTAAATGTGGATTATAAAATTGCTGCTAAGGTTCTGGCTAATAGATTAGCTAAATATTTACCAGATTTCATTCATGTAGATCAGGCGGGCTTTATTAAAAATCGGTTTTCAGCAGACAATATTGTGAAGTTAATTTCTTTAATTAATATTTCTTGGGAGCAATCAGGCCAACCCATGGTAATTTCTCTTGGATAGAGTGGAATAGAGTATTTTGTTTAAAATGTTGGGAAAGTTTAAATTTGAGCATCTTTTTATTGGCCAGCATTGTGACAAATGGACAGGTATCAATATTGTTTACCCACTCACACAAAGAGTTAAACCCAGTCACATCAGAGTGGACACGACTGATACTAGTAAGTGTTGACACTCTCACACATACAGTACAACCCATCCACATCTGGCTAAACATGACTCATACCAGTAAATGTTTATCCTCTCTCACACACACAGTACAACCCAGTCACATTGGGCTTAACTAGACTGATATCAGTAACTGTTTACAATATCTCAACACACAGAAAAAACTGGTAACCTTGGCTGAACACGTAATATACTAGTAACTATTTACACTCTCACACGCACAGTATAACTCAGTTGCAACGGGCTCAACAGGACCGAAACCAGTAACTGTTTACCCTCTCACACACAAAGTAAAACCCAATTGTATCGAGCTTAACAGGACCGATACCAGTAACTGTTTACACTCTCACAGACACAGTACAACCCAGCCACATCGGGCTTAACACGACAGATAAAAGTAACTGTTTATATATGTGACAGATAGAACAAACCAATCACATCAGGCTTAACATTACCGATACCAGCAACTGCAGACCCTCTCATACATACAGTAAAACGCAGTCACATCGGGGTGAACACGACCAATACCAGTAATTTTTTAAACACTCACAAACACAGTACAACTCATCCACATCTGGCAAAACACGACTGATACCAGTAAATGTTTACCCTCTCACATGCACAGTACAATCCAATCACATCGTGCTTAACATGATTGATACCAGTAACAGTTTACACTCCTCTCCTACAACCTAGTCACATCAGCCTTAGCATGACCGATACCAATAACTGTTTACCCGCTCACACACACAGTTCAACCCAGTCACATTGGGCTTAACTAGACTGATATCAGTAACTGTTTACAATATCTCGCACACACAGAAAAAACTGGTAACCTTGGCTGAACACGTAATATACTAGTAACTATTTACACTCTCACACACACAGTACAACCCAGTCGCAACGGGCTTAACAGGACCGAAACCAGTAACAGTTTACATTCTCACAGACACATTACAACCCAGATACATCAGGCATAACACGATCGATACCAGTAACTGTTTACACTCTCACACACACTGTAAAACCCAGTCACATCGGGCTTTACACGACCGATACCAATAACTGTTTAAAATCAGGCAGACACAAAACAACCAAGACAAATTTCACTTAACATGACCGATTCCAGTAACTGTATGCACTCTCACAATCTGCACAACACACTCACAATGGTTTGACACGACTGATACCAATAACTGTTCATATTATCATATACACAGTACAACCAGTCACATCGCGCACAATACGACAGATACCAACAACCATTTACACTATCACACACACACAGTACAAACTGGTCATATTGGCTGAACACGTACAATGCCAGTAACTGTTTATAGCCTAGATACATCAGGCTTAACACGATTGATACCAGTAACTGTTTACCCTCTCACAAACACAGTACAACCCAGCCAAATCGGGCTAAACATGACTGATACCAGTAACCATTTATACTCTTGCCCACACAATATAACCTAGTCACATCAGGCTTAACACGACCAATACCAGTATCTTTTTACACTCTCACAAACGTAGTACAACCCAGACACATTGAGCTAAACATGACTGATACCACTAACTATTTATACTCTTACCCACACAATACAACCCAGTCACATCAGGCTTTACACGACCAATACCAGTATATTTTTACACTCTCGCACACACTGTACAACCCAGTTATATTGCGCTTAACATGACCAATATCAGTAACTGTTTATACTATCATACACACAGTACAACCCGATCACATTGGCTGAACACATATGATACCAGCAACTTTTACACTCTCACACACAATCTACAAACCAATCACAATGGGCTTAACTAGACTGATACCAGTAACTGTTTACCCTCTCAAACACATAGTAAAACCCAGTCACATCAGGATTAACAGGACCTACACCAGTAACTGTTTACACACTCACAGATACAGTACAACCCCTTCACATCTGGCTAAACACGACCAAAACCAGTAAATGTTTACCCTCTCACAGACACAGTACAATTTAGCCTCATCAGGTTAAACATGACTGATACCAGTAACCATTTATACTCTTACCCACACAATACAACCCAGACACATCAGGCTTAACATGACCAATACCAGTATCTTTTTACATTCTCACACACACAGTAAAACCCAGTCACATCAGGATGAACACGACAGATACCAGAAACTGTTTACACTATTGATGGGCACTACCAGTTGCCCCAATAACCACAAGGACAAAGACTGAGGGGAATGATAGGCTTGGCTCTGATCCAAGCTAGGGAAGTGCAGGGAAGTGAGAGGTGACTCGACCTTTATGGCCTTGGGCACAGGGGAGGAGTCCAGGGGAGAGTGTCATCAGGGAGATGGGCCAGCCCGTTCCTTTACCAGCCAATGACGATGTACAATCCATATCATTACATTCACCCCTTCATTTTTTACAGAATTCCCCCACCCTTTTTTTCAGAGGTGGAACCCACAAACAAAAAAGAAATTTTCTGTCTAACTAGAGATTAAGTCGCACCAGCGACTTCTTCCTTCTGCGGGTCCAACAAGGGAACAGATGTGTCCGTTCTCTGCTGTTCGGGAGAGGAAGCTGCCACAGGGGGAGAGGGAGAGAAACTGTCTGGGTCAGGGTGATGACTGACAGGTTTTGGGGGGGGGTGGGATTTGATGTCACCCAGGAGATTGACTCCTGGAGAGGAGAGCCGGGCGATACGGTCTCCAGTATTGAGTTCCAGTGTGGGGTGGTCTGCTCCACTGGGTGGTAGGTGGCGGATAAGGAAGTTTCGGGATCTCTGGCCCTCGCCAGGTCTTGGATAGGCACAGTGTCCTCGTGGCCATCAGGGTACCTCACAAAAGCGTATTGAGAGTTGGCGTGTATGAGGTGGACAGCTTCTACCAGTGGATCCGTTTTATGGCCCCTCGCGTGTCTCCATAGTAGGACCGGCCCTAGGGTTGCCAGCCAAGGAGGAACCATTCACCAATCTCTTAGGGAAAGCAAACAAGCGTTCATGCGAAGTGGTGTTGGTTGCGGTGCACAGGAGCGATCGGATGGCATGGAGCGCTTCCAGCAGACTGTCCTGCCAGCTGGACACCAGCATGTTCTTGGACCTAAGGACCAGGAGCACCGCCTTCCAGATGGTAGCGTTCTCCCTTTCCAACTGGCCATTACCATTGGGGTTATAGCTGGTGGCTATGCCTCTGGCCAAGAAGTACTATCTCAGTTCCTCACTCATGAATGAGGACTCCCGACCAGTGTAAATATAATCGAGGTACCCAAACAGAGCCGAAATGCTGTGCAGCACCTTGATTACCATCACCGAGGTCATATCCAGGCAAGGAATATCAAAGGGGAACCTGAAGAACTCGCCCACCACTGTTAGGAAGTAGGCATTCCTATTTGTGGTGGGTAGGGGGCCCTCGAAATCGACACTAAGCCATTCAAAAGGGCATTTGGCCTTAATAAGTTGTGCCTTGTTGGGTCGGTAGAACAGCGTCTTACATTTAGCACAGATCTGGCAGCGTATGGTCATGGACCTGACATCCTCAATGGAGTACAGAAGTTTTGAAGTCTTGATAAAGTGGTACAAACTTGTGATTCCGGGGTGGCACAGACTGTCGTGGAGGGCCTGGAGGTGGTTGAGATGCACGCTGGCACACGTTCCCCAGGATAGGGCATCTGGGGGATCGCTGAGTTTACCTGGTCAGTACAAAATGTCATAATTATAGGTGGAGAGCTTGATCCTCCACCTAAGAATCTTGTAATTTTTGATTTTACCCCACTGTTTAGTATTAAACATGAAGGCCACAGCCCGCTGGTCTATCAGCAGGGTAAACAGTTTACTGGCCAGATAATGTCGCCAGTGGCGCACAGCCTCAATGATCGCTTGTGCCTCTTTCTCGACTGAGGAGTGCCGTACCTCAGGACAGTGCAGGGTGAAGGAGAAAAATGCTATTGTCCTCCCTGCCTAGTTAAGAGTGGCGGCCAGTGAGAATTCAGAGGCATCGCTCTCCACTTGAAAAGGGATGGACTCGTCCACGGCAGCATCGTGGCCTTTGCGATGTCTCCTCGGATATGATAAAATGCAGCTTGGGCTTCCACTGATAACAGGAAGGTTGTGGACTTAATCAGGGGGTGGACCTTATCGGCATAATTGGGCACCCCTTGTGCATAATAGGAAAACAGCGCCTCTTCAGTGCCTTTAGGGTGTTTGGGACTGGGAGCTCCATAAGAGGTCGCATCCAGTCGGGGTCTGAGGCAATGACACCATGTGCTACGACGCATCCGAGGAGGGCCAGGCAGGCTGTGTTGCACTTGTCCTTATTGTACGTCAAGTTGAGAGACTTGGCCGTACCCAAGAACTTAGCAAGGTTAGCGTCGTGGTCCTGCTGGTCATGGCCGCAGATGGTGACATTGTCAAGGTATGGGAATGTCATTGTCAGCTTGGGCTTCTCCACCATCCGATCCATAGCTCTCTGAAAAGCAGAAACACTGTTAGTAATACCGAAAGGCACCCATAGGAAGTGAAAATGTTTGCCGTTGGCCTCAAAATCTATGTAGAGTCGGTCACTCGGGCGAAAGGGAAGTTGATGATAAGCTGACTTGAAGTCAATGGTTGAAAAATGTGTGACCTTGTTGACCAAGTTGGATATCTGGGGTAGCGGGTACGCATCCAACTGGTTGAAGTGGTTGATGGTTTGACTGTAGTCAAACACCATCTGGGGCTTGCCTGACCCTTTGACCATGAGGACCTGTGCCCTCCAGGGGCTGGAGCTAGGGGCTATGATCCCCTCTGCCAAGAGTCACTGAACCTTGGCCCAGATGAACGCCATATCCTCAGTGCTGTAGCGCCAGTTCTTGGTGGCGATCGGTTTACAGTCCGGGGTGAGGTTTGCAAATAATGATGGAGGGGGCAGGCTTCTAACGAATAACATAATTTTCAGCTTATCACTTTGAATACAATGGTTTATTTTGCATCAAGTCTAGGCCTCTGACAGTCTGTGACCAAAACAAGCAGGAAGATTAAATGTTCTTGGTACACAGATGTCCTTTCGTCAGATAACAGCATCTCTGGCCCTTTGGTGGAATTTAGCTTATGTCTGCAGATTCTAAAAACAATTAGGTTCTCAGCCTTGCAGAACCCAGAGCTGCAAGTTTTAAAAAAACAGGTTAGAATCTTCCATTACACCTCTCTCAAACACACTGTAAAACCCAATGACATAGGGTTAATCAGGACCAATACCAGAATGTGTTTGCACTCTCAAACACGCAATACAACACAGTCACATCAGGCTTAACATGAACAATATCAGTAACTGATTACTTTCTCACATGTACAGTACAAGCCAGTCACATCAAGATGAACACAAACGATACCAGTAAGTGTTTACACTCTCCACACACAATTCAACCCAGTCACATCGGGTTTTATATGTACGATAACAGTAACTGTTTATACTCTCACACATAAAGAATAATCCAGTCATAGCAGGCTTTACATGTCAGATACCAATAACTGTTTACACTCTCACACACACAGTACAACCCAGCCACATGGTGTTAATACAACCGATATAAGTAACAGTTTAAACTCTCACACACATAGTACAACCCAATCACATGAGTCTTAACCTGACAGATACCAGTAACTGTTTATACTTTCACACACAATGTACAACCCGGTCACATTAGATGAACATGTACGACACTAGTAACAGTTTAAGCTCTCACACACCCATTATAACCCAGTCACATCCGGCTTAACATGACAAATACCAGCAACTGTTCATACTATCACACACACAGTACACTGTCAAATCAGGCTCATCACATCAGATACCATTAACTGATTTATACTATCACAAACACAATGCAACCCAGTCATACTGGATGAACACCTACAATATCAGTAACTGTTTATACTCTCACACACAAAGTATAATCCAGTCATAGCAGGCCTAACATGTCAATACTAATAACTGTTTACCCTCTCACACACAATGTACAACCCCGTCACATCATGCCTAACATGACAGTTACCAGTAATTGTTTACACTCTCACACACACAGTCGAACCCAGTCACAATGGGCTTAACACAACAGTTACAATCACGGTTTACACTCTCACAGACACATTACAACCCAGATACATCAGGCTTAACATGTCAGATAACAATAACTGTTTACACTCTCACACACACAGTCTAACCCAGCCACATCAGGCTTAATGCGACCAATACCAGTAACTGTTTACCCTCTCAGACACACAGTACAACCAGTCACAATAGGCTTAACACAACAGTTACCAGTAGTGGTTTACACTCTCACACACACATTGTAACCCGGTCATATTGGTTGAACATGATCGATACCAGTATCTGTTTACACTCTCGCACATAGTACAACCCAGTCATATGGGGTTAACATGACTGATAACAATAACTGTTTACACTCTCATACACAGTAAAATCCAGTCACATCAGAATGAACACGACTGATACAAGTGTTTACACTCTCAGACACATAGTACAACCCAGTCACATCAGTCTTAACTAAACCGATATCAGTAACTGTTTCCATTATCACACATATTGTACAACACATCAAATCAGTCTTATCACATCAGATACAATTAACGGTTTATTCTATTACACACATAGTGAACTTGATCACATTGGATGAACACGTATGATACCAGTAACAGTAACTATTTACATTCGCTCACACACAATACAACCCAGTCACATCGGGCTTAACTAGACCGATACTAGTAATTATTTACACTGTCACACACACAGTGCAACCCAGTCACATCAGGCTTAAGATGATCAATACCAGTAACTGTTTAAATTATCTTTTTTCTTCTTTGACTTGGCTTCGCGGACGAAGATTTATGGAGGGGTATGTCCACGTCTGCTGCAGGCTCGTTGGTGACTGACAAGTCCGATGCGGGACAGGCAGGCACAGTTGCAGCGGTTGCAAGGGAAAATTGGTTGGTTGGGGTTGGGTGTTGGGTTTTTCCTCCTTTGTCTTTTGTCAGTGAGGTGGGCTCTGCGGTCTTCTTCAAAGGAGGTTGCTGCCCGCCGAACTGTGAGGCGCCAAGATGCACGGTTGGAGGCGAGATCAGCCCACTGGCGGTGGTCAATGTGGCAGGCACTAAGAGATTTCTTTAAGCAATCCTTGTACCTCTTCTTTTGTGCACCTCTGTCTCGGTGGCCAGTGGAGAGCTCGCCATTGAACACGATCTTGGGAAGGCGATGGTCCTCCATTCCGGAGACGTGACCCACCCAGCGCAGTTGGGTCTTCAGCAGCATGGATTCGATGCTTGCGGACTCTGCCAGCTCGAGTACTTCAATGTTGGTGATGAAGTCATTCCGATGAATGTTGAGGATGGAGCGGAGACAGCGCTGATGGAAGCATTCTAGGAGTCGTAGATGATGCCGGTAGAGGACCCATGATTCGGAGCTGAACAGGAGCGTGGGTTTGACAATGGCTCTGTACACGCTTTGTGTGTTTCTTCAGGTGGTTGTTTTTCCAGATTCTTTTGTGTAGTCTTCCAAAGGCGCTATTTGCCCTGGCGAGTCTGTTGTCTATCTCTTTGTCGATCCTTGCATCAGATGAAATTGTGCAGCCGAGGTGGGTAAATTGGTTGACCGTTTTGAGTTCTGTGTGCCCGATGGAGATGTGGGGAGGGTGGTGGTTATGGTGGGGGAGGACCTCAGTTTTCTTCAGGCTGACTTCCAGGCCAAACATTTTGGCAGTTTCCGCAAAACAGGATGTCATGCGCTGGAGAGCTGGCTCTGAATGGGCAACTAAAGCGGCATCATCTGCAAAGAGTAGTTTACGGACAAGTTGCTCTTGTGTCTTGGTGTGAGCTTGCAAGTGCCTCAGATTGAAGAGACTGCCAGCCGTGCGGTACCGGATATAAACAGCGTCTTCATTGTTGAGGTCTTTCATGGTTTGTTTCAGCATCATGCTGAAGAAGATAGTAAAACCCAGTCATCTCAGTTTTAACATGACTAATACCAGTAAATGTTTACACTCTCATAGACAAAGTACAACCCAGTCACATGAGGCTTAGCATGACCAATACCAGTAACTATTTTAACTACCACACACAGTAAAACCCAGCACATTGGGCTTAACACGACAGATACCAGTAACTGTTTACACTTTCATACACAGAGTAAAACCCAGTCACATCGGGATTAACACGACTGATACAAATAAGTGTTTACACTCTCAGACACATTGTACAACCCAGTCACGTTGGGTTTAACATGAAAGATACCAGTAACTGTTTACATTATCACACACACAGTACAACCCAGTCACATTGAATGAACACGTACTATATCAGTAATTGTTTACACTCTCTCACACAAAGTATAACCCAGTCATATGGGGCTTAACATGACCATTTTCAGTAGCACTTTACACTCTCACACACACAGTACAATGCAGACATCGGACTAAAGACGACTATACCAGTAATTGTTTACACTCTCACACACACTGTACAATCCAGTTATATCGTGATGAACAAAACTAATAGGAGTAACTGTTTAAGCTCTCACACACACACGTTACAAACCAGTCACATTGAGCTTAACATGACTGATACCAGTAACTGTTTACACTCTCACACACACTGAAGAACCCAGTCACTATGGGCTTAATACAACCAATACCAGTACTTTACATTCTCACACACACAGTACATCCCAGTGTTAACACAACCGATACTAGTAACTGTTTACTTTCTCACACACACAGTACAACCAGTCATATTGGATGAACATGTACAATACCAGTAACTATTCACATCTTACACATAAAGTACAACCCAATCACATCAGGCTTAACATGACCAATCGATACCAGTAACTGCTTATATTCTCACACACAATATAACCAGTCATATTGGTGTTGACACGACCAATACCATTAATTATTTTCCTTCTCACACACACAGTACAACCCACTCACATCGTGCTTAACACTACTGATATCTGTAACTGTTTACACTTTCAAAATCAGAGTGCAATCCAGTCACATTGGGCTTTACACGACCCATATCAGTAACTGTTTACATTGTCACACACACGGTAAAACCTAATCACATCAGGCGTAACACGACCGATACCAGTAACTTTGCATTCTTACAAACACAATACAACCCAGTCATATAGGTGTTAACACGACCGATAACAGTAACTGTTTACATTCTTAACACAGAGTACAACCCAGTTCTTTGGGCTTTACACGACCGATACCGGCAACTGTTTATACAGTCATACACACAGCAGCACAACCCAGTCACTTTGGGCTTAACATGACCAATACCAGTAACTTTTTACCTTCGCACACACAGTACAACCCCGTTACGTCAGGCTTAACACGACCAATTCAAGTAACTCTTTACACTCACACACAGTACAACCCAGTCACATCAGTCACATCAGATCGGGCCTAACACGAGTATATTACACACACAATACAACCCAGTCACATCAGAATTAACACGACTGATACTAGTAAATGTTTACACTCTCACACACAATTTACAACCAACGGGCCTAACACGACAGTTACCATTAACTATTTATACTATAATACACACAGTGAACCCCAGTCACATCAGGCTTAACTCTACAGATACCAGTAACTGTTTACTCTATCACACACACAGTAAAACCTGGTCACATTGGCTGGATACGTACAATATCAATAACTGTTTACACTCTCACACGCACAGTACAACCCAGACATATCCGGCTTCACACAACTAATACCAGCAAATGTTTACACTCTCACACAAAAGTATCTGTCATATCGGGCTTAACACGACTGATACCAGTCACTGTTGACTCTCTCTCACACACAGTAAAACCCAGTTAGTTACATCAGGCTTTATTAGACTGATATCTGTTGTAATACACCACTAGACAACTGCAGGGGGAAACCTGTGTACCTGCAGAAGAGCACTGGAGGACAAGGCAACACCTGGCTGGCTGTCAATCAGCCGTCATGAATGGACCAAGCCCCACCCGGTCGGCTGTCAATCACCTAGTTCTGGCCCCCTTGAGGTCATTCTCAGAGCCAGCACAGCCACTTTCACAGCCAGCTCTGTGGAAGTTTATGTGGAATAAATACTATTGAATAGTGGAGGAAATTTTATGATTTGAAGCTTCACAATTTGCTTTTATTAGTTACTTACAACATTATAGCTGACACACAACTTTACTGACTGCCCTGAACAAATGGCTAATTGCTGTTCTAACCCACCCACCCTGGGTCCTCCTGTGAAGCAAGAAGATGGATGAGCTAAGCAATGTTATCTCTAACAGGGAGCACTGAATTTTTCTCACATGTTTCCTTTTGTTCTCTTTCTGTTTTGATAAGCTTTAACGACCTTCTAGTTGATGGATTTCTGACAGAATTTGTCATGTATTCAGATTATGAATGTACAAGCTTCTTCTAGCTGGGGGGAAGATTTGGATCTTCACTTTTAGAGGATACTGGTCTCTCCCTGGTACTAGGCTTTTAAAATAAAGTCTTACTAAGCAGTAATTCTTCAGTGTTTAAGTTTCTTTTTCCACAACAGATGGCGACAAGGATGGGATACTTATAGGACGTTTCCCTCCCTTTCAAGTTGGAAAGAAATAACAAGGTAGATGGCCTTGCATGATCTCAAAAGAACCCAAGGAAAAGAAATAAAAGATTTTCCAAATTTGGAGAATTCGGCCTATCTTAAAGGAGGTGACCAGTTATCTGAAATTCTACCTGAAAAGGGGGTGGATGGTAACTAGTCCTAGCTGAAAGAGGGACTTGAGTCCTAGCTGTAAGGGGGACTAAATTTAAAGGGTTGCTATCGAAAGAAAAAGAAGACAGAGGAACCTGTTGCAGAATTCCTTTGTGCTAGAATTGCTTTATTGCTGAAACGCGGAGTGTAACTGTGGTGAATGTCTGCCAAGCTGCCTGTCTCCCCTCTGGCGAGCCTTGCTGTACTAACATTGGTTGTGCATTATCTCTACTGTTAAGGACACTCCCCTTGGATATAACTGTATATGCATCTATTGTTTTTCATTATTGTACCATGAATTTCTGCTAATAAAAGCCATGACTATTGTTTGACCACATCGTCTTTGTCTACTTCATCAACTGGCACTTCAGTAACTCTGCTTTCTCTACAGTGCAATGGGAAATGCCAGCAGTCGAGCAACAAAAGCTGTTCCTGCTGACAGGACAAAGACACCAAAGGTCCTGATGACCAGTAAGAGGACCGAGAGATGAATAAAGACGGTAAAAGGCATTCGACGTAAGGTAGGAGACCCGCTGGTTCCCTCCGGAATCGCCAGTGGACACTGTAATAAAAGAAACTGGAAATGACCAGTATGCAGTTACCTTTAGCAGCAATCTGTATGGCTGGTCACAGGGAGACTGGCCATATGGGGGATCTTTTAAGATTACCTTAATACAAACCTGGTGGGCCGCAGTAGCTAATGGGGATGGGGACTCTATATGGGAATTTGAGTATATGATGGGTTGCTTTGAGAAATGGCTAAAAGACACCAGCTCCCAAAACAAAAGAATATGGAAAAGACACTGGAGAAGGTTGCCCTTCTCACAGCACCCCGGTTAATTCTCCACCCTATGCAATTTCCCCGACTCCTACATCTCTGTATCCCCAGGTACCCCAAACGGTATATCTGTATCCCCAGATACCCCAAGTGGTATCAGCTGCTAAAAGACAGAATCATGGTTCTGACAATGGACCTGATGGAATGACGGATGAACTAATAGAGATAGTTACTGCCTGGTGGCAGAACCAAGATGCAGAGCAACAGGCGCACTCAGGAGGGGCTAGGGAAGGTCAACAGAGACCTGTGGTAGCAATGGGAGAAGGAGCCTCTGCGGATGATATGTCCAGACCACCTCCACGCTGTTTTGGTCACCAAATTATAGGAAGGATATAAACAAAATAGAGAGAGTGCAGAGAAGGTTCACGAGAATGTTGACAGGATGTCAGGGTTTGAGTTACAGAGAAAGGTTGAGCAGCCTGGGGCTTTTTTCTCTGGGGTGTAGAAGATTGAGGGGGGATTTGATGGAGGTGTTCAAGATTTTAAAAGGGACAGAAAGAGTCAACGTGGATAGGCTTTTTCAATTAAGAGTCGGGGATATTCAAACCAGAGGCCATGGTTTGAGATTGAAAGGGGAAAATTATAAGGAGAACATGAGGGGAAATTTCTTCACGCAAAGGGTGGTTGGGACGTGGAATAAGCTTCCGGCAGAGGTGGTTGAGGCAGGAACGTTATTTACATTTTAGAAAAGACTGGATAATTACATGGAGGGGAGAGGATTGGAGGGGTATGGACCAGGTGCTGGTCAGTGGGACTAGGAGGGTGGAGATTTGTTCCGGCATGGACTAGTAGGGCCAAACTGGCCTGTTCTGTGCTGTATATGGTGATATGGTTATATAGTTAGATGGACCTTGACCAGAGAAAGAGATTCCTCTCCTGACTCTTCTTCCTCTCATGTTGTTCACCAAGCACCAAAAATCATGATTGAAAAATCATCCCTATTTTAAAACCATGAACTCCAGCCAAGGCTAGGGCTATGGTAACAGGCACCTAACCCCATAAAGCAGCCAGCCACTTTTCTAAATTGGCTAGTGCAAACATGCAACATTTATAATCCTCTCCCGGATGATCTAAGAGCTCTTTTAAAATGTGCATACGGCAGTTCTTGGCCTGCACTTCAAGATACGGTGCTGGTTCCACCCAGAGAGAATGGCAAATGGCGCCCTGATTACATGATACAGGGTAATGAAATTCTTGCACACTGGTTGCAGCACAGAGGGGGAGGAAGCCATCATGAGAGTGGCCCAATGCCAAGGGGACCTAGGGGAAGTTACTCAATTACTGCAACAAAAAGATGAGGGCCCTCCTGATTTTATAGCAAGATTCAAAACCACCTGGGAAAAATATGCAGGAGTCTCTGGAAGGCAACGAGGCACTATCCATCCAAACCCTTCTCAATTATATGCTTCCCCAACAAACCCAGGCTTTTAAAATGCGCAATCTAAATGGGCAGACCCTGACCTGGACTCAGTGTTAGTTATCACACTGACAAACATAGATAGAGAGGGACTCTTTGTGGGGCCTCAGGATAACCCCAAGCCCCTAAAAATGCAGTTTTACAGACTGGACTGAAATTCAGGAACTGGCCAAGGAAAAAAAAGAAACTCCAAGAGAGATACGTCCAGAGATACATACCGCAAATGCGGAAAGAAGGGATACTGGGCAAGAAGGTGTAGGAGTACCTTTCCTGAAGAACATTCCCGAACAATGAGTGCTAGCAAAAGGGAGGTTCCTTCCTTTGCCTATAATCAGCCATTCCCCCTGGAAGAGGGATGCCCAGGAGGGATGACGGTATAGGGGGCGATTTTATCACTTTCCCAAGACTCTGAGACACAACCTATGGTAACTTTAAGAGTAGAAGATACCCATTTACGAGCCTTTAGGTATACACCAGAGCCACCCTGACTTCTGTACCCCATTCCTTTAACCCATAACAAGGTGATAACTGTGGGGGTGGCCGGAATCCCGTTTACAGAACCTCTGTCAAAGAATGTCACCCTATCGCTGGGAGACAGCAGCATAGAGGAAGCTGTGATCATTTCTAAAATTACCCCTCTTCCCTTGCTGGGAAGATAAGCACTTTGCAAATTGGGAGCTACCCTCTATTGCACTCCCCAAGGAATATTTATGGACATACCATCGTCATCTGTGCCCCAGCTAGTTTCGCTGCTCCATTCCCCCCCCCCCCCCCGAGTGTGTGCCCCAGTTAGCCTCGCTGCTCCGTAACCCCAAAAACAAAACCGAGTCCATATTGTATTGTTGGCAGCTGTTTAGTAACCCCTTCATTGGGCTAATACATTATATACAGCAAGAACTGAGCAACATGACCGCATCACTTCCTGTGGAAGCCGTGCGGGCCCTGCTACAGGAAGTGCAGTATCACAAACTAATGCATTACACAGCGTGGTATACCATGCAAGATGATCCCGGTTATCAGGAAAGGGTGTCTGTTTATGAGGGTCAGAAGATGAAAATACACCCTGAACCCTACCTCTATTAAGGACCAATAGGAGTCGGCATCCCAGTATGCCTTTCTTATGAGCAGTGGGAGCTGTACCGCTTGGAGGAAACTGTGCCTCATTTAACACTTGCAAATATGTCCCCCTTTTCAAGCAAAACAGATGGGGCTAATGATTAAGCAATTACAATCCAGCCCATGTGTGTCGGTAGTTTGCAGTGGTATGGACCAGAAGAAGGCAGGATATACCTGCCCAAAATCTCCCAGTCGCTGGAGGATTCCACAGCTGAGTTTCAGTGGCAGCAGCCCCTATTGCCATCTGATTGCACAGGGCCAGTGGCACTAGACATGGTGGCCACATGCTTATGGGCACTCCACAAGATTCATGTAGGCTTAGCAACTTCTGCAAAGAACCACAAAATACAATTAAGGGAGAATGTGTTATTGCCCTGTGTCAGGCCCCTGAAGCAGAGAAAGGCATAGCACCTGTAATAGACTCCCTGCTGGAGCAATGGGTACTTAAACCTACAGTCTGCCCTTGCAATACACCGATATTGCCCATACCCAATGTGGGCAGACCCAATGAATGGCATTTTGTCCAGGACTTGCGGGCTATAAACAACATTGTTTTTCCTATTACCTCTACTGTACCGGGCGTTAACATAATACTTTCCTCCTTTCCATCGGATGCCATCTCATACACTGTGATCAACTTGTGTTCTGCACTTTTCTCTATACCATTGCATCTGGACAGCCAGCACCTGTTTGCATTCACCTACAGGGGACAACAATACACCTGGACTCATTTACCACAAGGGTACACTGAGAGCCCAGTGATCTATGCTGCGGTCATCAAACATGACCTGGACAAATCCCACCTCGAAGGAGATTCAATATTAATACAGAATGTCAATGACCTGTTGGTAGCATTGCCCACCCTGGCTGAATGTGGGCAAGACTCTCTGGCAGTGCTCCAGTTTCTAGCAGGACGAGGCCATCGAATATCCAGAGCCAAGTTGCAGTTCTGTCAGTCCTGTGTGCAGTACCTGGGTTTTACACTGAAAGCAGGAACTTGAGAAATTGGACCAGACAGAATAAAAGCCATTCTGCAGATGTCACCCCCGAAGACAAAGAAGGAGGTTCTTTCCTTCCTGGGGATGGTGGGATACTGTCGGCAATGGATCAGCGAATGTCAGACATATGATGCCATTCTGAGGTCTGCTACCGCCCCTGCTGGTGGACTGAACTCCGGAACCGGAAGCTGCCTGCTCTCAAAACCGCTGTGGTAGCGGCCCGTGCACTGGGGATCCCCAACTACAAATGTCCATTTCAATTGCACGTTTGTGAGAAAAAGGGATTCACCATGGGAGTCCTGACCCAGTCCCACGAAGGAGAAAAAAGACCAGTTGCTTACTACTCTACTGCTTTGCCTGCAGTCTTTCTGGGTATGCCTGCCTGCCTTCGCGCAGTCACGGCCACCGCGATCATAGTGGAGAAATCTTTGCTGCTGGTTCTCGACCACCTGTGTGAGGTTTCTGTGCCCCGTGATGCTATTCTTGAACACTGCCGCTACTCAGCACTTCGCTGCCTCCTGCTGTACGAGCTATGAGGTGATCTTCATGTCACACTCTAACTACACCTACCAACGTTCGCCGATGGTCAACCCTGCCACCTTCGTTCTGGGACTGACAGAAGACTATGACCATGACTGCCTAGTAACAGTTCAGCAGTCCACCCCTCCCAGGGTGGACCTACAATCTGACCTCTGTCAAATCCAGACCTGATTCTTTTCACTGACGGTTCCTCACATAGACCATGCGATGATCTGCTTCTGGCTGGCTATGCTATAGTAGACCCACATCAGATTGTGGAAGCCTTCATCCTACCTCAAGGCATTTCAGCGCAAGCAGCTGAACTTTTTTCCTTGATGAAAGCCTACATATTGGCGAAGGGAAAGTCAGCCAACATATACACAGACTCCCGGTATGCCTTCAGTGTGGCGCATGATTACGGTCAGATATGGAAGAAAGGGAATTCATCACCTCATCTGGGAAACCCATCAAACACCCAGCTAGTGCTGAATCTACTAGAGGCCATTCATCAGCCTACTCATATAGCCATTATTAAGTGTGAAATGCACACAAATGCAAGTGATGCACATTTCTGAGGGAATGAAAGAGCAGATGAGGTTGCCAAACTTGTAGCTGCCACTCAAGATCCGATACTTTGAGCATTTCAAGCCCTTTGGAAACCCCTGCAGACCCCTGTTCCTATGATAATCCCTGATGAGCTACAACAAGCTCAACAGAATGCCAGCTCACAAGAGAAACATAGCTGGGAGCACGCACAGTGTTCCTTAAAGGATGATTTTCTTTTTCACCCAGATGGGCATATGGTGTGTCTTAGAAGCCTGTTTTTGCCCCATTGCTCACAAGAGCAAAGGAGGCATGCAACATGCAATTGAGCAGCAATGGTATGCTCCCAGAATAACAACAATCATTCAAAAATTGGCCCTGATTTGGAATGACAAACAAACATTGGTTCATGCACAGGCCATAAGACTTCTGAGCTACATGAGAGAATGAGACAGGCTCACATCCCTCTGGGAAATACCCCTTTGCATGCATTCTGCCCAGGAGACCAGGTGTATGTAAAAAGTTTAAACAAAGACGGGAAAGACGACTGGGTTCTCATGGCAAGGTGTAAACAGCACAACCCACCGGAAACAGAGTTGAATTAATTCCCTTTTATGATCACTAGCCATGGGCAACAGAAGAAAACTAAATATATTGTTTGGACTCATGTCAGTGTATATGATATTGTCCTCTGCTATATTTTCCTCTGCTTTAAAGGGTTATCTTTTCTACCAATTGCATCAAAGACTACGTGGAAATTGAAATGCATGCTATGAATTAACAGCCGGTTGATGCCTTGTTTGTAGCTTCTATGGGATGGAACCCTAAAGCTTTGAATACCACTGACACTTCGGATGCCCCTTGTCAAGGGAGTACAGGCAAATTAGTGCGAGGAGTAATAGGACAGTGTGTGGATTTCATATATAACAGGAGACATGAATCTCCTTGCCCCAACTGTCTCAGGTCTGTTCCCCTTCCAGGAACTAGGGCCAATTGCTCGGATGCACAGAGCTATCCCTATTGCTTTAATGGCCAGGGGTGGGGATGGCCAAAATTCCCACCAGAGCGTCCTGTGCCACAACCCATTGCACACACCGACGACGCAGCATAAAAAAATAACTGGTTTGGTTGCCCTTGGACCGCATGAAGGGGGAAAATTATAAGGGGAACATGAGGGGAAATTTCTTTACGCAAAGGGTGGTAGGGATGTGGAATGAGCTTCTGGCAGACGTGGTTGAGGTGGGATCATTGGTTACATTTAAGGATAGACTGGATCGTTACATGGAGAGGAGAGGACTGGAGGGGTATGGACCGGGTGCTGGTCAGTGGGACTAGGAGGGTGGGGATTTGTTACGGCATGGACTAGTAGGGCCGAACTGACCTGTTCTGTGCTGTAAGTGGTTATATGGTTATATGACAATGCATTAATGTAGAGGAGGGACCACAAAGGATCTTTGGAGATCCTCCAGCCCCTTGATATACCCATATAATACTTCAGATTTTGAACCTTATAAGAGAATGACCAATTGGCACAGAAAACAAACAACAGGAACTGGAAGAACTAGGATAAAATGTTACAGGGCCAAGAAGGGATTTGTCTTCCTTTTTAATGGGACCTATACCACCACAACGCCTACTCTACCAACCTTGTTTGCGGTGGGCATCATTGGACCAGTTATGGTTCCCTGCCCTCACAGAACTTATGTTAGGCGAAGGCTTGTGATTCGAACTGTAAGCCAAGAATTCTGTGCTGACTGGAAGAATCCATAAGCACTAAGCTCCCCTATTGGTTATGGGATTCTGAGCTCTCTCACGTTAGGAAATTCAGCAGGAGCCATAGCAACAAAAAATTGGAATTACCTTAATTGTGGCCTGACTATATTAGGAAATAACACCATGGCAGGACTAGAGACCATAAATAAGGAATTAGCAGAGTTGCGCTTGTATGCCCAGCAAACCCAATATGCAGTAGATTACCAGTTAGCTCAACAGGGAGGTGTGTGTGCCATAATAGGCGATAAATGCATAACTCATGTGATAGATGAATCCTACAATATCACTCATGCAATCTCGGAAATACAACAAGAGCTAGACAACTTCAAGTTAGGAGTTACTGGGCATGGAGGATGGTTCTCCTGGCTCTCCAGCTGGATTTCTGGCTGGATACTGCATGGATTAATCATAGTGGTAGCAGTATGTGTTTTAGGGTGTTGTGCATGTGGTGTACTAAAAGTATGTGCCAGTCAGTTATTAAAAAAGGTCATGGGAGTTCTTGAGAGCATCCCAATGATGTCCTGAATGGCCAGAGACACCGCTAGCCACGAGCACTGGTGGGGAGAAAAGGTTTACCACGCAAAAGAATGACTCTTCCCTGAAAATTACGATGCCCCATACGAAGAGAAGGAAAAAATACCCCAGTAATGTGTGTTAATCTAGAAGATTAACAAGGAGGGATTGTGGAGGAAATTTTATGATTTGAAGCTTCACAATTTGCTTTTATTACTTAGTCTCTTACAATATTATAGCTGACACACAACTTTACTGACTGCCCTGAATAAATGGCTAATTGCTGTTCTAAACCCCCTCTGGCTCCTCCATCGGTCCGCTGTGAAGCTAGAAGATGGATGAGCTAAGCAGTGTTATCTCCAACAGGGAGCACTGAATTTTTCTTACACTCTTCCTTTTGTTCTCTTTCTGTTTTGATAAGCTTTAATGAAATTCTAGTTGATGGATTCCTGACACAATTTGTAAAGAGCTTTGTTTTTTCAGTTGCAAATGTTCCTGTTATCACATATATTCCGATTATAAATGTACAAGCTTCTTCTAGCTGGGGGGAGGACTTGGATCTTCACTTTTAGAGGATACTGGTCTCTCTCTGGTACCAGGCTTTTAAAATAAAGGATTTCTAAGCAATAATTCTTCTATGTTTAAGTTTCTTTTTCCACAAACATGAACAATCTTTATGTTTTGTGTCTGCTTTTCTGCTCGATAGCGCATCACAATTTATTCCACATAAAATTTGAAGCTGCAATGGAGAAGCTCCTGAGCACTGGGAGCCTTGAAGTCAACCCATGTCATGCAGAAGCACAGGCACGCTTCAAAATCTGGAAGCACACAGTCGAAGCCATCATCAAGGCACATGCCAACGACATCCTAGACTCCAACAGGAAAAGGCTTGTCCTACTCCGCTCGAAGCTGGGTCCCCGAGCTTTCCAGGCCCTCAAAGACTGCACCGAGAATTCTGAAGCAATGAACACCCTGGAAACCATGTACAAACCTCCTACAAACATGCTCTGTGCAAGGTACCCGGCCTACAACGAGTCCTACCTAGGAGCCCTATGTAAGTTAGCCTGTCCGTGCCTGGAAGAACCCAGGGTGAACGAAAGGAAGGTTGGAAGGTTAATTAGAGACACCTGTGTCCAGTGTCTACACTCGAGAGCCGTCAGGCAGAACCTGTTGGAGGACAATATCTACTTCCTGGCCAAAACAGTGGAGGTAGTCCAAGCACTGGAAGCAGCAGTCCTGTACACCAAAGCCTTCGACTCCAGGCTTCCCCATGTCTCCACATGGTCAGCACAGACCACAGCTGTGGACCAAAACCAGAGCATGGATGAGAACATCACTACTGCGGGCACCCCACACCCTTGTAAGTACTGTGGGTCCTGGTGTGGGTCAATTCGACGATCGCACCAAAACTGGCCAGCCAGAAATCAGTACTGCTCAAGATGTGGCAAGAAAGGCCATTTCACTAAAGTATGCCTTTCAAACCCTGCCAGCAGCTTAGTGGCCCACTACGTGGCGAGATGTCGCTTTCCCCGGCGCTACCAGCGCAGCCAGGGAGGAAAGCCCGCACCCCCATGCAGCACCGTCATCTTGTGCTAGGCAGGCGCAGGCACCAGAGTCACCCGGCCTACAACGAGCACAGCACCGATGACGATGATGACGTGGTCAACACGGGCGCTGACCAGGCCGCCCAACCGACGCACCCTACACTTCAGGATGCCGCCGATCGCCCCCTCCACACCCCATGCCTCTGGATGCTGCTGATCACCACCTGCTACACTCCATGCCTACGGAGAGTGCCACCGGCCAAAACTTGCGATGCACCCCATGCCTGCAGAGGACGCTGCCGGCTGCAACTCACCTCCGCTGTCAAGGAATAATGACTCGGTCCCTGAGATGGTCCTAGTGGCCACCACACTAACCAGAGACATCCCTCATGGTCTTGGATGCTCCATGATGGACGTCAAAGTCAACAGGCAGGTAACGAGGTGCCTAGTTGACAGTGGTAGTATCGAGAGCTTTATTCACTCGAGCGTGGCCCACTCCCATAAACTTAAAATCCACCCCACCACCTTCTCTATCGCCTTCGCCGCCCAGGACTGAACTATTAACACCCTCGGGCGCTGCTCTGCCGATACTGTTGGGGGAGGGGGAGACATACATCAGGTTCAGGCTCCTGGTCATGCTCAAACTCTGCACCCCAGTCCTCCTGAGTTTAGACTTCCAACGTCACCTCCAGAGCATTACCCTTACCTTTGGGGGGCCCCTACCCCATCTCACGCTCCAACCAGCCCCAGCCAACCTGCGGCCTTTCCACACTGCGCATCACCCCTCATGCCCTCTTCTCACACTAGACTGCAAACTAATAGCAAGCAGAAGTAGGCACTATTGCACCGCGGACAGAGACTTCATCAGGGCAGAGGTGCAGCGGCTTCTGGCAGAAGGTGTCATAGAGCCCAGCAACAGCCCATGGAGAGCCCAAGACCTGGTGGTCAAGGGAGGCAGCAAGCTGAGGATGGTCATGGTCATGGCCAGACCATCAACCGGTACACCCAGCTGGACGCCTACCCCTTACCGAAGAGAGCTGACATGGTCAACGAGATAGCCCGTTACTGGGTCTTCTCCACAATTGACCTGAAGTCAGCCTATCATCAACTCCCCATCCACCCATGGGACAAGTCTTACACCACCTTCAAGGCAGACAGGCGCCTCTACCAGTTCTGCCGAATTCCATTTTGGGTCACAAACGGGGTCTCCATCTTCCAGTGGGAGATGGATTGCATGGAATACTGGCACAAGTTAAAGGCGACTTTTCCGTACCTGTATAATGTCACCATCTGCAGCCACGACCAGCAGGACCATGATGAGAACCTGGAGAAATTTCTCAGGATGGCCGAGGAGCTGAACCTCACAATAAAGAGAAGTGCATGTTCAGCACCACCCGCCTCGCCACCTGGAGTACATCGGCCCGGATCCAGAATGGATGCACCCATTAATGGAGCTGGCCCTTCCCCTCATGCTCAAGGCCCTCCACAGATGCCTTGGCCTTTTCTCCTTTTACTCACAGTGGGTTCCTCACTTCTAGGACAAGGTCCACCTACTGGCTCAGGCCACAACTTTTCCTCTCCCACCCAAGGCGCAAGCAGCCTTCACGCGCATCAGGCTGATATCGCAAACCCCATGATGCACGCCGTGGACAAGGACTCCCCCTGCCAGGTGGAGAGCTATGCCTCAGATGTGGCCCTCGCTGCTACCCTTAACCAGGACCCTCCCTGGTTCCGACCTGGGGCACCTGCCATTGAAAAGGAGGCCCAAGTGATTGTGGAAGCAGTCCACCACAGGCACCACAACCTAGCCGGCAGGCTACCCTCTTCACTGACCACCGTGCAGTGGCGTTCATGTTCAACACCACCCACAAAGGCAAGACCAAGAATGCTGGAGAGTCGAGCTGGCAACGTAGAGCTAAGACATCCAGTACTGACCAGAGAAGTTTAACGATTCCCCCGACGCCCTCTCCCGGACCTACGTGTCGCTCCACAACGACCAGCTGCAGGCCCTGCATGAGTCCTTCTGCCACCTGGGCGACACCTGTTTATACCACTTTATCAAGTCCCAAAACCTCCCGTACACCATCAGGGACATCAGGACCATGACTGAGGTGTGCCGGGTCTGCGTGGAATGCAAGCCCCTCTTCTTTCACCCGCCCCAGGCCCACGTCGTAAAGGCCACTCGGCCCTCTGAGCACCTCAGCATAGACTTCAAGGACCCCCTCCTTCCACGAATCAGAATGACTATTTCCTCGCAGTCATAGACGAGTACTCCCACTTCCCTTTCATCATCCTATGCCTAGACACCTTCACGACCACCATCATCAGGGCACTGACACAGATCTTCACCATGTTCAGCTACCCTGCGTTCATCCACAGTGACCAGGGGTCTAGCTTCATGAGTGAGGAACTGCGCCAGTACCTGACAGCAAGGGGCATCGCAACTAGTCACACGACTAGTTACAACCTGGGAGGTAACAGACAGGTGGAGTGCGAAAATGGGGTAATCTGGAAAGCAGTCGTTTTGGCCCTTAACTCTAAGGGGTGGTCCATAGAGTACTGGCAGGACACCCTCCCCGATTTACTCCATGCCATCAGATCACTACTGTGCACGGCTACCAATGTGACCCCTCATGAGCGCCCATTTTCGTTCCCGAAGAAATCAGCAATAGGAACATCACGCCCAGCATGGCTCGCGTCCCTGGGACCAGTGCTCCTGTGTAGACACATGCAGGCCCACTAGACCGAACCCCTGGTATATCCTCCTACATGCAAACCATAACTACGCCCACGTTAGGTTCAGCAGTGGCAAGGAGAACTCTGTCTCAACCAGGGACCTGGCACCAGTGGGAGCACCCACCACAGCACAACAACATACTTCATCCCAGGACCATGCTGGTCCGACGCACTCCCCTGACCCTGGACAAATGTGGGACACCCAAGACCTCGCCGGCCTGCCGCACCTTCCCCACCCCAAGCACCCCAAATTCACTCCAACCATGGAGGACGAACCCTCCCGCCACCCATCCAACACCTCACATATACTTCAATCCAACTGCCCTGGCCACTACGCTGCACCACACCAGCCACTCCGGCCCCCACCCCCCCAACTAGCCCCCGCTTTGACCAGGAGCTAACCCTGCGACAGTCGCAGAGACTCCGACGGCTGCCTGACCATCTAAACTTGTAAATAATGTATATATGTTTGGGGCTTTTGTAGAACATGGAATGTAACATTCCTCCCCCCACCCCCACCCCGGGACAATTTTAAAGAAGGGGATGAATGTTGTAATACACCACTAGCCTACTGCAGAGGGAAACCTGTGTACCTACAGAAGAGCACTGTAGGACAAAGGCAACACCTGGCTGGCTGTCAATCAGCCTACCTGAATGGATCAAGCTCCACCCAGTTGCTGCCAATCATCCTCTGGGTTATAAGCTAGATCCGGCCCCTCGAGGTCAGTCTCAGAACCAGCACAGCACAGCACTCTCACAGCCAGCTCTGTGAAAGTTTATGTGGAATGAAGCCTGTTGAATAGTCTTTATGTTTTGTGTCTGCTTTTCTGCTCGATAGCGCATCACAATATCAGTAGCTGTTTACACTCTCACGTACACAGTACAAACCAGTCACATCGAGCTTTACACAACCGATACCAGTAACTGTTTATACTCTCGCAATCACAGTACAACCCACTTACATCGTACCATTGGTCCCGTTGTGGACCACAACATCTGGCTACTCGTTCTCCCCTCCAGAATGCTATGAAATTGATCAGAGAAATCTCTGACCCTGAAGAGGGAATATAGGGTGTTAGGTTTGAAGTTAAAAAGCAGGACCTTGGGGATGGTAATCTGGGTGACAACTTGCCATCTGTGACCCATGATCTTGTGCACAGAACCTCCCATTCCTTTGTCTTACCAATGATTCCTCAATCATCATCTTCTCCCTTTTCCCATATAAACCAGGGTTCAGCTTCTGTGCCAGAGACATGGCCAGATCAACTTGTCTCTGGTAGGTCCTGCCTCCAACAGTATTTAAAGCAGTATACATGTTGAGGGGAACATTCACAGGGGTGTTCTGCTCTTTTTTTCCTCTCCCACTTCCCTCTCCTCACCAGTTACCCAGTTATCTGTCTCCTGATATTTTGAGGTGACTGCCTCCCTGAAACTCTTGTCTATCACTACTCTCTTAAGATCCAAAGTTCATCCAGCTCCAATTCCCTAACTCAGTTTGTCAGGAGCTGCAGCTGGATACACCTTTTTCAGGTGTAGTCAGGAACAAACGTGCTGTCCCTGACTTCCCACACCCTACAACTGGAAAACTGGATTTGCCCTAACTACTGGCCTCATTACTCACTCCTAAGTAATTATTGTGCATGATTTCTGTGTTACTGATTTTTATGTGTGTATGAGTGTCCCCAGTTGCACTCCTCCATGTGTAAATAAAGAGTATAGTTTACTACTAACATGTATCCAGGACTGACTGCTTTTTGAACCCTTCAAATTTGTTTTCATCATCACACCCCCACCCACCACTACCCCCCACCCTCCCACTCCCAGCCCCAAGAGCATGAGCAAATCTCCCTGACAGTATATTGGTTCCCCGCCAGTTTAGGCACAACCTGACCCACTTGCACAGGCCACCCCTTCACCACAAATTTTGTAATGATTCAAGAACTTGAAAGCGAGTTCTCAGCCACTCATTTGTCTATGCTACCTTCCTGTTCTAACACTTTCCTTGCACATGGCAGCTGGTGTTTCCACCTGAGGTATTCCCCAACTTTATTTCTCAGATGCTTTACCTTGTAATGGTGGCTTGATTTCTTTCATGTCCTCTGTAACAAGTTGGTTGGAGATTTCTTCAATCAGGACCTTCTTAGATTCATGACCTGCACCTTCACCCTCATCAGATGGGGTATTTAAGTCCATCAGGAAACTGTTACTCACTTCATTTGTGACTTTCTCTGGACTCCCCTCATATATTAACAAGCTTCCTGATTTGCAGATGGGGTTTTGTTTCGCAGGCTTTACTTCCAAACCTTCATTTGCTTTCTCCTGGCCATACAGAGGTCTACAAATCCATTCTTTTTGTTTTACTGAATTTTCCACATTAGGTTGCTCAATTATTTCTTCTATGAGGGTTCGCTCCCCATCCACCAAGTTATATTTACTGTCATCAAATCTGGAGGCAAGGACTTCAATATTTGTCTGATGATTTCTCTGTAAAGAGAAATTATTCATGTATGTACAAGTTACACTTCTAAGAATATAATCTGCTGAAGAGGTTCATGGATTTGCTTGATGTTACTTTAAAAATAGTGGTTCATTCAGTTATAATTGTCAGCTATTCACAGAAAATTAATTGAAACCTAAGGCCAGCACACAGACTCCCATCCATTGAGTGTATCTATGTCTGACACTGCCTCAAAAAGACAGCCAACATCATAAAGGTCCCCTGTCACCCTGGTCACAACCTTTTCTCATTCACTACCTTTAGGTAGAGGTACAGAAGCATAAACACCAGCACCTCTTACTTCAAGTAAGGCTTCTTTCCAACAGCTATCAGGCTCTTGATCTTCCCCTTATTAAACTAATCATGGCCTGCTCCCACACCTCAAATGGACTGGCTGCTCTAATACAAAGTAATTTCTTTTGGCAATGGAATAAATGATTATTTAATTTCTACCATTTTATTACCTTTTTTTAAATTCAATTAAGAATATTATTATAGTTGTTTTTTTTGTTGTTTCTTTTACAAAGTACGTGTTCAGCTGCAGCGAGGAGGAATTTTGGTGAATATGTATGTTATAATTTCTATGACAACAAATACATTATAATCATTATCATTAGTTCCCTGTGGTGGGACCACTGGATGGGAGGGGGACATGACTAATGCAGGCAAGTGGGAGTAAAGAAGGGTGGCCTGTTATTCAGCATGGACAAGCTGGAGCTGCAGGTGTGTTTCCTTTCTCTAGAATCTATGACATTGGGCAAGCACTTTGCCCACTGTTGATATATTTTATATTGCATTACACGTTTCCCATGACTTGCTGCTGAAAGTGCTTCTTCCTATATAAAGTTCCATGTTCAAATTTATTGTCAGAGTACTTTGTCCTGCAGGCTAAGGAGAACTCAAGATAAAAAATATGCTTTCAAAAAAGAGTCCTGGAAACAAAGAAATGTAAACAAACTGTAATGTAAACATACGGAAAAAGTAAATATTCAGAAATAAATAATGTGCAAAGTAAGAGACCTTAAATGGGTCTGAGTTTGTTACTGAGGAGTCAGATGGTGGAGGGGTAGAAGCTGTTCCTGAACCTGATGGTGCGAGTCTTGTGGCACCGATACCTCTTTCTTAATGGTAACAGTGAGAACAGAGTGCAGGGTGGTGTAGTGTTCCATGTAGATTTACTTGATGGCAGGCAGTTTTGCCTGCGATGCCCTGGGCTGTGTCCACTACTTATTGCAAGGCTTTCCACACAGAGACATTAGTGTCCCCGTATCAGGCCATGAGGCAGTCGATCAGCACACATCCATGGAACTTTGCTGAGGTAACTGCCACAAACTCCTGAGGAGGTATTAGCATGTTGTGTCCAAGAAAGATTCTCCGAGATAGTGACTCACCGAAATTTAAATTTGCTTACCCTCTCCACTCTGATTCACCCAGTGAACACCTTCTGCTTTCCCTTCCTAAAGTCCACATGCTCCTGGGTTTTGGTGTCACTGAATGTGAGGTTTTTGCAAGTACACCATTCAGCCAAGTTTTCATTCTTCCTCCTGAATGCCATGTCACCACCCCTTTTTATACAGCCCACTATCGTGGTATCGTCTGCAACCTTGTAAATGGTGGGGTTGTACTGAGCCAAACAATCACAGGTGTAAAGTGAGTAGAGTAGGGGGCTAAGAACACAGCCCTGTGGTGCTCCATCCGGTACTGATGGAGTTTGTGGAGGAGATGTTCTTGCCAATTCTCACTGATTGTGGTCTGGAGGTGAGGAAATCCAGGATCCAATTACACAGTAGGGTTTTGAAGACCAGGTCTTGGAGTTTTCTGATTAGCTTTGACTTGATGATGGTGTTGAATGCCAAACTGTAGTTGATAAAGAGCATCCTGATGCATGTAACTTTGCTGTCTAGGTGTTTCAGGATCTTGTGAAGAGCCAGTGAGATGTTGCTGTGGTAGGAAAATTGGAAAGGATCTATGTCATCACTCAGATATGAGCTGATAAGCTTCAATGCCAGCCTCTGTAACATTTCATCACTGTTGATGTGAGTGCCAGGTTCTTGGGCACTGGTATGATTGACACCTGTTTGAAACAGGTGCACACCACTCCTCGTCAGAATGAGATGATGAAGATATCCGTGAATACATTGGCTAGTTGGTCAGCACGTTTTCAGTACCCAGCCAGGTACTCCATCTGGGCTGAATACTTTCCATGGGATTCACTCTCCTGAAGGCAGCCTGCTCATCAACTTCAGATACTGACAGTAGAGCATCATTAGAGACATGGTGGTCCTTGTTCTGCTAGGCAAATTTGGCCGAGAAGGCATTGAGTTTATCTGGGAGTGAAGCTTTGCCATCTCCTGTTGTACTAGATTTGGTTTTGTAGCAGATTATGTCATTTAAGCTCTGCCACAGCTGTCGGGTATCCCTTGTGCTTTCCATTTTTGTCCAGAAACTCAACTTCATCTGGAAGATCAATATCCTTAGAACTTATCTACTCCTTATGTCATGTTCTTGATATCTGGACTTAAATGCTTGTGATCTAGCTCTCAGCATGTTCCAGATTTCATCGTTCATCCAGGGTACCTAGCTGGGAAAACCCTAAACAATTTGGAGGAGACACATTTCTCCACAGCTGTTGTGATCAAGTCTGTAATGACTCTGTTGTAATCATTCAGATCCTCAGCTGAGTTTCTGGACCCCACCAAATCCACTGACTCGAGGCAGTCCTGTAACATTCTTCAGCCTCCATCGACCACCTGATCTCTGAAGCCTCTCTCTTTATGCTCTTCCTGCATGAAGGCAGGAGCACTGCCAGGTGATCCAACTTGCCAAAATGCCGTCGTGGCAAGAATGGTCAACTTTCCTTATCTTAGTGAGACAGTGATCAAGTGTTCTGGAACCTCTGGTAAAGCATGCTATGTGTTGATGATAATTGATCAGGGTTTTCTTAAGAGAGAGAGAGAGAGAGAGAGAGAGAGAGAGAGAGAGAGAGAGAGAGAGATCAGTTCTGCAGTGTTACAGCCAGCAGAAGTAGGTGGAAAGCTTGTGGAGAGCCCCATTTGGGAGACAGCCTGGTCAAAGCCCTTGTGGTTCATGCAAGAGGAGAGGACTGGCTGTCTAATGTTTCATTTATTTGGAATAAGAAAAACAAAAATACACTCTGTGATGACCTAAAAGAAAGACGTTACCATCTGGAAAACCCTGCCGGGGTAAGTTTCTTCAAAGTGGCTGATGGAAGTAAAAGGAACAACAAATCTCTCTCTGAAAACCATCAAGAACCTTCCTGAGAGGTTACCATTTGCCTTTCAAGCACCAAAGTCTGGTGAACTTTATAAATGTTAAATTTGCTCAGTATAAAAATTGCGTGCAACTAGTGAAATTGGAGGAATGAGAAGTGAGATTGGACTGTGAACCAAAGAACTTTTCAGAACTTACACACACATTACATAAACATGTGCATAGAATTAGAAGGGGGTTAAGTTAGGTTAAGTAAGTCAATAGTAATGTTAAAGTTTGATTCTATTTTCATGTTTAAAGATAATTAAAAACAACTTTTGTTTAAGTAACCATTTCTCTTGATGAATATTGCTGCTGGGTTTATGGATCCTCTGGGTTCGTAATACTATCCTTTCTCTCTCTTCCAGCCTTGGAAGTTCAACATTCAGCAAAAAATTCTTCCATTTTGTTCTCATCTCATAGTAATTCTAATTTGTATAGTTTTATGTAATATTGTCTAAAAGTGTCATTAATTTCTTTTTGCTTATATACTAGAGTGTCTGTTTCTGCTTTTATAGCATTTATAAATACACTTGGTAACTCCTGTTTTAATCTGCCAAGATGAAACTTGTGCACCCATTCACCCAACTCATAGTATTGTTGGTCAGTATTTAATTATAGTTTTTTCTCTCCTGTTTGTATTGTATTATGTTTTAGCTTTTTATTCTCCAGTAATCTGTACTCTTTTTGCAGTCCTGTTCTTCAATTTTTTTTCCAATTCTTTAATATCTTTCTGTTTACTTCTGCCATATGTTCCCTCTTAAGATTCTTCATGAGATATAATTTGTCCCCTTAAATATGCTTTAAGCATGTCCCATATCGGAAAACTATTAGTAAATGGCAGATTTGTTCACAAAATATTTTTTATCTGACTCTATGAATTTGCAGAAGTCTGTTCTTTTAAGCAATTTAGTATTGAGACCTCATTGGTATACATTCTCTTACTTTTCCATTGTTGCTATAGTTAATATCAATGGAAAATATTTTTATCACTCTACTTCTTAACTGAGCACACATTAAAAATAAGTCAATCCTTACATGTGAGTCATGTAGCCTTGAGTAAAAAGAGTAGTCTCTCTCTGTGGGATTTAATTTGCTCCATACATCAATAAGATTTATGAAATTATGGTTTATGCTGCTTTCACCCTTGTTTTGGTTCTTGCCAATTTATCTAGTATTGGGTCCAAGCAGAAATTAAAGACTCATCCAACTGTCTTCCCCCTGCTGTTTTTAAGAAGATGTCTTTCATCGTCATAATTTGTGGCATAAATATTCATAAATGTCCATGCTTCTCCATGAATTTTAAAGTGTGCCATTACATACCTTCCGGCTTGATCGATCAAAGTATCTTCTATTAACACTGGTTTATTTTTATTAATTAGTATAGCCACCCCTCTTGCCTTTGAACCAAAGGAAAACAATATTATTTGTCCTACCCATCCTCTTTTTAATTTATCATGTTCCAATTTGGTCAGATGTGTTTCCTGCAAAAAGATTATATCCACTTTTAATTTCTTTAAGTATGCCAAGACTCTCTTCCTCATTTATCCCATTAATATTAAGATTAATAAACTTCAGTGTTTTATCTATATCATTTTCACACTAATATTGTAATAACAATAATATCTTCCCAAATTTCTAAATACTGTTGTAACATTGCCAAAGACATTTCCAACACATACATTTCCCCTTTAAGAAACACACACTTCCCTAGCTTTGACAGTGACGTTGATAAATGTACCTAGAAGCCTGCAGGAAAAGCCGTCGCTCGTCTCCCAGTGCCATCTCCCCCCCCCCCCCATCACATCGGAGTTCCCACCTTGCTGCTTTCCTTACCACTTTTCTGTCTTTTCAGAGCTCTCCTTAAACTATGTCCTTTTTCTTTTAACAGTGAAAACAAGACGGCTCAGTACTACTAGTATAAATAAAAAAATGCATCTTTCAGTTAGTCCTGTTTTGAAATAGTCTTTTCAGTCCTTTCAGCTGGTGACTTTAATCTTTTCATAACTTTCTTAAAAATTCTTCCACTTCTTTATTCTTGAAAATTCATACATTACATTCTGAGACATCCACCCTCAGCGTTGCTGGTTAAATCATTGAATATTTAAAGTTTTTAGATCGCAGTTGAATCTTCACCTCATCAAATTTCTTTCTTTGTTTGGCCAAGGTAGGGCTGAAGTCCTGGAAAAACATTAATTTTGCATTGTCCACCACTAATGGGCCATTATTATTTTTTGAATATTCATATGTTGAACCCAAGATCGCATCTCTTTCTCAGTAACTTAAAAGTCTTACCAGGACTGGTTGTGGTCGCTGTTCATTGGTTCTTCTGGGTCCAAGAGTCAATTTGCAGCTTTGCATTTAACTTATTTTGTCCCAGCATTTGTGGGATCCACGTTTCAAAGAAACTCACCATGTCTTTTCCCTCTATTCCTTCTCTCAGTCCAATGATTCTTACATTGCTACGTCTGCTAAAATTTTCCATTTGGTTGATCTTGTCAATCAATCCTTTCTTCTCTGTGTCCCATATTTTTGCTTTTTCTTCCAGTGCCTGTCTTTTGTTTTCTCCAGCTCAGTCTCTGAATGAGTCATTCGTTCACTTAAGTCATCCACAACTTCTTTAATTTTCGTTACCTTCTCTGATATATCTCTCAGCGCTGATTCCATACTTGTAAAATGACTACATAAAGTTTCCATTATATTCAGGATGTTGGCTATATCTATGCTAACTCCCCAGCCCTGCTGGCATCAGCTGGTCCCAAAGCCCCTGCTAAGTCACTCCTCATCAGGCTTCCTCTCGACGTTCCTGGTTGAGCTATCACTTCTTCAGTTTTTGTTCTCAGTTGCCTTTAGTAGTTGTTTTATCCATTTTAATGATAATTATTTGGTATTTGAGCTTTTAAACCATCTTCTTAATAATTTTTGTGGAGTGTTCTTTCAAAACACTTCTGTTCAGCTCATTAGCATGTTCACCCCCACCACCCACCCCACCCCAGGGTTAGTGTCTCTTGTTTGGTGACAACATCATGCAGCTCCGCAAGTGCCTGTATGTCATCAGCATTGGGAGGGATATGAACTCTGGTGAGAATCACTGATGAGAACTTCCAGAGTAGTTAGAAGGGTCGGTATTTAATAGCTCTAACGCAATGGAGCAGCAGGTTGACAAAATCCCTAAGAGTGTGCACCAGCCAGGATCATCTAAAAAGCACACACTGCTCCTTCTCTCTTTGCCAGATTCAGAGTTCTGATCCAGTCTATCAATGGTACAACTCTCCGGTTGGATCACAGCATGTAGTGTGTTGTCTGTCAGCCAGTCTTGGTGCAGAAAACTCACCTGTCTCTGATAAAGCAGCCATGCCCTGAGGTCGTCATATTATTTTCTAATGATTGGATATTCGCCAGTAGTATGATCGGTAGGGGAGGTTTCAAGTTTAGTCTCCTGCGCTTCAGTCCGGTTTGGATCCAGGCCTTCACACCACATTTCTGGCCTTGTCCTTGGTAGTGGGCTAATCCTTTAAGGGCTCTATATTCCAGCTTTTCCTGACACAGGCGTTGTGTGGGAGACCTGAAGATCATTAATGCCATTCAGCAGCTAGTCCTTGAAAGCTGGTCCATGCTGCCAATTGCAGTGAAAGCAGGATGGAAAGGAAAGGTAGTTAGAGTTTGTGCAGCCTGAAGAAAGTTACTTCTCCTCACCGGCACTGTTGTGGAAACATTATGGAAAAGTATGAAACAGGAGTTGTAGTCACTGAGGCATAACAGTGCAGTAGTTGCCATCTGGTACTGATATAGACTGAAAGTGGACTTCTGCCATACAAGAGCTGATGTAGTACATCACAGTCATTTCTCTGGCTTACAGTTGTTGATCAAGAAATCCCCTGAATATCAAGAACCTCAAATATTCCTTGGATGTATCATGAAATATACATGAGCAAAGAAAGATCCAGATGCTAAAAGCTACATCATGGGCCAGCATCGTCCATTCCTATGTTTGTTTTTCATCACTGTCTAACTGACCTCAATCTTTAAAGACCATGTGGATTGGCCAACAATAGAAAAGTCAGGGCTAACTGCAGTGATAGAGAAACTTGGAATACCTTGTAGTTTGTCTCTTCAGCTTCTGATACCTTATTCATATCTACATCTTCCAAATCGGGTAGATCCTGGAAAGAAGCAAGAAGTTTAAGCTATTTATAGTACACAGCTGCATTTAAATCTGGATACATGAAAATAATTGATTAGCGATTCTACAAGGAATAGAAACACAGCATTTGAAATAACATTCAATCCATAAATAACTTTGTCACCATAAATGTCCATGAGTAGTAATTCCGCTTATTTCGTTTTATAACTTTGGTTAAAACACTTGAAAAACCTCTGCTAATAATGAATTAATAATTAGATAATTAATTATTGTCCAAATGAGTCCCTTGTCACTTGGTTCTTAATCCTCCAAAATATTCTATATGGAATTTAAATTAGAGGTGGGGGAGGGTATGCTCAAGGAGGAGATTTTTGATGAAGATGTAATTGGGTTTGGTTGCGTGCATATGTACAGAATGAATTGCTGTACACATATGTCTTGGAAGATGACACGACAAATTGGGTTGTGTGCTTTCTGCAGTATGAAAGCCTTTTCTCGCTGATGCTCCTCAGAAGCAGCACATATGCAGATGGGATTATGATCCATCTGTTCTGAATGAGATGTGTCTACAGAACCTAAGTATATAGGAATGCAATGTTCTCATTCTCTCGTGAAATACGAAACTTAGCAAACATGCCATTCCTCTCCAATGCCTCTTTCCTACCATCCAAACAAGAATAGGGACAGGAAGGAGATCATTCAGGTCCCCAGGTTTAATTTGCTAATTCTTAATGAAGCTGATTTGTATCTCAATTTAACATAGCAGAGGAGCTGAATAACCTTCTCTTGTTCCTATTCTTCATTGGTAAATAGAGGGGAGGACTTGAGCAAGATTCTGAAAGATAAAAGGACACTAGTCAAGTGGACAAATGAGTAAGAGTGGAAAATATATATTTAATGGAGTAAATAAAGTAATGTGAGGTTAGAAACAGGGAGACAAGGGGTTAACATACATAAATCTTTGCAAGACTTCTTAAAAATCAAGATTCTCAGCTTTATGCAGTACAGAACAAAGATTTACTAAACTAAGGACATTGGTTAGGACTCAGACAACATCAATTCAGAAAACAGGAAGCATATTAAGATGTTAGGAAGTCTTAGGGTACCTTTTTCGATCCATATCAGGGAGAGTGGTCAGAACAAATGGAAAATTCTGGGATGACCCTTGATGCAGCACAGAAAGTTAACATAGAAGGTGATTCAATCATTCAATCGTGCAGGATTTTGACAGGGTACACGCAAAGGAATTGTTTCCACTGGCAATATAGGAGTTTTGAAACAGAGACTGATTTAAAGGCAAAAGAGACAGTATGGGGGGGGGGGGGTGAGGAGATGGGGGAACAAGGAATTATTTCATACAAAGTTATTCTGTTCTGGGGTGAACTGCCTGTTACAGAGTTCTGCATTATGTATTGACCTATGTGTTGTGTGGTTTTAGTGACAGTTTGCCTTTGAGAGCCAAGGTGAAACTGGACTGCTGAGAGAGAGAAAGAAAGAAAGAGAGAGAGAGAGAGAGAGAGAGAGAGAGAGAGAGAGAGAGAGGGGGGAGAGAGAGAGAGAGAGAGAGAGAGAGAGAGAGAGAGAGAGAGAGAGTGGGAGACGGACTGGGCATGTGCAGAAGAAGATCTAGAAATTTCTGGACTTGGAAGACAAACCACCACTGGGTGTGCTATGATGTGGAAGGAGGCCCAAGCAGAGTCATTGTCTGGGAGGCAGTTTAGAATGTTGGGCATTTTAAAAGGGAGGAACATTCCGAAGGCAGCCAGACGATCCAGACCAAGCCATTGTTCCTCTCTCAGCAAGCAACACAAGAAGACCACTTCGAATTTTGTGCTCTCTCTCTCTAAAAGATCTTTTAGCTTCAGTTTACCAAACAAACTGAATTTTGTTTACGATCTTTACTTCGATTGTAATTGAAGTTTTGTGAGTCTTATGTGTTTTGTATTTGTTCTGTGTCTAAGCTTTTTTTCTGTGGGCTGGTTGGAAATATAACGGACTTTGATTGCATATGTTATATTTAGGCTGGGGAATTTATATTTTACACTGTTATAGAAATTTGTATATTAACAGGTGGGCATTGTTATAAAAGTGGGGGATTTTGAATTAAAGTTTGAAGGTGAAATTTTGTTAATAAAGTAATTGTTCATCTTTACCCCTGTGTGATATGCCTTCTTTGTGGTTGCTGGTTTGATCTTGTAACACACCTGAAAAGTGAGTGAAAGCATATTTAATAGCAACTACTGAAAGGTATTTGACGGTACTACAGCGGGAAGGATGTGACATTGATTTGTTCTTTTAGAGAGGGTTTTCATGAACTTCTGAAATCTAAACCCTTTTCCAAATAACCTATTCAAGTTGGTAAATCCTGAGCACATTTCCTCAACATACATCAATGTAAAGTTTCTGTTCTCCGTCCAAATAAATTGTATCCATGGTGTCCAGCTTATCCAGTTTCTTCCCTTGGACCTCCTGAGCAGGCATTATGCTTGATGGCATATCTGAGAAGTCAGAAAGACAAGTTAAACCACAGTTTGCAGATGCAAAGGTTGAATACAATACACAGACTTAGTGAAGAAACTCAGCAGATCATGCAGCATCCATTGCCACACGGGCATGTCTGTCCATGGCCTTGTACTGTCAAACCAAGGCCACCAGCAAATGGGAGTAATAACACCTTTTACTTTGCCTTGGCAGTCTCCAACCAAGTGGCATTAACCTTTTCAATTTCCATTAACTCCCAACTACCCCAGATTTTTCTTTCCCTTTCCCCTGTCTCCTTTCTCCAGATCCCCATCCCCTTCCCTTCATTCAGAGAGCTACTCTCAACCATTGCCCCAATTCACCTCATTGCTTTTCTCTTCTACCCTCCCATCTGAATCCTGCATTCCTCCCCCTTTCCTCCCTCCTCTCCTCTTCCCCGCACTGTTTTATTCAGGTGTTGGCCTGTTTTTGCTTAAACCTGATGAACGGTACTCTTTACATACTATGGGTGTGGCATGACCTGCTGCGTTTCTCCAGTACATTTGTATATTGCAGTCAGAAATGCAAACAGAACCAGACCATCAGACACACATAACATACCAGTAAATCAACATGTACTTAAGATATTCATCATAAAACTGTCCATTCAATCTGGCCAGCCATATGAAAATCATTTACATATTTGTTTGATTAAAGACTAGCTGCGGTAACCAATGAGGAAATAATGATGGCAGTAATAGAACATTTCACCTCAAGTCTGAAACTTCACAGCTCCTTCCACCAGTTATCTCCTCGTTGTCAGAAATGAATACTTCTCACCTGGTTTTATCATGGTTGTTGGTTAATTTGGGTGTAATTGGGCAGCACAGGTTTAAATGGCCAGAATCAGATTCTACTGTGCTGTAAATAAGTTTTTAAAAGTTATATCAGACAAGATCGGATGGATAACCTGGTCATCGTGGATGAGTTAGACAGTGGACTCTATTTCTGTGCTGTTTGACACTACAACACGTTTTCTCGGGTCAGAGAGAAACTCTGGCCTTTCTTTGCATTCACATTTTCATCTTGAGTGAAATTTGAAAAGGTTTGAGAGTAATTTTCCTGCCAACTCCCAAAGGGCCCAATCAGTTGACCACCACCAATGACCTAAAATCGATGCAGACACAAGGCATAGGTAACTGAAATTCCACCAGGAAGGGGGAGGAACAACACAGAAAATGCTGGAGGAACTCAACCGGTCTTTACAGCATCTATGGGAGAGATACATTTCCAACGATTCAGGTCTGAGCCTTTCTTCAAGGAATAAACCAGAAGTAGGAAAAAAGTACTATCCCACCAAGACCAACAGTAAATTGGAGGAACAATAACTGATGTTCCGTCTGGGCACACTCCAGCCAACTTTTCCAGTTTCTGCTAACCTGCTCTCCTCACTCTTCTCTTTCCCTTTCCAGCTCTCCTCCCCTTCCTTCTTTATTCATCCAGCCATCCCTCTTCCCCTTGCCTGCTCTTCCACCCTTTTCCACCTATTACCTCCTACATTTGCGACCATGCCTCTCTCCGCTCTTTTGTTCGGATGCCTGCTGACATTCTTCCATACCCTGATGAAGGGCTCAAGCCCAAAACGTCGGTTACGTATTTTTATCTTTGCTATATAAAGGACACTGTCTGACCTGTTGAGTTTCTCCAGCATCTTGTGTTTTTAGCAGGAAAAGAGATCAGGTTTATCCTACTGCACTTTCCCAGAACAATTCTGATCCTTAATGCTTCTAAAGGACACACAAAAGATATTCCAACTGAACTGAAGATGGCAGCAGAGTAGGGAATAGAATCTCACAGAGCATGATATAGGACTGGGATTCAAGAGCATGAAAAGCCTCGGTAAAAATTGTGCCCATGGAGGACAATGACCACAAAGTAAAATGCTTTGGATCAAGTATTTTTTCACAACCACATCAACCAACATAGAACAAAACATACATCAGCAATCCAAACAATTACAGAATAAATGAAAGCAGGAAATAGACATTACAGCACAAAAACAGATCCCTTCGGCCCTTCTAGTCTGTGCCAAACCACATGACTGATAATTCCAGGCAAGTTGCAGAATAGGGAATAACACTTTGCTTGTATGATATGGTGGAAGGTTCTCACTTGCCTCTTGCTTGTGTCCTCTAGAATTAGTGGATTATATTTTTCAATGAGTAAACCCCAAAACTCCCCAAGTCAAGCCTGATTCCCAACAAAGGAGCATGCCTGCCTTGATTTTTCTGTTTTAATGATCAAACAATTTAGTCGTACCACAAGGAGGCAATAGGTGTGTTAACCTGGTAAAGGCTAAAGGCAGAGGCCTGCCATTGACCAGAAGTGTCGAGTGATGAGGTGATCCCTTCCTCTAAATGCATAAGCTCAGACTCACTCATGTTATCCCAGCTGGAAGGCTGCTTTGTCTGGTCTGCCATCAGGACACACAATCCTTCCTGCTGGACCTTGGTGGCAGCTTTGGATCTTTCACTATCTGCCTCTTGCTGCTGGTCAGCCAAGATTTCCTCCTGGATTGTTCGTGCATCATTCACAAACTTATCAATCTTTTGATGGGTCTCTGCATTTGAGAAACACGTTGTCTCTAGTATGGTCTTTGGAGGAAACTCTTCACCTACAACTAAAAATACAGAGAATTACATCAAAATAAAATATGAAGACATTTCTAAATCCTATAATATCTATCACAAAAATCTTATTAATGCAAAGTGTACAGCAATGGGCCAGAACTGTATGCAATACCCAAACAATAACTCAACTGTGGAATAACTCTGGCACAACCTTCCTGCTCTTGCATCCAGTGCCTCAACCCTCAACACACATATCCTTTTTAACCACCTTGGTGATTTGTTCTGTAGCATTTAAAGATGCCTTTGTTGTTTTAATAGCTCATTAATATACTGGAACACAATGGCTGAAAGGATGGAACAGACAAGCCCTTGTCACATTAAACAGAAAATGCTAGGATATACAGTAAGTTGTGCTACTACATCTGTGAAGAAAGAAGCAGAATATTTCAGGGTAAAAACAAAAATGCTGGAATAACTCACCAGCTCTTGCAGTGTCCGTAGGAGATAAAAATGTACCACTGACATTGCAAGCCTGAGCAAAATGCAGGCAGGAACCTGAATAAAAAGGCGGGGGGAGAATGGAAGAAAGGGTAGGGAGCACAGGCCAACGGACAAAAGCCGATAAGAGGACAGGAGAGGAAAGATGAGAATTGATCACAGGAGAGGGTGGCTCTGTGAAGGCAAAGCTGGAGGAAAGGAAACAAGAAGGAAAGGAAAGAAAGAGATATCTAGAGGAAAGGAGAAATAGGGATAGTTGAAGGGTAGAGATGAAGGAGAGGAGATAAGGGAAACCGAAGAAGTCAATGTTAATGTCATCTGGCTGGAGGCAAGGGTATGGGATGGAGTATTGAAATGGGTGGCCTTTGGAAGATTCCTGCCATTGCAGCAGACAGAGTGAAGGTGCTGAACAAAATCTGCGTCCAGTCTCTCTGATGTAGAGACCACAGCTGGGGAACTGGATGCAGTAGATGACCCCTGCAGATTCACAAATGAAGTGTCATTTCATTTGGACGGACTGTTTGTGGCCCCAACTGTTGGTGACGGAGGAGATGTTGGCACAAGTAGAGGAGTAGGTGCCAAGGGACCAATATGTAGGAATGGAGGACTGAACGAGGGTATCATGAAAGGAGAAGTCCCCGTGGAAGGCAGAGAGGGGAGGTGAGTGTAATATGTGTCTGGTGATGGAATCGCAGAATGGTGGCAGAAATGGCGTATTGGATGCTGAGGCTGGTGAGGAGATACATGAGGACAAAGGGAATCCTGTCCTCATCTATCCTAATGCTACTATAATATCCTTGTGCATGGGGCTAAAGGGGGCCAGGGAATATGTGCAGGTAATGGTAGATATGTTGGTGCAGGCCAAATTTACGGTAGTAGAGGTGAAGCCAAGTATTTGAGGAAGGAAGACATCTTGGCTCAGAGCCAAGATGTCATGGGAACAGATGTGATGGAGGCAGAAGAATTATGATAATTGGAATTCTTACAGGGAATGCCGTGAAGTCAATCTGAGCTATCCTGGATAACATACTTTCCAGGATTCTCGATCTCTTCTACAGAACCTCTTATCTGTTCCCCTCACTAAGGAGTCCCCTATCACCACAGCTTTCTTCTTCTCCTCCTTCCCTTTCTTAGCTACAAGGCCAGACTAATGCCAGAGACCTGACTGACACCTCTCCAACCAACACTGCCACTCTACACACTTTTTATTCTCAATAAATAGGAATGTTTACCTTCTAGTCTTATCCCAGCTTTGGCAGAACTTCCTTTTAATATCATACTTCCATGTCTATCTCTGCCCTCTCCTCCTATATATTATTCACTATGCCACACTGCCCTCCATAATGTTTGGGAGAAAGAAACTGTGCTCAACAGATTAAATTTGCAATCAATCAATTCACATGTGATTAAAATCCACATTCCAGATTTTATTGAAGGGAACTTTTGTACATTTTGGTTTGACTATGTAGAAAATACAGCACTTTTTATACACAGTCCCCTCATTTCAGGGTGTAGCAACTGTGTCGCAGTGAGAAATGAAGAACGAGAAAATGATCAGACATAGTCGAGGTGAAGTTCAGTAAAAGTCATTTTCTCAAACTATCACCTGCAGATTTTGAAAATCCCGTGCATTCCAAATGATGTCATTGCATTTTGATGTCATAACGTCACTCAGAACCTCCCGAGCCAGTTTGACTAAGCCTCTGGTGAGTTGCTACATGCACCCCCCTCCCAACCAGAACCGGCAATAGGAGGCTAAACCTCCAGTGCTATTACTGTCCACCGCTCTTGGGCGGTCGTCTGCACCTTCACATCAGGGTTCATGGCCAATCAAGGTCGAGATGAGTGAGCTTTAGTCGATCAATCGTAAATGTCTCTGGATGCCCCCCAATGTCCAGTACACAAGTTGTACATCTGTTTAAGAGCACTCTGAAGGGGCCCTCATACGGCATCTGTAAGGGTGGCCCATGTGAACCTCTGTGCACAAACACAAACTCTCAGTCCCAGAGTTCCTTTGGGGTGAAGGGTATTATTGTTCCATGCTTTGACATGGGAACTGGGGTCAATTTTCCAAGCCGCTCCAGCAGTCTGCCTAAGACTTCACTCAGTGGCATCTCCTGTCCACGTGCTGTGGGCACAAACTCCTCAGGTACAATGAGTGGGGCTCCATAAACCAACTCTGCCGATGAGGAGTTGAGATACTCCTTGGGTGCTGTTCTTATTCCCAGGAGGATCCAGGGCAGCTCGTCTGCCCAATCAGGTCCCTGGAGGCCAGCCATCATTGCAGCCTTCATGTGCCTATGGAACTGCTCCACCAGGCCATTCAACTGTGGGTGGTATGCTGTTGTGTGGTGTAGCTCCATTCCAGCAGTTGCGACAAAAACGACCCAGAGTGTAGAGGTAAACTGTGGGCTTCTGTCGGAGGTGATGTGTGTGGGTAGCTGAACTGAGTTACCAAGGCAGAAATAAAATCTCTGGTGCATGAAATGGTCAATGAATCTGTCAAACAAACCATCTCTGGCCACATAGTGCATTTGTCGATGATCATTAGCAAGTACCTAGACCCTTGTGACACCGGAAGCGGGTCAAAAATGTCGATATGCATGTGGTAGAATCTGTGCTAAGGTGAATCGAAAGGCTGAAGCAGCGCCTTCATGTACTTTTGCATTTTTTCAGATTGGCAATTTGTGCACATCTTTGCCCAGTACATAACCTGATTCTTTTTTTCAGATTGGCAGTCCATGCACACCTTTGCCCAGTACGTGACCTGATTCATTTTTTCAGAATGGCAGTCCGTGCACATCTTTGCCCACTACGTAACCTGATTCCTTTTTTCAGATTGGCAGTCCGTGCTTATCTTTGCCCAGTACGTGACCTGATTCTTTTTGAGTCCATGCCATACAAACGACAGCTATCAGGCGGATTGTTACTAAAATTGAGGGGTAGGTCAGTCCGTGAATGGTATCGAAAATGCATTAAGACGATAGGGCGAGGCTGTCCTGTGGAAACACTGAACAGGAGAGTGGTATACCTTGTGGCCCAAAGGCTACATCCTCAAGTTTCAGGTTCGTGACAGCAGTTCTACAAGCCTAGTGCTGAGCTTTGGTGAGCACCATGCAGTATACACCTGGAGAAAGGGCATGTACTGCTTGAACAAACAGCAGGACAGGGCATCAGCCACCACATTACTCTTTCTGGAGATATGTTTAATCCTGTTGAAAACTTGGATACGTAAGATAGGTAGAGTTGCTGGCATGCTGACTAGGGATCTGATGCCTTTGTGAAGGTGAACGTTAGCAGTTTGTGGTCAGTAAAAACCATGAAGTCCCTGCCTTCCAGAAAATAGCAGAAGTTTCGAATGTGCTGTATTTTATTTCTGGAGGGTGGAGGTGCCTACTAAAAACGCTAGTGGCTTCCATTGTCCATTGGTGTACTGTTCCAAGATCCTGCCTACTGCCACTTCAGACGTGTTTATCATCAAGGTGGTTGGTGCATCCATTTTTTTTTTGAAACTTTATTTAAAGGTTTTATCACAGGAATAAGAAGAAAAATTACATTTAAAGAAAAGATATAAAATAAAATAATATAGTTACAATACAACATTAATAACCTAACTTAATTCAATCTAACCCCCCCCCCACATATACAAGAACTAAAAATCTATATATATATAAAAAAAAACCACCCTTCCCCTCCCCAAAATAAAAAGTGAAGAAAAATAATTAAAAAAAAGATTTATCAGATCTAAAATATCACATCTAAGAACATACTTAAATCAAACTTAATTGCATATATTTTACAAATGGAGTCCACTTCAACTTATAAAAAGTTATATACGTCTGAGTGTAAAGATGTAAGTGAAGATGCAATAGATTCTTTTTTGAAAAATATTAATTTGCCACAGCTGAATCAAGAAGATAGACAAGAGTTGGATAAATCTTTTACAGAAAATGAAATTGAAATGGCAATAAGATATGCCAAATGGAAAGGCACCCAGTGAAGATGGGTTCTCTATAGAATTTTATAAAACTTTTTATGTTGATATATCTTCTATTTATAAGACAAAAGGCAAAGGAGGAAAAACCCAACACCCAACCCCAACCAACCAATTTTCCCCTGCAACCGCTGCAACCGTGTCTGCCTGTCCCGCATCGGACTTGTCAGCCACAAACGAGCCTGCAGCTGACGTGGACTTTTTACCCCCTCCATAAATCTTCGTCCGCGAAGCCAAGCCAAAGAAAAGAAAAGAAAAAATAAGAATGTAATACAGCAAATTTATAAAACTTTTCAATTATCTTGGATTGAAAAAGATATTCTTTCCATAATTAAACAAGACTTCATCTCTAAATACCACCTGTCCAAAGATAGTATATTTCTATCTTTCCAAGTAGACGCTATACATTTCTTGGCCACTGCTAAAGCTAAATAGATAAAAGAAATCTGATGATCATTTAATCCTAAATCAATTAATGATTGCATATTCCCTAATAAAAATATATCAGGATCTAATACAACACAAATATTATATAATCTATTAAATATAGATTGAATACCTTTCCAAAACTGTTGCAATCGGTCACAGAACCAGACAGTATGTAAAAAAGTACTGGCTGTCTGGTCACAACAAAAACAACAATCTGACTTACTAAGACCAAATTTTTTAAATTTTTCTGGTGTTAAGTATAATTGATGTATAAAATTATAATTAATCATCGCTAATCTAGCATTAATAAATTTCCAAATACTGTTTTGACAAATTTCCATCCAAGCTTCTTCAGCTATTGTAGAACCTAAATCTTTTTCCCATTTCAACTTATCTTTATCCCAATCTTTCTTACTTTCATTTTCTTGTAAAATACAATACAAATCAGATACAAATTTTCTGGTATTGAAAGTACATATTTCTCAAAGCTAGTTTTGGGCAATAAAGTCATTTGCTGACCACATATCTGTTTACAAATGATCTTAACTGATAATACACAAATACAGAATTTCCACTAATACCAAATTTCCTTTGTAATTCCTCAAAATAACAAAAATGTCCTTCAAAAAAACAATCAGATAAATTTTTTATTCCTTTTCTTTCCCATTGTTTCAAAGTGATATTGGAGACCGTAAAAGGAACAAGTTGATTATTATATAATGGCAATTGCCCAGACCATTTATTTTTAAGCCCTATTTTATCAAGTTTACTCGTCCATAAATTCAATAAATGTTTCAATATTGGTACATCATAAGTTCGTAATAAATTTTTATTCCATCAAAACAAAAATTCATGTGAAGATTTTTCTAAAATAATTGCCAATTCTATCTTTGCCCAACTGGGCGGATCCTCCATATTCATTAGTGCACTAAGAAATTTAAATTGAGTTGCCTCATAATAATATTGAAAATTGGGTAATCTCAAACCTCCAAATTGAAAGTCCCACATCAATTTTTTAATTGCTACCCTCAGAAATTTTCCCTTCCATAAAAATTCTCTAACTGCTTTGTATAAATCCTTAATTTTTTTTTAAAATAAGGAATTGATTGAAATAAATATTGCATCTGAGGAAAAATATTCATTTTTAAAGTATTAATCCTCCCCAATAAACCTAAAGGTAAGTCCTTCCACCTAATCAAGTCTAATTTAATCTTTTTTATTAAGGAAAGGTAATTAATTAAATATAAATTTTGATATTCTGTATTGACATTAATTCCCAAATATTTAATTTGTTTTGTCCACTTCAATTTCGTAATATTTTTATATATCGAATAATCATCTTTACAAATTGACAAAATTTCACTTTTGGCCCAATTTACCTTATAACCAGATAATTGACCATAATTTTCTAAAGATTCTTGAATTGCTGGTAAAGAAATATCAGGGTCCACCAGGTATAATAAAACATTATCTGCAAATAAATTAATCTTATATTCCTCATTCAAAACTCTCATACCCTTAACATTTTCATTTTGACGTATTAACTGTGCCAAAGGTTCAATAACTATAGCAAATAAAGCAGGTGACAATGGACATCCTTGTCTAGTAGACCTTGTTAAATCAAAAGATTCTGAGATCTGTCCATTAGTAGCAACTCTAGCCTTCGGACTATTATATAAAGCCTTTATCAATCCAATAAACGAAGAACCAAAACAAAATTTCTCAAGTACTTTAAATAAAAACTTCCATTCCACTCTACCAAAAGCCTTTTCTGCATCTAATGAAACCACTATTGGATAATTCATTTGAAATTTAAATTTATTTATCAAAGTAATTAGTCGCAAAATATTATCAGACGCATATCTGTTTTTTTATAAATCCTGTTTGATCTTTATGTATTATTTTAGGTAAATATTGAGCCAATCTATTAGCCATAACTTTAGCTACAATTTTATAATCTACGTTTAACAACGATATTGGTCGATAAGAAGAAACCTGTAAAGGATCTTTATCTTTTTTTGGTATAACCGTAATTATTGCATTAGAACAAGATTCAGGTAATTGAAAAGTTTTATAAATTTGCTGTATTACATTCTTATAAATAGAAGATATATCAACATAAAAAGTTTTATAAAATTCTATAGAGAACCCATCTTCACTGGGTGCCTTTCCATTTGGCATATCTTATTGCCATTTCAATTTCATTTTCTGTAAAAGATTTATCCAACTCTTGTCTATCTTCTTGATTCAGCTGTGGCAAATTAATATTTTTCAAAAAAGAATCTATTGCATCTTCACTTACATCTTTAAACTCAGACGTATATAACTTTTTATAAAAATTGCAAAATTCCTCATTAATTTCTTTTTGTCTAAAAGTAATACCCGATTTTTTTCTAATTACTGGTATAATCCTAGATAATTTTTCTTTTTTTAACTGCCATGATAAAACTTTATGAGCTTTCTTGCCCCATTCATAAAACTTATATTTAGTTCGATTCATTAAACATTCAAATCGATATGTTTGTAATTCATTATACTTTAATTTTAAATTAGTTAACTGGTTCTTTTGCATTTCAGTAGCATTTTTTTGAAATTCTTTTTCACTAACAGTTATCTTTTTCTCTAAATCTTCAATCTCTCTAATTCTCTCTTTCTTTACTTTAGATGCATAACTAATAATTTGACCTCGTAAAAAAGCTTTCATTGCGTCCCATAAAACAAAATGACCAGAAACAGAGTTAACATTATTACTAATAAAATCCTCAATTTGGTTTTTTAAATAACTAATAAATTCTGGTTTTTGTAATAACATAGTGTTAAATCTCCATCTTGGAGCTCTCTGAACATCTTGTGAACTCTGATATTCTAATGATAATAATGAATGATCTGAGACCAACCTTGCCTTATAATCCACAGATATAACCTTATCCTGCAAATGTGTTGAAATTAAAAAATAATCAATTCTTGAAAAGGAATTATGACGTGAAGAATAAAAAGAAAAATCTTTCTCTGTAGGGTTAAGTCTTCGCCAGATATCAACTAAATTCAAATCTTTCATCATATTAGTCACTTGTACTGCCATTTTAGATTTCTTAATTACTCTTGGATACTTGTCCAATAAAGGCTCCAATACCACATTTAAATCTCCCCCAATCATCACATTAGAATTTGCTTGTCCAAGTAATAAAGACACATCTACAATAAAAGCTGTATCTTCAACATTTGGAACATAAATATCAAGCAGAGTCCAAGTCTCATTAAAAATTGTACAATTCAGTTTTAATAATCTTCCATTTTTCTCTTCATTCTGTAACTAAATGGTAAATTCTTATGCACCAGAATTGCCACTCCTTTCGCCTTTGAATTAAATGAAGAATAGAAAACTTGTCCAACCCATTCACGTTTAAGTTTCAAATGTTCCTTATCTGTTAAATGAGTTTCCTGCAAAAAAACCACATCAACTTTTAATTTTTTTAAGTAAATGAGTACTTTCTTACGCTTAATAGGATTATTTAAACCCTGAACATTAAGAGAGGCAAACTTAAGTTTAGACATTACTTACAATAACACAAAGAAAAAGAGGAGAAAAAAAAGAAAAAAAGGAAAAAAAAAACACCCCTCCCCTTATCCCCTCCTAAAGCTACAAAAAGAGAGAAAAAAAATTAAAGATAATAAAAAAAACTTCACTCCTTAATCCAAAAATTGATGAAAAAAAAACAGGTAGGAGGTTGCAACCACCTCCTCCTGTCTCAACCGCTCAATGCGGTAACTCCCACAAGGTAATGGGTGTGAGATAACTCACACGTAGCTGATGACTTCTGGAAAATGATGCCCGCCCAGCTCCCTCTCCCAACTCCCATTTCACATTCATCTATCATCATTATCTGAAATCTTCTCAGAAAAAAAAATTAATCAACTTTATCACTCCGACCACCATTGTTTCCATTTCTTCTTGGAATTCGGTTCCCATCCTTGGAGACCGTGGTGGACTACGTCTTTCCTGAAATTGCATAATTGGCAACAATTGAGCAAAGTCCATAGCTTCCTTAGGATTATCAAAAAATTTTGGTTGATAGCCATCTTGAAAAATCTTCAATACTGCAGGGTATCTAAATGTTGCTTTATATCCTTTTTTCCACAACACTTCTTTCACAGGATTAAATTCACGTCGTTGAAACATAACTTCTTGACTCAAATCCGGATTAAAAAAAAACACGATTGTTCTGAACCATCAGGGAGATCTTCTTTGTTGTGCGTTTCTTATAGCCACATGCAAAATGTCTCTCTATCAAAATAATTTAAACAACGAACCAGAACAGGTCTTGGATTTTGTCCTGAAAAAGGCTTTCTTCTCAAAGCTCTATGCCTTCCGGAAACTTATCTTATCCTAACACTTGTAGAATCCATTCAGTGAAAAATTTTCTTGGATCTGATCCTTCCATATCTTCTGGCAAACCAACAATTTTTATATTATTCCGTCTAGATTGATTCTCCAAATAATCAACCTTTTTCGCTAAATTTTTATTCTGAATTTGTAAAGTTTCAATTGTTTTATTTACATCTTGTATTTGATCTCATACCTCGACTATGCCTTGGTCACAAACATCAAGTCTTTCACTCGTTTCAAGCTTAAAAGCTCCATAATCAACCATCTGTTGAGTATTAATGTCCATCAAAGTATTAAGCTTAGTATTAACTTGAACTAAAGCCTTACCTATTTCTTTTATTGTAGAGGATAACTTAGATTCAAGATTCTTAATAAGCATATCTACTGGAATAGATTCAGGCACAGTAGGATTCTGCTGCTTCTGTGTAGCCAAAGGGTCTTCTATTCCTTCCCTTGATTTAACTGCTTTTCTTACAGTATGACTGCGTGTGGAAACCCCTGCCACAACCTCCTCAGCAGTATCTGGAGGCTAATGGCCAGGGTTATCCTTAACCCATATTATATCAAATGCCTTCATTACATCGATGTCTGTTGAAGTCTTCATTACTGGTGGTGCATTTCGCAGCGCCACCGCTACATCAATCGGTAGACGTCTTTTCAGAGTCGGGTCTTCAGCTGGCAGCGTCCCAGCTGTTGTAGCTGTCAAAGATTCACTGACAGCGCTCACACCGGGCGTTGATTCACATGCACGTGCCTGGCTAGCCCTTTGTTCCAAGGGCTGCCGGGCGCCATCTTTAAAGAGCCCTACCGATAAAGAGCAGAGCTCCGTTGCCGAATCTTGTACCTCTCTTCCTGGATCCATTCCACGCTGAGTCCTGGCTTCTTGTAAACAGGTAGGCTCAGATAACCTCGGGAAATGCAGTTTCTTAACGATCTGTTGCCATTTTTTTTACTTCTTTTCAGCAGTTGTACCATTAGAAACTAATTCAACACCTCTAACTATTTCTAGGCTTTTAAAAAGTTTTAACGGGCATTTATAGACAAAACAATAACAAAGAGTCAGGAGAGGACTGGAAGGCACGTCTGTTCCTTACGCCATCTTGCCACGCCCGCCGGTGCATCCATTTGTGAATGGGACCAGCAATGTTTCCTTCACTAGGGCATCTTTAGTCTGCTGGAATGCTACCATCATCTCCTTTGTCCACTCGAGTTCTTTGGCATTGCTGGATATGAGGTCGAAGAGGGATTTCCTAATATGAGCTGCAGAAGGAAGAAAACGACGATAGAAATTGATCATCCCCACAAATTCCTGGAGTCCTTTGATCATATCGGGCTTCGCGAATTTGAGAATGGCCTCCACCTTGCTAGGCAAAGCAATAACAACCCAGCTACTCGATAGAGGACTGCCCAAATTTGCACTTGGCAGGGTTCACAGTTAGTACAAATTCCTGTAGGCAGTGGCAGAGAAAACGCAGGTGCTCTTTGTTGGAGTGGCTGGCAACAAGTATGTCATCCAAGTATAGGAAAAGGATGTCAATTCCATGCCCCACTGCGTCCATTAGTCGCTGGAATGTTTTTGCAGCATTTTTGACCCAAAAAGGCATTCTCAAAAATTCGAAGAGGCCTAATGGTGGTCTTCGGCACATCCTCCAGGTTTACAGATGGTACTCAAGCACCAAGTCAATTTTGGAAAATATCCTGGGCCCATGAAGATTAGGTGTAAAGTCAGGGAACAGGGTAGTGGTATGCAATGTAGTGTCGTTGAGATGTCTGTAATTCCCTCAAGGTCTCCAGCCTCCCGTAGATTTAGGCACCATATGTAACGGGGAAGCCCATGGACTATCAGATCTGCGTATGATTCCAAGTTTCTCCACTTTGTGGAAATCTTGTTTTCCAAGCCACAACTTGTAGAGGAGGTCCTTGGGTGAAGATGTGTGCAACACCATGTTTGGGTGTGGTGTCAGAAGAGAACTGGGGAGTGACAATGTCAGGGAACTCCACAAGATATTTGGTGAATTCATTGTTCTAGTACTCCACGGTGACTAAGTGTGGGGCAGGTAGTTTTGCTTTTCCAAGGTGGAAAGTCTGGATCGTTGTAGTGTTCACCAACCAGCTCCCTTTTAAATCCACTGTCAGCGAGTGGGTTCTGAGGAACTCAGCACCCAGCAATGACCGAGGAACAGCAGCAAGAATGAACTTCCATGTGAACTTATTGTTGCCGAATTTCAGGGATATATTCCGTGTACCATATGTACAAATCAAACTGTTATTCACCAAAATGAATGCTGGATCCACACTCCTGGTACGAGTGTCAAAGCCCAAAGGAGGAAGGACACTAACCCCTACACCCATGTCAACTAGAAATTTGCACTGGGAGAGACTGTCCCAGAGGGAGGCCAGCTGCCATAGCCATTAGCGACGACTGGCCATGGCATTTTCCTGGAAAAGTGCAAGGTGGTCAGCAGAGGTGAGTTCTAGAATCCCAGCGTTGATGGTAAAAACACCAGGTTGTTGTCACGGACACATGCTTGTGCAGAGGATGGGAGTCTGGTCCTCTGGATGTGATGCAGCACTAATTTCTGTGAGCCATGCACCTTGTTGTTTCGTGCGTGAGCGCACTGCAGAATGTCTGCACGGGCAGCCACTGTTCAAGGGTTTTGAAAGTCCTCATCAGTCAACATGAGGACTTCTGGCACATGCTCTAAAAATAACTAGCCCTCTGCCAGTGCCAACATGTCCATTAACTCTGAAGGGGCGCAGTCCCCCAGGACATCGATATGGAGGAGCTCGTGTTGTGAGAACGTAAATCTGGAGGAGAGCTTTTCAGGCTTCATACTTGCCAAAAGCTGGTGGATCCTGAAGGAAATCCACTACTCGACCGGCCATGTCCTGGTTGATGGCGCTTACCACATGATAGTACTTACTGGCATCCACTTCTATCTTGCGAATGTGGAACTGCGCCTCAGCCTGCCTGAATCAAACTTCAGGTTGAGTGGTCTAAAAGACAAGCAGTTGAGCGAAACAGCTGCTTTGTCCATGTTGGGTCCAAAATCCGTTTGTGCCTGTCGGGGTCACCAGTGTAGCAACTGTATTGCAGTGCAAAATGAGAAACAAGAAAATGATCAGACACAGTTGGTCGAAGTTCAGTAAAAGTCGTTTAGTCAGTCTCCCTCAGCTTTTGAAAACCCCGCGCGTTCCAAATGACATCATTGCATTGTACATGACGTCACTCAGAACCTCCAGAGCTGGTTTGATTAGGCCTCCAGCGAACTGCTACAAAAGGACCATAATATTTGGGACACAGCAATATGACATATTGAAGTAGTCATGTTTAGAACATTGTTGCACATCCCTTGCATATTATGACTCTTTGAGGTCTGTGATTCATAAACATCACCAAGTGCTGAGCATCTTCGCTGGTGATGCTCTCCCAGGCCTCTACTGCAGCCGTCTTCAGCTTCTACCTGTTTCGAGGGCTTTTCCCCTTAAGGTTTCTCTTCAGCATATGGAAGGCATCCTCAATTAGATTTAGATCGGGTGATTGGCCATTCAAGAACTTTCCAGCTTTTAACTTTGAAAACTGCTTCAGCAGTTTGTTTGGGATCATTGATTTGCTGTAGTTTAAGTTTGAAGCCATTTGCTCAAATTTGAGCAGATGTTTCTATACCCCTCAGAATTAATTAATCACATCAGCAATTACGTCGTCAATGAAGGTAAGTACGCCAGTACCTGTGGCAGCCATTCATGTCCAGTCCATAACTCCCCCACCACCATGTTTCATAGATGAGGTGGTCTGCTTTGGGTCTTGGGCACTTCCTTTATGCCTCCACACTTTGCTCTTGCCATCACTCTGATACAGGTTAATCTTAAGACTCATCTAACCACAAGACCTTTTTTCCAGAATCCTGCAGGCTCTTGGCCATCTCTAATTTGGTCCTCCTGTTTCTGTGGTTAATGAGTGGTTTTATGAGTCCAGAGGACCCCAAAACGCAGCAGCAATAGATATGCACCAATACAAAGGGTATTGGTTGCTTTTAATTATCTTTGAACATGAAAATAGAATTAAACTTTAACTTATCTCTATTGACTTAACCCCCCTCTAATTCTAAGCGTACATGTGTGTAATGTGTATATAAGTTTAGGTAAGTTCTTTGGTTCACAGTTCAATCTCACTGGTTGCAAGCAATTCTTGTACTGTGCACAGAAGTTAGCATTAATAAAGTTCACCAGGCTTTGGTGCTTAACAGATAAATGGTTACCACTCAGGAGGGTTCTTTTGGTTTTCAGAGAGAGAGTTTTCTCATTCCAGGAGAGCCACTCCAGTGTCTTGCTGACCAAACTTGCACCCTTTCAGGGTTCTCCAGATGATAACGTCCTTTTTTCAGGTCAGCACAGAGTTCCTTTCTGTTTCTCCTTTTCCAAGGGAAACACCAGACAACCAGTCCTCTCTTTTGACAAGACAGTCTTCTAAAGCTTGCAGCTTGTCCCTCTGGAACCGCAGTCTCTAGCCCCTTTCAGGTGGCTAAAAAGCACGACTGTAAAGTCGCACAGAATACTCCTGTGCGGCTGTTGGGTGGCCATCTGAAACCGGAAAAGCCAGCCAAGAGGGTTACTTACCTAACCTATCTCTGAGAGGTATAATTAGCCCGCTCGGAGTTTCGATTGTGGCCCGGCCTGACAGGGGGAGGGCTGATGACGTCGCGGTGACATCTTCAGCATTGACTCCTGAGAAAAGGAAGCCAGACTTCTCAAATTTTTTTTCACATCCTCTCCCGCTGCTGCTGCCGGTCTCCCCCCCCCCCCCCCCAACCCTTGCCCGCCCGACTCCTGCTGCCACTGCCGGTCTCCCCCCTTCGCCCACTCAACTCCTGCTGCCGGTCTCTCCCCTCACCCCGCCCGCTGTGATGTTCAGATGTCCCTGGACCCTGAGCCATGTGAAGTCCTTGAACGGGAATACGTTTTACCAAAATTCAGAACCGAGTCACATATGCATGAATAATTTTACTATCAGCCCCAATTTTGCTTTCCAGAATTAAAAGCCAGTTAATTGATCGATTTTTAAATTTTCACAGTTAAGTAGAAAACAGTAACATTGGAGGATACAGTTGCAATATGATCTTAATTACATATACTTTTATCAGAAATAAGGCATAGTATTGTTACTTTCTATATGAACACGAATTGTAGTGAACGTCAGTGGCTTTAGTAACAGAACATTAACATTTCTCAACCAAGCAAATTGATTTAATTGTTAGTAAGTTTCAAAAAGAGCAATACATAAGGTCAATGCCTAACTGTTTTGTTTCGTACATCCAAATTGTATTTACTGTGGTATGTATATGACGAGTATGAAGCCATGGTAAAACAGTGAAAGGCGGGAGTCGGGCAGGCGAGTGGGGGGGGGGGGGGGGGGAAACCGGCAGCGGGACTTAGGCAGGTGAGGGGGTGGGAGAGCTGGCAGAGGCATTGAGAGTTGGGCGGTTGAGGGTGGAGGGGGGTAGAGACGGCCATGGGAGCGGTGTTGGGCGGGCAAGGTTGGGGGGGTGGAGACCAGCAGAGGCAGCGGGAGTCAGGCAGGCGAGATGAGGGGGGAGGAGAGACCAGGAGTGGGGGTCAGACGGGCAAGAGTTCGGGGGGGGGAGACCGGCAGTGGGAGTGGGGCGGGCAATGGTAGGGTGGGGGGAGGAGACCAGCAACGGCAGCGGGCGAGTGGGGGGGGGGGGGGGAGACCAACAGCGGGAGTCAAATCATGTCTGAGGTGTTTGTCAGGCATGCCTTGATGCGCTGCTTTGATGTTAGGTCAGCGTGGAAGGGACTAGGCACCTGTCCAGAGTGGCCAGCTTTCGCTGCTAGGCGGCTAGCAGTCAGCCGGCATGTTTAGGCGCCACAAAGCCATCTATTTTGTGGCCTTCTGAATATACCAGCTGGACTTTGCGAGCCGCGCTTGCAGGCGGGTAATCTTCAGTGAAACTTCTGAAAGCGCTTCTGTCTCTCCTCTCTCTCACTCCCTTCCGCTCAGAGAGCAAAGCTGTTCTGCCTCTGCCTGCCAAGATCACATGCTCTTCCAGTAAGCAAACTGTTTTCCAGACAAACTGCCACTCTATTTTGCTACTTTGTTGCCTTTTGCAAAATAGCGATCTGTGAGCTCACTGCAAAACTCCTGCAAAAATTTGGTGTTTTAAAGTGTCTGTGTGTGACCTGCTCTAACAAATCTTTCCCAATTTATCTCCCAAACACCTCTATATGCTCTGTCACAGTCGACATTGACACATCCACACCTGCCTCCTGAAGTGTGTTTCTAATCTGTGGACAGCTGTTTGGGGATTTTTCTTTAATATGACCAGAATTCTTCTGTCATCAGCAATGAGGGTCTTCCTTGGCCACCAGTCCCTTTGCAATTACTGAGCTTACCAGTAAGCTTTTTATTCATAATGATATTCCAGTTGATTTTGGTCATCTTAAAGTTTGGGCGATGTCTCTTATTGTTTTAGTCTTATTTTTCAGACTCATGATGGCTTATTTTTAGCTTTCATTGGCACAACTCTGATCCTCAGGTTGAAAAATGGCAAATACAGACTCCAAAGGTGATCAAAAGCTTAGACCAATGAAGCAATTAAACATACCTGAGTGTTATATACTGGGGAAACCATGGACTATTTTATGCTAGAGCATGAACACTAACACTGTAAGAGCCACATCACACTTGAGAGTGGTGCATGCACAGTGAGACACAATATATCAATATGCGACCCCGGTAAATGAATATAAGTAAAGAAACATTCTGTTAAACTTACAACCTATTTTAGTGTTTATTAAGACCTCCGATGGTACGACCCAGACACATCACTAAGTCATCACAAGCAGAATATGATGCAATAAACAAACGTGGTGGAGAAACTCAACAGGTCATGCAGTAAAAGGAAACCAATGTTTTGGGTTTGGGGCCCCTTGTCAAATATAGTATATACAAAGCAGACAGGTGTCTTTTTTTTAAACTTTATTTATTCGTTCAAAAAACAATTAATATATGACACATGCAGCAGTTAAACATGAACATGAACTTTTTTTTATAAAAAAAAGAAAAGGACCCCCCCACCCCTCAGCCAACTTTCCTAAGGAGAGCCACAAAAAAAGACAAAAGAAAGAATATTAAAGAAAAAGTTAAATAAACATATTGAAATCTAGTCAATATAAATTGAAATGTAAATACTCTGAGTATAACAGCCACTTACTAATAAAAAAATATAATTATGATGCGAAACATATGTAATTTTTTCCATTATTAAACAATATTTCATCTCATTATGCCATCTAATAATATCAATCATTTTTGTAACTTTCCACGTACTAGCAATACATTTTTTCGCTACGGATAAAGCTAAATATACAAAAGCAGGCTGGAACTTATCTAATCCCAAACCTTTCAGAGGTTGAAAACTACCTAATAAAAATACTGTTGGATCTAAAACTATTTAAATTTTATACAGGTATTCTAAAAACGATTGAATTTTCTACCACAAAGATTGTATATGGAAACATAACGAAACTGCATGAAAAAAAGTTCCAACCATATCACCACATCTAAAACACAAATCTGATTCGTTAAAATCATATTTTTTTAATTTTTCAGATATCAGATATAATTGATGTAAAAAATTGTAATTAATCATTGCATAACGTGCATTTATCAATCTAGTTACACTATCATAACAGATATCTAACCAATCATCTTCAATATCCGCTTCCCATTTAATTTTAGATCTATCCCAACCCTTTTTATCCATACCATCCTGTAATATTTGATACATAGATGAACTATAAACCTTCTCTGGTACCTTCATAAGAAAAGTCTCAAATTTAGTCATTTTAGGTAAAATCATATCTCTACCAAGCATACATTTTACCAAAGATTGAATTTGATGATAAAGAAATAAAGAGTTCTTATCAATACCAAAATCTTCCCTCATCTGATTAAAAGATAAAAACACCCTCTTTAAAACAATCTCCCAAATTTTTCACACCTTTAAATCTCCAATGCAATAAACTTTGATAATGTATTGAAAAAGAAATAAGTTGATTATTATCTTTCTCTTTGGCTTGGCTTCGCAGACAAAGATTTATGGAGGGGTAAATGTCCATGTCAGCTGCAGGCTCGTTTGTGGCTGACAAGTCCGATGCGGGACAGGCAGACACGGTTGCAGTGGTTGCAGGGGAAAACTGGTGGGTTGGGGTTGGGTGTTGGGTTTTTCCTCCTTTGTCTTTTATCAGTGAGGTGGGCTCTGCGGTCTTCTTTAAAGGAGGTTGCTGCCCGCCGAACTGTGAGGCACCAAGATGCACAATTTGAGGCGATATCAGCCCACTGGCAGTGGTCAATGTGGCAGGCACCAAGAGATTTCTTTAGGCAGTCCTTGTACCTCTTCTTTGATGCACCTCTGTCACGGTGGCCAGTGGAGAGCTCGCCATATAATACGATCTTGGGAAAGCGATGGTCCTCCATTCTGGAGACGTGACCTACCCAGCGCAGTTGGATCTTCAGCAGCGTGGATTCTATGCTGTTGGCCTCTGCCATCTCGAGTACTTCAATGTTAGGGATGAAGTCGCTCCAATGAATGTTGAGGATGGAGCGGAGACAACGCTGGTGGAAGCGTTCTAGGAGCCGTAGGTGATGCCGTAGGAGGACCCATGATTCAGAGCCGAACAGGAGTGTGGGTATGACAACGGCTCTGTATACGCTAATCTTTGTGAGGTTTTTCAGTTGGTTGTTTTTCCAGACTCTTTTGTGTAGTCTTCCAAAGGTACTATTTGCCTTGGCGAGTCTGTTGTCTATCTCGTTGTCGATCCTTGCATCCGATGAAATGGTGCAGCCGAGATAGGTAAACTGGTTGACCGTTTTGAGTTTTGTGTGCCCGATGGAGATGTGGGGGGGCTGGTAGTCATGGTGGAGAGCTGGCTGATGGAGGACCTCAGTTTTCTTCAGACTGACTTCCAGGCCAAACATTTTGGCAGTTTCCGCAAAACAGGACGTCAAGGCTCTGAATGGGCAACTAAAACGGCATTGTATGCAAAGAGTAGTTCACGGATAAGTTGCTCTTGTGTCTTGGTGTGAGCTTGCAGGCGCCTCAGATTGAAGAGACTGCCATCCGTGCGGTACCGGATGTAAACAGCGTCTTCATTGTTGAGGTCTTTCATGGCTTGGTTCAGCATCATGCTGAAGAAGATTGAAATGAGGGTTGGTGCGAGAACGCAGCCTTGCTTCACGCCATTGTTAATGGAGAAGGGTTCAGAGAGCTCATTGCTGTATCTGACCCGACCTTGTTGGTTTTCGTGCAGTTGGATAACCATGTTGAGGAACTTTGGGGGACATCCGAGGCGCTCTAGTATTTGCCAAAGCCCTTTCCTGCTCACAGTGTCGAAGGCTTTGGTGAGGTCAACAAAGGTGATGTAGGCTCCAAGAAAAGTGCAGAGAACAAAACAAAGGACTCTTGATTATTATAGAATGGAGTCAAAGCCAATAATTTACCACTAGAGCCTATAATTTTATTTTTCTTTATCCATAACTTCATTAAATGTTTTAGTATAGGCACATTATATTGTTGTAACAAATTTATATTCCACCAAAACAAAAATTGATGGATATCAAATTCAGAAATACTTGCCATCTCAATTTTAGCCCAACTAGGCCAAACCAAATCCATCAATGAACTAATAAATTTAAGTTGGGCTGCAACATAATAATTTTGAAAATGTGGTAAACGTAGTCCCCCTAACTCATATTTCCAAGTTAATTTATTCAAAGCTACTCTCGAAAATTTACCCCTCCATAAAAACTCCCCAACCATTTTATTCAATCTCGAAAAAACATTTTATCAAGTAAATACGGAATAGATTGAAACAAATATTGTATACACGGAAAGATATTCATCTTAATTGTATTTATCCTTCCCATTAAATTAATAGGTAAATCTTTCCATTTAATCAAATCAGTTTTAATTTTGTTCATTAATGGAGCATAATTTAATTTATATAAAGATTGATAATTAACACTCAGAATTATACCCAGATATTTAATTCGATCAATCCACTTCAAATTAATAATATTCTTATGAACTGAATTATCTCCTTCACTTACCGGTAATATTTCACTTTTTTCCCAATTAACTTTATATCCAGAAAGACATCCATATTGTATTAAACATTCCTTCAAATGCAAAAGTGACTGAGCTGGGTTTATTAAATACACCAATACATCATCAGCAAATAAATTAATTTTATACTCGTCATCTAAAACTTTCATACCTTGTATCTGTGTATTTTGTCTTACCAACTGTGCTAAAGGTTCAATCATTAACGCAAACAAAGCTGGTGATAAAGGACAACCTTGACGACTTGATCGAGTTAACTTAAAAGATTCCGAAATCAAACCATTTGTCAATACTCTAGCTACTGGTTTACTATATAGAGACCTAATCCAAACAATAAAAGAAGGACCAAACTTAAATTTCTCCAAAACTTTAAACAAAAAATTCTATTCAACTCTATCAAATGCTTTTTCTGCATCTAAGGATATCATCATCAGGTGTTCTGAAGATTGTCGAAATCTATTAATCAAACTAATCATGCGCAAAATGTTATCTGAAGCATATGTATTCTTTATAAAACTTGTTTGATCAATATGAATCAACTTTGGTAAAAATTTAGCCAATCTATTTGCTAATATTTTAGCTATTATTTTATAATCTACATTTAACAATGAAATTGGTCTATATGAAGATACTTTCAAAGGATCTCTATCTTTTTTAGGAATTGCTGTAATTAAAGCACTAGAATATCATCATTAATCTCACGAGGTTTATAAGTAATAAGAGAATTCCGTCTAACAGCATTAATAGTTCTCGATATCTGTTCTTTCTTTAATTGCCACGCCAATACCTTATGTGCTTTCTGTCCCCATTCATAATATCGTTGTTTAGTCCTATTAATCACACATTCAAATTGATAAGATTGCAAAGTATTATATTTCAATTTCAGCCTAGATAATTCTATTTTCTGATCTTCTGTAGCATCTTTCTGAAATTCCTTTTCTAATTCATCAATCTGTTTCTCTAATTCAAAACTCTGATTTAATCAATTCTATTTTATTTTAGAAGTCTAACTAATTATTTGTCCTCTCCAATAGGCTTTCATAGCATCCCATAATACAAACTTACTTTGAACAGAATTAGAATTTTCTTTAAAAAAATTTTTGTTTTTTTGAAAAAATCAATAAATTCCATATTTTTAACAACATTCTATTAAATCTCTAACGATAAGCTATTTGAGTTTTCTCAGAATTTTCATATATAAAATATAACAGAGAATGATCTGAAATCACACTACTTTTATATTCCGCTTGTTGTATTTTCCCTTGTAATTGTGCCGATACTAAAATGAAGTCAATCCTTGAAAACGATTCATGTCTAGATGAATAAAAGGAAAAATCTTTCTCTGTCGGAATAAGACATCTCCAAATATCTACTAAATTAAGATCTTTCATCAACGCTTGGACCTGAATTGCCATCTTGGATTTTTTAACTTTCTTCGGAGATTTATCTAATAAAGGTTCCAAAACACAATTAAAATCACCACCAACTAAAATATTATCATTAGCCTGACCCAAACATAAAAATGCATCTGAAATAAATATTTCATCATCTGCATTTGGGGCACAAATATTAAATAAAGTCCAAAATTCACTAAAAATCTTACAATTCAATTTAAGAATACATCCTGCCTCTTCCACCATTGATTGTAATTCAAAAGATAAAATTTTATGTATCAAAATTGCTACACCTTTAGCTCTAGAACTAAATGAAGAAGAATATACATGCCCAATCCAGTCCCTTTTTAATTTCACACTTTTCTTCACATTCAAATGTGTTTCTTGTAAAAAGGCAATATCAATTTTCATTTTCTTAATATACGCCAAGACTCGCTTATGCTTAATCGGACTATTTAATCCTCGAACATTAAAAGTAGCAAACCTCAACTTTGACATATCTACTATTATTACTCAATACCAATAGTATCTTTATATAAAAACTCAAATCAATGTATATAGGCCCTCCAATAGAAAAAAATCAAATTAAAAACTTAAAAAAAAAAGAAAAAAAAAAGAAAGTCCCACCCCCAAAAAAACTACCAAAAGGTTGTAATTCCATAAACAAAAATTGGGTGTGGGTCACCCACCAGTGGCTGATGACTAGTAAAGAACTTAGTGCAAATCTCTCCCTCCCCAGCAAAACAATCAATAACATCAAAATATCATAATAACAAAAGAAAAAAAAAAGATAATTCTTCTTTTCATCCAGAAGATTCCAATCTCGAAGATCCCATTTCAGAAGGAGGTAGACTCTTTCTATTCCCATTTTTCCCATTTCTGCCATTTCTTCCATTTCCAGAGCAACCAGATTTTTCTTTCAGAGATAATAGTGGACTACGTTTTTGTCCTCTTATATCTGGCAATGAATCAGCAAAAATCATTGCTTCATGATCAGTTTCAAAAAACTGAAATTGATAGTCTCCATAAATAAAACACCTTTAACACTGCAGGGTAATGAAAAGTAGACTTATAACTTTTACGCCACAAAACTTCTTTAACTGGATTGAATCGATGTCGACATTGAATGACCTCTTGACTCAAATCAGGATTAAAAAAAAACTGTGTTATTCTGAATCAATAATGGGGTTTGTCGTTGTCTCGCATTTTGTACTGCAAGTCAAAGTATTGCTTCTCTGTTCAAATAATTCAAACATCGAATTATTACCAGTCTCGGTGGTTGACGAGCTGAGGGTGTTCTTCTTAAAGCTCTATGGACTCTAATATTTGCGGAATCTAGTCTTTAAAGAAACAAAGAGGATCTTGTCCTTCTATACCTTCTGGCAAACCAACAATTTTCACATTATTCTTTCTGCTTTGATTCTCCAAGTAATCTATTTTTCTTTCTAGCTCCTTCTCACATTCTCCTAGTTCTATGATTGATTTTTCCACCTTCAACACTTTTTCTGTGTTAGAAGTCACTTGTTGTTTACAGTCCAAAAGAGCAGTCTGAATTTTTAAAAATTCTTCATAAGATGCATCCACACATGCCTTAACCATATTTAATTCTCAACTCATACCAGCATTCATTTGAACCATTTCATTCATTTGAGGTATCAACAAAGGTTTGAATAACTTCATTCAATTGCATACACTGTGATTCAGTAAAGCTCAGCTCTGCTCTCTCTGACATAGTGCCAGAACAAGGTAACTGCAGCTCCTGCTGCAACTCAACAGAAGACATTTTAAAAGTTTTATTGTGTGTCTGGACATCCAGCGACAGCACCCCGACTTCCTCAGGGGGGTGCCGTTGGTCTCCCCCCGCATCTCGTTGTTTTTTCATCAATTCATGAAGAAAAACGATTTCTTAAGATTGAAATGCTACCTGATGCATTTCCAACAATGGAGTCGTCTTCCTGCGTGCTCCCTCCATCAAAATCGAAAGGCTTTCCAAATCGGGGTCCATTTCTTGGGAACATGCACCTTCTTCCGGAGAACGGGTAATTCCAGCGCCATCCTTCATTTGGTGAGCAATAGATATTTTTTTTCAGCGCCCACAGGCAATCTTTGGGGTTTAGACAATGAAGAGATTGAGCCTGGGGCAGTATCAAGTCGTCTAGGCCCCAAATCTTGAACACTTTGAAAATGTAACTTCTTCTGAACTTGAGGTTTAGTCTTTTTACCATTAGTGGCCATAATAATTCCTTAATACTTTAAACTAAAATTTAAAAAGTTTAAACTTGAAAACAAAGGGTTAAAAAACAGGTATTTAAAAGTCTGGCCAGAGAGGTCGAGATTACACGTCTAGACTCTATGCCATCTTGCCTTGCCATGCCCCCCCCCCCCCAGCAGACAGGTCCAGACAAAAGGTGGGGAAAGGGGGGTGTGGGAGGCGTGAAGAGGAGGGTGAATGGGAAAGAGCAGAGGCTAATAGATATGTGGATACAAGTGGGAGGGCAGGAGAAAAAAAGATGAAAAGGGCTAGGGTAGCTCTTTCATAGAAGGGGGAAGGGGGGACCTGGAAGAAAGGAGACAGAAGGATAGAGAGAAAGACTCAGGGGAAGGAATGAACAGAAATTGGAGAAGTTGATGTTAATGCTGTCTGGTTGAAGGTACTGCAGAATGCAGAGCTGGGAGCTGGGAGTCAGTTGGAAAAGTTAAGTTCGTTGGTAACACAGTTGGTAACTGTTGCTTTAGTGAAGTCGTGAATTTGGTGATGGAAAGGGATTAGATTTAGGTCAGTTCAAAATTAATAGGATACCACAATTGCAAGTGCTCTGTTTTATCCATGCATTGTCACCAGTAAAGACTTATTCAATACCAAATGTCAAACTCATCTCAACATTTGCATAAACTCGTGATTCCAAAGTGGGCACTGCCACCCTACCCCTGTGGGTGGTGGAAATATTCAAGGCGGTGGTGAGGAAATAAGGGACGGTGAGGAAATTGGTGACAGTGAGGAAATAGGAGGCGGTGAGGAAATAGGTAACAGTGAGGAAATGGGGGCGGTGAAGTAATGGGGAGGTGATGAAATAAGAGGTGGAGATGAAATAGTGGGCGGTGAGGAAATAGGGGGTGGTGATGAAACAAATGGTGAGGAAAGGATGCGGTGAGGAAATAGGGGTGGTGAGTAAATGGGGACAATGAGGAAATAGGGTGCAGTGAGGAAATAGGGGGTGGTGAGGAAATAGAGGTGGTGAGGAAATGGGGACAATGAGGAAATAGGGGGTGATGAGGCAATAGGGGTGGTGAGGAAATGGGGACAATGAGGAAATAGGGTGCAGTGAGGAAATAGGGGGTGGTGAAGAAATAGGGGGTGATGAGGCAATAGGGGTGGTGAGGAAATGGGGACAATGAGGAAATAGGGTGCAGTGAGGAACTAGGGGGCAGTGAGGAAATAGGGAATCTTGAGGAAATAGGGGGAGTTCGGAACCTTCCGTATTTATGTTATTCTGTCCACTGCAAATTTAATGATGAAGCCAGTGTTGTAATTTTCAGGCCAGACTCAGGGTGGCTGTAGTGAGCAGAATAAACGGCGACAAAGCATTCACGCGAAAGCTAGTCTCAGTAGACACCATGTTGTACTGGTATCACTACCCCCACTCCTCAGTGCATCACCACCCTCCTCTCAGTGCCGCCATTAACCCCTTGTGCCTCCACTAACCAACCTCATCTCAGTGCCATCACAAACCCTCTCTCAGGACCTCCAATAACCCCTCTCAGCGCCACCAGTACCCCCCCACAGTGCCTCCACTTACCCTCCTTCTGAGCACCGTCATTAACCCCTATTCAGTGCCACGACTAAACCCCCTCCTCAGCACCTCCACTAACATCCGTCTCATCACTGACACTAACTCCCCTCTCGGCACCGACACTAACATCCCTCTTAGTGCCGTCACTACCACTAAAACCCCCCACGCCACTCAGCGCTTTCACTAAACCCCCCCCCAACCCTACTCACCACTGCCACTCACCCCCCCATACAATTTGTAAGGTGGGGATGGTGCTCAGAATGTGGCCTGGAAGCCAAGGGGGTGGCAGATCAAAAAAGTTTGGGAACTCTGGCATAAACAAAAAGAAGCTTAAGGGACAGGCAGCAACGATGGAGTGGAACATTCAGATAATAGCCCTTTTCACACTGGCTAACCTGTAAGTTGGCCATGAAAAGAACCAGCTAAAGAAGCTCCTTTTGCCATTCACACTGCACTACTGTTAACCACTTCTCTGTCTTCTTTCACACTCACCACCAAGTATCCCCAGGGGACTATCCTCCACCTGAGATGTCTGAATGATGCACCCAGTGATGGTGGATCTGCCCTCCCAGCATTCCCTAGCCCTAACCCTCATGTGCAGGAGAGAAACCCCTCCAAGACTGCTCCATGCATATAGCCCTTTCTCTGCCACACAGAGTTCTGGGAGGGCAGGTTCGCCATCGCACTCTCTCTCTCTTTCTCTCTCACAGACCTACCTATCTATCTATCCTTGATTGTTGTATGTACCAACTTTGTTTTGAGAGAGTGTGTGTGTGTGTGTGTGTGTGTGTGCGCGCATGCGCGTGTGTATTTCTTCCCTGCTGCGACTTTCCTGACTTGCCCATGGTCTTTATAAATTGTGCATCTGTGTGTTATATTGCCGCCATCACTTTCCCACAGGCCTTTATAAATCTATAAAGGTTTATATAGGTCAGAACAACAACAGAGGCTGAAGGGCTCGTACTGTGCTGTACATAGAGCTTCTTTTTTTGGCTTGGCTTCGCGGATGAAGATTTATGGAGTGGTAATGTCCACGTCAGCTGCAGGCTCATTTGTGGCTGACGAGTCCGATGCGGGACAGGCAGACACGGTTGCAGCGGTTGCAAGGGAAAACTGGTTGGTTGGGGTTGGGTGTTGGGTTTTTCCTCCTTTGTCTTTTGTCAGTGAGGTGGGCTCTGCGGTCTTCTTCAAAGGAGGTTGCTGCCCACCGAACTGTGAGGCGCCAAGATGCACGGTTTGAGGTGATATCAGCCCACTGGCGGTGGTATCAGCCCACTGGCGGTGGTCAATGTGGCAGGCACCAAGAGATTTCTTTAGGCAGTCCTTGTACCTCTTCTTTGGTGCACCTCTGTCTCGGTGGCCAGTGGAGAGCTCGCCATATAACACGATCTTGGGAAGCGATGGTCCTCCATTCTGGAGACGTGACCTACCCAGCGCAGTTTGATCTTCAGCAGCGTGGATTCGATGCTGTCGGCCTCTGCCATCTCGAGTACTTCGATGTTGCAAGGATCGACAACGAGATAGACAACAGACTCGCCAAGGCAAATAGCGACTTTGGAAGACTACACAAAAGAGTCTGGAAAAACAACCAACTGAAAAACCTCACAAAGATTAGCGTATACAGAGCCGTTGTCATACCCATACTCCTGTTCGGCTCCGAATCATGGGTCCTCTACCGGCATCACCTACGGCTCCTAGAACGCTTCCACCAGTGTTGTCTCCGCTCCATCCTCAACATTCATTGGAGCGACTTCATCTCCAACATCGAAGTACTCAAGATGGCAGAGGCCGACAGCATCGAATCCACGCTACATAGAGCTTAATTATGTTATAATTATGCATGATTAATTTTGTTTAAATACATTGATCAGGATTTAGTAAATTGGATACAAAGTTTATACCTTCTTTTTACTCTTTTGTTTCGTTCACGTTCCTGTAGTCATGCAAAAAACCATCAATGCATCACTACTTTGTCTCAGGCTAGTCCTTGTCCCATTCACATTGCGCTAATCAGCGCACAAGTGTCAAATGATACACCCTACCTAGGCAGTCCATCCCTGGGGTGATTTGATGCCTGCGTGCTGATTAGTGAGCACTCACACTGGCCATTTAATTGGTAAGATTGGCTGTTAATTAGTAAGATAAGGTGCCAGTGTAAAAAGGGATAATGTTCCAGGTAAGGACCAATCAGTGATTGGCCTCACCAATGCAAAGGACGCTACAATGACGCAGTCATCAATGCAGTAGAGATAAGAGTTGGTGAGCAGTACCAGAATTGGTGTGGAACAGGGTTTGTTGCACATGTTCAACATGTTGTATTTTATATTATATTTAGATGTTTGAATAAATGGCTTTGTGTTTAAGTTTGTAGATGATATGAAGGAGCAGGTAGGGTTGAGGAAACAGGGAGGCTGCAGAAGGCCCTCAATAGATTAGGAAACTGGGCAGAGAAATGGCAACTGAAATACAATGTTGGAAATTGTGCTGTCATGCACTTTGCTAGAATAAATAAATGAGCAGACTACTTTCTAAATGGGAGAAAATTGAAAATTCCTAAATGCAAAGAGACCTGGGAGCTCTCCTGAAGGTAAACTTGCAGGTTGAGTCAGCAGTGGAGCAGGAGCAAGCAGAAACAATGGGCTAGCCACAGCAACGTTATTTGTGAATCTTGAGCAAAGGAAGTGGAAGTGGGGAGTATGAAGTTGGGGAAATGCCAGCTCGGAGCCGAAAATGGTGAGATTAGTACATCATTTGTTCTTGTTATATCTGCCTGATGCAGGGTCTCAGCCCCAACTATCCCTTGCCTCCAGCGATGTGATCCGATCTGCTAAGTTCCTAGATTTTTAAAAAATTTAGAACAGTAACATACCCTATGATGGGAGGAAACCAGAGCAGCCAGAGGAAACCCATGAAGACACAGGGAGAGCGAATTAAACTCCTTACAGGCAGATTCAAACCTGGGTCGATGATGCTGTAACAGTGTTATGCTAACCGGTACAATAACCATTCTGCTTAATGGATAGATGGAGAAGATAGACCCATTTTAAAAAGTGGAAATGTCAAACACTATTGTGCATAGATTTAGGGTTCAAAGGGGAGAGTTTAAGGGAGAATTGCAAGGCATTCATTCTTACAGAGAGCAGCAGATGAATGGAATGTGCTGCCAGGGGAAGTTGTAGCATTCAGATAGTCACATCAACAGGTGGAGTGTGGAGGGATGTAGGTGACATGCAGGCAGACAGAATTAGTTTATACTGGTATCATGGTCAGTACAGATATCCTGAGCCAAAGGGTCTGGTATTGTGCTGTATTCTATATTTTATGAATTTCAGCCTGAGGTCAGAACATGACACTCATACCCCAATTCATAATGTCTCATGGAAATTCTATTGGTACAGGATGGTCTAATGCTTTTCTTAAGGCACACACAGAATTAGTCCATTTAGCCCATCGAGTACCCCGCTATTCCATCATTGCTGCTTTACTATCTTTTCAACCCCATTCCCCTACCTTTGTCATGTAACCCTTGATCCCTTTCTAATCTGTTCCTCCAAGGAACAGATTTGCCACACTCTGGAAGAAGAAATGGCTGTTCTAAAGGGTTGCTGTTATATCCTGAGCCTGTGCCCTCCGGTCCCAGACTCCCACACCATAGGAAACATCCTTTCTATGACCAATCTAGTATTTGATAGGTTTGAATGAGAATCTCCCTCATTCTTCTGAACTAAAGCATGTATAGTCCCAGATGCATCAAATGATCCTCAAATAAAAATCCTTTCATTTCAGGAATCATTCTGGTAAACTTCCTGTGCACTAGCTCAAATCCCAACTTATCCTTCCTCGGATCAGGAGGCCATTCTGCCCATGATAATCCAAGTGCAGTCTGATAATTGCCGTATAAAACCTGAACATTACATTCAAACTTCTCTCTAAATGTTCACTCATATTGCATTTGCTTTCCTAACGAATTACACTACATGCAAGTTGCCCATTAGGGAATCTTGTGGGAGGACTCCAAGTTCTTGGCACTTCTGATTTCTGAACTCATTTTCATGTGTCAAATATGCAGAATATAAAACATACAGCATCTTTGAAGCTTTTGAAATAATAGCTCAGCTTCTACCTTTTTTTTCCAACTCTTGTAGCCGATGTCTTGTTTCAGCTGCCTTTTTCATTGCTGTCAAAGCATCAATACTTTCCTGAATCTTTCTCCGTTCATTTGTTTCCCACTGGTTCCTCTCTTCTTTCTCGGCACTCCAACCTCCTCGAGCCCATGCCTCGGCACACGCCCTTCAAAAGATCGCTGATTAGTATAAAGGATATTGATACAGTACAACTCCGATTATCCAAAAATTGCCTTATCCAAAATGCTCAGTTACCCAAATTTTTTGGATCCAGAAGTGACATCTGTTCAGCTCCAAAAAAATTGTATAATTGAAGATTTCAGAAAAATCAGAAATCCTCATTTTATCCAAAAAAATTCAAGGCTGAAATGATGTTGTTTTGCCTCCAAAAAATAAATAGAAAACCTCAGTTATCTGAATTTTTTTTAGAAGCTGTAATGATTTCACTAGTTGAAAAAATTTTGGAATTTTGGAAAAACCTCAGTAGAATTTTAAACTTTTGGTGTCGGATTTTTCTTATTTTCTGCAGGAAGTTTTTTTGTGAGAATTAAACATTATTTCATGCTTAAAAAGCCTTCCCTTGTTGTTTGTTGCAAAGGTAATATTTTAATATTTTATTTAAAGTTTAAAATCACATAACATAACATTAGTTACTACATTTTAATAAAGACATAATGTGATTAATCATTTATATAAAAAAAACAACTTCCCCAACCACCCCACTAATACCCTTCCTCCTCCCTTACCCACCTACAAAGAAGAAAAAAGGAGATCATCTACTACAATCACATCAAAACATTTTGGCTGCAGGAGTGGTGGTACCTATCAATCAAATTCTCACACCAAAAGTTTTCAAATAACGGCTCCAAACTTTAGTAAAAAAAAAATATTTGTCTCTTAAATTATATGTTATCTTTTCTAAAGAAATACAGATTTTCATTTCATTATGCCTTCTTTTCATACCTAAAACTGAGTCAAATTTCCAAGTAATAGCTAAACACTTTTCAGAAACAGCCAAGGACAAAAGCAAAAATTCAATTTGGTACATAGTCAATCTCAATCTTAAAGCCATCAATTTAAAATCTCCTAATAAAAACAACACTGGGGCAAAAGGTAAATTTACTTTTAATATCTGTTCCAAAAACAATTTAATTTGCAACCAAAAACTTTTAATCCTTAGGACAAGTCCATGTCGAATGAAAAAAAGTATCTACTTCTTGATCACATCTAAAACATAAACCTGAAGAACTAAGTTGAAAATTTTTCAATTTATACGGAGTCAAATACAATTGATGTAAAATTTATATTGAACTAATCTATATTCAAACATTTTAATCTATCTTTCTATCGAAATCCAATTCCCATTTCATTCTTGATTTATGAAGATCTGGTTTAGGCATTTTATTTTGTAACAAATTATACATTTCAGAATGCAAATGGGAAATCTCCTGGAGAAGATGGATTTACATCTGAGTTTTATATAAAAAAATTAAAGACTTATTAATGCCTTTATTAATAGAAGTACTGAAACAAGCTACTGTAACATGCTCTTTAACTGAATCTTTTTCAAATACAGTGATAACAGTGATACCTAAGAAAGATAAAGACTTACTAAAGCCAGAATCTTATAGACCTATAACATTATTAAATGTTGATTACAAAATTGTAGCTAAAGTTTTGGCAAACAGAATAAATGAATATCTACCTAAACTGGTTAATTCATATTAATCTGGATTTATTAAGAATAGATATTCAGCTGATAATATAGCAAAATTGATTAGTTTAAAACATAGTGCTCAAAAACAAACAGAATTGACGTTAGTTTTGTCTTTAGATGCAGAAAAGACTTTTGATAAGATTAGAATGGAACTATTTGTTTAAAGTTTTACAAAAGTTTCAATTTGAATCAACATTTTTAATTGGATTAAGGTTTTATATAGTAGTCCAATGGCTAAAGTGGTTACCAATAGACTACTTTCCTTTTCTTTCCCTTTAAAAAGGTCAGCAAGGCAAGGTTGGCCCTTATATCCTGCATTGTTTGTTTTAGCAATTGAGCTCTTAGTGCAATTGTTAAGGGAATTATAGTAAATAAAGGGGAATATAAAATTAGTCATTTTGCAGATGATGTATTAATTTATATAACAAATCCACAGAATTCTTTAGCAGTATTGTATAAAAAGTTGCAAGATTTTGGCAAAATATCAGGTTTTAAAATTAATTAAGATAAAAGCAAAGTTATGCCATTGGTAGAAGGGAATTATGATCGATGTAAAGAGGTTGGTCAATTTAGGTGGACTAATAATCCGATTAAAGTATTAGAATTGATAAAAATTTAGAAAATTTATATATTAAACTATGATCCTGTGGCGGTTGCAGGAACTGAAGGAAATCACTGCTGCCACACCAAAACATAGAAACACAGAAGATAGGAGCAGGAGTAGGTCATTCGGCCCTTCGTGCCTGCTCCGCCATTCAATGAGATCATGGCTGATCTTAAAGTTCAGTACCCCGTTCCCGCCTTCTCTCCGTAACCCCTAATCTTTTCTCATAAGTTATTCCTGCCATTCCAGGTATCAGCCTGGTGAATCGCCTTTGCACTCCCTCCATTGCAAGAACATCCTTCCTCAGATAAGGCGACCAAAACTGCACACAATACTCCAGGTGTGATCTCACCAAGGCTCTGGACAGCTGCAGTAAGGTATCCTTATTCCTATACTAAAATCCTCTTGATATAAAGGCCAACATACCATTTGCCTTTTTAACCGCCTGCTGTACCTGCATGCTCGCCTTCAGTGACTGGTGCACAAGAACCCCTAGGTCTCTCTCCATTTCCCCATCTCCAAATCTATTGCCATTTAAATAGTAGTCTGCCCTCTGGTTTGTATTACCAAAGTGGATAACCTCACATTTATCCACATTGTAGCGCATTTGCCATGTATCTGCCTAGACCCCCAATTTATCCAAATCACACTGGAGCTTCCTGACCCCCTCTTCAGTGCACACAACCCCTCCTAGCTGAGTGCCGTCTGCAAATTTGGAGATATTACATCCAATCCCCTCATCTAGATCATTAATGTAAATTGTGAACAGCTGGGGTCCCAGTACAGATCCCTGTGGCACCCCACTGGTCACTGCCTGCCACTCAGAAAATGAGCCGTTTTTTCTAACTCTATGTCTTCTATCTGCTAACCAGTTCTCAATCCACATCAATACCTTTCCCCCAATCCCATGAGCCTTGATTTTGCATGCCAGTCGTTTATGTGGGATTATGTGGGACCTTATTGAAGGCCTTTTGGAAATCCAGGTACACCACATCCACTGGCTCTCCCCCATCTATTTTACCTGTCACCATCTCAAAGAATTCCAATAGATTTGTCAAGCACAATTTACATTTTGTAAATCCGTGTTGATGCTGTCCGATCCCTTCTCTGCTAGTCATATGCTCCGCTATTACATCCTTAATAATGGATTCCATCATTTTGCCCACTACTCACCAGCCTATAATTCCCCACTTTTTCACTACCCTGTTTTTATTCAAATTCCACGCGCCCCTTTAAGGGCAGCATGAGCTCAGTCACTTAGTGCATTGTGACATCATAATTGCTGCCCAGAGCGCGTGCTGGAAGGGATGCTGGAGTCAGAGAGAAACCTCTTACGGTGCCATTTCCGCATGGCTGCCCTGCCACATGGCAAATACAAGCGGGATTGATTTGCCATGAGGTTGTGCGCTGCCACACAACCCTCCCATTGTGCGTCATCTTGGCCTTCAGGTCGAAGAATTCATCTGGCAGGGAGAGTGGCATACCATAAACCATTTTTGCTGACAAGGCTTGCAGGTCCTCCTTGGCGCTGTCCTAATCCCAAGGAGAATCAAGGGCAACTCGTCCACCCAGTCGGGGCTGGAAAGTCTTGCCATCAGAGCGGACTTTAGGTGTTGGTGGAACCTCTCTACCAACCCATTAGACTGTGGGTGGTAGGCCATGGTGTGGTGCAGTGTTACCCCTAAAAGCCTTACCAACTGCAGCCATAGTGCGGATGTAAATTGGGCGCCTGTCACTCATAATGTGCGCCGGCACGCTGAAACGAGCAATCCACTGGCTGACCAGGGTTCTAGCACACGTCTCCACTGACACCTCACGGCTTCCCCGGCCACCTGGTCATTCTGTCCACTGTGGTAAACAGGTACTGCGACTCCCTGGACACCAGCAAGGGGCCCACAACATCCACGTGGATATGGTGGAAACTCTGCATTGCCGAATCAAAATGTAGAACAGGGGCCTGCGTGTGCCTATGGACTTTAGATGACTGGCACCTGATGCAGTTGTGGGTTAGCGCTGCCATCTCCTTCTTGAGGACACGCCAGACGAATCGCAGAGCCACCATACGCATGGTAGTCTTTACTGAGGGGTGGGCGAGATCATGGATAAAGCTGACTACCCTAGCCCTCCACTCCTGTGGGACAATCAGGCGCGGTGAGCCGGTGGAGGTGTCACAGAGCATTGGCTGGGCAGAGTCAGGGAGCTTGGATATCCTTGAGCTGGAGACCTGAGATGGCGGTCTGGAGAGCTTGAGCTAGCGTGCTGATGGCCGGGCGGGGGAGTGCATCCGCAACTACATTGTCCTTGCCCTCCCAGTGCCAGATAGTGAATTTGGACACGTAGGACAGGTGGCGCTGTTGACTGGCCGACCATGGGTCCTTGGCCATAGTCAGTGCTTGGGTGAGGGACTTGTGATCAGTAAAAATTGTTGAAGTTCTGCCCTCCGAGAAGTATCGGAAGTGGCGGATGGCCAGGTACAGCGCCAGGAGTTCCCAGTTGAACGCACTGTATTTAAGCTCCGGCTTAAAAAGGCCAGCGGGCACCACTGCCCGTCTAACCATTGTTCCAATACTCCCCTGACTGCCGTGGCGGAAGCGGGAACCGAGAGCACCATGTGTGCTTCCGGGCGCGGGTGCACCAACAAAGTCGCCTCTGTGAGGACCTGTTTCGTAGCAGCGAAGGCCTCGTCTGCCTCCTCCGACCAGGTCAGGGTCTTCTTTTTTGCCGCAATCAGCGCGTAAAGAGGGTGCATGATGCGGGTGGCATTGGGGATTAATCGATGGTAAAAATTTACCATTCCCACAAATTCCTGCAGACCCTTAAGGGAGGAAGGTTTGGGAAAATGCTGGATGGCTGCCACTTTCTCCAGTGCCGGAGCTGCCCCAACCACTGAGATGGTGTGCCCCAGAAACATTTTCCCAAACTGGCATATGGCCTTGTTGACCATGAGGCCAAATTCTGCCAGCTGGGTGAATAGGGTATGGAGATCCGGCTGGCTACCAGGATGTCATCTTGGTAGATAAAGACAAAGTCCAAATCCCTTCCCACTGCGTCCATGAGGCGCTTGAATGACTGGGCCGCGTTTTTTAACCCAAACGCCATCTGGAGGAATTCAAACAAGCTAAAAGGGGTGATAATGGCAGTCTTTCCAACGTCATCAAGGTGGACCGGGATCTGGTGGTATCCGCACACCAGATCGACTTTTGAAAAGAACCACACGCCGTGGAGATTGGGCGTGAAGTCCTGGATATGGGTAACCAGGTACCTGTCTAGAGTTGTGGCGTCATTTAGCCATCTGTAGTCTTCGCAGGGCCTCCAACCCCCTGATAATTTCAGGACCATGTGCAGTGGCGCCGCCCAAGCGCTGTCCAACCGCTGAACAATGCCCAACTCCTGGAGCCTGGAAAAATTTTTCTTTGCCTGTTTTAGCTTCTCTGGTAGCAGCCATCGAGCTCTGGCGAGGGGCCTTTTGTGGAGATGTGATGGAAAACTCCATGGTGGGGGTAGGCGTGACTCCAGGATGGCTGATGATCTCGGCGAACCTGTCTGTGGCAGTGGCTACCGTGGCAATTTTGGGTGTGTCGTCCTCCGCCGTGCCCAGGCGCACCGAGTGAAATGTGCGGGCGTTGAGCAGCCTCTTTCCCCTCACGTCCACCAGCAGACCATGAGCCCATAACAGCGCGGTGCCATTTCTCCAAGGTTGCCTCGCCACGTGGCGCACATCCTCATACAATCAAAAGAATACCTCTTCTTTCAAAACAATTTGAAATTTGAAATCCAGAAAGTGCCCTCCTTTGACGGTTCTTGACTATCTTTGCAACATACAGGGAAATCAATCTTAAACTGTTATTCCCACAGATCATGTGGGATCAAGTTTCACAACTGAAATTCTGTTGACATTTAACTTCGACAAATCCTGATCATTATTCATTTTTCCTCCTAATGGTCCATTAATGGTCCATCCAAGCAACATTCTCATGTCATAAGGGTCATCATTTCTAGAGGTTCGAGAGCTTTTGGTACCATCTAATCCAATTAATATTTCACTCTAAGCATCAATCATGGTAAGAAAATGTCCTTTAGAAAGAATATTGTCTATGTGGGCCCTTGCGATTTTATGTTCACCGCCATAATGATGATACAATCATTCTTTTGTCCTTTTAAAATCTTGTTCTGGATTCATATATTGGCAACTTTTGACTAACTCCTTCACCTGTCCTTCAGTATACTGTTCCAGGTTATAAAGGCAATCTTTAGTGTTTTTAGTAATTTCAATGTGATGTTCAAAGGAATTTATAAATGTCAGATATTGTAATGGATTTCCATTAAAAACTAGAATTTCCTTCTTAGGGAAACTGTATGAACATAGTAGAGATTTCATTTTGTTTTACTATAAGGATAATATATTGTTTTGTCCACCATGGTTTGCAACTGGTTGTCTTGTGGTGAATGGAGCTGGCTGAACTTGAACTAGTGCCATAGGTGTAGGACCTTGAGTAGCAACTGTTGGCGCTAATGGGGGTCTTTGGTATGTAAATGATGCCATTGGTGGAGATCCTTGCCTTATCGCTGGTTCTTCAGCAACACTGTTACAAGTCCAGAGGACCCCAAAACCCAGCAGCAATAGATATGCACCATGACAAAGGGTTACTTAAAGAAAAGTTGTTTTAATTATCTTTGAACATTAAAATAGAATTAAACTTTAACTTATCTCTATTCACTCACTTAACCCCCTTCTAATTCTAAGCGCGCGTGCGGGTCCAGTGTCTGTCAGTTCAGCAAAGTTCACAGTCCAATCTTACTGGTTGCAGGCAATTTTTGTACTGTGCACAGACGTTAACATTAATAATGTTCACCAGGCTTTGGTGCTTAACAGGCAAATGGTTACCACTCAGAAGTGATCTTGTTGGTTTTCAGTTTTTCTTGTTCAAAGATATCCACAACTGATACCTTTTTAATCAGCCACTCCAATGTTTTGCTGATGAAATTTGCCCCCATCAAGATTCTCCAGATGATAACCTCTTTCTTTCAGGTTACCATAGAATTGCTTCCATTTTTCCTATTCCAAGGGAAACACCAGACAGCCAGTCCTCTCCTTTGACCAGATCATCTTCCAAAGCTTGCCAGCTTGTCCCTCTAAAATCGATGTCTGTGTCTCTCCTCTCTCTCACTCCCTCCAACTCTGAAAGCAAAGCCTGTTTTATTCTGCTCTCAGCCTGCAAAGATCACATGATCTTCCAGACAGTAAGTTCTGTTTTCCTGACAAAGCTGCCACTGCATGTTGTTACATTTGTTGCATTTTGCAAATAACAGTCCATACATGAGTCTGAGCATTCTTACAAAAGGTCCTGCAAAAATTCTGTGTTTTAAAGTATGTGTGACCTTCTCTAACAAACCTTTCCCAATATATCTCCCAAAAACATATCTATATACTCTGTCAGACCTTCCCCCTTTAAAGGATTTTTAATTCTCGAGTTAAAATTCAGTTCTAACGAAACTGTCTTAAGAATCACTAAAGAGTTAACAATGCACAATATATAACATTATAATACAGTAACCCAATTTTGAAAGTATTTTCATACATGATCAATTTTAACATCTTGACAAACAATCTGCTATCACATTATTTATACTTCTGATATGATTAATTTGCAGATTATATTCTTGTAATATTTAACTCCAGTTTAACAGTCTTCTGTTTTTATTCTTTATTTTATTCAAAAACACCAGAGGATTATGGTCAGTGATTATCACAATTGGTTCATGAGAGGTACCAAGATATACATCAAAATTCTGCAGAGCAAATATGATAAGACTACAGTTCATTTTCAAGAGTGGAATAGTTCCTTTAATGAACATTGAATTATTTGGAAAAGTAGGCAACTAAATGGTCAATTTCATTATGTTTCTCCAATAAAAATGTACCTGATGCTCCCTCACTGGCATCCACTGCAAAAGAAAATGGTTCATCAAAATCAGGAGATTTTAACACAGGGCAATGCATAGCATCTCCTTTAAATTTTCCAAAGCTGTCTGGCAATCTTTAGTCCACACAAATTTCTCCCCTTTCTTCAAAAGTTTGGTTAAAGGATGAGCAAATTCAGCAAACTTTTGCAAAATTTCCTATAATCTCCTGCCATTCCTAAAAACCTTCTCACTGCTTTCTTGCCATTGGGAATAGGAAACTCAGATATTGCATTCACCTTAGCTTGAATAGGTGCAACTTTGCTATGGCCAACTACATAACCAAAGTATGTTACTGTGGCATTTGCAAATGAATTCTTTGCTAAATTAACAGTTAAGTTTGCTTTGGATAATCTTGCAAACAATTTGTCCAATTCCTTTAGATGTTCTTCCCATGTGTCACTTTTTGTGACCAAGTCATCAATATAGGCATCTGCATGTGTTAACCATTGGATTACCGAATTAATCATCCTTTGGAATGTTGCAGGGGCATTTTTCATGCCAAAAGGTAACACATTATACTTGTATAAACCAGATGGAGTTACAAAAGCTGAAATATTCTTTCTTCTCTCAGTTACCCTTCAAATAAATATAACTTTGTAATAAATTTGGCTTTGCCAATTTTATCAATACAGTCATCTATTCTCAGAATAGGATAATCATCTGTTTTAGTTTCTGAATTAACCTGCCTGTAATCTGTATAGAATCTAACAGTTCCATCTGGTTTCAGTACCAGAATACAAGGGGAACTCCAATCTGAGTTTGAAGGTCTAATAGTATCATTCCGCAATATATATTCCACCTCCTGATCCATGATTTTATTCTTTTGAATATTTATTCTATATGGGTACAGTTTTATGGGTCTTGCTTCTCCTACATCTACATCATGGACCATCAGGGAACAAATTTATGTATTTCAAAAGTAATTCTTTCAACTGCATCTGCTCTTATAACTTAAGATGGCCTAACTTTTCTTCCAAATTTTCCAAAATTGCTGAGTTAGACAGGCACACAGGACCCATGGCTTCTTTAAGGTTGTCCTCACAACAAGATTCTGTTTCCATAATCTTATGACCCTTATCTTCCTCAATCCTGTCAACAACTGACACCTCTGATACAGATTGTTCTCCACTATCCTTATCCTCATAATAAGGTTTCAACATATTTATATGACAAACCTAAGTTTTATTCCTTTGATCTGGAGTGTTTTGATTTAACTACGTACGGTCCTGAAAATCTAGCTCTCAAAGGATTGTCATGTGTTGGAAACAAAATCAAATCTTTACTTTCTGTTTAAGATTCCTCACTTGAGCTTTCCTGTCAAATAAACGCTTCATTTTTCCCTGAGCCATTTCTAAATTCTCTTGAGCCAAAGTCCACACTTTTTGTAGCCTATCCTTACATTTAGAAACATAATCCAGCAAGTTCAACTGCACATTCTCATTAACCCACTGTTCTTTTATCAACATTAAAGGTCCTCTAACCTGATGTCCAAACACAATTTCAAAAGGGCTGATACCTAATGACTCCTGCACAGCCTCCCTTGCTGCAAATAACAATAAATGAATACCTTCGACCCCATCTTTGGTTCTATCTTATCTTCCCAAGGCCATAAGTATCTGCAATCAGACATTCTTAAAATTTTAAACTGTACAATCAGACAACCATGGCTGGTAGACATTTTCTCACAGACTGCTTCTCAATTTTAAATCTGGTTATAAATTCTCTCAGACAAATTTCTACGATACTTTCTTCCAAAGTTCACAACTTTACTTTTCTTTGAATAGGAATGTAAATGGCACTTTCCAATCTCTCATATTTCCGAATTTCAAAATGTCATCTTCACATAAAAGTAAGCAATGATATACTGAATTACTATGGTGCTATAAATAGCTTTAATCTGTTGATAAAAACATTTTGCATAACTTCGCATTAAGATTTTCATAACGATGGATAAACAAAGCATTCGGCTATATTTAACAATATAAGATAATAAGAGATTATTAATAGATGATTAAGATGAATTTGAAAAAAGTATTTTGATGCTCCTCCATGTTTCTTTAAAAAATGAAAGCAAGCTCCACATACGCCAAGATATTATGACATATCTTCTTTGGCTTGGCTTCGCGGACGAAGATTTATGGAGGGGGTAAAAGTCCACGTCAGCTGCAGGCTCGTTTGTGGCTGACAAGTCCGATGCGGGACAGGCAGACACGGTTGCAGCGGCTGCAGGGGAAAATTGGTTGGTTGGGGTTGGGTGTTGGGTTTTTCCTCCTTTGCCTTTTGTCAGTGAGGTGGGCTCTGCGGTCTTCTTCAAAGGAGGTTGCTGCCCGCCAAACTGTGAGGCGCCAAGATGCACGGTTTGAGGCGTTATCAGCCCACTGGCGGTGGTCAATGTGGCAGGCACCAAGGAACTACTGACATGGTCTTTGCCCTCAGACAGCTCCAAGAAAAGTGCAGAGAACAAAACAAAGGACTCTACATCACCTTTGTTGACCTCACCAAAGCCTTCGACACCGTGAGCAGGAAAGGGCTTTGGCAAATACTAGAGCGCATCGGATGTCCCCCAAAGTTCCTCAACATGATTATCCAACTGCACGAAAACCAACAAGGTCAGGTCAGATACAGCAATGAGCTCTCTGAACCCTTCTATGACATATGACGTCATAGTAACTAGAGTAACACTAAAACAACAATTTTTCTTCAAGGGACAGTCATAAAATTAACTAAGAAGTACATACACAAGGTTTTAACCTGTACACTATATAGTCACCCAAATAAAATGAGAACATTTGCAATGCAATGGGCAAAGTCACACCCAGTAAAGATTTTGAGGCTACAGTATGATGGTGCAATGGTTTCATGAACAGGAAAAATCTGGTATTATGACAAAAAAAATGGCAGAGAAACGATCAAAAGTTGTAAATTTTAAGTTTTCACCAGTTTATTATACAGAACCGGCACAAACCAGTTTGCATTGGCAAATATCGAAAACATGGATGAAACCCCCATGAATTTCAACATAAATGCAAAACAACAGTCGAATGGAAAGGTGTTAAAACTGTGCAAAGCAGAAGGACAGGCCATGAAAGGACCTGGTTTACTGTGCATGACCGACTGGACAAAGTTAAGATCCATGGTAATCTTCAAACACAAACTTAAATCAAAAATGAAATTCCCTGGAATTATTTTTGTACATTTTCATGAAAAAGTATGGATGGATGAAAATGGTGTAAAGCTATGGATAGACAATGTGTGCAACAGGTTTACGCAAAGAACAGAGTTTAGGATATGTTTCATAGCCACTTAACTGAAAACACTAAAAGTAGATTAGCACTACATAATGTTTACATGGGTAGTTTGACAGTCTCTTTTGCAACCTCTTGATGTCTGTTTGAACAAGCCATTCAAAGACCATGTGAGCGAGGAAGGGAATACATGGATGTCGAGCACAGAAAGGTGGTTTACAAAAGGTGGGTCAATGCGTGCTGCATCACTTGATGTGCTGTGTAACTTTGTGTTCAAGACATGGGACAAAGTTAGTGACTGTGATAAAATCATTTCAAAAGGGCAGTATCTCTCGTGCAATTGATGGCATGGAAGATGACGATGATGCTGAAACCGCCTAATCAGATACAGACTGGGACCCATAGGATAATATTTAAACAGTGAGAATATGGATGTGCTTGCCACCAACTTTGCTTCAGATGATGTAATGGAGGATTTAGACCAGTTTATGCAAGAAAGGAAGCAGTTGCATCAGAAGACAGAATCTAAATTCCACCATGGGGCCCAGGGATGCAGTTGTCTTTTGTTGGTCGCAGACTGTCAGGAGACCTTGAAGAAAATTAAATCAATTATTCAAAGGGATAAGCTATGAGTAAACAACTTTTGGGTAATATAATCCATGGTCCCACTGCAACATCTCTCAGCAAGAAGAACTTCTAGATTCCAACCAACATTCCGGTCGGGGGAGGTGGAGAAGCTGCTACCGGCACCCAGACAACCTACTACAAGTGTGCAGTCGTTCCTCGCTTTGGCAGTTGAGACCAGTCCAGGCATTGATAAGTATAATTGGGAAGGGCTTGCGTACTGTAGTTTGAATTCAGCTTTAAATTTAGTAATAAAGACTTGTATAAACTGAACTGCTCTCGGTGTGTGTGTCTGTTTTCTTTCGATAGCTCAAACACTGTGATCAATCTAAAACGAACTAAGTGAGAGGTACAAGTTTACCCAGGAAAGATGATAGCAAGAGTGATTTTGAAGGGTTCTAACTGCGTTGTTGTTGTTTTCAGACAATGATAGTGATTTTGAAGAGTACTAACAATGCTGATGGATTTCAATAAAAATCTCAATGAAAATCTGTCACAGTTGGATTTTAGTTTTTCAAGGGTCAACTTATATGCCAAATTTGTTTTTCATGAGTCGACATACGCCAGATCAGCACGGATTGGGTTTAGAGTTGAATTTAATGTCTCAAAAGTATATCCAGCATATTTTGATTCCCGTTTTTTTTGTGTTTCATGACTCGACTTATATGCTGAAATATGCACACAGGAGACACACACACACACACACACACACACACACACACACACACACACAGAGAAACTCCATTCTAACGCAATTGTTTTGGTCCTTAAAATAGCACAGCAAAAATAGGGGGGGTGGGGTTGCGCTAAATCAGGGTAACTTACATATAGAGCAAGAACAACAGCAGCATCGTGGAACCGGATGCTTTCGGAAACTTGTTCAACCTGCTTCACCATCATTTTGACTGAATCCTTGTCCTACCTGCACAACTTGGCCACTCTCCGGCCGTGTTACATGCAGGAGCAGAACCTTTGGCAGCTGTTCAAGCTGAGGGACCTGGCCAAGCACTGGTATGCTGGAAGAGAGCACACTACTGCCTGACAGCGCTGAGCCTGGACAACAACCCGCTGTGTTGTGAGACCAGCCCGACTCTCAGCTTCAACCAACAGCTGCTGGTGTGCGTGCTTCCAGCTGACCTACAATGTTCCATGGCGCCACACACCATTTCTTGCTGCACTGCCACAAGCCCCAGATCCGGGAGTGGTCGCCGCAGTAGGTGTCAGCCGCCAAAGGACAGACTCTGTACTTCAGGTAAAATCGGTGTGTGGGTGTGTGGCTGTTTACACACATACAGGTATATATACACAGATATAATGTGTATATGATTTCAATGTCTTTTTGCATGAAAGGAAATGGAATTTCTCAAAGTTGAAGGCAGAATCTTGCACCACAGTCAACAGTGCTTTTAGAGTTTTAATTTTATTTTAAATTAAATATTGTATTCAGTTCTGGTCACCTCATTGCAGGAAAGATGTGGAAACTATGGAGAGGATGCAGAGGAGATGTAGTGATGCAATGGCGGCACTACAACTTCCAGAAGGCACCGAACTAGCCATGTGACATCAGTGCATGATAACGTCAGCGCTTGTCAAGTGCATGATCCCAGCTTTTAAAAGGTTGCATGGGTGATGAAGAGTAAATCCGATTGATTCACTCTAGAAACACATTGTGTGGTTATTTCATCATGTCCACTATAATTCCAATAGTCACAATTGGTGACCACGACAAGTATTTTTGGACAAACATGGACACTGCAGCTGTTGCTGTGAAGCTTCCACCTTTCTGGAGAGCTGAGCCTGAACTGTGGTTCCAACAGGCTAAAGTGTAATTTCACTTTCTCAAAGTCGAATTCGACACAACTCGTTATTACCCTGGACCAGGCTTTCACTAAGTCAGTAACGTCCTATGGGTTCCACCACATACCAGCAAGTATGACACTTTGAAAGCACTTTTATTACATGCATATGGTATGTCCCATGGGGAAAGGTCAGCCTTCTCCATGGGTTGGGAGACTGTGCCCCTTCAGAACTAATGGATGAAATGCTGTTCCTGGCAGCTGGATTGTCTTAATATGTTATTTGAGCAGCTCTCCTTAGAGCGATTGCCAGATGATATTAGGGTTTTGTGTTCCAAGTGTTCATTTGAAGACCCAAGGACAGTAGCGGCAGAGGCAAACATTCTATGGCTGGCTAAAAAGCACAGCAAGGAAGATAACTCTGTACAACCAACCCCTCCAATATTGACCCCTTGTCACACTCTAGTGCTCTTAGCACATCATTCCCTACAAGGCAATGCCCCAAGACAAGCAAGCAGCCCATGGACACCTCATCTTAGTTATTACCACAGGCGTTGAGGAGTAAATGCCCGCAAGTGCCTACCACCCTGCCCATTTGTAGGAAAGGCAAACTGCCAGTATGGGCTGCGGCAGTTGGCAAGACACCTGCAAGCCTACTTTATGGGACCAGTTGTCTCAGTGAAAATTTCTGGTGGACACGGGTTCATAAGTTAGTGTATTTCCATCCATTTGTTTTGACATACGCCATCCTACCCCATACCTTCAACTACGAGCAATTAATAGTTCCAACATTCGACCTTTGGCACCAAGAAGATGAATATCAAGTTCGAAAATCATCTCGACACTTGGCCATTTATTATAGCAGCAGTACCCAACCTTTGCTTGGTGCAGATTTTCTTCAAGCTCATTCATTCCTCGTCAACTTAAAAGGGCATCGGCTAATAGATGGAACTACTTTTCAGAATATTCCTCTGGCAGATGCCTAAACCCCTGCTCTGCGCCTTCAAACATTAAGTAGACAAGCTGTTGGAAGATTCCCCTGAGGTTACTACTCTACAATTTTCTGCCTCCACTACAAAGCATGATGTTATTCACTGCATTTGTACTAAGCGCCCTCTTATCCATGCTAAAGAATGTTATTTGCCTCGAGAGAGGTTGCACTTGGGTAAGGAAGAGTTTGCCAAGATGGAGGAAATAGGCATAATTCATAGGTCTGACAGTCCCTGGGCATTTCCGTTACATATGGTTCTGAAACACAATGGATGTTGGCAACCATGTGTAGATTACAGGTGGCTTAATGATGCCACCATTCTGGATCATTATCCTATACCTCATATTCAGGATTTCTCGGCTAATTTGCATGGAGCGAAGATCTTCACCAAAATATGAAAGGGGATTGGGAATGTCAGGAATGTACAGGATCTCAGGAGAAAGAGGTTATAGAATGCCTAAAGGATGGCTTTTTGGAACAGCTAGTCATACAGCAGTTTTGGATTGGGTGATGTGCAATGATTTAAAGGCTATGGAGCCATTAGGAAGTAGTGATCATAACATGATAGAGTTCAGCTTCCAATTTGAAAGAGAAAAAAATGATATCAGGTGTGTCAATATTTCAGTGGAACAAAAGGAATTAATTAGTGATATGAGAGAGGAACTGGCCCAAGTTGACTGGAAAAGTAAGCTAGATGGGGAACAGCAGAACAGAATGAGTTGATATTTCTACAAGAAATAAAGACAGTGCAGGATGGGATATTCCAAGGAAAAGGAAACTTATGAATGGTAAAATGACACAAATGTGACTAACAAGAGAGGTTAAAGCTAAAACAAAAGCAAAAGGGAGGGCTAGAGGGTAACAAAAATTACTGGAAAAGCAGAGGACTGGGAAATGTTTTTAAAAACTTACAAAGAGAGACAGAGAAAGTCATTAGGAAAGAAAAGATGAATTATGAAAGGAAATTGGCTAATAACATATAAAAGGATACTAAGAGTTTCTTCAAATGTATAAAAAGTAAAAGACAGGGTAGATATAGACCCTATTGAAAATGAAGGTGGAGAAATTATAATCAGTAACAAGGAGATGGCAGAGGAACTAAATGGATATTTTGAATTAGTCTTCAGTGGAAAACATTAGCAATATACGTGATATTTAAAGGTCTCTGGGAATAGAATTAAGCAGTCAGGATTGCAAGAGAGATAATGCTTAGTAAGATGAATGATCTAAAAGAAGACAAGTCTCCATGATGATGTGACCTACAGGTTCTGAAGGAGGTGGCCTTCGAGATTGTAGAGGCATTGGAATTGATTTTACAGAAATCAATAGACTCTGTCATGGTTCCTGAGGATTGAAAGGTTGCAAATGTTATTCCACTGTTTAAGAAAGGAGGGAGGCAGAATTATAGGCCTATTTGTCTGACATTGGCTAGTAGTTGGAAAGTTATTGGAGTCGAATCTCAAGGACAAGGTTATGAAATACCTTGAGTTGCATGGCATGATAGGTCCAAGCCAACATAGTTTCATGAAGGGAAGATCTTGCCTGACCAACCTAATGGAATATTTTGAGGAAACCTCAAGTAGAGTGGACAAGGGAAAGGCTGTGGATGTTGTGTATTTGGATTTTCAAAAGGCCTTCAATAAGGTGCTACATAAGAGGCTACTTAATAAGGTGAGAGCTCATGGAATTACAGGAAAGATATTAGATTGGGTAGAACATTGGCTTATAGCCAGGAAGCAAAGGGTGGGAATATAGGGATCCTATTCTGGTGGGTTGCCTGTTTCTAGTGGTGTTCCACAAGGGTCTATGTTGGGGGGGGGGCGCTTCTTTTTACAATGTATATTGATGATTTAGATTGTGGATTAAATGGTTTCATGACAACGTTTGCAGATGACACCAAGCTAGGTGGTAGAGTTTGAAGTGTAGAAGAAATCGAAAGCTTGCAGAGAGACTTGGACAGCTTAGGAGAATGGGCAAAGAAATGGCAGATAAGTTATAATGTTGAGAAATGCATAGTTGTGCATTTTGGTAGAGGAAATAAATGGTCGTATTATTTTTTGGATGGGGAGAAAATTCAAACCTCAGAAGTACAAAGGGACTTGGGTGTCCTCGCTCAGGATAATTTGAAAGGTGACTGCCAGGTCGGATTGGCGGTAAAGAAGGCAAATGCTATGTTGGCATTTGTTCCAAATGGGATTGTGTATAAAAATAAAGAGGTGTTGATGAGACTCTTTTCAGGCACTGGTGAGACCTCATTTGGAGTAACTGTGCAGTATTGGGCTCCATTTCTTACAAGGTTGGAGAGGGTACAGAGGGGGTTTACCAGAATGAGAAAGCTAATGTATGAAGAATGCTTAGCGGCTCTTGGACTCTATCCAATAGAATGTAGAAGAATGAGAGGAGATCTCATAGAAAATTTTTGAATAATGTTGAGTGATTCCAGGAAAAGAGGGCACAGAAAATTTTTACCATTGGTTTCTTCCAGAAGCAGCTCATATCATGAAGATCTTTTTGATTTATTGTCTGGAAATGCCAGAACCATCTACTGGACCGAGGAGGGAAAAAAATTCCTTCTTGAAGATGAAAGATTGGCTGACTCATGCCACTATGCTCAGCTACCCAGTTTTAAATGCAGCTACCACCCTTTCTACAAACGCTTCCAGTATGGCCATAGGAGGTACACTTCATCAATATGTCAACAAGCAATGGAAACCATTAGCATTCTTCAGCGGAGAAGAAATAGTGCTTTTGATAAGGAGCTTTTGGCCATTTACTTGTCTATTTGACACTTCTGTTACTTTTTGGAGGGCAGAGATTTTACTATGTACACCAACCGGAAACCCTTTACATTTGCGTTTTCCAAGGTCGTAGAGCCACGGTCAGCTCGACAACAACAGCAATTATCATTCATTTCAGAATTCTTCACAAAAATACTACATTTTCCGGAAAAGACAATATAGTAGTTGAAGCACTTTCCCACTCTGCTGCACTCGAGGTTTCGTCTGTAGATCAAGGTATTGACTACGCAGCTTTGGCCGCGGTCCAAGAAATGGCCATGAGACAAATGCCTATCAGACTGCAATCACAAACTTGCAATTGAAAGATGTCCAGTTTGGAGTTAATGGTAAACTACTCCTCTGTGAGATATCAACAGGACACCCACGCCCAGTAGTTCTGGCATCATGGAAACGTCATGGACTCTGTGCCTTGTCTCTCACATCCATCGATTAGATCGAACATTCTAGGTTTAGGTCAGGTTTGTGTGGCATGGTCTTAAAAATAAATGTTACACAAATGGCGAGGTCCTGCATTGCCTGCCAAAAAGCAAGCTTAGGAGAAGATATCTCTAGTGGTATACTAAGGCACCATTGCAGCCCTTTCCAGCAGTTACTCAGTGTTTTGCTCATGTCCACGTGGACATCATTGGTCCACTTACTGTTTCAAGACAACATTATCTTTTTACAGTAATAAACAGGCTTACACAGTGGCCCAAGGCCGTACCTATGGAAGATGCTACTGCAGACACTTGTGCTCAGGCATTCCTCAGTTCTTGGGTATCTCATTTTGATTTACTTTGGATAGAGGAGCACAATTTACTTCCTTGTCCTGCTTGCTCGGTACAACAATTCATCCCTAGGCCAATGGAATGGTGGAAAGATTTCATTGACATCTCTAGTCTGCCCTAGTGGCTCAGCTAGATGGTCCGAACTGAGCATTAGAAGAACTCCAAAGGAGGAGCTCCAAGCTTCAATTGCAGAGCTCGTGTATGGCACACCATTGGTGGATCCAGGGAAGTCCTTCCACTACTATTCTAACTCCAGCGATGATCCTAAGGAACTTTTGAGCAGGATAAGGGAGACGGTAGGAAAATTGACCCCTATACCACCATCGTCACATGGAGAATATGCTTCTTTTGTGCCTGAAGATCTCAAAAACAGCGAATATTTCTTTGTTGAAAGGGGAGGACTTGGTCAATCTTTACAGATGCACTACAAAGAGGTATAGCATACTCAGCAAACTATCTCAACCTGTATTTCAGACATTGGAGGAAAGCCACAGTCTTTCACTATCGACAGGCTTAAACCAGCTCATGTGGATAAAATGTCCCCACTGCAGTAGCTAACAGTCCATCGCAGAGGTCAACCACCTAAAAGACAGACAAACTTTTCTGCCGGTTCTTGGGGGGGGCTATGCCAGCACAATTCCCAGGAGGTTTTGAACCGTTCATGTGACATCAGTGCATGATTTTATCTTTTAAAAGGTTGCACAGGTGATGAAGAGTAAATCCGTTTGATTCACTCTAGAAATGCCTTGTGTGGTTATTTTGGCATGTCCACTGTTATTCCAGTAGCCACAGAGATTCACCAGGATGTTGCCTGAATTGGGAAACAGGTCTTATGAAGCAAAGTTAGCACAGCTGGGATTTTTCTCTTTGGAGCGTAGAAGGATCGGAGATGACTTCACAGATGTCTACAAGATTATGAGAGGTATAAATAAGTTAGATGTACAGCCATCACCTTTTTCCCAGAGCAGGAATAGCAAACGTCAGAGGACGTTGTACAAAGTGAAGAGAGGGAAGCTTCAGAGATATACTCGGGGTAATTTGTTTTACACAGAGAGTTGTGGGTGCTGGAATGCATTGCCTCTTAGACAGGCCCATGGATGAAAGAAAAATATATGATTATAAGATAAGGAGGCTCCAGTTTCTTTTGCTAGATATTGTATATATGAGTCAGCTGAACATCATGGGTCAAAGGGCCAATACTGTGCAGTAATGCTCAATGTTCTAAATTAGGGATGCAGCACAGTGACATGGGCTTCCTGGACATGAGCCTGTGACACCCAATTATACCCTATCAACCTACAACCTTTATGTTTTGAAAGGTGGGAGGAATCCGTAGCATCCTGGGAAATCCCACATAGACAATGGGAGAATGTACAAACTCATTGTAGACAGCAGCAGATTTGAACCCAAGTCGCTGGTGCTGTAATAGCGTCACACTACCTGTGCCACCCATGTAGACCAGAAATCAAGAGTTCAAATTCTACCAAAGCAAACGGTGAATGTATTTGTCCAATTCTGTATTTGTTGGCTGGAACCAGATAGAACCATTGAACCATCAAAGTCTGCAACTCAGAAACAGCCCCTTCGGCCCATCTAGTCAGTGCCAAATTATTATTCTGCCTAGTCTCATTAGAACCAGAGAATCACAGAACATTACAGCATGGAAACAAGTCACTTTTGCCTTTCTAGTCTGTCTTGCACCATTTTTTTGCATAGTCCCACTGACCTGCACATAGCCTTTCATAGCTCTCCAGTCATATATTTGTCAAAATCTTCTTAAATTATAAAATTGAACCCACATTTACCAATTCCGCTGGCAGCTCATTCCACACTCCTTCTCTGTGAAGAAGTTACTCTTCATGTTCCCCCTAAATATTTCCCCTTTCACCCTAAACCCATGTCCTTTGGTTTGTATTTCACCTACCCTCAGCAGAAGTCTACCCCTCATAATTTTAAATACCTCTATGAAATCTCCCCTCATTTTTTTACCTTTCCCTGTAACTCAGTTCCCAAAGTCCGTGCAACATCCTAGTAAATCTTCTCTGCACTCTGTCTATCTTATTGATATCTTTCCTGTAGTTAGGTGACCAAAATCGATGTTGCTAACTGCACATAAGTGGAGCATTAGGCAATGAACCAGACAGTATTTAATTTTAGAATGGTAATTTTATTTCTAACTCTTAAACTATAGTCTTAACTTTTAAAAACTATTGCGAAATTGGTGCAGGTTATGTAGGTCACATACAACATTTTAAAACTGATCTTATTTAAAATACTGGAGCTCTGCTCCAGCTAGACAGGCTGGCACCAAGATCATTTACAAAAGCATTGTAGAGTGCCCAAGAGACTTCACTAATGGATTGTTGTTTATAAAAAGGAAACAGATAAAAGAGCTTGTCAGAGCCACCTTCTGTCTGGAGGGGAATTGCTGCTCTAAGAGGGTTATGTGGTTTTGTAAGCAGAAAGAGTAAAACAAGCTTTCTCTCACAGAGAAAGAGAGGGAGAGACACAGAGATCACTTCTACAGTGTTGCAGACAGCAACAGCAGCTGCGACTGGAACAGGACAAGCTGGCAAGCTTGTGGAAAACACCATCAGCAAGACAGGTTGTGGGTTCTTAGTTTAGCCTGGCCAAAGCCCTTGTGGTACACGCAAGAGGAGAGGACTGGCTGTCTAATGTTTCACTTGAAATAAGTGAAACAAAAAGGAACTCTGTGGTGACCTGAAAGAAAGAGGTTATCATCTGGAGAACCCGGAGTTTCGTCAACAAGACACTGAAGTGGCTGTTGGAAATAAATCAGTTGTGGTGTCCTGGAACACCGAATTTCTCTCTGAAAAACGACAAGATCCTTCCTGAGCAGTAACCATTTACCTTTCAAGCACCAAAGCCTAGTGAACTTTATAAATGTTAAATTCTGTGCACAGTGTAAGAATTGCCTGCAATCAATGAACTTGCAGGAATGAAAAGTAAGATTGACCTATAAATCAAAGAACTTTGCTGAATTTAAACACACATTACATACACGTGCGCTTAGATTAGAAAGGGGTTAAGTTAAATTAAGTCAATATTGATAAGTTAAAGTTTGATTCTATTTTCATGTTTAAAGATAATTAAAAGCAACTTTTGTTTAAGTAACCATTAGTCTTGGTGAATATCTATTGCTGCTGGGTTTTGGGATCCTCTGGGCTCCAAACATTTTATAGGGGTTCATCCTTTCAGATTGAAAATTGGAGTTTTTGTGGATTTATTAGTGAATTGTTTTTTTTTCAAACTAATTTAAAGCTTGCGTGTGGAAAAAGAGCAGCAATGAATGTTGATACATTTTTGTCACAACCATTACCTGCAGAATTACAGAGCAAGAGAAAAAAGGAAGAGATGGCTATTTCTAAGGCATTAAACCTGACTGAAGTCAAGCATTGGATGAGGAAAATACAAATACAGATGATTATAGTACAATATTATATAGGTGAGGGAAAATTTGTTGAGAGACTTAGAAAATTTTCCAGAAGATAGATCTGTTGAGTTGCAATTGGAATTGGAGAAACTGAAGGTGGAAGAAGAAAGAGAAAAATGGGGGCATTGGAGGCTGAAAAACAGAGAAGATGCTGAAAAACAGAGGATATATGAGGCAGAGAAGCTAAAAAATGGAGGAAATATGAGGTAGGGGAATCTCAAAAATGGAGGAAATATGTGCGAGAGGAAGCTGAAAAATGGAAGAAATATAAATTAGAGATAGCTGAAATATGGAGGGAGGATGATGAAGTACAAAGAAAACATGAAGTGGAAAAGATTGAAAGGGACAGTTTTAATTAGAGAAATTAAAAATTGAGATGGAGAGAAGAGAATTGAAGCTGTAACTCCTGGGGAGAGGTGATTATCCTATTCCAAGAATAGATGACTGTATTAATAAAATTGGCAAAGTCAAATTTCTTACGAAGTTAGGTTTGTTAAAGGGTTACTGGTGTGTGCCTTTAACTGAGAGAGGAAGGAATATTTTGGCTTTTGTAATTCCATCCGGTTTATATGAGTATAATGTGTTACCTTTTGGCATAAAAAATGCCCCTGCAATATTTCAAAGGATGATTAGTTTGGTAATCCAAGGGTGAACACACACAGATGCTTATAATGATGACTTGGTCACAAAAAGTGACACATGGAAAAAACATCTAAGGGAATTGGACAAATTTTTGCAAAATTATCCAAAGCAAACTTAACTGTTAATTTAGCATGAAGTCAATTTGCAAATGCCACGGTAACATACTTGGGTTATGTAGTTGGCCATGGCAAAGTTAAGGTGAATGCAATTTCTGAGTTTCCTATTCCCAATGGCAAGAAAGCAGTGAGAAGATTTTAGGAATGGCAGGATATTATAGGAAATTTTGCAGAAATTTTGCTGAGGTTGGTCTTCCTTTAACCAACCTTTTGAAGAAAGGGGAGAAATTTGTGTGCACTAAAGTTTGTCAGACAGCTTTGAAAAATTTAAATGAGATGCTATACCATTGCCCTGTGTTAAAATCTCCTGATTTTGACAGAACCATTTTCTGTAGCAGTGGACGCCAGTGAGGGAGCAGCAGGAGCAGTTTTATTGAAAAAAACAATGACTTTGACCATCCAGTTGCCTACTTTTCAAAAAAATTCAATGTTCAACAAAGGAACTATTCCACTATTGAAAAAGAACTGTCATCTATCATATTTGCTCTGCAGAATTTTGATGTATATCTTGGTACCTCTCATGAACTAATTGTGATATTTACTGACCATAATGCTTTGGTCTTTTTGAATAAATTGAAGAATAAAACTGGAGTTTAATATTAAAAGAATATAATCTAAAAATTAATCATATCAGAGGTATAAATAATGTGATAGCAGATTGTTTGTCAAGATGTTAAAATTGATTGTGTATAGAAATACTTTCAACATTGGTTAACTTTATTACAGGTACACAATTCTTTATCCAGACATCTAAAATCTGGAAAGCTCCAAAATCCAGTCGGGGGAGGCAGCCAGGGGAGACGGCCTGAGTGTCGAGGGACCACGGTTGGGGGAGACAGCCAGGAACCTGGAAGGGGGTGGGGTGGATACGGCAGCACAATTCGGGTGGGCTTTCCGAAATCCAGAAAAATCCGAAAAAGAACACACTCTCCCCCAAAGGTTCTGGATAAAGGATCGTGTACCTGTATAACATATATTGTGTATTGTTATCTCTTTAGTGATTTTAAAGACAGTTTAGTTATAACTGATTTTTAACTCAAGTTAAAATTTCTTTAAAGGGGAAAAGTGTGAACAGTGTAGCAGCTACTACAGTGGATGCAACTAAATAAAGGCAAACACACACAAAGATAGTCAACTCAAGAGTGGTTTATTGCAGACATACACAGAACTTTTATTCCCTGCCTGTTATTGAGCTCGATAGTGAACAGCTGCTAGTCCAGAGGACCAGCAGGTTAAAGCCTTGAGGCAGGGGCTTCATCTGATCCACTCACTGTACTTTGGCGCCCAGCACTGCTAGCCTGCGATGTGTCAGGATGTTAAAACTGATTGTGTATAGATGGTGGCAGTTCACAATACCACGCTGTGCACCCGCTACATCACTCCCCCCAGAATCGTCACCATAACTTAAGATGCCAGACACGCTTCACTTAGGAGGACGTCCATGTCTCCTGGGTTGAGGGCACTGAACTGATGAAGTAGGGTCTGTATGGGTGGGTTTAAGTCTGTCCACGCTGAAGAGCTGCGGTTGCCCTCAGATGTCTAATGTATTTACCACTCCATCTCTCTTAATCACATGAAATGGTCCTTCATATGGTTTTAGTAACGGTGCCCTGGAATCTGTCTTCGTTTAATAGCAATTGGGGCACTTGTTGCCTAGGTTTGCCATGCCAGTTGGTAGAGGATGGTTTTCTGTTAGCAATACCCTTGCAGAGTTTTGCAGGACGTCCATGTCTGAAATGAATATCTCCTGGATCCATACCATACATCAATTCTGCAGACGATGCAGACAGATCTTCTTTTGGAGTTTTTTGTACTCCTAGTAGAACCCAAGGTAGTTCATCGACCCAGCTGGGGCCAGTGAGTCAGGCCTTCAGTGAGGATTTAAGTTGTCGATGAAAACGTTCCCCCAGGCTGTTGGAATGCGGATGGTACGCAGTAGTGTGGTGGAACTATGTACCACAAAAATAAGCCAAGGAAGCCCATAACGCCAAAGTGAACTGTGGTCCATGGTCCGAAGTTATGTGTGTATGCACTCCAAGTCTAGCAATCCAATTTAAGATGAACGCTCTCGCACATGCCTCAGTATCACTGACTGGTAATGGAATGGCCTCTGGCCAGAGTGTGAAGCGGTCTACTACCGAGAGAATATACCTCATGTCCTGTGATACTGGCAATGGTCCAACCAGATCCACGTGCACTTGCTCAAATCTTCTGCGTATTGTCGAGAAAGGCTGCAGGGGTGCCTTGGTGTGGTGTTGAATTTTCGCAGATTGGCAGGATATACTTGTTTGTGCTCATTGCACAACATCTTTTTTTAGCCTATGCCACATATACTTGTTTGACATTATTTTGAATGAAGTCCTACACTGTCTCCAAGATAATGGGACCAATGGTCGAGGATAGCCCAATGATACATCACAAAGGAGTTCTGGACTACCTTGTTGTGGTGCCACCTGTTGAATGTCGAGTCCAGTAATAGCTGTACTGTATGCCTGTATCCACGGATTGTGCCGCAGCCAGTTCAGCAATGTTGACTCCACCTTGAATATGGCACAGAGTTGATCTTGAGAGCACATCTGCGACCAGATTGTCCTTTCCCGAAATATGACATATGTCCGTAGTAAACTCCGAAATGCAGGACAAATGTCATTGTTGACTTTCCAACCAAGGATCTGTGGCTTTGCTAAAGGCAAAAATGAGCAGTTTGTGGTCTGTGAATATGGTGAAATGTCACCCTTTGAAGATATAACGAAAATGCCTTATAGCCAGATAAAGTGCTAATAGTTCTCGATCAAAGGTGCTATACTTCATTTCTGCTGGTCTTAGATAATGACTAAAGAAGGCAAGGGGCTGATAATGGCCTTTGGCCTATTGTTCCAGAACTGCACCCAAGCTGTTCCCGAGGCATCTGTGCTAAGCATCAAAGCAGCTTCAGGATTTGGATGCGCAAGCATTGCTGCTTTGGCTAATGCCTCTTTGGCGGACATAAATGCGGCCTCTGCCTCTGTGGTCCAGGTAACATTTTTGTTTGGAGCAGAGATGATGTCAAACAGGGGTTGCAGGATGTCAGCAATCCTGGAAATAAATCTGTGATAAAAATGTATCACTCCCAAAAACTTCTGTAGCCCTTTGACTGTGACAGGTCTGGAGAATGTACGGATGTCGTCTACCTTGCCTGATAACGGAGATCTGCCGTTTGCTATAACTTTTTGCCCTAAGAATTCTATGGTTGACTTGCCAAATTGACACTTGTCGAGGTTAATTGTCAGACCAGTCTTGGAGCCATTGGAAAAGGCAGCGCAAATGCAGGCGGTGATCTTGCTCATTTTGACTTGTTACAAGGATGTCATCCAAATAAATATATGCAAAGTCTAAATCTCTGCCTAGAGCGCCCATAAGCCGCAGAAAAGTTTGCACAGCATTCATTAAACCAAATGGCATTATGAGGAATTCAAAAGGACCAAATGGCATAATAATTGCTGTCTTTGGAATATCATTCTCATGAATCTCTGATGATATCCCTTAACCAAATAAATCTTTGAAAATATGCGGCAATGATGCAGATTGGCGGTGAAATCCTGTATGTGTGGAATTGGGTATCTGTCAGGTGTAGTGACATCATTAAGCCTACGGTAGTTGCTGCAGGGTCTCCATCCGCCTGTCTTGAGGCCCAAGGGCTGTTTGAGCATCGGATAATACCCAATTCTTCCATTGCTTTAAATTCTCCCAATTTATCAGGTGCCAGACGACGAGCCCTGGCATGGACCGGTGAACCTGATGTGTCTATATAATGAGACCCACCATGAGCTGTTCTTGAGGCATTGAAGTTAGGGGTAAGAACATGGAGAAATTTGTTGAGTAGAGCAGTATATGCGTCCTTGTGTAACGTATGTATTCCAAGCTGTGGATATGTCTGAAAGATGGTGACGTGAACTAATTTTCTGCATTTTATGTCAACCAATAACTCATGGGAATGTAAAAAATCCACACCCAAAATGGGTTGAGCAACAGAAGTGAGGACACAATTCCAATGGAACGTGGTTCCACCTATTCTGATTGCGATTCGTCTAGTGCAAAAACTTGGAATGGCAGTTCCATTTGCCGCTCGCAGGGTCAAGTGGCGTTTTTTATGCGTCCTTTCAAACTAAGTTCAGCACTTGTGTCTACAAAAAATTTGCGCTTACCCACAGCGTCCTGAAGGTACAATGTATGTATGCCAGCTGCCAGCTCTCTCGTTTTCCGACTTCTTTTTGTAGTAGGTAAATGGCTGGACTCACTTATGGACATTGTTTCCCAGCGGCAATGGTAAAAACACCACTCTTGATGTACATCAGCATGTTCCTCTTTCTTGGATTGGACTGCAGATACAGGAGGCTGGTAGGATGCGGGAGATGCTTCTGCGGCAAAAACGAGATGTATTGGGGCCAGACTCTTGTGTAGGAGTACGATAGAGCCTGTCAGCCTCTCGAGCCACGTCATGGGGACGGCAGAAATCCATGTTACCAATGGGTATGGACACGTGAGCTGGAAGTTTTGACAGAAATAACGTTTTGAAAAACAGACAATGGGAATGACCATCTGACAATGCCAGTATCTCATTCATCAGGTCTGATGGATTATTGTCAGCTACGTCTTCCACATTCAAAAGGCGCATGTGTCAAGAAGAAACTGGCAGAACCTGGTATACTGGTCTTCTGCCGGAGGATGAGCAATAAATTTGCTTACTTGCGATGCAGTGGCCGCATCCAATGTACTCACGGCATGCCAAAATTTTGTCTTCCGCTGTTATACCACGAAGACGAAACTGGGTTTCAGCTTGAAGAAACCAAATTCGAGGCTGATGTGTCCAGAAAGGAGGTAAATGAAGCCCAAATGCATTAACTGCCTGTGATAGTACAGATTCTATCTCCAATGTGTATATATACAGATGGTAGTGTAGATGGTGGGGGAGCCCAAGGTCCTGTTGCTGCCACTGCCGGAGGCCAAAGGTCCTGTTGCTGTCGCCCGGGGGGCCCGAGTTCCTGTTGCTGCCGCCGCCGGAGGCCCGAGGACACGCTGCCGCCCGGGGGTGGGCTCGAGGTCCTGCCTGAGTCCGCCTGAGGTAACGGCCGCATCGCGGGGAGAGACAGCCAGCCGAAACCGGGACTACCCGCACCGCTGCCCGAGCTCCTAACGCAGGCCACCATCATCAGGCAAACCCCGGCAGCCCGCACAGCCCGACCGTTGGCAGCCGAGCCCCGGGCCAAGAGCGGTCAATGAGAACTGTATAGTGTATATCAGAGTTTAATACACACCTCAAAAACAAATAGTCTAAACACTAACAACTGTGAACTCCATTGCAGAGCTCTCTCCAGTCTTAAAAATTTCTACTAGAACTTTTCTTTCTGATCCTCAACCAATGCTGCATCCCCTTTACACGGCCACGGCAGGAGTAAGCGCAGGCAGGCCGATTCCAGGGCGCACCACTCCATAACTATGGACAGCGGTCATAGATCTCCAGAAATGGTTCGACCTAAAAGGGGAGGCGGGCCTCTTCAGCCCGGTTAAGCAACCTGCATAGGAGAAGGTCACTCTGATATAAAACCTACAACCCAAGGACCTTGCTGCCACGTCCCAGCTTGCTTGACCAGGGCACATGGGTGTAAAGGGTGGGGTCAGTATTACGCACACTGCATTCCACCTAAAAGCTCCTTTGCGCAGGCCCAAGGACAGGTCCACGTCCTCCCCCTCTAAAGATGCACACAAACTCAAGCTAGCATGCTGGAACATCAGAACCATGCTAGACAAGGCTGACAGCCACCGACCTGAACGTCGATCTGCCCTCATCGCACATGAACTCCTCGGACTCGACATCGACATAGCCGCTCTCAGCGAAGTCCACCTTGCAGATGTAGGCAGCCTCCAAGAACACGGCGCGGGCTACACACTCTACTGGTTTGGCAAGCCTCAGGCTTCATGGTCAGGCTTCATGGTCAAGAACTCCATTGCCTCCAAACTCGAAAAAATCCCAACAGGCCACTCTGAACGGATCATGTCCATGCGACTCCCCCTTCAAAACAAGCGATGCATCACTCTCATCAGTGTCTATGCTCCAACCCTTCAGACGGGAACCAGCAGAAAAGGACAATTTCTACACTGATCTGCGCAACCTCATCCAACGCACCCCTACAGCCGACAAGGTTGTCATCCTTGGCGACTTCAACTCTCGCGTCGGCAAAGACTCAGAAACCTGGCCAGGAATCCTTGGCAAGCATGGTGTCAGCAAGTGAAATGACAACGGGTGCCTCCTGTTGGAACTCTGCGCAGAACAGCGGCTTGTCATTACTAACACCCTTTTCCAGCAGAGAGACAGCCTGAAGACTACCTGGATGCATCCCCGATCCAAACACTGGCACCTCCTGGACTACGTTCTGGTGCGAGGAAGAGACAAACGAGATGTGCTCCACACCAGGGTCATGCCCAGCACGGAATGCCACACTGACCACCGGCTTGTTCGCTGCAAGCTCAACTTTCACTTCAAGCCAAAGTTCAAGAACAGTGGAGGCCCCAGAAAGAGGTTCAATGTTAGAAACTTGCAGTCAGATGTAGTGAGAGGAAACTTCCAGGCAAACCTCCAAGCAAAGTTCGAGGATGCAAACTGCCTCACAGACACGTCTCCTGAAACCCACTGGGATCAGCTGAAAATGGCCATACTGCAATCCACTGAAGAGGTACTGGGCTTCTCCACCAGGAAAAACAAGGACTGGTTTGACGAAAACAACCAGGAAATCCAGAAGCTGCTGGCAAAGAAGTGATCTGCCCACCAGGCTCACCTTGCAAAGCCTTCCTGGCCAGAGAAAAAAATAAGCCTTCCGTCTCGCATGAAGCCATCTTCAGCGCAAACTCCGGGAGATCCAAAATGAGTGGTGGACTAGCCTCGCCAAATGAACCCAGCTTAGCGCTGACATTGGCAACTTCAGGGGTTTCTATGAGACGCTAAAGGCGGTGTATGGCCCCCCACCCGAAGTTCAAAGCCCTCTGCGCAGCTCAGACAGCGAAGTCCTCCTCAGCGACAAGATCTCTATCCTCAATCGATGGTCAGAACACTTCCAATCCGTTTTCAGTGCCAACCGCTCATCCAAGAATCCACCCTGCTCCAGCTCCCTCAACAACCCTTGAGTCTAGAGCTGGATGAGGTCCTTACCCGGGAAGAGACATATAAGGCAATTGAACAACTGAAAAGTGGCAAAGCAGCAGGTATGGATGGAATTCCCCCAGAGGTCTGGAAGGCTGGCGGCAAAACTCTGCATACCAAACTGCATGAGTATTTCATGCTCTGCTGGGACCAAGGAAAGCTGCCTCAGGACATTCATGATGCCATCATCATCTCCCTGTAGAAAAACAAAGGCGAGAAATCAGACTGCTCAAACTACAGGGGAATCACGCTGCTCTCCATTGCAGGCAAAATCTTCGCTAGGATTCTCCTTAATAGACTAATACCTAGTGTCGCCGAAAATGTCCTCCCAGAATCACAGTGTGGCCTTCGCGCAAACAGAGGAACTACTGACATGGTCTTTGCACTCAGACAGCTCCAAGAAAAGTGCAGAGAACAAAACAAAGGACACTACATCACCTTTGTTGACCTTACCAAAGCCTTTGACAGCGTGAGCAGGAAAGGGCTTTGGCAAATTTTAGAGCGCCTTGGATGCCCCCCCGCCAAGTTCCTCAACATGGTTATCCAAATGCACAAAAACCAACAAGGTCGGGTCAGATACAGAAATGTGCTCTCCAAACCCTTCTCCATTGAGAACAGCGTGAAGCCAGGTTGCGTCCTCGAACCAACCCTCTTTATTATCTTCTTCAGCATGATGCTGAAACAAGCCATGAAAGACCCCAAAAATGAAGACGCTGTTTACATCCGGTACCACACGGATGGCAGTCTCTTCAATCTGAAGCGCCTGAAAGCTCACACCAAGACACAAGAGCAACTTGTCCGTGAACTACTTTTTGCAGACGATGCCGCTTTAGTTGCCTATTCAGAGCCAGCTCTTCAGCGCTTGACGTCCTGTTTTGCGGAAACTGCCAAAATGTTTGGCCTGGAAGTCAGCCTGAAGAAAACTGAGGTCCTCCGTCAGCCAGCTCCCCACCATGACTACCAGCCCCCCCACATCTCCATCGGGCACACAAAACTCAAAAGGGTCAACCAGTTTACCTATCTCGGCTGCACCATTTCATCTGAAACAAGATTCGACAAAGAGATAGACAACAGACTCGCCAAGGCAAATAGTGCCTTTGGAAGACTACACAAAAGAGTCTGGAAAAACAATCACCTGAAGAAACACACAAAGATCAGCCTGTACAGAGCCGTTGTCATACCCACGCTCCTGTTTGGCTCCGAATCATGGGTCCTCTACCGGCATCACCTAGGACTCCTAGAACGCTTCCATCAGCGCTGTCTCCGCTCCATCCTCAACATTCATTGGAATGACTTCATCACCAACATCGAAGTACTCGAGCTGGCAGAATCCACAAGCATCAAATCCACGCTGCTGAAGACCCAATTGCACTGGGTGGGTCACGTCTCCAGAATGAAGGACCATCGCCTTCCCAAGATCGTGTTATATGGCGAGCTCTCCACTGTCCACCGAGACAGAGGTACACCAAAGAAGAGGTACAAGGACTGCTTAAAGAAATCTTTTGGTGCCTGCCACATTGACCACCGCCAGTGGGCTGATATCGCCTCCAACCGTGCATCTTGGCGCCTCACAGTTCGGTGGGCTGCAACCTCCTTTGAAGAAGACCGCAGAGCCCAACTCACTGACAAAAGACAAAGGAGGAAAAACCCAACCCCCAACCCCAACCAACCAATTTTCCCTTGCAACCGCTGCAACCATGCCTGCCTGTCCCGCATCAGACTTGTCAGTCACCAACGAGCCTGCAGCAGACGTGGACATACCCCTCCATAAATCTTCATCTGCGAAGCCAAGCCAAAGAAGAAAGTGTAAGATGACTGTGATTGGCTGTGAGTGTAGCCACACTTGGCAGGTCTTAAAGGATTGCTCCTAGCCAGACCAGGTCATTAATAAAAGCCTTGGTTTGGATCAACAAGTCTTTGGTTCTTTCGACGCGCACGGCGGCAGTTGTTGAAATTTTCTCCTTTTCCATAATGATTCAAATTCATTGAATCTTAACTTTGGTTCACCAATTTGTAGTGGCTACTACGGTAGATGGTACTAAATAAAGGCAAACACACAAAGGTAGTCAACTGAAGACTGGTTTATTGCAGACATACACAGACCTTTTATTCCCTGCCTGTTAATGAGCTCGTTAGTGAACAGCTCCAGGTCCTGTTAAAGCTATAAGCCATTAGCGCCCCGCACCTTTAGGCAGGGGCTTAATCTGATCCACTCACTGTACTTTGGCACCCAGCACTGCTAGTCTGCGATGTCTCAGGTAAGTCTGTGAAGAAGGTGGTGGTTCGCAATACCATGCGCCTGCTACAACAGAGTTTATAGATATGTTTTTGGGAGATAAATTGGGAAAGGTTTGTTAGAGTAGGTTAAATACAAACACTTTAAAACAGATCTTATTTGAAATACTGGAGCTTTTCTAATGCTATACATATCAGTTTCACAGCTTTTGCTAGAGCTTTGGAGATGGCCAAAGAGAATTAACTAATGGATTGTTATTTGAAAAAAGGCAACAGATGAAAGATCTTCTTGGAGCCGCAGATTGACTGGAGCTGTTCTGAGAGGAACATATGTTTTTGCAAGCAGAGAAAGTCAAACAGGCTTTCTCTCAGAGAGAGGGAGAAGGAGAGACACACACAGATCACTTCTACAGTGTTACAGCCAGCAACAGCAACTGGGATTGGAACAGGACAAGCTGGAAAGTTTGTGGAAAACCCCATTTGGAAGATGGATTCTTAATTCAGCCTGGTTAAAGCCCTGTGGTTCATGCAAGATGAGAGGACTGGCTGTCTAATGTTCCACTTGGAATAAGTAAAACAAAAAGGAACTCTGTGGTGACTTGAAAGAAAGAGGTTATCATCTGGAGAACCCTAAAAGGGACAAGAACCTTCCTGAGTGGTAACTATTTACAAAAGCCTGGTGAACTTTATAAATGTTAAATCCTGTGCACAGCATAAGAATTGCCTGCAACCAGTGAACTTGGAGGAATGAGAAGTGAGATTGGACTGTGAACCAAAGAACTTTTCTGAACTTACACACACATTACATACATGTGCGCTTAGAATTAGAAGGGGGCTAAGTTAGGTTAAGTAAGTCAAAAGTGATAAGTTAAAGTTTGATTTTATTTTCATGTTTAAAGATAATTAAAATCAGCCTTTTGTCTTGGTGAATATCAATTGCTGCTGGGTTTTGGGGGCCTCTGGGCTCGTGACATTAGGAACTACAACCTGATGAATAACTGCCCATTCCTCATTAGAAGGAATATCCCTTTCTCATAAACTCACCATTTTTAAGATAATATCCAAATAGCACTTTCTGAATTTACTCCTCAGATTAAACATTATTTCTCACCTCAGCAAGATCACTATCTGTTTTCTGTTTTCCTATCAATTCCTTTCGTGATACAGAAAAATCCTTATTTTCAGGTTCAACATCAATATCCTGGTCTACAAGAAGTTTCTGACAAATCCACTCAATCTAAAAATTGTTCTTCCTTTTCAATAATATTATCTTACTTATCAAGTTTCTTTGCCATTGCCCGAGTCACTGCACAGGCTGGATAGATTTCAAAAATTGGTCTTTACCTTATCAATAACTGGTTCCTCTGTCAATTTCACCACAGAACCCATTTGACCTTCTGCTGACTCATTTCTCAAAATCAATGAACTTCCATCTATTGGTAAACTCTCTCGAATCCCAGTAGTAACCATCCCATTAATTATTTCTGACTTCAACAATATCCTATGCAAAGATACTGGCTCTGTTTCACCTCCCAAAGTTCAGATTAAATTTATTTCACCCATGCCAGTCTCATCACCAAACTCCAAAACACAAGTGACTGGGCTGCCCCAGTATCTCAAAGTATGTACATTGGCACTTGTGGTGCCCTTTCCTTTACCGAAACTAAACCCGACACAAAATATTTAAACCAATCCCTAATGTTGTCAGCAGATCTGAAACTTTCTTTGTTTCCAGGTCTCTCATCTTTTTGAATACAGACACATCTGATGCTGCCTCTTTCTTTTTCTTCAGTTTATAACAATTTTCCATCACATGACCATGTTTTCTACGATAATGGCAAAGGGAAACTGAAGGTTTTTCCCTTTCATGCTTCCCTTCATCTTTAATTCTCACATTATTTCCTGATTTATTTTCATATTTACTGGGATGAACCACATTTACCTTTTGAAATGTTTTATTAGGTATAAATTTAACCTTGTGGGTCAGACCATTCACATTGGCTAACTTAGCAGATTCTATATCATTAGGAACACACCTTTTGATTTCTTCAACTAACATCAGTTCTCTTAACCTGTTGTAATCATCTTAATTTTGTTTGATAAGAACCATCGGTCAAAGCACCCAGCTTTTTCATAGGCAAAATCTATATAAGATTGATTCATTGATCTCCTCAAACTCCTGAATTTTTGTCTAAGCTTCAGGAACCAATTTGTAAGCTTGAAGCATGGCTTTTTTTTTAACTATCTCCTAATGACCAGCTTGTTCTTTAGTAAGGGCTGAGTCAGCCTGCTGTACTTTCCCTTTAATTACACTTTGTAACATGAGGGACCACTGATCTTGTGGCTATTTTAAACTCTCAGCTACCTTTTCAAAATGTTGAAAGTATTTATCAATTTCACTTTCATCAAATGGAGGAACTAACCTCACCTCTACTGGTTAAAAACTTCACAATTGGACGAGAAGGTAGAATTCTGCCTTGTCTCTGCTCTGCCTTGAACCTCCTCTGTTTCCTCTAACCCTATTTGTATTATTTTTTCCTCTGCCTTGTATCGCTTTTGCCTCTCTGCATCCTCTATCTCCATTTTTTAACTCAAACAGTCCTTGCCTTTTTTCCTCTCCCTCAATCTTTTTTAACTCAATCCTTTCCTGCTGCTTAATGAATTTATTCTCAGGAAATTTCTCTAACTCTGCCTCTTCAAACTTTTCCTTTTCTTCATATTCCCTTACTATAATTTCCTTTATCTCCTCCTCTTTCAGATAATTTTCCTTCAGCAAGTCCCAACGGTTGAGCAATATTCACTAAATCATCCTATTTTGCCTTCTATATCTCTTCAGGAGTCGGTGCCTCCAAAAATCATTCAATACCCATCACTACTTTTACATACACACCCAAGACTGAATTAGCTTGCAAAAAGGAATTTAATCACCCAATTGAAATTTTATCAATTACAAAGCCCCAAATTCTGTGCTGTCTTCTGTAGCACATACAATTTAAGTCTCTCAATTTGGTTAAGCTTCAATTATCTCCAAATGTGGTAAGGATCCCAGACAACGAACCCCTAATTTTGTTACGAACTGCTTGTAACAAGCAGCAATTGACAATTAACAAGACAGTGTTTAAATCTAAGACACTAATTTTATTTCTGACTCTTAAATTATTGTCTTTACTTTTAAACTATCCTTAATACTGAATGTATCCCCAGCTATGAGCAGGTGTCTTGTTGTGTGTGTGTGTGTGTGTGTGTGTGTGTGTGTGTGTGTGTGTGTGTGTGTGTGTGTGTGTGTATATATGTAGGTATGGTTGCTCTGTGTGTGCGCATGTGCCTGTTATCGTTGCACGTGTGTGTGTGTGTGTGTGTGTGTGTGTGTGTCTATATATGTAGGTATGGTTGCTCTGTGTGTGCGCATGTGCCTGTTATGGTTGCACGTGTGTGTGTGTGTGTGTGTGTGTGTGTGTGTGTGTGTGTGTGTGTGTGTGTGTGTGTGTGTGTGTGTGTGTGTGTGTGTGTGCGTGCGTGCGTGCGTGCGTGTATATATGTAGGTATGGTTGCTCTGTGTGTGCGCATGTGCCTGTTATGGTTGCACGTGTGTGTGTGTGTGTGTGTGTGTGTGCGCGTGTGTGTGTGTGTGTGTGTGTGCGTGTGCGCGTGTGTGTCTGTGCGCGCGCGTGTGTGCGTGTGTCTATATATGTAGGTATGGTTGCTCTGTGTGTGCGCATGTGCCTGTTATGGTTGCACGTGTGTGTGCGCATGTGCCTGTTATGGTTGCACGTGTGTGTGCGCATGTGCCTGTTATGGTTGCACGTGTGTGTGTGTGTGTGTGTGTGTGTGTGTGTGTGTGTGTGTGTGTGTGTGTGTGTGTGTGTGTGTGTGTGTGTGTGTGTGTGTGTGCATGCGTGCTCTCTGATTACCAGACGCAAATCCACAAAGTTTCTTCAAAGTTCAGTCTTTCAAATTCAGTGTTGAAGCAAAGGACTTTGAAATTTGATGCCCAGAAATAAACGTTGAACTCATGGGAACACTGGAGTTGTGGCTGCTACAGACTCACGAATTCTTCTTGCATTGCCTTTGAAGAAATGTCCATCCTCATGAACTCCTGGTCCTTTTGTAGGCAAGACTCAAACTGACCGGCCTGCTCAAACCATCCAACACCCTGCCACCAGTCTCTCCAAGTACCTTCACTGCTAGTCACACTTAAAATGGACTGCTTTGCTTCCCAAAAAGACCCTTCTGGCAGAGTAAATCAACCGAAAAGGCCCAGTCATTCACAGAGCATGCTTTGCTCTGAATGTCTGGCCACAAGTGCTGCTTCAAAAAGCTGTGTTCTCTTCAGCAGTCAGCATGGTTCTACCTTCCAAAATCACAATGGCTTTGCAAATGTATCAAATTCTAGAACAAACTGCGACATACCTTCCCTCAGTTCATCCAATTTATCGAATTATTGCTGGGCTGTGACTTATGTTGTGCTTTGTGCTTGGTGCTTGTGTGAAATGTTAAATGTTAACTGTGACCATTCAGTCCCTACTGTCTATACCATCCCTTATAGTGATAATCCATTTTACTAAAACAGGAGCTTGTAATTGTGACAGAGTATATCGAGGTGTTTGGGAGATAAATTGGGAAAGCTTTGTTAGAGAAGGTCACACACAAACACATTAAAACACAGAACTTTTACAGGAGCTTTAGCACAAGTGCTCAGACTCATGATGGACTGTTATTTGAAAAAGTCAACAAATGTAACAACAGGCATTAGTAGCTTTGTCTGGGAAAAGAGCATTTACTGTCTGGAAGGTCATGTGATCTTTGCAGGCAGAGAGCAGAAAAAACAGGCTTTACTCTCAGAGTTGGAGTGAGTGAGTGAGTGAGTGAGAGAGAGAGAGAGAGAGAGAGAGGAGAGAGAGAGACACACAGACATCAGTTCTTGAAGGACAAGCTGCCAAGCTCTGGTTAAAGGAGAGGACTGGCTGTCTGGTGTTTCCCTTGGAATAGGAGAAACAGAAATGAACTCTGTGGTGACCTGAAAGAAGAAAAACTCTGAAAATTAACAAGAACCCTTCTGACTGGTAACCATTTACATGTTAATATTAACTTTATTAATGTTAACTTCCGTGCACAATACAAGAATTGCCTGCAATCAGTGAGATTGGACTTTGAACCAAAGAACTTTGCTGAACTTCCACAAATGTGCACTTCGAATTAGAAGGGGGTTAAGTAAGTCAATAGAGATAAGTTAAAGTGTGATTCTATTTTCATGTTCAAAGGTAATTAAAAGCAACTTTTGTTTAAATAACACTTTGTCACAGTGCATGTCTATTGTTGCTAGGTTTGGAAGCCTCTGGACTCATAACAGTAATACTGCACACAATATCCAAATTTAGCCTCACCAATGTCATGTACAACTTTACCATAACATCCCAACTCACATATGAAGGCCAATATGCTGAAAAATCTTGTTTACATCCCTATCCACCTGTGACACCCCTTTCAGGGAATTTTATATCTCTATACCCAGATCTCTCTGTTCTACCACACTCTTCAGTGCCCTATGATTTACTATGTTTGTCCTTTCTTGGTTTGTCCTTCCTCACACGTGTCTGCATTAAATTCCATCTGGCCTTTTCACCCCATTTTTCCAGCTGATCCAGCTCCCTCTGCAAATTTCAAAAACCTTCTTCGCTGTCCATAACGCCTCCAATCTTAGTGTCAACTGCAAACTTGCTGATCCAATTTGCCACATTATCATCCAGATCATTAACATAGATGACAAACTGCAATGGTCCTAGCACCGATCCTTGGGACACCACTAGTCACAGGCTTCCAGTCTGAGAAGTAATCATCCACCACTATTCCCTGGCTTCTTACGTCCAGCCATTGAAGAATCTAGTTTACTACTTCACAGTGAATACAGAGCATCTGAACCTTCCTGACTAACCTCTCATGTGGGACCTTGCCAGAGGCTTTACTTAAGTCCATGTAGAAAACATCCTCAGCCTTTCTTTTGCCAACTTTAGTGGTAAACTCCTTGAAAAACTCTTATGATTAAACATGACCTACCACACACAGAGCCATATTGACAATAGCAAATCAATCCCTGGCCTTCCAGATGATTGTATATCCAACCTCTTAGAATATCTTCCAATAGTTTATCTACTACTGACATTTCACTGTCTTATAATTTCTGGAGTTACTTTATGGAGCCTTTTTTAAACAATGGAACGTGAGCTACCCTCCAATTATCCAGCACCACACCCGTGGCTAAGGACATTTTAAATATTTATGCCAGAGCCCCTGCAATTTCTACACTAGTCTCCCTCAAGCTCCGAGGGAATATCTTGTTAGGCCCTGGGGATTTATCCACCATTATTTGCATTTCCTCCTCTTTAATCTGTATAGGTTCATTGACCTCACTTTGTTTTCCTGACTTCCCATGACTCTATGCCCATTTCCTGAGTGATTTAAGATCTCTCCCATCTTTTTTGGCTCCATACAAAGCTGATCATTCTGATCTTCAAGGAAAGCAACTTTGTCCCTTATTATCTTTTGCTCTTCATGTAGCCATAGGATTTTTCTTCACATCATCTTCCAAAGCAACTTCATGCCTTCTTTTAGCCTTCTTGATTTCTTTCTTAACACTTTTCTTGCATATTTTTTTTATTGTCCTCATTTTTATTCCTTATTTTATACTCCATTGACCTGCTATTGGACCATTCCCATCCACTGACATCCAGCTTTTTCTTAAATGTTAAAATCAAGCCCTCATTCATCACTTTAGTTGGCAGCTCATTCCACATTCTCACCAATCTCTAAGTGAAGAAGTTCCAATTAATGTTCCCTTTAGATATTTCACCTTTCAACCTTAATCCATGTCATCTAGTTCTAATCTCACTTAACCTCAGTGGAAAATGTCTGCTTACATTTATTCTATCTGTACCCCTCATGATTTGTATACCTCTAACATTTTCCTACTCTAAAGGTATAATGATAGGCTCTCTTCTAGTTTGCCCAAGGGATGACTCCTTTCATAAAAGATAACACACCTTGGAATGAGCATGTGTGACATGAGACCACCCAAGAGTTTCCTGGTGACCTACCTGTCTTTTGGAAAAACTGGACGGTCATCCAGGTATGTTAGCTGCTTCAGACGCACAGTCAATGCCTTCCTGTAGTTCGGGATTTTTTTGACGACTTCATTTCCCATCAGGTTCAGCACATGCTGTGTAAAAATAAGGGGCTGTTTGGATGGACTAGAGCAGCAGAGCATGCCGCCAGCATGGTGAAGACACGGGCGGCACGATTAGTGTAGCAGTTATAGCAATGCTATTACAGCACCAACAACCTGGGTCTGAATCCAGTGCTATCTGTAAGGAGTTTGTATGTCTGCCTGGTTTTTCTCCTGCCCTCCAAAAACATATCGGCTTTGTAGGATAATTGGCGTATTTGGCGGCACGGACTTGAGGGCCTGTTACTGTGCTGTATCTCTAAATTTATATTTTAAAATTAAAATGAATGTAAACACTGGCAAAAGCCAGGAAGTAAGTGAGCGTGCACTTCCAACAGTTTTGTCACTGCACAATACAAAATACGAGTAAGGCTCAAGTGTTACTTTGATTCCTTTTCCCTGGCCTCTGCCCTGCCATAGTTGTCCTCATACACACATTTTTTTTTCCCGTTTCTTTTCCCAACTGAACTTTCTCTGTCCTCTTTCTTTCTTCTGCTACATGTATGAAATGTGGTTTGTTGAACACTCTTCTCTCCCTCCACTCTCCACCTTGATTCTAATTCCTCTCTCAAATTCTGCATTTGAAAACGAATACTGGTGTAGGGTACCTATTTCGTGCACACGATGATGCCAAACTCTTCTTCCGACGTCTCTAGCTCCATGTCCACTTCTTCCTACAGGATTTTCCACCCCTTCCCCCCCCCCCCCCCCCCCACTGCGCAGACCCCTTCTCCCCCTTAAACTTTCTTCCTCCTCTTTGACATCCCACTCCAGCCTTCTGCCAACTCTGGATCTTTATATTTCCCACACACAACTATCTTGACGTCACCACTCCCCTCACTTGTTCTAATCTCATCCCCTCAGGATGCTCTCCTCTCCACTCTCTCTACACTAATCTGAATCTACCAGAAAACCCAGTGGTCTGGCGTACTGATCTATACCTTTCGAAAGCCAGATGATAGATCTCAGACATCTCTTATTATGCTTTTAACAGGACCCCACCAAAAACATCAAGCCATCATTTCACGCACTATATCTGACTTCATCACTTCCAGCCATCTCCCTTCCTTGGCCATCCATATCCTGATGAAGGGCTCAAGCCCAAAACATCAGTTATGTATGTTTACCTTTGCTATATAAGACACTGTCTGACCTGCTGAGTTTCTCCAGCATCGTGTTTTTACCAACCATGGTGTCTACAGATTTTTGTGTTTTACAACAGGTACAAACAATCCCCCTCCACCACCACCTACCTGGCAGAACATGCTCATCCCACATTCTCCAATACACAGGGATAGCCATGGATATCCACATGGGCCCTAGCTATGTCTTCCTTTTTTTGTTGGCTACGTGGAGCAATCCATGCTACAATCCTACACAGAAAAGACTCCTCAACTCTCCCTCTGTTACATTGACAACAACATCGGTGCTACCTCATGCACCCATGAGCTCATCAACTTTATCCACTTTATTGCCAATTTCCCACCCCAACCTTAAATTCACTCGGTCCATGTTCAACACTCCCCTTTCTTGATCTCTCGTCTCCATCTCGGCAGACAAACTCTCGCAGACATTTTCCACAAACCGACCAACTTCCACAGTTACCTCAACTACACCTCTGCACACCTGTCCCCTGGAAGGATTCATCACATCTGCTCCCAGGACGAGGTTTTCCATGCAAGATCATCTGAGATGTCCTCCTTCAAAAATAGTGCGTTCCCCTCCACTACCTTCAACTCAACTCTCCCGGCATATCCTTCATTTCCTGCACATCTGCTCTGGGCCCCCTCTGCCCCCAAATACAAGGTCAAGATTCCTCTTGACCTCACCTACCACCCCAACAGTCTCCACATCCAATATATCAGCCTCCAGAATTTCCACTATCTATATCATTATCACACCACCAGCCACATCTCCTCCCTACACCATTTGGGTGAAGTAACATTTCACTTGTGAATCTGCAGGGGTCATCTACTGCATCCGGTGCTCATGCTGTGACCTCCTCTACATCAGAGAGATTGGATGCAGACTTAGAGATTGTTCTGTTGAGCAACTTCACTCTCTCCATTGTAAAAGTATCTCCCAATGGCAACCCATTTCAATTCATACAATATTAGAACATAGAACCCAACATCACAGTACAGGCCCTTTGGCCCTCAATGTTGTACAAACCCATATATTCCTTACCAAAAAGTACTAAACCCTCCTTAACCCATAACCCTCTATTTTTATTCCATCCATGTGCCCTGTCTAAGAGTCTTTTTAAACTTCCCTAAAGTTTCAGCCTCCACTACCATCCCCTGCAAGGCATTCCAGGCACCCACAACTCTGCATAAAAAAACTTACCCCTGATGTCTACCCTTCACCTCCCTCCCTTCACTTTATATATATGTCCTCTGGTGTTTGCTGATCCTGCCCTGGCTGGTGCTAGCTGTCCACCCTATCTATGTCTCTCATAATCTCTATTAATTCTCCTCTCATCCTTTTAAAAATCTTGCTCCAAAGAAAAAAGTTCCAGCTCTTCAATATTTTTCACACACTGACATAAGACTAATTCCCAGGATACTCGCTATTATCTTTTTTGCCATTCTCCAATCTTCGGACTTCTCCCCTGTGGCTAAAGAGAACTCAAAGATTATAGATACTGTCCCAGCTATCTCTTCCCTCACTTCTCACAGCAACCAGGGGTACATCACATCCGCCCCTGGGGTCTTATCAATCTTGATGTTTTTAATAAGGTCCAACACTTCATTTCAACATTGTCCAGCACACAAGTCTGTTCTCTATTCTGACCTCACCCTGATTAAGATACTTTTCTCATGAATTTAGGACCTTCCTAATCTCCTCTGCTTCCAGGTACATGTTGCCTTCTTTATTCTTCAGCAGCCCTATCTTCATTCTCATTATCCTTCTGTTCTTCATATATGCATAGAATACCTTCGGGTTCTCCTTAATCCTACATGCCAAGGCCTTCTCATATCCCCACAGAACTGTCCTGTCCTTTCTTCAGCTCCTTCCTGGCGACCATCTATAATTCCCTACCACATTCCCCTGCTCCAGGCACCCACCACTAAGTGTGAAATATATGTCCTGCATATCACCCTTAAATTTTCTCCCACCCCCCACCCACCACCCCACCCCGACCTCCTATGCTCCAGAGAAAACAACTGGTCTTTTTTTAAAGAGATATAGCATGGTTCCAGCTACTTCCGGCTCATGAGCCTGTGCTGCCCCAAATGCACCAAATAACCTATAAACCCCATACGCTTTTTGGAATGTGGGAAACCGAATCACCTGGTACAAGAAGAACATACAAACTCTTAACAGACAGTAGCGTATTCGAACACGGATAACTTGCACTATAGTAGCGTTCAACTGATGGCTGCACTGTTTCCAAATTTCAGAAATAAACAGGCAATGATTAACTTCAATGAACATACTAGAAAAAGTTAAAATAACTCTAAAGCAAGTAAGATATTCTGTTGAGAAACACAAGTGGAGAAGCTGGAATGTGGAGCAAATGATGAGAAGCTGGAGAGCAGCAATGGAGAGAAATGGACTGTTGAGGTTTTGGGTCGAGTGCCTTGGATTGTTGGTGAGGAGAAGAAGCTGAAGGAAGATGGGGATGGCAAATGTTTTATCCACGAATGTATTGGGCTGCCAGGATTAATGGTAGAAGCTGCAGAGTTTTACCTTGGATTTGAACACCACATTTGGCACAGATATCGATATATATCTATATCTACATATGGATATTTTTTTTTCACCCAGCTTGTTTAAGCAGTTGCCTTTAAAACTCCAGGACTTGGAAATTTCCCTCCACAGACAATTTTGCACAGCCACCAAACAGCAGAAAATTTCAGGAAAATTTCTGCTCTGGTGACAGTGTAAAAATGTCAGGACGGAATTTTTAATGCAAATTCCATCCCGTAATTTTCCCACTCATACCCCTAAACATTTTTACAGAACAGCTGCAGTATATATTGACCGAAGCCACTCCATAAGAAACAGGCCTAATGAATACAACGTTCCCCCTCCGACAAACTCCACAACACAGGAAGGCTGTGTAAAAGTACCCTTGTGTAAATTTCCACATTGGGACACAGGTAAGTATGCTAATTTTTTTGGAATAATTCTGGTTTCTATGTAAAAATGCCAAGTAAATGGAGAGGAAATATACACAGGTTTGGGATGTTTAAGATAGATAGTCACTTCCTTTTGTTGGTTCCAGCAGAATCAGTTACTTAACAGAGAATTGTGACAAAAGGTCACAGCACTTTAGGTTTACAAATGTTCCTCAGGGAATGAAGTGTGTTGTCATCACCTGATCTGCCCGACATATGACTCCAGGTCCACCAAGCAACAACATTTGCAGATGCTGGGGTCAAGTTGTGCTGACAAATTCAGCAGCTCATACAGCAACCACAGGAAGCAACACTTCAGGCTTGAGGCCTTCACTAGAAATCTAGAAAAAAAAGATGGACACCCAAACAAAAAGGGGGAGATAGGAGGGAAGAAGGCTAACAGGTAGGAGAGACAACAAGTGAATACAAGAGGGAGGGCAGAAGAGAAAGAAGCCAAGAAGCAACAGGTAGAGAGCCATGACGACTAGTTCTTGTTTCACCCAACCTTGGTGGAGAAAGCATGTTTACTTTTACCCTATCTGTACCCTTCATTATTTTGAATGCCTCTTATTAATTTTCCATTTTTCTAATGCTCCGGGGAATGTCCCAACTTATTCAACTTTTCATCATTACTCAGCTCTTCAAGCAACATCCTTTTAAATTTTCTCTGGATTCTTTCAATCTTATTACTTACTATCTTTGCCCTAGGTAGATGACCAGAACTGCATACAATACTGCAAATTTAGCCTTAGCAATGTCTTATGCAACTTCAACATAACATCCCAGGTCTTTAATAATGTCAGTCTCAGCAAAGTTAAAATCCAGTACTTGGAAGAGAATTTCTCATGATCTCTTGCATCTGAAAGATGACTGATTTTATTCACACCTCATTTCTTGTGTAATTATCTAGAAATGTAAAGATGATGACCACAACTCCTTGACCTTTAGGATAGCCATTGTCATAGATATGAGCAGACGACATGGGAAAGTGTTTAATTGGGGAAGAGCAAATTACAATTACTTGAAGCAAGAACTTGGGAAAGTAAATTGTTTTCAGGGAAATGCACTGCAAAAATGCAGCTTGGGATTTTCCCATTGTGATGGGGAAAGGGTGGTAAAATGACAGAACTATGCTTGAGGAGAGGTGAAACAGTTTGTCAAAAGGAAAAAGGAAGCATAAAGGTTTAGAAGCAAAAATTAATCAGGGCTCCAGAGAATTATGACATAGCCAAGAAATAACAAGAAGAGACTTAGGAGGGCATAAAGGGGGACTTGAGAAATAAGATTTAGGAAAATCCTAAACCATTCTACATGTATGTAGAGAACACGAGGATAACTAAAGTGAGGTTAGGACTACTTAGGGATTGGGGTGGGGGGGGGGGGGGAAGGAAACATGTGCTTGGAGGTAGAGGAGGTCCTTAATGAATAGTTTGCTTCAGTTCTGACCAGAGAGAGGTACTTGGTGAATGTGAGGTCATCAAAGAACATGCTCATGTATTGGAGGTTAAGAGAGAAAGTGTAGGTACTTCTGAAAAAGGTAGATTTCCAGAATCAGATAGGGTAGGGTAGGGTATGGTAAGGGTAGGGTAGAGTAAGGGTAGGGTAGGATCGGGTCGGGTAGGGGTAAGGATAAGGGTAGAGTAGAGTAAGGTAGGGCAGGGGTAAGGGTAGGGTAGGGTAAGGTAGGATAGGGTAGGGTAAGGTAGGATAGGGTAGGGTAAGGGTAGGGTAGGGTAGGGTAGAGTAGGATAGGATAGGGTAGAATAGGATAGGATAAGATAGACCAGATTACGGCAGGAATGATGATGACCTTTGCTTTCTCCTTGGACAATGGCAAATGTAGTTCCCTTGTTCAAGAAAAGTAGCAAGGAGAATCCTGGAAATTATAGACCAGTGAGTCTGATGACAAGGGTGGGACATGATTTACAAGCATTTGGAGAAGCAAAGCTTAATTAGGAATAGTCATCAATGGCCTTGTGAGGGACAGGTCCTACTTCATGATCCTAATTGAGTTATTCAAGGAGTTGGAAAATCGAACTTAGAGGTGGAGTATGTGGTTAATAGCAAGATTCTTAACAATATCTTGGGATAAAAACACACCAAAATGTGGAGGAACTCAACAGATCTTTTCGGCAGCTATAGGAAACAGATATATTGCTGGTGTGTTGGACCTGAGCCCTTCAAGGAATAAGCAGAACAAGCCAGAAGTAGGAAATCTCAGCAAGTCTCAGAATTTAAACAATGGGGGAGCAATCTAGACCAACAAATGGTTATGATAAAGGGCAAAATAAGAATTTATCACGTTTGTGTGAAAGGGGATGATGGAAGGAGAAAGGTGATTGGGGAAGGGGGGGTTTTAACGAAAGCCAGAGAAGTCGATATTAATGCCATCTGGTTGGAGGGTGCTCAGTTGGAAGATGAGTGGACAAGAGAATCATGGAGGGAGTTGTCCCTGAGGAAGGCTGAGAGTGGAGGAGAGGGGAATTTGTGTCTAGTGGTGGAATCACATTATAGATAGCTGAAATGGCAGAGGATGATATGTTGGAATGTGGAGGCTGGTGAGGTGGTATGTGGGGACAAGAGGAATCCTGTCCCTGTTGCACATGGGGGCGGAGGGGGCCAGGGCAGATGTATGAGTCATGGAACTCAGTTAGTGCCGAGTTGATGGTGGTAGAGGGAAAGCCATGTTATTTGAAGAAAAAGGATATCTCTGATGATCTGGCATGAAAGCCCTCATCCTAGATGCAGATGCGATGAAGATGGAATAATTGAGAGAATGGCATAAAATTCTTACAGGGGACAGGGTGGGAAGAGTCGGGGTAACTGTGAAGTTAGTGGGTTTATAGAAGATGTCTGTCAAGAGTTTGTCTCCTGGGATAGAGATAGAGATTGAGAAAAAAGAGTGTACCAAGTGATGGACCAAGTAATTTTGAGGCCAGGGAGGAAGTTGGCAGCAAAGTGGATGAAGTCAACAAGCTAATCATGGGAACATGAGGCAGCATCAAAGTAGTCATTGATGTAACAGAGGAAGAGTTGAGGGGCCTTCCTGTGTAGGCTTAGAGCACGGATTGTTCCACGTAGCCAACAAAAAGGCAGGTAAAGCTGGGGCCCATGTGGTTACCTATGGCTACCTTTTTGATCTGGAGAAAGTGGGATGAGTCAAAGGAGAAATTATTAAGGGTGAGGACAAGTTCTGCCAGATGGAGAAGGGTGGAGATGAGGCGGACTGGTAGATTCTATTGTCCAGAAAAAAACAAAGCGATTTGAGGCCTTTAGTATGGGGAATGGAGGTGTATAGGGATTGGATATCCATGGTTAATATGAGGAGATCGGGTTCAGGGAACTGGAAGTTGTTGAAGTGGTGGAGGGCGTGTGAAGTGTCCTGGATGTAATTGGGGAAGGTCTGGACCATGCGGACCAGTTGAGGTAAGAGGAGGCCAATTCAGTGGCACAGGAGCATGTAAACATGATGGATCTGCCAGGAGGGTGTGCTAGACAGGAGTTACATGGAGAAGATTAGGGAACAACCAGGCATTACAGGGCACCCCTGTGGCCATTCACCTCAATAACAAGTATACCATTTTTGATACTGCTTGGGGAAGGAGGGGAAACTACCTATCATGGACAAGCCACAGCGATCAGGCCTCTGGCACGGAGTCTGGTCCTGTGGCTAAAAAGGGAAGAGAGGAGAAGAAGCGAGCTGTAGTGATAGGGGATTCTATTGTTAGGGGGACAGAGGTTCTGTGGAAGAGATTGAGTATCCGGAATGGTATGTTGCCTCCATGGTGCCAGGGTTCATGATATCTCAGATCGTTCACAGCATTCTCAGGAGGGAGGGTGAGCAGTCAGGTGTCGGGGTCTATATAGGGACCAATGACGTAGGTAGGAAAGGTGAGGAGGTCCTGCAAAAAGAATTCAGGGAGTTAGACACTAGGTTGAAGGAGAGGACCTCCAGAGCTGTGATCTGAGGATTGCTACCCGTGCCACGTGCTGATGAGGTTAGAAAGAGGATGCTAAAACAGCTTAACACATGGCGAAAAACATGATGCAGGAGGAAGAGCTTCACGTTTCTGAATCATTGGGCTCTCTTCCAAGGAAAGTGGGACCTGTTCCGACAAGGCAATTTGCATCTGAGCTGGAGGGGGACTAAACTAGATTTGCAGGGGATGGGAACCAGAGTGCCCGAGCAGATAGAGGAGTGTAGGAGGGAAAATATTATGTGAAATTTGCATGCACCATTAGAAGTCAACAGGTTGTACGTGCTGGAAATTTTCTAAAGTGCATCTATTTCAAGGGAAGGAATATTCTATGAAAGGCAGATAAGTTTAGAGCGTGGATTGGCACGTGGAATTATGACATTGTGGCCATTAGTGAAACTTGATTGCAGGAGGGGCAGGACTAGAAGATCAATGTTCCAGGCTAGACGCGATAGAATGGGGGGAGTGAAAGAGGGAGCAGTGGCATTGCTCATCAGGAAAATATCACAGCTGTACACAGGCAGAACACACCAGAGGTCTCATCTACTGAGGCTATAGGGCTGGATCCGAGAAAGAGGAAAAGTATGTCCACGCTCATGGGTTTGGTAAATTTCCAGGCCCAGGCAGTTTTCCTGCTGAATTTTATAAATCTTTCTCTAAATGGCTTGTACCTACAACACTTAACCTCCATGTTTGATGACTCATTTAAAAATGGGAAACTTCCCTTATCTTTTAATGAGGGGAGTATATCTCTTATTTTGAAAAAAGGGAAAGAATCAACAGAATGTGCACCTTATTTCACTACTCTATGCAGATATGAAGATTTTATCTAAAGTTCAAGCAGATAGATTAGAAAATATTCTACCAATTATTACTGATTTTGACCAAAGTGGTTTTATTAAGCATTATTATTTTTATTATAACATTCATTGATTATTGAATATATTTACCATCCACTCCAATGATGGAATGTATTCTCTCGTTAGATGCTGAGAAAGCATTTGATAGGGTGGAATGGGAAATTCTGCCCAGATTTCATAAAATGGGTTAAATTAATTCATGTCCTATTAATTAATTCATGCTTCAATTTGTTTTAATTCACAACAATTGAAAATGTTTAGGGCTTCTAGGGTAACGGGGCAAAGATGCCCTACAAGTCCTTTGCTTTTTGATATAGTATTGAATCCTCTAGCTGTGGTTCTCCGACAGTGTAGACAATTTAAAAGAATAACTAGACGTGGAGTTAAACATAAAGTAATTCTTTACTCAGATGTATCTATTGCTCTTTATTTCAAATCCAAAGGTTTATATAATAAATATATTAACTTTGCTTGCCCAATTTATGCAGTTTTTGCATTATAAATTAAATTTGCACAAGAGTGAATTTTTACCCCTTAAAAGATCTTTTTAAAGGTAACCTAATTTTTTTTTTTGTTAAAAATAGTGAAGGACCAATTCCAATATTTAAGAATTATTATGAAAAGTTATAAAAATTTATTGAAAGAAAGTTTTTTGGTATAACTTAATCAGGTTAAAGTACTTGGATTATTGGGATGGTCACCCTTATCTATTACAATGATTAGATGTATCAATTAAATCAAAATAAACATTTCACCTAAACCTCTATACTTTTTTTCAAGTTTTACCATTTATCACACCTAAATCCTTCTTTAACTCGTTAGACAATATTTCTTCATTCATATGGCAGGGAAAACAACCACGTATCAATAAAGCCTATCTGCAAAAGACTATAAGGAATGGGGATTATCACTTCCAATTTTTTACTTTTATTATTGGGCAGCTAATATACATAATCTACTCTTATTATTAGATTTTGATAAATTAGTGAATCACCTTGGGTAGAAATGGAACTGAAGTTTTCTAAAAAATCATCTCTGTTGGCAATTTTAGGTTCCTTTTTACGCTTTTCCTTTTCTAAATTGACACATAATCTGATAATGAGAAATAGGCTGAGAATATGGGCTCCATTTAGGACAATTTTTGCTTATAACAGTTTTTCTCTTCCTAGTGCCATTTCAGATAACCATCTTTTTCAGCCGTCTGTGTTAGACGCAGGCTTTACAGAATGATAAAGATTAGGTATCAAGTTATAAAGATCTTTCTGTTTGGGATAATTTTGCTGCTTTTGAACAATTGCCAGCTAAATTTTACTTTTCTAATAGACATTTTTTAGTTATTTACAAGTTAGGCATTTTGTTCAGTCCAAACTTTCTGATTTTCCTCAAATCTCAAATTCAAATATTTTAAATTTATTTTTTAATTTAGTTTGTTCACGGTGGATTAATATTATCTATTGATAATGACATTGGATTTAAGATCAGCCTCAATGACTGGGATTAAGAATGATTGGAAACATTTTTAGATGAAGATTGATACTCTGCTCTCAGCTTGATTAATGATTCTTCATTTTGTGCAAGGCATTGTTCATTACAATTTAAGGTGGTACATAGAACACGTATGTCCAAACTCAAATTATCTCGTCTTTATGTAGATATTGATCCATTATGTGAGAAGTGTAAAATTTATGTTCTGGAAGTGCCCCAATTTAGGAAGATTTTGGGACAACATTTTCCAAATTGTATCAACGATTTTTAAAATCAAAATAGAACCTGCCCTTTAATTGTCTTGTTTGATTTTTCTCTCAAACTGAATCTACCTCTGTCTGCAACCCAGAAGTGTTGATAGCCAGATGAGCAATTTTATTGAAATGGAAAGGTGACATGTTACCAACTCTTGCACAGTGGTTACATGATGTAATATCCTATTTAAGCTTGGAGAAAATTAGGTACAACATGAAAAATAGAAAGTTTCAATTTGACAAGATGTGGGACCTATTCATAGAATACTACCATGATTGGAAGATTTAAGAAGTTTGGATGCTCCAGTGCTTCTCTGTCTAGTGTCTGAAGGTCATTATTTGATCCATATTTTCACATATTTTTGTGGAGGGAGGGGGTAGATTAGATTTAGGTTAGGGCATTTTTTTTACATTTTTTTTTAGATTAATTTGTTAATATGGATTTAAATATGGTTGTTATCGACCATATCATCAAATTAGACAGAATTTACCCCTAGTTTAGACCAACTAAAAACTAATGTAGTTTACTTAGTTTCTATCCAGAATTATTTTTAAGAAACATTATTAAATAAACAAATATGGATAGGGTCTTTTGATTTACTTTTGTATTAATTTGTGTTATGTACACGAAATGACCTGTTATTTGTTTTATTAGAGACTTTGTATTTAGGATTTATATGTTAAACTCAATAAAAATATTCTAAAAAGAATAGTACAGGTACATGATCCTTTATCCAGATATTTAAAATCTGGAAAGCTCCAAAATCCAGCAAGTGGGGACCAGCGGTCAGGGGAGGTGGCCGATGGACTGGTGGTCGGGGGAGACTGCCAGGCGGCTGAGGGACGCGATTGGGGGAGACTGCCAGGCGGCCGAGGGACCAGTGGTCAGGGGAGACGGCCAAGGGACCGCGGTCCGGGGAGACTGCCAGGCGGCCGAGAAATCGACGGTCGGGGGAGATGGCTGGGGTAGACTGCCGGGCAGCTGAGGGAGACTGCTGGGAGGCCGAGAGACTGGTGGTCGGGGGAAACGGCCGAGGGACTGTGGTCAGGAGAGACTGCCAGGCGGCCGAAGGACCGGTGGTCAGGGAAAATGGCCGAGGGACCGCAGTCGGGGGAGATGTCCGGACGGCCGAGGGACCACGGTCAGGGCAGATGGCCAGGGTAGACTGCCAGGCGGCCGCGAAACGTGGTTGAGGGAGGTCGCCGGGCAGCCGCGGGACTGGTGGTCAGGGGAGACAGCCGAGGGACCGAGGTCGGGGTAGACTGCCAGGCGGCCGAGGGACTGCGGTCAGGGGTGTAGTCAGGCAACCGAGGGACTGCGGTCGGGGGTGTGGTCGGGCGGCCGAGGGACTGCGGTCGGGGGTGTGGTCGGGTGGCCGAGGGTCCACGGTTGGGGGAGACATCTGGGTGGCGAGGGACCGGCGGTCGGAGGAGACGGCCAGACGACTGGAAAGGGATGGGGGTGAATACGACAGCACAATTTGGGTGGGCTTTTCGAAATCCGGAAAAATTTGAAATTTGGAACACATCGTCCCCCAAAGGTTCTGGATAAAAATCGTGTACCTTATTATAGACTGCCCAATAGTCAACGAAAATTGGAGGAACAAATCTGTAGAGAGTTAGCAGGCAGCTTCAGGAAATACAGGGTTGTAATAGTATGGGATTTTAACTTTCCACATATTGACTGCGCCTCCAATACTGTAAAATGGTTGGACGGCTTGGAGTTTGTCCAATTGTTCAAGAAAGTTCCAAATCAATATATAGAGGTATCTACTAGAGAGAGTGGATTACTGGATCTCCTTTTAGGAAATGGGAAAAGACAGATATATGTGTTGGGGAACATTTTCAAGTCTTGGCCTCGAGTTGAGATTCTAAAGTGGAGAAAGGCCAATTTTGAGGATCTGGAATGTGTGGATTGGGATAATATATTTTGTGGCAAGGATGTGCGATGTACGTCCCTGTCAAGATTAAAGGCTAGGTCAGCAGGCCTATGGAACCTTGGATTTCAAGGGATATTGGAAATCCAGTTTGGAAGAAGAGAAAGATAAAAATGCAAGAGAAACCTCAAGAAAAAAATAAGGAAGGAAAAAAAGAAGACACAAGGTTCCTTTGGCAGACAATATGAAGGAAAATCCTAAGGGTTTATACAGGTATATTAAGAGCAAAAGCAAGAGTAAGGGACAAAATTGGTCCGCTTGAACATCAGAGTGGTCAGCTTTGTATGAAACCAAAAAAGATGGGGAGGCCTTAAGTGGTTCTTTTCAATCCTGTTCACTCAGGAAACAGGTATAGAGTTGTGGGAAGTAAAGAAACAAGCTGTGAGATCATAGAATATACAGATTAAAGGGAAGAAAATGCTTGCTGTCTTAAAGTAAATAAGGGTGGATAAATCCCCAGGGCCTAACATGATATTCCCTTGGGCCTTGAGGAAGGCTTGTGTAGAAATTGCAGGGGCTCTGCAGAAAAATTTTAAATATCCTTAGCCACGGGTGATGTATGCCAGAGGATTGGAGGGTAGCTCACATTGTTCCGTTGTTTAAAACAGGCTCCAAGAATAACCCTGGAAATTATAGACTAGTGAGTCTGATGTCAGTAGAAGGTGTTCTAAGAGATCAGATATGGGATTTATTTGGATAGCCTGAAACTAATTAGGGATAATCAACCTGGCTTTGTGCATGGCAGGTCATGTTTAACCTATCTTAAGAGTTTTTCAAAGAGGTTATCAGGAAAGCTGGCGAAGGAAAGGCTACATGGATTTCAGTAAGGCCTCTGGCAAAGTCCCACATGGGAGGTTAGTCAAATGAGAGGTATTCATGCTGAAGTAGTGAACTGGTTTCAAGAATGGCTGGAAGGGAGAAGAGAGAGAGTAGTAGTGGATGATTGCTTCACAGACTGGAGGTCTGTGACTAGTGGTGCAACTCAGGGATCGGTGCTGGGACCAATGTTGTTTGTTATCTGTATCATTGATATGGATAATAATGTGGTAAACTGGATCAACAAGTTTGCAGATAACGTGAAGATTGCAGGTGTTGTGGACAGCGAAGAATGTTTTCAAAGCTTGCAGATCTGGAAAAGATGGAAAAATGAACTGAAAAATGGGAGATGGAGTTTAATGCAGACAAGTGTGAGGGGTTGCATTTTGGAAGATCAAACCAAGAAAGGACATACACAGTAAATGGAAGGACCCTTGGGAATGTAGTACAACAGAGGGACCTGGTAATACAAATACATCATTCCCTGAGAGAGGCATCTCAAGTGAATAGGGTTGTAAAGATAACTTTTTACTTATTAGCCTTGATAAATCAAAGTATTGAGTATATGAGCTGGGATATTATGGTAAAGTTGTACAACACATTAATGAGGCCAAATGTGGAGTATTATGTGCATTTTTGGTCACCTAACTACTGGAAATATATCAATAAGGTAGAAAAAGTGCAGAGAAGATTTACTAGGAAGTTGCACGGTCTTCAGGAACTGAGTTACAGGGTAAGGTTAATCAGATTAGGACTTTATTCTCTGGAGAGAAGAAGAATGAGGGAGATCAGATATAGGGATATTTAAAATTATGAGAAGGATAGCTAGAATAATTGTAATTGGGCTTTTTACATTGAGGGTAGGTGAGGGGACATGGGTTAAGAGTGAAAGGGAAAAGTTTAGGGGAACTTCTTCAACAGAGAGTGGCAGGAATGTGGAATGAGCTGCCAGCTGAGGTGGTGAATCTAAATATAAAATATATGATAACATAACTATATATTAATTTGGATTGCTTCAGATGACACTCAAGGATCCCAAAAATAACATTTTTCAAGAAATTATTACTCATTTACAGAAAACTTCACTGGCTAGGAGAATTCAAAATAATTTTAAAAATTATAATTTTAATCTCATTATTCTAGTGTACGGGCTCCAAATTTGTAAAAGTGCAGAATATTTACCCCCTTAAACTATAAATATTTTTTTCTAAAAGGTTAGTTCAGGTTAAGGGGGGGGGTAGGGTTTTTTTTAGTTTTTAATGTTAGTAGTATCTTAGTTTTTTGTTCTTTTCATTTTTTATATATTATCAAGATATATTTGTAAACATTGTAACACTGTGAGTTGATATTAATTGTCATAATTTTCATATATGTGTTGATTTAAATAAAATATTCAAAAGAAACAAGAATTTTGACAGGTACATGGATGGGAGAGGTATGGAGGCTTATGGACTGTGGAGAGGGGGGTTAGGTCTGTGTGACTAGGCAAAAAAATGGTTCGGCACAGACTGGCAGGAGCCAGTTTCTGCACTGTAATATTCTATGGCTTTCTGAGGGGGTGAGATTGGAATGAGTAAGGGGAGTAGTGAAGACGATCTGGTTGATGTCATGGCAGCAGTTGTAAATATAAAGTACCAGAGCAGACACAAGATTGGGGCAAGGTGTCCAGGAGGAAAAAAGAAGGATTCAAGCAGGAGAAGGGATCTGTAATGGGGGTGATAAATCGTGGTTGGGAAAATAGGCATGGAGACAGAGTCGATGATAGAAGAGTTCTCATCGTGATGTGTATGGTACTCATTAAGGTGTGGGCGAAGGGGATGAAGGTGAGGCCTCTACTGAGGACCGAGTGTTCAATCTCTGAGAGGGGAAGGTCAAAGAGGCTGGTGAAGACCAGACAGGGGCTGGGGGAATAGGTCAGTGAGGTAGGTTGTCATGGCGGGGAAGAGGTGGATAAGGAGTTGGAGGGTAGGAAGGGTCCAAGGGAGGGTGGAGAGAGAGAGGCCTGTGTGCTTCCAGAGTCAGTGTGGGAGTTCATGATGGAGGCTCATTCCTGTGGGTTGCAGGGGCCAAGGTGGAAACCCACATCTGAAGCTCGGTTCTGTAGGTCACTGAGCTCAAGGTGAAAGTTTGTGGAGGAGGCTCAATTCTGTAGGTTGCTGGGGCCATATCGGAGACCCATGTGTGAAGCCCGGACCTCTGGGCCAGCGGGTTCAGGGTGAAAGTTCATGTCAGAGGTTTGATCCTGTAGGTTACTGAGGCAAAGATGGAGATGCATGTCAGGAGCTCTCTCCTGTGGGTCGCCTGGGGCCAGAGTGGAGACCCACATGGGAGGTCAACGAGAAGGTAGTCACCAGGGATGCAAGATTCCAGTCCTTGATGGATGCTAAGCATGAGTAATCAGCGGTTGAATGCGTGGACTCAGCAAAGAATGAAGTGTTGGAGAGATCTGTGGCAGATCGTGGCAAGTGAGGTATGGAGATGTGGTAGCGAAAGAGCAAAGGTACATTGATACCTGTGCATCAGGCTGAGGGTAGTCATGCTTCGCTCAAAGGAATCTTGGGATCAAAGTCCATAGATTCTTCAATGTTGCCATGTCAGTTGATCGAGTGCTTATTAAGGCATATGGTATGCTGGCCTTCATTGGTTGGGGGAATCTGTTCAAGATCCATAAAGTAACATTGCAGCTCCATAAAACTCTGGTTCAACCAAACATGGGAGTGCTCAGTTCTGGGACACCTCATTAGAAGAAGGATGTGGAAGCTTTAAAAAAGCCGCAGAGGAGGTTTCCCAAGAAGTTGCCTGAATTGCAGATCAGGTCTTATGAAGGAAGGTTGAGCAAGCTAGGGCTTTTCTCTTTGGAGCAAAGAAGAATGAGAGGCAACTTAATAGAGATGTGTATGATTATGAGAGGCTACACCCTGTATTTAACATGCACTAGTTTTCATTTGTGCATACAAAATTGGCAGGTAAACCACTTACCAGGTTAGGCATCTCCTCAAGAACAGTGATAATGTTTGGATCATCGAGCTTGTTGTACGACAGGTCGAGGACACGCAGGCTCGGGCACTGCATCAGATGTTCAATATCTTGCACCTTACACAGCTTATTGTGAGCCAACTGCAACGTATTAAGCACCGGCAGACAGGCTAAGAGAAAGGCAAGATACTACAGTCATGGACTGATGATTTATTACATTATCCTTCACAGAGTCATAGATTCTTTTTTTTTTTCGAAGCTTTATTTATTAATTTTAACATATGAAGAAAGTAAGTAATTCACGTACAGAAAAAAATACAAAATAAAGTAATACAAGTACAAAGTAACATGATTAATACAATACCAATCTCGGCATTTCCACCTAACAACTAAAAAAAAAGACTTAAAAAAAAACTATTTTTAACCCCTAAACCCCCCCCCACCCCCACGATAAAGAGTGAAGAATTAATACTATTAGTATAATAAAAAAATAAAAAATATATATCTTTAAAAAAAAGCTCGATATATATAAAAAAAACAAAAAAAATTAATTAAGTATTAATTATTAATCCAAAAAAAATTTATTATATAAGAATATATATAAAAAAACAAAAACAAAAACTTAAATGAAAAAAACCAACTAATAATAAAAAAACAAAAAAAGAAAAAAAAAGAAAGAAAAAAAATATATATAGAAAAAATATATAATTAAAAAAAAGGTTTTTTTAAAGAAAAAAAGATGATTAATTCAAACATTTAAATTGTATATAATCAATAAATGGGGTCCACTTTAACTCATAAAAAGACATCTTATCTTGTATAGAAAAAGATATTCTTTCCATAACCAAACAAAACTTCATCTCTGAATACCACCTATCTAAAGACAATACATTTCTATTCTTCCAAGTAATCGCTATACATTTCTTGGCCACTGCCAGCGCTAAGTAAATAAAAGAGATCTGGTAATTATCTAATTCTAAATCAATCAACGGTTGCATATTCCCTAATAAAAATATATCAGGGTCTAATACAATATGAAGATTATATAGATTATTAAATACAGATGAATACCTTTCCAAAATTGTTGTAACCGATCACACAACCAAACAGCATGTAAAAAAAGTACCAGAAACCTGATCACAACGAAAACAAAGATCTGATTTACTAAAACCAAATTTTTTTAAATTTTTCGGGTGTTAAATATAATTGATGTATAAAACTATAATTAATCATCGCCAATCTAGCATTAATCAATTTTCGAACACTATTACGGCAGATTTCAGACCAATCTTCTTCAGTTATTGTTAAACTTAATTATCTTCCATTAATGAAGAAGATTAAGGCAGATTTAGTTAAATGGAAAGATTTACCTTTGGGTTTATTAGGAAGAATTAATACTATAAAAATGAATATTTTTCCTTGTATACAATATTTATTTCAATCAATTCCTTGTTGTTTACAAAAAAGATTTTTTAAGGATTTATATAAAGTAATTAGGGATTTTTTGTGGAAAGGAAAATTTCCTAGGGTGGCGTTAAAAAATTGATGAGGGAATTTCAATTTGGCGGGTTACGGCTACCTAACTTTCAATTTTATTATGAAGCAGCTCAATTTAGATTTCTTAGCGCATTAATGGCCACACAAAATACGCCTAGTTGGGCACAGATAGAAATGGCAGTTATTTCTGAAAAATTTTCAAATGAATTTTTATTTTGATGGAATAAAAATTTGTTACGAACTTATGATGTACCAATATTGAAACATTTAATGAATTTATGGACAAGTAAATTACATAAAATGGGATTGAAAAATAAGTGGTCGGGAAGATTACCATTATATAATAATCAACTTGTTCCTTTCACGGTATCTAATACTATTTTGAAACAATGGGAGGAGAAAGGAATACATAATTCATCTGACTGTTTTTTAGAAGGTCATTTTTGTTCTTTTGTAGAATTGCAAAAGAGATTTGATATAAGTGGTTATTCTATATTTGTGTATTATCAGTTAAGATCTTTTGTAAAACAGGTATGCAGTCGTCAAATGAATTTACTGTCTGAAACTGATTTTGAGAAATATGTGTTCTCATTTCCAAAAAAGGGTTATATATCAGGTTTGTATTGTATTTTGTTGGAAAGTGAAAGTAAAATAGATTGGGATAAAGATAAAATGAAATGGGAAAAAGATTTAAATTTGAGACATAGATTCATAGAGTATGGAAAAAGATCCTTTCTCCCCACTTGCCCACACCGACTAAAATGTTCCACCCACACTATTCCCAGCTTCTTATGTTTGGCCTTGATCCCTCTGAACCAACCCTATCCATGTTTCCATCCAAATTTGCGATAGTATCTCTCTTACTGCAATGGGTGCCAGGCATAAATCATAGCGACAATGTCTGCCTTACAATAGGCAGAAGGCAATTTCATGTAATATAACATGTTCTGTAAACATTATAATCATGAAATAAAGGAATCTTGAATCTCAACCACCTCCTCCTCCATATACCCACCACCCTCTGTGTAAAAAAAGTTATCCCTCAGGTTCATTTTAAGTCTCTACCCCCTTCACCTTAAACTTGATCCTCCTACTCTGGGCAAAAGTTCATCCAATCTGCGATTGAGGTCATTTACTTGATGGTACTTTCAGCTCGGTGAAGCAACCTGCATAGGAGAAGGACACTCCAATATAAAACCTACGACCCAAGGACCTCGCTGCCACGTCCCACCTTGCTTGGCCACGGCACACAAACCATGGGTGTAAAGGGTGGGGCCAGTACTGCGCACACTGCACTCCACCTAAAAGCTCCTTTGCGCAGGCCCAAGGACAGGTCCACGTCCTCCCCCTCAAAAGATGCACACAAACTCAAGCTTGCATGCTGGAACATCAGAACCATGCTAGACAAGGCTGACAGCCATCGACCTGAACATCGGTCTGCCCTCATCGCACATGAACTCCTCAGACTCGACACTGACGTAGCCACTCTCAGCGAAGTCTGCCTTGCAGATGTAGGCAGCCTCCAAGAACACGGCGCGGGCTACACACTCTACTGGTCTGGCAAACCTCAGGCTGAACGACACCTATCTGATGTTGGCTTCATGGTCAAGAACTTCATTGCCTCCAAACTCGAAAACCTCCCAACAGGCCACTCTGACCGGATCATGTTCATGCGACTCCCCCTTCAAAACAAGCGATGCATCACTCTCATCAGTGTCTATGCTCCAACCCTTCAGGCAGAACCAGCAGAAAATGACAAGTTCTACATTGATCTGCGCAACCTCATCCAACGCACCCCTATAGCCGACAAGGTTGTCATCTTTGGCGACTTCAACGCTCGCGTCGGCAAAGACTCAGAAACCTGGCCAGGAATCCTTGGCAAGCATGGTGTCGGCAAGTGCAGTGACAATGGGCGCCTCCTGTTGGAGCTCTGTCATTACTAACACCCTTTTCCAGCAGAGAGACAGCCTGAAGACTACCTGGATGCATCCCCAAACCAAACACTGGCACCTCCTGGATTACGTTCTGGTGTGAGGAAGAGACAAACGAGATGTGCTCCACACCAGGGTCATGCCCAGCGCGGAATGCCACACTGACCACCGGCTTGTTCGCTGCAAGCTCAACCTTCACTTCAAGCCAAAGTTCAAGAACAGTGGAGCCCCCAGAAAGAGGTTCAATGTTGGAAACTTGCAGTAAGACGAAGTGAGAGGAAACTTCCAGGCAAACCTCCAAGCAAAGATCAAGGATGCAAACTGCCTCATGGACATCTCCTGAAACCCTCTGGGATCAGCTGAAAACGGCCTTACTGCAATCCACTGAAGAGGTACTGAGCTTCTCCGCCAGGAAAAACAAGGACTAGTTTGACAAAAACAACCAGGAAATCCAGGAGCTGCTGGCAAAGAAGCGATCTGCCACCAGGCTCACCTTGTAAAGCCTTCCTGGCCAGAGAAATCTTCAGCGCAAACTCCGGGAGATCCAAAATGAGTGGTGGACTAGCCTCGCCAAACGAACCCAGCTTAGCTCTGACATTGGCGACTTCAGGGGTTTCTATGAGACGCTAAAGGCTGTGTACGGCCCCTCACCCCAAGTCCAAAGCCCTCTGCGCAGCTCAGACGGCGAAGTCCTCCTCAGGGACAAGATCTCCATCCTCAATCGATGGTCAGAATACTTCCAATCACTTTTCAGTGCCAAACGCTCAGTCCAAGAATCCGCCCTGCTCCAGCTCCCTCAACAGCCCTTGAGTCTAGAGCTGGAGAGGTCCTTACCCGGGAAGAGACATATAAGGCAATTGAACAACTGAAAAGTGGCAAAGCAGCAGGTATGGATGGAATCCCCCCAGAGGTCTGGAAGGCTGGCAGCAAAACTCTGCATACCAAACTGCATGAGTTTTTCATGCTCTGCTGTGACCAAGGAAAGCTGCCTCAGGACATTCGTAATGCCATCATCATCACCCTGTACAAAAACAAAGCCAAGAAATCAGACTGCTCAAACTACATGGGAATCACGCTGCTCTCCATTGTAGGCAAAATCTTCGCTAGGATTCTCCTTAATAGACTAATACCTAGTGTCGCCGAAAATGTCCTCCCAGAATCACAGTGTGGCTTTCGCGCAAACAGAGGAACTACTGACATGCTCTTTGCCCTCAGACAGCTCCAAGAAAAGTGCAGACAACAAAACAAAGGAATCTACATCACCTTTGTTGACCTCACCAAAGCCTTCGACACCGTGAGCAGGAAAGGGCTTTTGCAAATACTAGAGCGCCTCGGATGCCCCCCCAAGTTCCTCAACATGGTTATCCATCTGTACGAAAACCAACAAGGTCGGGTCAGATACAGCAATGAGCTCTCCAAATCCTTTTCCATTAACAACGGCAAGAAGCAAGGCTGTGTCCTCTCAACAACCCTCTTTTCTATCTTCTTCAGCATGATGCTGAAACAAGCCATGAAAGACCTCAACAATGAAGACGCTGTTTACATCTGGTACCGCACGGATGGCAGTCTCTTCAATCTGAGGCGCCTGCAATCTCACACCAAGACACAAGAGCAACTTATTCATGAACTACTCTTTGCAGACGATGCTGCTTTAGTTGCCCATTCAGAGCCAACTCTTCAGTGCTTGATGTCCTGTTTTGCGGAAACTGCCAAAATGTTTGGCCTGGAAGTCAGCCTGAAGAAAACTGAGGTCCTCCATCAGCCAGCTCTCCACCATGACTACCAGCCCCCCCACATCTCCATCGGGCACACAGAACTCAAAACGGTCAAGCAGTTTACATACCTCGGCTGCACCATTTCATCTGATGCAAGGATCGACAATGAGATAGACAACAGACTTGCCAAGGCAAATAGCGCCTTTGGAAGACTACACAAAAGAATCTGGAAAAACAACCACCTGAAGAAACACACAATGATCAGCGTGTACAGAGCCATTGTCGTACCCACACTTCTGTTCGACTCCAAATCATGGGTCCTCTACCGGCAAAACCTACGGCTCCTAGAATGCTTCCATCAGCGGTGTCTCCGCTCCATCCTCAACATTCATTGGAGTGACTTCATCACCAACATCAAAGTACTCGAGCTGGCAGAGGCCGACAGCATCGAATCCACGCTGCTGAAGATCCAACTGCGCTGGGTGGGTCACGTCTCCAGAATGGAGGACCATCGCCTTCCCAAGATCGTGTTATATGGCGAGCTCTCCACTGGCCACTGAGACAGAGGTGCACCAAAGAAGAGGTACAAGGACTGCTTAAAGAAGTCTCTTGGTGCGTGCCACATTGACCACCACCAGTGGGCTGATATCACCTCTAACCGTGCATATTGGCACCTCAAAGTTTGGCGGGCAGCAACCTCCTTTGAAGAAGACCGCAGAGCCCACCTCACTGACAAAAGACAAAGGAGGAAAAACCCAACACCCAACCCCAACCAACCAATTTTCCCTTGCAACCGCTGCAACTGTGCCTGCCTGTCCCGCATCGGACTAGTCAGTCACCAACGAGCCTGCAGAAGACGTGGACTTACCCCTCCTTAAATCTTCGTCCGCAAAGCCAAGCCAAAGAAAATAACTTTCAGTTGTACAAGGGTGGGAGGGATAAATACAGACTCTGTATGTTCAATGAATGTTAAAACAGATTATAATGTTTGGACGAGTCTATGAAAATTAAAATATTTAAAGGAAATATATTTTTTAGCCTCTATTTGTGCCAGAGAAGGATAGCACTGACAATAGGGTTAGTGGGGAGCACACTGCATTGTGTGAGATTTGGGAATTTTGTGAGCCATCCAATCTCCATGAGAACTACAGCAGTATGAGGTGAATCGAGTCCAGTTCCTCGCACACCATGTAAGAGAACTGGAGCTTCAGCTGGATGACCTTCAGCTGGTACCAGAGAATGAGGAGATCAGACAGGAAGATGGTCACACTGAAAATGCAGGAGGCAGGGGGCTAGGTGATGTGTCATGAGAGGGAAAGGAAAAGCAAGCAGGCAGGTAGAGCAGGGTACCCTCTGACCGTTCCCCTCAATAATAAGTTAACTGCTTTGGAAAATAGTGGGACTGATGACCTACCAGGAGAAAGTTGCAGTGACCATGTCTCTGGCATGGAGCCTGGCCCTATTGCTCAGAGTGGAAGGAGGGAAAAAGAGAGAGCAGTACTGAGATGGGATTCAATAATTAGAATAGCTGATAAGAGGTTCTGTGACACAAGAGAGAAACTCGGATGGTTTGTTGCCTAGCAAGTGCAAAGGCCAAGGACATCACATATCAAATCTACAGCAATATGGAGTGTGAAGAGGTTTGGTATGATATCAGAAACCCTGGAAAATTACAACATATACATGGTGGAAAGAGGGTGCTGACTGGCTGCATCAGTCTGGTATGGGGACACCAATATTCCTGGACACAGCCCAGGACATCACAGGCAAAACCCTCATCAACATTGAGAAATCTACATGGAATGCTAACCATCAGAAAGCAGCAGCAATCATCAAGGATCCACACCATCCAGAACACATTCTGTTCTCACTGCTACCACCAGGAAAGAGGTATCGGTACCACAAGACTCGCATCACCAAGTTGAGGAACAGGTGCTACCCCTCCACCATCAGACTCCTCAATGACAAACTCCATCAGAGACTTATTTAAGGACTCTTACTTTTGCACTTCATTGTTTTTCTTCTCTGTATTGCATAGTTTACAAACTGTACATTGTGTACAGATTTTTTGGACCACAAATAAGTGGTGATTCTGCCTCATCTACAAGAAAAAAAGAATCTCAAGGTTGAATGTGATGTATGTACCCCGACAATAAAAATGAAGCAGCCACAAGTTATAGAAAATCCAGTTTGGGACAAAAATAAACTTATTTTCCCTTAATTTGCCCAAGTGTGCCACAGTTTTAAATTAGAAATCAAACTATTCACATGTGATTAAAGTGCACATTCCAAATCTTATTCAAAGTTATTTCTGTAAATGTTGGTTTGACCATGTAGAAATTACAGCACTTTTATACAGGTGATCCCCGACTTACGACTGTATTTGGAACTCAGATTGGTTGTAAATTGGGTTCGCCCACATTAGGCAAGACCCAAAGAAATTTTTCAACAGATTTTTAACAAATGAATCTTTAATGAAGAATGCAAGCATATGTACAGTACCTTCAATCAAGATACTCCCCAATCCCCATATGAAGTACTAGTTCAGTGATTCTCAACCTTTTTTTTTTCCACTCAGATACCACTTTAAGCAATCCCTATGCCATCGGTGCTCTGTAATTAGTAAAGTGTTGCTTGAAGTGGTATCTGAGTAGGAAGGAAGGTTGAGAATCACTGCTCTAGTAAAGTCACTGGACTCAGGCGCCGAGCTGCCATTGGGAGTGGGGTCTTTAGGGCTGCCACGGGAAGAGGGGGCTTCAGGGCTGCCGCAGGGAACGGGGACATCAGGCTGCCGCGGAGAGTGGGGAGCAGAGTATACAGTACTTTTAAGATAAAATATGTACTTATACAGTAGTTTTATTACAGATTTTTTTTTAAATTTGGTTGTATCTGCAGGTGGACATGATTCGCTGTAGTTTAAGTGCCATCTAATGTTTGAAGCCATTTGCTCAAACTTGAGCAGATGTTTCTATACTCCTCAGAATTAATTAATCACATCAGCAATTACATCAACAATGAAAGTAAGTACGCCAGTACCTGTGGCAGCCATTCATGCCCAGCCATAACTCCCCCACCACCATGTTTCACAGATGAGGTGGTCTGCTTTGGATCTTGGGCACTTCCTTTATGCCTCCACACTTTGCTCTTGCCATCACTCTGATACAGGTTAATCTTAAGACTCATCTAACCACAAAACCTTTTTTCCAGAATTCTGCAGGCTCTTGGCCATCTGTAATCTGGCCTTCCCGTTTCTGTGGTTAACAAGTGGTTTGCATCTTGCAGTGTAGCCCCTGGATTTCTGTTCATGAAATGCTCTGTCACAGTCATCATTGACACGTCCACACCTGCCTCCTGAAGGTGGTTTCTGACCTGTGGACAGGTGTTTGGGGATATTTTAATTTTTTTTTAAATTAAACAGACAGCACTGTAACAGGTCAGTTTGACCTTAAAGACTGTGCCACCCATTTTACACCCCATTAACCCACACCCTGGTATTTTTAGAAGGGTCGGAGGAAACTAGAGCCACCAGAAAAAAAACAAAGCAGACACGGGGAGAATTCCTTACACACTGTATGGGATTTCGACCAAGGTCCGGTCCCAGCCGCTGGTGCTGTAAAGGCATTGCACTAACTGTTATGCCAACTGTTCTGCCATAATAATTCAACATTATGTTGAGAATTCTTCAGTGATTAGCAGTGGGGATCTTCCTTGGCTGTCCAGCCCCTTTGCGATTACTGAGCTCACCAGTACGTTCTCTCTTCTTAATGATGTTCCAGTGATTTTGATAATCGTCAGGTTTGGGCGATGTCTCTTACTGTTTTAGTCTTACTTTTCAGCCTCATAATGGCTTCTTTCACTTTCATTGGCACAATTCAAGTTGAAAAGCAGTAACTACAGAATTCAAAGGTGATCAAAGGCTGAGAAGCAAGCCTAGCTCACTTATATCTGCACCAATGAAGAAGCAATTAAGCATACCTGAGTACTCACACATACCTATTAAACCAAATGTGCCAAACATTAACATACCCTGAAATGGGGGAACTATGTATAAAAAATACTGTAATTTCCACATGGTCAAACCAAAATGTATACAAATAATCTTAAATAAAATCTGGAATGTGCACTTTAATCACCTATGAATTGTTTGTCCCTGTGCTTCACAGTTTTAAACTTCTAATGAAAGTGTCTTTGTCCCAAACATTATCTATGGCATTGGTAAGAAAGGAGATGAAGTTCTGAAAAGAGAACACTGGGATCTCAGAAGAAAGTTGAAAGGTGGGACCTCAAAGGTAGTAATCTCTGGGTTGCCGCCTGTGCCATATGTCAGTGAGGGCAAGAAAATGATAACATGGCAGAGGAATACATGGCTGAGAAAAAATTGAAGGGGACGGGGGTCAGGTTTATGGGATCACTGGGAAAATACTTATACAGAGTATCTTCTGGGAAAGGAATAATCTGTGCAAACAAGATGGGTTATACCTGAACTGGAAGGGGACCAATATCGTGGAGCTGTCAGCAAGGATTTGAACTAATTTGGTAGAGAGATGGGAACCAAACTGATGAGTCAGAGAATAGGACAGTTGCTATGGAATTAGATGCAGTGTAGTGAGAACCTGAAGAAAGAAAGACAGAGAACAGAGCAAAGATGTACTCAGATAAATGAGTTCAGGTGTGTATATTTTAATTATTAGGAAGAGCAGATAAACCCAGGGCATTGAGTCAATACATGTGCTGAACGTGTCAGGTTTTAGATGTTTCAAAAAGGACAGAAATGGAGGTAAGGAGGTGAGAGAATATCAGATCAGAGAGATTGTCGCAACTGCAGAATAGGGGAAAGTAGTGAAAGGATTGTCCACTGAGTCAGTGTAGGTGGAAGTCAGGATCAAGACACTGGGTATATATTATAGACCCCACAATAACAGAGACATCAAGGAGAAGATTCGAGAAAGAATGATTTTAACTTTCCTAATATTGAATGGCACCATCTTCATTAGAAGGGTTTGGATGGAGTAGAATTCATTCAGTGTGTTAAGCAAGAATTTCTGTACATATGTAGAAAAGCTAACTTGAGGAGAGACTATACTTCACCAGGTATTGGGAAATACCTCTCAGGGGGCGAATATTTCAGAGAAAGTGATCAGAATTCCTTCTTCTTTACCATGGTGCCAGAGAAGTGCAGGAATAGGCCATTTGGGAAAACATTTCATTGGGATAGGGGAAAATCTAATGCTATTAGACAGGAGTTTTGGAATTATCAATTGGGAGCAGATGTACTTGGGAAAATGAACAGTAGAAATGTGCTAAATGTTCTGGGAACATGTGCATGGCGCTCTGTACAAGTATTTTCTATTGAGGCAGGAAAAGGATGAACCATGGTGTACCAGGGATGTAGAAAATCTAGTTAAGAAGAAAAGCTTGTGAGAGGTTTAAGAAGATAGGAACTGATAAGAGTTCTGGATAAATGTAAGATTGCCAGAAAAGAAGGACTTAGGAGAGAGAGAATAGGCCATGAGAAGCCCTTGGCAAACAAGATTAAAGAAAACCACAAGGAATTTTATATGTAAAGAACAAGAGGATGAGCTATGTGAGGATAGAACCAATCAATTATAACAGTGAAAATGTGTGCATGGAGCCAAAGGAAGCTGCGGAGGTCCTTAATGAATACTTTGCTTCAGTATTCACCAGAGAAAAGGACCTGGGCAATTGTGAGGATGACTTAAAGCAGAATGAAAAGCTTGAGTATATTGATATTAAAAAAGAGGATGCTACAGAACATAAAATAATACAGCATAGAACAGGTCCATCAGACAATCATGTTGTGCTGGCTTAGATAAACCTACCCATCAATCTAAATTTTTCCTATGTCACATGCATAACCTTCTATTTTTCAAGCATCCATGTGCCTGCCTAAGAGTCATTTAAATATTCCAATTGTTCCAGCCTTCACCACCACGAACCACTCTCTGTATAAAAAAACATACCCCCAGTGGGGTGTGCAATGATGATGTGATTGAAGAACGTGTGAAAGCACCTCCCCTGGGAGAATTAATTAATAGCTGAACAAAAAAAGTTATTCAAAACATTTTCGGTAGATAAAAACTATTTTAAGTCTTGCCTACACAGTTTGATTATGGTTGTGAGAAAGCGAAAGCCTCCAACTAGAAAATTAGTTTTAAAAGAAATTGCAAGATTTGAAAAAACAACGGCGCCTCAGGCTGGATTTTCTCCTCCTGACGAGAGCGACGGCAACAAGAGTTCAGGTGACACCAGTGCCATCTCTCCCAGGGAACTGATGAAGATGGTGCCGGTGTCCCAAAGAAGACTGTGGAACTACAAAGTTTACAAGAACAAGAGCGCCTGTGTGAACTTTTGCACATGCGGAGAATAGATGGATCAGAACTAAAGTGGGAGACTGAAAAGTCAGCTCTCACTAAGTTTGAATTTCAAGGCCTGCCTCCTTTGTATTCGGAGGCTGAGCAAGAAACACATTTTTCATCTATTAGTGATATGGAGCAGAAAGAGGAAAATCAAAGAAGATGGAGGAGGAGACAGAAGAACAATATCAACAGCCTCAATTTCAAGAAGAGGTTGTGCAGGTAGAGTTATGGGCGGGCAACTGATGAATCAGCTGCAATGAATCAGAAAATGGATTTACACTATGGGTCTACAAGGCATGATGTGAGTACTCAATTTGAATTTGTTAAAGGATAAATGAAAATAATTAAGGAAGAGATGAAGAGATATGTCAAAGTGGTTAAGTTAAAATGCAAGTTCAAAAAGTTGAAGAAAATTTATAACAATATCATGATGAAGTGGATCAGTGTAAGGATGTGGTTAATAAATTGGAAGATTCAATTATGACGTGGAACATTGAGAAGAAAGAACTTTGACAAAATACTGATAAATTAGAGAATCACAGTCAAAGAAATAACATGAAGATTGTTGGATTGCCAGAAATTTTTGAAAAATCCTAACTCAGTGCAATTTTTTCAAAAATGGATTCCGGAAACTTTGAGGTCTGAAAATTTTCCAAATGGTCTTGAATTGGTTAGAGTACATAAAGCGCTTAGAAATAAACCATTGTTGGGTCAATTGCCGGGTTTGATTAGATGTCTTTGCTATCAAGATAAGGAGACTATTTTGAGTGTAGCAGTGCAGGGCCCCTTGAATGTGGCTGATAAAAAGGTATTTTTTAATGTGGATCAGTGTGAATGTGGTGAAAAGAAGAAAGGAATTTAATTCTGCAAAATCTGTGTTTTACAAGGGCTATAAGTTTTCTTTTCACCACCCTGCAATACTCAAAGTTTTATGGGGAATATTCAGGCAAAATTCTTCAACAATGAGATGGAAGCTTTAGAATTTGCGAATTCTCTTCCAAATAATAAAATGGATCAACAGGTTGATTTATTAACAGCAGATATTCCATAAATTGAGAAGATGCAAATATCAGATGAGATGTTACAGCAGAAAATTGCTCTCCTTAATGATAATGACCAAGTTAACAAAGATCTTGAAGCTGCTGCCTTTACCTGAAGATGATAATAACTATTCGAAAATTGTTTTTTTTCTCTCTGGGGAGGAGGGTTTTTTTCTTTCTCATTCCCTAGCTGTGTGCCACCTAGCGACAAGAGTTGCTCCCACACAATTGAAGGCAGTAGTACTGACTTTTTTTCCAACAGTATTTTTTGGGGTTTTTGTATTCATTTTTATCTTTTTTACATTTCTTTTTCTTGATGGAGATGCCAGTTGTAGTTATGATGTGGGAGGCCCAAGAGGAGAGGCAAAGAGGAATTACAAATTTTCTGAATTTAATATAATGGGAAATAGTAAAATGTTGAATTTTATAAGTTATAATGATAATGGGCATGTAATGGAAGATTCTAACCTATTTTTTAACCTGTTTTTTTCTTAATTTGCAGCTCTTGCTTCTGCAGAGCTGAGAACCTTTTTTTTAAAACTTGCAGCTCTGGGTTCTGCAAGGCTGAGAACCTAATTGTTTTTAGAATAAGCAGACATAAGCAAAATTCCACCGAGGGGCCAGAGATGCTGTTATCTGAAGAAAGGACATCTGTGTACCGAGAACATTTAATCTTCCTGCTTGTTTTGGTCACATACTGTCAGAGGCCTAGCCTTGATGTAGAATAAACCATTGTATTAAAAATGATAAGCTGAAAATTATGTTTTTTAACCTAGCATGCTAGCTTGCTTATCTTTCTTGCTGTGCTGGGAATAGGTGCTTGGGTAAGCAGTTTTTGGGTAATATAAGGCATGGTCCCGCTGCTGAAGTGAGAGACTCTCCGAGAGGTGGCAACATCTCTCAGCAAGAAGAAGAAGAACTTCTGGAGTCCAGCCAACGTTCCGGTCAGGGGAGGTGGAGAAGCTGCTACCGCCGCTCTGACAACCTACTACAAGTGTGCAGTCGTTGCCTTGCTTCGGCAGTTGGGACCAGTCCAAGCGTTGATAAGTATAGTTGGGAAGGGCTTGCATATTGTAGTGTGAAATCAGCTTTTGAATTTGTAATAAACATGCGTATAATCTGAACTGCTCTCGGTGTGTGTGTCTATTTTCTTTCGGTAGTTCAAACACTGTGACCAATCTAAAACGAACAAAGTGAGAGGTACAAGTTTACCCAAGACAGGGCATAATAATCCAATAAAAAGAAAGAGGGTGCTAGCTTATTTGAAGAAAATTAGAGTTGATATTGCTTTTTTACAGGAAACACATTTATTTGAGGAAGGACATCAAAAATTGAAGAGATTGGGTTGGACAAGTGGTAGCTTCATCTTTTAACACTAAAGCAAGGGGTGTGGAAATTTTATTTTAAAAATTTTACCTTGTAGCGGTACACTCTCTCATGGTGAAGCGGCCCCGCGTGCATTGCCACATGGCGGGGCAGCCATGGGAAGATGGCGCTGTCAGAGTTTCTCCCTGCCTCAAGTCTCCTGCCCCGTGGGCCTGGGGCAGCAATTATGATGTCACAATGCACGAGGTGACTGAGCTCATGCTGCCGTTAAAGGGGCACGCGCTGAATTGGAATAAAAACAACCATTAATAACTTTCAATGTGGTGCCTGAGTCTTTCTTGGCTGTGTCCAGCACCACAACCTATTAAAATTCATGAAGTGATTACTGATCTTGTGGGAAAGTTTTTATTAACAATTGTCAAATTTATCCTGAAGGTAGACTTTTATGAATATTTATGCACCAAATATAGATGATGAAGGGTTTATTAGGGATACATTTTGGTATTTAACTGAGAAATTAAAAAATATTGGTAGGAGGGGATTTTAATTGTTGTTTGGATCCAGTTTTGGATAAAGCAACCAAATCAATTGCTAAGACAATTTTGAATGTTATTTGAATTTAATAGCTATTTGGAGATTAAACCCTAAAGAAAGAGGCCATTCTTTTTATTCTCATAGATTTGATTTCTTTTGAGGATAGATTTATTTTTAATCTCAGCAGAATTACAAGGAAATGTTATGAATGTAGATTATAAAATTCAAATTTTATCTGATCATTCGCCACTTTAAAAAAAAATTTATTTATAGTTTTGTATACAGTACAATATAATATAGAATAATCTCCAAACAATACTTACAATTATTCAAAATAGAATTAAAAAAATTTAAAAATAAATGGCTGTACAGTACATAAATGTGAGAAGAGAAGAAAAAGTATAAAAGTAAAAAGAATACAGATATATGTGCAAAACTTCTCAAAAAGTAAAACAGGATATTAATAAAACTGTAAAATTAAACCAACATGATAAGGATCAACCATCAAGATAAAAAAAATGTGGTGGTGGGATTCGCCATTTTTAATGCCTTATTTATTTTTGGAAAAGGAAGAAATGGTTTATAGATGGCACTTAAATTCAACATTGTAAAAAGATCAGATTTTTGCGATTTTATAAGAAAGCATATTCAGGAATTTTTAGAATTAAATTCAAATTCTGTTCTTAATAAATTTGTTGTTTGGGACGCATTGAAGGCATATTTAAGAGGATGTATAATGTTTTAAATTGAAAATTAAGAAAAAATATACAAAGGGGAAATACAGGATTTGGAAAAGGTCTCTTTGGCTTGGCTTCGCGGACGAAGATTTATGGAGGGGGTAAATGTCCAGGTCAGCTGCAGGCTCGTTTGTGGCTGACAAGTCCGATGCGGGACAGGCAGACACGGTTGCAGCGGTTGCAGGGGAAAATTGGTTGGTTGGGGTTGGGTTGGGTATTACTGTAGTAAACTGCGACCCACACCTTGAGCTGACACCCGATATGACAGTCGAACACGGCGAATGGCAAAATATCCCACGGGCTGGGATGACCATTTCCATAGGTTGCTAGTGAAATAGTGAAACTGGCCAACTACCGCTGGAGGGTCACGGGGGACCCAATCAAGGCCCAGATGCTGGAACCGACCAATCGGTGGCTGGCCTGCTCAAGCCAGGCCCTGGTGGTGACGCGGCTGAGCTGCCCCTGAACTCAGTGTCGAATACTCTCTACCAGTGTACGTCTTCTTTTTTCCGCAAGTCTCGAACTGAAGTCTCGAAGCTATAACTGTGAGCTATAACCTGGCTGTAGCAATAGCAACCCCGCTACAATGGTAACCCCGTCTGGTCCAAATGGCGTTTTGGACCCGACGATGGAGCAACAACCCAAGATCAATACCGTAGCGTTGAAACTGCCCTGCTTCTGGACTGCCCAACCACGGGTGTCCCAGCAAGTCGAGGCACAGTTCACCATTCAAAGGATCTCCAAAGATGACACCCACTACTACTACGTGGTCAGCGCCCTCGACCAGGACACAGCAGCCCAGATTATTGATTTCCTCCAGCAGCCGACAATACAAGGAAGGTATGAGTTACTAACCTGCACTATCAGGTTCTCAAAATGCTAGCACGCTGCCCGTCTACTGCATATTGATGGTTTGGGGGACAGGGTCCCATCGGCCCTCATGAGACACATGCCCATTATTCCAGCAAATGTTCCTGGAGAGGCTGCGCAAGGACATCCAGCTGCTCATCGCAGAGGAGGATTTTGAGGACCCCAAGAAGGTAGTTGCCCGAGCAGACGTACAATGGGAGGCAAAGAGGGACAGCTGGGCTTCAATCAACCAGGTGATGACACCACACCAACAGTGCCCAGCCACAAAGAACACCAACCAGCCATCTGAGCGACCATCCAACCAACCGACCAACTGAACGAGATGCCCCATGTTGATCTGGACTGTTATTATCATCAACGGTGGGGCTCCAATGCCCAGCGATGCTGTTCACCCATGGGTTCTAGGGAAACACCCAGGCCGGCCATCATTAATGGCTATGATGCTTCTTAGTGGACACTGGAGCACAATACAGCATCATTCCCCCTACCAGCCTCGACGGTGGAGTGAGGCACCAGATTACGACTGAGAGCTGTCTCCTCCACGTCAGGGTGTGCTGCCTCCCCCCTGAAAAACTTAACATGGTCAAGGACAATTTTTTTTTAAATGGAGGAACTGGGCATCATGCGGCGCTCTGGATAGTCCTGGGCCTCATCCCCTCCACATGGTCCCCGTCAGCGGGTGGCTGGAGGCCATGCGGTGACTACCACTGCCTCAACAGTATCCCATGCCCCATATTCAAGACTTTACTGTTAACTTACAGGGGGCATGGATATTTTCAAAGCTGGACCTCATCTTTTTTCCGCAAGTCTTGAACTGAAGTCTCGAAGCTATAACTGTGAGCTATAACCTGGCTGTAGCAATAGCAACCCCGCTACAATGGTAACCCCGTCCGGTCCAAATGGCGTTTTGGACCAGATCCCGGTTCACCGAGAGGACATTGCCATTGGATTGTTTGAATTCCTTCATATGCCCTTTGGGTTAAAACACAGTTCAGACTTTCCAGAGGTTGATGTACGCAGTGGGCCAGGATTGCCCTTTGCATTTATCTACCTCAATGACATACTAATCGCCAGCCACACCTGTGCCGAGCACGCCACCCACTTATGGCAACTGTTCTCCAGACTGAGTTATTTTGGCCTTACAATCAACCACTTTGGCCATGAGACTTTCGACATTCTCGGCCATCGAATCAATCGTCACAGGGCCAAACCATTGCCAGCGAAGGTGGAGGCTATCCGTGCTTGCCCCATGCCTTCAATGGTGAAAAGGCATGATGGCTTAGGAAGAGGATGTGGAAAACACCTCTCCTGACAGAATTAATTAATGCCTGACTTTTTCAAAACTTTTTAAAATAGTGAACAGTTCTAAAATTCTTCTAAAGGTCTGAAAAGATGGCTGCAAAAAAATCTAAAACACAGAATGCTAAAAAAGGCTACAACTGAGGTTACAGTGATGGAAGAAATTGGGCCTACCTTCAAGGCTCAGCCTCCGATCCTGATTCCTCTCTAGCCACGATCTGCTAAGCCTTCTCAGGTAAGGATTCTGTCTCCAGCGCCACCTTCTCGGGGAGTGAGAGAAGATGGCGCAGGAGCACAGAAAAAAAAACTACGAAAGTAACTTTTGAACCAACACGATGCATAGATCAGCGTTCATGTGCACGATGGAAGTCATCGATACAGAGTCTGTGGGCCCGACTTCAACTACAGTTGCAAGCCAAACAAGGGCTAAGCAGAAAGCCTGCATACAATTTCAACCACTGGCTACATCTACAGAAGAAGAGGAAGAGGAGGAGGTAAGAGTGGAAGAGGAAAATTTTGTACCACAATCACAAGGAGAGGAGTCAGAAGAAGGAGGAGGAGATCAGTATATTTAAGATAAAATGGGTGCATATTATGCTACCCCAAAACCTCTTGATCCACAGACTTCTGATAATTTTTTTTAATTGATTCAATTATGAAAATATAAATGTAAAATTTGCAGAAGTGAAAACAGATTTTACTACTCAACTGAGAGCTATTAAATAAGATATGAATGTAAAAAGTCATATGGCAAACTGTATTAACACTGTTGATAAAATTAAAATTGAAGTTCAAAAATTTAAAGAAGATTTTCAGGATTGTCATATTGAAGTAGAAGAATGTAAAGATACAGTTAATAAGATAGAATATTCTTTTACAGTGTGGGAAATTCAGAAAAAGGATTTATTGCAAATAGTTTGATATGTCGGAAAATCAAAAGAGAAGAAAACAGATTGGAACTTGATGGAGCACATAGAGAAATAAACAGTAGCCAGGACAACCACCATGCTCTATTCTGATTAAATGTTTACGTTATCAAAATAGAGAAATGATTTTGAAAATGGCAGTTCAAAAAGCCAGGGAATAACAAAGCCCTTTAATGATTCGGAATAAAGGAGGATTTAAGTAATGAAATTGTTAAAAGAAGAAAAGAATTTAATCCAGTAAAGTCAGTTTTGTGGAAGAAGGGATATAGATTTGCTTTTCAATATCCAGCAGTTCTTAGTCTTTTATGAGTAATATCAAGCACAATTATTTGCTAATGAATCTGATGCTTTGGAATTTGCTAATTCACTGCCTATTAATAAGCAGAATGGAAGATAATGTTATTCATCTCAACAAATGGAAGGGGATCAAGATAAATCAAAGGGAGAGATTTTAACAGGATCTCAAATGCCGACCGAGGTTCAAATCGAAATTAATGATTTAGTCAATAGAGATTTTGAAGAAGCTTACCATACTTGATTGACTGATTGAAATTAAATTTTGATATTCTGTCTGGGGGAGGCAAATTCTTCTTTTTCTGCTATCCTCTTCCGGGGCCTCGCGCCACTAGTGGTGACAGTCACATTTCGTAATTAAGGGAATTAGTGCTGACCTAATCAGTGCTTTTTTTTTCTTCTTTCCTTTTGTTATTATTTGGGATTTCTTACTTTCGATATTTGGAGATCTTATATGTTTTGAAGGTTGGCTGTGGAGACGAGACGAGCCGGGGTGGAGAAGGGAGATGAGTATTTTTTCAAATTATATTATTGCAGGACATAGTTTGAATTATGTAACATTTCATGTGAATAGGTTCAATATCCAGATTAAAAGGAAGAGATGTTTAGCTCATATTAAAAAGTTGAAAGTAGATATTGCTTTCCTGCAGGAAACTCATTTCATTGAGAAAGAACACCAAAAGTTAAAAAGAGAATGGGTTGGTCAAGTTATACCTTCATCTTCCAACTCTAAAGCATGAGGAGCGGCTATTTTAATTAATAAAAAGTTGCCATTTAAATTACAATCAACAGTTATTGACCCTTTTGGTAGATTTGTTTGGTAAATTGTCAAATTTATTCAGATTCCTGGATTTTTAATGAATGTATATGCACCTAGTATAGATGATGAAAAATTTATTCAAGATAATTATAAGGGGAACATGAGGGGAAATTTCTTCACGCAAAGGGTGGTTGGGATGTGGAATAAGCTACCGGCGGAGGTGGTTGAAGCAGGAATGGTATTTACATTTAAGGAAAGACTGGATAATTACATGGAGGGGAGAGGATTGGAGGGATATGGCCCAGGTGCCATACTAGGAGGGTGGGGATTTGTTCCAGCATGGACTAGTAGGGACAAACTGGCCTGTTCTGTGCTGTATGTGGTTATATGTTTTTCTTAATTTGGTCGAAGCAAATAGAAATATAATATCTGGTAGAGATTTTAATTGTTGCTTAGATCCAATTTTAGATAAATCTGCAAAGTCCTTAATTAAAACAAAAACTGCTAAAAGAATTTTGATCTTAATGAAAGATTTCAATTCGATGGATATTTGGAGGAAATTGAATCCTAGAGAGAGAGAGATTATTCATTTTGTTCTTATCGGTTTGATTCTTATTCTAGAATATATTTCTTTTTAATTTCAGCTCATTTACAAGGGAGAATTGAATATGTACAATATAAATCTAGAATTGTATCAGATCACTCACCATTACTGATGTCATGTCAAAGTTTTGATAGAATTGATTTAATTTATAGATGGAGATTTAATTCTTCATTATTAAAAAATGTTGAATTTTGTGACTTTATAAGGAATCAAATACAGATATATTTAGATACAAATACTAATTAGGTTGATAATAAATTTGTTTTATGTGATGCATTAAAAGCTTACTTAAGGGGTCAAATAATAAGTTATTCAACTAAAATTAAGAAAAATAATCAAAATGAAATGGATGAATTAGAGAATGAAATAGCAATTTTGGAAAAAAAATTACAAAAAGACCCATCTGAAAAAAAGAGGTTGGAATTGATAAATTTAAAAATGCATTATAACTCAATACAGACATAGAGGACTGAGAAATTAATTGATAGAACTGAACAAAAATATTACGAATTAGGATATTGAGCATGGCAATTGAAAATGGAGCAAGCATCAAGAATGATTACTGCTGTTAAAAAGAATTCAAAAGTTACGTATAAACCTCTGGATATAAATATTTTTTTAAAGAGTATTATACTAAGTTATATACATCTCAAACATTAAATAATGAAAGAGAAATGAATGCTCTTTTACAGAAGCTTCAACATCCATCTTTGAATTACCAAGCTCGAAAGGATTTAAGATTCTCTGTTTATGTTGAAAGAAGTTATTCAGGCTTTAAATTCTATGCAAAATGGTAAATCTCCAAGTGAAGATGGTTTTACGTCTGAATTTTATTAAAAAAAATTAAAGATTTATTAATGCCTTTATTAATGGAAGTAGTAAAACAAATGACCAAAACGTTCATTACCAGAATCCTTTTCAAATGCTATTAACAGTAATATCTAAGAAAAATAAAGATTTACTAAAACTGGAGTCTTATAGACCTATATTGTCATAAAAAATTTGTAAAGATCTTAATTCAATTCCAATGAAATTTTTATGGAAAGGGAAAATGAATAGGGTACCTTTGGAGAAATTAATTTGAAATTTGAATGAGGTAGTTTATACAACTTCCACATTTTCAGAACGATTATAAAGCTGCACAATTGAAATTTATTAATGGAATGTCTGATTTAAATAAACCTTCAATTTGATAAAAATGATGAGAAATTTATGTCAGAATTTATATATAAATGGAATTCAAAATTCCTAATCGGTAGAGACCCACCAATATTGAAGTATTTAATTGAAATATGGAATAAAATTGATTATGAGATAGGTGGAAAAGGAAAATTTTCAGCCTTTTACCAAATTAAACTTTGTCCTTTCACTGTCAATAATCAGTTTTTGAAGATGTGGAATCAATTGGGGATTTAAAAAGTTGAAGATTGTTTTGAAGCAGGGAAGTTTTTATCATTTAATCGGATGAAGAAAATATTTCAAGTTTCTAGTAATACCGCTTTTGCTATTATCAGGTTAAAAACCTTTTTATTGGTAAAATTAGGTCACAGTTTAAAATTACCTAGACAATCTGCTTTGGAATTATTACTCATGAAAGAAAAAACAAATAAGTTTATTTCTAAAATGTTTAAGTTATTACAAAATAAAATGTCTCAGTCAAATGTTCATAAATAAGATTAAAATGGAAATCTGACTTAAACAAGATAGATGAAAATGTTTGGAGAAATTTATGTAAGGATAGTATGACTAAGGTTATAAATGTAAGATATAATATACAATATAATTTTCTACATCAACTATATTTAAGCCCTCAAAAATTAAAGAAATTTAATTTAATTTCCTCAGATCTGTGTTTTAGATGTGGTGAAGAAATAGGCACATTTTTTCATTTGATTTGGACCTATTAAGACTTTTTGGATACAAGTTAAATTATTTTTGGAAAAAGTATTAAAAGTGAGTCTTCTGCTTGATCCAATGTTGTTTTTATTCGGGGACATTAAGTCGATTGCTTTAGGATTAAGATTCTACGCTGAATTTGAATTGAATTTCTATGCTGTTTCTAAAAAATGTTTGGCCATCACCTGGAAATCTGACTTAGTTTTAGGAATGCAAAGATGGCATACTGAAATGAAATCCTGCATTCCTGTTGAAAGGTTAACATTTAATTTATATGATTAATTTATATTAATTTATTTGATAAATACAATATTTTTGTAAAAGTTTGGAGCCGATACTTAAAAATTCTTTGTTTGGTGTCTCAGTTTTCACAGCTAAACAATTGAATGTTTTTTAAATGATGGACTCCTTCCTTCTTTCTTAGTGAGTAGGAGAAGGAGGAGGATGGTTGTTAGTGGAAAGAGAGAGGGAGGTTGGGGGGTTGTTTATTTAATTATATACTCTATATGAATATATTATAATTGATGTTATACGACTTAAAAATTATAAATAAGGTATTTTTAAAAAACAGTGAAAGTGCTAAGGAGTTTGCAGGTATGGCCAACTTCTATCACCAGTTCATACCTGCAGCGGCATGCCCACTCTTTCCCCTCATGGCAGGGCCCAATAAAAACTTACAATGGACCCGAGGCCACCAAGGCCTTCTAGGCCACTAAAAATGCCCTTGTCAGCGCAGCCTTCCTCGCGTACCCCAGGACAGATCGCCCTCATGACAGACGCCTCCAGCATAACGGTCGGGGGTGTACTTGTGCAGCTCGTTGATGGACATTGGCAACCACTGGCCTTTTTCAGTAAACACCAAGCCATCAGAGTTCAAGTACAGTGCCTTTGAACGAGAACTGTTAGCTTTATACCTGGCGATTCGGCACTTTCGATACTTCCCAGAGGGCAGGAAGTTCAGAATTTATATGGACCACAAGCCCTTTACATTCGCCTTCCATAAGGTGTCCTTCCTGTGGTCAGCCAGGCAACAGCGGCATCTGTTCCACATCTCTGAATTTACTATGGACATTGAGCATATAGCTGGTAAATCCAACGTAGTGGCTGACACCCTATCCCAGCCAGCTACCTCAACAATGCATGATCCTAACCCTAGCATCAACTATAAGGCCCTGGCAGAGGCACAACAAATGAACCCTGACATACCGGCATACAGGATAACGCTCACCGGCTTACACCTGGAGGACGTTCAGATCACCCAGGAAATCGTATGCTGCTCTGCAACACCTCCATAGATAAACCTCACCCTGTTGTTCCACTTCATTGAGGAGGTGAGTGTTTGACTTGGTCCATAACTTGGCTCACCCTGCCATAAAGACCACTTTTAAGATAGTGGCGAGCAGGTACGTCTGGCACAGCCTTCGCAAAGAGGTCGCGCTATTACCAGTTGTCCAAAATTCAGACCCACACCAAGGTACCCCCCACAGACATTTGAGACCGCATGTCGCCAGTTCAGCCACATGCATATCGGCATTGTGGGGCCCCTACCTATGTCCAGAGGTACACGTTACCTCCTCACAGTTGTCAACCAGGTGACCAGATGGCCTGAGGTGGTCTCCCTCTCAGAAGCTTCCACAGAGGCATGAACACGGGCTCAACTCAACACTGAGTAGCATGTTTTGGGATCGCTGAACAGCTCACTTCAGACATGGGGGCCCAATTCACTTCAAGTCTGTGGACCGCCTTAGCCCACGCCCTGGGAACCCAACTCCACAACACAGCATATCACCTGTAGGCCAACGGGTTGGTGGAGAGGTTCCATAGACACCTCAAGGCAGCTTCAATGGGAAGGCTGACAGGACCTAACTGGCCCGATGAGCTTCCCAAGGAGGACCGCGAGGCATCTTCTGCTAAGTTGTTCTACAGTGCACCCCTGACTATAAAAGATGAATTTGTAACAACCCCTGAGGACTTAGGGGAGTTCCCAGTGATCGTATTTACCCGGCTTCGTGAGCTCCTAAGCACCCTGACCCCCACCAAGCCCAGAACCCATACCCAGCCCCAAACGTACATCCCCAAGGAGTTGGCCGATTGTAAATATGTCTTTGTTCAGCACAGGGCCCAACACCACCTCTCCAGAGACTTTATGAACGGCTATACAGTCTTATAAGAAACAACAGCTCCACCTGTGTCTGGACATTAGTGACAAAGAGGAGACTTTTACCATTGACCAGTTGAAACCGGACTACTTAGACTCTGACCAGCCCATCACACATCTGGCCCCACAGCGCAGGGCTCGGCCTCCTAAGAACTCTGCCCTGATCGCTGGGTCTGGGGGGGGGGGGAGGGGGGGGTCGTGTACCGGCAAAACCTCACACGGGCTGAGACACCTATTTCCATAGGCCGCCTGTGGAACAGTGAAACTGGCCAACCACCGCTGGCGTATCTCAGGGGACACAATCAAGGCTCAGAATCAGGAACCAACCAATCGATGCCAGCCCACTCAAGCCATGCCTCAGTGGTGATGTGCCCAAGCTCACTATAAAAGGCAGAGTTGCCCCTAAATAAACTCAGTGTTGAATACACTCTACCAGTGTGCGCATCTTACTTCCACGTGTCTTGAGCTGCAGTCCAGAAGCTATAACCTTGAGCTATAACCTGGCTGTAGCAGTAGCAATCCTGCTACATTTTAAAAAAACTTTCAAATGTGAAAAGAAAGGAACTATTAAAGAAAAAGTTTCATTTAAACATAATTTCGATGTATAGGACTGAAAAATTGATTATTAGAACAAAGCAAAGATATTATGAGTTAGGACAAAATCTGAACAATCTTCTAGAATGATTAATGTTGTTAGGAAAAGTTCAAAGATGATTATTTATAATCCTAAAGCAATTAATGATGCATTTAAAGTTTTTTATTCTGATTTATATAGATCAGAGCTTACTGGAGATGAAGGTAAAATTGATAAATTTCTATCTCAGGTAAATGTATCTAGCTTGATCTATCAAGATCAGAAAAATTTGGATTCTCCTTTTACAATAAGAGAAATTAATGAAGTGCTTAGTTCATTAAAGAATTGTAAATCTCCAGGGGAAGATGGTTTTCCATCTAAATTTTATAAGAAATTTAAGGATCTTTTAATACCTCCATTTATGGAGGTGCTAAAGCAGAAGACGGAATCCCATTCTTTACCAGATTCTTTTTCAAAAGCAATAATTACAGTTATACCAAAAATAAAGACTTGTTAAATCCTACATCTTATTGAATGTAGATTATGAAATTGTTAGCAAATAGATTATCTCATTTTTTTCCTGATTTAATTCATATGGATCAAACAGGATTTATTAGAAAACGGTATTCTGCGGACAATATTGCAAGATTAATTAGATTAATTAATTTAATGCAGAAAAGAGGTGATCATAGTGTAGCAGTAACTTTGGATTCAGTAAAGGCAAAGTAATGGAGAAGTTTGGTATTGATTCTACATTTATAAACTAGGTTAAGGCTTATATAAAAATCCTTTGGCAAAAGTTATTACTAATGGCCAAATTTCTGCTTCTTTTCATTGACTAAGTCAATTCGGCAAGGTTGTCCTTTCTCCCCGGCTTTATTTACTTTAGCAATTGAACCTTTAGCTGAATTTATTAGACAAGGTTCTAAGATTAAAAGAATCAGGAAGAATAGAAAATTAATTTATTTGCTGATGATGTTTTGATTTACTTAACTAATCCTAAAAATTATTTATCACAATTATAGATTGGATTGAAAGAATACGGCAAGTCTCTGGTTATAAAGTTAATTGGGAGAAAAGTGAGATTATGCCCTCAGCTGTGGGTGATTATATAGATTGTAAAATAGTCACAAAATTTAGGTGGCCAGACATAGATATTAAATATTTAAGTACTAGAATTGATAATGATTTGAAAAATGTATATAAATTGAATTATTTACCTTTTCTTAATAGAATTGTTGCAATTTTTTTAAACATGGAATAATTTGCCTATTACTTTAATTGGTAGTGTAAATTGTGTTAAAATGAATGTTTTCCCTAGAATTCAATATTTTTTTTCAATCAATTCCTATTCCAATTCCTTCAATTTTTTTAAGGATTAAATACGGCGGTTGGGCAATTTTTATGGATAAATAAAATGCCAAATGGTTTCTTTATAAAAATTGACTTAGAAGTATGAGTTAGAGGGTTTACATCTTCCTCATTTTAAGAATTATTATAAAGCAGCTCAATTGAGATTTATAAATGTATTGTTTAATTTAGATAATATTCCAGCTTGGGTATCTATTGAATTTAATGCAATAGGGGAAATTAATACCCAGGAATTTATCTATAAATGGAATTCTAAACTGTTATTTGGAAGTAGGGAATCATTTATTTTGAAACATTTGATTGAGTTGTGGAATAATGTTGATAATGAAATTGGTATGAAAGGTTTAATATCTAGGAAAATGCCTCTATGTCCTTTTTCAATGGATCACCAATTCTTCAGGATTTGGAGAAGGAAGGGTATTAAGAGGATTGAAGATTATTTTGAGGATAGGAGACTTACAACATTTGAAAGAATGAGGGAAAAATTCAATCTACCTGGTAATACTTTATTTTGTTATTATCAAGTTAAAGCTTTTTATCTGGCAAAATGGTCCTTCTTAGATGTTACCTAATCAAAGTGAATTAGAATTACTGATTTGTAACACTTCTGTAAATTGGGGTGCATAAATCAAGAATAAGATGGGAAATAGATTTAAATACACAAATAAGTGACGAGGATTGGATGAATTTGTGCAATAATAATATGACTAAACATAAATGTAAGATATAAGTTAGTTCAATATAATTTCTTACACTGTGATTCTGGGAGAATATTCTCGGCGACACTAGGTATTATTCTATTTAGTAGAATCCTAGCGAAGATTTTGCCTGAAATGGAGAGCAACGTGATTGCCCTGTAGTTTGAGCAGTCTGATTTTTCGCCTTTGTTTTTGTACAGGGTGATGATGGTGGCATCACGAAGATCCTGAGGCAGTTTACCTTGGTCCCAACAAAGCTTGAAAAACTCATGCAGTTTGGCATGCAGAGTTTTGCCGCCAGCCTTCCAGACTTCTGGGGGGATTCCATCCATACCTGCTGCTTTGCCACTTTTCAGTTGTTCGATTGCCTTATATGTCTCATCCAGGGTGGGAACCTCATCCAGCTCTAGCCTTAGGGGCTGTTGAGGGAGCTGGAGCAGGGCGGAATCTTGGACTGAGCGGTTGGCACTGAAAAGAGATTGGAAGTGTTCTGACCATCGGTTGAGGATGGAGATCTTGTCGCTGAGGAGGACTTTGCCGTCTGAGCTGCGCAGCGGGCTTTGGACTTGGGGTGAGGGGCCGTACACAGCCTTTAGAGCCTCGTAGAAACCCCTGAAGTCGCCAATGTCCGCGCTGAGCTGTGTTCGTTTGGCGAGGCTAGTCCACCACTCATTTTGGATCTCCCGGAGTTTGCGCTGAAGATGGCTGCATGCGCGACGGAAGGCTTGTTTCTTCTCTGGAAAGGACGGCTTTGTAAGGTGAGCCTGGTGGGCAGCTCGCTTCTTTGCCAGCAGCTCCTGGATTTCCTGGCTGTTTTCGTCAAACAAGCGGCTTGACGCTTTGGCGCAAACAGAGGAACCACTGACATGGTCTTTGCCCTCAGACAGCTCCAAGAAAAGTGCAGAGAACAAAACAAAGGACTCTACATCACCTTTGTTGACCTCACCAAAGCCTTCGACACCGTGAGCAGGAAAGGGCTTTGGCAAATACTAGAGCGCATCGGATGTCCCCCAAAGTTCCTCAACATGATTATCCAACTGCACGAAAACCAACAAGGTCGGGTCAGATACAGCAATGAGCTCTCTGAACCCTTCTCCATTAACAATGGCGTGAAGCAAGGCTGTGTTCTCGCACCAACCCTCTTTTCAATCTTCTTCAGCATGATGCTGAACCAAGCCATGAAAGACCCCAAAAATGAAGACGCTGTTTACATCCGGTACCGCACGGATGGCAGTCTCTTCAATCTGAGGCGCCTGCAAGCTCACACCAAGACACAAGAGAAACTTGTCCGTGAACTACTCTTTGCAGATGATGCCGCTTTAGTTGCCCATTCAGAGCCAGCTCTTCAGCGCTTGACGTCCTGCTTTGCGGAAACTGCCAAAATGTTTGGCCTGGAAGTCAGCCTGAAGAAAACTGAGGTCCTCCATCAGCCAACTCCCCACCATGACTACCAGCCCCCCCACATCTCCATCGGGCACACAAAACTCAAAACGGTCAACCAGTTTACCTATCTCGGCTGCACCATTTCATCAGATGCAAGGATCGACAATGAGATAGACAACAGACTCGCCAAGGCAAATAGCGCCTTTGGAAGACTACACAAAAGAGTCTGGAAAAACAACCAACTGAAAAACCTCACAAAGATAAGCGTATACAGAGCCGTTGTCATACCCACACTCCTGTTCGGCTCCGAATCATGGGTCCTCTACCGGCACCACCTACGGCTCCTAGAACGCTTCCACCAGCGTTGTCTCCGCTCCATCCTCAACATCCATTGGAGCGCTTACACCCCTAACGTCGAAGTACTCGAGATGGCAGAGGTCGACAGCATCGAGTCCACGCTGCTGAAGATCCAGCTGCGCTGGATGGGTCACGTCTCCAGAATGGAGGACCATCGCCTTCCCAAGATCGTATTATATGGCGAGCTCTCCACTGGCCACCGTGACAGAGGTGCACCAAAGAAAAGGTACAAGGACTGCCTAAAGAAATCTCTTGGTGCCTGCCACATTGACCACCGCCAGTGGGCTGATAACGCCTCAAACCGTGCATCTTGGCGCCTCACAGTTTGGTGGGCAGCAACCTCCTTTGAAGAAGACCGCAGAGCCCACCTCACTGACAAAAGGCAAAGGAGGAAAAACCCAACACCCAACCCCAACCAACCAATTTTCCCTTGCAACCGATGCAATCGTGTCTGCCTGTCCCGCATCGGACTTGTCAGCCACAAACGAGCCTGCAGCTGACGTGGACTTTTTACCCCCTCCATAAATCTTCGTCCGCGAAGCCAAGCCAAAGAAGATAATATCTTACATCAATTATATTTGACTCCACAAAAAATAAATAGATCAAATCCTGCTGTATTCGATTTATGTTTTAGATGTAGATCTGACATTGGAACCTTTTTTCATTCAACTTGGCAATGTCCTAAAGTTAGACAATTTTGGTTAGGGATAGGTAATTTTTTGGTATGAATTACTGCAGTCAAATTCCCACAGGACCATATGTTATTTTTGAGTAATATTAAGGCTATAAGACTAAAATTAAATATTCATCAAATTGAATTTGTGTTAATTCCTTTAGAAGTTTCTAGGAAATGTATAGCAATATCATGGAAGTCAGAAATAGATTTAGGTATGGAAAGATGAAATGCAGAACTTCATAGTTCATGATAAATATCATGTTTTCTGGAAAATATGGAGCCCAGAGTTACAAAATTTTGGTTTGCATATATGATTGATTCTCTGAAGACCTTGGTAACCTTCAATACACTTTATTGTATAAATGTTTTATTTTCTTGTCATTCTCTGGTTTTTCTTTCTTTTTTTCTTTTCCTTTATGGGTGAGGGGGATGGGAAGGTGGGTTGGGGTGGGATGGGATGATATAACATATTACTTTTTAAATAATTTAGAATTGAACGTAATATATTATTGTGGTTTAAAAATTTATAAAGTATTTTTTTAAAAACTCCGACATCTCCCCTGAACTTTCCTCCACTCACCTTCCTTTGGTATTAGCTCCTGTTGAACCAGGATAAGGGTGATAGCTGTCTAACCTGTCTATGCCTCTCATAGTCACATCTATCAAGTTAAGTCACATCTATCAAGTCACCTCTCATCCTTCTTCATTCCAAACAGAAGAGCCCTAGCTCTGCTAACCTTTCCTCACAAGAGATGTTCTCCAATCCAGACAACATCCTAGTAAATCTCCTCTGCATCCTCTCCAAAGCTTCCACATCCTTTCTGCAATAAGGCAACCAGGACTGAACACCTGTTTTATTGAGCTGGCTTTTACAACCTGCACGGAAACCTTGAGAGATTTATGGTTTTGGACCCCAAAGCCCCTCTGTCCTTCCGCACTGTTAAGAATCCTGCCATTAAACATGTATCCCAAGTTCAAACTTGCAAAATGCATCACTTTACAATTATCTGGATTGAACTTCGTCTGCCTCTTCTCTGCCCAATTCTGCTGTAACCTACAACACCCTTTACATTAGTCACAACACCTCCAAGCTTCATGTTATCAGCAAACCTACTGAGCCATCCTTACACTTATATGTCTTGGTCATTTATAAAAATCACAAAGAGCAGAGGCCCCAGAACACATCCCTGTGGAACTCCACTAGTCACTGACCTCCAGACAGAATATGTTCCATTATGACCCTCTGCTTTCTGCAGACAAGCCATTCTGAATCCATTTAGAGCTCTTGAAAAGCATGAAATTAAATAAGTCACCAAGACCAGACGATATTTACCCATGGCTATTGTGGGAAGTGAGGGGCGAGACTGTTGAGCCATTGGCAATGATCTTCACATTGTCACTCAGGTCAGCAGAAATACCAGAGGATTGGAGGGTTACAAATGTTGTTCCCTTGTTCAAGAAAGGGAGTAGAGATAATTCAGGAAATTATAGAACAGTGAGTCTTACTAAAATGGTGCTCAAGCTGTTGGAGAAGATCCTGAGAGAGGCATAATCTGATTAGGGGTAGTCATCATGGCTTTGTCAAGGACAGATCATGCCTCATGAGCCTGATTCAATGCTTTGAGGATGTAATAAACCACAATGATAAAAGTAAACTAGAGTGGTGGATGTAGTGTACTTCGATTTCAATAAGGCATTTAATAAAGTTCTCCATGGTAGTCTCATTCAGAAAGCAGGGAGCCATGGAATACATGGAGGCCTTGCTTTGTGGATAGAGAGTTGGCATGCCAGAGAAGGCAGAATGGTTGTAAATGGTTCATGTTCTGTATAGTGGTGAGTGACCAGTGATGTTCTGCAACAATCTGTTCTGGCGACCAGTCCTCTTTGTGATTTTTATATACTAGATCTGGATGCAGTGGGTCCAATGCACAAAAATGCTGGACAATCTCAGGTAGGTCATGCAGCATCGAGAGGAAGAAAAGGGTAATCAACGTTTCTCCCTTGAGTACCTCATCAGGTCTTGGAAGAACAGCCAGAGCCAGGTTGTCTGTTTTGATCCTTTTTTCAAGGCTTTTAACCTCTCTGCAAAGTACTCGCACAGAGGTCATTGAAAGGTTCTTGTTTACCGAAAACAACAGATTGACCAAAAGATGAACTCCTATTGTTTGCTGGAGAAGGTCAGGGGTTTTGCAAGTGCTGCTGGTAGTTTTGAATCTCAGATAGAGAGACAGAAGGGAGTCTGGACTGTGTGACACAGAAAGCTTTAACAAGCCAGGAGAAGCAGATGGCTGGAAGTGCTATCTGTCTCATATTTCTCTTGGATAAGAGGAACAGAAAGAGGTTATTATCTGGAGAAACCATCAGCAAGACATTGAGGTGACTAATGGTGGAACCGCAATTGTGGAAATCCCGGAACCACACATCTCTCTCTCTGCAAACTGACAAGAACCTTCCTGAGCGGTAGCTATTTACCTTTTGAGCACCAAAGCCTGGTGAACTTTATACATATTAAATTCTGGGCACAGTATAAGAATTTCCTGCAATCAGTGAATTTGGAAGAATGAGAGGTGAGTTTGAACTATCAACCAAAGTACTTTTCTTAAATTTACATATACTTTGGCTTGGCTTCGCGGACGAAGGTTATGGAGGGGTAATGTCCACGTCAGCTGCAGGCTTGTTTGTGGCTGACAAGTCCGATGCAGGACAGGCAGACACAATTGCAGCGGTTGCAAGGGAAAATTGGTTGGTTGGGATTGGGTGTTGGGTTTTTCCTCCTTTGTCTTTTGTCAGTAAGGTGGGCTCTGCTGTCTTCTTCCAAGGAGGTTGCTGCCCGCCGAACTATGAGGCGCCAAGATGCACGGTTGGAGGCGATATCAGCCCACTGGCGGTGGTCAATGTGGCAGGCACCAAGAGATTTCTTTAGGCAGTCCTTGTACCTTTTCTTTGGTGCACCTCTGTCACGGTGGCCAGTGGAGAGCTCGCCATATAATACGATCTTGGGAAGGCGATGGTCCTCCATTCTGGAGACGTGACCCATCCAGCGCAGCTGGATCTTCAGCAGCGTGGACTCGATGCTGTCGACCTCTGCCATCTCGAGTACTTCGATGTTGGTGATGAAGTCGCTCCAATGAATGCTGAGGATGGAGCGGAGAGAACGCTGGTGGAAGCGTTCTAGGAGTCGAAAAAGTGTGTGGGTATGAAATGGCTCTGTATACGCTAATCTTTGTGAGGTTTTTCAGTTGGTTGTTTTTCCAGACTCTTTTGTGTAGTCTTCCAAAGGCGCTATTTGCCTTGGCGAGTCTGTTGTCTATCTCGTTGTCGATCCTTGCATCCGATGAAATGGTGCAGCTGAGATAGGTAAACTGGTTGACCGTTTTGAGTTTTGTGTGCCCGATGGAGATGTGGGGGGGCTGGTAGTCATGGTGGGGAGCTGGCTGATGGAGGACCTCAGATTTCTTCAGGCTGACTTCCAGGCCAAACATTTTGGCAGTTTCCGCAAAAGAGGACGTAAAGCGCTGAAGAGCTGGCTCTAAATGGGCAACTAAAGCAGCATCGTCTGCAAAGAGTAGTTCACGGACAAGTTGCTCTTGTGTCTTGGTGTGAGCTTGCAGGTGCCACAGATTGAAGAGACTGCCATCCGTGCGGTACTGGATGTAAACAGCGTCTTCATTGTTGAGGTCTTTCATGGCTTGTTTCAGCATCATGATGAAGAAGATTGAAAAGAGGGTTGATGCAAAAACGCAGCCTTGCTTCACGCCATTGTTAATGGAGAAGGGTTCAAAGAGCTCATTGCTGTATCTGACCCGACCTTGTTGGTTTTCGTGCAGTTGCATAACTACATTGAGGAAGTTTGGGGGGCATCCAAGGCGCTCTAGTATTTGCCAAAGCCCTTTCCTGGTCACGGTGTCGAAGGCTTTGGTGAGGTCAACAAAGGTGATGTAGAGTCCTTTGTTTTGTTCTCTGCACTTTTCTTGGAGCTGTCTGAGGGCAAAGAACATGTCAGTAGTTCCTCTGTTTGCGCAAAAGCCGCACTGTGATTCTGGGAGAACATTTTCGGCAACACTAGGTATTATTCTATTTAGCTGAATCCTAGCGAAGATTTTGCCTGCAATGGAGAGCAGAGTGATTCCCCTGTAGTTTGAGCAGTCTGATTTCTCGCCTTTGTTTTTCTACAGGGTGATGATGATGGCATCACGAAGGTCCTGAGGCAGCTTTCCTTGGTCCCAGCAGGGCTTGAAATTTGGCATGCAGAGTTTTGCCGCCAGTCTTCCAGACCTCTGGGGGGGATTCCATCCATACCTGCTGCTTTGCCACTTTTCAGTTGTTCAATTGCCTTATATGTCTCTTCCCGGGTGAGGACCTCATCCAGCTCTAGCCTTAAGGGCTGTTGAGGGAGCTGGAGCAGGGCGGATTCTTGGACTGAGCGGTTGGCACTGAAAAGAGATTGGAAGTGTTCTGACCATCGGTTGAGGATGGAGATCTTGTCGCTGAGGAGGACTTTGCCGTCTGAGCTGCGCAGCGGGCTTTGGACTTGTGGTGAGGGGGTGTACACAGCCTTTAGAGCCTCATAAAAAACCCTGAAGTCGCCAATGTCCGCGCTGAGCTGGGTTCGTTTGGTGAGGCTAGTCCACCACTCATTTTGGATCTCCCGGAGTTTGCGCTGAAGATGGCTGCATGCGCGATGGAAGGCTTGTTTCTTCTCTGGCCAGTACGGCTTTGTAAGGTGAGCCTGGTGGGCAGCTCAGTTCTTTGCCAGCAGCTCCTGGATTTCCTGGTTGTTTTCATCAAGCCAGTCCTTGTTTTTCCTGGAGGAGAAGCCCAGTACCTCTTCAGTAGATTGCAGTATGGCAGTCTTCAGCTGATCCCAGAGGGTTTCAGGGGACGAGTCCGTGAGGCGGATTGCATCCTTGAGCTTTGCTTGGAGGTTTGCCTGGAAGTTTCCTCTCACTTCGTCTGACTGCAAGTTTCCAACATTGAATCTCTTTCTGGGGGCTTTACTGTTCCTGGACTTTGGCTTGAAGTGAAGGTTGATCTTGCAGCGAACTAGCCGGTGGCCAATGTAGCATTCCACACTGGGCATGACCCTGGTGTGGAGCACATCTCGTTTGTCTCTTTCTCGCACCAGGACGTAGTCCAGGAGGTGCCAGTGTTTGGATCGGGGATGCATCCAGGTAGTCTTCAGGCTGTCTCTCTGCTGGAAAAGGGTGTTAGTAATGACAAGCCGCTGTTCTGCGCAGAGTTCCAACAGGAGGCACCCGTTGTCATTTCACTTGCTGACACCATGCTTGCCAAGGATTCCTGGCCAGGTTTCTGAGTCTTTGCCGACGCGAGAGTTGAAGTCGCCAAGGATGACAACCTTGTCGGCTGTAGGGGTGCGTTGGATGAGGTTGCGCAGATCAGTGTAGAAATTGTCCTTTTCTGCTGGTTCCGCCTGGAGGGTTGGAGCATAGACACTGATGAGGGTGATGCGACGCTTGATTTGAAGGGGGAGTCGCATGGACATGATCCGGTCCGAGTGGCCTGTCGGGAGGTTTTCGAGTTTGGAGGCAATGGAGTTCTTGACCATGAAGCCTACACCAGATAGGCATCATTCATCCATAGGCTTGCCAGACCAGTAGAGTGTGTAGCCCGCGCTGCGTTCTTGGAGGCTGCCTACATCTGCAAGGCGGACTTTGCTGAGAGCGGCTATGTCGATGTCAAGTCTGAGGAGTTCATGTGCGATGAGGGCAGACCGACGTTCAGATCGGTGGCTGTCAGCCTTGTCTAGCATGGTTCTGATGTTTCAGCATGCTAGCTTAAGTTTGTGAGCATCTTTTGAGGGGTAGGACGTGGAGGGGGAGGACGTGGAGGGGGCGGATGTGGAAGGGGAGGACATGGACGTCCTCGGGCCTGCGCAAAGGAGCTTTTAGGTGGATTGCAGTGTGCGTAGTACTGGCCCCACCCTTAACACACATGGTTCATGTGCCGTGGCCAAGCAAGCTAGGATGTGGCTCGAGGTCCTTGGGTCGTAGGTTTTATATCAGAGTGGCCTTCTCCTATGCAGGTTTCTTACCCGGGCTGGAGGGGCCTGCCTCCCCTCCTAGGTCGGACCATACCTGGTCGCAATCCAACCTGTTGGCCTCCGCCTGCTTCTCGGGGCCTCCACCTGCTTCACTCTGCCGAGGCCGGGGCCACCGCCTCCCCCCTCGCTTCTGCCCGGACCGGGGCCTCCACCTGCCTCACTCTACCGAGGCCGGGGCCACCGCCTCCCCCTCGCTTTTGCCCGAATCGGGGCCGCTGTCGCCTACCTTCTGCTCGGACTGGGGCCGGGGTCGCCGCCACCTACCCTTTGCCTGGACCGGAGCCGGGGCCGCCACTGCCTTCCCTGTGCCCGGACCGGGGCTGCCGCCTCTTTCTTTCTGCCTGGACCGGAGCCTCCGGCTGCTTCGCTCTGCCGAAGCCGGGGCCACCGCCTCCCCCTCGCTTCTGCCCAGACCGGGGCCTCTGCCTGCCTCACTCTACCAAGGCCGGGGCCACCGCCCCCCCCTTGCTTTTGCCCGGATCGGGGTCGCCGCCGCCTACCCTCTGCCCGGACCGGGGCACTATAGCACAGAAAAATTTACACATACATTACATACACATGCACTTAGAATTAGAAGGGGGGGTTAAGTTGAGTTAGTTATTAGTAAGTTTGATTCTGTTTTCATGTTTAAAGATGATTAAAAACAACTTTTGTTTAAGTAACTACTTGTCATGGTGAATATCTATTGCTACTGGGTTTTGGGGTCCTTTGGGCTCATAACAGGATATACAAGTATACATCATAAATATTTCATAAATCAAATTATTGAGTACAGGAGTTGGGATGTTATGGTAAATTCTACAAGATGCTTGAGAAGCCAAATTTGGAGTATTGTGTGCATTTTTGGTCATCTAACTGCAGGAAAGATATCAGTTAGATAGAAAGAGTGCAGAAAAGATTTACTACGATGTTGAACGGACTTCAGGAACTGAGTTAAAGGGAAAGGTTAAACAGGTTAGGACTTTATTTCCTGGAGCGAAGCAGAATGAGGGGAAATTTGATAGAGGTTTACAAAATTATGAGGGGTATAGACAGAGTAAATACAAGTAGGGATTTTCCACTGAGGGTAAGTGAGATACAAACCAGAGGACATGTATTCAGAGCGAAAGGGGAAAAATTTATGGGGAAGGAGAGGGGGAACCTTTTCACACAGGGTGTGCAACCATCTGCCAGCTGAAGTGGTGAATGCGGACTCAATTTTAACATTTAAAAAAAATTTGGACAGGTACATGGATGGGAGGGATATGGAGGTCTATAGACTGGGTTGAGCTCAGTGGGTCTAGGCAAAATAATAGTTTGGCAGAGACTAGAAGGGCCTGTTTCTGCACTGTAATGTTCTATAGTTCTATGGAGAGTGGAAAGGGCATGGGGAGGCGTGCAGGTTAACAGATAAGAGGTCACAGGTGAATAATAGGTGGGAGGGTAGAAGAGAAAAATACTGAGAACTAGTAGGGGAAAGGGTAGCTCTCTGAATGGAGAAGGAAGAGAGGAAGAGGTAAACATAGAAGATAGGAGCAGGAGTAGGTCATTCGACCCTTCGAGCTTGCTCCGCCATTCAACGAGATCATGGCTGATCTTAAAGTTCAGTACCCCGTCCCCGCCTTCTCTCCGTAACCTTTAATACCCTTTTTCTGAAGAAATATATCTAATTCCCTCTTAAACAGATTTAATGAACCTGCCTCTACTGCCCTCTGTGGCAATGAATTCCACAGATTCACCACCCTCTGGGTATAGAAATTCCTCCTCATCTCGGTCCTAAATGGTTTGCCTCTTATCCTCAAACCATGGCTCCGGGTTCTGGATTTTCCCATCATTGGAAACATCCCATCTGCATCCATTCTGTCCAGTCCTGCAGAATTTTATATGTCTCTATGAGATCCCCTCTCAATCTTCTAAACTCCAGTGAGTACAATCCCAATTTGCGCAATCTTTCCTCATAAGTCATTCCTGCCATTCCAGGTATCAGCCTGGTGAATCGCCTCTGCACTCCCTCCAATGCAAGAACATCCTTCCTTAGATAAGGTGACCAAAACTGCACACAATACTCCAGGTGTGGTCTCACCAAGGCCCTGTACAGCTGCAGTAAGGTATCCTTGTTCCTATACTCAAACCCTCTTGATTTGCCTTTTTAACCGCCTGCTGTACCTGCATGCTCACCTTCAGAGACTGGTGTACAAGTACCCCTAGGTCTCTCTGCACTTCCCCATCTCTTAATCTATTGCCATTCAAATAGTAATCTGCCCTCCGGTTTGTATTACCAAAGTGGATAACCTCATATTTATCCATATTGTAGTGCATTTGCCATGTATCTGCCCAGTCCCCCAATTTATCCAAATCACACTGGAGCTTCCTGACCCCCTCTTCCGTGTACACAACCCCTCCTAGCTTAGTGTCATCTGCAAATTTGGAGATATTACATCCAATCCCCTCATCCAGATCATTAATGTAAATTGTGAACAGCTGGGGTCCCAGTACAGATCCCTGTGGTACCCCACTGGTCACCGCCTGCCACTCAGAAAACGAGCCATTTATCCCATCTCTCTGTCTTCTACCTGCCAGCCAGTTCTCAATCCACATCAATACTTTGCCCCCAATCCCATGAGCCTTGATTTTGTAAGTCAGTCGTTTATGCGGGACCTTATCGAAGGCCTTTTGGAAGTCCAGGTACACCACATCCACTGGCTCTCCCCCATCTATTTTACCTGTCACCATCTCAAAGAATTCCAATAGATTTTTCAAGCACGATTTACCTTTTGTAAATCCATGTTGACTCTCTCCGATCCCTTCTCTGCTAGTTATATGCTCCGCTATTACATCCTTAATAATGGATTCCATCATTTTGCCCACTACTGATGTAAGGCTCACCGGCCTATAATTCCCCGCTTTTTCTCTAACCCCCTTTTTAAATAGTGGGGTAACATTAGCTACCCTCCAATCCATGGGTACTGATCCTGAGTCTATCGAGTTCTGGAAAATAATTCTTAAAGCATCTGCTATCTGAATGGCCACTTCCTTAAGTACCCTAGAATGTAGATTATAGGGCCCTTGGGATTTATCTGCCTTCAGTACCATCAATTTCCCCAAGACCATGTCCTTAGAGATACTGATTTCTTTCAGTTCCTCCCTTGCATTAGTCTCTATGTTTCCCAACATCCTTGGGAGGTTATTTGTATCCTCTCTTGTAAAAACAGAACTAAAGTAAGAATTTAATTGGTCTGCCATTTCCTTATTCCCCATTCCGACTGCAAAGGACCTACTCTGGATTTCACCAATCTTTTCCTCTTGACATATTTATAAAAGCTTTTGCAGTTGGTTTTTATATTTACCGCAAGCTTACTTTCGTAATTTATTTTTGCTCTCTTGATTAATCCCTTTGTCCTCCTTTGGTGCATTTTGAACTGCTCCCTGTCTTCGGTTGTGGTACTTTTTTTGGCCATTTGATATGCTCTCTCTTTGGACCTAATGCTGTCTCTAATTTCCCTTGTTATTCACGGTTGAGTCACCTTTTTTGGTTTATTTTTATGCCAAACCGGTATAAACGATTTTTGCAATTTCTCCATTAGATCTGTGAATGCTTTCCATTGTCTATCCACAGTCAACTCCCCCATAAACTCCACCCAATCAATCTTACTCAACTCCTGTCTCATACCATCATAATTCCCTTTATTTAAATTCAGGGAAAGCAAGAAGCCAGGGGAAGTGATTTAATGGAAATTAAGAGAAGTTGATGTGTGAAGAGTACCCACATGGAATATTAGGTGTTGCGCCTCCTGGAGGAAGCACGTGGATGTGAAATAGCGGGTGCAGTGGATACTACTGGGAGTGGAGAGTATGCCTTATGAGGATAGGTTGTGATCTTGTCTTTTCTCCTTGGAGAGACAGAGGATGAGGGGTGACATGATAGAGGTGTATAAGATCATATCAATGGACAGAGGCATTTTTCCAAGGCTGAAATGGTTAACACAAGTAGACAGAGATATAAGGTGCTTGTTTGGGAGTAAGTACAGGGGGGGATAGAGAGGGGTGTGTGCATGGAATGTTCTGCTGGCAAGTGGTGGAGAGAGGTACAATACCATCTTTTAAGAGACTATTAGACAATTTTATGGAACTGAGAAAAATGGAGGGTATGCAGTTGGGAAATTCTGAGCAACTGTTAGAGTAGATTATTAGGTCAGCACCACACAGTGGTGTTGCAGATTTCTATGTTTGAAGTTTGCACATAGCACAAAGATTGTACAGCAAGGAAGGCTTGTAGTGTACAGATTGTAGTGTACAGCAAGGAAGGCTTTCAAAGTTTGCAGTGGGATCTGGATCCACTGGAAAAAATGGGCTGCAAAATAGCAGATGGAATTTAATGCGGACAAATGTGAGGTGTTGCATTTTGAGAGGACTAATCAAGATTGGACATAGACGGTAAAAGGCAGGACATTGAGGAGTGCAGCATAAAAATTCCCTGAAAGTAGTGTCACAGGTGGATAGGTTGTAAAGGGTGCTTTTGACACATTGGCCTTCATAAATCAAAGTATAGGGGTTTGGATGCAACAGTGAAGTTGCACAAAATATTAATGAGGCCAAATTTGGAGAATTATGTGCAGTTTTGGGAACCTACAGAAACCTACAGAAAAGATATTATTAAGAGTGAAAAGAAAATTTACAAGGAATGTTGGGACTTGAGGAGTTGAGTTATAGGGAAAGGATGAAAAGGTCAAGACTTTATTCCCTGGATTATTGGAGAATAAGAGGAGATATGATAAAGGCATACAAAATTATGAGGGGTGTAGCTAGAGTAAATCAAGCAGTCTTTTTTCCATTGAGGTGAGGTAGTTAAGAATTCAAAAATGTGGATTGAGGTAATTTCATCACATAGAGAGTGGTGAGAGTGTAGAATGAGCTGCCAGCTGGGAAGAGGTAAAGGTAGGCTTGATTTTGACATTTAAGAAAAGATTGGATAGGTGCATGGATGGGAGAAGTATAGAGGGTGGTGGTCCAGATACAGGTCAACAGTGCTGAGCAGAATAATAGTTTGGTATGGACCAGATGAGCTAAATGGCCTATTTCTGTGCTGTAGTGTTCTATGATTCTCTGTGAGCAAACCCACAGGTTATCTGTAGTATTACATACAGCTATGTACAGAGCACATATTATAGTGTATTGGATTACAATAAACTAAGTATGAGAGCACTGTTGTGGGGTTCATTCAGGAGAATGTGGGGAAGAAACTGTTGATGGGTGTTTTAACTCTTTTGTCTTCTCCCTGATAAATTATCCTGGTGAGTCTCTTTTGGACTGCCTCCAATACTATTTGATCCCTTCTGAGGTAAGTCCCTAACTGAACACAGTATTTCACCAACATCCTGCACAATTTCCCAGGATGACCATAGCAAATATCAGAAGACATCTGTTTAATGTGAGTGGAGGAAAGTTTTGGAGAGATGTCAGTAGAATGGTGAATGCCTGGAATGCATTACTTGGGGAGTGGTGGAGGCTGGTACAATGGGGACATTCAAAGACTCTCAGATAGTTGTAAGAAAAATAGAGGATTCTGGGTAAGGTAGGGAAAGATTTGATTGTTGTGGAGCAGGTTTATATTGGTCAGCACAGCATTGTGTGCCAAAGGGGAGGTACTGTGCTGTAATATTCTCGTTCTCACAAAACTTATATTCTCTTCCTTGACCAAGGAGAATGCCTGTCAATTAAATGAATATGACATTGAAAAGAAAAAGTATAATAATCTCTACTGCAACCCCGCCTTATGTTTAAGATAGGTATGTATGCCATGTTTTTACTCACAAAGGTTGGCAATGGTTTTTATGCAGTTGTTGCTGAGGTTCAAGGAATCCAGTTTCTGGAGAGGCTCCAGGTTCTCTATTTTATGAATGAGGTTCTGATGCAGGAAGAGGCAGCGTAGCTCAGACTGAGCCTCCAGATTCCCAATCTTCAGCAGGCCATTACATTCCAGCCACAGGCACCTCAGCCCAGTGTACTCCTCTAGGTTCTCAATACAGGAGAAACCTACAAAAGGAAAAGTGCACAACTGATGTGAATGACAACAAAGTCTGTCATTAATAGATATATTTAGTACATTCACATCTCCACAGCACCTTGAACATCTACTTATCTCCATATTGCTGAGTCAGAAAGTGATATAGCACAGAACAGGCCTTTCAGCCCAATGCATCCATGCTGACCAAGTTGGCATCCTGGGCAAGTCCCATTTGTCTGTATTTAGCTTATATTTTTCCACTCCCTTCATATCCATAGATCTGCCCAATCGACTTTTGAATGTTGTTATCATGTTGCTTCTTGTTTCCTCTGAGCATAAAAGTCCTGAGTCTCTAACGTCCTTCCTGAATCTCTTTGACTGCTCTGGGAAATAGCATTCACTTTATCCATGCCCCTCATGAATTTATAAACCTCTTCACCCTTCAGCTTCCTACATTCTGGGGAGTATGGACCCAGTTATCTAACTTCACCCTGCCACTCAAGCCCTCCAGTTTCAGCACCCCTTCCAACATTCATATTCTTTCTATAACTGCATGACTAGAACAGCACATGGTAATGCAAGTGTGTTCTCATCAACATCTTGCTCTCAATAACTTATCCAGTGAAAGCCAGTATGTCAAACACCAACACCTTGTTCTCAATACCTCGTCCAGTGAAAGCCAGTATGTCAAACACCAACACCTTGTTCTCAACACCTCGTCCAGTGAAAGCCAGTATGTCAAACACCAACACCTTGTTCTCAAAACCTCATCCACTGAAAGCCAGTATGTAAAACACCAACACCTTGTTCTCAATACCTCGTCCAGTGAAAGCCAGTATGTCAAACACCAACACCTTGCTCTCAATACCTCATCCAGTGAAAGCCAGTATGTCAAACACCAACACCTTGTTCTCAATACCTCATCTAGTGAAGGCCAGTATGTCAAACACCTTCACCACCTTGTCCATCCTTGTTAGCACATTCAAGGAACTAGGACTCTGTACCCCTGCAGCAAGCTCCAGAGCCATGCATTACTGAGCAAGTCCTGCCCTGGATTGACACCAAAGTGCAACACCTCACATTTGTCACTAAGATTTCATCTGCCTCTTCTTGTCACCTTTTTAATTGATTATTCTGTGCAGACTGGAGAGAGAGCATCCCCATCCACAAAATGAAACAAATACTTCTAGATATCACTGCCAGAAAACAGTAGCTTTCTCAAAAAGAAAAACAATTTAAAATCAAATGCTTTAATAATTTACAAAATGCTTAAGGAAATATAAAAGTACCCAAGTTGGGATGGTGAAATCTGCTCTGTGAACAGCTTTGAGATGCAAACCTTTTAGTGGCTTGCTTTCTTCAGCTATTGAAGACATATATTGTACATGAGGTTGCCAAATGGTCCCCTTCACCCTGGTCACAACCTCTTCTTGCTGCTACAGCAGGTATAGAAGCCTGAAGTACAGCATCTCCAGGTTCAAGAACAGTTTAATTTCTCCAACAACTATTGGATTTTGAACCTTCCCTTCCTACCCAACTGTAAGACTACTACAAGATCTGTCTGCTCAAATGACTCTGCAATACGTCACTGTTTATTGGGGGATATACAAGGGGCTGCAGATGCTGGAGTGTGGAACCTGCTGGAGGAACTCACTGGGTTGAGTTCTGTGGGAGAAAAAGGATACTTGATCTAAAGTGCTGGAACCCTTCATCAAAACCATTATTTGGTATTTTTCCTCTTCCGTTTATATTACTCACACCAAGACACAAGAGAAACTTGTCCGTGAACTACTCTTTGCAGATGATGCCGCTTTAGTTGCCCATTCAGAGCCAGCTCTTCAGCGCTTGACGTCCTGCTTTGCGGAAACTGCCAAAATGTTTGGCCTGGAAGTCAGCCTGAAGAAAACTGAGGTCCTCCATCAGCCAGCTCCCCACCATGACTACCAGCCCCCCCACATCTCCATCGGGCACACAAAACTCAAAACGGTCAACCAGTTTACCTATCTCGGCTGCACCATTTCATCAGATGCAAGGATCGACAATGAGATAGACAACAGACTCGCCAAGGCAAATAGCGCCTTTGGAAGACTACACAAAAGAGTCTGGAAAAACAACCAACTGAAAAACCTCACAAAGATAAGCGTATACAGAGCCGTTGTCATACCCACACTCCTGTTCGGCTCCGAATCATGGGTCCTCTACCGGCACCACCTACGGCTCCAAGAACGCTTCCACCAGCGTTGTCTCCGCTCCATCCTCAACATCCATTGGAGCGCTTTCATCCCTAACGTCGAAGTACTCGAGATGGCAGAGGTCGACAGCATTGAGTCCACGCTGCTGAAGATCCAGCTGCGCTGGGTGGGTCACGTCTCCAGAATGGAGGACCATCGCCTTCCCAAGATCGTGTTATATGGCGAGCTCTCCACTGGCCACCGTGACAGAGGTGCACCAAAGAAAAGGTACAAGGACTGCCTAAAGAAATCTCTTGGTGCCTGCCACATTGACCACCGCCAGTGGGCTGATAACGCCTCAAACCGTGCATCTTGGCGCCTCACAGTTTGGCGGGCAGCAGCCTCCTTTGAAGAAGACCGCAGAGCCCACCTCACTGACAAAAGGCAAAGGAGGAAAAACCCAACACCCAACCCCAACCAACCAATTTTCCCTTGCAACCGCTGCAATCGTGTCTGCCTGTCCCGCATCGGACTTGTCAGCCACAAACGAGCCTGCAGCTGACGTGGACTTTTTACCCCCTCCATAAATCTTCGTCCGCGAAGCCAAGCCAAAAAGAAGAAGATATTATCCCTTCTCTTCTTATGTGTTGTTTGCTTTATGAAGCTGCAACAAAGTACGCCTTTCACTGCACCTGTACATAGGTGCATGACAATAAACTTTATTCATTCATTCATAATATATGTAACAGAGAGCAAACTTTCCAACTTGTTGACTGCTTGAGCATCTTTTTCTCTCACAAAGTATGGAGGAGACTCTAAATTCACTGAATAACTTAAAAGAAAGCCCAATAAAAACATTTGGTCTTGCAGCGTCTGTAGGAGGTAAAGAAATGTTTCAAGCCTGAGCCCTTCCTCAAGTAATGAGTGAAAAATGACATGGCATCTGAATTGAAGGCTGGGGAAAGAATGGGAGGGGGAGGAGTGCAGACTATACAAACAAAAGGTATGAATTGGGTATGAGAAAAAGGGAGAATTGATTTTAGAGGAAAGAGAAGGAGGGAGGGGTGTGACAGAGTATATAGCTATGTTTTTGTGAGATAATTGGGAAAGGTCTGTTAGAGTAGGTTACATACAAACACTTTAAAACAGATCTGATTTGAAATACTGGAGCTCTGCTAATGCTCGACATATCAGCTCCACAGCTTTTGCAAGAGTTTTGAAGAGTGATCAAAAGACTTCACTAATGGATTGTTGTTTGCAAAAGGCACCAAATGAACGAGCAGATCGGAGCCACTGCTGTCTGGAGAAGAGCTTGCTGTTTGTTGTAAGAGGGTCATGTGGCTTTGCAAGCAGAGAGAGTAAAACAGGCTTTCTCTCAGAGTCACAGAGAGAGAGAGAGAGAGAGAGACATAGACAGGGATCATTTGACAGTTTTACAGCCAGCAGAAGTAGCTGGGACTGAAGCTGGCAAGCCCATTTGAAAGATGGCCTGGTCAAAGCCCTTTTGGTTCATGCAAGAGGAGAGGACTAGCTGTCTAATGTTTCACTTGAAATAAGGGAAACAGAAAAGGAACTCTGTGGTGACTTAAAAGAAAGAGGTTATCATCTGGAAAACCCTGTTGGGGCAAGTTTCTTTGGCAAGATACTGGAGTGGCTGATGGAAGTACATCAGTTGTGGATTTCCTGGAACAACAAATCTCTCTCTGAAAACCAACAAGAATTTTCCTGAGCGGTAACCATTTACCTTTCAACCACCAAAGCCTGGTGAACTTTATAAATGTTAAATTCTGTGCACAGTATAAGAATTGCTTGCAACCAGTGAACTTGGAGGAGTGAGAAGTGAGATTGGGCTGTGAATTAAATAACTTTTCTGAACTTATATACATATTACATATACGTGCACTTAGAATTAGAAGGGGGTTATGTTAAGTTAATAGTAATAAGTTAAAGTTTGATCCTGTTTGCATGTTTAAGATAATTAAAAGCAACTTTTGTTTAAGTAACCCTTTGTCTTGGTGAATTTCTGTTGCTGCTGGGTTTTGGGGTCCTCTGGGCTCGTAACAACAGAATTTAACATTTATGAATTTTCGCCAGGCTCTGGTGCTTACAGGTAAATGGCTACCACTCAGAAAGGTTCTTGTTGGTTTTACAGAGAGATCTGTTGCTTGTTGGACACACACAAACTGATATCCTCCGATCAGTCACCAGTGTCTTGCTGAAGAAACGTGCCCCATCAAGGGTTTTCCAAATGATAACCTCTTCTTCCAGGTCACCACAGAGTCCCTTTTGTTTCCCTTATTTCAGGAGAAACACTCTAGCTAGACGTTTCCTATTGTGTGGACAAGGATTTTTCAATAGGCCAAACTCAGAACACACAACCTGTCTTCAAAATGGGGTTTTAACAAACCTCAAAAGTCATTGCAGAATTGTTCTCTCTCTCTCTCTCTCTCTCTCTCTCTCTCTCTCTTTCTCTCTCTCTCTCTCTAAGCGAAATTTCTCTCAGCCTTTGAGCCTGGGCTTTGATCCATTTGCACCTGCTTCTGAAGTTCCTTCCAAAGCAATTCCATTGTCTCTTGCAAAGCCATAGGTGCCTGAATGTCTGGTTGCAGCCAAGCTCTTGCATTTTAAATGAGATGCGAGTGTTACTCTGTTAATGAAGTGACCTAGACTAAACCCCCACAATCTATCTCTTTTAAAGACATACTAATATGACGATGTGGTAAATTGGATCACCAGTTTGCTGATGACAGTTGTGGACAGCGAGGAAGATTTTCAAAGCATTCCGACCGATACAAGAAGTCCACCTAAAGAAGGATGATCCAACAGATCAAAGTAATGAACATCCTAATGTCAAACCTGAGAATTATGTTCTAGTAAAGAATTGGGATTTTACTGGAATGGACAATTTCAGTCCCATTAATAACAATGACTGCAGTAAAGCTTGAAGGACAGATTCACTCGATACATGAAACAGACTTAAGGAAAAAAGCCCACCTGCAACATGAGAATTTTATTGTTATGTCCTATGTCGCCTTGACATTTGAACTGAAAAGAGGAATTTTGGGTGACAGCATAATACCTTTATCAATGTGTCTTACCTAAATGTTGATAAGATGAATGTATAGCTGTTGAATCTATTCCCATTTTCTAATCAATTCAACGGGAGGTATCCCCTCACACCCACCCCCTACTCCATATAGAAAATAATAGAATACATTTTTAGGCAGAACAGACTACAGACAAGGATATAAACATGTGGAGGGCAGCAGGGTATAACATAACATCTTTTATCAATGGGTACCTCCAGTCATATAGTCATACTAAAGCTGGGAAAAAGTTAATTTAAGACTCTTAAAACATATTCATGGCAGACTACTAATTGGATGGTGTCATGTTAATTGAAATATGTGGTTCCCTCTACACATCATGTACTGAAGCTACACCAATACCTTTATTGGCCAGACATAACCAGGTTCAGGACAAGGAGACCTACCTCTAAGATGGAGCAGGACTTTATGATTCTGTTGCTCTTCAACAGTACAAGAAAGGCATCCAAAAAGCTGGTTCGCTGATTCTGAAGCTGGGGCTATTGACTAATGAAATGGCTCAGGGGTTCCAAGCAGTTAAAAGAAAATGTATAGAAAACCAGCCACACCTATTTAATCAGATAGATAGTATGCCTTGAGGAGATTGCGAGGGTACTTGCTTTTACAATGCAATCACATCTGAATTAGCACAGTCAGCATATTTCTTAAATAATAGTAACTTGATGTGCTTTGATGGTAAGGGATGGGGATGTGGGATAGTAAAATTGAAAGATGATTTGCCTTGTATAAAAGAACACTGCTGGGAACACGATTGTGAAATGAAGGAAGGAATGTTTGAATCTAACTTGAAGAACTCATATGGTTTGTGGGATGCTGCTAGAAGAAACAATGGGAAAACTAAAGTAAGGGTAGGAAAAACTACCCTCGATTTTGCTAATATATATAGAGATCTCAAACATTTGTACAACAGATGTACTGAGACCCCACCACGTTATCAGATAAAGAAAGGCCACAAATTCCTCTTTAATGGAACTTTTACTACTACCATTACAGGAAACAGCCTCTCTGCCTCGTTTGCCATTGGGATGTTAGAACCTCTTGTCATCCAATGCCCAGAAAATGCTAGAGCCAGAAAACAGATCATCGCCTGAGGAGTGACCAAGGAATTTGTGTGGACTACAACAATCCTGTTACCCGAAGGTCTGACATCTGATGGGGAGTCCTCAGCTCCATATGCCTTGGAGGATTGGCTGGGATGGTGGCTGCCAAGAATCGCAATTATCTCATCTGTGGCTTAATGGCGTTGGGCAATAAGACAGTTGGAGGCTGTTGAGAATTGGTAGAATTTTGTAGCAGGATTCCCACGTACAACAGAATCACGCACAGCCACAACAGTTAAGCAAGCGCATTACCAGAGCACATAGCCTCCAAAGGCGTCCCAGTCCTCCAGCTGCAGGTCAGGCACCAGCAATTAGGAAAAGCACACAAATAAGAGCCCGCACTTTTTATGGCACCCGACACCCAAGGCTGGAAAGTGACGTCACTACCGCATCCCAGAAGGCTCAGTGTGAAACGTGCAATAGAAACTATAAAAGCTGTGGTTAAGCACAATAAAGAGACTGATTCCTGACTCTACTTAGTCCAGTGTCATTTATGGCCACTTGAGTAAGGTAGTATCGTTAAATAGGCCACTACATATTTTGGTGACCCCGACGGGCCTCAGCTACACTGAGTCCCACCTCACTGACATGGGCGAGCAACTGACGACTTCAAAGGTGGTCGACTCAGCCTCACTGGTGGCAGCACCAGTGGTGGTTAATGGAGTAGCAGTTCGCCTGCCTCCATTTTGGTTGGGTCAGCCACGTAGCTTGCTGCAGCTGACCGAAACGCAATTTGTGCTTCAGAATGTTACATTTGAGGACATAAGATATTGGCACGTTGTAAATGCATTAGATACTACAACCATAGCAAGGGTGAGTTCATTCATCAATAACCTGCCGGTGGACCAGAAGTACACTAGATTCCAGGACTTTCTGTTGAAAACATTTGAGCTCTCTCGTCATGAATGGGCTATACGGATTTTGAAAATGCAAGAACTGGGGGGCCATAGTCCATCCCAGTTAATACAAGAGCTGGTATCACTAGCTGCAGGCCAGACATATTGTTTTCTTTTCGAGGCACTGTTTTTATCGAAATTACCAGTACAAATTGAAGCTTACAACAAACCAGATATGCAGTGGATTATCAGTATGCTACCCAGGGTGGTGTATGATCAACTGGAGGGGTTAAGTGCATTACTAAGATTACAGATGAACCCTTCAATATCGCTCAGGTGATACAAGATATCCATCATCAGTTTTAGACAATGACAAAGGGGTAGACTGGATGGTTTGCTTGGGTAACCTGAATATTTGGAGGGTCATAAATCTTACATGAATTGTGATATTAGCTGCAGGGTTTAGTTGCTCTCTGTGCTGTAATTACCAGTGTAAATATCAGTGGTAAAAATCTTACTATCACAGTAATCTGCCACTGTCTCACTCTAATTATCACATCAATCTCTATATCTTCATTACTTACCTATAACCATTTCAACATTATAATTTAGTAGCTGTCATCCCATGATAAAAAGGAAGAAATGTAGTATTAAAGTGAATTTTAAATAATTTAAAAGTATTAAAGAGAATTGAAATGCAAAATGGAAGCCTGATGTCAAGATCAAGGAGAGGCTCCATGAATATGATACAGACTGGTACAACCTTCATAAGGCACCAACAGATGGCTTTGGAATGCAGACAGTGCAGATAAGAAATACGTGAGAAGTTCTCCGTTCAGATTTTCCATTCCCTGGGAAACTTGAGGGGGGGGGGGGGGGGGGTGGAGTGGAATAATCAGACAATCCCACTGGCAGATACTGATGTATCTGCACAACCCACAAGATCTTCAGGAAGAGGGTGATAATGTTGAGAATAGCCTGTGAGGGCTTCTTTGACTTTTTTCCTGTCTCAGACACTGAGGGATGGGTTTTTGGCTCAGTGGCCCAGGGAGGTAGAGAGTTCAAGACTTCAAGATCTGTACATGAAATTTGTAAATAACCCAATTTTGGGGATATCTACTATGGTTTATTCTGACTATGTTTAGGTCTCAAAGGGGGGATTAGGTGGAAAATAAACCACTTGAAATATGTACTATTTATAATGTATTCATTTAATCCATAACGATGTAACAATTTACTCACGTAATACAAAAGTAACAATTTATTATGTATTTACTACACTCTGCTACAGTGAATGAGTCAAGGATAAGGTGGCAGGATATGATGAAAATTTATTTCCAAATATGGTTAGATTAATGGATGGAAAATAATGAAAATAATTATGGTGAGACAAGGGATAACATATGTGGTTATGAATGATTGGGTGCATAAATGTGATTAACTCAGGACTATAATATAAAAAAGGCTGTGTTGTGTGAGCAGTCAATGTCTAGTTCTTTGAATGTCACAGCTTTTGTTCGCAAAGTTTAAAACTTCTTAAATAATCTTCTGCGTCTCCTGGTCATTCTTGGCATTTGACAAACCACAACATTATTGAGGTACATACTATCTTGTGCTGGAGTGTAGTTTTGTTGACCAATTTCCCAATAGTTGTTAAGATTAGTTCCATCCTTCTGAAAATTAGAGATGAGGAACAACATTGCAGGACAAATATTGGTGACCCAGTACTTTCTTTTCTTTGGCTTGGCTTCGCGGACGAAGATTTATGGAGGGGGTAAATGTCCACATCAGCTGCAGGCTCGATTGTGGCTGACAAGTCCGATGCGGGACAGGCAGATACGGTTGCAGCGGTTGCAGGGGAAAATTGGTTGGTTGGGGTTGGGTGTTGGGTTTTTCCTACTTTGTCTTTTGTCAGTGAGGCAGGCTCTGTACTAAGCTACAGTTAAATTACTCTTTCACTTAAAAGCCACTTTCAGCTGAAGGCTGAGATACCGTGGAGCAAACACCAGGTCCTGAGTCCAGGCAGGGGCAGCCGTCTGACAGCTCACCAACAAGCTGCCTGACAGCCCCCTCCTCGCTGCCTGACAGCCCCCCAGCGCAGGGGCCCCAAGTCCCACACCAGCCACCCTAGCCCTGTAGTCCCATGCCAGGGGACTGTCAGGCAGCGGGGAGGGTAGGTGTCGGCAGCGGGGAGGGTAGGTGTCGGCAGCGGGGAGGGTAGGTGTCGGCAGCAGGGAGGGTAAGTTTCGCCAGCAAGGAGGGTAGGTTTCGCCAGCAGGGAAGGTAGGTTTCGGCAGCAGGGAGGGTAGGTTTCGGCAGAGGGGAGGGTACCTGTCATCAGGTCGCCAGCTGACTGTTGACACCCTGCCCGCTGCTAGCCACCTGAAAGCTACTAGCCACTTTGCTCTGTTGCTTTCAGGTGCCTAGGGGGAGCGCTCCGAGCCAGAGAATATACCTCCCTGAGGAGGGTCAGGTGAGTGCTCCTTGGGGCCAAGGTTCTCCACTTTCAGGTGCCCACCCGACAGCTGCATTTGTGTATTTTAGGTGGCTTTACATTTGGGTATTCTGGCCACCTGAAAGCACCTAAATCCTCATCCATTGAACACAGATTGCAGGGAGGCCCAGCTGCAGTTTAAATAAAGCTGCATGCATTACCATATTTTTACACATATTACGCACGTGTTATAAGTGTTTTTTTTTACAAATCAGGTAACCCACTGCACGTTATATGCATGTGGGCACTATACAATAATGTTTTTTTTCACAGATTAAATATTAAAATGAACTTAATTGAGCAGCCACCGGTTCTAAGGCATAGATAGGTTAGACAGCCAATATCTGTTTCCTAGTATGGGAATAACAACCACAAGAGGACTTATGTATAAGATTAAGGGAGGGAAGTGGAGTCATCAGGGGTAAGACTTTTTTTACACAGAGAGTTGTTGAGGCCTGGAATGCCTTCCCATGAGTGGTGGTAGAAACATTAGGGGCCTTTAAAAGACTATTAAGACTTTAAAGACTATTTAAAAGGCATGTGGATGAAAGGAAAGTAGAGGGTTTAGCACTTTTATATGGTTCGGCACAACATGGAGGGCCAAAGAGCATGTGCAGTGCATAATGCTTTGTTTTAATGTTTAATGTTTTAATTAACAGAAATATTGAGTGGCTTCAGTTTACAAGTCAACCCACCTGGAATTACTGTCAGAGTAAATGTGGATAGGCTTTTTCAATTAAGAGTGGGGGAGATTCAAACTAGAGGGCATGGTTTAAGATTGAAGGGGGAATATTATAGGGGGAACATGAGGGGAAATTTCTTTACGCAAAGGGTGGTAGGGATGTGGAATGAGCTTCCGGAAGACGTGGTTGAGGCGGGATCATTGGTTACATTTAAGGATAGACTGGATAGTTACATGGAGAGGAGAGGACTGGAGGGGTATGGACTGGGTGCTGGTCAGTGGGACTAGGAGGGTGGGGATTTGTTACGGCATGGACTAGTAAGGCCGAACAGGCCTGTTCTGTGCTGTAAGTGGTTATATGGTTATATGGAATTTATAGTCATTTGTGTTAACTCTTTCTGAGCTGTGACATGGAATCAAATATGAGTATGTGCCAACCAACGTATTTGGTATTCAGGCTCTGATTGTAATTCACGAACAGAGGGAGCAGCCAACACCAAGATGGCTCTGGGTATCTTCCCCTTCCTCTCAAGAAAAGGGCCATCACGCACCAAGTATGAATAACTGCCAGTTAGCGCTGCAACTTCCGGTTCCCAGCGGATGTCAGTGAGCGAGTTTTGGAACAAACCTGTCGACTGCTGGTCTCGTTATTTGTTCCATAGCACAAATTTGTGACCCTGACAGTCCAAAAGGTATTTTGGACCCAACATCATGGATATAGCAGCAGTTAATGCTGTTGCACTAAAACTTCCTACCTTCTGGTTGCTGCGTACCCCCATTTAGTTCAGTCAGGAGGAGGCACAGTTCCAGATCAGACAATTACTTGCACAAATACTTGCACATGTTGAGTTTCTTGGACCAAGATGTGCTGGATGACTTTATCCATCAGAAGGAGGAAAATATGCAGCACTGAAAGCCCTGCTGCTCAGCACCTTTGGACTCTCCAGATGCGAAAGAGCAGCCAGGTTGATGCACCTAGATGATCTGGGCAATGTGACCCTGTCAGCTTTCATGGATGAAATACTAGCACTGGCAGAAGGACACAAGCCCTGTCTCATGCATCTGCCCGATGACATCCAGCTGATGCTAGCAGACACAGACTTCAACGACCCCAGGAATGTAGCAACCAGAGCAGACGTGCTCCGAAAAATCAGGAGGGAGAATGAAGCTGCCATCAGCTAGCTGTCTAGAACAAGAACCATGCAGGCAGCCAAGCCCAGTGGGACAAAGGAGTGCCAGCAACCCTGACGGAAGACAGAGGACACAGAGGACCCCATCAGAGATGGGGTACAGAAGCCCGCCACTGCTGAGCACCCAGACAGCCTGCTGTACGTGTGGGACAAAAGGTCTGGGTGCCATTTCCTTGTGGGCATCATTCCACCCACCACAATATAGACAAAGACCCATCTTGAGAGCCACAAATAATAGTTCCATTCAGACCTACTCAAGGTCCAACTACAACTCGGCTCAGCCCAGCCAAACACCAGTTCAGGAGGGAAACTATCGATTTCCTGGGTCATAGGATCTCAAAGAATGGCGCGATTCCTCTGCCGACAGTTTAACAGGCCTTACCACAGTCATAGGGCTAAGTGGGCATGGTAAACTTCTAGCACTGGTTCCTCCCATCAACAGCCAGCATCATGTTCACCTTGATGTTGGGTAAAAAGAAAGATGTCATTTGGAACCCGGAGGCCGAAGCAGCTTTCATCCAAATTAAGGAGTCCCCGGCAAACGCTTACATGGACCGATGTTCCAACTGCCCTCACAGTGGGCGCATCAAACATGCCAATCAGCGGAGTACTGGAACAACTCATGAATGGCCTTGGCCTTCAATAGTAGATAATTAAGATCACCTGAGTTGAAATACAGAGCTTTCGACAGAGAGCTGTTAGCACTCTACCTGGCGATCCGGCACTTCAGATACTTTCTGGAAGGCAGACCGTTTGCAGCTTTCACTGACCACAAGCCCCTAATCTTTGCATTTGCCAAGGTATCAGACCCTTGGTCAGCCCGGCAGCAGCAGCACCTTTCGTATATATCGGCATTCACGACAGCGATCCAGCACATCTCTGGTAAAGACAACATTGTGGCAGACATTCTATTCAGGCCAGCCAACCAAGCATTGGCACAGAGGATCAACTACTCAGAGCTAGCAGAGGTGCAATAAGATGAGGAGACACACATCTATAAAACTGCAGTCTCAGGCCTGCAGCTGCAGGACGTACCCTTGGGTTCAGGTGAGCAGATGCTCCTTTGTGATAATACTCACGGGCCATCCCCACCCCATTGTCCCAGAAGCCTGGAGGTGGTGTGTGTTGGACTCCGTGCATGGCCTAGCGCACCTCTCCATCCATATGATATCCAGTTGGTTCGTGTGGCACAGCCTCAAAAAACAAGTCAGCGATTGGATGAGGATATGGACTCAGTGTCAGACAGCCCAAGTCCAGAGGCATACTAAAGCCGCCCTGCTGCAGTTCGAAATCACAACCTGCAGATTTGACCACATCCACGTCGACATTGTAGGGCCATAGCCAGTATCACAGGGAGCATGGTACCTCCTCACTATGGTGGACCGTTTCACCAGATGGCCAGAGGCAGTTCCCCTCACAGACACTACCACCAAATCCTGCACTAGGGGCCTAGTCACAACTTGGGTACCATGTTTCAACATCCCAGCCCACAACACATTGGACAGAAGGGCCCATTTCATATCAAGCCTGTGGGCCGCCGTAACCAGCCTGTTGGGGGCCCAGCTACATCACACCACAGAAATCAAATGGAGGAACGCTTCCATAGACACTTGAAATTAGCACTTATGCCCAGGCTGAAAGGTCCAAATTAGGTGAATGAGCTTCCCTGGGTCCTACTCAGGATCCTCACAGTGCCCAAAGAAGACCTTTAAGCTTCTTCAGCCTAACTGATCTATGGAACCTACCCTTGCAGTCCCCAGCGAGTACCTACCTGCCCTGTGGGGGCAAGAAGCAAACACCTGAGGCCCTGAGCAAGCTCCACGAAAGGCTGGGTAATCTGGCACCCATCCCAACCTCCTGACATGAACGAACACTGACCTCCATTCCCAGACAATTAAAGGACTGTATGTCTTTGTTAGAAGGGGCGCACACTGGGCACCGCTGCAACAGCCATACAAAGGGCCGTTAAGAGTCATAAAGAATAATGGGTCTACATTTATGTTGGGCGTGGGGTGTTCACGATTGACCGATTAAAGCTGGCACATGTGGACTTGGAAAAGCCATCGAAATGCAAGCAGAGGGAGGCCACCCAAACAGATGAAAGTGCAGATTTTGGGTTGCGGGGGGGGGGGCAGATTCACCAGTTCAGCGGGGGTGGGAGGGCAGGATCGCCAATTCTTGGGGGGGGAGTGGTTGTGTGGTGACCAACGCATTTGGTATTCAGGCGAACCGGCTCCGATTGTAACGCGCACACAGTCATACCAACCTACATTAAGATGACGCTGGGCATCTTCCCCTTTCCCTCAGTGATGCAACTTCCAGTTCCCAGTGACAGGAATAGGGAGCACCTTTAAAATTCTCAGGGAGCAAGCAGCGAGTTTTGGAACGAGCCTGTCAACTGCCAGTCTCGTTATTCGCTCCATAGCGCAAACGCTACAAGTAACGATTTCTTTGAGAAAAAACAGCCTGATCGAGGCTTGTAATTCTTTTCCACCCAGTTTCATAATGTTGGAATCCATCCAGCCTTTCTTCTTACAGTGCACAACCACAGTATTGGGCATTTTTTTCTCACGGCAAATGTTATTCTTTTAAATATGATCATTGGCTTCAATTGAACAGCACTTGCACGGCAGCCAAGTACTGTAAAGCATGACCTTTCATGACTAGTCATGGTTACTGCCAGTTTTTGTTCCAGATATCGCCACCAATTCTTGTGGCAGGGATGTCAAAGGACTTTGTCCATGTTAATGACGTCCGCAGGTGTGATTTTAAGTTCACAAATTTCATTGGTGACAAAGCTGTGAAAATCAATGGCTTTTTGCTCCCAATCGTCTGGATGTTAATGACCTACAGTTGTTCAAGTTCTTCCCGACAATCTGCTTCACTTCATAAACTTTGATATCCAGGGAAAACCTGCCTTGAAGTCCAGGATGTGCCAATAGTTTTATTTTCATCTGAAAGGCAACAGTAGATATAGCCTTATTTTGTTCTCTGCGACTAATAATCCACTTCTTCAAGACAGACACTAACTGGTACCATTTATTTCTCAGGCCACGACATGCGCATTTTCGTGATTCATCCTCTCAAGCTCTTTCCTCCATTTGTGAATAGATGATTCGCCAACCTCAAACTGTCTTGCTGTTGCTCTGTTGCCAGTTTATTCTGCTCTCATAACTACTTTCAGTTTGAAATTAGCGGTATAAGATTTGCACTTGACTCCTCGCATTGTGAAAACTACCAGTACTCTAGATCTCAAAAGTAGTATTAAATGCAAGGGCCTTTATACTGATGAGGCTAGATCGAATGCAGGTGATTGCTATATAGGCTGATATCATCATCTGCATGTGTCACTTTGTTTTTTGTTGGACATTTTATGAAGGTGCTGGTCAGGACTGACTAATACTATATCTGCATGGTATATGTGTGTAATATGACAGCGCACATCGCGACGCAGGCGAACCGGCTCTGCATGTGATGGCCACGGTAGCAGAGCAGTCACGTCAAGATGGTGCCGTCAGGCTTGGGGATTCCTCGTGGCCTCAGCCATCGTGCACGCCCTTTCGGCTGCACCATCGGCAGAGAAGGTGGCAGCCATATGCCAGTTTCCCCAACCCGACAGCCTCAAAGGCCTCTTTAGGAATTCACAGGGATGGTTAACTTTTACAACTGCTTCAACTCAGGGGCAGCCTGCATCATGCGACCATTGTTCGCCATGATAGCCACCAAGAACAAGACTCCGGCGTGGACAGAGGAGGCCAAGACAGCCTTCATTGCTACCAAAGACACTCTGGCGAATGCCACCTTACTAGTCCACCCACAGTCTGATGTGTACACCACGCTCTCCGTAGACGCGTCCAGGCGTCCTGGAACAGTCGGTGCAAGGTCAGTGGAGACCCCTGGCATTCTTCAGCTGCCACCTGTGCCTCCCCGAGCTCAAGTATAGCACATTCAACAGGGAGCTCCTGGCCCTCTACCTGACCATCAGGCATTTCTGATACTTTCTGGAGGGCAGGCCATTTACAGTCTTCACGGATCACAAGCCCCTAACCCATGCCCTCACCATGGCCAAGGACCCATAGTCAGTGTCCCAACAATGCTACCTGTTTCTACATCTCAGAATTCATTAACCACGGATATCCGGCACCTCACAGGAAAAAACAATGTCATGGTCAAAGCGCTCTCGCGCCCCACCATCCAGACCCTAGCCCTCAGCCTGGACTACTCTCAGTTGGCGCAGGCTCAAAAAGGAGACAAGGAGATGCAGGCATTCCGCACAGCCGTCACCGCTCTCCATTTCGAGGACTTCAAGCTGGAGGACAGCTCTGACACGCTCCTATGCGATGTTTCCACGGACATGTTGCATCCGGTAGTGCCACAATGGAGACTTCGGGTCTTCAAAATGGTCCATAGCTTTGCGGGCCCATCCATCAAAGCTACGGTTCACATGGTAGTGGAAAGGTTCCTTTGGCACTGCCTGAGGAAGCAAAATGCCCAGATGGCACACAACTGTACCCAATGCCAGGTTGCCAAGGTCCACCACCACGTCAAGACCCTGGTTCAGCATTTTGACCTCCCGACAAAACATTTTGAGCATGTCGATGTCGACATTGTGGGCCCGCTGCTGGTCTTCAGGGTAGTCGACCACACAACACGGTGGCCGGAAGTCATTCCCCTCAAGGACACCTTGACTGACTCCTGTGCCAAGGCCCTACTAACCAATTGGATGGCGAGGTTTAGAGTACCAGCACACATGACCAATGACAGAGGTGCACAGTTCACATCCAAGCTCTGGACGCAACTCACAAACCTGCTGGGCATCAAGCTGAATCACACCACTGCCTACAATCCTCAAGCCAACGGACTTGTGGAACGCTTCCACTACCAGACCACATGGCTCGGCTAGACGGCTCCAACTGGGTGGATGAGCGTCCCTGGGTCTTGCTGGCCATCAAAACAGCACCCAATGAGGACTTGCAGGTATCCTCCATGGAACTGGTCTATGGCGCACCCATCCCTATCTGGTGAGTTCTTCTTCCCAACTCAGGACTCGAGCACCGGAAAGAGAGCACTGTTACAGGACTTGCGGGATAAGTTGGTCACGTTTGCAGCCCCCCTCACTCCCACCATGGCAATCAGCCAGCGTGCATTCCCAAAGACTAAGCCACAGTCGACTTTGTGTTCGTTCGGTGCGGCCCACACCCAGTCCCCCTCCAATGGCCCTACAAAGGCTCGTACAAGGCCCTATGCTATTCTGGCAAGACTTTCACTCTAGACATTGGAGAAAAAGAGGAGTTGTTCACAGCAGACAGATTAAAAGCGGCCCATCTGGACCCCAGCCAACTGGTCGTGACCACACAGGTAAAGAAACGGGGGCAGCCAAAGCAACAGGAGACTAATGCTGGTTCTGTGGCAGCGCACATCACGACATAGGCGAACTGGCTCCGTATGTGACAGCCATGGTAGTGGTAATGGGTTTAATGTATCATATGTTGAATGTTGAGTGGGTGGGGGGGAGTGGTGAAGGAGGGAGGGAAAGGAGGGGGGAAAAGGGGAGAAAATGACACTGAGTATATTCAAGAGGGAAATATTTGTGTGTATTTTGGTCAGTATGGTTCATAGTGTGAAAAATTTTAAAAAATTTTAAAAAGATGGCACCATCAAGTTCGGGGATTCCTCGTGGCCTCATCGTGTGCACCCTCTCGGCTGCGTCATGATGTCACAGCCAACTTGGTGACACGGTGCAAGCTCACCCTTAGAAAGCAGTGCGCGAGCTTTCAAATAAACAGTTGAAACTGAAACTCACCTCAATGTGTGGTTTTTTCCAACTTCGTTCTTTGTAGCTACCCCTACAGTACACACTATACGAAAATAGTTTTACTTAGTTTAAGATTTTATGCATGTTATATGCATGTGAGCATTATAGAATGAAAATACAGTACAAACGCTTCACCTTTTATCCAGAATTCCGAAAACCAGCAACCTCCAAAAATGAGCACTTTTTTCAATAAATGACATCTGGTCATCAAAGATGGAGTTTACCACCAAACATGATCTGATGCGACCTTCGCTCAACTCCAGTTTATCCTGTTACATTGCACGTCCATAATTTGCAGTATCATCACGAAATAAGTGCCCCTTTATGGTGCACGCCATTGCTAATTAGTGTGATTATCACTTTATAAGAGCAACTCCCTGTCAGCTGCCATTACTGATTAGCGCAAACGTCACTTTATAAAAGCCATTCCCTGTTGAGCGTCATCGCCACCCGCCCGCACTACCAGTCAGAAGCCTCTGTAAAGCCTATGAACATGGCAAAGAGAGCTGCAGAGTCCCCTATGGGTAGCAGTGAGATGCAGAAAAGGAAGCATTGCTCACTATTGATTGTGTAGAAGGTGGAATTATTGCAGAAGTTTGATAGTGGTCTATCTGTGCGTCGTCTAATGGAAGATTATGGTGTGAGATCGTCCGCCATATATGATTTGAAGTTTTATAGTGAGTGATGACCACAGACTGATGAATAAAAAGAAAACTGCACAGAGCAAAAAAAAAGGATATTGATTGAGTGCTTATTGAGAGGGTATGACAACAAAGAAGTGAACACATGCCACTGACTGGTCCGTTTGTAATTAAACAAGCTTGAAAATTCCATGAAAAACTGAACCTTGAGGGTGAGTGTGAATATTCACATAGTTGGTTTCAAAAATTTAAGCATCACAGGATAAAATATCTTAAAATCTGTGGTGAGAAAGCTTCTGCAGATTATGCATTTGTTAATGCATGGAGAAATGTAACTGAAGCAACATTAAAACATGCTTGGCATAGACTTTGGCCATCAACAATGTTCAATGAAAATGAACCTACAGATGAAGACTTTGAAGGTTTTCGTGTCAGAAACGAGAGGAGAAGGATCGCTAACCTCATTGCCTACACCAAAAGAGTTGCAGCAGAAAATGCAAACACGTTAGAGGCAGCTGACATCGAAGAAGTGCTGAACATTGACAATGAAGCACCCACTGTGCATTCCTTGATACCCATTGATGATATGGTTAAAATTTGCAATCAGTTAATTGGTAGAATGGGACAATATTCATTTATCAGTGAGCATGAGATTATGATCGTTTATTCAATTACAGAGAGACTGCTTAGATAGAAACCTCTTTTAATTATGTAGATGACACTGGAAGAAGTCTAAAACATCACATTCTGATGTGATGTTTGAGCTGTAATGTGCATTTACTGCATTTGCACTGTTTGAGATATCTGAGCCAGTTTTATTTGAATATAATAAAAAAAACATGCTAGCGATATTATGGTATTTCATGGTCTTTATCTAAGTTCATTTGACACCCCACATCCCGTTTTCTGCAATTTTGCGTGATTTGGAAACATTGCATTTGCTTAAAGGGACCCCCATTTTAAAATTATTCCAAAATCTGGTAGATTCTGAACAACAGCAGGCATCTGGTCCCGATAATTCCAGATAAAAGAATGGACAATTCTTCTTTTGTCATCTGCAATTCTTTAATAACTCTGGCACAATTTGTTTCATGCATATTGCACAAAGACACCCACCCCAGATGGTGACCATACACCACACGAGTGAAAGAACTGCAGATTTTTAGCTTTTGTTTTTCCCCAATCAATTTCTACCCAGAACAAAAAGGTCCTGCTAAAAGTGAGGTGTCACAGGAACATAGGAAGTAGGAACAGGAGTAGGTCAAAAATGGCCCATCGAGCCTGCTCCGCCATTCAATACAATCATGGCTGATCTAATTTATGACCTAACTCAACCTACCTGCCTTCTCCCCATATCCCCTAATTCCTCTATCATGTAAAAATTTATCTAACCGAATTTTAAATATATTTAATGAGGCAGCTTCAACCACTTCCCTGGTTAGAGAATTCCAAACATTCACTACTCTCTGGGAAAAACTATTTTTCCTCATCTCTGTCCTAAATCTACTCCCCCGAATCTTGAGACTGTGTCCTCTCATTTTAGTTTCCCGGCCAGCTCAAAAAACCTTCCTACATCTATCCTATCCATACCCTTCATAATCCTATATGTTTCTATAAGATCTCCTCTCATTCTTCTGAACTCGAGCGAATACAATCCTAGATAATTTAATCTTTCATCATAAGTCAACCCCTTCATCCCAGGGATCAACCTAGTAAACCTCCTCTGGACCGTCTCCAAAGCCAGTATATCCTTCCTCAAATATGGAGACCAGAACTGGACACAGTACTCCAGGTGCAGTCTCACCAGTACCTTATACAGTTGCAGTCCTCTGATTATACTCTACAAGGGGACTAAATAATGCAAACAGACCTTCAAACGGAAGAAGAAATCAATAATGCAACCAGAAACCAAGAATACAACCAGGCCTTCAGAAGCAGAAGAAACCAAATTACGATTTTACATGATTTAGATTCCCTCTGGAACCTACTGTGTATTTTCTTTTACCTCAGTGATACAGCATGGTAACAGGCTTTTCCAGACCATGAGCCCATGCCACCCACTTGACAAATTAACCTACTAACATCTGGAATGTGGGAGGAAACTGGAGTACACAGAGGAAACCCATTCGGTTATGGAGTACAAACTCCAAAGAGACAGCACCAGAATAGAGTTCTAAATTTTCTTGAAACATAAAACTGCAGACACTGGAAATACAAAACAAAGTGCTGGAAATACTTCGCAAGTTGTTGTAAAAATGTGCCGAATGTTTGTGCTGTGGACGTGTTGTATGGAATACAATCTTCCAATTCATTAGATCCAGAGAGAAACTACAGATATCAGTGTTTTCCCAAATCCAAAGAATGAACCCTTTTATTTACGAGAGAACTATTCATAGTATTTACAATCCCCTTGGTCCTGAGGGAACTTTTGCAAGCCATCTTACACATGTGTGTCTGGATTAGTTGATTGATGGCCCAAATCCTGAGAACTGATAACACCCACTCCTGGTGACAGTGGGTTCACTTTGTTTAGGGCATTTTAGCACGTCCCCCTTTGAGCTGGTTATTCATATGGGTGATGTCTGGGATCCACTTGGAAAGGCTTCACTGGTCTCCAAATTCTTTGAGACTTCCTTCTTACGGGTTCCAGCGATGTAGAGGTATAGGCTCGTTTCAGTGTAACGTGATTGGTGATCCAATGGTTTCTGAAGTTCATATGTGTCCAGCAGGGCATCCAGGCTGAGTTGCGGAGGCATTGTTTCAGCAAGGATACATTCTGTTGGTTGCAAATGGGATTTTTCCTGAAAGTTGAATCACATGTGGTTAGGGTGTTGAAGAAGGTATTTGGTATGTTGGCTTTCATAAATCAGAGTATTGAATACAAGAGATAGGATACTCTGTTGAAGTTTGGTGAGGCCAAATTTGGAATATTATGTGCAGTTTTGGTCACCGAATTACAGGAAGGATAGAGAGTGCAAACGAGGTTTATGAGAATATTGCCAGGGTTTCAGGGTTTGGTCAGGCTGGGACTTTATTCCCTGGAGTGTAGATGATTGAGGGGTGATTTGATAGAGGTACTCAAAATTATAAGGGGGCAGATAGAGTCAATGTGGATAGGCTTTTTTCCATTGAGAGTGGGGGTGATTCAAACAAGAAGACATGGATTGAGAGTAAAAGTGGAAAAGTTTAGGGGAAATATGAGGGGGAATTTCTTCACGCAGAGGGTGGTGGAGGTGTGGAATGAACTTCTAGCAGAGGTGGTGGAAGCAAGATTGATGTTAATATTTAAAGAAAAGTTGGATAGCTATATGGACAGAAGAGGTATGGAAATTGTTCATCATGGACTAGAATGGCCGAGTGCCCTGTTTCTGTGCTGTAAATGGCTATAGTTATATGGCATGTCTGGTCCAACTTGTACATGGTACAGAACATCTCCAATTTTTCTTAGGATTCTCCCCAGCTGCCACACATCTTACAACACTGTATTTCTGCACCATCATGGAACCTGCTGTTTTTGCATTCATGCCTGCGCTTGTACTGTTGTTCCATATCATAATCTCTTGGTCCAGATTCTGGTCTTTGATAGAAAAATATGAGCACCATATTACATCATATTTCCACAAAGATGTTTTCAGCAGGCAAAGTGCCAACTAGAATATGTGGGTTTGAAGTGATCCTGTAATTACAAGAATGTTTGCAAGATTTCCTCCGTTGGATACTCCCACTTGGCTTTGTTCAGAGCTCATTTGAACGTATCCACAAAACGTTCTGCTTGACGACTGGACTGAGGACGATATGGAGGCGATAAAGATGCTGCTTTACTTGCAAAAAAAAAGCCAGCTGCAGTGAATTGGGTCCCATTGTCTGAAATTAATGTTGCAGGAGAACCAGAACAATTGAACATTGTCTTGAGTTCCATTATTGTACCCGATACAGTAAGTTGGGCTATTTTGATGATCTCAGGCCAACTGGATTATGCGTCCACTCCGATTAGATAGTACTCCCCATTAACTGGTCCTGCATAGTCAATATGAAGATGATTCCATGGCCCGCGTGGTTGAGGCTAGGAACGTAGATTTGTCTTAACAGGGAATTTTGCAGGAGAGGCACATCAGATACATGACCATGTCAGTTGTTCAATCTGTTCATCCATCAGACGCCAATAAACAATAGCTTCATGAAAGTGCTTTTCCTTGATTTGTTTTAGGATTGCTGATTGCAGAGTTTTTGGTATCACAATCCTTTCTGCCAACAAAAGACAGCCATTACAGATTGTTAATGGTTCTTGTCTTTTGAAGAATGGCAGGATTTCCATTCGTCGACAAGTTTTTGGTCATCCAGTACAATGATAACATTATCTCTTGTAGGAGGTCGTCTTCGCTCATTGCTTGTCCTACTCTTTCTGCAGTGACCAGCAGTGAGTTAATAACATCTTTGAATGCCTGGTTGACCTCTGCCTCAACAGTGTTTCTCTTTTAATTTATCTAGCGCTATCCTCGGTTTCCCCCCTTTCCATAAGAATTTCCTTATTATTCCTCATTGAAGAATTTCTCTGTTAAGGGAATTGGTAACGATTGAAATAGATATTGTATCCTTGGAAAGATATTCATTTTAAAGCAATTTACCCTTCCTTTCAGTGTTAGTAGTAAATCTTTCCAATGTTCTAAGTCATCTTGTAGTTTCTTCATTAATGGCTGATAATTTAATTTGTATAGATGGCCTAGATCAGGGGTGTCAAACTCAAATTCACCGAGGGCCAAAATTAAAAACTTGGACCAAGTCGAGGGCCGAACTAAATATTTATTGAAAATTTTCAACAACATCTGCATGTTTTCTCTCAACATATGTAATGTTAAACTTTTTCTTATTAAAATAAATGTTTAATAATAGTTTTGGTTAAACTCTTTCCATAAGAAGCATTAACAAATAAGAAATAAAATATTCAATAAATAATATTTCTCTCTAGCCTTTAAGCCAAGGATCGTACGTTGCCGAGAAGCATGCCAGGGAGCGGAGGTCTGCAGGGAGCCCTCCCCGGCCCAGCCAGCAAACCCGAGCGGCATCCCCCCCCTGCCCCCTCTCCCTCCTCCGCCCCCGCCTCCACCTGCCGCAACCGCCGCCAACAACCCAAGGAGTCCCCGCTGGTCTCGCCATCTCACCGGGAATACCGTGAGAGCGGTGGAACTCGTCCGCGACCTCCACCCCAGCGGAAAGTCCGATGCCCAGCAGCACCCACCCACAGATGAAGTTCAAGGAGACACGGAGGTGACCCACCACGTCCAGCCACATGGAGCTAGGCGGCGGGTCCGTTGTAGCTAGGCGGCGGGTCCGTTGTAGCTAGGCGGCGGGTCCGTTGGAGCTAGGCGGCGGGTCCGTTGGAGCTAGGCGGCGGGTCCGTTGGAGCTAGGCGGCGGGTCCGTTGGAGCTAGGCGGCGGGTCCGTTGTAGCTAGGCGGCGGGTCCGTTGGAGCTAGGCGGCGGGTCCGTTGGAGCTAGGCGGCGGGTCCGTTGGAGCTAGGCGGCGGGTCCGTTGGAGCTAGGCGGTGGGTCCATTGGAGCTAGGCGGCGGGTCCGTTGGAGCTAGGCGGCGGGTCCGTTGGAGATAGGCGACGGGTCCGTTGGAGCTAGGCGGAGGGTCCGTTGGAGCTAGGCGGCGGGTCCGTTGTATCGGCGCCGCTGTGAATATCTAATTAACTTTCCCGTTAACTATATCGGTGTACTGCTGTGCCTGCTGTGGAAGTGCTAAAAACTACTATGGTAGTGCTTGCTGCTGTACATGTGCTATACTTGCGCGGCGGCCAGCGGGCCATCTCTAAGATATATATTTAATATGATCTTGCGGGCCAAATATAATTACATTGCGGGCCAAATTTGGCCCGCGGGCCAGAGTTTGACATGTGTGGCCTAGATTATTATCTCATCTTTGTTTGCCATTTAAATGGTGATTCTTTTTTAAACTTTGTGAAATCCGCATTATTCATTGGCATTGCTTCACTTTTATTTGATCTTGTACCCCGATATTTCTCCATATTCCTTTAATTTTCTATGTAATTCTTTTATTGATAATTCTGGTTCTGTTAAGTATACTATGATGTCATCTGTAAATAGACTGATTTTATATTCCCTCTCTTTTATTTTTATCCCTTTTATTTTATTTTCTGTTCTTATCAGTTCTGCCAATGGTTCTATTGCTAAAGCGAACAGTGAGGGAGATAGTGGACATCCATGCCTAGTTGAGCTTCTTAATTTAAATTGGTTCAATATATATCCATTTACTGTCACCTTCGCCATTGGACCCTTATATAATGCTTTAATCCAATTAATATATTTCTCTGGTAGGTTGAATTTCTGTAATACTTTGAATAAATAATTGCATTCTACCCTGTCAAAGGCTTTCTCTATGTCTAAAGCAACAGCCACTATTGGCATCTTATTTCCTTGTTCTGCATGGATTAAGTTAATGAACTTACAAACATTGTCCGTTGTTCGTCTTTTCTTAGTAAATCCAGTTAACAGAATGGTACAAACAAGGTGGTTTGCAACTACCAAACTTTAAGAATTATTATAGAGCAGCACAATTAAGATATCTATCAGATTTTTATCAAACAAGGGAAAAACCAGATTGAACCAGGAGAGAGCTAGATAAAATAAGGGAGAAGGTACCAGAACATATACTTTATAAGTGGGATGAAAAACTGGTGCAATATAGAAGTTTACCAGTACTGCACCATCTGCTCAACATTTGGAAGAAGATTCATGTAGAAAGGAAAAAAACAAATTACCAAAAAACCAAATAAGTAACCAAATGACGCAAAACAACTAATCCCTTTCACAATAGATAACCTATCCTTTAGAGAATGGGAGAGAAAAGGGATTAAAAGAATAGAAAATTGTTTTTTGGGAAATAATTTATTATCATTTGGACAAATGAAGTACAAATATGGAATAACTCACAGTACAATGTTTGCATACCACAACTGAAAACCAACTTAGAGGACAAATTGGGAAGCAGGCTGAGATTACCAGAAGGAAACCGCTTTGAATATGTGATTACAGACACAATGATAATTAAAAGATTTATAACAAACATGTACATCAAGCTGCAAGAGAAAGAAAATGATGAAATAACCTGTAAACCCAAACAAAAGTGGGAACAAGATCTAAACATAAAGATAAAAAATGAAGTATGGGAAAGTTATGCTCCGGAACTATGAGAAATACTATAAACCCGGGATTACGCATATAATTGGTTACACAGGCTATATATCATGCCCCAAAAGTTAAATAAATGGGACCCAACAGTATCAGATAGATGTTTTTGCTGTAAGAAGGAAATGGGAACATGCAATTTGGGCATGTGAGAAAGTGGAAAAGTGTTGGGAAGAATAAAATAAAATCACAAAAAGCAACATACCAAAAAATCCAGAGATCTTTCTTCTAAGTAATATAAAAAGTAAAGAATTAGGCCTCAAACTGGACGAAGCGCAAAAAAGATTTATTATGATAGCCTTGGAAATCAGAAGAGAGCCTGAGAGTACAGCAATGGTACATGGAAATGAATAAATGTATTCCATTGGAAAAAATAACATATAATTTTAAAAATAAAGTCACATTATTTGAACAAATTTGGGAACCGTACATAGAACACAACAAAGAGGGCCTACCGCGGACCTCCACCCCCTAAAATGACAGAATGAGAAAAAGACGAAATGGACTGACCTAGTGTGTAAAAGTAGATGACACAATTTTCTTGTTTATTTTCATTGTGTGATGACATTGTTAAATGGGTTTATTGCAGGGGTGTCAAACTCAAATTCACGGAGGGCCAAAATTAAAAACTTGGACTAAGTCAAGGGCCGAACTAAATATTTATTGAAAATTTTCAACAACATCTGCATGTTTTCTCTTTTTTCAACATATGTAATGTTAAACTTTTTCTTATTAAAATAAATGTTTAATAATAGTTTTGGATAAACTCTTTCCAGAAGCATTAACAAATGAAAAATAAAATATTCAATAAACAATATTTCTCTATAGAGGATTTGTCAAATGTTGCTAGTGTGCTGTCGAATAGTAAAATCTGAGGGCTATTGAGAATGTGGGAGAATAACGTGATTCCTGAAACAATCAAATGGGTGACTGATTGTGGGTATGAACTCTAGCAGGGTTATTTGCCATGGCCTTTTTACATTGGTACAGATATCCTTTGATTTACACACTTTTCAAGTTTTATGCCTATTGAGCTTGTATCCAGGTGCAGGATCATTTTTAACCAGAAATATATTTATCACTGTGACATAAAACTATTGGAAGATCGTTTTATCCTGAGATTAAAGTTCATAATACTTACTCAGGCCTGTGTGCGGGAGGGCGGGGTTTGCGGGCGATCGGGTTGGACAACAACAGTGCGGGGGCATCGGCTCTCGCTGCAGGGCGGCATCTCAGGGGATCAGCGGCCCCGTCACCGTGAGTCGCGGGTCGGCCTGCGGCAGGGAGGGGGAGTGGGCAACGGTCCTGGCAAGGTCAGGCCCCCCCTGAGTTTCTGCCAGACCCCCTTTGACCTGCTGAGTTTCTCCCTTCTGGTGTGTTTACAAGAACCACAGACTTTCGCTCATACATTGATGAGGGGGATCAAGGGCCAAACATTGTCAGATACCTCTCTGCTGGATAAAGGATACGGTTTAACCCGCTGAGTTTCTCCAGTGTTGGGTTTTCACGAGGTAGAGTCAAAGGGCCGAAGGGCCTGTTTCTGATCTGTAATGCTCTACGGACCCTGCTCTTCTTTCCGTGCCGGTGTCCCAGGACCTTTCCAGGGCAGTCTCCGCGCTCAGGACTGCGCTGGGATCCCGGTCAGCGGTGGAGGAGCAGGTGAGCGCGGCTAATCCCGATTCAGCCCACGCCACTCCCAAGATTGGCGGGGGGTTCCACCCTACCTGCCCGACCAGCCTCGCTCTCCACGTGTACTCCGGGCACCCGCCGCTGGTCCGGTGGGAAGGCGCAGGGCGGCCAGCGGCCGGCACCCCCATCGCCCGGCGGGGAGCCCCAATCTTCCCTCCGGCGTCCCGACTCCATCTGCAGCTCCAAGAAATGCTGTGCCACTGGGGTTCCGGGCGCTGGGAAGCGGCCTTGGCTTCCCCTGACACCGTCCAGGCCGCGCTGCGGTGGGGGGGTGGGCGGGGGGACACGACAGCATGTTTATAAAACCACCCACCACTACTCTTCAAGGACCAGGATTTTTCTCTCTCTCTCTCTCACCCTGGGACACAGCGGTTACTGTGCATGCGCTATACTGGCGCGGCGGCCAGCAGGCCACCTCTAATACATTTTTTATATGATCTTGCGGGCCAAATATAATTATATCGCGGGCCAAATTTGGCCCGCGGGCCAGAGTTTGACATGTGTGGTCTATTGTATTGTACATGTTGAATGTTTAATGGGTTTGGAGGGGGTTGGGAAGGAAGGAGGGAAGGGAGGGGGAAAAATGACACTGTGTATATTCAAAAGGGAAATGTTTGTGTGTATTTTGATTATAAGGTTCATAGTATGAAAAATAAAAAAATTTTTACAAAAAAAGTGTTTCTCAACAAGAATATTTTCCGGCTCTGTTTCCTGCTCACCAATGAGTCGTGGCAATGCATTAGCTTGCCAAATACTTATGGTGGCAGATACTTAATTCTGAAGTCATAACCAAGTAGCATGGTTGCTCATTTTGCAGATGATTTTCTATGTAAATTGGAATTCCTTTCTTTGAATCAAATACTCCTAATAGCGGCGTGTGATCTGTCAGAAGAGTGAATTACCGTCCATAGAGCATTTTATGGAATTTATTCACCACAAAAACAATTGCTAGAGCTTCCTTTTCAATTTGTCCATAGTTACGCTCTGCTGCTGTTAGAGAACGTGCTGCATATTCTATGGCCTTTTGATTCCCATCTGAGAATATGTGAGAAATGACTGTACCCACCCCAGACTGTGATGCATCTGAAGCTATGACAATCTTCAAGTTTGGGTCTTAGTGCGTCAAAAGAAGGTTTGAATTTAGCATTAACTTAACTCAATAAAATGACTCTTGACATCTTGATGTCCATTTCCATTCACTGACCATGTTAAGAATCTTGTTGAGTGGATCACGGAGTTTATGCATCTCTGGCAGAAATGAACTGTAATAACTGATAAGATCCAGAAATGAACATAGTGTGATCACATTTGTAGATACAGGCATGAGCTTGATACCATGAGTGTTTTGTGGATCTGGACGCTGTCCATATTTGGCTATGATGAAACCCAGATAGTTCACCAACATCATGAAAAATGTGCATTTTTCTAGACACACTCAAAAACCGTAGTCTTTGATGCAGGACAGAACACAATCAAAACAATCAAACAATTCTCAAGCATGTGCTTCTATTACCAGACTGTCATCTAGGAACACTGCAACTCCCCGAACATCGTTCAGGTCTGTGTCTATGTGTCTGCTGGAGCAGTCTTCACTCCGAATGGTAGACAGGTGTATCTGAACAGTCCACGGTGCATGTTGATGGTTAGCAATTCTCTGGATTCGTCATCAATCTCCACCTGTAAATAAGCCTCTGCTAAGTCAATCTTCACAAAGCATTTGCCACCATTCAGCTTAGCAAAGAGGTCATTAGGCAATGGCAGTGGGTATTGATGGGTGTCCATCATAGTAATTAGCATACAGACGTATGGATCCATTCGATTTCTTCAACACCATGATAGGTGCAGCCCATGATGAGTTGACCTGTTCAATTACTCCTTCACGTTGCAGTCGTTCCAATTCTTACTCCACTTCTTGCAGTGCTGCGTATGGGACAGGTCGTTTTGGCTTAAAAGTCGGTTTCACGTTTGGCAGGGGACAGAGTTTCACCTTCATTTTAGTGCATTGTCCTTCAGAAAATACTGGTGCATGGCATTGCTTAGCTGTACCAGCAGCTTTGGTAGGATATTTGTGCTTGTTGGGTGTTATAGATAGAGAATTTGGGTTAAAAACCATGATTAGTCATAAAAGGGGGCTAACCACTGGAGTTTGCTGGAAAATGTTACAAAAGACTTGCAACAGATTTAACTACAGAGAGACATGCAGGAGCCAAAGATTGATAAAGAGTGAAAAACAGAATTTGGTGTGAGCAGAGGTCATGAATGATCGTGGTGTGCGTGACTAACAGTAATCAGGATGATTCTGCAAAAACTAACCAATTAAAGCAGTGTAGTGGAGATGCCGAAGGACAAGCAAATTGTATATAAAAAAAAACACTGTATGTATCAGGGTTCGACTTGGCAAGAAGCCGGTTGAGTCCAACTATACAGACTTGAGAATAAAGCTTGTCGTGTCACCGATCTTAAAGAGACTCATTTGTGAGAATTTGTGTTTCTGACAATTTGGGGGATCGTCCGGGATCTACACTCCGGCCATGGGGGGAGGCGAGAAAGGGGGACGTCGGAGGTGGTGCACCCCGCTGAGTTCAGCGGCTCCTAGTCCCTTGCTCGTCGCCTCGAGCGGCTTGAGCGAGTGGTATCCGGACAAGGTGACACAACAAAACGAAAAGGAGAGGGGTGATGGTTCAATCCCCAGGAAGACACCGGTAAGTGACTTACGATTGTGGTGTGGGGATTGACGGACGAGACCACCCAGGTAACAGTCATGACGGAGTTAAAATATAAATAAGGTGTAAAGAGGGTGGCGTGAGGACCCCATCGTGGGACCTTAGGATAGACCCCAGGGAAACCTCGGCGGGAACCGAAGGAGCGATAGTACCTCCGACGAGGCGACCGAGACGAAAGGGAGTAGCGTCCCGAAAACGAAGGGGGTCCTCAGCCACGATAAACGGATCTAGGCGGGAAGAATGGGAGGAACAAAGTCTAAGGGCTCGTCTTAGGGATCGGGACTTTTCCCGGGGGTTCCCCCTGACAGACCTTTGGGGAGAATGTTTGAAAATTGGGATAGTAGACGATATCGAGACAAAGACAAGAGAAAGATGGTTCAATATTGTCTCCTTTGGTCGAAACAGCCTATTAAAGGTTCCTCGGTCTGGTGGCCGAAATTCGGATCCGACGAGGATTGGGTTAGACAAGCATTAAACATATATGTAAACTCGAGACCAAAGGTGAATCAAGAAGAGTCAGCGTATGCATTTTGTTGGGTTCCCTGGCCAGGATCCTTAACAAAATGTTTTAAATTGGGGGTAGCGGGAGAAAAGAAGTGGGAACCTTTGGACAACCTCCCCCCTCCTTATGTTCCCCAGGCGCCCACGGCGCCTGAGGGAAACTTGCTGCTGGAGGGAGAAAGTGATGAATCTGATTGTCCCGGAAGAGGCCGGAAACGGAGGGATGAATTAAGTGAAGTCATTGAACTAAGGGAGTCGGACCCTAGACTTCCACCGGTGGACCGACCCTGAACCAGATCCCAGACTGGTCCAGGACCATCGAAGGCTCCAATAAGCCTAAATCCCCTGAGGGAAGTTCCTATGGGAGGACCGGGAGGGGGAACGGGATACGTAAACGTTCCCCTAACCAGTACTGAGGTGCGGGGATTTAAGAAGGAAATTAAAAATCTGTTGGAAGGTCCCATGGGACTGGCCGAACAGTTCGACCAGTTCCTGGGACCAAACACATATACCTGGGAAGAGATGCATGCAATAATGGGAACATTATTCTCACCCCAGGAGAGGCAGATGATTCGACAGGCTGCCCTCCTTATGTGGGAACGTGGGGACCCCAGACCCCATGAACAAAAATATCCCCTGAATGAACGCAGGTGGGACAAACGAACACCCGAGGGATTGACAAATATGAGACACTACAGAGAGTGGACGATTAAAGGGATATGGGAGGCTGTGCCAAAGGGTCACAATTTCGCCAAGGCATTTGGGAACCACCAGGGGAAAGATGAGTCCCCTACTGATTTCTTGGAGAGGGTGAGAAAAAAAATGTCCAACAGTATGTGGGTGTGGACCCTAGTACACCAATGGGTGAACAGCTTATTCGAATCGAATTTGTGTCCAAATCGTGGCAGGACATTAGGAAGAAACTAGAAAAGGAGGAGGACTGGAATGAAAAACCCTTGAGCGACCTGTTAAAAAAGGCACAAAGGGTATATGTGCGGAGGGAAGAGGAAGGTCAAAAGAGGGCAGCGAAGATTATGGTACAGACTATCCGGCAGGTAAATGCCAGGTCTAGAGAGGAAAGGAGACAAAACCCCCCTCTAAGCAACCCAAGAAATCCAAGAGAATGGAGACCCAGGAGACCCGCTAAGTGCTATTACTGTAACGAGGAAGGACACTTCCAGAGGGAATGCCCCCGATATAGGAGGGAAGTGCGGACCCTCGAACTCATGGAAGAAGATTAGGGGGGTCAGGGGTTCCGGGTGTTGGGGACCAAGTATAAGAGGGAACCCCTGGTAAAACTGAAAATTGGTCCCCAGGAAGAAGAGGTGGTGTTTATGGTGGACACGGGAGCGGAACGAAGTAGTGTAATAACTGTGCCAACTGGGACCGAGCCTGTAAAAAGCAATTTGAAAATTTCTGGGATAGAAGGGGCTCCCAGGACTGTATCAATAATTCCCCAAGTGACAGTAAGGCTGGAAGGGAGAGAAGGGGTACAGGACCTCTTGTTGTTACCGTCGGCCGGATTTAACCTCTTAGGAAGAGATATACAGGCTCTTCTAGGTCTGGGTGCTCTCCCCGTGGACGGAGAAGTGCGGGTCCACCTCTGTGTTCTGAAGGAGGAAGACGAACGGCAGATTGACGAGAGAGTCTGGTATAAGAAGGGAAATCGAGGAGGTCTGGACATCCCACCTTTACATGTCACATTAATACCAGGTCATCAGCCGGTAAGGAAATGTCAGTATCCTATTTCTTTGGAAGGGAGGAAGGGGCTACAGCCGGTAATCGAGACCCTGATACGGGACCGACTATTGGAGGAATGTATGTCACCCTATAACACCCCCATACTCCCAGTGAAGAAACCGGATGGATCCTATGGAGGCCCCAGCGAGATTTGAACTCGCGACCCCTGGTTTAGAAGAGGGAAGTAGAGATATGTTCGCGTTTGAATGGGAGAATCCATGGACAGGTAGACGGAGGCAGCTTCGGTGGACCGTATTGCCCCAAGGGTTCACTGAATCTCCGAACCTGTTTGGACAAATGCTAGAACAGATCTTGGCGGACTATCCACGGTCCAATTACTCCCAATTGATGCAGTATGTGGATGATCTGCTGTTATCAGGGCCCAAGGAACAAGAAATGAGGGGAGATACAATTAGACTCTTGAACTATCTAAGGAAAAAGGGTCTGCGAGTGTCCAGGAACAAGTTACAGTTCGTTGAGAGGACTGTGGTGTACCTGGGACACCAGATAAGTAAAGGACAGAAATGAATTACCCCTGAAAGGATTGCGGGAATCACCAGAATGCCGTTACCCCGTAATAAGAAGGAAATAGGACAATTCCTGGGGCTCTTAGGTTACTGCAGGTTATGGATAGAGGACTACTCGGCGTTGGTGAAGTTTATGTATGAAAAGCTGACAAATGAGGATGAACATCCATTGAAATGGACCCAGGAGGAGAAAGGATGGTTTGAGGACCTGAAGCGTCGCCTGACGCGGGCCCCGGTACTCACTCTGCCCTCTTTGAAGCAACCTTTCCAGCTATTCGTCACCCATAATCAAGGAACAGCTGTGGGGGTTCTGACGCAGGAAAAAGGCGGCCAGCGACACCCAGTGGCCTTCCTGTCCAAAATGATGGACCCAGTGTCTCATGGATGGCCGACGTGCATCCAGGGAATAGCGGCTGCTGCTCTGTTGGTGGAGGAGGCACGCAAACTCACTTTTGGAGGAAGGATGATTGTGTACACCCCCCACTCTGTGAGTGTTCTATTAGCACAAACCGCCCATCGATGGCTGACTGATTCCCGCATATTAAAGTACGAGACCATTTTAATAGTCGGAAAAGACCTACAGTTTGCTAGGAATAATAGTTGCAACCCAGCTCAGTTTTTATACGGCGGTGAAACAGGGGAAGAAGTGGAGCACGACTGTGTTGAGTTGACAGATCTCCAGACCAAGACCCGAGAGGACCTTCGCGATACCCCCCTGGGAGAGGGATATGAATTCTACAGATGTGTTGACGGAATGAGGAGAAGCGGGTATGCCATAATAGAAGGAGATGCTTGGGAAGTGGTAGAATCTGCAAGGCTACCCGGAAGCTGGTCGGCACAGTCCTGCGAACTATATGCCTTGCAGAGGGCCCTCAGAGTACTGGCAGAGAAAACTGGGACAATTTACACTGATTCCAAATACGCATACGGGGTAGTGCATACCTTTGGTAAGATCTGGAAAGAGCGCGGTCTGATTACATCAAGAGGGAAGGAGTTGGCACACAAACAGATGATTACTCTGACCCTGGAAGCCCTGACAGTACCCCGGGAAATAGCAGTGGTCTACATACGCGATTGGGAACAGACGGGCTGATGAAGAGGCCAAAAGGGCGGCCATGCAACGGGAAGTCCGCTTGCTGACCTTAATCCCAGTAAGACCATGTATAGAAAAGGCTCCCATTTTCACTGCTAAGGAAGAAATGGACATGGCTCAGCTGGGCGCATGCCGACTGCCGGATGGAACATGGAAGACCCCAGATGGAAGAATGGTTCTAAATAAGGAAATAACTCGCAATATTTTAAAACACCTGCATCATCAGAGCCACTGGGGCACCCAGGCCTTGTGCGACACAGTGCTTCGAGACTATGTGTGTAAGGGGATCTACACTTTGGCCCAACAGGAAGTGCAGAACTGCCACATCTGCACAAGAATTAATAAGAAGGTAATGAGGACGGGCACCGTGGGAGGTCAACCGTTGGCAATACGCCCCTTCCAAAGAATCCAGATCGACTTCACGGAGTTACCTCAGGTCCAAAGGTTACCCGATGGGTGGAAGCCTTCCCAACAGTGAATGCTACTGCCTCCACGGTAGCTCGCCTCCTCCTAGAGCATGTGATCCCCAGATATGGCATAATGGATTCTATAGACTCGGACAGGGGTCCACACTTTTGCTCCAAAGTTCACCAATTGATTTGTGATGCCCTGCAAGTCTCTTGGAAACTGCATACCCCTTGGCATCCGCAAAGCTCAGGGAGGGTTGAGAGTATGAATGGAACCCTAAAGACGCAGTTGACAAAATTAATGGTGGAGACTAAAATGCCTTGGATAAAGTGTCTGCCCCTGGCCTTATTGAGAATTCGTACTGCCCCACGCAGGGATGTGGGGGTGTCCCCTTATGAGATGATGTTTGGGCTTCCCTTCTGGAGTAAAGTTGAGGGGTGTCCCACCTTGGGGGAAGGGGATATTTTTGTTAGGAACTATTTACAGGCACTGTCACGCTCTCTTACAGATTTACGGAAGAGGGGACTATGGACACAAACACCGCCCTTAGACTTCTCTCTACACAAGGTGGAACCGGGAGACTGGATCCTCATCAAGACCTGGAAAACCAAAAGACTCCAGCCACAGTGGGAAGGTCCATTCCAAGTTCTCTTGACTACAGAGGCTGCAGTGCGAACAAAAGAGAGTGGGTGGACGCACGCATCCAGGTTTAAGGGACCTGTAGAGGTGCCTCAGGACCCTGACACGGACTCAGATTGGACTTGTGTTCCTGGGGACAGTCCTCTTACTTTGCGACTTCGCAGGAGGACTTGATTGACAATGTTATTGTTATATGCTTTGGTTTTTCTTGGTTTGCCTCTGTCTTTGTCAGGTCTGAAGTGTAAGAGGTGCAGAGACACAGTAGTCCTTTTTCAGGACCGCACTTGGGAAAGACAGGAGGGTAGTTTCATTTCCCATACCTCAGTTTCTAAGAAATGCTGGGCAGACAACACCACCCAACATCCATATACCCCTTGTACGGAGCACGAGGGAAGTAGTGTGAGTTATTATATACAGATTCCTAATCGCACTCCTTTCCCTCTTAACGGTTGGCCTGATAGCAGAAGATGGTTCTCTTCCCTGGTTTAAGATCCCCATTCAGCAATAGTACACACATTTTAAAGAAAGAAAGGGGTGGATTGTTATAGATAGAGAATTTGGGTTAAAAAGGGTTTAAGTTAAAATGTGATGATTAGTCATAAAAGGGGGCTAACCACTGGAGTTTAGCTGTAAAATGTTACAAAAGACTTGCAACAGATTTAACTACAGAGAGACATGCAGGAGCCAAAGATTGATAAAGAGTGAAAAACAGAATTTGGTGTGAGCAGAGGTCATGAATGATCGTGGTGTGCGTGACTAACAGTAATCAGGATGATTCTGCAAAAACTAACCAATTAAAGCAGTGTAGTGGAGATGCCGAAGGACAAGCAAATTGTATAAAAAACAATGCACTGTATGTATCAGGGCTCGACTTGGCAAGAAGCCGGTTGAGTCCAACTCTGCAGACTTGAGAATAAAGCTTGTCGTGTCACCGATCTTAAAGAGACTCATTTTTGAGAATTTGTGTTTCTGACATTGGGTATGTGCTACTAGCAACTTGTTGCAAATATAATTGAGTGGCTTGTCCAGAAGGTTAAATCTTTCGATCCAGTCAAGACCCATGAGACTGAGGTTAGGACATTTTACCAGATAACACATTCCATTTTCTTCTGCGTCATTTAAGCTGATGAAACAGTCGACTGAAACTAAAACTCCAGGATCTCCCCAGAAGAATTTGGATAATGAAGAAGGTTTTCAAGGATTGCAGAGGGATTTGGGCTGCTTAGAAAAGTGGGCTGAAAAATGGCAGATGGAATTTAATGCTGATAAGTGTGAGGTGCTTCATTTTGGTAAGAAGAATCAGAATAGGACATACGTGGTAAATGGGAGAGCATTGATGAATACAGAAGAGCAGAAAGATTTAGGAGTAACGGTACATCGTTCCCTGAAGGTAGAAACTCACGTGAATAGGGTGGTGAAGAAGGCTTTTAGTATGCTGGCCTTTATCAATCATTGCATGGAATATAGGAGTTGGGAGGTGATGTTGAGATTGCATAAGACGTTAGTGCAGCCTAATTTGGAGTTCTGTGTGCAGTTCTGGTCGCCTAATTATAGGAAGGATATAAACAGAGTGGAGAGAGTGCAGAGAAGGTTTACCAGAATGTTACCTGGGTTTAAGCATCTAGAGTATAGGGAGAGATTGGACAGATTAGGTCTTTATTCTTTGGAGCGTAGAAGGTTGAGAGGGGATTTGATAGAAGTATTTAAGATTATGAAAGGGATAGACAGAGTGGATGTGGATAGACTATTTCCGTTAAGAGGAGGAAAGATTAAAACAAGAGGACATGAGTTAAGAATTAAGGGGCAGAGGTTTAGAGGTAACATGAGGGGGAACTTCTTTACTCAGAGAGTGGTAGCCGTGTGGAATGAGCTTCCGGGAGAAATAGTGGCGGCGGAGTCAATTGTATTATTTAAGAAAAGGTTGGACAGGTATATGGATGAGAAGAAGATGGAGGGTTATGGGCATTGTGCAGGGAGGTGGGACTAGAAAGGGGTGTTTGGTTTGGTGCGGACTAGAAGGGCCTAATGGCCTGTTTCCGTGCTGTAATTGTTATGTTATGTTATGTCATGTTTTTGGTTGGAGTCACCTCTGGCTGACCAATCTGTTTCCACATTTTATTTGATACTAGGGTAATGTCAGACCCTATTTCAATTTGAAGCCTCACTGGGATGCCGTTACTGTGAACTTTCACAGATTTCCTGCATTTGGCATTTGCCACCTTGAAAGTCATCGTGATAGGTTTCACTTTTGAGGGTGAAGCGAACTTATCAGGCGTTTTCCATCTGCCAGTTCTATTGCATTCTGCTTTATGTCCCCGACGCTTGCATTTACTGCAGCACTGCCGTTTGTCCGGGCAGTCACAAGCGTAGTGCCACTCATTGTAGTTCAAACAGGTACTGGGTGGTTTGGCTGGGCTGGAAGCACTTTTGTTTGGTCTAGCAGGGTCTGCTGACTTGACTGTCTGGTCACCACTTGAAGATGGGTGTGCCGTTTCCACAATTTTGCTGCTGTTTTTCAGATTAATTAAGTGTTGGCATTCAGCTGTTAATTTTTGAAGAGTCATATCTGACTCCTGTTCAATCTTCGCTAGCAAACACATTGAGGTCGGCATCGTGGTGCGACAGAAATCCTGCTACTGGTCTTCACTCAGCGTCGGGAGTTTAAAACGCTCGCACTGTTGATTCACCATCCCTGTGTTTGTCACGAAATCTTCGATATCTTTTTTAGACATTTTGAGGCACTGATACCGAATGTTAAACAGTGATGTTTGTTCATCGAATATCTCTGCCAACACATTAAGTATTTCCCTGGAACTGAGCTCACGGCAGAATGAAGTTTATATAACACTCATGTTCTTGAGTGCCTAACTTCTGCAACAATAGTCTAATTTTCCATGCATCATCAACTTGGCAAAGGTGACTTCAAATAAGTCTTCATACTTTTTGAACCAAGTTTCAAATGTGCTTTGACTCTGAGTCATATGAGAACTCATTGATAGAGCTTATTAAAGCATCTGCTCATGTTCAACAACAGCTGGAGTCCCAACGGACATTTTCTTTGCCAGCTGGTCAATGTATTTCTTCAAAGTTTTTCTGCTGCCGGTTGAGGAACATTTTCACCTCACTGCCAAAATGTAAAGGTGCTGTGCACACAAGAGAGAAACGACAGACTCGAGTGTATTCCCAAATCCAAAGAACTAACCCTTTTATTTACAATTAGAGAACTATTTATAGTATTTACAATGTCCTTGGTCTGAAGGGAACTCTTGCGAACCATCTCACACTCATGGATTGGTTGATTGATGGCTCAAGTCCTGAGACCCACTCCTGGTGACAGTGAGATCGCTCGGTATAGAGCGTACTAGCACACGTCATGCAGCATCTGAACTTTATACTGTATATTGAATTTCTTTGATAGCAAAATAGGAATCACATTAGGAACTGTAAACTTTGCTGCTGATTCAATCAGATGCTGTCCATCAATGGCAGTTAAATTGGCTGAAACTATTCAGCAAGATTCAAGAGGACTGTGTGTTTTCAACTCTTCCCTGTCCTCAGATATTGGCACCAATTTAGACATTTTTAAAATCATGATTGAACATGATTAGATTAGATCAGGGCTTCTCAAAATTTTTAACTCTTAGAACCCTTTTGAGGAGTGCTTGGAAATTGCAGAACCCAAAAAAAGTAAATAAACTCACCAGTAGCGGATTAACACGCCTGGGCCTTGTACTGAGCTTTAGTAAGGCCCCCCCCCACCCCCCAGACTTGGCCCAACCACAGGCCTGGGCTACCCCTACCATCCCTCACTCCCCTCCACAGGCCAAGCTGCCTCCTCTGCCCCTTGCTCCCCACCACAGCCCAGGCCACCTCCACAGGCCTGGCTAATCCCACCACATCCCAGGCTACCTCCGTTGAAGAAATCCGTTGATTGAAAATGGCATCTTGAGGCCTGACGTCTGCACTGTTGATCTCAGGCCTCAAGACGCCATTTTGTTTTGTTAGCATCGCAGCAACTATTTAGAAACACAGGCAAAAAGTCATTTAAATTAAATAAAAACAGGAATTTTTTAAACAAGTTTTATGTTATTAATACCCATTTCTTCTGCAAAACCCAGTTCGGGGAAACACTTGATTAGGTCAACAAAACAAGGCCAACATTTCTGAGTTAACCCAGTGGAGGCAATCAGACTTCAGTTGTTAAGAATGTCTGGATTTTTTGAGAACACTAACCTTTAAAGTGCAAATATAGTGTGTCATTCAGGCAAGGTGTCTGGTAGAGCTTCTGCTCCTTGCAAAGCTGCCGCAGGAATTCTTTTGTCATTCTGCAGAGTGGAGCATAAAGAATGTTTCAGATTCATAGTACCTTAGTTTGTAGACTGAGTGGGACAAAGGTGAGAAGCTAATGTGCTTAATAAAACAAAATGTAATTGTAGCCAAATCAGGAAGGAAGAAATATTAAACACAAAATGCTGGATAAGTTCAGGAGGTCAAACAGTGTATTTTATGTAGTAAAGGTAGAAATACAAACTGACGTTTCGGGCCTGAGACCTTCATCAAGGTATGAGAGAATGCTGGCAGGTTTCTGGACAAAAGGGTGGGGGGGGGGGGGGGAGGTGGAGAGAGGGAGAATGGCAAAGGCAGGAAATGATAGGTGGATAGGGGAGGTAGGGGACAGTAGCAATGGCGGGGAGGAGGAAGAAATATTAGATGGATTGCTTTATATATTTTTTCAGGCAACAGTAAAGCAACATTCTAAATTTAACCGTATTAAGATTTTCAACCTAGTTTACCCACAGACGAACATGTTTCACTGACCCCCTTTTCCTATTATGCCTTGCAATTCAAAAGAATACAACACAAACTGCACCCTCCATCCTCAGAAAAAAACAAGGAGCAAAACAGAGAACTACTGAGAAACAAAAGTGCAGGAGAAACTCAGCAGGTCACACAGAGGAAGTAAAGGGCAACCAATATAGTTTTCACGTTGTAGGAGCCATCCACGCAACAAGCCTACACAGATAGGGCTCCTCAACTGCTGCATTGATGCCTCCCACACCCATCATTTTATTTTATTGGAAAATCCCACAACCACAGGGTCTGGTCCAAGATTGTGGCATCTATGATCGACAGCAGCCATGAAGGGTTGCAGCCTCCAAGGAAGCAGAGGACCGGAGCAAGGCACCAGAAAACAGGGAGAACACTCCCCATTTGAGAAAGAGAAGTAGAGATGACCCATTGGATGGTGACCATGACGGTGGATCGGTGAGGAGAAAAACACCGGCAGCGGGGTGTTGGAGACTCGAGATGAGGAAACTGTGCAGGCTGTGGGCTGCTGGCAACTGAGATTCACACCAGGCTATGGACTACTAGAGATTGGCTGAAGGTGTACCAGGTATTGGAACTTGGACATGAGAGGGTGCCAAGGTCACTGAAGGTTTCCTGAACGTGTGGGAAGTTCGGATTTGGAGCACAAGCTGATGGCTTGTACTCAAATTTGTGTGGCTGCGGGAGCGCTGGAAGTGAATCCACGGACACTTGGTGACCTGGGGGAAGGGGGGAGTGGGATTTTCTTTCACTTCACTTTTTCTGATTAAGTGGTGCTTCAGCCAGTTTCTGCCAATGGCACATCTGCCTGCCTTTCAGAAGACTAAAGCAAATTCAGATTAATATTGCACTGTCTTTATTACATGAAAAAAAGGAACTATTAAGCAACGCGTCAAGTTTCTCCACTTTGCTTCTCACTTTCACCCCAACTTTGTCCACCATTAGCAAAATTTATTTAAATTTAGACATATAACGCGGTAACAGGACATTTTGGCCTACAAGTCCATGCCATCCAATTTACACCCAATTAACCTACACCTCCAATACATTTCGAATGGTGGGAGGAAACCAGAGCCCCCAGGGAAAACCTACACAGACACTGAGAGAATGTTGTGACAGAGTATATAGAGGTGTTTGGGAGATAAACTGTGAAAGGTTGTTAGAGCAGGTCACACACAAACACTTTAAAACAGAGTTTTTGCAGGAGTTTTGCACGAGGGCTCAGAGACTCAGGATGGACGGTTATTTGCAAAAGGCAACAAATGAAACAACAGGCAGTAGCAGCTCTGTCTGGAAAAGAGCATTTCCTGTCTGGAAGGTCATGTGATCTTTGCAGGCTGAGAGCAGAAAAAAAATCAGGCTTTGCTCTCAGAGTTGTGGTGACCTGAAAGAAAGAGGTTATTGTCTGGAGAACCCTGAAGAGGACACATTTTGTCAGCATGACAATGGAGTGGCTGATGGAAGTACATCAGTTGTGAATGCCCTGGAACAAGAAAAACACTCTCTCTGAAAGCTAAAAAGAACCCTGATTGGTAATCAAAGTTAGACATCAAAGCCTGGTGAACTTTATTATAATGTTAACTTCTGTGCACAGTATAAGCATTGCCTGCAAACAGTGAGATTGGACTGTGAACCAAAGAACTTTGCTGAACTTACACACATGTGCACTTAATTAGAAGGGGATGAAGTAGGTCAAGTGAGTCAATAGAAATAAGTTAAAGTTTGATTCTATTTTCATGTTCAAAGATAATTAAAAGCAACTTTTGTTTAAGTAACCCTTTGTCATGGTATATATCTATTGCTGCTGGGTTTGGGGTCCTCTGGACTCCGTAACATTTTATGGGGATCGTCCTTTCGGATTGAAAATTGGAGTTTTTATGATTTATTAGTTAATTGGTTTTTTTAAGCTAATTTAAAGCTTGTGTGTATAAAAACAGCAGCAATGGAGGTTGATACATTTTTGTCACATCCATCAGCAGCAGAGCAAGAGAAAACAGGAACTGATGGTTATTTTGAAGGTATTATAACTGACTGAAGTTAAGCACTGGATGAGGAAAATACAAATACAGAGGATTATAGTGAAATATTATATGAGTGAGGGAAAATTTGTTGAGAAAGACAGAAACATTTCCAGAGAATACATCTTTTGAATTGCAATTGGAATTGGAGAAATTGAGGGTGTTAGACACTGAGAAACAGAGGATATATGAGGCAGAGGAAGCTGAAAAACAGAGGAAATTTAAGTTAGAGGGAGCTGAAAGACGGTTCAAGGAAATTGAAAGTGACAGACAGTTTCAATTAGAAAAGTTAAAAATTGAGATAGAGAGAAGAGGATTGAGGGAGTAACTCCCGGGGGGAGATTTCTGGCTAGTAGAGAGGTAAATCTAGTTCCTCCTTTTAATGAGGGAGATATAGATATATATTTGCAGCTTTTTGAAAAGGTAGCTGAGAGCTCAAGAAAAGTGGCTTCTAATGCTCCAAAGTGTATTGAAGGAAAAAGCACAAATTATATACTCGAGCTTGACTCCAGAGCAAGTGACAAATTATGATACTGTTAAACAAGCAATACTGAAAGCTTAAGAGTTGATGAAAACATGGAATCAATCTTATATGGATTTTGCTCTAAAGAAATCTGAATCTTTTGACCATTGGTGCACCTGAAAAGGAATAAACAATGATTTTGACAGATTGAGAGAATTGATATTAATAGAGGAAATTAAAAGGTGTCCCAAAGGAGATTAAATTATACCTGGATGAGAGAGACATGGAGACGTGGCAACAGCTTGCTAGATTAGCGGGTGAATTTGCTCTAATTCACAAAAATACATTTCCAAAATAGTAGGCATTTTCAGAGAGTTAATGTGGAACAGATTAATAAAACTGTTCATAAGTTTAATGTGGTGCAGGATAGTAAACCTGAAATTAAGTCTGGAAAGAATGGTAAGAGAAAAGATGAAAGTAAGGTGGGAAAGGACAGTACCTCTGGATTTGTATGTCATTTTTGTAAGAAACCTGGTCACGTGATTGCGAATTGACTAGTGTTGAAAAAGAAATGAGAAAAGGAAGTTTTACCAGAAGAATGTGTTCAATCAGTTGAATTTAAGGAGAGCAGATGTTCCAAACCTGGTAAGGAAGTCATGGATGCTTTCAAACCTTTTGTGTCAGAGGGCTTTGTTTCAGTAAAGGAGGGAGAATCACAGGTTCGAGTTAAAATTCTTAAGATATACTGCGGCTGCTCAGTCATTGTTGTTGGAAAGTGTTTTAACTCTGGATCAAAGGTTTGACACAGGGGAGGCAACTTTGATTAATGGTGCTGGAGGTGAGGTAGAGTCAATATCGCTTCACAATATTGTGCTAAATTCAGAATTAGTCAAAGGACCTGTTGTAGTAGGAGTAATTTCAAAGTTACTGATACAGGGTGTCTCATTTTTATTAAGGAATGATTTGGCGGAGGGTAAAATTTGGTCAGTTTTGAGATTAACAAATCACCCTAGTAAGGATGAGGTTAGAAAGGATTGTGAGATGTATCCTGCATGTGCTGTAACAAGGTCTGTGACTAAGAAAATTATGAGAGCTGAAGAAGATCCATATGATAGAGACTTGCCCAGTACTTCTGAAGTATGTTTGAAAGAGCAGGGTAATTGTGAGAGTAAGGATTTCTCTTTTTCAAGGAAAGAGTTTATTCAGCAACAGAAAATAGATACAGATCTTGTTATCTTAAGGGAGAAAGCAGTAACTGAATAGAAGAATAAAGAAATGGCTTGTGGAGATGACTTGAAGGGTGAATTGTTAATGAAACCTTATTATGAGAATAAAGGTAGTGGAGAACAATCTGTATCTGAGGTGACAGTTGTTGACAGGGTTGAGGAAGTTATGGATCATAAGATTATGGAAACGGAATCTTGTGAGAGTTATCTTAAAGAAATCATGATTCCTGTGTACCTGTCTAACTCAGCAATTTTGAAAATTTGGAAGAAAAGTTAGGCCATCTTAAGTTACAAGAGCAGATGCAGTTGAAAGAATTGCTTTTGAAATACACAAATTTGTTCCCTGATGTTCCAAAAAGGGCATCAGTGATTTACCATGATGTAAATGTAGGGGAAGCAAATCCCTTAAAACAGCACCCATGAAGAATAAACATTCAGAAGAGTAAAATCATGGATCAGGAGGTGGAATATATTTTGAGAAATGATATTATTAGACATTCCTGAAACCAGATGGAACTGTTAGGTTCTGTACAGATTATAGAAAGGTTAATTCAGAAACGAAAACAAATGATTATCCTATTCTGAGAATAGATGACTGTATTGATAAAATTGGCAAAGCCAAATTTCTTACGAAGTTGGATTTGTTGAAGGATTACTGGTGTGTGCCTTTAACTGAGAGAGGAAAGAATATTTCGGCTTTTGTAACTCCATCTGGTATATACAAGTATAATGTGTTAAATTTTGGCATGAAAAATGCCCCAGCAACATTCCAAAGGATGATTAATTCGGTAATCCAATGGTTAACACATACAGATGCCTATATTGATGACTTGATCACAAAAAGTGACATATGGGAAGAACATCTAAGGGAATTAGACAAATTGTTTGCAAGATTACCCAAAGCAAACTTAACTGTTAATTTAGCAAAGAGTCCATTTGCAAATGCCATAGTAACATATTTTGGTTATGTAGATGGCCATGGCAAAGTTGCACTTATTCAAGCTAAGGTGAATGCAATATCTGAGTTTCCTATTCCCAATGGCAAGAAAGCAGTGAGAAGGTTTTTAGGAACAGGATATTATAGGAAATTTTGCTGAGGTTGCTCTTCCTTTAACCAACCTTTTGAAGAAAGGGGAGAAATTTGTGTGTCAAGACAGCTTTGGAAAATTTAAAGAACATGCTATGCCATTGCCCTGTGTTAAAATCTCCTGATTTTGACAAACCATTTTCTTTAGCAATGGATGCCAGTGAGGGAGCAGCAGGTGTAGTTTGATTGCAAAAACATAATGAAATTGACCATCCAGTTGCCTACTTTACTAAAAAATTTAATGTTCATCAAAGGAACTATTCCGCTATTGAAAAAGAATGGTTATCTTTTGAGCCGCCACAGTCTATCATATTTGCTCTGCAAAATTTTGATGTATATCTTGGTACCTCTCATGAACCAATTGTGATAATCACTAACCACAATCCTCTGGTGTTTTTGAATAAAATAAAGAATAAAAACAGAAGACTTTTAAACTGGAGTTAATTAATCATATCAGAGGTATAAATAATGTGATAGCACATGTTTGTCAAGATGTTAAAATTGATCATGTATAAAAATACTCTCAAAATTGGGTTACTGTATTATAATATGTTATATATTGTGTATTGTTATCTCTAGTGATTTTTGAGACACGTTAGTTCACATACAAACTCTTCAAAACAGATCTCATTTAAAATACTGGAGCTCTGCTCAAACAAGACATGCTGGTTCCGAGTACCTTTGCAAAAATTTTGAAGAATGCCTATCTTTGGCTTGGCTTCGCGGACGAAGATTTATGGAGGGGTAATGTCCACGTCAGCTGCAGGCTCGTTTGTGGCTGACAAGTCCGATGCGGGACAGGCAGACACGGTTACAAGGGAAAATTGGTTGGTTGGGGTTGGGTGTTGGGTTTTTCCTCCTTTGTCTTTTGTCAGTGAGGTGGGCCTATAGGGACTTCACAAATGGATTGTTGTTTTGAAAAGCAACAGATGAAAGAATTCAGAGGATTAGGTTCAGAGCCGCAGTCTGTCTGAGTGCAGTTGGCTGCTCAAAGAGGGTCATGTGATTTTGGCAAGCAGAGAGGGTCAAATAAGCTTTTCTCTATGTGAGAGAGAGAGAGAGAGAGAGAGAGAGAAAGAGAGAATTCATTTCTACAGTTCAACAGCAGCAGCTGGGAATGGAACAGGACAAGCTGACAAGCTGGTGGAAAACCACATTTGGAAGGCAGGTAGTGAGTTCTTAGCTCAGCCTGGTCAAAGTCCTTGTGGTCCATACAAGAGAAGAGGACTGGTGCCTAATGTTTCACTTCAAATAAGAGAAACAAAAAGGAACTCTGTGGTGACCTGAAAGAAAGAGGTTATCATCTGGAAAACCTTGATGGGGCAAGTTTCTTCGGCAAGACACTGATGTGGCTGATTAGAAGGGATCAGTTTGTGTCAAGTGAACAACAAATCTCTCTCTGAAATTCGACAATTTACCTTTAAAGCACCAAAGCCTGGTGAAATTCATAAATGTTAAATTCTGTGCATGATATAAGAATTGCCTGCAATCAGTGAACTTGGAGGAGGGAGAAGTGAGATTGGACTATGAATCAAAAAAACTTTTCTGAACTTACATACACATTACATATACGTGCGCTTAGAATTTGAAGGGGGTTAATTTAATAGTAATAAGATAAAGTTTGATTCTGTTTTCATGTTTAAAGATAATTGAAAACAAATTTTCTTTTAGTAACCATTTGCCCTGGTGAATTTCTGTTGCTGCTGTGTTTTGGGGTCATCTGGGCTCATAACAGTTATTCTCAATCCTCTGTCTCTCTTGCATTTGGTCCCATTACAGAATATCTGAGATGTCCTTGGGAAACAAAAGCTGCTTTCCCTCTAATGCCAGCATCTCCTCTATTTCTCACACATCTGCCTTCATCCCCTCTTCCCCCTGACGCAACAACAGGATTCCCGTTGGCCTCACCAACCACCCCACCAGCTTCCACAACCAACGTTTTATCCTCTGAAATTTCTGCCACCAACAACGTGATCCCACCACCAGGTGCATCTTCCCCTCTCCTTTCCTTTCCACTTTCCACAGGGACCACTCTCTCCAGTCTCCATCGTCCACTCATCCCTTCCTACTAATCACCCACTGGTACCTACCCCTGTGACCACTAGAAATACTACACTTGCACCCATACCTCCTCATTCATCACCATTTGGGGCCCCAAACTGTCCTTCCAAGTAAAGCAACACTTCACTTGTGAATCTACAGGGGTCATCTACTATTTCCGATACTCCCATTATGGCTGCTCTGTATTGAAGAGGCTGGTTGCAAAATAAGATATCAATTTGTTGACCATTTTCACTCTGTCCACTGCAATAGCAAGGATCATCAACTAATTAACCATTTTAATTACACACATCATTCCCAAATTGAGACAACCTGCAAATTGCAGAAACAACAGCTTAAATTCCATCTGGGCACTCTCCAACCAGATGGTATTAACAACTTTCCAATGTCATTTAATTTCCTTTCTTCTCCATTCAGAGGGCTGGCTCCTTCTCATCACCTCAGCTTTATTTCTTTTATCCTCCCACCCATGACCTCTTACCTGCAAGCCTGTGCTCATTCCACTTCCTTTTCCTCCCTCCTCTCCTCACCACTCCCCTCTCCCCCACTTTTTTTCTTCAGACACCTCCCTATTTTTGCACATACCCTGACAAAGGGCTTAGAATTGAATGGCTAGTTGCCCTGTATTTTACATCGGTGCTGTGTGACCTGCTGAGTTTCTCCAGCACTTTTGTGTATTGCACTCTAGCATGTTACCAACTCTTGTTTGACTTATTCCTGAATTCTGACATCCCATTTGATCAGTGGCCCTACTCATGGGAGTTATCATATGGTACTTGAGCACATTATTTTTGCTTATTTCTTACAAAGATTTTGCATTTACTTCAGTTTAATATGTTCATGATCAACAGGTTGAAAATTCAATGCAATTTTTAGAGCAAGATTAATTGAAAAATAAATATTTATTTCTTGTTTCTTCTTGATTTCTAAAGTGCATAACATTTAAATAAATAACAATGATCACCACAATGACTTGGACATAGTGCATCCCAGATGGTTCACATGTGTGAATGTTTAGGGTGGGAGATGCGGGTTTCCTTGCTTTGGGTTGTGAATGTTATTGTGGCTGCATTCACCCAGCCCAGTGGAATGCACTCCATCACAAAGAACAAAGGCATTCAATAAGATTAAGGCTTTTCTTTTACGCCATAGCCACTCTCCTGCACAGACCCCATGGATCATAAAGTCTTAATTTGTGAAAGTCCATCGACTTCTAACTCAAATGTACCCAGTGACCGAGCCTCCACAACCCTCTTGGATAAATATTCACCACCACCTGGATGAAGAAATGTCTTCACAGCAATGTCTTAAAAGGCTGAATCCTTATTTTTGAGGTGGTCTTGTCTTCCTCATGAAGCTCCAAGAAAATTTTATATGCCTCACCAAGATCATAACTCAATGGGTACCCATCCGTATTAACCCCATCTTCGAGCACATGACCAGAGCAATTCAAGGGTTTCTTTTTTAAATTTAGACATACAGCAGGGTAACAGGCCTTTCCAGCCCACGAGCCCATGCTACCCAATTACATCAAATTAACCTACAACACTCATATGTTTTGAAGAGTGGGAGGAAACCAGGGCACCTGATGGAAACCCACCCAGACACAGAGAGAATGTACAATCTCATTACAGACAGTGCTGAATTCAAAACCCAGTCACTGGCACTGCAATAGCACTGTACTAACCACTAACCATGTACCCTATTTATATAGATCCTTCTTAAATGTGACCTAGCACCAACCATCTTTCTAGACAGTGCATTCCAAGTACTCACTTGGGTGAAGAAAAATCCTGCAGATTCCCTCTGAACAAGAAACTCTGCAAATGTTGTCATCATGTGCAATGCAAAAACATTCTGGAGAAACTCAGCAGGTCATGCACCACCCATAGAAGTTTAAAAGTAACCAATGTTTCAGGCTCAGGTCTGGGCCCTTTTGACAGATAGAAGAAGAAATAGGCAAATGCCTAAAGAAAAAGGAGAGGAGAGAGGAAGGATGAGGACCACAGGTGAACAGGTAAGATATTCAGTGGATGCAGGTGGGATAACTGTCACCGAGAAGATCTCTCCAATAGTTGCCCACTCACTGCTCTATAGTTCCCAGGATTCATCATAACTTTCTTGTACAAGGGGATTACATTGCCATTCCAAAATCTGCTGCTATGTCTCCAGAGGCCAGGGAAGACTCAAAGATCATTGCCAACACCTCAGAAATTTCTTCCCAGGTCTTACCTATCCAAATATTTTTAAGAAAATCCAAAATTTCCTTTTTCTTAAACTTGGCATGCACCAGCTTATTCACCTGTTCCATAGTGAACACATTCACCAAGGTCCTTCTCCCAAGTCAACAATGAAGCAAAGTTTTCATTTATGGCCTCTCTTACCTCATATGCCTTCAGGCACTTGCTCCTCATTTTATCCCAAATCAGTTCCAAAACCATACAACATTACAGCACAGAAACCAATCCTTCTAGTCCTTGCCGAACTATTATTCTGCTTAGTCCCACTAAGCTACACCCGGACCATAGCCTTCCATACCCCTCCCATCCATGGACTTATGCAAAGTTTTCTTAAATGTATTTCAGCTGGCTGCTTGTTCCACTCTTTCACCACTTTCTATGTGAAGAAGTTCCCCCTAACGCTTTCTTTAAACTTTTCCCATTTCACCCTTAACTCATATCCTCTAGTTCTTGTCTCACTTAATCTCAGTGTTTTTCCACTGTTTTACCTCTATCAAATCTCTGCTCAATCCTCTGTGCTCCAGGGAATAAAGTCCTAACCAGTTTAACCTTTCCCTATAACTCAGTTCTTCAAGTCACATCAACATCCTTGTAAATCTTCTCTGCACTCTTTTAATCTTATTGATATTCTTCATGCAAGTAGATGACCAAAACTACACATAAAACTCCAGACTTTCTTCACCAATGTCATATAAAACTTCAGCACAACATCTCATCTTTGATTAATCTCTTTACAGTACAGGCCCTTTGGTCTTCGATGTTGTGTGACCCATACATTCCTTCCTAAAAAAAAAGTACTGAACTCTCCCTACCTCATAACCCTCTATTTTTCTTTCATTGATGTATCTGTGTAAGAATCTCTTAATGCCCCCAATGTTTCAGCCTCGACTGCCATTCAAGGCACCCACAACTCTCTGTAATAAACTTACTCCTGATGTCTCCCCTAAACTTCCCTCCCTGATGGCAGATGGATTTCAATCCAGATAAGTGTGAGGTGATGCCTTTTGAAAGGACAAACCAGAAGGCTGAGTACAGGGTTAATGGTCAGTTACTCAAGAGTGTGGATGAACAGAGAAACTTTGGGGTTCAAATCCATACATCCTTCAAGGACACCGCACAGGTTGATAGGACAGTTAAGAAGGCCTATGTGATGCTGGGATTCATTAATATGGGGATTGAGTTCAGGAGTCGAGAGATCATGTTGCAACTCTACAAAGCTCTGGTATTGTGTTCAGTTCTGGTCACCTCATTATAGGAAGGATGTGGAAGCTACAAAAAGGATGCAGAGGAGATTTACCAGGATGTTGCCTGGTGTGATGCAAAGTTAGCAGAGCTGGGACTTTTCATGGGACTTTTCACTTTGGAGCGAAGAAGAATGAGAAGAGACTTCATAAAGGTCTACAATTTTATGAGAGGTGCCAGCGCCTGTTTCCCAGGTAAGGATAAGCAAACACCAGAGGACACATACACAAAGTTAAGGGAAGGAAGTTTAGGGGAGACATTAGGGGTTAAGTTTTTTTTTTGTGGCTGCCTGGAATGCCTTGGTGGTGGAAGCTGAAACATTGGGGACATTTAGGAGACTCTTTGACACAAGGATGAAAGAAAAATCTCTATTATGGGGCAGGGAGGGTTTAGCACTTTTTTTGAGGAAAGGATATATAGGTCACACAACATCGAGGGCCAAAGGGCCTGTGCTATATTGTTCTATGACTACACCTCAACAGGATCTAGAGCTCAGACCATCCCTGCCTAATCTCTCCATTCCACTTCAAGATGTGGCTTTAATTTTAACCAACTTTCTGATTAAATGTAGTGTTCAATGTGGTTGATCATTCGCTCAGTAAATTGCCTTGAACTGTTTCATTGATCTGAAGTCACCATACAAATAACATTTAGGACAGCTGCCTCACCACTTCAGCAGCCAAGGTTTAATCCAGCGGTATGTCGAGTTTGCATGCTCAGCCTGTGAATGTACAGGCTTTCCCCATGTTCTCCGGTTTCCATCCACATTACAACGACTCAGAAGGTGAAAGGTCACCTGGTCACTGTAAGTTGCCCCTTGGAATTGAGGGGCAGGGAAAATGAGTGGAGGAATGTGATTGATTGTAAACTGTCTTAGACAATAATGGACAATAATAATTTTAGTCAGACATAAGCTCCTCACCTTGGCCATAAGTCTTTCTTCACTTTCTCCTGATGTTTTGTTGAATTGATGTCATTTACCTCCACACACTTCATCCTCTCCTCTTCTGACAGGTGATCACCTTTGCACTTTCCCTCACTCTTCTCCAGGTGTCTCTCTTCATCAAAGGGGAGATGCTCATTGGCTAAAAACACAACAAGATTTACAGAAAGCCAGACATCACGCATTGCTCCACCTCGTCTTCTGGTTGTCAGATAAATAGGGATGGCAATGGTAGTTTATACAGGGTGACCAAAGTCAGAGCATTATTAAGGAACATATCAGTTATGTCAAGGTATATTGAATGGTGATAGGGATGTATCAATGAATGAGAATGGTATGAGAAATTTTTCAATCAATGACTAAGAAATAGATGGTACAGATCCAGAAAAGAAGAAAGAACAGCAGTCAAAGTTTGTAAGAAGACCGATTCTGCATGAGAATCGCCACTTTGAAATAAAAGGCCAGAGGGAAGATGCAAAGGAGGACACACCTAAAAATCTTGCTGCTGTTTAAAGCTAGATGTGTGATTAATGGCTGCTCGCAAACTCACTTTGGTCTTCCACATTTTCCATTTGCACTTTTCCATCTCCCACTACCGGTAAGGCTAATGGTGAAATAACTGAGCTGTGGATGAAAGAGCAATATGGAAGAATATGAAACAGGTAATGATAGTCCAGTCTCATAATGCTGGTGTAACATCAAATTCAACATACTTGCAGGAGTGCCAATCAGTCACTCCCAAAATGTTAACTCGGCCAAGTCAGCACATCACATTTCAGCAATTCTGTTTTTATAACCATTCTTAACTATTTCCAAAAATCAATTCCACTCCACTTCCATTTCTAATTTTTATGTCACAAACTCTGAAGAATCTTTCCTTACCTTTAGGGCAATATGGTTGGCATAGTAGTTAGAGCAATGCTTTTATATCGCCAACGATCAGGACTGCAGCTTAAATCCTGCACTGTCTGTAAGGAGTTCATACGTTCTCCCTGTGTCTGTGTGGGTTTTCCCTTGGGGCTCCGGTTTCCTCCCATCATTCAAAACGTTCTGGGGGTATAGGTTAATGGGGTGTACACTGGATGGCACGGACTTGTGAGCTGAAATGGCCTGATACTGTGCTGTATTTGATTTTTTTTTAAATTAGACTCTACTTCTCGAATGTCCTCTCACAGCCTCCCAAATTATATCATCTGAAATTTTCAGTAAAACCCATGCCAATCTGATCCTACTGTTTCCATCTGTTCCTGTACTAATTCCAGTATTCAATGTCCTCTCAACACCACCTCACTCTCCTCACTATGAGCTCCCCCTCTATTTCCCCCGCCACCTCTCTCATCTTCGTGTGTTCATTGATTCAGAGGTTTACAGCACAGAAACAGACCCTTCAACCCATCCAAGATGTCTTCCAAGATAGTCTCATTGGCTCCAATCAGCCCACATCCCTTTCCTGTATTTATGTCTTAATATCTATTCTGTCTTAATGTCTCTTAAATGTTACAGCTATCCCCGCCTCTTCCATTTCCTCTGGCAGCTCACTCCATGTACTCTGTGTTTGAGAAATATGCCACTTGGGTTCCTTTTCAATATTTCCCTTCTCACCTTAAATCTATGCCCTCTAGTTTTAATGATAGGGGGAAAAAGCATACAAGTAAGAGGGATATTATCATATGCATACAGTAAGTATGTGCAAATGCATCAAAATTCTTTCCTCAAGTTCGAGATATTATCATGTAACTGTACATTTATAACCAAATGAAATGGTGTTTCTCCAGGGCATGGTGCACACTCAATACATTTCTCACACAGTACTTAATCACATACATAAAAATATAATATAAAAGAAGGCCTCAATGTTAAACTGACGCATATATTCCTTCCTAAAAAAAAGTACTAAACCCTCTTTTTTTCATCCATGCTCCCAATGTTTCAGCCTCCACCACCACCCATGGCAAGCAACTGAACACACCTACAACCCTCTGTGTAAAAAAACTTACCCCTGATGTCTCAACTAAACTTCCTTCCCTTCACTGTGTACAAGTTGTGACAGAGTATATAGAGGTATTTGGAAGATAAATTAGGAAAGGTTTGTTAGAGCAGGTCACACACAAACACATTAAAACACAGAACTTTTACAGGAGCTTTTGCATGAGGGCTCAGACTCATAATGGACTGTTTGAAAAGGCAACAAATGTAACAGGCAGTAGTAGCTTTGTCTGGAAAAGAGCATTTACTGTCTGGATCAGACATTTCAATCCAGTCGAGGCCCATGATAGAGGTTAGGACATTTTACCAAGTCACAAGGCAACACGCACTCCTGGTGACTGTGGGTCACTCTGATTAGGACTCCCTAGCAAGGTTTATCCTCCATCTCTATGTTTTCAGTGGAATATCCTCTAAAGCAGACCTGGCCAATGTATGGCCCCAAGGCCTGTCCCTGACAGGTCCGCCTAAGGTTAATCGGAAATTAGAAAATAAAACTTTAAAAAGTTGACTCCGTGCATGGATTAAAACTGCATTGCTTTAATCCATTAAATCCGTGGGTGCGCACACCTTTACCTCTACTTGGTTTACAAATTTACGAGTGATAGCCCACAAAAAAGTCCGCTCATGCTAAAGAAAGATTGATGCACCGCTGTGTTAAAGGACTACAATTTGAATCACCATTACAAGACTAAACACGCAGAGACATACAAAAACCTGAGTGATGCCAAACGGGCACGGACATCTGAAGCTGCAAAAGCATCAAGGTTTTTTTACCAAACTTTTTTACCAAACTTCACACATCAGCAGCCAAGATCAGTTTTGTGATATCCTACAAAATCACTAAAAACAGTAAGTAATTTTCTGAGGGGGAATTCATCAAAGAGTGTTTGGTGGACTCTGCAGTACTAATATGTCCCGAGAAAAAAGAAACATTCGAGAATGTGCCCCTCTCCAGACGAACCGTGACGAGAAGGATCGAGGACATGGCAGGAAATCTGGAGCTTCAACTGCAAAATAAACTGGACAATATTGATTTTTTTCTCCTTGGCTCTGGATGAGACCTGTGATACCCGCGACACAGCCCAGTTACTCATCTTTGTCCGTGGGATAACAAAGGACTTTAAGATTATGGAGGAGCTGGCCGCAATGCAGTCAATGAAAGGGACGACGATGGGCAGTGATTTGTTCACGGAGGTAAATGCATGCCTGGACAAGCAGGGACTGAAATGGGACAGACTGGCAGGTGTCACAATGGATGGTTGTCCAAATCTAACAGGGGAAAACGGATGCAAGATAAGTGACTGAAATCAACCCAGAACTGAAATTGGCATTCTTACAATTACATTCTTATACATCAGAATGTGTTGTGTAATTCAGTGCTAAATCTGAACCATCTTATTGATGTTGTATATCTAAAATGTTAACTTCATCAGGGCACGAGCATTAAGTCACAGACTTAATGAGGACTCGTGGAGGAGCATGAGATTGAACATGGTGACATAGGCTACCACACAACTGTAAGATGGCTCAACCTGGCCAAAGTGGTGAAAATAGTTTGGGACCTGAAAGCAGAGATTCAAGAGTTTTGTGAGAAGAAAGGCAAAGACATACCAGAGCTCTCAGATGGGAACTGGATGGCAGATCTTGCATTTGCTGTTGATGTGACTGCACTGATGAATGAACTAAATACCAAACTGCAACGTAGGGGCCTTTTTGTTCATGAAATGTACAGCCTGTTGAAGGCTTTCATGAGAAAGTTGCAGTTTCTTTCAAGCCAACTGGAGAACAACACTCTCACTCACATGCAAACCCTGAAAGAAGTCATACCATCAGCTGATCACCTCCGCAGGTACTCATCCATGTTAGGAGCACAGTGTTATATATAGAGAATTTAGGTTAAAATGGCTTAAGTTAAAATGTGATGATTAATCATAAAAGGGGAAGCCAGAATAGACAGGGAGCTTACCATAAAAGTTCAGCTGGACAATGTTATAACAAACAGAGATCTTTCATGGTCACAAAGAGACATGTAGGAGCCAAAGATTGATAAAAGAGTGAAAAACAGAATTTAGTGTGTGCAGAGTTCGTAGTGTACTTGACTAACATGATAATTACAAATGCAAGTGTACTTAGAATGATTTTGCAAAAACTAACCAATTAAAACAGTGTTAAAGAGGAGGGGAAGGACAAGCAAAAAAGGTATAAAAATCAATGCACTGTATGTATCGGGGCTTAACTGGTGAGAAGCCAGTTGAGTCCAACTCTGCAGACTTGTAAATAAAGCTTGTCGTGTCATCAGTTTTAAAGAGACTCATGTGTGAGAAGTTTTATTTCTGACAAATGGGGGCTCGTCCGGGATCTACACTCCAGCCGTGAGGAGAGGCGAGAAGAGGGACATCGGAGGTGTGCACCCCGCTGAGTTCAGCGGCTCCTAGTCCCTTGCTCGTCGCTTCGGGCGGCTTGAGCGAGTGGTATCCGGACAAGGTGACACGACAAGACGGAGAGGAGAAGGGTGACGGTTCAATCCCCGAGAAGACACCGGTAAGTGACGACTTACGATTGTGGTGTGGGGATTGGGTAACAGGTGTAACGGGATACACCTGTTAGGATAAAAAAAAAAACCTAACGTAATAGATCAGGTATAGAGCTTTTGTCGTGGCGTGAGGACCCTGTCGTGGAACTCTAGGATAGACCCCAGGGAAACCTCGGCGGTAACCGAAGGAGGGACAGCACCTCCGACGAAGTGCCGAGAAGAGAGGGGTCGACCCCAGGGAAACCTCAGTGGTAACCGAAGGAGGGACAGTACCTCCGACGAGGCGTCTGAGAAGAAGGGAGTAGGGTCCAGAACGAGAGGGTCCTCAGCAACGATAAACGGATCTGGGTGGGAAAATGGGAGGATCAAAATCTAAGGGCTCGTCTGAAAATTCAGGACAATTCCTGGGAGTTCCCCTTGACAGCCCTTTGGGGAGAATGTTTGAAAATTGGGCTAGTAAAAGATATCGAGACAAAAACAAGAAAAAGATGGTTCAATATTGTCTCCTTTGGTCGAAACAACCTATTAAAGGTTCCTCGGTCTGGTGGCCGAAATTTGGATCTGATGAGGATTGGGTTAGACAAGCATTAAACATATATGTAAATTCGAGACCAAAGGTGAATCAAGAAGAGTCAGCATATGCATTTTGTTGGGTTCCCTGGCCAGGATCCTTAACAAAATGTTTTTAATTGAGGGTAGTGGGAGAAAAGAAGTGGGAACCTCTGGACAACCTTCCCCCTCCTTATATTCCCCCGGTGCCTACTGCGCCCGAGGAAAGCGCATTACCGGAGAGGAAAGGTGATGAATCTGATTGCCCCGAAAGGGGCCGGGAAAAAAAGAATGAATTAAGGGAGTCGGACCCTAAACTTCCACCGGTAAACCGACCCTGGACAAGATCCCAGACTGGTCCAGGACCATCAAAGTTTTCAGTAAGCCTAAATCCCCTGAGGGAAGTTCCTATGGGAGGACCGGGAGGGGGAACGGGATATGTGAATGTTCCCCTAACTAGTACAGAGGTGCGGGGATTTAAGAAAGAAATGAAAAAGTTATTGGAAGATCCTATAGGACTGGCCGAACAGCTCGACCAATTCCTGGGACCAAACACATATACGTGGGAAGAGATGCAGGCAATAATGGGAACATTATTCTCACCCCAGGAGAGGCAGATGATTCGACGGGCTGCCCTCCTCATGTGGGAATATGAACAACCTGGGGACCCCAGACCCCATGAACAAAAATATCCCTTAAATGAACCCAGGTGGGATAAACGAACACCCGAGGGATTGGCAAGTATGAGACAATATAGAGAGTGGACAATTAAAGGGATACGGGAGGCTGTGCCAAAGGGTCACAATTTCACCAAAGCATTTGGGAACCACCAGGGGAAAGACGAGTCCCCTACTGATTTCTTGGAGAGGGTGAGAAAGAATGTCCAACAGTATGCGGGCGTGGACCCTAGTACACCAATGGGTGAACAGCTTATTCGAATTGAATTTGTTTCCAAATCATGGCAGGACATTAGAAAGAAACTAGAAAAGGAGGAGGACTGGAGCGAAAAACCCCTAAGCGACCTGTTAAAAAAGGCGCAAAAAGTATATGTGCAGAGAGAAGAAGAAGATCAAAAGAGGGCGACAAAGGTTATGGTACAGACTATCCGACAGATGAATGCCGAATCCAGAGGGGAAAGAAAACAAAACCTTCCTCTAAACAATCCAAGATATCCAAGAGAGGGAAGACCCCGGAGGTTCGTTAAGTGCTATTACTGCAATGAGGAAGGACACTTTAAGAGGGAATGCCCCTGATACAAGAGGGAATTGCGTGCCCTCGAACTTATGGAAGAAGATTAGGGGGGTCAGGGGTTCCAAATGTTGGGGACCAAGTATGAGGGAACCCCTGGTAAAACTAAAAATTGGTCCCAAGGGAGAAGAGGTGGTGTTTATGGTGGACACAGGAGCGGAACGAAGTAGTGTAATAACTGTGCCAATCGGGACTGAACCTGTAAAAAGTAATTTGAAAATTTCTGGGATAGAAGGGGCTCCCAGAATGGTATCAATAATTCCCCAAGTAACAGTGAAACTGGAAGAAAGAGAAGGGGTACAAGACCTCTTGTTGTTACCGTCGGCTGGATTTAACCTCCTAGGAAGGGACTTACAGGCTCTCCTAGGTTTGGGTGCTCTCCCTGTGGACGGAGAAGTGCGAGTCCACTTTGTGCTCTAAAGGAAGAGGATGAACGGCAGATTGACGAGAGAGTCTGGTATAAGGAGGGAAATCGAGGAGGTCTGGACATCCCACCTTTACATGTCACATTAATACCAGGTCATCAGCCGGTAAGGAAACGTCAGTATCTTATTTCTTTGGAAGGGAGAAAAGGGCTACAGCCGGTAATTGAGACTCTAATACGAGACAGACTATTAGAAGAATGCATGTCACCTTATAACACCCCTATACTCCCAGTGAAAAAGTCAGATGGATCCTATCGCCTAGTTCAGGATCTAAGAAGTTTGAATGCTATTGTTCAGACCCGCCACCCAGTGGTGCCTAATCCCTATACTATTATGAGTCGGATTCCCCCAGACCATGAGTGGTTTAGTGTTATCGACTTGAAGGATGCCTTCTGGACGTGTCCATTAGAAGAGGAAAGTAGAGATATGTTCGCGTTTGAATGGGAAAATCCATGGACAGGTAGACGGAGACAGCTTCGGTGGACTGTATTGCCCCAAGGGTTCACTGAATCTCCGAACCTGTTTGGACAAATGCTTGAACAAATCCTGGCGGACTATCCACAATCTGATGATTCCCAACTAATGCAGTATGTGGACGATTTACTATTATCAGGACCCAAGGAACAAGAAATGAGGGGAGATACAATTAGACTCTTGAATTATCTGGGGAAAAAGGGACTACGGGTGTCCAGGAACAAGTTACAGTTCGTTGAGAGAACTGTGGTATATCTGGGACACCAGATAAGTAAAGGACAGAAACGGATTACCCCTGAACGGATTGCGGGAATCACTAGAATGCCGTTACCCCGTAATAAGAAGGAAATAAGACAATTCCTGGGACTCTTAGGTTACTGTAGGTTATGGATAGAGGACTACTCAGCATTGGTGAAGTTTATGTATGAAAAGCTGACAAATGAAAATGAATATCCATTGAAATGGACCCAGGAGGAGGAGGGATGGTTTGAGGACTTGAAGAATCGCCTGACACGAGCCCCGGTACTCACTCTGCCCTCTTTAAAACAGCCCTTCCAGCTATTTGTCACTCATAACCAAGGAACAGCTGTGGGGGTTTTAACACAGGAAAAAGGCGGTCAGCGACACCCAGTGGCTTTCCTTTCCAAAATGATGGACCCAGTGTCTCGCGGATGGCCGACGTGTATCCAGGGAGTAGCGGCTGCTGCTCTGTTGGTAGAGGAAGCACGTAAACTTACTTTTGGAGGAAAGATGACTGTGTACACCTCCCATTCTGTGAGTGTTTTATTAACACAAACTGCCCATCGATGGCTGACTGATTCTCGCATATTAAAGTATGAAACCATTTTAATGGTCGGAGAAGATCTACAGTTTGCAAAGATTAATAGCTGCAACCCAGCTCAGTTTTTATACGGCAGTGAAACAGAGAGAGAGGTGGAGCACGACTGTGTCGAGTTGACGGATCTTCAGACCAAGACCCAAGAAGACCTTTGCGATACTCCTCTGGGAGAAGGATATGAATTCTACATTGACGGCTCCGCCAGATGTGTTGACAGAATGAGAAGAAGTGGGTATGCTATAATAGAAGGAAATACTTGGAAAGTAGTAGAATCCACGAGACTACCCAGAAGCTGGTCAGCACAGTCCTGTGAACTATATGCCTTGCAGAGAGCCCTCAGAATACTGGCAAAGAAAACTGGAACGATTTACACTGATTCCAAATACGCATACGGGGTAGTGCATACCTTTGGTAAGATCTGGAAGGAGCGTGGTCTAATTACATCAAGAGGAAAGGAATTGGCACACGAACAGATGATTACTCTGACTTTAGAAGCCTTGACATTACCCCAGGAAATAGCAGTGGTCTACATACCAGGCCATCAGAGGGGAGATACCCCGACAGCAACTGGAAACAGACTGGCTGATGAAGAAGTCAAAAGGGCAACCATGCAACAAGAAGTCCGTTTGCTGACCTTAATCCCAATAAGACAAGGCATAAAGAAGGCTCCCATTTTCACTGCTAAGGAAGAAAAGGACATGGCTCAGCTGGGCGCAAGCCAGCTGCCTGATGGAACGTGGAAGACACCAGATGGAAGAATGGTTCTAAATAAAGAAATAACTCGCAATATTTTAAAACACCTGCATCATCAGAGCCACTGGGGCACCCAAGCCTTATGTGACACAGTGCTTCGAGAATATGTGTGTAAGGGAATCTACACCTTGGCCCAACAGGAGGTGCAGAATTGTCACCTATGCACAAAAATTAATAAGAAGGTAATGAGGACAGGGACCATGGGAGGTCAACCATTAGCCATACGCCCTTTTCAAAGTATCCAGATCGACTTCACAGAGTTACCTCAAGTCCAAAGATGGAAGTATCTGTTGGTGGTAATAGATCACTTTACCCGATGGGTGGAAGCCTTCCCAACAGTAAATGCTACAGCCTTTACAGTAGCTCGCCTCCTCCTAGAGCAGATAATCCCCAGATATGGTATAATGGATTCTATAGACTCAGACAGGGGTCCACATTTTTGTTCAAAAATCCAGCAATTGATTTGTAATGCATTACAGGTCTCTTGGAAATTGCATACCCCTTGGCATCCACAAAGCTCAGGGAGGGTTGAACGTATGAATGGAACCCTAAAAATGCAATTGACAAAATTAATGGTGGAAACTAAAATGCCTTGGATAAAGTGTCTGCCCCTGGCTTTATTAAGAATTCGTACTGCCCCACGAAAAGATGTAGGGTTGTCCCCTTATGAAATGATGTTTGGGCTTCCCTTCTGGAGTACAGTTGAGGGGTGTCCCACCTTGGGGGAAGGGGATATATTTGTTAGGAACTATTTACAGGCACTGTCACGCTCTCTTACAGATTTACGAAAGAGAGGACTATTGGCACAAACACCGCCTCTAGACTTTTCTTTACACAAAGTGGAACCAGGAGACTGGATTCTCAAGACCTGGAAAACTGAAAAACTCCAGCCCCAGTGGGAAGGTCCATACCAAGTTCTCTTAACTACAGAGGCTGTAGCACGAACAAGAGAGAAGGGGTGGACGCACGCATCCAGATTTAAGGGACCTGTAGAGGCGCCTCAGGACCCTGATACGAACTCAGATTGGACTTGTGTTCCTGGAGAAAAACCTACCTTGCGATTTCGCAGAAAGACTTGATTCACAATGTTATTGTTATGTTCTTTGATTTTTCTTAGTTTGCCTATGTCTTTATCAGGTGTGAAATGTAAGAAATGCAGAGACACAGTGGTCCTGTTTCAGGACCGCACTTGGGGAAGAAAAGAGGGTAATTTTATTTCCCATACCTCAGTTCCTGAGAAATGCTGGGCAGAAAATACCACCCAACATCCATATACCCCTTGTGTGGAAAAAGAAGGAAATAATATGGGTCATTATATACAGATTCCTAATACCACTCCTTTCCCTCTTAACGGTTGGAAGGGTGACTCAGGCCCACCATGCCCTGATGGACTCTGGTTTTGCATACACCAGCGTACTGTTCCAATGAGAAGTTCCACTCCACACTCGAAAGTGCCTGCCCCTTTAAGACAGCCGGACTTAGTTCGAGTCCATCCAAATAACCATGAAAGTTTCGGTCACGCAGTTGGGGGAGATAACCTTTTTGTTGATCTTGCAACTAGAATTGCAGGAACTTTTAATGTAACCAATTGTTGGGTCTGCGGGGGTCCACTTCAGCACGAGATTAATTTATCATGAAACGTTTCTCTTCCCCGAGTTAAAATCCCCATTCATATATATATAATACACACATTTTAAAGAGAGAAAGGGGTGGATTGTTATATATAGAGAATTTAGGTTAAAATGGCTTAAGTTAAAATGTGATGATTAATCATAAAAGGGGAAGCCAGAATAGACAGGGAGCTTACCATAAAAGTTCAGCTGGACAATGTTATAACAAACAGAGATCTTTCATGGTCACAAAGAGACATGTAGGAGCCAAAGATTGATAAAAGAGTGAAAAACAGAATTTAGTGTGTGCAGAGTTCGTAGTGTACTTGACTAACATGATAATTACAAATGCAAGTGTACTTAGAATGATTTTGCAAAAACTAACCAATTAAAACAGTGTTAAAGAGGAGGGGAAGGACAAGCAAAAAAGGTATAAAAATCAATCCACTGTATGTATCGGGGCTTAACTGGTGAGAAGCCAGTTGAGTCCAACTCTGCAGACTTGTAAATAAAGCTTGTCGTGTCATCAGTTTTAAAGAGACTCATGTGTGAGAAGTTTTATTTCTGACACACAGCATGGTGAATTTTCAAGATGATTTGAAGACTTCAAAACAGTTGAGGGTGAAATGCACATGATTTCCTCTCCCTTTACCTCCAGCCAGTGATGTTTAGCTAGAACTCATTGACCTGCAATGCGATATGATACTGGCAGAGCACTTTAAGTCAGTATCACTGCTGAATTTTTACTCTTCTCTCAAGGAGAACTTTTCACACATGAGGAGGCATGCTCAGAAGATGTTGGTTCTCTTTGGATCTACCTACATATGTGAACAAACATTCTCAGTGATGAAGTTTAACAAATCCAGGTATAGATCCTCTCTCATCTGTCAGCTGTCAGCTGTCCTTTGCATATCCACCTCAGACATTCACCTGACTTCAATCCACTTGTTCAAGCCCAAAAAAGACTAGATTTCTCTCACTGAACATGAAAAAAGAACTGAATCTCAGCAAATGAGGTGGTTGGACTAGAAACAAAATGGTAATAACAATTTGTATAAAACTGGTCTTTCAAAAATGGTACATTTCTGAACATGCACATTTTGTTTACAATTGTTTTGGGTAATTTTGATTGAATAAATGATGTTTTCCCAAAGCTTATTTTCCATTGCTTAATCATCATTTACTTTTACCAGTCGCATCTTGTCAAAACAATGCAATTTACTGTTTTTATAAAGAGACAGGAGCATAATTCAGTTCAGCCTATTAGTCCGGCCCTCCACAATATTTTCTGTTTCTCATGAGGCCCCTTGGGAAAACTAATTGCCCACCCTTGGTCTGGATGGTCATGTGATCTCTGTAGACAGAGAGCAGAGGAAAAAGCAGGCTTTGCTCTCAGAGAGAGGAGAGAGGCACAGACATCGGTTCCAGAGGGACAAGCTGGCAAACGTTGGAAGACGGCCTGGTCAAAGGAGAGGACTGTTTCCCTTGAAATAGGAGAAACAGAAAGGAACTCTGTGGTGACCTGAAACAAGAAAAATTCTCTCTCTGAAAACCAACAAGAACCCTTCTGAGTGGTAACCATTTATCTGTTAAGCACCAAAGCCGGTGAACTTTATTAATGTTCATTTCTGTGCACAGTACAAGAATTGCCTGCAACCAGTGAGATTGGACTGTGAACCAAAGAACTTTGCTGAACTTTCACACACATTACACACATGTGCACTTAGAATTAGATGCGGGTCAAGTAGGTTAAGTGAGTCAATAGAGATAAGTTAAGTTTGATTCTATTTTCATGTTCAAAGATAATTAAAAGAACTTTTGTTTAAGTGACCCTTTGTTGTGGTGCATATCTATTGCTGCTGCGTTTTGGGGACCTCTGGACTCGTAACAATGTCCTCTGGTGTTGGCTGATCCTGCCCTGGGAAACAGGTGTTGGCTGTCCACCCTTTCTGTACCTCTCATAATCTTGTAGACCTCTATCAAGTCTCCTCTCACCTTCGCTCCAAAAACTCTGCTAACCTTGCCTCTTAAGACTTATTTCCCAATCCAGGCAACATACTGCTAAATCTCCTCCACACATACACTCCATAGTTTCTACATCCTTCCTATAATAAGGTGACCAGAAGTGAGCACAATATTCTAAGTGTGGTCTTACCAGAGATTTGTAGAGTCGTAACGTGACCTCTCTACTCCTGAACTCAATCCCCCATTAATGAATCCCAGCATCCCATCGGCCTTAAGGGATGTATGGATTTAAACCCCAAGGTCTCTCTGTTCATCTACACTCTTTAGTTACCAACCATTAGCCCTGTACTCAGCCTTCTGATTTGTCCTTCCAAAATGCATCACCTCACACTTATCAGGATTGAACTCCATCTGCCACTTTTCTGCCTATATCCTCTTGTAACCTTCAACTACCTTCACCTCCATCCACAACTTCTGTTTCATCCACAAACGTATTGACCCATCCTTCCGCCTCTTCATCCAGGTTATTAATAAAAATGTCAAAGAGCAGGGGTCTCAGAACAGATCCCTGCAGGACTCCACAAGTTATCGACCTCCAGGCAAAATACTTTCCTTCCACTACTACTCGCTGCTTTCTTCCTACAAGCCAATTTTTTTATCCACACAACCAAGATTCCACTGATCCAATGCCTTATGACTTTATGGATGAGTCTCATGGGGGACCTTGTCAGATGCCTTGCTAAAATCCATGTAGACCACACCCACCGCCCTACCCTCATGAATTTCTTTTGTTACCTTCCCTTCACAAAGCCATGCTGACTATCCTTGAGTAGACTGGACTTCTCCAAATGCTCATAGATCCTATCCTTAAGAATCCTCTCCATTAGTTTACACACCACTGACATAAGGACGGTGTAATACTGGATCTCCTGTTAAGAAACGAGATAGGTCAGGTGTCTGAGGTTAATATTGGAGAACAAATTGGGTCTAGTGATCACAACTCTATTAGTTTTAGGGAAGAGCAAAGAAAGGCCTAAAGTTGAGGTTCTGGATTGGAGAAAAGCAAATTTCAAAGGAATAAGAATGGATTTGGGGAGTATTGAGTGGGACATGATTTTTTTCAGGAAAGGATGTAAATGAAAAATGGAGACTATTCAAAGAAGAAATTTTGAGAGTACCAGTGAGTGCTGGAAGTCATAGGGAGCCTTGGTTTTCGAGGAATATTAGAAATTTGGTTAGGAGAAAGAGGGAGGTGTACAAGAGGTATAAACAGCAGGGTGATGAGAAATTGAAAGAGGACTACAAGGAGTGTAGAAAAAATCTTAAGAAAGAAATTAGAAAGGCCAAAAAGAGGCACGAAGAGGCTTTGGCAGGCAGAGTAAGAATAAATCCAAAGGGTTTCTATAGGTACATTAAAAGTAAAAGATTAGTGAGGGATAGAATTGGACCCCTTGTAGATAGGGAGGATAGGCTATGTGAAAAGTCAGAGGAGATGGGGGAAATTTTAAATGATTTATTTTCCTCGGTATTCACTAGGGAAAAAAATATTGTACCAGTTGAAGTAAAGAAAAATAGTGGGGAGGTCATGAATCATATAAGGATAACTGAGGAGGTAGTGATGGCAGTGTTAAAAAAGATAAAGGTGGACAAATATCCGGGTCCGGACAATGTATTCCCAAGGACACTCAGGGAGACTAGGGTACAGATAGTGGGGCCATTAACAGAGATATTTAGGATGTCACTGGTCACCAGGGTAGTGCCCGAGGATTGGATGGTGGCTCATGTTGTTCCGCTGTTTAAAAAAGGGTCCAAATGTAAGCCTGGAAATTATAGACCTGTGAGTCTGACTTCTGTGGTGGGTAATTTGATGGAAAGTGTTCTGAGGGATGGCATTTACAAATATTTGGAAGAACAGGGATTGATAGGCAGTAGTCAGCATGGTTTTGTCAGGGGTAGATCATGCTTAACAAACCTTATAGAATTTTTCGAGGGGGTTACAAAAAAGATTGATGAAGGGAAGGCTCTGGACGTTGTCTATTTAGACTTTAGTAAAGCTTTTGACAAAGTTCCCCACAGGAGGTTAGTAAAAAAGGTGGAGAGATTAGGTATAAATAAGGAGGTAGTGAAATGGATTCAGCAATGGTTGGATGGGAAGTGTCAGAGAGTAGTGGTAGAAAATTGTTTGTCAAATTGGAGGCCGGCGACTAGTGGAGTTCCTCAGGGATTGGTCCTAGGTCCATTATTGTTTGTTATATATATTGACGATCTGGAAGAAGGGGTGGTGAATTGGATAAGTAAGTTTGCAGATGATACAAAGATTGGTGGTATTGTGGACAGTGAGGAAGATTACCGTAGCTTAAAAAGAGATATAGGAAAGCTAGAGGAGTGGGCTGAGAAATGGCTGATGGAATTTAATACGGATAAGTGTGAAGTGTTGCATTTTGGAAAGGCAAATCTAAATAGGTCATATACATTGAATGGTAGACAATTGAGGAGTGCAGAGCAACAAAGGGATTTAGGAGTTATGGTAAATAGTACCCTCAAAGTTGATACTCAGGTAGATGGGGTGGTGAAGAAGGCATTTGGAATGTTGGCCTTCATAAATCGGAGTATTGAATTCAAGAGTTGGGATGTTATGATGAAATTGTACAAAGCATTGATGAGGCCAAATTTGGAATACTGTGTGCAGTTTTGGTCACCAAATTATAGGAAGGATATAAACAAAATAGAGAGAGTGCAGAGAAGGTTCACGAGAATGTTGACAGGATGTCAGGGTTTGGAGATACAGAGAAAGGTTGAGCAGCCTGGGGCTTTTTTATCTGGAGCGTAGAAGATTGAGGGGGGATTTGAAGGAGGTGTTCAAGATTTTAAAAGGGACAGAGAGTCAACGTGGATAGGCTTTTTCAATTAAGAGTGGGGATATTCAAACCAGAGGCCATGGTTTGAGATTGAAGGGGGAAAATTATAAGGGGAACATGAGGGGAAATTTCTTCATGCAAAGGGTGGTTGGGATGTGGAATAAGCTTCCGGCAGAGGTGGTTGAAGCAGGGATGTTATTTACAGTTAAGGAAAGACTGGATAATTACATGGAGGGGAGAGGATTGGAGGGGTATGGACCAGGAGGGTGGGGATTTGTTCCGGCATGGACTAGTAGGGCCAAAATGGCCTGTTCTGTGCTGTATATGGTATATGGTTATACAACCATATAAGACTCACTGGTCTATAATTTCCAGGATTCTCCCCATTACTTTTTTTAAACAAGGTGACTATGTTTGCCATTGTTCAATCCTCTGGCATCTCCCCTGCAGCCAAAGAGGATTCAAAGATCAAAAATACTTCCCCAGCTATCTCTTCTCTCACTTCCCACAGCAGCCTGGGGTAAATCACATCCAGCTCCAGGAACTTACCAATCTTAATGTTTTTAAGAATATGCAACATTTCCACTTCCTTAATCTCCACATTGTCCAGCACACAGGCCTGTTCAATTTCGACCTCACCGTGATCAAGATCCTTTTACCTTGTGAATACTGATGCAAAGTATTCATTCAGGACCTCCCCAACCTCCTCCACTTCCAGCCACATGTTGCCTCCTTTATCCTTTATTAGCCCCCACCTTCATCCTCTTCATCCTTCTGTTCTTCATTGTAGAAGAAAAATGATCTTAGTATATAGAAAATGTTACATGATCTTATATTGAAAGTGTTGTATGTCTGTTTCAAATGGTCTGCAAAACGGGACCCATGAAATGGGATACTTTGGAATGTGCTTTGTGTGTAGAGAGAGATAAGAGTTGCTTTCTTGCTTCCTCATCTGTATAAAAATATGCTGTCTGCCTTCTGGAGGCAGAGTCCGCACCTGACATCAGTTAGGATGATCTCTCCATGATATCTTGTAATAAAGCTTGAAACGAACTCTGAAGTCTCCACCTGAGTTATTCTGCCAAGAGATTTCCCTGACATTTATATGCCTGACCTGTTCTGACCTTTTCCTTGTCTTAGTGGGACAAACCTATCTTAAACCCTATATAAGTGGTCCCTAAACTTTCTCCAAATTACTTCTGTGCTTTCACCCTTAAATATCGGTTTCCAATTTATTCTTGCAAGTTCCTACCTCATCCCTTCATAATTAGCTCTTCCCCAGTTATGCATTTTCCCAGTTTGACTGTTTTTTATCCTTTTCTGTAACTATGTAGAAGCTAAGGGTGCTGTGGTTACTCTCTCCAAAATGCTCCACCACCAAGATTTCCTCCACCTGACCAGGTTCATTCCCAGAACCAGATCAGAAATCCTGACAAATTAGAGCCATGTCCTTTAATTGCTTTATTTGGTTTTCTCTCGTAGAGGATATATCTCTGTCCTCAATCCAGAAGAGAATCTTAGCTTTTGCTTCATTGATAGCCAGATGAACAATTTTGATGAAGCAAAAGACAACGATTCTTCCACTCACATTCAATGATTACATGATATCATGTCATATTAGTTTGGAAAAAATTAGATAATATTAAAGTACAAAAGTGTGTATTTGATAAGATGTGGGACCCATTCATGGATTATTGTCATAATCTGAGGAGTTAAGTAGTGTGGATGTTCCAGGGCTTCCCTGTCTGGTGTCTCGATTCACATGTATAATACGTACTGATAACTTTGTTTAGAGGGAGGGGGTAGATTAATAGGGAGAATTTTTTTTTCCTTTCCAATAATAAGACTAACAAGTAAAGAGGGGTTTATCTACTCTTTGCAGATGATGCCACTTTAGTTGCCCATTCAGAGCCAGCTCTCCAGTGCATGACGTCCTGTTTTGCAGAAACTGCCAAAATGTTTGGCCTGGAAGTCAGCCTGAAGAAAACTGAGGTCCTCCATCAGCCAGCTCCCCACCATGACTACCCGCGCCCCCCCCCCCCCCCCGACATCACCATCGGGCACACAGAACTCAAAACGGTCAACCTACCTCGGCTGCACCATTTCATCTGATGCAAGGATTGACAAAGAGATAGACAAAAGACTCGCCAAGGCAAATAGCGCCTTTGGAAGACTACACAAAAGAGTATGGAAAAACAACCATCTGAAGAAACACACAAAGATCAGCATGTACAGAGCCGGTGTCATACTCACGCTCCTGTTCGGCTCCGAATCATGGGTCCTCTACCGGCATCACCTACGGCTCCTAGAAAGCTTCCATCAGCGGTGTCTCCGCTCCATCCTCAACATTCATTGGAATCACTTCATCACCAACATCGAAGTACTCGAGCTGGCAGAGTCTGCAACCATCGAATCCATGCTGCTGAAGACCCAACTGTGCTGGGTGGGTCACGTCTTCAGAATGGAGAACCATCGCCTTCCCAAGATCGTGTTCTATGGCGAGCTCTCCACTGGTCACCGAGACAGAGGTGCACCAAAGAAGAGGTACAAGGACTGCTTAAAGAAATCTCTTGGTGCCTGCCACATTGAACGCCGCCAGTGGGCTGATATCGCCTCCAACCGTGCATCTTGGCGCCTCACAGTTCGGCCGGCAGCAACCTCCTTTGAAGAAGACCGCAGAGCCCACCTCACTGACAAAAGACAAAGGAGGAAAAACCCAACACCCAACCCCAACCAACCAATTTTCCATTGCAACCGCTGCAACCGTGCCTGCCTGTCCCGCATCGGACTTGTCAGTCACCAACGAGCCTGCAGCAGACATGGACATACCCTTCCATAAATCTTCGTCCGCCAAGCCAAAGAAAGAAGAAAAAGATCATATCACAGAACAACATGATCACATCAGAGGAGTATAAGATATCTCATGTAAAGGAATTTTTTGTATTCAATATTAATTTTGGACATAATACAAGTTATGATTTAATTATGATTATAGTATTTAATGTCCTGAATGGGCTTGTTTTCTGAGCTGTAGAGTTCTATGGTAATATTTATGGTTATACTTCTAATTTTCAATTGGTATGTGACATATATATAACATTTGATTTATATTATCATTAGTATATTTTATGTAAAGGATTTTTGTCAAACTCAATAAACATATTTTAAAAAGAAAAGGAATCCTTATGTACACACCTGACAAATTCAGCCCCATCCATCCCTCTTGCAGTCAGTAGGTGCCTGTCAATATTAGGGAAGTTGAAATCACCCATTAACTACAATCCTGTATTTCCCACACCATTTCTAAAATCTGCCTGCTTATCTGCTCCTCAGTGTCCTGAGGGCTCTTTGGGGGCCTAATGACGACTCCCAGCATAGTGATAGCTCCCTTCCTATTTCTGACTTCAACCCACTCCGACTCAGTGGACAATCTCTCTTCAGCATCTTCCCTTTCTATGGCTGTGATACTATCTTTGACCAGTAATGTTACTCTTCCCTCTCCCCCCCCCCCCCAATTTTTACTCCCATCCTATTCCTTTTAAAATACCTAAATCCCAGTACCTGCATCAACCAATCTTGCCTTTCCTCTAACCAAGTTTCAGTAATGGCTACAACATTGTTGTTTCACTGTTACGAGCCCAAAGGACCCCAAAACCCAGCAGCAAGACATTCACAAAGACAAGTGGCTTTCAAAACAAAAGTTATTTTTAATCAACTTCAAACATGAAAACAGAATCAAACATTAACTTAACTCTATACTTAACTAACCCAAATTAACACCCTTTTAATTCTAAGCGCACGTGTATGCAATGTGTGTGTAAATTCAAGAAAAGTTCTTTGGTTCACAGTTCAATCTCACTTCTTCTTCTTCCAAGATCTCTGGTTGCAGGCAATCACCATATTGTGCACAGAATTTAACATGTATAAAGTTCACCAGACTTGGTGCTTGAAAGGTAAATGTTTACCGCTCAGGAAGGTTCTTGTAGGGTTTGCAGAGAGAGATAATTGTTGCTCCGGGATTTCCACAACTGAGGTACCACCACTAATCACCTCAGGGTCCCGCTGATGAAACTTGTCCCATCAGGATCTTCTAGATGGTAACCTCTTTCTTCAAGCTACCACAGAGGTCCATTCCTTCCTCTATTTCAAGAGAAACATCAGACAGATAGCACTTCCAGCCATCTGGAACTTGCTTTCATCAGTTTCAAACAGTTTTCCCTGGATTGCACTTTTTAGTTACTTGTCAGTGTCAACTCTCTCTCTCTCTCTCTTCCAACTGAAACTCCAAAAAGAGCATGTGACTCATGTCTTGCAAAACCCCCACCTTTTCCAGCAAACAGGAGTTCTTCCTTTTGCTCCCATCTGTTATTATCTTAGGTAAACAATATCCAGGAGTGACCTTTCTATGAGCACTTTGCAGAAAGGGTACTGAAAGACAGCATGACTCCAGCAAGACAATGGTCAAGCATTTTATGATCAGTTCAATTACACCTACTTGTGAAAGGTGCTTGCATTCTCCAGAGATCCTGCAATGTGAATTCTTCAGTCTTTCAAATAAGATCTGTTTTAAAATGTGACCGACTCTAAATCTTATAAATTCTCCCCAAATATTAATATTGTTTCACCACGATCTGAATTGTATAAATACTCTGGAATAATCTGCTCCGTTTCATTTAAGGTTACTGCATCCTTCAAAAAGGAGTTATTTCCCACACTGGCAGTCCTGATTTTGATGCTCCAGGACCTCCTCCCTAATGGTCAGACATTATGTGATGAATGGTATTGTGAGAGATGATAAAAACTTATACAAATATGAACATGAAGATACAAAAATTGATATGAGTAAATGAATGAAGCCAGTACAAACAGGATGAGACATGGATATTAGAATGCAGGAAGCAGAATCAGTCTGAGTAAGATAAGGATCTCCTAGCCTTAGACAGAATCAGCAAGTTCACTGTATAAATGAGATAAGGATAGACAATAGATAATAGAATAGATAGTAGAGTTAGTATGAATGAGATAAGGGTCTCCTAGCCCTAGACAGAAGTACCAAGTTCTACATATATAATTAGTAAGCCTTACACAGATTTATCAAGTTATGTATATTAAATTAGTAAACCCTAGACAGGATTAGCGAACTCTGCATATGAAGAGAGTCAGAAAGGTGTGAATGGGGACATGGGCAAGGTTGTGAATAAGGACAATGAGGATAATGACATGAGAAGACACCGACAGGATACCCCCTGGTCCTCCAAGTGCACAGAAACAGCACCATTACCTAATGCCAAACCTCTCCAGGAGGCAGAAGAATGCAAGGGGGAGGGTATTCCTATACTGAAATTCACTGTATAAAAGTTGGGTGAGCCCCAGTGTATGTGTGTATTTCCAGGGTAAGGGGAAGCACCCAACTTTGCATTGTTGTTTAATAAATGTTCTTTGTTCTCAATTTTTGTCTCGAGCAATTTCTGTGAAGGTACATCTATTTCTAACAGTAGGTATCCTCCGTCATTCTTTGATCCCTATTTAACCATCATTCCCAGTGTGAGAGATAATAGAATATAGGAAGTAAAGCTAGTATGAATGAAATAAGGAATAACTAGACGAGATTAGAGGAAGTTAAGTAAGTGCTGAGTAGGGATGAATTCCGATAAGAGTGTGAGGAAGGGTTACGCAAGTAATAGAATAAGGGTCTTATAGTGATAGACGATAGACAGAATTAGCAAGTTCTGCATATAGCATTAGTAAGTCCTGGGGGATGAGATGTGTGAATAAGGAAAATGGCAGATTCATGAATAAGGACAATGACATGATGGGACCCAGACAGGATACCCCATGGTCTTTCAAGTTTACAGAAACTGCACGTAGGCGCACATAGGCAGGCAGAATTAATGCCAAACCAATCCAGGAGGCAGAAGAATGTTAAGGGGGGAGGGGGGGGGGGTACCTCTACACTGAAATGAACTGTATAAAAGTTGGGTGAGCCCCAGTGTATGTGTGTATTCCCATGGTAAGGGGAAGCACCCAACTTTGCACTGTTGTACAATAAATGTTCTTTGTTTTCAATTTTTGTCTCGAGCAAAATCTGTGAAGGTACTTCTGTTTCTCACACCAGTGAATGTCGTCACCGAGGAATGGAAGACGGTAGTAGTCAGTCATTCTAATGATCTTCTGTATTGACTTCTGGTCTGATGCTTTTCAGCTATAGTCACTTGACTATAGCCTACTTTTTTTTTCCAATTTTTTATTTTTCACACCATAAATCACATTAACCATGATACACACTTTTTCCTTTTCACACATATACAGTGCCATTTTCTCCCCCCCCTTCCTCCCATCCCACCCTCCCTACCTCCCCCCTCCCATCCATTTAAGGTACAAAATCTAGGATACATTAAACCAGTCAGACAATGTTGTCATTCAATAAAAATACACCAGAAATTCCACTGAGTCCATTCTTTTCATTTCCTTTTCCTTCCGTTAACTTGGGTAGTGATTGTCCCCGGAAGGTTTTCGCTATTGTGTTTCATGTAAGGCTCCCATATTTGTTCGAATATTTCAATATTATTTCTTAAACTGTATGTTATTTTTTCTAATGGAATACATTTATTCATTTCTATATACCATTGTTGTATTTTCAAATTATCTTCCAATTTACAGGTTGACATAATACATTTTTTTGCTACGGTTAGAGCTATCTTAACAAATCTTTTTTGTGCATCCTCCAAATCAATTCCAAATTCTTTGTTTTTTATATTACTTAGGAGGAAGATCTCTGGATTCTTTGGTATATTGTTTTCTGTTATTTTATTTAATATCTGATTTAGATCTTCCCAAAATTTTTCTACTTTCTCACATGTCCAGATTGCATGAATTGTTGTTCCCATTTCTTTTTTACATCGAAAACATCTATCAGATACTGTTGAGTCCCATTTATTTAACTTTTGAGGTGTAATGTATAGCCTGTGTATCCAGTTATATTGTATCATACATAACCTCGTATTTATTGTATTTCTCATCGTTCCAGAGCATAACTTCTCCCGTTTCCTTTTTTATCTTTATATTTAAATCTTGTTCCCATTTTTGTTTAGTTTTACCATTTGTTTCCTCGTTCTCCTTTTCTTGCAGTTTAATATACATATTTGTTATAAATCTTTTGATTATCATTGTATCTGTAATCACATATTCAAAGTTACTTCCCTCTGGCAAACTCAAACTGCTTCCTAATTTATCCTTCAAGTAGGATCTCAATTCGTAATATGCCAGCGCTGTATCTTGAGTTATATTGTATTTATCTTTCATTTGTTCAAAGGATAATAATCTATTTCCTGAAAAACAATTTTCTATTCTTTTAATCCCTTTTTTCTCCCATTCTCTAAAGGAAAGGTTATCTATTGTAAAAGAGAGTAACTTGTTTTGCGTCAATATTATTTTTGGTAATTGATAACTTGTTTTATTTCTTTCTACATGAATCTTCTTCCAAATATTGAGTAGATGATGTAATACTGGAGAACTTCTATGTTGTAACAATTTTTCATCCCATTTATATAATGTGTTCAGGTATCTTTTCCCCTATTTTATCTAATTCTAATCTGGTCCAATCTGGCTTTTCCCTTGTTTGATAAAAATCTGATAGGTATCTTAATTGTGCGGCTCTATAATAATTTTTAAAGTTTGGCAGTTGTAAGCCTCCTTGTTTATACCATTCTGTTAATTTATCTAGTGCTATCCTTGGTTTCCCCCCTTTCCATAAAAATTTCCTTATTATTTTCTTTAACTCCTTGAAGAATTTCTCTGTCAGTTGTATTGGCAATGCCTGAAATAGGTATAATATCCTTGGAAAAATGTTCATTTTAATACAGTTTATCCTTCCTATTAGTGTTAGTGGTAAATCTTTCCAATGCTCTAAATCATCCTGTAATTTTTTCATTAGTGGATAATAATTGAGTTTATATAGTTGGCTGAGATTTTTATTTATTTGTACACCTAGGTATCTTATTGCTTGCATTTGCCATCTAAATGGTGATTCCTTCTTAAATTTTGAGAAATCCGCATTATTCATAGGCATTGCTTCACTTTTATTTACGTTGATCTTGTAACCCGACACTTCTCCATATTCCTTCAATTTCTTATATAATTCTTTTATTGATAGTTCTGGTTCTGTTAAGTATACTATAACATCATCCGCAAATAAACTGATTTTATATTCCTTGTCTTTTATTTTTATCCCTTTTATATTATTTTCTGTTCTTAGCAGAATTGCTAGTGGTTCTATAGCTAACGCAAACAATAAAGGTGATAGTGGGCATCCCTGCCGTGTTGACCTGCTTACGTTAAATTGCTTTGATACATGTCCATTTACTGTCACTTTCGCTAATGGTCCCTTATATAATGCTTTAATCCAATTAATATACTTCTCCGGTAAACTGAATTTTTGCAATACTTTGAACAAATAATTCCATTCTACTCTGTCAAAGGCCTTCTCTGCGTCTAAAGCAACTGCTACTGTTGGCGCTTTATTCCCTTCTACTGCATTAAGTTAATAAATTTACAAATATTGTCTGTTGTGCGTCTTTTTTTGATAAATCCAGTTTGGTCTAGATTTACCATTTTCGGTACATACTCTGCTAATCTGTTTGCTAATAGTTTAGCTATTATCTTATAATCTGTGTTAAGTAAAGATATTGGTCTATATGACGCTGGTGTGAGTGGATCTTTCCCTTGCTTTAGTATTACTGTAATTATTGCTGTTTTACATGAATCTGGTAAGCTTTGTGTTTTATCAATCTGGTTGATTACTTCCAGGAGGGGCGGAATTAATAAATCTTTAAATGTTTTATAGAATTCTATTGGGAATCCATCCTCTCCTGGTGTTTTATTATTCGGTTGTTTTTTTATTATCTCTTGTATTTCTACTATTCCAAATGGCTCTGTTAATTTATTTTGTTCCTCTATTTGTAGTTTTGGTAGTTCAATTTTAGTTAGAAATTCATCTATTTTCCCTTCTTTCCCTTCGTTTTCAGTTCGGTATAATTGTTCATAGAATTCTCTAAAGTTTTCCTTAATTTCTTTTAGATTATATGTAATCTGTTTGTCTTTTTTCCTTGATGCCAATACCATTTTCTTAGCTTGTTCTGTCTTACGCTGCCATGCTAGGATTTTGTGCGTTTTTTCACCTAGTTCATAATATTTCTGTTTTGTCTTCATTATATTCTTCACCACCTTATATGTTTGTAGTGTTTCATATTTTATTTTTTTATCCGCCAATTCTCTTCTTTTAGTTGTATCTTCCTTCATTGCTAATTCTTTTTCTATATTTACTATTTCCCTTTCCAACTGCTCTGTTTCCTGATTATAGTCCTTTTTCATCTTGGTTACATAACTTATTATTTGCCCTCTAATGAATGCTTTTATTGCATCCCATAGTATAAACTTATCTTTCACTGATTTCGTATTTATTTCAAAATACATTTTAATTTGTCTTTCAATAAATTCTCTAAAATCCTGCCTTTTAAGTAACATGGGGTTTAATCTCCATCTATACATTCTTGGAGGGATGTCCTCTAACTTTATTGTCAATATTAAGGGTGAATGGTCCAATAGTATTCTAGCTTTATATTCTGTTTTTCTTACTCTATCTTGCATACGAGCTGATAACAAAAATAGGTCTATTCTTGAGTATGTTTTATGTCTAGCTGAGTAATATGAATATTCCTTTTCCTTTGGGTGTTGTTTCCTCCATATATCCAAAAGTTGCATTTCTTCCATCGATTTAATTATAAATTTGGTTACTTTGTTCTTTCTGTTAATTTTTTTCCCAGTTTTGTCCATATTTGAATCCAAATTCAGGTTGAAATCCCCTCCTATTAATATGTTCCCTTGCGTATCTGCTATCTTCAAAAAGATATCTTGCATAAACTTTTGATCTTCTTCGTTAGGTGAATATACATTGAGTAGATTCCAAAACTCCGAATATATCTGACATTTTATCATTACATATCTCCCTGCTGGATCTATTATTTCCTCTTCTATTTTAAATGGCACATTTTTATTAATTAATATAGCTACTCCTCTTGCTTTTGAATTATACGATGCTGCTGTTACGTGTCCTACCCAATCTCTCTTTAATTTCTTGTGCTCCAATTCAGTTAAATGTGTTTCTTGCACAAATGCTATATCAATTTTTTCTTTTTTCAGTAAATTTAGCAGTTTCTTCCTTTTAATTTGGTTATGTATTCCATTAATATTTAAAGACATATAGTTCAACGTAGCCATTTTATACTTTGTTTATCTTCCCTTTCCGTTTCTCCATCATTACCTTTCCTTCTTATCCCTTTCTGTTTTCTTGTTTTGAACCCTTTATAAGACAACATTCCTAAAACATCAAACATTTTCCTTATTCTCCTATTTAAAACTTCTTTAGCCCCAATCTCCCCTTCCCCTCCTGAGTTGTCCTCTATCCCTTGTCGGACAACCACATCTCCCCTCTCCATTTGGATTTGCGAATTCACTCGCAAGCGTCAGCTGATTTTGCGGTGACCGTAACTCCTCCCCACCCAGCACCCCCCCAGAAAAGATTTCACTTTTCATATGTAACAAAGGTCACTCTTTTAATTCCCTCCTTATTCCCTCTATTCCATTTCCTTCCCTTATTAATTCTTGTCTATACTCTCTATATTTTCCTCTAAATACGGATACATTCATGTATGCATACTCTACATATACACACATATACCTCTTTACCCACATACATATAAATCGTGGTCATTTTTACTCTTATTACATGTCTTCATCTCTCTGCTTGTTTTGTAGTTGTTCTGCAAATTTCCTTGCTTCCTCTGGATCCGAGAATAGTTCTTTTCCATAAGATCGTTTTCGCTGTATTGAACTCCTTCCTCTTCTTCAGGAGCTCAAAACTTATGTGTCTTTTTAGTTCGCAGTCTTTTGTACTCTCGTTACACGTCTTCATCTCTCAGTCTATTTTGTAATTGTTCTGCAAATTTTCGTGCTTCCTCTGGATCCGAGAATAGTCTGTTTTGCTGTCTTGGAATAAATATTTTCAATACCGCTGGATGCTTTAGTATAAATTTATACCCTTTCTTCCATAAAATCGCCTTTGCTGTATTGAACTCCTTTCTCTTCTTCAGGAGTTCAAAACTTATATCTGGATAAATGAAGATTTTTCACCCTTTGTACTCCAGTAGCTTGTTGTCCTCTCTTACTTTTTCCATTGTTTTCTCCAGTACCTTTTCTCTTGTAGTATATCTTAGGAATTTTACTAAAATAGATCTTGGATTTTGTTGTGGTTGTGGTTTAAAGGCCAATGCTCTATGTACCCTTTCTATTTCCATTTCTTGCTGTAGTTCTGGACATCCTAGGATCCTGGAGATCCAATCTTTTATAAACTCTCTCATATTCTTGCCTTCTTCATCTTCCTTAAGGCCCACTATCTTTATGTTATTTCTTCTGTTATAATTTTCCATTATATCTATTTTCTGAGCTAACAGCTCTTGTCTCTAACTTTTTTATTAGATTCCTCTAATTTCTTTTTTAAGTCCTCTACCTCCATTTCTACTGCTGCTTCTCGTTCTTCCACCTTGTCCATTCTTTTTCCCATTTCTGATAAGGTCATATCTATTTTATTCATTTTCTCTTCTGTATTGTTTATTCTTCTTCTTAAATCATTAAATTCTTGCGCTTGCCATTCTTTAAATGACTCCATGTATTCTTTAATAAGAGAAAGTATATCCTTTGTCTTGCCTTTCCCTTCTTCTTCTATTTCACTGTACTCTTCCTCTTCCTCTTCTTCTTCCTCTGGGTTGGCCATCTGTTGTTTCTTTGTTGTCCTTTTCTTCTCTTCTTTCTTGTTTTCGTTGTCTTCTATGTTCTCCTCTTGCTGCTGCTGTTCTGCAGCTGTCATTGCCGGCTGTGGAGATCGACTCCCCAGCTGGTCACCCCTCCCGTCGGTGTGTTTTTTTTGCATGCGCATCGCGCACGCGCAAGGAGTCGCGCATGCGCGATTGCGCACTTTTACTCGGCTCAGTGAGCCCCTTTTGTAGTCCACTTTCTACCGACCTGAGGGAGCGGGTTTCTCTCTCCACCGCGGGCCTCTTCGAACAGGTAAGGCCTTCTCCTTCTTCTTCCGTTGTCTTCTCTTCCTCTCTTCTTACCGTTGGTTTCGATTTTTGTTTTTTCGTCGCCATCTTCTTTCCACCTTTATACTCACTTTACTTTAATTTTTATTTTTGTGCCTTTGTGTTTTCCTTTATTTTTTCCGACTTTTCTGGAGAGGGCTGGAGTTCACCGTCCGGCCACTACTCCATCACGTGACTCCTACTATAGCCTACTTGACCTTATCTGTGCCCCTGATGATTTCATAAACCAGCCTCTCCCCTCCAGGGAGTAAAGTCCTGGTGTATCCATTCTCTACTCACAATTCCAGTATACCACTCCTGGTACCAGTAGAACTACAGAATCACACAAGTCTGCAGCATAGAAAAATGCCCTTCAACTATCTAGTCTCTGCCAAACTATTATTCTTCCCTGTCCCATTGACCTACACTCGGATCATACACCTCTTATCCATGAACTGATCCAACCTTTTCTTAAATGTCAAAATTAAGCCTTCATTCACCACTTCAGCTGGCAGCTCATTCCACTCTCACCACTCTCTGTATAATGAAATTCCACCTAATGTTTCCTCTAAACATTTCATTTTTCACCCTCAATCCACATCTTCCAGTTCTCGCATGCCTCACCTCATTTGAAAATGCTTGCTTGCATTCACTATAATGCAAATAACTACACCCCTCATAATTTTTGTATCACTCCATCAAATCTCTCTTCATTTTTCTACACTGTATGGAATTCCTAACCTGTTTAACCTTTCCCTGTAACTCAGTTCCTCCAATCCCAGCCACATCTTTGTAAATTTTCTCTGCTCACTTTCCTGCAGTCGGGTGATCAAAACTTCCTATAATATTCCAAATTTGGCTTTGCCAATATAACCATATAACCAATTACGGAGCGGAAACAGGCCATGTTGGCCTTTCGAGTCCGCACCAGTTCACTGATTTTGTGCGCCCTCTTCAGGCAATGGTCCCGATGGGTTTGGCCCTCGAATTCCAACTTCAGTGGCTGAATTCTTCCGTTATTCCACCTTGGCAAACTCCAAGAGTCTCGTTTGCAAAACCTACAAATTGGGAAGATAAAGAGGTCCACGAGCTCCTTACCCTCCAAGCTCCATCAAACTTCTCCTGATGCACTGAGGAAAGTATACTGTCTGATTGGATCATAGCCTGGTTTGATTTAATTTAAGTGCTTATCTTATGCATCTTCACAATGACATTCCCAAATACTATAGATTTCAGATTATATTGTCAGAGTATATACATAACATTACATACAATCCTGAGATTCCTTTTTCCTGCAGGCACGGCAGAATCACCAATAATTGATTATGCAAAATATAAATTGCACACAGCATGATCAAGTAAACAAATAAAAGAAATGTAAACAGGTAACAAATGTAAACAAACTGACTGTGCAATACAGAGAACAAAAGAAAATCAATAAAGTGCACAAGTAAAGAGTCCTTAAATGAGTCCCTGATTGAGTTTGTCATTGAGGAGTCGCAGCTGTTCTTGAACCTGGGGGAGGGAGTCTTGCGGCACCTCTACCTCTTTCCTGATGGCAGCAGTGAGAACAGTGTGTGCTGGGTAGTGTGGGTCTTTGATGATTGTTGCTGCCCTCCGACAGCAGCATTCCCTGTAAATCTGTGGTTTGCAACTTTTTTCTTTCCACTCTCATACCACTTTTAAGTATTCCCTATGCCATAGGTGCTCTGTGATTAGTAAGGAATTGCTAAAGGTAGTAGATGGGTGGAAAGAAAAATTTGAAAAACATTGTTTTAATCGGACTAATCACAGAGCACCAATGGCATAGGGATTACTTAAAGTGGTATATGAGTGGAAAGAAAATGGTCAAGAACCACTGCTGGAAGGGTTTTGCCTGTCCTCGGCTGTGTCCACTACCTTTTACAGAGCTTTATGTTTAGGGGTATTGATGTTCCAATACCAGACAGTGACGCAGCTGATCAGCACACTTTCCACCATACCTGTTTTTGAAGGCCTACCTGTAACCCCATTTTCATGGTATTATGTATCTGTATTCCCAGATCCGCCTGTTCCACAATGCTCCTCAGTGTTCACCCATTTACTGTGTATGCCCGACCTTGGTTAGCCCTTGCAAAATGTAAAACTCACACTTGACTGCATTGAACTCCATCTGCCATTTTACAGCCCATTTTTTTCAGTTGCAAACTTTTCTTTTTAATATTTTTCTTACCGTTTTCAGCTTAATTATATATTTACATAGCTCCTAATGTAGTCACACCAATGGCTTGTACAGATAATGTAAAATTATGTCCTTGCTCATGTACTCAATGCCCTGAGCCATGAAAGCAAGTGGGTAAAAACCTTTTTCACTGTCCTACTGTCTCCACTTTCACAGAATTATGTACCTGTATCCCTAAGTCTTTCTGTTCTACAACCTTGTCCAAGGCATTACCATTCACAGTATAAATACTGTCCTGGTTTAAGCTACCAAAGTGCAACATCTCACACTTGTCCAAATTAAATTCCATCTCTTCCCTCTTAATCTCTCTCTCTCCCAGTCCTTATTCCTAACCCTTCTTATGGTTGCAAACTCCCCTTCCACCCCAGTCTCAATGAAGGATTCCAAGCCTTGACTGTCTATTTCTCTCCGTGATCTACTGAATACCTTTAGCCATCTATGCTTAAGATTCTGCCATCTGCAGTTTCTTGTGTTTTCTACATATGACACTATTAAGTACCATTGCTGCAGATCTTTTAACATGGTGGCACTTCACACAGACCATCAGGATAATGGTCAAACAGATCAGTTCTGAGGCTTGAGATAATCCAAAGAGTCTACACTTTTAAGTCACAGACTTTCAGATCAAATAAATAATTTAACAGTGAAGAGAATTTGACTGAATAACGTGTGATCCCTTCTGATTAAACACACTAGTGGAAGAAAGGGAACAATAACTCAGGTACAATAGAACAAACTCTTCACCTGAATCTCATATCTTTCCTTGAATTTTCCTGGTGTTTTGTGGGATTGTGTTCACTTGTTGTGCACTTTCCGCCTTCTTCATCAAACAGTAGGTTGCATTCTCTATCACTTTCCACAGATTTCCTTCCTTCATCACAGGAGAATTGCATCTTAGCTGAAAATGCATTACAGGCAGGCAACAATTTTTTTAAAAATCTTAATCTTTAAAAAACTTTAGACATAAAACACCGTAACAGACGATTTCAGCCCACGAGTCCGTGCCGCCCAATTTACACCCAATTAATGTACGTTTTGAATTGTGGGAGGAAATGGAGCCCCCAGGGAAAACCCATGCAGACACGGGGAGAACGTACAAACTGCTTACAGACAGCACAGGATTCAAACCCGGTCCTGATCACTGGCGCTTTAAAGGCATTGCACTAACTGCAATGCCTTTACATTAGTTTTCATATCATTGCTCTATCCAATTTAAAACATACGAAAAAGGCTGTGTAGATCAAGCAATATCAACATGCTGCTGAGGCTCTGTGGGGCTACCTGGGGCTTGAATAGTGGCTGGATTAATACGTTTAAATTTTTTAAAATTTAGAGATACAGCATGGTCACAGGCCCATCCAGCTCGCACCACCCAAATACATCTCATGTGACTAATTAACTTACTAACTCCATACATCTTAGGAACATGGGAGGAAACCCATGCAGGCACGGGAAAGCATACAAACTCCTTTGAGGCAGCAGAGCATTCGAACCTGGTCTCCTGGTACTGATAAATCGATGCACTAACTGCTACACTAACTGTGCCACCTAAGTTGTTGGTGGATATCTGAATATATAAACATTCTGATGCTGATCCATGCAGCAGGTCTGCAGAGTTACAAAACCAAGTGTGGTATTATTCTGCTGAACCAAAGTGAAGAAATGTGAAAAGAAAGTTGAATAAAAATAGTTTGGGAAATCCCTCTTCAATCAAAGGGATTTTCATCTTTTTAGGCAGTCCCTCTGGACTGAAGATGGTATATCCCATTACACAGATATGGAAATTAGATCACACAAGCCCTGGATACTACATTTTCGTAAGAGACAATGCTCGTCTTAGCCGTGGGGATAGGGATAGAACACCATTATATCTAACCTGGATCTGGCCCATCAGAATTTAAAATGGTGATCTTTGTATTTTCCTTTTATTGAAACAGACTATAAAATATCATGTATTTTCCTTAATCTGTTAATAAACCCAGAACGAACACCTTCTAAAACCACACTTTTCTGCGTATAGAGTGGCATCTCATTTAGCCTATTTTGATAATTGAATGTTTCTTGATGAGGATGACTCTGGTGATATTTCAATCGCAAGATTCTCCTACCATCAGAGTGTTATGAAAAATGAATCGAGAGGGAACCAGCAGGTTTGATTGAGTGCATTCAGGATGTGACAGCAAGCTTTATGATGTTAACCATGAAGTAAATCAGCAACTCCCACTCACAGGGATAAGTATGCCAAAAGGCGTAACAGAGGGAAATATATTGTGGAGTTTTATCAAGACGTATGAAAGTGCAGCAACATGGTTTGCAATTTTGTGACCGTCACTGGAAGAGGAGGAGCGAAGGACTCAGGAGAGCTGGGAGAGTCAAGAACCAGCTTTGGTGAATGCATTTAAGAAGGGAGCAGAGCAGGGACTTTGGCCATTGTAATTTTGGGACCATCACTGGAAGAGGAGTGAGGGACTCGGGAGAGCTGAGATTCGGGGACCAGCTTTGGTGAGTGCATTTAAAAAGGGAGCGGAGGGAAATTTAAGGATTAAACAGAACAGTGATTGTTGGGAGTGAGTACTACAGATAGGGGCAGTGACAAATAAAAAGAGGGCAAGCTCAAGTGGAGCAGTCAATGTGTGAGTGGCTCAATGTAGGAGTGGGACATCAAGATTTTGGCTAACAAGGCTTCAGCAATCAGAGGCTAATGACAGATCTTTGTATTTCAACTAGGATTAGTTAATGGAGTGAGCAGCTAGGCCAGTGAAGTGCTCCAATGCAACATGTGGGAAATCTGGGACAGCACAATTGTACCTGATGACTACAGCTGCAAGAGGTGCATCCAGCTGCAGTTCCTTGGAGACTAAGTTAGGGAACTGGACCTGGATGACCTCTGGATCATTCAGGAGGCTGAGGCTTCAACAGAAGCTTCAGGGAGAAAGACACCTCTAAATGTCAGGAGGCAAGCCACTGGGTGACTATCGGCAGACAGTGCAGAGCACTCCTGTGGCCATTCCCCTCAAAAATAAGTATACTATTTTGGGTTTTGAATACCGTTGGGGAGTTTGGGGGGTGGGGTGGAAGAGGAGAGAGGAGGACGATCTACAAGGGATAAGTTGCAGTGGTCGCATCTCGAGCACACAGGTTTTGTGAACAAAATTGAGGCTCCCGGATGGTATGTTGCCTTCCAGGTCCCAAGGTCAGGGATATTTCTGATTGAATTCATAGCATTCTAGAGGGGGAGGGTGAACAGCTAGATGTCGTGGTCCACATGGAACCAATGACATGAATAGGAGTAGGGATAAGTTCCTGAAGAGAGAATATAGGGAGTTAGGAAAGAAGTTAAAAAGTAGAACCTCAAGATGGTAATCTCAGGATTGCCTGGCCACATGCCAGAGAGGGTAGGAATAGGAAGTTATGGCAGTTAAATGCATGGGTGAAGAGTTGGTGCAGGGAGCAAGGGTTCAGATCGCTGGGATCTCTTCTGGGGAAAGTCTGACCTGTAAAAAAAATGGGCTGTATCTGAACGGGGGGGGGGCACAATGGGCAGATTTGCTGGAGCTGTTGGGAAGGGTTTAAAGTAATTTGGCAGAGGGGTGGGAACGAGAATATGAGTGCAGAGAATAGAACAGAAGGTCAAAAGCATGATGCTATGAGTTCTGAGTTTGTGAGGAAGGACAGGCAGGGGACAAAGCAAATGTAGTCAGAGGGTTTGAAGTGTGTCTATTTCAATGCTAGATGTATTAGGAATAAAGGGGATGAGCTGACAAAATGGATCAGTACGTGGAACTATGATGTTGTGACTGTTACAGACACTTGGCTCACCTGACCTGGATGGATAAACATAGTTGAGCTTTTAAAATTATTTTTTAACCTATTTTCCCCTTGGTTATGTAAAGTTTTTAGGATTCCATTTCTTTAGGATCCTTGCCCCAGACTTTATATAGGCTGTGGCCACGCACATCCTTCTCGAAGTGAACCGGCCTCGCTTGCCATGCAGAGTAGCCGTGGCAAGGATGGCATCACAGGACTGTCTCTTCCGGTCCAGACCAGAAGGTTGCGTACGCATTTGCGTCATGGGGACACAAGTGCCAGAATGTTAGGGGCGGGACCTAGGACGAGCTAAAAGGCTGCAGCGTGGAATTCAAAATAAAACTGTAGTGATACTCGTGTTGTCTCAGCATCTTTGCTGCATTCATGCACAACACGCTACATGACGAATCTCCACGTCCTGAGGACTCAACACAATGGAACAAACAGCTGTAGGTGCCGTCACATTGAACCTTCTGGATGAACAGGACCCACATTTGGTTTGGCCAAGCAGAAGCCCAGTTCCAAATCAAACAGATAACCTCCGATTCGACAAGATACATCTACAACGTCAGCTCGCTCGACCAGGAAGTCACCTCACAAGTCGATGACCTCATTCAGGTGCTGTCAGAGGAAGGTTAATACATGGCTCTGATAAACCTTCTCATAGCATGTACAGCCTCTCATGATGTGAGCGAGCAGCCAGGCTCCTGCACTTGGATGGCCTAGGAGATAGGACCCCCTCTGCCCTCATGGATGAGATGCTCACACTGGTTGAAGGACACAAGTCCTGTCTCATGTTCAAGCAGGCATTCCTCGACCAGATACCTGAGGACATCAGACTCCTGTTGGCCAACGCGAACTTCAGCAACCCAAGCAAGGTTGTGGTGCGTGCAGACATTCTCTACCATTCGAAACACAAAGCCATAGACTCCGTCACCAGTGTCTTGAGGTCACCACAGTGGACAACTGTGATGATGTAATGGAGAGGGGATGTATTATACTAACTGCTTGCTATTGGCTATGGCTATAGAGATTCTCCACCCTACTGGTATAACAGATGGAGAACCTTTTCCCACTGGCCAGTTTAGAGATGGCTGATATTTAAGTCTTTCCCACATATAGTGACATTGTCCAGATAAGGGTAGGTGGCTTGTAAGTTATGAGTATCTATTAGTTTATCCATCTCTCTTTGGAAGACAGAAACCCCGTTGGTAACTCCAAAAGGGATCCTTTTAAACTGGAAAAGTTTGCCATCTGCCTCAAAACTGGTAAACTGTCTTTCATCTTTGTGAATAGGCACCTGATGATAAGTTGATTTCAGATCAATTATGGAGTATATTTTGTACTGTGCAATCTGGTTTACCATGTCTGAGATACGAGGCAGTGGGTAAGAATCTAGTTGCGTGAACCTGTTTATAGTTTGGCTGTAGTCCACAACCATTCTGGGTTTCGTGTCATTTTTGACAACTACCACTTATGCGTGCCAACATCACTAGATTTTATCATTATGTGAAGTCTCTCAATTTGCCATACTCACTGGAAGAGATCAAAAGACTAACAAAAGAATATCCTGTTTGTGCGAAGTGTACTGTAAATATTCAAGTATAATGCAAAAAAAATTTCCCCCTTTTTCCCCTCAAAAATATGGAGGGGGGGGGTCGCATTATACTCAAGATTAAAATTTGAAATTTCTTTTTCTGCAGGCAAGGTAGATGGCAGCGCAACTCAGGCTGGCGATGGCAGCGTGACTCGGGCAGCTGGGTGAGCGCTGAACAGCTGAGCAGCGGACAGCTGAGCAGCAGCACGACTCGAGCGGCCAGGCGGGCGAGCAGACGAATGGCAGCGCGACTCGGGTGGCCAAGGGGAGGGGGGGGTCGTGAGAGACATCGCGAATCAGGCGGGTGAGGGGGGTTGTGAGAGACGACAGCATGACTCAGGCGGGGCAGGGAGGGGGTGTCGTGAGAGACGGCAGCGCGACGGGCGGGTGGGCGGCCAGAGAGACAGCAACGCGACTCAGACAAGTGAAGGGAGGGGGGTGTTGTATTATACACGGGTGTAAAATTTTCCCCTTTTCCCCTCAAAAATGGGGGGGGGGGTCGCATTATACACAGGACTCATTATACACGCATATTTAAGGTAAACCACGCTACTACAAACCCTCCACATCCATGCTGATTAAGGCATCTAGACCATTTGAATGCCTCAGCGTGGATTTTAAAGGACCTCTACCCTCAAACAATAAAAATATCCATTTCCTCAACATCATTAATTAATTAAAAGATATCGATTTATTAGTCAGGCTTTTTTTCTTTTCTCCTACTTTTTTGAGGAGGGAATAGTGTGGGTGGGGGGAGAAAATATATAAAAATTGTATTATTTTTGTGTCAAAATTCTAACATTTTTATGTTATGGATAAATACTGTATATGTTTTGATGCAAATGGAAAATAAAATTTTCAAAGAAAAAGATTCCTCGCGCAGTATGTGGACAGGCCGACGAGTCACAAGCCCATACTGCATCTGGTTCTGGTGGTGAACCTCTCAGTGAGGGAGCATTTTCATGAGAGTAACCATAACACCCTGAGCTTTAGTACATGTAGAAATAAGGATAAAAGCAGCCAAAATGGGGAAGGGGTAATTACGATGGGATGAGGCAGGAACTAGTAAGAGTAAATTGGAAACAGACGTTCAAGAGTGAAAGCACAGAACTAAGTTTGTCTCACTGGGACAAGGAAAAAGTGGTTGGGAAAGGGCACAGTGGTTGATGAAACAGGTGAGGCAGCCAGTCAAGAGGAAGAAGGAAGCATACATTAGATATAGGAAACAGGATACAAGGGAAAGTTTCTTGTCAGGCCTCCTCCTGGAGGCTGGCTACAAGAACAGATCTAAAACTTAAAACCTGCCTTTCAGACAACATCCCATTCATATGGAGAGGCGCCTAGATGCGCCCTTCGGAGCCGATGGAGGCAGGGCGACTGTCACCACCCATCATAAATACGCAACAGAGCAATGGCTGTCTTCCCTACCCATAATCCCCCATGTAGCTGGAACCACTTTGTGGCTCCCAGAACAGTTCCAGCTGCGTGAGGGATTATGGGTAGGGAAGACAGCCTTTGTTCTTGTAATGGAATATTGGAATATATATTTGGGAGATAGTTGGTAAAATTAGAGTAGGTTGCACACATTTTAAACCAGATCTTATTTGAAATACTGAAGAATTCATATTCAGTGGACTTTACAGAAGCTATGAAGAATGAATGCTATGCATATTTCACAAGTAGGTGCTAATTGAAATGACATCATAAGATGAATAGACTATTGTTTTGGACTGGAGACACTTTGATTACAAGGCTTCTGAGCTTTCTACAAAGTGCTCACAGAAAGGTCACTCCTGGGTTTTGTTTACCCAAAGGCAACAATTTGACCTCGAAGGATAACTCCTGTGGTTTGCTGAAGAAGGTGGGGGTTTTGTGGCCAGTCTGTGTGAGAGAGAGAGAGAGAGAGAGAGAGAGAGAGAGAGAAACAAGCTCTCTCAGCTAGTGTGTGCGACACTGAAAGCAGCTGAACAGTGCAAGCTAAGAAGCTTGTTGGAAATCAAATGCTCCAGAGTGGCGGATGGCTGGAAATGCTATCTGTCTGATGTTACTCTTGGAATAAGTGGAACAGAAAGGAACTCAGCGGTAGCCTGAAAGAAAGAGGTTACCATCTGGAAGACCCTGATGGGGCAGGTTTCATCAGCAAGACAGAGGTGACTAATGGTGGTACCTCAGGTGTGGAAATCCTGGAACAACAAATCTCTCTCTCTCTCTGCAAACCCTACAAGAACCTTCCTGAGCGGAAAATATTTACCTTTCGAGCACCAAAGCCTGGTGAACTTTATACATGTTAAATTCTGTGCACAGTATAAGAATTGCCTGCAACCAGTGAACTTGGAAGAATGAGAAGTGATGCTCTTGGGTTTTGGGATCCTTTGGGCTCGTAACACTCTGCCACGTTTTGAGTCGCAGAGAGCAGCAGCAGCCCAGTGAGGCTGTCACAGCCTGCACCAGCCGCTCCCTAAAGGCTCCCGCTGCCCCTGCTTTGAGGGGGTCATGGATGGAGAGAGGTGAGTGGGAAGATGGATTGCGGACTGACAGTATCATCAGCCCGCCCCTAACCTGCAGCGGCTGAACATTCAGGTCAGGCAGAGGAGCACAGCGCTCTGTCAATTATCCTTCCCAAGAAGGATTGGAATCAGTGCCTCAGAGCTGGCCACGGTGCATTCAGGAAGGTATGTCTTTAGCCATAAGGGCGAAGAACCTGCGCCTTTACAGAGTGGTGTTTCCCTGCTTGATAGGGCCTAAGGACGCAAGAGAAGCACTGGTATATGGCAGCAAGGAAGGAGCTTAAGAAAGGACTTGGGAGAGCTCGAACAGGGCATGGGAAGGCCTTGGCATGTAGGAGTAAGGAGAACCCCAAGGTGTTCTATGCATATGTGAAGAACAGAAGGACGACGAAAATGAAGGTGGCACTGCTAAAAGGATAAAGGAGGCCACACGTGCCTGGAAGCAGAGGAGGTTGGGGAAGTCCTAAAGGAATACTTTGTGTCAGTATACACAAAAGAAAAGGACCTTGATCAGGGTGAGGTCAGAATAGAAGAGGCTTGTGTGCTGGATAACGTGGAGATTAAGGAAGAGGAAGTGTTGGATCTTCTTAAAAACATTAAGATAACAATGTTATAACAGGCCAGACCCTGGTTGCTGTGGGAATTGAGGGAAGAGATAACTGGAGCAGTAGCTGTGACCTTTGAGTCCTCTTTGGCCACAGGGGAGGTGCCAGAGGATTGAAGAATAGCAAATATAATGCCCTTGTTTAAAAAGGTAATAGGCAGATTGTTGGGAATTACAGACTGGTGAGTCTTACATCAGTGGTGTGCAGACTATTGGACAGGATTCTTAAGGATAGCATTTATAGTTATTTGGAGAAGTACAATCTGCTTAAGAATAGACATCATGGCTTTGTGAAGGAAAGGTCATGCCTCACAAATCTAATTAAGTTTCTTGAGAAGGTAACAAAAGAAATTGATGAGGGTAGGGTGGTAGATGTGGTTTACATGGATTTTAGTGGAGCATTTGACAAGGTCCCCCATGATAGACTAGTTCAGAAAGCCAAGAGGTATAGAATCCAAGGAACCTTGGCTACGTGGTTAAAAAATTGGTTTACATGTAGAAAGCAGAGAGTTGTAGTGGAAGGAAAGTATTCTGCCTGGAGGTCAGTGACTAGTGGAGCGCCACAAGGTTCTGGGAACCCTGCTCTTTGTGATCTTTTTTTATAAATTACCTGGATGAAGAAGTGGAAGGATGGGTTAGTAAGTTCGCAGATGATACAAAGATTGGAGGGGTTGTGGATGGTGCTGAAGAATTTCATAGGTTACAAAAGGATATAGACAGGAAAACTGGCAGATAGATTTAAATACAGATAGGTGTGAGGTGATGCATTTTGGATGGGCAAACCAGAAGGTGGAGGACAGGGTTAATGGTTGGCTACTTAAGAGTGTGGATGAACAGAGGGACCTTGGGGTTCAAATCCATACATCCCTCAAGATCACCACGTAGGTTGATAGGATAGTTAAGAAGGCCTATGGGATGGTGGGATTCATTAATGGGGGATTGAGTTCAGGAGTAGAGGTCACATTTCAACTCTACAAATCTTTGGTAAGACCACTCAGAATATTGTGTTCAGAAATGGAAGCTATGGAGAGGGTGAGAGAAGATTTACCAGGATGTTGCCTGGATTGGGAAACAAGTCTGATGAAGCAAGTCTAGCAGAGGTGGGACTTTTTTCTTTGGAGTGTAGAAGGATGATAGGAGATTTAGAGGTCTACAATATTATGAGAGGCATCAATAGGGTGGACAGTCAGCACCTGTTGCCCAGGGAAGGATCAGCAAACACCAGAGAACGTGTGTACAAAGTGAAGGGAGGGAAGTTTAGGGGAAACATCAGGGTAATCTTTAATCTATCTATTTATTTATTATTATTTATTTATTTATTTATTACACAGAGAGTTGTGGGTGCCTCGTCAGGGATGATGGTTGCGGCTGAATGAAGGGAAGGAAAATAGAGGGTTTTGGGGAAGGTTTAGTGTTTTTTTAAGGAATATATAGGTCGGCACCATATTGAGGGCCGAAGGGCCTGTAGTGTTCTATCTTCCAACAGTCAATGTATCAGAGTTTGAGTCAGTATTAAACAGAGAAGGGGTCCTTTAGCCCATGATGTCCAAATTAAAGTAAACCTGCTATTCCCTGCATATTTGGTTTCTTACAGCACGTTAGTATGAGAACAGGTTAAGCAAGCTATAGATGGTCTACTGCACTCATTTCATTTCTGAGGAAAGGTCAGCGAATGTTAATTTTGTTTTTCGCTTAACAGAAACTGTCTGATCTGCTGAATGTTTCTAGTTCTTTAGGTGCATATTTCAGCCTTCCCATGAGTGGTAGGAAAATTTAATTAAATGGGATTTTGAGGCAATTTATTTCCAACTGGATAAGCAAGAATGTTACCACGCGTATTACATGTCCTTCTGTGTTAAATAATAAACCTTCAAAAAAACTCCTAGATTAAGTAGTGGATTATATCAAAAGGCGTCGCAGTAAAGAGCCCCATCTAGTCTCCAACCGGCCTTTATGTATAGTAGTCACTACAAGGATGTTGCCGGGATTAGGGAGCATGCATTATGAAAACAAGTTGATTGAATGCGGCCTTTTCTCCTTGGAGCATCAGAGGATGAGAGGTGACCTGATAGAGGTGTTTAAGATGATGAGAAGCATTGATCATGTAGTCAGAAGGTTTTTCCCAGGGCTGAAATGATTAGGTTTTTTTTTAAGTACGCAGAATGTGGTGGGTGCGTGCAATGGTAGTAGAGTCAGTTATGTTAGGGTCCTTCAAGAGACTTTTGGATAGGTACACGGAGGTTGCAAAAATTGAGGGCTATGGGAAAGCCTTGCTAAGGTCATGTTCATCACAATTTTGCGGGCCAAAGAGCCTGTATTGTGCTGTACGTATTCTATGTTCTAAAATTGGGTTGGTTACAGGAGAAAGGGCAATACTGGAGAGTCATTTTTCAGATTGGATGTCAATGACAGTGATGTGGAAGGTTGTCTCAGGTTACAACAGGATTTTCCCCTGGAAAAGTGGGCAGGGGAATAGCAGACAGAATTTAACTCAGACAAGGATGAAGTTAAAGATTTTGGGAAGTTAAATCAAGGGCAGGAGATGGTCAGTAAATGACAAGGCCTAAGGTAGTGCTGTTGATCAGAGAAGCCTTGGGGTGCACATACATAGCTCTCTGAAAATGAGAACAGAGTGGTGAGGAAGGCGCATGGTATATTTGCCTTCATAAAAGTTGGGCCATCTACAAAATTTTGGAAAGGCCACAAAGTGCAAGTAGGTCACAACTCCAAAGAAAAGATCTGATTAAGCTAGAGATAGTGTAGAAAAGGTTCAGAAGAAAGATTAATGATTGGAGTTATCTGGGGTGTTTGGATCAGATGGGTTTGTTTGCCTTGTATGTAAAAGCCAGATAGTATGTTTCCTATAGTGGCAGAGTTCAAAATTAAAGGGCATAGGCTTAAGGTGAAAGAGGAAAATTTAAAGGAGATCTCAAGAGTGAATTTTTCACACAGGGTAGTTGATATCTATTATGAGCTTCCAGAGGAGGTGGTGTAGGCTGGAATGAGATACTTGAATGAGCAGGGCATGGAGGGATAATGGAATCAATGCAGGCAAGTGGGGTTGCTATCAAAGGGCAGTATGGTGCACTGTGAAGACCTAGGACTCTGCAACTGCCAGTGATCACTCTGCCATTCATTCCAACTTTAATTCGGATAAGGATAGGTCTGGTCCTCGGGTTCAGATTCTAAAGTCACTTTCAGATGGCCACAGTATCCGACTGTAAAGCCGCACATTATACTCCTGTGCGGCTGTCGGGTGGCCATCTGAAACCTGAAAAGTCATCCAGGAGGTCTAGTTACCTAACCCTTCTCCAGAAGGTATAATATCCTGCTTCGAGTATCGTCTGTTGCAGCTGAAAGCAGCCGGGCTGCCAGGGGGTGGGCTAATGACATCGCTGTGATGTCGCCAGCCATCAACTCTTGAGAATGTCAGGTACTGGAGAAGTATGATGGTGCCCAGAATAGGAGTCCAGAGTTCTAAAATGTAGACAGCATCCCCCAGCCAACTTCCTTTAGTTTGATTAAATGGGTTCACCTCTCTCTTAATTGTGCTAAAGTTGCTGAAAACACGTTGTGCTCATACTTCACAAGAGGTTGCTCTGAATCCCGACAGCTTACTAATTTTCCAGCCAACTTCTCAAACCAACCCCCCAATCAATATACTATGAATTTTATTGTCATAGTCGCTTGCAGCCCGTCAACAGGTTGTAGCCACGACTGTATTTTGGATGGGAATGGTTGTCCTTTCTGCTTTGTTTCAGGAGTACATTTGCAGACCATCCTGAGGAACCCTTGCTAAGTCCTGATCTGCACCAGCTGGAACCTGCCATGCCAGGAAAACGCTGAGCAGAGTTCACTAACTGCAGACAGAGCTAAAGTAAACAGAGGTGGTCATTCACATCCAAGTTAGCAGCTTTTGGACAGATGATCGGGACCAGAGACCACACACCCAGACCATACAAAGACCAGACTGCCCCATTTGCACGCAATCATATGCGAAATACTCCTCCCACTCTGGCACATTGTTCTGTGTGGTCCTAATGCCCACACGCTTTTCTATTTGTTCAGCACTCATTCAAAAAATTTTAAAATCACTTCATTCAAAATCACTATTCATTTTCAAAATACGAAAATATTTTTTTCTCAGGCATTTTATTTAATTGGTGTTTTGTAGTCCCTTTAGATTTGTATAACTATATATGTCATAAACACAGGAATATTTACATTTTGTGGAGTATTATATTATTTATTAATAATTTGAAACATTTACCCTGACGGGTTGCTGTATTTGAAGTCGGTCTGCAGTAAAATTCATAGTATATTGATTGGGGGGTTGGTTTGAGAAGTTGGCTGGAAAATTAGTAAGCGGTCGGGAAGCAACAGAACTATAAACTAAAATCAGCAACCAACATGTTACTTTCAGGTATACATTACTCCTGAAACTCCTATCCCTCCATTGTGAAATCGAATTGGACAATTGTCGTTCTTGTTTAAGAGTGTGTGAATTTCTCGTCTGTCACTTGGGACACCCCTTAGGTATTATTATTAAGCAACAGTCCCTGTGGTAATATTGGAAACTCAAGCAAAAAAACACTCAGTACATTTAAAGCCAGCTCTGAAATTGTCGGAATGATTTTAACTGATTTTTTTTGGCAGGTAGGTTAAAATAAACAATAAAGGAAACTGCATGTATAACTGATATTTCACTCTCTTAATTGACTCGTTTATGGTCACATCGGATTGATTTTGCACTACCTTGCTTTCAGTTTACATGTTGATATATTTTCAGAAAATGTCACAATTAACTCCTTCTGGCAACACGAGTTTGGTTAACCATATGTCATGTTTGATTCAACCTAAACGCAGCCACGCAATCTTTGCAGTATCTTTGGGCTTCACCATTGGCCAAGTGACTGATAAGTTCACGTAACCTCTGAGTATTTTGGAGAACTGTGCATGCTAAGAATTATAAAAGTGCACACTAATCTGACTGTTTACAAGAGGTGGTCATTCTAAGTATGACTTTGCTTACCCTTCTCACGGGCATGTTTTGAGAATTGGGAAGCCGGCGGTTAAACTATTTAGAAATGTTATAATTGGAAGCGTTTTGCAGCACTGCCTCACTTTGCTGGGTTCAATTCTGTTCTGAAATGAACACCGTATAAACATGGTTTTTGCGTGTTACGCTCAAACTGACCCTTCAGCAACCGTGCCTCATGCTGAATGCTGTGAAATTAAGTTAATTTAATACTAATCCCGGCACATGGAGACACACACGCCAAGTTTCAGTGGTTAGGATCAAATTTGGTGGCTTCATGCTCTGGAACTGTGTACTTTCGATGCAGTTTTCTCCACCAACGCTTTGGAACTATCGAATATATATGAAGCTGTCACTACTGGATGAATCAAAATAGTGTATCAGTAAATCAAAACCAGAGCATTGGTGGCTGTAAAACTTTTAAATAGAAAGTTTCTGTGGCAAATGTGATAAAAATTTTACATCTGCAGTTGAAATCAATTCTATGCAACCTGTGAATTGATATGTTTTTAGCAGGTCGGTGTAACAAAATGTAAACGAACACGTAAACTAACAACCACTGCGCTTTTGCATGGAGCACCTGTTAATGTATCACGTGTGTTTTATTTAGTCTTTTAGGTTAATTGACTGTAATGACAATCGGGCAAAGGATTAATGGTCAATTAATTAACAAGTGGCATTTAATACAAGGGTGACTGAGAACGATTCTGTTAAATGCATTGCTTTGCTAATGCCTCAAACAAAACACCCTCCCAAAGTTCTGAATTAACACGCTGGGAAAGCGTGGGGATCAAAAAGCGATGGCTTAAAAGCCAAAATTGCATTGAACAGCATGACTTTGGCTTGCCTTAATGTCCCTTCTGTCCTTCATGCTCCCGATTCTATGCATCAGCCCAACGTGCTGCTATGATCTGAGGGCAGCGTGGGCGGGACTAAGCAACTGTCCCGAGTACCTGGCTTTCACTGCTAGACGGCTAGCAGTCAGCTGGCACATTTAAGTGCTAGAAAGCCATCCATTCCGTGGCCACCTAAATGTGCCAGATGAACTCCGCTAGCCGCGCCTGCAGACGCATAATCTTTCTCGGAACACCTAAAAGCAACTGGAGAAAAGCCAATTTTGAGGAAATAAGAAAGGATCTAGAAAGTGTGGATTGGGACAAGGCTGTTTTCAGGAAAGCCAGTCTTCAGAAAGTGGAAGGCACTGAAAGGAGAAATTTTGAGAGCAGAGTTTGTATGTTCCGGTCAGGATTAAAGGCAAAGTTAATAGGCATAGGGAATTTGGTTTTCAAGGGAAATTAGGGATCTGGTTAAGAAGAAAGAGATGTATAACAGGTACTGTATATGCAACAAGGAGCAAATTAGATACTTTTGGAGCATATAAACTGCAGGAATAAACAAGGTGGAAATCAGGGAGGTTGCTTTGACAAACAATGTGAAGGAAAATCCCAGTGTTTCTACAGGTATATTAAGAGCAAAAGGATAGTAAGAGACAAAATTGGCCCTTTTGAAGATCAGTGTGGTTGCCTATGTATGCAGCCAGAAAGAGATGGGAGAGAACTCAAATAGTTTTTTTTGCATAATATGTGATGTGGTGAATGCAGGCTCAAGCTCGAGTTTTAAAATAGATTGGATAGAAACATGGATGGGAGAGGTCTGGAAGGTTATGGAGTGGGACTAGTGAAATTACAAGGGCTGAATGGCCTGTTTTCTGTGCTGTTGCATTCTATGGTTCTAAATAGGAAAACAAGCAATGAGGTCATGGAACGTACCGTAAATGTCATCATACAAGATGGCTCTCTATAGGATAATCCTAGAATTTCCACCTATAATGTTGGTTTAGCGTGATACGCTTGAACAGAACCCACACCACCAAAAAAATCTGACATTTACCACTGACCAGTGGATGCTGTTCAAAGCAAATCACAATATTTTAATAACAAATTATCATTTAAGGGGTCCATTTTTATCTGGATATTTAAAATAAATCACTATTGCTCCTGTAACAGGTCATTTAAAGCCTACATAGAGTTGACAGCTGCACAACCGGGTGACTGGACCCCGTGAAGAAGCATTGAGACTTCACAACTAACACGAGATTGCATCACAGCTGGCGGGAAGATGGCAGAGGTAAGAATTTTAGACCCTTTATATAGGACAGACCTGATTTTGTTGAAATTTTTAAGTTCAATGTATATCCTATACAACAGCATATATATACATCTTAAAAAGGAGGTGCTTACAGTCTAAAAGCAAATAAGGGTAGATAAGTCCCAGGGCCTGACAAGAATTCCCTTTTGACCTCGAGGGAGGTAGAAATTTCAGGGGCTCTGGCAGAAATATTTAAAATGTCCTTAGCCACATGCTTGGTGAGTAGCTTATGTCATTCCGATGTTACAAAAACGCTCCAAAATAACCCAGGTAATTATAGGCTGGCGAGCCTGACCTCTGTAGTTAGTAAATGATTGGAAGGTGTTCTAAGAATCAGATATACAAGTATTTGAAAAACCAGAACTGAGCGCAGATAGTCATGTTTAACCAATCTTATGGAGTTTTTTGAGGAGGTTAGCAGGAAAGTCGATGAAGGAAAGGCTGTGGATGTTGGCAAAGTTCCACATGCGAGGTTGGTCAGAAAGGTTCAGACACTCAGTATTCATGCAGAAGAGGTAAACTGGATTAGACATTGGTTATAAAGGAGAAGCCAGACAATAGTGGTGGATGATTGTTTCTCAGCCTGGGAAGCTGAAACTAGTAGTGTGCCTCAGAGATCAGTGCTTGGACCATTGCTGTTTGTCTTCTATATCAATGATCTGAATGATAAGATCATAAATTGGATCAGCAAGTTTGCAAATGGCACTAACAATGATCTGGATGATAAGATCATAAATTGGATCAGCAGGTTTGCAGGTGACACTAAGATTGGAGACGTTGTGAACAGAGAGGAAGGTTTTCAAAGCTTGTAGAGGGATCTGGACCAGCTGGAAAAATGGCTGAAAAATGGCAGATGGAATTTAATGCAGGCAGATGGAATTTACTGCAGACAAATGTGAAGTGGTGTATTTTGGAAAGAACATACAAGGTAAATGTTAGAGTACTGAGGAGTGCAGTAGAACAGAGGAATCTGATGGTGGGGGGGCGCGCAGCGGGGGAGGGCGCGCGTGGGGTGAGGGCGCGCGGGGGGAGGGCGCGCGAGGGCGCGGGGAGGGCGCGCGGGGGGGAGGGCGCGCGGGGAGGGCCGCGGGGGGGCCTCGGTGGGTGCGCGCGGGGGGGAGGGCGCGCGGGGGGGAGAGGGCGCGCGGGGGGGATGGGCGCGCGGGGGAGGGCGCGCGGCGGGGAGGGCGCGCGGGGGAGGCCGCGCGGGGGAGGGCGCGCGGGGGGAGGGCGCGCGGGGGGAGGGCGCGCGGGGGAGGGGCGCGCGGGTGGGGAGGGCGCGCGGGGGGAGGGCGCCGAGGGCGCGCGGGGGGAGGGCGCGCGGGGGAGGGCCGCGGGGGGAGGGCGCGCGGGGGGAGGGCGCGCGGGGGGAGGGCGCGCGGGGGAGGGCGCGCGGGAGGGGGGAGGGCGCGCGGGGGGAGGGCGCGGCGGGGGAGGCGCGCGCGGGGGGGAGGGCGCGCGGGAGGGGGGCGCGCGGAGGGGAGGGCA